>NC_141670.1:176072855-177322855 GCF_028749965.1 Puma concolor | reverse complement strand
TCTGTCCCAAAAATAAATAAACGTTGAAAAAAAAAAAATTAAAAAAAATAAATAAATAAAATGCCAGCACTATCACTTCTTGCCCTTTTTTGCTAAGATCAAGTGTAAAATGCTATCACTCTTCTATTCTAAAACACAATTCCTCACTTTTAAGCAAACCAAAATGATAGTTACCAAGATTATGTGAACCAAAAGGAATTGGGGCCAAAAAATCAAAAATAAAGCAAAATTCTCCAACATCCCAGCTTCTATCTCTGCTATACCTAATTCTTTCAATGAGAAAAAATGAATGTTATTTTAATGTAGAATTCTAGGTGCTAAAAAAGCTTTCGGAAATCAATAATAGAGCATTAATTTTAATATGTCACTATCAATTTTTAAATATTCACAAAGAGCTAAGTGCTTATTTGACATGGTATATGAAGAGCTATATTAAATGATTCACAACTATTTCATGGAGTCATATTCTGTAAACACAAACAGACACACACACACACACACACACACACACACATACACACACACAAACCGGAAACCAAATTCTAGTTAAGATGATCAGTTAAAAGCTTTCATTTACCTCTACTTCTCCCAAAGTTGTTTCAAAGGGTTAAAAAAAAATAAACAAATACCTATAAACCAACAATGATCATAGAAGTAGATGAAGAAACAATATTCAGAAACCTTAAGGAGAAGGGCTGACTTAGGAAGTTTCAGAGAGCTGATGGCTAAGCCTGCAACAGATCAATCTGGGAGGAAAACCAATGTACCCACAAAATCTCGGGAAGTCTCAGGCAATGGAAGACATTAAGTAACTCTGGAAGTGACTATGAAGGCGAGGTGGGGGGGGAGGTGCCAAAAACAAGATTTGTTGAAGAGCAATTTAAGAGATAAATTTGTACCCCTCATCACTCCATCCCAGAATCCTCCCTCTCTTCACACCGCTGGAAAAAATGCCCCCTCTCTTGCTCAACAGAAACCAGAGTTTCATTCACTGCATATCACACACATGGGAGAGGGTCTCTGGACTGGGACACTCACACATGACTGACGGTAGGGGGCGGTATTCAAAACAGAAGAATCAAACAAAAGTCTGGGTCATAGATATTTACACTCAAAGTCCACTTTCCCTAAGCTCCCAAAAAGCTGTTTACCAGGATTCATTTAAAAGATAATGGCATGAGGCGTCACCAGGGAAACATATTAAGAGAAGTCCAGCAAGATCATCTCATCTTACAAGAAATGAGTAACAGGACTCATCAGAACCTGTTCTAAGCAGCTTTGCAAGATCTCACTTTAAAAATGAAACATTTGTGGGGCGCCTGGGTGGCGCAGTCGGTTAAGCGTCCAACTTCAGCCAGGTCACGATCTCACGGTCCGTGAGTTCGAGCCCCGCGTCAGGCTCTGGGCTGATGGCTCAGAGCCTGGAGCCTGTTTCCGATTCTGTGTCTCCCTCTCTCTCTGCCCCTCCCCCGTTCATGCTCTGTCTCTCTCTGTCCCAAAAATAAATAAACGTTGGAAAAAAAAAAAAAATTAAAAATGAAACATTTGAGGGGCACCTGGGTGGCTCAGGTCATGATCTCGCAGTTCGTGTGTTCAAGCCCCGTGTTGGGCTCTGTGCTGACAGCTCAGGGCCTGGAGCCTGCTTTGGATTCTGTGTTTCCCTCTGTCTCTGCCCCTCCCCCGCTCATTCATTTTCTCTAATAAATAAACATTAATTTGTTTTTTAAATGAAACTTTTGAGGGAAACATCTCTAAGGTAAAATATGGGGAATGACCCCCCCCCAAAAAAAATAGAAATAAAATTAAAAGCAGACCGAACAGGAAAAGAGAGCCTCAAAAAACATGAACATCTTCAGAAAGGTATTCTGTCCGTGAAGAGTAACAATAAGCTATAAAAGAACAAAGAAAGTGCTTTTTATATTAAATATAGGATAACAAAAAACAAAAGTAGGTTAGAAAATACAATTGAATAAACTTCACAGAAATGAAACATGGAAAAGCTACATTGTTTTCAACATTTTGGTGTGGGAGGTCCAACGCCAAATTACCAAAAAGTTTAAAAAGAAAAAACAGACTAATTAACAAAGAAAACAGGAAAATCTCCCAGAACTAAAAAAGAGTCTACATATAAAGGGTCAAGAATCAGATTTCTCAATACCAGTTCTATAATACCAATGATCTAAAAGACTATGGATTGCTAATCTGAAGGGAGTATTCTTTCTCATCAAGACTTCTGAACCGTGATAAATTATCAGTAAGCATGTTTAGGAAAAAAAGCAACACTTTGAAAAATGCAAAGTCTCAAAAACTATCTCCCCTACCCATTGTTTCTGAGGAAGCTCCAAGGAGCATGGGTGGGCATGCTGGTGGTGAAACCATGACAATTGGATATTGAGGAAAGACAAAAACACGGCACATAGAGAATCCCTAGGACAATAATCAAAAGGACCACAGAATGCTAACCAGCTAATTGTGTAGCAGGACTGGAGAACCACCAGCCCAAACTAAACAGAATTCCTTAGGAGACTGTGAGATGATGAAATTGATATGTATTTTGGTTACTTCACAGATTTATAGTTCTTAGGAAGAAATGTGAGATGAATGAGATTAAAAAAAAAAAAAAAAAACCCAAGTTAAAAAATCAAAAGTTTTAAATTCCAAGGAAAACTAAAGATCACATATGAAAGAAAAATTAATCCTATGTTACAGAGCCTCCCATATGAGCATTTATAGTCACAAGAGTATAAAACTAAATACAGAAATAATCTAAATATTTTATACAACTGCATTAAATGGATGATAGACAAGAACTGTGTCTTTGCCAGAAGAAGGGGTGGGGGACAGAGATAAAAATGGATAAACATTAAGGGCGCCTGGATGGCTCAGTCAGTTAAGCATCTGACCTCAGCTCAGGTCATGATCTTGCAATTTGTGAGTTCAAGCCCCACATCAGTCTCTGTGCCCCCGCTTTGCTCCTCCCCTCACCACACATAAGTGTGTATATGTGTGCTCACTCTCTCTCCCCCCCTTCTCTCTCAAAAATAAACATTAAAAAATATTTAATAAACATTACACTCTATGGTAGTACCTCAAGAGATAATCCCTAACACTGAAAAGTGAGGGGGGAAAAAATAGCATAAAAATATTATTAAGATAGGGGCACCTGGCTGGCTCAGTCTGTAGAGCATGCAACTCTTGATCTCAGGGTTGTGAGTTCAAGGCCCACACTGGGCATGGAGACTAGTCAAAAAAATTTTTGTAAAAAAAAAAATTTCTTTTTAAACATTATTAATAAATACAAAGTAAATACCAAAAGAAACTACAAAAAGAGTTCAAAGTGGCAGTCTCTTGTGATGATGTGGGAGGGGAGGAAAATTGCTATGTGTTTTTTAACAAGCCACATAGAACTTTCTGACACTTTAAACCACATGCTTTTATAATCACCAGAAACCTTTTTTTAAAAGTTTAATGTGGGGGCGCCTGGGTGGCTCAATTGGTTAAGGGTCCAACTTCTTTCAGCTCAGGTCATGATCTTGTGGTTCGTGGGTTCGAGCCCCGCCATCCGGGTCTGTGCTGACAGCTCAGAGCTTGGAGACTGCTTCGGATTCTGTGTCTCCCTCTCTCTCTGCCCCTCCCAAGGCCCACACTCTGTCTCTCTCTCTCTCTCAAAAATAAATATTAAGAAAAAAATGTTAATGTTTTGTAAGTTTAATGTGAACACATGGTTTCCTTACATCCTATTTTCCAAGGTAAGAACTGACTAGAACTCACTTTCACTAACATTATCAGAGGTCTGAAATAAAGTGATACTCTTCTAAAGAGAAAGGAAACTGTGGTTTATTCAGCCCCAGTTGTCAGGCCCAATGTTACCTACTTTTCCAACTGAGCCCACAGAGGGAGTCTTGACCTTACACTTTTATGTGGGAAATGGAGGTCCTGAGACATTGAGTCACATAGCAAATGAACAACAGAGAGCTTACAACTCTAATTTCTTTCTGATTCCAACACCCTCACTCATTTGTCTGCCACTAGATGGATTAAAAGAAATTAGTCATGTTATTTAATAAATACTAAAACTCAGAAATTGTTTCCTTAAACTACAAATAAAACATTGAGGCTTTTTATTTGCTTGGGACAGTCTTTACAAAGTATGATTTGAGAAATGGCCAACTACATACTTTTTATCAAAGATCTAAGATTCAACTTTAAGTTCAACACAGTGATTGGTATATAACATCTTGGTCAGATAGAGACTTGTCAACTTTGCACTACGTTTGCTTTCACTGAAAGGCCAGAGGTCAGCATTCCCAGGAAATGTGAGGCACACCCACACTTGTGTACCAGGGTGAGGAATCACTCCACTAAAGTAGCCTTGGACACGCTGGGCACACACTGTGACGTCAGTCACTGACAAAGGCACCAAGAGTAGTAAGCTGTCATCTCCCACCAAGTCCTGGATTACTGGCTTCTGGGTGGTCTGACTCCCAACTACTGTCTGGGGTTTGATCTTTTCTTGGTATTTGACCATTGGCTTTTTCATTTTCCTCAGTTCTCTACTCAACCTGAACATGCAATCCACTGGCAATTTCTACCTCCTTGTTCTAGAAGCTTACTCACATCTTCCATAAAATAACCCAGCTAATCACAGCTATCCATCCCATAGACTTCAGTACCCCGGGTATCATCTATGTTGGTGCCTTTTCACTCCCTCTATCCAGAAAAGTATTTCTTCTAAAAACGCTAGTTAAAATCTCATCTATTTTCCAAAGGCCAACTGAACTGCCACTTCTCATTCCTAGATCTTTGAAGAAATGTTTTCTCAACCCCCCTGTAACCTCACAATTCTGTACTCTGAGGACCTTTCTGTACCAACTATACTCGGCATTTAGGTTTTATTTTTATTTACTTCCTTTTTTCCTGCCCTAATGAAAGACATAAAGAAGGCAAGGAACACATACATCATGGGCGTTTTTGTATTCCTCCACAAATTATCTTTTTAGTTTATTAATTAATTTAGTTATTTATTGAGAGGGAGAGGGAGAAAACCCGAGTGGGGGGAGAGTCAAAAAGATAATCCCAAGCAGACTCCACACTGTCAATGCAGAGCCCGATGTGGCTCAACCCCACAAACCATGAGAGATCATGACTTGAGCTGAAACCAAGAGTCGGGCACTCAATCAGCTGAGCCACCCAGGTACCCCTGTATTCCTCCACAAATTCTTAAGCATATTATATGTTCGATTTGCTGAGTTAGCCTCACATGTTCTGCTTCTGCTGTCCTAGGCTCAAATTCCCCCACCATGCCTCTCAAAGGTTAAAAAGTTAACAATTTTTTTAAAGAGGAATTTAGCTGAGTAAGAAAGAAAGTCATAAAACATATTTCCTAGTAAAATATGAATTCAAGATCCATTGCAATTTTTATAAAAATGTTGGTGCATTATACTGAACATACAAATATCTTTAGAAAACAGCAAGTTAAAAATGTCAAAAAGGTTTCGTTGTTGCAGATAATGCTTAGATCTTTCACTATGTGTACCTCCTAGCAAGGGTACAGCATATTCACCATGTTGTCTTTTCCTTAAAGCAACTGGCAGGATTCTTCCTCTGAGTCACATACTTGGGAAATGCTGCAATAAACCGTATCCAGTCTTCCATATTTACATCAACTCAGACTGAGGGAAGAGCTTGAGCTTACCATGGGTGCCTGGGTGGCTCAGTCAGTTAAGCATGACTTTGGTTCAGGTCATGATCTCACAGGTCATGATCTCGTAGCTCGGGAGTTCGACCCCACATCCAGCTCTGTGCAGACACCTCAGAGCCTGGAGCCTGCTTGGGATTTTATGTCTCCCTCTCTCTCTGCCCCTCCCCCACTCACGCTCTGCCTCACTCTCTGAAAAATAAACATTAAAAAAATTTTTTTTGATTTAAAAAACTTAAAAAAAAAAAGAGCTTGAGCTTATTAGTTACAGTTAAGAAAGGGGAGTGAGACTTTTTTTTTATCCTCAAAACCCAGTGAGTTTTTTTAAAAACAAGTACCGTTAAGTTTTTCATCTGCTTGACTTGTTTGAAACACAAATACACCCACATTCTACATTTTATTAAGTTTTTTTCCATATAATTTTTGAAATTGATACTATCAGTCTATAGTATAATTAGATCATTCAAAGAGTTAGTGAATGTTCATATTTTAAGCTCAACTGTGAATGTTTTACTATTTCTTTAGTTGCATGATGGTACACACTTACTTTCTTCCTAAATACTAGGCAGCTTTCACATACCGTGCACTGATGCAGAACTGGCATTTCCATTGCAAAAACAGATACTCAGTCATGTGAAATAAATCCAGATTATAAATTTGATAATTTTGTTTAACGTCCCTCATGACTGAGAACAGTTTCAAACACTGTTTGGAGAAGGAAAACTGAGTGTGGCTATTTGTTTTTAATAAAGTAACGAAGGGAGTGATGGGGTGTTGGGGAAGAGGGCCTCAATGCAAAGGAGACATTACAGCAAGAACTTGAGGAAGGGTACACAAGTCACGATGCTCTGTGGAAAAGGACATTCCAGTCATAAAGAACAGTAAGTGTCAAGGTCGCCAAAGTGAGTTCTTGCTTCTTATGACTTCTATATTGATTAAAATAACAGAAAGTATCAGGTTATAATTTTCTACTTGCGGCCTAGGAGAGACAGAAGAAGCTGGTATAAGATTTTAGCCAAATATCTAATCTGCTTTATGCTTCTATGGCCCATAGGCCAAATCTGTGTTTATAAATAAAGTCTTTATTGAAACACAGCCTCAATCACTGGTCTGCATATTCTCTGTGCCTGCTGTCATGCTACAACTGTTGAGTTGCTGATTCTTCTCGGAGGCCCCACAGAGGCTATAAAGATTAAAATATTTATTATTTGACCGTTTACAGAAAAAGTTTGCTGATCCCTCCTCTCTGGAATCAGAATGCCATCTACAGCAGTGCTAACTGCTCCAAAGAGACATGTGGCCACGAGTTAAATAAAGCTCATAACCTCTGCATAAGGAGTGGGTAGGCATCACTTTGTCTAATTAATGAGCATTTTAAACACTCACAACAGAATACAGAATCCAATTATGAAAAGGAGAAATTAAGAGATTCTACTTCTGATCTAATAAATAATACATGCTTCTAAGCCAGTAACATATACTTCTTTTCAAGTCATAACAATAAAATCATATAAAAGAGTTTAATCTCTTGGTGATATAGCAAGTTCTTTGTTTAATTTCCCATCTCTATTCATCCTGGTATCCAGGAGAAAAACTGTTAAGCCAGAAAACTCAATTATTTCCCCTAAAATGGAAAAACATAAATCTAGACAACTTACAGCATCTGACCTTAGGCGGATTCAGAATAGAAAGGATGGAAAGCCAGAGTTCTGATAGAGTGAGAGGAAAAATGTTCTAACTGTCCCAGGGGTGGACAATAATGGGGAAGCTTTCTCAGGGTGCCCGGAGCATAAACATAACAACCCTGCAGAGAGCAAGGTACCACCAGAGAGTAGGCAGGAAAAGGAAACCACAGCTGCTGGGGGCTCTGTACCCAGAGTCCGCTAACTCTTCTGGTGGTATTTGTTTGGAGAGAGCACTAGAATCTCCCTAAACACCTTAATTTTACAGAAACAAAAGATTCGAGAATATTCAAACTCACTGTTTCATTCCACCAATGTGTACTTTTGAATGCTTACTCCTACCTTTGCTATTAGACTATCAATAGTACTGATGACTGATGGAAAGTAGGCACAGTTGACTACTTTGTTACCTTAAATAACCAGAAAGGAGACAGGATAACTGATACTAAGAAGTACTCTAATTCGCTAAATTAGGTTATTCAACATCTAATTTGCTAAAAGGATGCAATGATAGAAAGCATTAAATATATAATTACTAACCATAAAAGTGTTGTTTTTTTTTCACTTTCTTAAGAAATTAAAACCTGCTCCCGCTAATCAACTAATGTTTCTTCTAGTAACTTTTTGCTAAAAAAATTTATTTTAGGTCAAAGGCTTTCTAGAAATGATGCTCATTTTGGAGGGAATAGTAAAGAAAACCAGCATATTGCAAGGACTCACCACATTCACTACTTAAACATGAGAGATTTAATCCCAAAATAATTTAATAATTCATGAGAAACATTTCAAGTAAATATTTCAAAAGGACATTAAAAAATCAGGATGCCAGAAAACAATTCTAATTAAACGCAATCCCTCCCTAAATATTTCTGAGTACTGTATAACCCTTAAGGGACAGAAGTCTCTTTGTAAACATCTAAAATGATAAATCTGTTTTAAAAGTATAATATTCAAGGGACTCTGACCTTCTGTGCAACATACAAAAATCAAAACAATGTATCTATACCAGTGAAGCCTGAAATCTAACAATGACATACTTTCTCTGACTACAATTAAGACTTGTATTCCCAAACAGAACACTGTTATAATATGAGCAAAAGCCAAACAGTGTGGGCCTAGTAATACCAACTCAATCTGTATTGTTTTTCTTTGCGATAAATTGGGACACAGTGCATTTTAGTGTAAAGTTAGAAACTAACATTAAGGATCTAGATGTGAAATTGCAACTTTCGATTTCAATCTGCTATTCAGAATCTTAACCCAGCATTCCACATAATACACTGCACATGTTCCTCCTTATGTCTAAAGAACAGCATTTGCAAAAGTGTACTGAAAACCCCTAAAAACTGTATCTGTGTGCGTCGGGGTAGGGGAGGGGTGGAGAGTAGCAACAACCTAGCAGGTTTAGAAATGGATAAACTTGAACTGCTGAAAATATGCTACTTATGGGAAAAAAAATGAAAAACTACATACCCTTGAGGGGAGAGTTTGTCTAGCCATCCGGATTTAACCTTCCTTGCAGAGGACCCATAAAAACAGGCATAGGGAGATATTGCATTTGAGGAAACGATTGAGGACTCAGCATTTCCACTTGTTGAGCTTAACGGATAACTGTGCCTATTAACAGGGTCCAAATTCAATGCTTTTTGAGTCCTAGATTTAGATGCCTTTGAATTTTTTCTTCTTAAACTCTGAAAGCATTCTTCTACTGTTGAATATTCTGATTCTGAAGCAGAGTCTACTGGAAAATTAACTTTGTCCTCTCGAGGTATCCAAATATCTTCTGCTTTGTCTTCGCTTATATTCTCCTTCCTGTTATCATATATGCTAAATGGAAACAAACTGTGTTAACATTTCAAAATACCATATGTATCTGAGCCACTGATTACTTTTGAAATTTATAAACAACAAACTGCACAGAAATTTAAAGTCAGAAAGCTCTTAAGAGCTCCATTAACCCATCTGATAAGTTCTAAAACTCTTCCAGAAAAACAGAAATCTCTTATTACCCTAAGATATATTTGAACACTGCTGAAAGTAGTACAATTTTTGTGTCATTAATCTGATCTGTTTATTTGGGTGGGGGTGGGGGTGGGTGCAGACTGGTACTAAGGGTAAAGACTGACCACATTCCCTGCCTCGTAATTTAACATCATCACCAACAGCATTAAATAGCCATTCCAACTTGTAGTCCCTGAGTAACATTCATGAACCACTAACTCATCTATTTGGAGATCTCACTTCGAAACTTGTTGCTTCTCTCTCGCTCTCCACGATTCAATTCCAAGAGCTTTAGTATTATTTTGTAACACTAATGAGGGAAAACTTCACCACACTGTTAGCTAGGAAATGAGAAAGAGTCAGGATACAATCAGAAGGTAAAAGCTGTGTAACCTATAATATTCACCAGAACACATTCATAATAGCTAAGCATATTTCTACAGATTTAAGGAATGACAAAATAGGTTCACTCAGCCATTAATGTATAATAAAACTCATTACAAAGAAGTTTTTGCTAATCAATGAAATAGATATGTGTAGGAGTCAAATTACATCCTTTTGGACACAGTGTCCTAAAAACTCACTTCCTTAAAGAATGATTTAACCTGGCCCCTTCCACATTTTGCATTATAATACATACATATCAAATGCTAACTGAAGATCCTCAATTATTTAGTTTCAACTTAAGAAAACCCACAACATTATCAGACTTGGGAAGAAAAGGATAAAATTGAAGATATAAAATGAACATCAGGTAATGATGCAGGACACTAAGTCCTAATAAAGTTGAGAAAACTAAAATTTAAGTTGGCGCCTCACAAACTGCTTAATTTCATGAGTGATCCAAATAACTGGGTAAACTGTCAAGCCACTTGTCAATGATGAACTTCCAGTAAAAAAGGATGTATTACATTTGTAAAAATTCTCCACCTTAGATAGTAATTTTTTTTTTTTTGCGCTTCCTCTTTCTCCTTCATATTAACATAACTTCCCATCTTTAACACACAATTGTGGGCACCACATATTTTCCACTTTAGGATGGGAAGAGTGATTTCAATTAGGAAAAGACTAACATAATCTGCTGCAAAATATCACTATACACCAGATTTACAGACTCTAAGTTCAATTATTAAAATAAGTGCCATTATTCAGGGTTCCTGGGTGGTGTAGTCGGTTAAGTGTCTGACTCTTGATCTCAGCTCAGATCATGATCTCACGTTCGTGAGTTCAAGCCCCACGCTGGGCTCTGCGTGATGGCACAGAACCTGCTTGGGATTCTGTCTCTCCTTCTCTCTGCCCCTGCCCCGCTTGTGCTCTAAACAAACTAAAAAAAAATTTTTTTAATAAAGTAAGTGCCATTACTGAAACATCTAGAATGAGAAAGATTTGAACTTACTAATGTAAACTATTTTCTTAGGAACATAATATGAGCAAGAAGTCAACACTGCATAACATTATATTCAAAAGAATTAATCATCATCAATCATGACCTCATACCTTGATTTCACAAGAAAAGAGTTTTTTTCAGTAGTTGTTTCCCCTTTGAGTGTTTCTTCATGGGTCCAAAATTCATTCTTTATAGATCTCTTCTATTAAAAAAAAATACACATATATTATATACATACATTTTTTAGGACAGCAATATTTTCCAAATATCCACAATGTGAGCTTAGTTTTATTACATAAATATCTAACTGCTTAGATCAATTTTCAGTAAAAACTTAGAGAGACTATACTAAAAATAGCCTCTTGATGCCTTTTTCAAGATATTTAAACATTAATAATGCATCATTTCATCCAGGAAAAACAGAAGATGCCAACCAAGAACAAAATTTATTTACTTTTAATTTCCCACTTTTTGTCTTCCAACTTCTGTTTTATCCTGACGAAGAAATAAAATAACCAAAAGAGCACAAGTACTTGAGAAGAAAGAAAGACTAAGTGATAAATTAAATAATGAAGATATGAAGATATGTTAGAAGTAGATATTTGGGTATAAGGCAAAAAGCAAAATCTAGGGGGGTTCTGTTTGCCTGCTTTTGCTTTCTTTGGGGGTTTATCTTTAAAGTAACTTATTTTTTGGAAAATTCAGAAATCCCCCCTCCTGTATTCCTGAAATTGAATGTATTTTTGTGATATATATTTAAAGATACACATTCAACATGATTTTACTTAAAAGAATTTTACTGACTACCAATGTCCTGCTTCAATATAACTCATTCTCCAAACACTTTAAAGGAAACGAAGAGGGAAATATAGGCAGAAGAGCAAAGACTTGAAAATGGAAACAAAAATAAAAATGTATGGGACTAACCTTGGAATTTTCTAGTCTCTGGAAGAGAAAGGTCTCTCCATAAGGAAAAATGGAAGATGAATTTTCCTCCTTTGAATCTTTTGGGGAAATTATAGGATGAGAATGAAAAGATATAAATAATGTGAAACATTTTTTAAAAAGGTATGCACTTAATAATTTTATAGTAATATCACAACTTAAGCTTTATTCTCTGAGAGTCCAAAATTATGCTTATAATATTCACCTCCAAAGCAACTCATCCCATGGCTTCTTGGTGTAGCACTCACTGTATATGCCTCTCACTTTCCAACCAAGGCATATTACTCACTGTTTCTGAAAGTGTGATGTGTCATATATGGCCTTGCTACCCTCTAAGATTCACATTAATATAACTAAGCACATTTCCCACATGATGCCATTTATAATGTTAATTCCTAAATAAGAATACAGTATTAATGGCATAAAGTTAGTGTTAGATCTATTGTAATTTCCAATGAATAATTAAAAGTTCACTAACATAACAACTAGACACTGTATCACTCAAAACACCAGAATTTACTTAATATAATCTAACACCACAGCCACTAATACACTTGTAAATAAGTTATTTCAAGAGATTTTCCACTGTCCTTGTGTTACACCCATCCACAAGAAAGAATTCCTAACACTTTCATTCTCTGTTATGGCAAAAAAAAACTTTTAAAGGGTCAGTAACCAAGTGTTTTCCACCTTATTGTTAAGAAGAATGTTCCTGAACATATATAAGCAGAATTTTCAAAAAGAAAGAAAAGCCTCTGTCAATGATCAATTTAGCAAAGTAATGTCAGCCCTTTCCCGTTACCATAGCAAAATTACTTTCCATAAATCCAGGTCCTATAGCTCAGTATGTCACAAACCACTTAATTTAGTTAAATGCCTTCGACTGTGGCTACTGATAAATGAAGCCCGGTGCAAAAAAAAATAAAATAAAATTTTTTTACATTAGTATCTGAAGATTTCCAGGAGTCTGAGTACATATGACTGTCTTTTATTCACTCATCTTTAAATGCATCTGAAGTATTATGAACCCTAGTAGATAGTTATTCCCATTATTCCCTATTACACAGGGGGCCTACTTTCTCGATCACGATTTTCACACATTTAAGACTGTCATATGAGTGCTAATTTACAAAGACTTTACATGCTGAGACTCACTTTCCTGTGTCACAGACTTTCCAGTTGAGGTAGCAATGTTTCTTCTCTCACGGAAATAGCTTAAAGCAAAGGGGAAAAAGAGATAAATTAAAACAGATAAACAAAAATTGGTAAACTATGAGACTGAGTAAAGGATACAGACATACATTCCATTCTTCTGGGTAGAAAAACCAATATTCAAAAATAAATTTGATTCTAATTAAACAGAATGGCTAAATTCCACAGATGTGTTTTTCTAAATAGTCTTAAGGAGATTTTACTAGATTTTACAAGCATTTGCTTCTCACATTTATACTTTACAAAAGTAAATGAATATATTTGCCCAATGCTAGTATGTACGTTGGATTTTCAAAACTGCTAGACATACCCCTGTGAGACACTAATTTTCTAATTAGAATTCATTATTTATTAGGGGTTTTTTGTCATTAAACTTTACAATTACAAAATTGAGTCAAAAATTTGTCGGCTCTATAAGCGTAGTATGAAAATATATAAGACCTTTCCTTAAAAATATTAGCTGCCTTGGGAGAGAAAGATTACAGGTAATTAATTAGAATACAGCCTAATAACAATGAAAAAAGAAAACACTGTGTAAACAGATGTAATGAATACCCATTACTATATAAATGAATTCTATTTTTCCATCTAAGTGTAAGAATCAGGACAGTGTCTTTAGGGTCTCTGAAATTTGTATCTGACCAAATAACTACAAACAAGGATAAAAAAAAAAAAAAAGAATAGAAACTAATGAAATAAAATATGGATAAAGTTTAAAATCATTTTAACTAAAGCTCGTTATTCAAAATGATCAATCAAATTGATAAACCTCAGGGAAGGAAAATAAAAGACAAAAGAGACAAACTACCGATATCAGCATGAAAGAGAAGACACCACTACAACTCCTACAAACATTAAAGGGATAATTATAGATTATTGAGAAAAACTTTATTTCAATAAATCCAACAACTGAGATGAAATGGAAATATTTTTTGAGACATAAATTACCAAATATGATACAGAATAGAAAAATCTTAATATCCCTAGATCTATTAGAGAAATTGAATTTAGTAGTCACCTACCTGCAAAACACTCTAGGCCAAGCCATTTCACTGATGAATTACACCAAACATTTCAGAATGAAATAATACCAATTCTACATGAACTTTTTCAGAAAACAGGGAAGGAGAGACTATTTCCCAATTCATTCTATAAGGTCAGTATTACAGACACAAAGCCAGTCAAAAACAAAACTACAGATAGCTATTAAATAAATTGTCCTCATGAATTTAGATGCAAAACTAATTAGCAATATATTAGCAAATCAAATCCAACAACCCATTAAAAATATATATATATATTTTATATATATATATATATATATATATATTTTATATATATATATATAAAACCAGATGAGATTTATTCCAGGAGAGCAAAGTTGGTTTAACATGAGAAAAATCAATGTAATTCACCAAATTAAGAAAATAAAAGAGAAAAATCACAGTCTCATGACAACAGATCCAGGAAAACCAACTGACAAAATCCAACATCTATCAATGACAAAGATTCTCAATAAACTAGGAACAGAAGAAAACTTCCTCAACCTAATGAAAGCCATTTATGAAAAACCTACATCCTAAATAATGTTGAAGGCTGACTGATTTTAAGATTGAGAGTAAGACAGGGAGGTCTGCTCTCACTACTTATAATCACATTATTTCAGAGGTCCCATCCAGGACAATATGATATATAAAAGAAATAAAGGGCATGCAGATTGGAAAATAAGAACTTTTACAAGCAGAAGGTATCCATTAAGTAGAAAATCCTAAGGAATCTGCCAGAAAGATTCTCAAACTAGTAAGCCTAGCAAGGTCCCAGGATAAGGGGAAGATATTAACAAATTCAATAGTATTTCTAAATGCTAGCATTGAGCAACTGGAAAAATAGTTTGAAATATAAATTTTATAATAATATCAGTAACATGAAATAGTAAGGGGTAAATTTACCAAACATGGGCATGATCTGCACACTGAAAACCATGTAACATTGAAAAATTTAAAAAGACCAAAATAGATAGATATACCATGTTATTGGATTGGAAAACTCAATGTTGTTAAGATGTTAATTCTCCACATGTTGATATACAGGGTCAACATAATACCAAACAAAATTCCAATGAGCTTTTATGTAGAAATTGACAAGATGACTCTAAAATGTACATGCACACACAAATAACCTACTATGGTCAAATATTTAAAAGAAGAACAAGTTGGAAGATTTATACTGTACAGTTTCAATATTTAGTCTTAAATCTATAGCAATCAAATCAGTGTATAATTGGTGAAAGGATAAACACATAAATTAATGGAACAAAATAACAATTCCACCTAACTCCCACACATCTACGGTCCACTGATTTCTGAAAAAATGTGAAAGCAATTGAATGGGGAAAGGATAGTCTTTTCAACAAGTGTTGCTGGAACAACTGGATATCTTAATGAAAAAAGGAATGAACACCAACCATTATTTCATACCATATACAAAAGTGAACTTGAAATGGAGTTTAGACCTACATGTTAATGCTAATGTTCTAAAACTTCTGGAAATACATGCAAGAAAATCTTTGCAACCTTGGAGTATACAAAGATTTCTTAAATTAAAAAAAAATCAAAACCAAAAAAGAAAATTATGTATGTATTTAATATATAAGTATTTAATAAAATTAGTAAATATTAACATACATTATAAATATACTGAAAACATGTTTAAAGATGAATTAGAAGAATTTTAAATATATTAGTGGTGCTTTAAAGCATATTTTGCTGGTTTTACTACTAGTCATATGAAATGTAAAGAAAAATGTTTGTGGTTTTAATTATACTCAGTATCCAACTGCAAGAAATTACTGAATCTATCAACCAACTTCATTTGATCTAGTGTTGATGAAAGATTAGCTCAACACAGGAAAAAAAGTTATTTTGAAAGCCAGCCATCAGTAATTTATATTCTCATTTACCTATGAATAAGTTATCACAAGCTATTTTATATTCTAGTATCTATTATGCCCAAAACATTATGTTAGGAATTTATATATATCTGCATCTCATATTTCATCCTCATAACAGCTCTATGACATAAAACCAGTTGTCTTAAAGGAGGCTCTCCCAGCCCAAGTCCACAGCTAGCAAGAGGCAAAGCCCCCATTCTTTCCTTTCTGCCTCTTTCTGCCCTATTATCTTCCCACCAGTTATCCTAAAAACTGTAGGTTGCTTTTTAAATTTAACATATAAAAGCATGGTCGATTTATAAAAATTAAAAAACCATTAAGAAAAGCAGTAGTTATCACCTTCTCATTAATTATGCTTTCGTGACCTTGGTCAAGTTACCTAACAGTCCTGAGCCTGGTTTCCTCATTCACTTAAGGAGATTAATTCCCAGGCCTGCTTCCCGGGAATATTATGAGGATTAATGAAAAAATTCTTTTAAGGAGCATAAGGTGTGCCCTTCACAATATAAACAGCAAGAATGAACCAATTATCATTTTTATTAGAGGAGAAAATGGTCCTTCTGGTAAACTTTATGTGCACATTTGTTTCTTAAAGTCCTTGAAAGTATTCACACTCTTCTTTGTGATAGAGAAAACATGTCATCAACCTAGTAGAGGAATAACCGTGTGTTGTTTTTGTTTTTTTTTAGTAAAATACTACACAGCAATTATTACATAAAGTATGTGCATCAATGTGGATAAATCTCAAATATAATATTAAAACACCAAGTTGCAAAAAAAAAAAAAAAAAAAAAAAAGCCTTTGGTTACCAAAGTGAATCTTTAGCATAATACAGATATTATTTTTAATATATTTTAAACCACTAAAATAACCAAGAAAAGCAGTGCTCTGAAGGTTAATTAATGTTAAAGATCTCCCTTTATGATCCACACTTACCTGTTACTTAGACAAGGCAGCCACACCAAAAAATAATTATACACCATAAATGGACCATCATTTCACAGAATGTTTTTAAAAAATGCAATTCTTGCAATTCATAACAAACTAACTACAACGGACTAACTACGGATCATTACAGAATTGAATTCAAAAGAAAATCACGATCATTAGGCAGCAGTTTAAAACTGCCTTGAGGTTACATATATCTAACTAAACACACAAATCTGATTTCAGAAAACATGAGTCTATTAACTACAGCACAGACTAAGAATGTGAAATTTATAATGCACAGATACTTAAGTCTCAATCTAAGACGTTCCCAAAAGATGTCCTCGGGAAAAGAATAAATGATAATTACAGATGGATTACAACACAAAAGTCTACATTATTATCCTCAAATAGTTCTTTAAACTAGCAAAAATTGCAGCTCAAAATGTATTTTTTTATGGGCAGAAGTCATGAATAGACATATTTCCAAAGAAGATATCTAGATGGCCAAGAGACACATCAAAAGATGCTCAACATCCCTGATCATCAGGGAAATACAAATCAAAACTACAAAGAGATTATCACCTCACACAAGTCAGAATAGCTAAAATCAACTACATAAGAGACAATAGATATTGGTGAGGATGTAGAGAAAGGGGAACCCTCTTCCACTGTTGGTGGGGATGTGAACTTGTACAGCAACTCTGGAAAACAGTAGGGAGGTTCCTCAGAATGTTAAAAATAGAATTACCCTCTGATCCATCAATTGCACTACTAGGTATTTATCCAAAGATACAAAAATACAAAATCAAAAGGATAAATGTACCCTGATGTTTACTGCAGCATTATCTATAATAGCCAAATTATGGAAACAGCCCAAGTCTCCAGTGCCTGATGAATGGATAAAGAAGATGTGGAACTTATATACAAAATGGAATATTATTCAGCCATCAAAAAGAATGAAATCTTGTTATTTGCAATGATATGGAGGAACTAGACAGTATGATACTAAATGAAATAAGTCAGAGAAAGACAAATACCCTATTATTTCAGTCATATAACAAATTTAAGAAAACAAAACAAACAAGCAGGGAGGGGTAAAAGAAAGAGGGAGTTAAACCAAGAAACAGACTCTTAACTACAGAGGACAAAGTGATGGTTATCAGAATGGAGGTGGGTGGAGGGATGGGTAAAATAGGTGATGGAGATTAAGGAGTGCACTTGTTGTGATGACCACCGGGTGTCATGCGGAATTATTGAATCACTATACTCTACACCTGAAACTAATACTACACTGTATGTTAAATAACTGGAATTTAAGAACACATATTTTTCAAAGTGGTGCTTTTTATATTACGAAATAAAAAGTGTAAACCTAATGTCTTTTTACTTATAAAAAATCTGAAGCAGACAGATATCATTATCCTCTAAGAATAAATCAAACTATTAACTACTTAAATTTTGATTTGTCAAAATTTAGGTGAAGTCCAAATTTTGAAAATATTAAAATAATCAGCCTATTTTTTCACAGAATTTAAAAAAGAAGACATTTTAAAGGCATATAAAGAATTTTGGATTGCTAAGCATTTTTCTGTTATAACATGAAATGTGAAGTTTTTCTTGAACATGGAAAAGATGGGATGAGTTTCTGTATTTTTCTTATTCAATGCACCCAACCACTGCTTAAGACTTTTCTGTACATTTTCTGCTTAAATATCTTTCAACATTAAAGTCTAAAATAGGGTTATCCATTTCTAATGTCTGTATCATGTCTACGTATATCTAGAGAAAAATATCGAAGATTGTTATTTTTAATAAAAAGTTCAAAGAAGCCTGGAGACTTCAGGTTTAGATTTCAAACTTTTAAAGACCCTTCAGTCAATATGGTACACTAATCTTAACAATAAATTATAACAGATGTCCTCCAATCACTGTGCAGCCCCGCCTTTCATCTTCCTGCACCCCATCTCTGCTTCCTTATTTCCCCTTCCCTAAAAACATTTAGAGGCACAATACCTAAAAGAGAAGGACTTTGTGACTTGTGCCAAGGATAAAACAGTTGCATCCGAGACGTATGAAAATCTTTAAACTGGGAAGGAGGGTAAGAAAGGTACCTCTTTAGTAGCTGAAAGATCTTGTTCTTTCCTGTCTTGAGCACAGAAGAGGAGGCTCCCGGAAGGATCACAGGACACGCCCAGGACTCCCAGGGAAATGGTAAGATGCTGGACCTCACTTCCTGCTTGGAGGCCTCCATGGGAAACCTCCAGGTGAAAGTGATAAGGGAAGAGCCAGCTCTTTAAGCCTAGTTCTGCCCTGGCCCTCAAGAAAGGTTAAAAAGAGATCCTGAGGTTCATTGCTCAATAGCCCCACGTAGCCCAGCCTTTCCAAGAAAAGGAGCAGGCAGGAATTCAGGAAAAACTGAAAGCAAGGACAAAGATAATCCATTTGACTAGAGTGTCCATTTTGTCAGATAAATAAGGAGGGAAGAGGCAGCTGGGGAGGAACTGATGTCCAGGGAGACAAAAACAGAAGGCTTCACACAAGGAACGCATCCAACATCATATATACCTTTTAACAGATACATGAAATGTTTAGTAAAGAAATTATGTTAAAAGCATTGGCCACAAAGAAATATTTTTATTTGGTATATCCAGAAATGTACTAAAATATCATTTAGATGTAATCTGATTACAGAGAATCTCAGGTTATATAATCCACAGTTTTATTTTAAAACTCATATCATGACATTTTAAAATCTTGCAAAATTCCTATTTGCAATTCAGGCCAGGACCGCAAGGAAAAATACAAGTGAAGTCTGAAAATAATTTAGTTTCTCATTGTATGATTTGAGTACCACAGATGCAGGGTTACCATTTACCACCATAATCAAAGAAGAAAGGTTATGAGGGGTAACCTGGCAGGGCTATGATGCAACTAGGACTAACTTATTTACTAATTTTAACATTATTTCAATTCTCATTTTCAAAGACTCACAAACAATATGAATTACAAGTCTTTCATATGATATAAAGCTTACGCTTACAAATGAAGAAACATCAAGTTTCTCAAGAACTTATGAAAAAATAGCACCTTTTAAAACTTAAGCCAAATGTTTCTTGTGTGAAGTTATCCTTACAACTCCCCAAAGGATTCTGTTCTGGCAAAGACACAATTTCAATGTGTATACTCATGGCAAACCGCCCTCAGTTACTTTAAAATTAGCAAAATATTTTAAAACTACAGTGTCATACAAAAATTGGTAACCTTCTACATTCCTAAGTAATACTTTCTCATATATGCAGTGAATATTTTTAAGAATATTTCCTAAATGAGTGGTTAAGAAAGTGTGTGGGTTCTAGAGTCTGATGTACTGGAATGAAACTCCAGTTTACCACTCATGTGATCCTGTCAAAATCAGCCTAGGGCTCAATTACCTAAGAAAATGTAGGAATAATACCTCCAGTGCCACTGAGAGATTTAGATAACCCACAGGAAATTATAAAACAAACTGGCTCCTAGGATGTTTAATAAAGGACACAATTACTACTGATTCCCAAGGAAAGACTAGACTTTGCTGTTGGCACGAGGGATGCCAAGAGACAAAGACAAAGTACACAGGATCTCTTCCCTCAAAGAGTTTATGCTCTAATGAGAGGTTCTTAAATCAACAGTCCTGTAAATTGCCACATTTTCTTTGGCAAATACTAAACTTCTGCATTTTCTCCTGCAAATACAACCAGGATTTTGCACTGTAATTACCAAAGATGCCCACAGGCAACAGTACCAGCAGTAGGGGTAGAGTGGAAAGAAGCAGGGAAGGAGGGTAATGCAGAAATGCCAGCCTAGAGCCTGTGCAGGAAATCCATAATTACATCTAGTACCACAGCAGTTAACAGTCGAACAACCTCATGACTCCCAGCAAAGAGACAAGTGTTAGCTTTTAATGAAGAAAAAAAAAAAAAAAAAAAAGAGAAACATCCCACCACAACCCTGGAGAAAACCACAACTATTTTAGGTGTAACCCTGAGAAAGGGACAAAAGTTCTCTCTGCTGTTAAGTCAGCACTTAGCCTCCGCAGTTACCTCAAAGTACTAACAACCCAACATGCAATGCTGGTGGGCCCCTCTTTAGAATTCCGGTTCCAGTGAACCGGATTTCACACTGTACTGTTACCATCTGTCTCCTACGCTACATTTCAAGCACCTTCGTTCCTCTCTACCTCCCCACCGAGCACAGTGACCAGAACCAAGCTGGTGCTCCCTACATGTATCTTGAATTACTAATTCATGCCAATGCATTGTGTCAAGCAGTAGAGATACAAACGTTAGAAACATGGCCCCTGGGGCGACTGAGTGGCTCAGTCAGTTAAGCATCTGATTTCAGCTCATGTCATGATCTCGCGGTTCGTGGGTTCCAGCCCCAAGGTGGGCTCTGTGCTGACAGCTCAGAATCTGGAGCCTGCTTTGGATTCTGTGTCTCCCCATCTCTCTCTGCCCCTCCCCCACTCACACTCTGTCTCTCTCTCTCTCTCTCTCTCTCTCTCTCTCAAAAAAATGAATAAATGTTAAAAAAAACAAAAAAAAAGAAACATGGCCGCCGCTGAAGGACAAATAATCCAGTCAGGAGACAGAGTCAACAATTCAAATATAAGAATTGCCCTCATGGAAGAATTTAAAACCAGGTGTGAAGGCAGGCATGGGAAGGAACTGCCAGGTAAAATTAGAGGAAGTGACTTTCCCCCATTTAAATGGAAGAAAACTAAAGAGTCCCAGGCAGTTATAAGTTAGAAATAGACTCTGGGAAACAGTGTACAAAAGAAATGACACGTTCTCATTTTAGAAGAAAAAAAAGGTTCATCGAATAGGCAAATTAATAGACGTCAAATTTACCAATCCTAAAAATATGCATTACAAGCAACTAAATTCACTCAAATTGAATACTTAGGGCTCATCATAAAAATTCTTACCTCCCTGAAATTCCTTTTGTAGACCCTGGAATCTCTGGTACAGGACGATGTCTTAGCAGAAAAGATCTAGATGGTCTTGAAACCAGCTTGCTACGGCTTCTCATGGGTGTTAGGATTGGTGACGACGGAACATACAAATCATTTACAACCATCTCTCCTTGAAATTGAAAGAATGGGGATGGCAGTGATCTTTCTAATAAACCATTAGTTCCACTTCCAGAATTTGCCTCTGATACTGACGGGAGGAGGGAAGAAAGGCATTCAGAGTCTACATCAGGAAGCTGGCTCACATTTTCTGAGATCAAATCAGCTCTGTTTGTTTGTTGCGCTTCGATTGTGCAATCCATAGTTATCTCTGTAATCAAAGATTCTCCTTTAATATTTTCACTACCAAATAAAGTATGCTGAAAAGAATTCAAACTTGGGTGTGGTTCTTCTTCTGGAAGGGGAAAGTTGTGTTTAGGAAGAGACAGCTTATCATCTGATTTAAGAGACTGGCTATTTTCTACACTAACATCATTTTGATCAAGAGTTTTGGTAACAGTCTCCCACTGCGTTGGGCTAGGTGCCTGAATACCACCTGCATCTGAAAGATCTACGGAGTTACTCCCATCAGAGAATGGAGCATGGGGAATCTTTGAAGTCTCATCGTCCTTCTTTATTTTATGAACATTTGCATATATTGGGATATCTTGCATTTTTGACAAGATTATCTGCAACTGTTTCAGTATCCTCCTCCGGTGTCCTGTAGGTGATATTCCAATTTTGTGCAGCACGCTGTCATTGACTGCCGCACAGTCCTTCACAGTATCAAAACCAAACTCGCGGAAGCGTAGGAGATACTGCTCCAAATTAATGCTCATTAGGAAATCTCTGATATCAACATTTACTTCACTGACTGAGGACATAATGGTGGCTTCATTACTAAGCTGAGTTATCAAAAGCAGTACAAGGAGATACACACAGGAAAGTCCACTTCTGTATTGGTTTTTCCTCTATCACTCGCAACAGAGAAATGTCTCAAAATGTTATTTTCTTCACAGTGAATGTTTTATGTGCTTAAGCCTGAAAAAGAAAAGAATATTAATGGATTAGGATATTTTAGTTATGAAAACCTAGTCTGACATGATAAACTTTCTCTGGAGAAACACAATAGAAACGAGGATAATTTCGCTCACTCAGAGTTTAGAATCTTTGCCATTACTCTGCATGCCCCAGAGAGTCAATTCCTAGGTAAAGTGTGAGGATACAAGGCAGAAATGCCATGGTGGGATCAAATGATGATTTTCAAAAAGGTAAAAAACAACTTTCCCACAAATATAAAATGAACATGTGTCAAATAATTTATTCAACCCATTAATGAAGGAACCAGTAAGATGGTAAGACTGTTTCCAGGAACATTTGTGCAATAGGTTTAGACAGAAAAGAATTTTTTTTTTCATGTTAAGACTAAGATTAGTAGGTTAGATTTAAAAAACTGGTTAATGTCCTACAGGACAATAAAACCATAACCTTTGGGGTTATCTCTCTACCAGACAAAAATCTATAAGCTAACAGATAACTTCCCAGTTCAGGGCTCTAATCAAACAGCACATAGAAAGTAGAGCACAAAATTAGGAATAAATACCCCTAGGGTGGGCCTGTTAAACAATACCCCCACACAATGCATTGAAAGAACATGCTATACATGTCCTTTTTGATTTCCAAATTTTAGAAAATTTTTCTTAACAGTAACTAGATATGAACAACCCTACCCTTTAATACATTTCTGCAAAGACACTCTTAAAAAGCACAGTTAGAATACATTTCTCAGGTTAATAATTTTCATTCGAAAAATGCAGTAGCATTGTATGCACAATATTGATATACAAGATAAAACTGCCTGAATAATATGTAAATACATTAGGTAACAGGAAATAATATGAAAGGGGGAAAAAAAAGTCTAAAGGTCACATTTTCCTTTCTACATAGCAGATGTACATAGGTTCATTTTACTCCCAAACAACATCATTAAATTTTTTTAAGTCCATTTATCTAGGTGCTGTTTCTGTGACTGTGTTCAGTTTGTGAAAACGTAGGATATGTGCACACTCCTGTATATTATGCTTCCACAAAAAGAAAAAAAAAGTAGAGAACATGCATAACATATGCTGAAATAGTAAAATGAGACTCACCCAATCTAGGTCAATTTATCTGAACAAGTGTTAATGCACTGTCTCTGAAAATCACATTTCAAAATAACTCTCCAAGAGACACCACTCAGACACTGCATGTCTTAACTGCCAAAAGGCCAAAAGCTATTGTCTCCACTATTTAAAAATATCGGCAAACACTGACACACACGTACACACAAAAAAGGGAAAGCACGTATTATCCTCAGACAGCACTGTGGATGCAGAGAAAGAAAAATACAAACAAGACATACGAGGCAGGAAATGACTTTGACAATAAGGTATCCCTCTGCCACATTCAAAATGACAAAATGTCAGGGGAAAAAAAAGTAGAAAGCTAAACTTCAACACTTTATACAAAACTAATTCTCAGATACACTACTCTTGCTCTACACAATTATTTTGTAAATAAATACATTATCTTTTTTTTTTTTTTTGCACATCACAAATGGAAATGATTATTGCCAAACTGGGTAACACCTTGATCTTGGACTTCCCCGACTCCTGAGCTGCGAAAATATAAACGTCTGTTTCTGTTAAGCCAAACAGTCTGTGGTATTTTGTCGCAGCAGCCCAAACTGACTAATACTCTCCTCTGTCCTCACTGCCCTCACCATGGTTCACACACTCATATCTCTTGCCTGGATTATGACAGTCTCTAAACAAATCCCTCAGCCCGGTCTTCATGTATCAGTGATCTACTGAAAACTCCAAATTTAGCATGTCCCTCCACATCCTCAACAGGATGAAGTCTAAGCTTATTCCCGTGTCCTACCACAGTCTGGTCTCAGTCTAATAATAACAGTAATAGCAGCTACTATTGATGTAAACATCAATTATGTGCCAGATACCATGCCTCCTATTATTTACTGCAAGGTAGGTGTTCCTATGTACTAGCTCCAGCAATTTCAACCATGCCAAACATTCTACCAGCATCCCTTGCTCACTTTAGCTCATTATTGTTAATTATCATTCTTAAGGCAACAAACTGTTTAATAGCCCCATACCTTTGGCATATGCACCATCTGCTTGCAAATCTGAACATTTTGCACAATCCTATGCATGATTTAAAAGAATTTGAATAGGCAGGCAGGTATTATCTGCTCTGTGAAGGCTTCCTATCAACCTCTTAACCTCTTAAATGAATCCCTCCTTCCTTTATATACATCTATAACTAGGATCCTAGAACTTTGCAAAGCGCTTGGAACTTGTTTAAGTGATAGGAGAAGATAGCAGGCATAGAAGAAGTACTTGAGAGGCCCATTTTGTTAGTTTCATGGTATGTTTGCATGTACGTTTTCTACACAAAGCCCTTGCCTTTCCTTGGAGTATACACAAACAGTTCCTGGGCGGCTGAATCGAGGATGAATACACCAAAAGTTCTACTCAAAACTACCTCCCTGCCATCTTTCAACATGCTGAACATGAACTCAATTCCTTTTCGAGATGTGAAAGAGGCTCCCTCCCACAGGCCCTACCATCCTTTCTACACTTTGACAGCTCCATCCCTCAGTCACCAGGCTTTTTAACTGTTTGACTACTCAAGGGTGTTCCAGATCCTTCTTTCTTCTAGCCCATACACTTATCGGATGCAAAGAGATGGATGTGCACACCCTTAAACTGAGATCAAAGCTCTCCGCACTTTGACCTCCCCTTGGGCACACTGGCATGCATGCTGTGTTCTGGGTCAGTGGCTCTCCAAGGAACTGGTCTGTGGATCTTCTGTGCAGCAACGATGGCTGATAACAGGCTCAGAAATTTGTACTTGGGATGAGAGGGATGTGCAACAAAATTTTACAGTTTTAAATTCTTCACATTCCCCAAATACACTTTACACCACCACACCTGAGCCTAAGCTCATCACTTTCCTCCCCTAAGGACAGATTACCCCTCCCAACCCCTTGCCCATCCATCTGGTGTCAAACTCAAGCCCAACCCCCTCCACTTCCTAGCAGTGTAAATACGGCGCATGTCTGTGTGTTTGTTTCTTTACCCGGAAAATGGAAACACTCAAAGCTATGTCAGTGCTGGTCAAGATTAAGTGGTCAAACAGTGCTTAGTACAAGTTAAGTGCTTAGTAGACATATACTTCCATCACCATATTTATTTCCATGCCTGTCATCACTATCTCCCCACAGCTAAAACCTTTCCCATTATTTAAAGTCTAACTCAAATGTTATCACAAGGTCTCTACTGAACAAGAAATAAACTCTCTTCTCTATTCCTACAGCATTTACTTCTTAGAGCATTAAATCATATTCCACTTATTCCATAGTAACCTACAGAAGTGGGATAGTTTAGCAGTACAAAACGAAGATTTGGGAGCTGAACAGCCTTGGTCAAATCCCAATTCTTCCACTTACTAGTTCTATAAGCTTGGACAAGCATTTAACCTTTCTGGGCCTCAGTTCACCCTCATCAGGACAACAGGAGTAACAAGACTTTATTTCACAGGGCTGTTGTGAAGCACTTAGAATACTAACTGCACACAAGGAATGTTAAGTGTTTGCCATTATAATTATTTTTTATTATCCCATAATAAACTAATAACTTTGCCAAAATGATGACCAGTCCATATAAGTTGCCCAATAAATGCCAGTCAAATTATTTATTTAGAAACACAGTGCATGATGTATATGTACTACATGTCTAGAGAATGCAAAATTGCTGGCACTACACATGTGCTTGTACATTTTCCCATCCTATCCTGACCAATTTTCAAGAAGTAAAAGGGAAATAACATTTACAAGTACCCGTCCCATGCCTGGCTTGGAGATCACTTAATAATGCATTATGTTATTATCTTATTGAGCTCAACCTTAAAACTCTGTCCTGCATAAACTACTTCTCACCACCTCTGCTCACAGCCTAGTCCAGGCCACTATCTTGTCCATCTCAGACCACTACAATCGCTTCCTGATTCATAGCCCTGATTCTGTCCTGCCCCCCCCACCTCCCGTACACACACAGTATAGTCTCATACAGCGTCAGAAAGATTCATTTTATAACAAAAGTCATAACACATCACTCCCTGTGAGACTCTCCAACTTCATATCCCCTGGCTGTCCATTCCATCATTCATTTGCCACCAAGTTGGCCTCAGTTTTATCCCCACGTCATGAGCTCACTTCTCACCCTTGTATCTCTTTTAAATCTGCTTCCCAACTCATGGCTCCCTCCATCACTTTGGTTGGTCTCTGCTCAAATGTGGCCACTTCAGAGAAGCCTTCCCTACTCTCCCTCTGCTACTCCCTACTCTTACTCTATTTGATGGCTTTGTTACTACCTGGTATCTGTGGACAGAGAAGGCAGAGATCTTGTGTACTGTTCACTGCTCTAGCCTTTGAACACCATCAGGCACATAGCATGTATTCAACAAAAAGACTTTTTCACAGTTTTGAGAGTATTTAATATGGAAAGCATAGGGGTGCCTGGGTGGCTCAGGCAGTTAAGCTTCCTACTTTGGCTCAAGTCATGATCTCATGGTTCCTGAGTTCAAGCCCCACATCGGGCTCTCTGATGTCAGCACAGAGCCTACTTTGGATCCTCTATTCCCCCTCTCTCTCTGCCTCTCCTCTGCTCATTGTTTCGCCTTCTCTCTCTCTCAAAAACAAATAAATAAAATTAAAAAATAAATAAAATGGAAAGTGTAAAATACATACAGTTTTAACGTTTGTCTATATAGGTCACCAAACTTGTCAGAAACAGACAAGATTCAAATACAGAATCCTCCAATCCATAGGAATGGGGGGGGAGGGGCAGGTAGAAAGTTAGCTGGAAGCATTCTAAACCACCTGTGGGATAGCTTTCCCTTTCCTAATGCCTCAAGTAAGGTAAACCCCCCAGTGAGCTCTTCCCCATCACCCACCACCAGGGGAGCTTTGTCATACCCCCCCCCCCAAATGAGCAAAGAAAGAAAAAAATTGAAAACCATGGGTCACTTCATGAATCCATGAAGTCATTAAAGTATTCAGTGCTGGTACTTGCCTGACTCTAATATCTTATGGGAGGAAAAAAAGCACCATACAAATGAATGTTGTCATAACTTTAAAGTTCACCTTTTTAAAATCAGAAACATAACATTAGAATGTTTAGAAAGTGCAACTGTGTCAAAACAGGCTTAATAGGGGCGCCTGGGTGGCGCAGTCGGTTAAGCGTCCGACTTCAGCCAGGTCACGATCTCGCGGTCTGGGAGTTCGAGCCCCGCGTCAGGCTCTGGGCAGATGGCTCGGAGCCTGGAGCCTGTTTCCGATTCTGTGTCTCCCTCTCTCTCTGCCCCTCCCCCGTTCATGCTCTGTCTCTCTCTGTCCCAAAAATAAATAAACGTTGAAAAAAAAAAAATTAAAAAAAAAAACAAAAAAAAAACAGGCTTAATAATCACAGAATCACAAGACAGAAAATATCTACCAAATAAAGAGAAACTAGGTTACCACACGAATAATGAAACTTTTCAAAGTTATCAATACGAATCTTACTGATTTGAAGAACAATGAGAGTTTACTGTATTCCAGAACAGTGGTTCCCAATGGAGTGAAACTATCCCACAGGGGGAAACCCAGAAATTTGTGAAAAAAGATTCGTTTGCCTGTCATGATGTTTAAGTGGCACCAGTTGATAGTAAAGTTGATTTATGACACCCTGAAATGATACCCAAGGTAGAAACCTCCTGTACACTTTTTGCTCTTCTAAATCTCTACCACTAATCAGTTACCCCCATAGGATGCCTGGCACTACAGATGATAAGAGAACTGTCCCTGACTTCAAGTTGAGAATAAACGTATTGCGGAGAAACAGCTAATCCCTTAAGGGAGTTCCACATGGGTATCATGCTGAACAAGTTAGTGTGGGACACAGGTCTTAACTGAATTCTACCTGTGCCTCAGTACACACTACAATCACAAGAAATATGTACCATGGTGTTTGCATATCAAGCAAACTCTTGTTTAATACTGAGATATTCACTCCAAGGATTCATAAAGATGATATATTCCACTTTGGTCCCCACAACCATGCAGAAGAGGAAGTACTTTAGAGAAAATCTGCTTGTTGTCACATTACTCCATCCCATGGTACAGAAGAGACTGCAAAGGGTCAGGAGTCAAGAATCCTAACTTGTTTTTCCAGCCTGAGTGCTTAGCTGCCAAAATACTATCAAATCGGTCATTCAGCACCCCACTCCCCTACCACCCGTTCACATATCTTAGCTTGTGGCAACACTACCCCATTAAATCCCACACAGGAAGCCTAGCTCCGTCAACCTGGCCATCTCTCTGGATTGTGGTCACCCGCAGGCCCTGACCTTCACTGACACGTTCTCTGCCTTGAAGGCTACTACTCCCCACACATCAAACACAGACATTGTCTTTCATTCTCCCTCAGGCTTATACTGCTAATAATAATGGCCAATATTTGCGGATGTTTACACACCATCTACTTAGGATCTACAACTAACCCTCACAACTGCCTTGGGAGGAAAGCCCCACACCCAAAGCCACAGCACGGATAAAGAGTGAATAAATTCCAGAATTCTCAGGGTCTGACTCTACAACCTGTGCTCTTAACCATGATGCCCCCTAAGAGCTAGAAAATGGATTTAACAAAAGAGTGGTATCAAGCACTTCAGATTTTTTCCCCTCCTTTGACTCTCCTATGCATAAGCACCTATGGTCACTACGGAAGTTCTGTTTCAAAACACCATGTCTTGCAAGCTCAAGTCTTATAAACCTTTTCAGTTTGATTGTGGGTATATGTGTCCATGAAAGTAGCTAAAAAAGAAATTCATTCACTTCTACTTGTGTGGGATTTAAGACAAAGTGACAAATTAGGGGAAAAGATCTTTGAAATTACTATGTGAAGCAAAAGTAACATAAAATTGCTTATTAAAACTTATTTTGCATCTATCATTGCAGAAAGACAGCCACTGTGGCGCTATATAATAAAACAGTAGGAAGCCAAAATCAGATAATCAAATATAGCCAAAGTAAGTAGTCACCACCCACGAGAACAGTCAATGGTGGACAAAAACAAAAATGCAGCCTGACTAGAATAGAGAGTACTGAAGTTCTGTCCCAGAAGGTATTAGACTAGTTTTAAAGGTTTAACTTTAAATGTGATGCCAAAGGAGATAAGGAGTGGAAGCAACCCAAATGTTCCCTGATGGATAACCACATGTAGAGTACACATACAACTGAATACTATGAAGCCTTCAAAAGGAAGGAAATTCTGCAATGTGCTATAATATAGACAAACCTTGACGACTTTTTGCTGAGTGAAATAAGGCAGTCACAAAAAGACAGATACTGCATGATTCCACCTCTATGAGGTATCTGAAATACTCCAATTCGTAGAAAGGGCCGGCAGAGGGGGGGGCGGGTGTCTCGTGGGTGTGCAGTTTCAGTTCTACAAGATGAAAAAGTTCTGGAAGTCTACTTCACAACAACGTAGATCTACTTACTACCCAACTATACCCTGTGAAATAGTAAAGATGGCAAATTTTATGCTGCGTGTTTTATTTTGTTTTTACCACAATAAGGAGCTAGGGAGACAGACTAGAAGGTTTGGGCCAGCTTCCTTTTATTCAAACTGAATTCCCTGTACACATTTAGAGCTCTTTTCTTTCCTTTAGAGGCCAGTTCAGGTCTTACACTATCCACCACCACATCCGTGAGCTTTCCCTACCTATTCCATCCCCTCTTCCACCAGGCAGTGGTACAGGGAGTACAGTGAACAGAGGACACAGCACAGGGATTACCAGTGATCCCAGCTCCGCCATGCACTAGCTGCAAGACTGTAGGGAAGTTCCTTTATTTCTCTGAGCCTCACCACCGTCAGGACAATAGTGCCTACCTCACAGAGCTGTTTTGAGGATGAAATGAGTAACTATGCATAAAGATCTTGTAACAGTCCCTGGCAAGCAATAAACATTTAATTAGTGTCTGCTGGATGGAAAGTAACTGAGGTTTGAGCTGAAAATAGCCAGAGCTTGGGCAAAAGCATTCTGCAGCTTGGATCAAGGAGAAAGAATTGTGTAAGTTGCATTTTGATTATTTTATTTACTGTGCAATCTCAAAAGTACAACTCTTTCAAAATCTAGAACTTAGGATCCATTTCCACATTCAGTGAAGGCTAGAAGTGATAGTTCACTTCCTTATCACAAGAAGTTACCAATAGGTTCCATAATACCTAGGTTTAGGTGTTTTCGGTAATAATCTCAATAGTTATGTACTTGATAATGTTCTTGGCTTCAGTCTTTCTCTTTCAAGCTATCCACCTAGATTTTAACTAGCTAATGTCTGAAACTTGTTGTCAGTTCTAATTCACAGATCTTTAAAGGAGAGCCATAATTCTTCAACAACCAGAAAGGTTTCATCGTGCTGAGTTCGTACAAGAGCAGAAGTGGGGACAGTGAAAAGCAGTAAGCCAAAGCCTGCATCATGGCAGAGGAGCCCTACCTGTGTGCCCCTAGCTGGGCACCTGCTTCTGCCCAGTGCCAGCTCCCTGCTACCCCTCTACAACCAGCGACATTTAGCTGAAAGAAGAATGAGACCACTTCCATCTCTTGATAAGACCATGGGCACATATTCTTCAGGATTCTGTTCCATTTCATGCTGCCCTGAGCATTGTTTTAATTTAGTCAGGTCAAAACTAGTAGGATATTACAGATCAATAGAAAGATTTTTAAAAATTTATGCTTATGCTATGTGTACTTTATCATACATATGTTAATTCTAAATTTTTAATATAAACTTAAACCCCACCATTGCTCTGCATTTGAGTTGCATTGTTAAACTAACAACCAGATGTTTCAAAATAGCCTACTGTGAACGTCTCTTCTCTCTGCATTTATAAATAGTCCCCTGACCTCTTTTCCAGCTGAATTTGGGAGCTCACTCCTATTGGTTCCCTTACTGTCAAAGTCTCTTTTTCTTAAGAAGAGAGATATCTCAGCAAATGTCTTCCAACTTACTGACTCATTTATTTACATTTATTCATTCAATAAATATTTGAGGAAAACTAACTACTCTCTCCAAGAGTAATAACAGTGGGAAATATTTGCAGTTCAAGATTACAGCAACCATTCTCCCATTTGCGAGCAGCACTAAGTGCCATAAAGAAAGTGAAGATGCAATGTCTTCTCTCAAAGAGTTTAAAAGTCTTATGATTAGACAGAACTAAACAAAATAAAATAGCACACATACAATCATTACTTTACCACTCTGGTAAGTGCCAGTAAAGAAGAAATATCGAAAATGGAATGCTGAGATACCCCCCCAAAAGTGCATAAATAATAAAAAAATCTAATTTTGTGACTTTGACTTTCACATGGTTTACATTTTAAATATTGCTTTACTATTAATTACATAGAGAAGTAGAACCATCATCTTTCATGAGTGCTAGGGAACTCTAAAAATCTCAAATTAATTCCAGGAAGGCAAGTGAAATATGCAGACATTCACAGCTCTGAGGAAGGAGTGATCAGTGAAGGGGCTAAGAGGGGAATCTCAAGTAGGAAGAAATGGGGATGGAGACAGCACTATCTGAAGCAGAAGATATGCCATAAAGGGGGCACGGAGCGAGAGGTCTTCAGGTTATAACAGCAAGGAGATGAGAACAGGTGGACCTAAGGTTCAAGAAGTAATAAAAGGTGATGCCAGAAAAGGAAGCTGGAGTTGGCTATGACCTTGAATAGCAGGCTAAGCATTCTGAACTTTATCAAGATACTAGGAAAGAGACTCAGCAATGACTGTTACCATCCCCACCCCCCAGGAGCCCAAGACACTTTATAATCAGCATGCAGATCCCACTTCTCTTTTGCTCTTCCCTGATCATCTCTCCAACTTCAAATTGATTAACGATGTTTCCGTTTCCTAAAGCTATGTAATATAACCTGTATAGTCCTTTTATGCGTCCCATTTTTGTAAGAACCATGAGGGCATATTCACCATCTTATTAGTCCTTCCCTGAGTATCCCCTCACCTACCCATCTACTCTGCATACAAATGGAATAAGATAGAAAAATAATTCTTCCCACCTCTTCACTGGTAGTTTTTACCTCTGAAACTGCTCAAAATGACTACTCCAACCCAGATCAGGATTCCTTTGTTTCCTCATAGTATGGGTAAAGATATATGCTTATTCTTATACTAGGAATGACCTTATAAATAGAATACAATTGACTTCAACAAAGTGAGTAAAATGGCTTAGCCATCACCATTGGCTTAATCTGGCCAATTAAAAAAAAAAAAAAAAAAAAAAAAAAAAAACCTAAAATAACAAACTAGAGGGATCCAAGACTTCATAGAAAGGATTAAAAGGACATCTCATAGCCTCTAATCTCTCATCAATTCACGTTTGGTCAAAGCTAAGAAATATTTCCAACATTAATAAAAAGTTCCCTACATAATTAATATTTTACAGAGAATTCCAAAAAGCCCTCAACTTAGCAAGTGCCAACACTGGATGCAATAAATGAGTCTATAAATAAATGAGAAAAAAAAACATATTAAAAGAAAGCTATGAAAGCAACGACCATCATAATACTTGGCAATTTCATAACATCTTTCAGCAAACTTTCTCAAAGTTACAGGAAGGTGGGGTATTAAAAAAAAAAAAAAAAGTCTTGGATATCACGAAATCTATAACCCTGAGTCCTAGGGTTTTTAAAACTTCATAGTTTCATAGTATTAATGTAAACATTTCCAAGAAAATTGCAATTCATTGTAATCTGATTCCTGTATTTAGAGTAACTATAGTTGAGTTGAAAAGGATTAATTGAATATTTGGGTCTTAAACTGCTAGAAATGTGTAGTAATATCAGATGATTAAGAATTTATTTTTAAATACACCAACAGCAAAATACATATTTTACACACACACTATCAGGTTTCCTTTCTTGGCAACCACTATAAAATCTGACAGGTTTACAGAAGACAGAAAAAATACAAACACATACACGCCCATGTAAATAAGTTTTAACAAGTCAACTGACTTACCCCCTAGGTGCATTTTAATTTAAATAAATCTTTGAGTACTAACAAACCAAATCTATATAAAATACTCTTGGTGTTAAGACCCACTTTGAATGAGTATCTGTTAAAAAATGCGTTTAAAAAGGGGCCAGGGAAACAAACACTTCCACTCTAGGTTCCAGCTTAGTTCCATGACCCATTTTACTTTTCTTTCTTTTTTAAACATTGTTAAAACAGTGTAATGTCATGAGAATTTTCCCTCAACATTTCTCTTGTAAGTGCATGAAAGTCATAACTACAAGTTTACAGGATTCTTTTTCCCTTAAAAAAGTTAGCTTCCTTTTTTAAAACAGCCCTAACTTCATCTTCCAATTACTTATGGGCAAAGTTCCACAAACTCATGTGGGTGTAGAGTGCTTAAGTGCGGGGGGAAATCAATACTGAGCTTGTAAGTACAATACTATTATTGGTAATCACAGTGACATCCGATTAAATGTACTTTTAAAAATAGTTTCCTTCTCGATACTTTTTTTTTTCTTTTTTTTAACCAGAAGGCTATATTCCACTGAGCGGCCTATTTCAAGGGCAACCTTGAAAAAAAAAAAAAAAATTTGTTCCTATCACTACACAAACCCGCAAAAGCCAAAAAATGTCATGATTCTACACAAACTTGCTTCTATTTTTCCTCTAATTATCAAAGGATAAAGTTCACAACATCATTTCACAAAGCATTCCCTCAAATCAAAAGAGCTCCAGATCGCCAAAAGGAGGTGAGGAAAGTGTTTAAGAAAACAAGCCCGGGCGAACTTACTTTTTACTAAATGAGATGGCTCACCCATTCTCCCAAGAGACTTGTCTCCAAACTAAAATGAAAGATCAATCTAGTAAACTGACTGCCGACAGGTCCCGGTGTACGGTGTTGGGTTCAGGCAGGTGGAGGCCAAACGACTGTGATTAAAGTTAATTAACAAGCCAGTTGTCTCAAAGTGTATAACCAGCAGGGTGCGGGGGAAGCGCAGAGATCCGCGCAAACTCATTATCTCTACCGAGTAAATAACTTGGTGCCTGAAACTCGCTAAAGGACAGCTTCTTTTTATCTCGGGGTGCGGGGTGCCTAAGGAGGAGTCTAGTTGTCGGTGCAGATTCTCACCCGCCCGGACCAAATCACGTTAGCAAGGAGTTTTTGTATCACTTACCCGCTTCTGGTTTCCTTTTAGACGCCCACACGCGGGAGCGAAATCCAAGGGGCAGAAACCAGAGCCCAACACTTTGCGCTCTGGGAATTTACCCGGAAAGTGCCGAAAAGCCGCAGCCCAGCCTGAGACGGTCCCCCCCTGCCCCCCGCCCCGCCCAGCCCACCCGCGGCCCCCGGTACTCGCCTCGCGCGCGGGCAGCCCAGCTGGGAAAGCGAGGCGGACGGTGAAGCCTCGGCGCCGGCCTCTCTGCCCGCCCGGTTCGCTCGGTCCTCAGCCGTCGGTCCCAGGAGCGGGGCCTCCTCCGCCTCCCCGGTCCCCGCCGGCTGCCCGCACCGCGTCTGCTGCCGGGCGGCGGCCGCGCGGGCGGCGCTGTCACACGGGCTGGCGCGCCGCGGCCGCCGCACCTGGAGGCGGGGAGCGCGGGGAACGCGAGCCCGCGCGCAGCTCCGGAAGCGCTGCGGCCGCAGCCCGGCGCCCGCCCAGGTGCTCTCGCGCGCCGCGCCTCTACCGCTTCCTCTCGGCCCGCGGGGGCGGGGAGCCGGCGCCCCGCGCGGGGGCAGCCGGCGCTCAGCGGCGGGGGCGGTCGAGCCGGCAGCCCTGGTTCCGCAGCATAGCTGGGCGGCTGACTCAGTCCGCCGAGGCCAGGCCGCGCCTGGCACCCTCGCCACCTGGCGCACCTTGGCCGCGAGGCTCCCGGGCCGGCGGGGCTGGGAAAGCTGCGAGGGCGCGTCCGGGAGCGAAGATCGGCGAGGGCAGTACCCTCCCCGGGGGCTGGGGGGAGAGACGCGGGTGACCCTTCCCGGCCCCTGCTGGCCAGTGGGTTTCTCCGCGCGCTGATAGAGGGGTTCCTGTCAAATGGGCGGAACCTCTCCACCACTGATTGTTAGTCTTACTCTACTTTCCGTGTCACCTCAGCGTTTCCCAAACTGAAGACTCATCGAGGGCGCTGGTTTTCCCAGGCTGCTGCTTGGCAAAGTTGCACTCAGTGGGCCCGGGAATCTGTCTACCGAGCTCCGTTGCAGATTCGGCTGAACCCATTCTATAGGCTTCTCCTTCAAATGGTGTCTGTGAGGAAGGGATTGGTGTCTTCGTTTAATAGTTGAGGAGTCGGAGAGGCAGAGCACCTTGGCCAAGACGACACAACTTTAAGGGGTGGAGGTGATTTTCAATTTAGACCTGAACTCTTAACCCTGAGGAATACAGCCTATTCCCTGATTTTCTAATTTCCCCCTTTCTTGTCTTTTTTCACTTGGGAGGGAGGGATGATCATGCCCCAGTCCTTCTGGTACCTGAGCTTGTTAGATCCTGGAAAGACACTGCCCCTTCGACTTGGGCCTTGGCACTCTCTTCTCGGAACTGACAATATGGAGTCAGCAAAAGAAAAGGGGCTCCTCTGAAAAATTTAAAAAATACCACCCAGTGTCCCCTAATACCGCAGAGTCAGTAAAATCCACTTGTTTGCCAGGGAGTTCAAAGGCCAAATCCTTTTTATTTATTTATTTTTTTTAATAAACATCTCTTCGCAGACTGTACCTGAAATGTTCTCCCTTGAAAGATGAAATGTTCTTATCTTTCCACTGTACCTGTTGATAGAAGTAAAGCAATTAGGGAAAGTGGTGAGCTTATTATCCAAACGAGATAATTGGTGAGGGCCAGCATGTAGGTGGCTTCCCAGGAGCTGGCGCTGGTGGCAGGCGTCATCCTCACCAAAATACCTCCCACCCAAAAGCACCTTCCTGCCTGGGAAGACTCTGTAACAGGCTCCAGAGACGCCAAATCTCCATGTCTTTTGAACTAAATACTTCATACCAAGCCCTGTTTCCACCAGGAAAGTTTTCCCATTTTCTAAACCTCAAGCATGGTCTTTCTTTTGGATTCCTGTAGAATTATACTATGTGGTTTTCCTGGCTTCATTTTAGGTCCTTAATCTGTTGAGGTGTTTTGTTGTTGTTGTTTGTTTTTTTCACTTTTTGCTTTTTACCTAAGAATTCTCACATACTTGTCATGTGTTTTTATCTGTGTAAGCCACCTTGAGTCCTTTTCTGAACAAGGTGGCTTATAAACAAAGTTTCCCACCTTAGTAGGGACATGTGTCAGAACACCAAACATTGTTTTGGCCTCAAGTTACTTCTCTTGGTAGGTTTTATAAACCTAATTGGGACTTTGTGTCTCTTTGCAACAACATCATAGTCCCTTGATTATTTATTCAGTAATTTATTGTTTAAGAAATTTATTGAACACTTACTTTTTGATAACTTGAGAATACAGTCGTAGCAAATACAACCTCTGGATTTACAGCCTTCTCTGAGGGGAAATAAAGTTAAAAGCTGTAAGGAACACCAATGATTTAATAATAGCTCTGGGAAGTGAAAGAAAAACAATGTTCCCCCATTGAATATATACATTAGTTTTAAGATGTATTCTGGTTTTAAGAACCTTCATATATGGAGGGAAATAAAAGGTATCTGAGGAAATATGTCAAAAGTACTCTTTTATTAACTGTTTACTAATAACTCAGATTTCAGCCAAACATCTAACATATATGTTGTAGATATAAAACAACTCTACAAGTTAGAACTCTTTTTCTAATTTTATAAATACAGGCTTAATTGAGACTTAGGTTAAGTAGTCAATAGTGTATAAATTAAACACATCTAGGCTGGATTCATATACTATAAATTACTTAGCCCTCACAGTGAGGCATTCAGGAAGCAAAGTATACAAGAAAATTAACTTCATAAAAAGTGAGGTCTGATATCTGTTTACTGCCAGGACCGTTGGACTATATATTCCCAGGAATTTCCATCTAGGTTGGATTTATTCCAAAATGACCTAGTCCCGTCCTTATTTCCTCAATATTTAGTCAGAGAGCAGGTGTAGCCATGTACTTTGCCAGACTTTGTGTCTTTGCTCCGCCTATCCCTCTTACCCAGAATGCACTTTGCTTCTGAAAGAGGTAATGTGACAGAGTGGTAATCTTCCTCCTCTCCTCCCCTTCTCCCTCCTGTCCCTCCTCCCCCTTTTCCTTGCATCTTCCAGGGTAACACCTATAGAGCATTTAGGTGTCAGTTGCTATTCCCAGCACTTTGCTTGCAAAAGCTCCCTGAATTGTCTCAACACCTTCTTGAAGAGACTGTGTTATTAGCCCCATGATAAGAAAACTTAAGAAAGAGAGGTCAAGTAATTTGCACCAGTTAAGAAATAAAGAAAAGAATTCCAAGCCACTCTTCTCCAGCATCCACCCTCTGCACTGGATTGCCTTTCAGGGAAATCACAGTGCTGGAATTGAAAAAGCCTGCGCTGAAAATGAAGGCTGATCATGTAGTTTGTGGCATTTTGAAAAGATGCATTAAATTTTCTGAGTCTCGGGGCGCCTAGGTGGCGCAGTCGGTTAAGCGTCCGACTTCAGCCAGGTCACGATCCCGCGGTCCGTGAGTTCGAGCCCCGCGTCAGGCTCTGGGCTGATGGCTCGGAACCTGGAGCCTGTTTCCGATTCTGTGTCTCCCTCTCTCTCTGCCCCTCCCCCGTTCATGCTCTGTCTCTCTCTGTCCCAAAAATAAATAAAAAACGTTGAAAAAAAAAATTAAAAAAAAAAAATTTTCTGAGTCTCAATTTCCCCATCTGTAAACTGGGGATAATAATACCTATGAGAATTTAATGTGATGTCTTATCTAAGGTCCCTAGAAAATAGTAGTCCCTTAATACATTTAGTTCTATTCTCTTTACTCCAATTATTCTTCAAAACAATGTTCAACCCTCATCTTCCTCTTAAGCCCTTCCAGATCTCTGCTACCCAGAATTGTATACACAACAGAATTTAAAGCAATCATTTTTTCTCTAAAGGAAAATCCCATATTGTTTTTGCCAAATAGAAAACTTTAGGGATGTAGATAAAATAGGCCTGTGTCTAGTTAACGGTATTGAATTCAATTCCTTTTAGATAAGCAAACATTTATAAAAATAAAATTATATATTAATGTATAAACACTGCCTATTCCATTCATGTTTTATAAACTAATTTTATTCACATTTTCGCATGCAACTTTAATATCAGTAACTGCATCAGGAGAGCCACACTTTGAATCATCAGTGTTTTGTTTTGGGTTTTTTGTATTTTGTTTTTTGTTTTGTTTTTGGGTTTTTTTTTTTAGAGCATATGAGTTTCACTTCTGTCTAAATTTTTGAAGACACTTAACTTTCTGAATTCTTTTATGATTCTGTCACCGGGAATGTTTACAAACCACAAGTTCCCACCAGCGTTATATTAAGAAGTTGTATTTTCTCATTCATCCTAGATATGTACATTTGTAATCTCCACCAGTTTTTTTAATGCTTTTGAAAAGGATGCTTGCACTAACATAGAGCATGTACAACTAACTGTGAGTTCATACTTCCATAAGTAATTACTTCATCTGTTTTAAGTATCTTCTTCTTGATTTTTAAGACAATTCCATCAGATGACCTCTGTATGTATCCTGAACCAAGACTGATTGAAGATATTCAGGCCACATGCCTTACACCCAACTCCAGTAGTTCAAGTACTTTGCAGTTTGGATTAATGTACAATAATTCTGGAAGGGTAGTGATCCTCGAATATATAGATTCCAGGTACCAGGCACTATTACACATTTTTAACACTTCTAATCCTCTCAGCAGGTTTGGAAGGTAGGTACTACCATTAGCTCCTTTCTTAACCAGCGAAGAAATGGGGACACAGAGTTTATTTCACCTAAGAACAGTAAGGGAGAAAGGATTTGAACCCAGATAATGTGGATTCAAATCCCATATATGTCTTAAGCACTGTGCCTCAGAGAAAACTTTTAAAGTTTTGGCTGGAAAGATATCTTTTCTAAGGCCGATTTTTTGGGGGAAATGATGTGCCTAATTTTCAGGCTCTCTCTTGGATTTCCCCAATGACATTTGTTTTCGCCACTATTGGAGTATAGCTATGTTAGGGGATTTTGCATTACAGATACTAAGAAAGTTTTCTTATTACTTTTGTTATTCCCTGAAGTTCCACTACCTCTCTGGAGGTATGAATTCCCTGAAGAGCCCATTATAGGGCCTTGGATACATTTTTGTTTCATTAAATTAAAGTACTCATATTCATTAGGTTAAACACTTGGTACTTTGTTAAAAGTTTTAAGAGTTGCTTTGAAAGTTTTACTAACTTTCTCACTACAAGTGAGCAGCCTGGTGGATGCCTACTGTAAGGCAGAGAAATGAGGAGTGTCAAATACGCAGTCAGTTAAATTTTACCAAAAGGTTATAAGATTGTGGAAATAATTTATTTTGAAATATAAGTTTTCCAGGAGCGCCTGTGTGGCTCAGTCGGTTAATTGTCTGACTTAGCTCAGGTCATGATCTTGCAGTTCATGACTTCATCAGGCTCTGTGCTGACAGCTCAGAGCCTGGAGCCTGCTTCATATTCTGTATCTCCCTCTCTCTCTGCCTCTCCCCTGCTCGTGCTCTGTCTCTCTCTCTTAAAAATAAATAAACATAAAAAAAAAAAAAAAGATGAGTCCTATAGGGGACACCTCGGTGGGTCAGTCAGCTAAATGACCTTGATTCAGGTCCTGATCTCACAGTTCGTGAGTTTGAGCCACTTATGCTGACGGCTCAGAGCCTGGAGCCTGCTTCAGATTCTGAGTCTCCCTCTCTCTCTGCCCCTCCCCTTCTCACACTCTGGCTCTCTCTCAAAAATAAATAAACATTTATATATATATATATATATTTTTTCCAGAACTTATTAAATATTTTAAAACATGGTATGAATTGTCAAAAGGATAGAATTAGGCTGGTGGCAGCAGGGGAAAAAAAAAAAGATGAATGAAGGAAGCAAATTTTGGGGCCAGTTTTAAAATCAGTGGGCCCGGGCGCCTGGGTGGCGCAGTCGGTTAAGCGTCCGACTTCAGCCAGGTCACGATCTCGCGGTCCGTGAGTTCGAGCCCCGCATCAGGCTCTGGGCTGATGGCTCGGAGCCTGGAGCCTGTTTCCAATTCTGTGTCTCCCTCTCTCTCTGCCCCTCCCCCGTTCATGCTCTGTCTCTCTCTCTGTCCCAAAAATAAATAAAAAACGTTGAAAAAAAAATTAAAAAAAAAAAATAAAATCAGTGGGCCCCATGAACCTCGAAATTCTGATCTCAAAGCCTTCATCATTCTCTTGTGGTCTAAAAGAGTACATAATCTCTAGGGGTTTGCATCTCCCAGGAGAGAACACAGATACCCAAATCTAACTAAAGATATCAATTGTGTGAAAAAAAAACTTCACTCATACAACTTGAGAATGTACCATTTGATGAGAATTTTGTCTCTTCTGCTCCCCTGTACATCACTTATTTCTTAGACTGGAAAATTTCAAAGATATAAAAGATGAGATGTAAAAAAAAAATAGAAAGTTTTTCTATAAAACTAGTATTTCAGAAACTTATTTAGGTACTAGAGATTAGAGTATTTCTTTGACACTGATACATATTTTACACTTTACTACTTCTGAAATGGGGATTTATCTTAAGATGGATTGCTGCTAGCCAGGCAGTAGTCATAGTATAATTTGTCATTGCCTGTATATTCATGAACCTGACCACACGTTTATATCGTCATTTCAGTTACTTGCACTGGCAATCCAACAGTCCAACACATGTTGGGTTGTCATTTACAATGTCTTTAGAAAGATTACACTAGGTTTCTGCAAAAAGTCAAGGAAACAGAACAATGTGATATTAGATGAAAATCTACATCTAATTCTCAAAGAGAATTTTTTATACATATATAATAAAAATTCTAAGTGATTTGTGTTATGTCATAGTTTAGGTCACAGTGATTTTTTTTTCTCATGGTTTAAAAAATATTCGTGTATTCTAAAATACATTGCATTTTTTGGGTTCTTACATCCAGTAGTTTCACCACTGCTAACATAAATATCTAATTTTATTTTTCTATAGAAAAAAATTCATTAAGGAAAAATGATTATTAAAAGAAGTTCCAGAGAACCTAATTATTGTCAAATGGATTTGCAGATGAAATACATTCACAGGGTGTAAAATTATTACTTCCACTTTGTTGTGTCAATTGTTCTCACATATATTTCCAAAATTGAGTTTACTAAACACACCAAAAATTATATTTGTACTACAGTTTGAAAATGCTCTATACCTCCATTTTTTTCCCTTTTTGCTAAAAATGCTACCCTTGTAGTAGATAATTAACCTTGACAGTTCTTCTGACATCAAGAAACAAAAGGGGGGAGGGATGTAAAGAAGCAAAAGATAGAAAGGTTAGAAATACAAAAACAACAGCTAGAACTCGATCCCCTATAAAGCATTGAAATTAAACTATTAAAAAACTAATTTGAAAAGCATAGAATAATACCTATGTACAAGATGAAAACAAGGAGCGCCTGGATGGCTCAGTCAGTTGAGCAACAGATTCTTGGTTTTGGCTCAAGTCATGATCTCAAGGTTCCCTTTAAGACCCACACTTACAGTACAGAGTCTTCTTGGGATTCCCTCTCTCCTTTCTCTCTTCCCCTCCTCCACTCAGGCATTCTCTCTCTCTCTCTCTCTCTCTCTCTGTCTCAAAAATAAATAAAATTTAAAAAAAATTTTAAAAAGATACATGAAAAACAAGGAAAGGATTGATAAAACCTCCTACCACAAGACAACTGCCATAAAAGCAGAGGTCACAAACTAGCTGTGGGCAGCATGAAGTCAAAGTATCTTTCAGAAGCACAGAGAGCTTAGCAATTTTTAATTAGTTTCCCAGATATAGAAGATTTTATATTAAAATACGTATTTTTCAGCTTCTCTTCAAAAATCAGAATGTCTGATAACACTGAACTCCTATTCCCACAAAGCAAGTCTGAACCAACTGGAAGAATGGCTGCCCTTTCTGGATAAGACATATGTTCTCTAATCTGCTATAGTCCTACTCACCCTGTTTCTCCTTAAAGTTATAACTTCGGAGCTGTGGAGGTTGCAACTATGGGACATGGCCCGAAATTATGAGCTGTGGAAGACAGACTGTATGAGTGACAAACTTATGGATTTCTGAAATGGAAGTCTTAGAAATATACAGCCAAGGTCAAAAGTTAGTACCCAATATATTAAGAATGTTTCATCAGCAGAAGCAGCAGCAGTGTGATCGTCAAAATAGCTAGTATCTACTGAGTTCTTAAAGTAAGTCAAATAACATGTTAAATGTGCTGTAGCTATTATTTATTCAACTAATTTTTGTAGCTGCTGTAAGATATGATGAGTCACAGATGCCGAGACAAACATAGACATACTTCACTATCTTTTGGGAACTTTCAGTATGATAGCAGAGGCAGATACTACACAAATTATTACACAAATATATATGTATGTATATGGCACATGTAAATGCTATTACACACACATAGATATATATAACACATAGTATACATATGGTACATATACTACTTAGTATATCTATGCATGCATACATACACATTTACATGTTTACATGTATATATAACATATACATGTATGATTATGTGTGAACCATATGAATCTGCTGATGTTTGTCTATATTTAACCTCAGAAATGGTCACTGCATGGGGTTTATATTAATACATTTAAATTGAAACTGAAAGAAATGTTTTTCTCCTATTCCCAATCTTTCCTTCATGCAGAGGGGATTTCTAACCCTCCCAGCCTCTCTTTGCTCCCATTTTCACATGTCTACATGCTGCCCTATGATAGTGGAGTACCCTATTTATTGGGTGTCTTTGGAAGAAAGGCCTGGCCACATGAGCCCTGCTTCTTTATCCCCTTTCTTGTAGCATGGGCTGTCGTCAGGGAGCCAGAATTCTGTGTTGCTCTTTCAAGCCGTAAGACCTATAGGAGGTTTAAATATATTCAGAGCTTCCAGAAACTGACATGTTGTCTCAAAGTAATATTTGACTCCTTGTCTGCCTGATTCCTGTATATCTTCCCATTTATTTCAAACAAAGCACCCCGACATTTGTGGTATTAGGAATGAACAAGGTTATATGCAAGCATGCAAGCAAATAAAAAGGAGAAGGAATAATTTTTGATCAGTTTATCAGAAGAATCCTCTTTAAACAAGTGACGTTTACACTGAAAAGCAAAGGCTGGGTGGGAGTGAGCTATGTGTGCTCAGCTTGTGTGTGGGAGAGTACAGAGATAGGCTCCAGGCAGAGAAGAGCATTTGTAAAACCTCAGATGCACCAAAAGCAGGAACTTTGGAGGAACTGAAATAAGCTCTTTGAGCTAGATAGTGAGCAAATTAGACAGGATGAAGTTGGAGGGACAGGCACACGCATTGTATATGGCCTTTCACGCCATGTCTAAGTTTGGGGATCTTATCAGAAGTCATTGGGATGGCCATCTATCGGCTGAATACAATGAGATGCAGAAAGGTTAAACTGCAAGAAACTGCAGAAAGTTAAACTGCAGAAAGGTTATACTGTTTGACAGCACACACGTATGATTCCAGGGACCACTCTTTTAATTGCCCTTCTGTTCCTTCTGTCCAAAAGAAGTACACAGTCTAACCGGCAGAAATCTCAGGGTGTATGTGCACTTGTAGACTTTAACTTACCTGTAACAGATATGACTAATGAATTCACCAACTTGTTGAGGGATTTATAAAGAATGTTTGGTATTTATAATTTCATACCTCTAGGTTTGGGGAAACAAAATGGACAAATGAGTCGATTCATCCTTCCAGTTTCTACAGAATTCTAACATTAGGGAAGATTTAATCTTTTTAACTGCAGGCGCCCCTTTTGTGTTACATAAGCAAGTTCAACCATTTCCCCCCAAAACAGGTAATTCAACATAGATTGGAGGAAGGGGAACAGAGGATAAGAATGTCTGAGCACTTCATGAAAGAGTGTTGGTAGGTAGATTGGACAATGAAGACACTGAGTTACTCTCTCTACATCTAAGAGTGTTACAAATGGACATGTGATTTAAAGCTTCATTCATCACTGACTTCATGTACAGTTTGTACACTGGTTACTAGCAACTTCTATGCTACCTTACTGTTCTTACTCTACAAAAAAAAATGCACAAAAATCCGTATATCCTGTTTCTCTGTCTGAAAAGGTAGTATTCTCAGTTTCTTTAAAACACATTTTTTAGAAAAGATATCTATCTGCCATTTGATCATTTTCTCTGTGTGAAATATGACATACCATCTCAGTTATACCAAACAGCAGGTGCGCAGACCTTCAAAGACCTAACTCTCAACTTTGCATTTCCTTCACTCCACATGGCTTCTGCAGCATCCTGTGTAATGGTTTTGTATTTTTTCCTGTGGAAACTCTCCAACCTGCACTACTTCAGCTTCAATCTGGTTTAGCGATCAGAATACAGGGTGTCTGCTCAGTACATTTTGCAAGCATATTAAGGAGACCATGGCAGTCATGCTTGGTTGAACTTCTCTTCTTTCACTTGCAAAGGAACTACTACTCATGCATTCATTCAGCCATGAATGCTTGGCTTTTTTATTATAGTTACTAGGACACTGAAAAAGGAGTTTTTTGTTTTTATTTTTCATTCATCTCCACAAGAAAGAAAGAAAGAAAGAAAGAAAGAAAGAAAGAAAGAGAAAATAACACAGTACTGGATGGAATCAGTCACTTGTCTTTATGCCCCAACTAGGGACGATTTCTACTAAACCTATAATTTTTAAAAAGACACCAATTTAATGCATTAGAATATCTTCATAAAATGCCAAGTGCATTTTCAAATAAAAAGCACATTTGTACAACTATCAAATGGGTAAATATTTTCATTGAATCGGCTGAATTCAATAGGCAATAATTAAACATAAAGAACTTTAGTTTCTCTTTCATTGTCCCTTCCAAACTGTGCTTTCAGATTTACTCTACTCATGAATGAAATACAGGGTGGATTCCTTAGATTTTCTGATCTGTGTCATTGAAAAGAATAGTCTAATTTATGTGCTCTAGCACGACAGACTAACTCCAATCTATTTCATTCAATATAAAACATACTGTTCTCCATTACCACCCTCTTTCCCACAAGCCTGCTTCAGTTCTATCATGCTTCCTTGGGGTGGTGGGGAGGGAAGGATTAGAGGACTAGACGGATTTCTCTCAGTTGCTCACCTCTTCCCTCATCTGCTAACTGCTGCATCAGACCCCTCAAGGATCAGGTGGATAGGAAAAGGAGATTGAGAGGAAAGGTTGTCTCTTAAGTGGTGGGTGCAGCTGTAATTTTCTGGCTTTTCCTCTCCTAGTTTTTCCTAACTCTCTCCCACTCCGCCACCACCCCCACCCCATAGCCACTGCTGGAGTCAGGATTCTAATGGATGCTCCAGAGATGCTGGAAATATTTCCTCTCAGCCAGCAGCTTTTGACACCTCTCGTCAGGCCCTTCCTGGTACATTAAGTTTCTTCCACTAGACTGAGTGCCTACTTCAGACCTTTCATACAGTCCAGAGTCTTCAGCAAATTTTAAGATACACAGATGGCATTTACTACAGATATGTGAACTCTTGTCCTTTTTTCAAAGCTGAAGCTCAAACTGCTGCCCATACTATATTAAACATGGCTAAGAATAGTAGGGAAGAGTCAATGGACAATTGTATCATTTGAGAGAGACAGGTTGTAAGAACACGTCACTACATCCACAAGGCTGGAGTCTTTCATTTTTTACAGGAGCCCAGGCATCTGTGCATGTGTGGGTGGTCATACTTATTAAATACTACCCATATTTATTAGTGCTGGGGTCATCTTTATTAACTATCCACATGCAAGTTCAGTGCATAAACTGTCTCTCATAATCCTCATACCAGCTCTATGAATTGGATTCTATTATTAGCCTCATTTGATAGATGAGGGTACTTAAAGGTTTAAGAGTTTAACTTGCCCAAGGTCACATACCTTATAAATTGTAGAGCTGGAACTCAGCTTAGTACCATTGTCAGATGCATAGGTCTTGCTCACCACAATTACCACATCAGGCCACCTACCCTTGGGACCGGACTGTGATTAGTTTAAGTAGTGACTAGAGCTGGGATATTTAAATGGATTCTTGTATCCATTGCCAAAGGTTTGCCCAGATAACAGACTTTGACAGCAGTTGTCATCTCTGTGTTATGGATAGAAATCTTTCACTGAGTGAGGTGTTTCCTGGGTACAGGCCTATATATGACTGTAATCTTCCAATTAAACAATGCAAAACAATAACAAGACCCAAGACTTCAAAGTCATCCATCTACCCCCTCACACAACTTCTTGCATATAGCATCAGTAATCTACTCAACAGTGTTCTGATTAAAATTTCTTCTCATAGTTAATGAAATTTATAGTTTACTTAGTTATGATTTCTAGGAATCTAGTTATGCATTTTAAATTCCACTTTATAGGTTCTTTGTGGCATCTCTGAACATTGGAGATAATCATATTATTCACAGTAGCTTGTGAGAAAAAATGGGTTCAGGTCATAACATTATTAGGCAGGTCATCCACAAGAACATGAATATCATGGTGAGTTCAGAGCACATAGATTTGCTTCATAGGCAGGAGAGCATACCAAGACTTTGAAAACATTAAGGTTCTTGGCTATTAGGCCTACAGGGGTCTCAGTGGCCCTCAGTGGCAAGATTCAATGGAAAAAGAGAAAACCAGAATTTGGCCTGAGGACAGACCCAGGGAATGGTCATTATTTTAACATATAATGTCTAAAAGGGTGAAAGGAGTAAAGATAGATCCCAGAAAGCATTTGACTATTGACTTAATCTGATGGGATGGTTATGCCAGCAGAGAACCCATGCAGCTCTCCAAAGGCCCTGCTTAAGTCAGTCATAAAATTAGCAAATCCAAACTAAGGTTTTGTATTAGGTCTACATAATGCTTTATGAAAACTAGAGTATTTGTTCAAGTTTGAAAAATGGTTTCATCAATACTCTCTCCTAGAGATTTATGACATACATTATCATAGTAAAGTCTTTGTGGGAATCCTGCAACACACACACACACACACACACACACACACACACACACACACACAAGACCAAACCTGTTTAATCTTGCCTAATTTATCATTTCCCAGGTCTGTCAGATCAAGAGACCATCTTTTTTGTATAACACCTTTAGTTTGCTGAACCACACTTTCAGTAAAGCTGGTACAGTTAATTAAGGGAACCCCACATCTTATAGGTAAACCTCGAAGAACATTATTGACTGTTGCTTCTTACAGCAAAACTATTGAGAATTTTTTGGTCAAAATGAGTTAAAGGAAATGATCTTTAAAATATTTCCAGTGTACAGCTATTCTAGATGTCTGCTCAAGATCCGAGGACCTCAAGCTGGAAACAAGGGTGACAAACTCAAATGAAAATCATAGGGCCTCCAGGGTATGGGCCTCAGTTGAAGGTCTGTCTACCTCTTCATGGAAATGAAATAAGATATCCTTATGACTAAAAATCAATTCTGGAATCCAATTCTACTCACAGCTGAGGGTAAAGATCACAAAGTTTATACCACAGAAAAATTTAACCTAGAAAATTTGTGAGTGGATGGTAGCAAATGCTGATATAAGCCCTAAAAGAGCTAGTAAAGTACCTTATGACCTATAACTAATTTAACTAGGTTAATTAGTGACATAACTTATAGAGAAATTCTTGAAATAGTTATTTGCCAAAAATAACCAATATAATTGAATGGGTTGACATACAGGTCTAACAATCAGACTAGATAATATTTTTGAAGGCTTAATTTGAGTCAATTACAGAGGTGAGCACTTCCATGGATTAAGTATGTTGATCCTCATAGAAGCCCACGTTTTATAGAATGGAAGGGAACCTGAGGATATGAGACATTAAGGAATTTGCTCAAATTCATAGTGGCGATAAGTAGTTGAGTCAGAATTACGCACTCTATTCAAAAGCCCAGTATAGGATTTTTACGTGTTTGGGTTTTATGCTTCTTTGGATGTAACAACAAGAGACAAAATAACAGTTCCCTAAATAATACAGAAGCTTCTTCCTCTCTTAGTTCACATAAAAGTATTTCAGAACTGGATCAAGCTCTTGATCAACATTTGGAATTTATCTCATAGCCAATTATGGCTGCTCTAGTTCTCATCATCACATCCACATCCCAGCTGGTGAGAAGGGGAGAAGAAAATGCACAGTGTCCTTTTTTATAGGCCAGACCTAGAAACTGTACATTATTTCTACCCATAACCTATGGCCTAAAACTTAATGAAATAGTCATGTCTAGCTTATGGGAGGCAAAGAAATGAAATCCGTATACTGGGTATCCATGTGCTCAATTAAAATTGCATCATTCTTTTTACTAAATGAATACGGGGAGAATGACTATTTGGGGAAAACTAGCACTTTTTGTCACAGTCATTAGCTACAAGCTATTTAATTATGGATCCCTACCCAAAACTGTATTTTAGGTTTAGAATAGTTTATGTTAGGCAATCTTTTCTGCTAGAAATTGAATAGCAGAGCCAGTTGGCTGGAATGGTGTGAAGTCTGAGTCAACAAAAATTCTTTCTTCATATGGATGGGAGAGGGTGGATCTTTCTGGCATGATGGAAGATACATCAAACATCTTCAAAAGTATTATAAAGTTGTTAGAAATTATTGTTGGATCCACCTAGAGACAAAAAAATACTTGCTATGTCTCTATAGTGTTATTAAGATACAGATTGTGTTAAAGCATAAAAGATCAACATTAAGCTCATGCAGATGAGTCCATGAATGATACCTGTTTATAAGGGTCAAGGAATAGTCATTTAAACTACTGACAGTCTCATTTATTCCTACTGGATTAAATGCATCATAAAGAAGAAAATGAAATACAAGTGATACTAAATACTAAATAGAGGTGACATCATAGGCAATAAAGAATACTTATTCTAGCTAAATACACATATGAAAACCATCAGGCTTTCTATGAGATTACCTATGGACAATGTGTGAGAGATAAATCTATATTACAGCAATCCATTCTAAAATCTGTGAGGATAGAACACATCAAAAAAATCTCACAGAGAGGTGCCTTCCTGGCTCAGTTGGTGGAGCATGTGACTCTGGATCTCAGGGTTGTAAGTTCGAGCCCCACATTGGGTGTAGAGATTACTTAAAAATAAAATCTTAAAAAAAAACTCATAGAAATTTCTATAAATGATCATTTTCCTTTGGAAAAAAAGTATTTAAAAAAAAATCTCTGGAACCACACAGAAATTATTGCAACTATCACAAGTAAATGGCTCAATGTTTAAATACCAAAATTTTCCCACATTTTGCTTATTAGAACTAATAAACACTAATGCATAGTGAATTTACCACTTTGAACAAATTAAGTCAATTTTTAAAATCTTGTCTTTATATAGCTCTCACCTATACAGAGTTCTGATATCTTTTAAATTTCTGTATTTTCATTTACCTTTCTTTTCTTTTTTTATCTTTTCAAATATTTTCCCAGGCATTCACTTTTATTGAGAAGAGCACTGCAAATAGCTACGTGTCATTTTTTTGTTAGAAATTCACAGCTTTCAAATTCCTTTCATATGCAATTTTCATTTACTCTTTGGAACTAATGCATATTAATGCAAAGTACAATATCTTATTAGAGATATCTGAAGCTCAATACATTTCTTACTTTTCTCTTATTTAACTAGTGAAATCCAGAGGTTCTGATTTATGATCATTTTAATTGTATGGAAGTTCTTCATGTACTCTGGAGCCTCCAAAGCATTAAATGTCACTCCACACCTTTTCTAAGTTCTTTGGTGCCATAAATATCATTTCAAGGAAAGTAGGTTTTGTGTTTCCTGGGAGACCAGGTACCCACAGCAATATTCTTCAACAAATAAAGGGCACATTTATTCTTCTTTCAATATTATAAAACTTGGGAGAAATTTTTGTATTAAATCCTAAGAATCATAGACCATGTAAATATATACATTTTTTACATTTATAGTGGTGGCCTCTGCTTGGAACCTAGGTATTTTTATCTTTGTATTTGGATAAGTTTGGGTGCCTCTGGAGGTTCTATGCCAGTTTTGAAAATCTTTTTGTAGCAGAAGACTCCTTTGTCTAAATGAAATCTTCAGAGGAAATGAAAATGAAACAAATAAAATTGATGATAATCTGGTTGAAGGAGGGAAGGCATGGGGGTGGGACCTCTTCCCCTCCGTGGAAGCGTGGGTAATTCTAAGTACTTCACTCTACCAGTGACACAGATTGCCCTTCAGCTCAGCCCATGACTCAGACCTCTGCCATACGGTAGGACTTGTCATAAAATAGACACTAAAAGTGAAAGCTGTGCTGTACAATCTAAAAGATACTGAGAACCCAACACAAAAATAACATGTAAAGTACATTAAAGAAAGCAGCCCTGGAGAGTGAAGGTTGTATTATGCCGGAAATTTCTGGAGCAAAGAATGGCCACAGTCTACTGAGCAGCAAAATAAGTAGGATGGATCACCATTTGGACCTTCAAGGAAGACCTCACCTTTGACGCTTATCAGCAGGACCAAAGTTTCATCACAGCTTTCAAGGCTTGGGCAATAGACATCACAAAAAACCTGAGAAGTAGAGGAAACTGCAGGTGCCCCATAGTAGCTGACAGGGTGTTTCTTGAGGACATGTAAGGCAACCCTTTAAAACACTCTTAAATAGGGGAGGGGAAGAAGGAGGTAAGGAAGGCCATCTAAACCCCTTTTATTTGCTAGAAGCTGTATAAAAATGAAGGTATCAGACAGGGTCCAGTCAGGAAAACAGAATTCACATTCAGGGCTTCAATAAGGAAGATTGAATAATAAGGAACAGTGACGCAGGTATTGGAGCTTTCAGAGCAAGAGGGAGACACGAGGGTAAACTCAGAGCTAATAAGAACTAGCAGGTATTGCCCCAAGAGCTATGGGAACAAAAGGCAAAAGATGGAAGTTACCATAGCAGCAGCTTAGAGGAGGAACCTCATAGAGCTCAGACTCAGACCTCTGATCAGGGGCACCCACCTGGCTGGTGCTGGTTTCTCTAAGGCAAATGATGAATCTTGTTCTAGAAGTGCCAAACGGAGTGAGAATAAACAGTCACTTTTGCTGGGCAGTGCTGAAAGATAAAATAAGAAAGAAGAGGAAGGTTCTTTCTGCCCTTCCCCTCCCCCTCCCTTGTTTCTAAACTCCCTCTAGTGACTCCTTTTGGCAGAATGTAATAGGACATTAGCTAGCAAAGCTGTACCAACCTCAGGCTTGCAGAGAGACATATTTGGGGCAGACACAATAGATAAATACAGGAAGCACAGAAAAGAACTGTGTGCAACTCTTACTACAGCCCCATATTTTTTTCTCCCAGGTTGGTGTGATAGTACCTTTGGTGATATATATATTGTTAAAATTTTGATTCTGTATTGTTCAAACATTAGAGTGGAAAAGCATAAAAGAGATAAATGTACTGTAAAATTACTCTCAGAAAAAAAATAGTTTGATAGAAATTATGGCAAAGCCTTATTTTTGCAAGATATTTTTCAACACTCAATTTTATATATTGACATAGTATTATTAAACTAACTCCATTCAGTGTCTTGGGGATATATTTTGCAGACAATTGTAGACATGTTAGACATTTTTAATATTAGAGGCCTGACTGATAATGCCTGCTCTTAAAAATTTTATTTTTTGTATTTTTAAAAATTTGTTTAATGTTTTACTTATTTTTGAGAGAGAGAGAAAGAGTACGAGCAGGGGAGGGGCAGAGAGAGAGGGAGACACAGAATGCATGAAGCAGGCTCCAGGCTCTGAGCTGTTACCACAGGGCCCACTACAGGGCTTGAACCGATGAATCACGAGATCATGACCTAAACCGAAGTCAGAGGCTTAACCAACTGAGCCACCCAGGCACCCCTAAAATTTTCTTGGCTAGAACGTTATCCTCTGCTTTTTAGGACACAAAAGTCTAGAGTCTCAGGTAGGTACATTTATAGGTTTTCGTACTTATTTGATTTGAGAGAGGCAAAAATTTGGCCCTGCACATCACACGTTGTAAGATTATAGGATGAACTTGTATATGGGACACTGCCAGTGACAGGCTTCGACTTCAATAATTTATGGTCACACTTTCTTCTTGCATATTTGGTATTTTAAACAAATGAATTGTTCTTACTTTAATCTAAAACAAAGGATACTGGACTCTGAAGACTGACTACATATGTCTTAATCCCTGGGCTAGGCCAAAATTGCCCATTCATTCAACAGATGTTTGCACGGTTACTCTATCAGTCAGGGTTCTGGCAGGGGAGGAGAGTAACTCTGTGTTCTGGGAAAAAGGATTTATTATAGGAATTAGACTTTACAATTGAGGGAGGAGCTGGAGAAGTGAAAGTCTAGAAGGCAGAGTTTAGATCAGAGTAGTTAGCAAGCAGCCAATCTGAGAAGCCAAGTACAGCCGGTTGCTAAATTGGAACCATAAAAGGGGTTCCCATGGAGAGCTTTATGGAGAGTTGCTCTTTCTGTGGAGACCAACTTGATGGGTCCACAGTCAAGTGCTTTGAGGCATACCTGAGGTCACTGTTGATCGTCAGGGCTAGTTGGCTGCAAGAAAACCTACTGGCAAAGCAGAGGAAGAAGAAAAGCACTCGAAACCTACTGATCACAGCCTCCTCTGTCCATCATTTCATCTGGCTGCAAAACAACCTTCAGAGAATAATGTTTGCTGCATCACTTCCAATTTTCAAATCTCTTGCAAGTTCTTCTTTTGGCAAACTATCAGCAGGGGGACCATATAGATGAGGGGTTTCTGGGAAATAGTTCTCCACTTAATGAAGATGACATAATAGTTCATCACAGCCTGTCCGTGCAAGAAACTTATTAAGTAATCTTCTGTAAAATGGGAATAATAACAGGGTGGTTGTGAGGATGAAATGACATAATGCACATAAAAGTTTTAACAGTGTCTGCCACATGGTGAATGCTCAGAAAGTAATTATTATTGTATATTAAGTAAACAAAAATGGAAAGTAGTATAAACAACTCTGCTTAAGGTAAACTAGGGCTGCTATGGCAGCCCTGGGAGTGTGTCTCTTGGATCTCTGCTGCGAGTAAAAGCAATGCTGGCCCTGGCCAAGTGCTGGCCACGCCTCCCCGCTGGCCTGCAGCCAATGACTGGGTGTGGCGGTGATCCTAAGGCAGGTCTGTTCCTGGGAGACTGGGGATTCCTCTGGCCATAGAACCTTTAGCTCAAGACCTCCCAGACTGCCATGCTCGACTTTCTTTAGAACTGCAAGTCCCATCTAGAATCCTTCCTTCCTTCCTTCCTTCCTTCCTTCCTTCCTTCCTTCCTTCCTTCCTTCCTTCTCTCTTTCCTTCACCCAAGTTCAGGATGAGGCCTCTTCCAGCTCCCTACCCTTGTCTCTCACTGGCAATTCCCCTAATAAATTTCTAGCATGTTTAATCTGGTACTGGTGTTTGCTTCTTGGAGGACATAGACTAACATGAGTGCAAAAGAAAAATAACATCACCCTAAGAAAGGAAGGTCTAGCAGCAAAAAGGGGAAATTAAAAAAGTGATGATTAATATAGAAAAACCGACCTTCATGGTTGGATTATATCACCAATAAAAACTGCCTGGATATTGATTCTAGAGTGCCCACCTTTCTTTTCTTTCCTTTTCTTTCTTTCTTTCTTTCTTTCTTTCTTTCTTTCTTTCTTTCTCCCTTTCTCTCTTTCTTTCTTTCTTTCTTTCTTTCTTTCTTTCTTTCTTTCTTCTTCTCTTCAACACATATATGTATTTTTTTTAATGTAGAATTTATGTGGTTTACATAACCTGCCCTCCCTGACAACAGCCACACTATGACTAGAGAGTCCTATAGTTAGAAGGAGAAAATCCTGTTTTCTTGAGACCACACTGATGAAGACTCATGGAAGCCACTCCCTTTTCATGTCTCCATACCAGGACTTTGGCTGGAATGAAGCCAACATTGGAAGAATATCCTGGGAAGAGTATCAAGTTTCCCTACACAGTCCCAGGTAATCCAAGCAGGTGGATATATATTTCCTTCTTCTGTTTACAATGCAACATTGATCGAGCTGGCATCTATTCTACCCAAAACATAGTTGATATCATATTTGAATGAGACTGTAAGGGATGTTAAAAGATAAACGGAGGCCCATATTAACAATTTTTAAAGACTGGGGTGCCTGGGTGGCTCAGTAGGTTAAGCGTCCGACTTCGACTCAGGTCATGGCTTCACAGTTTGTGGGTTGGAGCCCTGCGTCCAACTCTGTGCTGACAGCTCAGAGCCTGGAGCCTACTTTGAATTGTGTGTCTCCTTCTCTCTCTGCCCCTCCCCCACTCACGCTCTGTCTCTGTCTCTCTCTCTCTCAAAAATAAAATAAACATCAAAAAAATTTTAATAAAAACAATTTAAGGATTTCTTTGAGCAAAAAAACAAAACAAAACAAAACATTCAAATCAGGCAGCACCTAAACCACAGTGGTCCAGAACACAACCCAGTCAGGAGCTGGGGAAGAATCTTATATGAAGTGCAGAAACAAAGAAAGGAGATTATTTGATTAGCTAGAGCTTGAAGCTTAGTTGGCTATTTGTGATTGGTTGTCCATAGCATTTCCATTTCATAATCTTGAGGCATTTACAAGCTTAGATTTTGGTTTGTTTATATAGGCCACTATAGCATTACAGTCACATCGATCTAATGGCCCCCTTGTTTAAGTAATTGAATGGGGTAAGCTAATCATTTCTTCAATTGCTTTAAACTCCATTCCTGCTTCAGTTGAGGTTATCAGCAATACACATATCTAAGTTAAAACTCTTTTGTGCTAAAGAAAATTCTTTCCCAGTAATGCAATTTAACGTTCAAATGCCTTCACTGAACTCAATGCAAGAACCACGAAGAAAGTTCGATGATTTTGCAAAGCTTCTTGCAGAGGCCTCGTTCATTATTTTAGTGTTCTCTACATAAAGATATGTATGCTAAAATGACCTAGAATTCAGTACCAGAAATGTTTCCTACCTCTCTTCATCTAAAAATAAGACCAAAAAGGGGCACCTGGGTGGCTGAGTCAGTTAATAAGCCTCCCATTCTTAATTTCAGCTCAGGTCATGATCTCGCTAGTTCATGAGATCAAGACCCACGTTAGGGATTTGTGTTGCACATGGAGCCTGCTTGGGATTCTGTCTTTCCCTGTCTCTCTGTCCGCCCCCCCCCCCAAAGAAATGCATAAACTTAAAAAAAAGAGTCAATTTGCCTCTTTTCTAGTAATTCCCCCCCCCTTTTTCTTCGTATGATTTCTGATCTGTTTTTATTAGTAACAATCATAATCTTTTCTAGTAATTTTCCCCCTTTCTCTTTGTATGATTTCTGATCTTTCTGGTTTTATTTGTAACAATAATAATGTTTATGAGTTTATTTTAAGAACCATAAAATATTTATATTTGTTTTGGATGGGAGAGGAATAAAAAAAGCTATAACATTTTAAATTATATATAATATATATATTATATATAAATGCTTACTCTATTCAAACCATGATTACAAATTACTGACCAAATTTTAGAAATAAATGATACTTAAAATTCTTTGTCATGTTTATTTAGTTTTGGGAGAGAGTGGGAGATGGAGCGCAATCAGGGGAGGGGCAGAGAGAGAGGGAGACACAGAATCCAAAGCAGGCTCCAGGCTCTGAGCTGTCAGTGCAGAGACCCACATGGGACTTGAACTCCCAAGCTGTGAGATCATGACCTGAGCCAAGAAATAAATGACACTTAAAGGAGTTATGAATAATTTAATAATTCTAATTCAAGGAAGTGCATGAAGTTTATAATTCATGTTTGTTTGTTCAAAGGACAAATCTTTTTCACCTGAGCTAGGTACCAGAACTGGAAAATGTAGCTAACCGGCAGCAGACAAGCTCTGTGGCAAAACTTCACCCACTGCAGATAGTTCTTTCCTGAGTGTCCTCATCATAAAAGCAGAAGGTAGAACTAGGGGCACCTAAGAGATTACTTCCAGCTCGGGAAGTGTAGAATTCCTTTCAAGTTTAAGCTCTATGGATTTCAACATTCAAGTGTCTAATTATCCTAAGAGAACACGTACAGGAATGACAAGAAGAGGTGGCGTTAGCAAGAGGAAGTGTCCAAACGTGCATCTACTTACAAGACACACTCAGGAAGTGGACTCTAGTGAAGTGTTTCCTTTCATATTAGATTTGAATGTTATGTTACATAATGAGCCTTTTGAAGTTCCAAGAACTCAAAATTCCATTCAGTGATCTGACATCGTGAAAATGGACATTTCACCAGTCAAAAGAACAAGTTCATGATGGGGAAAACAATGATACTAAATATATTTACAATTTCTTTGTCATTAGAGTAGTTCTGTGGAACGATAACCAGGATAAAAACACACTTTTTGGTACATATCACGTAAATCAGAGACTATGCTTGACAACAAAGGAGAACACTCTATAATTATTTTGAAATAGTGATTTGTTTTGTTTCAAGCACAACTGTGCACAATTACTTTATTCTAGCATTCAAGATAAACAAAACAGTCAGATCTGAAAGAATTTGGTATTAACTTTATTGTGAAGTAATCAGATAATTTTTACAGGCTGCAACAGGTTGAGAACTGTCCTTTTACCTGTAGCACTAAGATAAACTCTAAACAAAAATACATAAGAGAGGCAGAATACACAGCATTAGCAATTGTTTCTTTAAGTCTACCTTAGTCAGCTAGTTAGCCTCTCCTGGTAGGCTGAACTACACAACAGGATGCAAGTCTTTCTAGGTTCCTTTCAGTTCCATAAGGAATGGGACTTGTATCCCCAGCGCCTAACAGAATATCTGACACATAGTAGATGCTTAGTAAACATTTGTAGTGAGTGAACATATTTGTAGGTTATCTTGCTCATGGGTTATCTTGCTTGAGGGTTTAAAACTGAAGTTATTGACATTCGGCAAAATGGCTGGATTTTATTTCTCCATAGCACATGGAACACATTTTAGAATGTGTGTGTAAGTATATATGTATATTTAGATGCTAGTTGTATTTCTGGCATCATATACAGTTGTTTGAAGGTGGGTGCTGTTTTCTTGTAAAAAATTGAAAAGGAACTCCCTATTTGTAGGAAATCCCTTGAATCTGAGCTTAAAAAGTGCTATAAAGCTCTATTTTATCTTGGTATTGAGGCTCCCCAAAGGATGTATCATTCAAAACCTCAAAGGAAACTATTTTATGCAACAGATGCAATCAGCCACAGCACAAAAACAGCACTTTTTGGAAGGCTTATGAGAGATCCAAATGCTGTGAATCTCAAGATTCAACTCAAAGGGGCTGGAATGAATTACCTTATATTATATACTTCCATAGGTTTACCAGTTTTGTATCCTAGAAAATCATTTGAGAGTAAACATAGGGGGAAAAGTCATGTTGGCAATTACCATAGAGGAGTAGTAGAAATCCCAGGATCCTCTGGAGAAGGTGTGAGTAAAATTGTTTCTTCCAGTGCCTTACCTATTGTAGGTCAACAAACAAACAAACAAAACCAAAAAAACCACAAAAAACAAAAACAAACAAACCCAAAACAAAACAAAAACCCACATACCAATGCTTACGTTTTCATTCAAACTCACATCCACAGAGTTTTCTCTGGACCAACCAAATTCATTCATCCACCAGCCTGAGAGACTCAAGGACTGAGCAGAAGACTGTCATCACTGAAAAACGTTGGTATGTAAGTTAGAAGAAGTTGTTTTCACGTTCAGGATGCTAGCTGTGTCACACTTCTTGTCCCCACGGAAACAGGATGTGCTTGGTCTATCTAGGTGATGAGTGGGGCAACAGCGTGGTTGCTGGGCTGCATCCCTGGGGACGGTTTCACCATGAAGTTCTCCTGATTGCTGCACTCTTGGTTCATCTGTGGGTCCACTGTTCAGTCTAAAGTCATTTGTATGTAGCATCCTCTACTTCACTGGCCTGCCCGTGCTGTTTGTCATTTCTTCCCCTTCCTCTCCTGAGTCTAGTCTATAGCATTCATTCTTCTAAACCCCTGTTTAACACATGGCTTATTTGTTCTTTTGATGTAAATTTTTGGTTTTCTTTGATTCTTGTTAAATGCAATGTTTGGCCATTTTTGCTAGACTTTTAAAAAAAATGTTGATTTATTTTTGAAAGAGACAGAGTGCAAACGGGGGAAGGGCAGGCAGAGAGGAAGACACATAATCTGAAGCAGGCTCCAGGCTCTGAGCTGTCAGCACAGAGCCCAACACAGGGCTCGAACCCACGGACCGCAAGATCAGGACTTGAGCCGAAGTCGGACACTTAACCAACTGAGCCACCCAGGCGCCCCATTTTTGCTATATTTTTAAGATCCACTAGGACAAAGCTATTTTTTTTAAACCACATACAGGATGAGGAGAATGCTCGGCACACGATATACCCACAATATATTTTGACTGATAGGCAAATATCTCACTGCCAGGCTCCTAGTCTCTGTAATATGTAGATGTACAGGTTAATTGTCCTCATTTTTACCAGCAGAGGTTTGTTGATAAACACCTAGCTTCTCTCAAGTGGATTATTGCTGATTAGCTTGTCTTGCTCTTTGTGCAAGTCATGGCTCGAGGGTGATGATTAAAGTCGTCCCCAAACAGGTTGCAATGTCTATGACTGGCCCGAATCTCACAACTAAGCTGTAAGGAGGAGATCACCATTCTCACATTGAAACAGTCCACACTGTATAGAAGCTGAAGCTGTATGCACATGGTCGACTTGCTCAAGAATTCACTTGCCTTATTATATTCTGCTTCTTTGTTTATTTTGTATCATACAAAAGGGCATTGCCACAGCTGCTGGATTAAGTAATGGCTCAAAATATCAGTCTACAAGGTCACGCGAACACACTGCTATTTCTTCCTTTGAACAAGGATTTCAACTGCTGCAAAAATCCTCAAAACACACTTACATACTCACATGAATAGTCCTCCCATGGATCATCTCTTCCTCTCAAAAGGCATATTGAAAGTATTTCCTTGTTCTTTGTGTTTTTGTTTTTGTTTTTTTTTTCTAGTTCCTAACATGTTCCGTGCTATCTTTCCTTGAAGTGCTCTACTTTCTGGGTTCTTAAGAATGTTGAGGTTGTTTTTCAGGTATTAAGCTTTGAGCATGTTGCTGAGGTGAGAACAAATAAAGTACAATAAAATATTTGGGAGTCTGGTGCTTTTTAAAAACATAGAATTTCTTAATGAGCATACTTTGAATATATTGAAAATGTATATTTAAAATCTTATAACTTATCCCACAGGGTAAAGCTGAAGGTTCCTTGCATTTCCAGTAATTGAATTAGTAATTGTCAGTTCTTTAGAAATTGCTCCTTTTTACTATTCTAAGCTATCGTTAAACTTTTGAAGATTTAATTAATAAAATTGTGGTTTTCAAAAGTACCCAAACAGAGGAGTCTGCTCTTCCCGTGGATGAATACATTATTTCTCTTGTACTTCTGAAATAAGAAACGTCCTCTAGTGTTGAACATACTGATATATTTCTCCTGGTATCATCAGTCCCTCTTAAGACATAAATGAGGCACAGAGGGGTTAACTCTTTCAGAACATAAGGAAGCTTCCCATACAGAGGCATTGACTTACTATGCCCTCCTGTAAAATCAAATGAATTCATATGGCACCTTTACTAAAATGCAGTTAAATAATTAATGCCTAACCACCTAGTTTATTTTTTTTTTTCCGGGAATGATCTTAGACTTTAGAAAATTACAAACCAGCTTAAGATTAAAGAGGATGGGGACGCCTGGGTGGCTCAGTCAGTTAAGCGTCTGACTTCGGCTCAGGTCATGATCTCAGTTGGAGCCTCACGTCCAGCTCAGTGCTGACAGCTCAGAGCCTGGAGCCTGCTTTGGATTCTGTGTCTCCTTCCCTCTCTCTCTTGGCCCCCTCACCCTGCCCCCCGCTGACTCATACTCTGTCTCAAAAATAAAATAAAACATTAAAAAAATTTGTTTTAAGATTAAGGTGGGATTACAACAATGTATTTGCAGCAAAAGGAGTATGAAGACAAATTGAACTGTACTATTTAAACTACAATTTTCTCACTCCCACCCCCACCCGACAAGGATGGCTTACAGCAATCACTATCTATTGCGTTTAAAACAACACTAATATTGCTTAAGCAATAATAGCATATTTTAAAAAGCGTAGGCCTGATTTTCAGACCTGATTTTCAAATAATGCTCTTAGCTTCTTTGTAAGTAGCAGCCAGAGTTAAAAACGCCCCTCATCTTGGTGTTAGATAATACCACAGAGAGTACTTCTAACTTCAGCCTTAGCTTCTGTCTACTGGCTAGACCTATTTAAATTTCCTTAACCTGTTTAATGAGGTCCAAAAATAAATGTATATTATAGAGAAAACCGAAGCACACTCACTATTTACAGAGAAATGACACAGAGAGGGCGTTTATGCAGTATGTGACCTAAATAACCCAAAGCAGATTTAATTCAATATGGGAACCTGGGATTACAGTGGAGCTGTTATCTGGGTCTATCAATAATTGTAAAAGCATCTTTACAAGGTGGCACGATCTTGGATCGCCGGTGTCCTGTCCTAACAAAAAATGAGTCCTCAGGAGAACAGAAATTAATTTACTCCTTTTTAAAAAACGTTTGTTTGTTTATTCACTTATTTATTTTGAGAGAGAGCAAGCGCATGAGTGGGGGAGGGGTAGAAAGAGATGGAGAGAGAAAATCCCAAGTAGGTTCTGTGCTGACAGCAGAGGCTCAGAGGGGTGCCACAAACCGTGAGACCACGACCTGAGCTAAAATCAAGAGTCAGACATTTAACTGACTGAGCCACCCAGGTATCCCAGAAATTAATTTACTCTGGTTCTTAGTATTTAAAAATTTTTTTACAGCTTATTTTGAGAGAGACAAAGACAGTGCGAGTGGGGGAGGAGAAGAGAGGGAGAGGGAGAGGGAGACAGAGAATCCCAAGCAGGCTCCACGCTGCTAGCACAGGGCCCGGCGTGCGTCTTGAACACACAAAACCGCAAGATCATGACCTGAGCCAAAATCCAGTCGGCGCTTAACCTACTGAGCCACCCAGGCACCCCCTTAGTATTTTACATTTAAATAAAGTTCCCTTAAAATTGTATAGCTTAATTCTGAATTAAGAAATAAAACAGTAGAAAAATCATGCATTGCTAACAGTGCTCAAAATGACAGAAAAAAAAAGTTCTTGATGTGCAGACCTAATGCAGAGGCTGAGAGGTACTATTGCAGATCCATACCAAAAAAAAAAAAAAAAAAAAAAAAAAAAAAAATTAGGTAATGCTGGTGAGGAAACTCACAGACCTGCCAAGACTCTAGTGCAAATGCGTTTATCCAAGTGATTTTTGGCAGTTGATTCAAGGCAGCAAGAGAGAAAGAACAGGGAAGATATGCTGAAAGGGAGAGGTAGGTGGGACGCCATTCCAGAAAGGAGATGCCTGTAATAATTTCATAATACAAATGCTTGCCGAGGGCCGGTTATGGCTGTCTTCCTCCCACCTATTGGCATTCACTGAGATCTTAGAGTGACCCAGAACCTGGAGATCAGAACAATAAGGAGGAAAGTGACACAAAAGGAAAAGATTGATGACATTTTCTTTTCTGATATTGGACATGGTTAGTATCTGTAGTGGAAGGACATAAACTGAAGACAGCAGCTGAATGCATCCGATCAATGAGTCAAGATAACAACGGTCAAAGAGGGGAGAAAGTTGTGGTGCTGAGGAGCTTAGTACTTTCTATTTATATAGTGGATTTTATTTCTGAGCAGCAAAGATACTTGAGGATTGAACGTGTGTAATATTGTTCTCCTGGCAATGACAATACTGTGGTGTCCTGAGGTGGTCTTAGCCCATCCACATCCAACTGGAAGAGTCGTAGTATTTCTCAAAAGCAGCACATCACACATCCCTCAGTATCCTGTCCTCACTTTAAAAACGAGTTTCCATGATACTGAGGGTGTGGCTCATGCTGAAGAATTTGTTTCTTGCAAATTTATTTTTTCAGTGTGAGGAACAAGGTGTCAATTCCACTTTCAAAGACATGAGTCCTTGTATGACATGACTAGGAATAGGTCTCTCAGAGATATCATAGAGTATAGGTGAAAGGTCACTTTGTGGAGCTGAGATCTAGGACACCACAGTCATTTTCCATTGGCACATTATGTTATGATTGTCCACAGGAAAGGAGGGAAACTGGAAGCAAACTTGGAGAAATATGTAGTTTATATCAGACTCTTCCTTTTTCTCCTTTCTAGACTTTTCCTTCGTTATTTCTTCTTTCTCTTTGCCAGAACTACCTTCCAAACTTTAATCACACCCTGGAAGAAGTCAAGTCATGAGGAAGCTATAGAAACACGTTCTAAATACTAGGATACCATGAAGTACACAGTAGCAATGCATCTGGCACACCCTCATTTGAAACTGTCTCCTAAAACTTTGGCAGAGAGGAAACTATCCAGTTTTTATTTCACAAAATTTTGCTTCATTGGTTTCATGTCATAGGCCCATGACTGTATAAAGAGTCATAATCTTGACAAACACATCAGTGACTCAACAGGGAAGTGTTGCAAAGCTGTAGTCCAAACACTGGTATTAATTTCAGAGGCCATTAATGCTATTAAAAAAGGAACTTTTGCTAACCAAATAATGGAATGTCCTTAATTACTTTTCAGTTCGAATACAGTCCCTGACACCCTGAACAGACCATTTTCTTTCTTTATGTAAAGTGACCATAGAACTTGGCAACAAAGACTTTAAGTATTCAACTCCCAGGTATGACAAGACATCTCAAATTCAGTTATTACTGCAATTGAATGGTAAAGATAGAGAATTTACTTATAAAAGAATGTAACTATCTGTTACATGTCTGCTGTAGCTCTGTAGCTTTACAAATCTGGTGACTTAGTTTAAATCAACTCTTTTAGGGCTCCTGGGTGGCTCAGTTGTTTAAGCGTCTGGCTTTGGATCAGGTCATGGCCTCACGGTTAGTGAGTTCGAGCCCCATGTGGGGCTCTGTGTTGACCGCTCAGATCCTGGAGCCTCCTTTGGATTCTGTGTTTCCCTCTCTCTCTGCCCCTCCCCTGCTCATACTTTGTCTCCCCCTCAAAAATAAATAAACATTAAAAAATTAAATCAACTCTTCTACTTCTCATCAACACATAAAAATGGCACAAATGAAAGATAAGTTTCAAATCTATAATTAAATTGCTCTGTCACCATTTTTATTGGCATACTTTTTAATGAGTTTTTCAGTTGTTTAAATTCATATGAAAATCAATAACAGAGTTAGTTGTCTATGTGGCCTTTATTTGGAGCCTAATTTTTAAAACTTGTGTGAAAAATAAGGTGTTTGTGATTTTGATGAGTTAATTGGGAAAGTGAACCCTAAGCAAGTATTTGACATTATTACGGAATTTTTAAAGAAGAATAGTATGATTTTTTAAAAAAAGAAGAATGCGTGGACGGTTTATTACATTTCATCATCGTCTTAATCATCGAACATTTATCTTCTGCTGTATCTAGAGCTCTGTGCTCCAGATAAAGTAGTTGATATTGGGTCATTACCAGGTGGTAATTATTCCACCTCTGTTTGAAGATCATGCCAAGCTCAACTGACTACTTTTAATTTAAGTTCATTCTTGAACACCTGCCACTGTATTCCAAGCATATTTGAATGTCAAAATATACTCTTTATAAAGTCAATTAGAATATGTGTTTGTTGTTTTGCAGTAACTCACTTAATGTGAATATGTTATGCAACTTTAATATCATCACCAAAGGACCTCGTAGTGAATGCAACATTTGGCCTTAGTTCTTTTTTAATATATATATTTCATTTATATCAAAGTAATACATGTATATAGTTCTTTATTTTAAGTTTATTTATTTATTTTGAGGGGGGGAGCAAGAGAGAGCATGTGTGTGTGTCTGCTAGCACGTGAGTGGGGAAGGGGCAGAGAGCGAGGAAGAGAGAGAATCCCAAGCAGACTCCCAACGCTGGGCTCAATTTTAGGAACTATGAGATCATGACCTGAACTGAAATGAAGAGTCAGACACTTAACCAATTGAGCCACCCAAGCGCCCCGATATGTATATAGTTCTTAAGAATTGATAACATGACAACAACTTTAAAGAAAAGCAACAGCACTTGCTCCTTTCCCACCTCCCACCTGAAATACCCAAGTATCTGTCAATGATCTACAGTCAAAGGCCACCAGAACGCACCTATCATCGAATAGATAGAGTTAATTACTCATTTCAGCAACGGAGAACTCACATCACAGGGAGCCGTGGGGTATCTAAGTTAAAGAGACTTATAGGATTGGGTTTGGGGGGAATTTCTTGCTCTGCATAAGAATTTGTTTAGACATGGGAACAATGCAGGGCACCTGGGTGGCTCAGTCCGTTAAGCATCTGATCTCAGTTCCGGTCATGATCTCACAGTTTATGGGTTTGAGCCCCTCATAAGACTGCACTGAAAGCTTAGAGCCTGGAGCCTGCTTCCGATTCTGTGTCTCCCTCTCTCTCTGCCCCACCCCTGCTTGTGCACACTTTCTCTGTTTCAAATATAAATAAATAAATAAATAAATAAATAAATAAATAAATAAACAAATAATGAAAAAAAAGAAATGGGAACAATTCTATGATTGGATATTCCACTAAATCTTCTCTATAGGGATGGAAGACCAGAGAAATACTAAAGCTTAGTTGGTAAGAAGCAGCCTCAGCCACATGAGCTGAAATAGGGACATGTTGGGTATTTTGTGGCTAGGTCAGTGCTCATATCTTGTCTGTGTTTAGACATGATTATAAAGTGGTCTTCATTGTGTCTTGATTCATTATAGTCACAGAGTGTCCTTGTATGATATTGATGTTCTGTGAAATGTTTTATGTTCAACAGGAGAACACCAGAGCCTAGCAGTGAATGTCAGGCGGGTCCCTAGCAACACTACGGCCCAGCAGATAGCCCTGGACTAGCCCCTGTGGGTCAGGAGTGGCTTTCCTCTCTCCCACATCACATTCAATTTTTTAGCAGTTTCTTCTGGAACTTACCTCCAGATTCTTAAGTATTAGTTTCCTCTTATTCTTAAAGTTTTGATTTATTTTTAAATATTTGACTTCCTGCTATAGAAATAAGCTTTTTTGGGGGCACCTAGGTGGCTCAGTCAGTTGGGCCTCTGACTTCTGCTCAGGGCATGATCTCACAGTCCATGAGTTCGAGCCCCGCATCATGCTCTGTGCTGACAGCTCAGAGCCTGGAGCCTGCTTCTGATTCCCTCTCTCCCTGCCCCTCCCCCGCTTGTGCTCTGTCTCTCAAAAAATAAAATAAACGTTAAAAAAATTGTAAAAAAATAAAAGAAAGAAGCCTTTTGGTCTCTTATCTATCCCATTTATACTCATTCTCTACATACATGCCTCCTGTCGCCATCCTGGTATGTGCTGATATCACCAGTATTACTTAAAAGTAATTATAGTTATTTTTGTTTTTATGGCTATGAAAATATTATCCAGAGCAGTACTGTACAGAATACTATGATTATATATCCTTTCCTTTAGAATTTAATTTTATTAATTGTCTTATTTGATTTGATTTGCTCAGTTACCAATAATTCTTCCCCTAAATTTTCCAGTAGAATTGCAAAACTTTTCTTTGAATGGTTAAAACATCAGATAGTTCTTTGGTTCCATTTTCCTCTTGTAGACAGCCCTCCTGAACGCTCAGATGACTGAAGGACCCTGGAGCTATTTTTTTTTTAATTAATCTCTACACTCAACATGGGGCCCGAATTTATAACCCCAAGATTGAGAGTTGTATGCTACACGAACAGATACAGCCAGGCGCCCTTGGACTAGGAGCTCTTGAAGCCTATCACATTGCTGTAACATTGCGACTTCCTTTTAAGCATTTAATTTGTTCCTCTCTTTGCTGGCTTTTCTATTTCCCAAGCCGTTTTCTGCCTGTTCACTCTGCTGTTTTTGATGGACACAACCCCTAGTAACTTCCCAAGAAAGTGTATACAGGAAGCAAATTTTTTGATATGTGCATACCTGAAAATACCCACCCTGCCCCCCTGAACACTTTAAAAAATATTTTCTTATTTTTTTCCAGTTTTATTAAAATATAATTGATAGGAGGCTTCATTATGTAGGCATAATTGATGAAATCATTGGCCAGTAGTGATTGATTTAAACTCCAGCCCTTCTAGCCTCTCTGATAGTAGGATTATGAGGGTGGGACTGAAACTTGCAACCCTCCAGTCTCCTGGTTCAACCCCTGACAACCAGCCCTCCTCCAAAGGGCTATCCTATAGCCACTTCATTAATATAACAATGGCCACCCTATTGCTCTCACTGCTCAGGAAATTCCAAAAGTTTTAGTAGCTCCTGTCAAGAAATGGGGTCTAAATCCTAACATACATTTCTTATTATAAATCTCAATATCACAATATGGCTACATGATTTTCACCATAGCGTTAGCCAATCCTTCCATCCCATCACATTAATTACCATTTCTTTTTCGTGTCACTGCACACTTGCATGATAGTTTGGGGGAAACAGAATTCTAAATTACAAAGAAGTTTTCCTCTGAATATTAAAGTCACAAATCTGTTATTTTCTAGGTCTTCATGTTGCTGTTGAGAAATTCAGTGCCTTTTGATTTAAACGTGAGCCTTTTTCCTTCTTCGGAGGCTATTAGGATCTTTGTCCTTGGTGTTTTGAATATTCATTATGACATGACTAGCTATACCCCCTTTTTTTTTTTGCATGTATTTTGCATGTATTGGTTTTTTTTTTTGCATGTATTGTTTGCATGTATTGCCCTTTCAATCCAGAATATGAAGTTCTCCAGTTCTGGGAAACTGTCTTATATTATTTCTTTGATAATTTATTTCCTTCAGTCTTCTCTCTCCAGGGAAAAGACTTATTATTTGGACCACCTGGATGAATGACCTTAACCTCCTTTTTTCCCTCTTGTCTCTTTGTCTTTTTGTTTAATCTTCTGGGCAATTTCCTCAACTATTTATTTCTACCCGTATACCAGTTTGAAAAATTTCTGTTTGTTGTCCTATTTTAATTTCTGTGAGTTCTTTCCCCTTGTCCAAATGTTCCTTTTTTTAGAAAATCTTTTTGTTTTGTTTTGTAGATGCATTATGTTCTCTAATCCTAGACTCTAAGGATGCTAATTATAGATTTATTTGATATTTTCTCCTCTTCCCTATGTTAGCTCTATTTTCTCAAATTTTTTATTCATGTTTGCTTCAGTGTCTAATGTCATAACAGAGGCTTTTTCAAATGCCTGACTCACTTGTCTATTACTCCATTCTTTTTTTTTTAATTTGCATCCAAATTAGCATATAGTGCGATAATGATTTCAGGAGTAGATTCCTTAGTACCCCTTACCCATTTAGCCCATCCCCCTTCCCACAACCCCTCCAGTAACCCTCAGTTTGTTTTACATATTTATGAGTCTCTTCTGTTTTGTCCCTCTCCCTGTTTTTATATTATTTTTGTTTCCCTTCCCTTGTGTTCATCTGTTTTGTCTCTTAAAGTCCTCATATGAGTGAAGTCATATGATTTTTGTCTTTCTCTGACTAATTTCACTTAGCATAATACCCTCCAGTTCCATCCACGTAGTTGCAAATGGCATGATTTCATTCTTTTTGATTGCAGAGTAATACTCCATTGTGTGTGTGTGTGTGTGTGTGTGTGTGTGTGTGTGTGTGTGTGTATACCACATCTTCTTTATCCATTCATCCATCAATGGACACTTGGGCTCTTTCCATCTTTGGCTATTGTTGATAGTGCTGCTATAAACATTGGGGTGCCTGTGTCCCTTCGAAACAGCATTCTTACTCCATTCTTAAAAGTGAGGCATTAGTGGGGCGCCTGGGTGGCGCAGTCGGTTAAGCGTCCGACTTCAGCCAGGTCACGATCTCGCGGTCCATGAGTTCGAGCCCCGCGTCAGGCTCTGGGCTGATGGCTCAGAGCCTGGAGCCTATTTCCGATTCTGTGTCTCCCTCTCTCTCTGCCCCTCCCCCGTTCATGCTCTGTCTCTCTCTGTCCCAAAAATAAAAAAATAAAAACGTTGAAAAGTGAGGCATTAGGAGAAACTTTCAGTAACTTCTTATGCTTTAGATGGGGTTTATGACAGACTGGGTCCTTCACTGTTGATGGGGCATGGGGTCAGGGATGGGGGGTGGGGAGGAGCACCAAAAGTTTCACTATTAATAGATTTTTCTCTTTGGATGTTCAATTACTCTAGAGAGGAAACTTCTAATCTTCTGCCTGAGAGGTTATGCCTGCAGGCCCCTGTTCTTGGAACTGAGCACAACGGTCACGGTCGCGTGGGACCTCACTATTTAACATTGTCAGATTTCTCTTAACACATGCCATCATAGCACTTCCTTCCAGTTCTTGGCGAAGTCCAGGCCTCCTACCTTCCTGCTGCAGTTTCTTCATAGAGAAAGTCTCTAGCTTCTGCTGTGTGGGAGAGAGACTTATCTGGCTATTTGGAACAGAGGAAGGGATTTAGGAATCTAACTGCTCCCCAAACTGAGTTCCAGTAAAAACTGGCTTATGCTCCCCCCTTCACTCTCACTGTTAGAGGTACTAGATGTCTCTAATTCCTGGTACCTTCTGAGATTGCGTGGCATGAACTGGCCTATTTTCGCCCCTATACGTGCTCTCTTTGCCTGTTAAGTCCTTTACTTAGTCCAGCTGCTTTTGATGTTCCCAAAGTTTGTTGACATCTCTTGCCTGTCACAGTATCACCCATTCTCTCTGTCCTTTAGGGATTATACGTTCTCTTACCCTCTTCAGTGGCATTTTGGGAGAAGCAGAGATAGAATATATATCTAACCTACATTGTTTAACCAGGAGCCTAAGCTTCGAATTTTACTACTTATTCTCTAAATACTTTTAAAAATTGATAAGCACACTGGGAATTCTGTAACAAAGAATTGGGGGAAACAAAAACAAAACAACTAATTTTCCTTTTTCCTTCCACACATCATTCAGTTGTATGAGCTTGTCCTAATCAGATAAAAGATGAACAGAAATTCAACAAGAGTTTTCGAATGGGGCAAATTTAGTCTGTGCTCACTGTACCCAAATCTCTGATGGAGCCAGCTACAGGCACTCAAAGAAAATAACAAAATCAGATAACAGGACTTGTAACAGTGACTCATAGGACCTTATGCCTATGTAACCCCTTTGCTTACATCTGACTTATCAACCCTGGCTCACTCTAATTTCCATGGAAAGTAGCATACTTTATCACACTTCAAACTATGTTGTCCTCACCTCCTGACTAGTATCAACAGGTTGTTCAGTCCATTGCAGAAGTTTCTCTCTCCTGTAGTACACAAGTGACCATCAACTTCACTTGAATTTCATCTCTACTCACCGTGATGCTTTTCATGTTAAGGAGAACTGTTGTTTTTCAACCATACAATGTTGCATAGGAATTGAAGGCTGCCTGCTAGTTGCTTTAATGTCAGTGGAAGCAAAGATTCTCAGTAAAGAAAGTAAAAGATAGTCTTAGTAGTGATAAGAGCTAGTAGCCACAGTGAAGATGCCAATCAAATGTTCAACCCACCAAGATAAATGTTAGGAGCTAGTGTCTGTGGATGTCACAAATCTTGATTGCAAATGTCAGTTCTTTCCATGGTTAGTGACTTCAATTAACTGGAAACAAGATGCAGGAACATGCAGATGCTTGTTTTAACAAGTAAATGTAGCAATGGCCAGTGGTAGGTCTGACTTTGCAAATATTACATGTACTTGGGAAGTCAGACAGAGAACAAGTTTGGACTTGAGGATAGCAAATGTCAATGAGGCTGAAATGTTTTTGGGTGATTTTTTTAATCCCCCCTGCCCCGAGAAAGAAATTTACCACCTATCTAGAAGGAAAAAAAATGTATTGGTGTATTGGTCCAATATTCAGCATTTCACTATCAGTTTTATTCAACAATTAAAACGTGCATAGTATAAATCTCCATTGATCTCTTCTACTTCCAGGGACTCATCCATCACCTATTTGCTGATGACATTCAAATATGCCAATATTATTCTTTGTTTTTAATTTATAGTACATTTCAAAGAACTGTCCTAAGCTATCTCAAACTCAGCAAATCCAAAATTAATCAAATTATCTACTCACCTATTCTAACGTTTTTCCTAAATTCCTTAGTTCATTGAATTGTTCTGTCATTTATTTGCTCATCTCAACTAAAACGTTTTAGTCTCATGCTCTCTCCAAGCACAGTGATTCCACCAATGGCCAATAAATATTTCTTAAATCAATGAATGGATTTTCAATGCTTTTGATTCCTCTTCCTCTAATGACTTAGTGAGTTCTAGTCACTTGATATCAACCCCCTTCTCAAGACATCTCCTTCCTTGCCTGTACTGTTGCTGCTCTAATATGGGCCCTCAAGCCTTCTGCCTCCTGGGTCTCTACCATCTAAACTGTCTGCAGCACAACTTTGGTCATATTTTTAACTTAGTTTAAAAATACTTAATTTCTCTCTTTTGCCTGCCAAACAAAATTCCAACTTCTTCTCCCGACTCTCCTCAGTTATTAGATACTTCTTACATCACTTCCTCCGACTTGTTTTTGAATCTTCCTGTAAAGCCAGGCTTTCCCATGTTTGATTGCACTGGGTCATTTCGTGCCCCCATGCCTTTGATCATGTGATTATTTCCTACCCTAGAATGTTCCTTTTCTCTATCTTCTAGCCTGCTCAAATCCAGACCATCCCATAGCTCTTAATCCAAAACCTCCCAGGCCTCTAGATGGACTTACTTTTTTACTCCTCAAAGCTTGCATGACCTTTTTATGTATATGTCTGCTCTATCTCTCACAAAGTCTGAGTTGCATTTTCATAATCTGCTAGGTGTCAACCTCTCTCCCAAGTCCAAAAAGGCCCTCTTGCCTAGCCCTTAAGCCCAGCCCACATAAAATGCTATAGAAAGTTTTCAGAATTGGCATTGACTGAAAGCCATTATATACACTATTACTGAGGATTACAAACATATTTCAGGAGTTAAAGGGAAAAAAGTAAAGAAAAGAAAAGAAAATTGAAGCAGAAAGCGTTTAGTATTGAGAAGATGGTGAAAAATATTAAAACAAAGTGGCCCATGATGTATGAACTAATATCTCAAAAAGAAATCACCTTTTCAGTGAACCGAGGTTCACAGAGGCCCTCCTCTCACGGCCACCCTGCCACCATGCTTCATGCCGTTCCCTTTCTTTTCCTGAAGACTCTTCAAACCACAGGCAGCGTGGGCAGTAATGAGGCCTGTGGTTCATTCTTTATTCTTTATTCACTGGGTTTTCTTTCCCTATCTTGTCATCCAGGCATCATGAGTGTGGCTCTAAGAATCGCAGTGTCAAATGAGAAAATGTGATGGCTTGGGGAGAAGCAGTCTGGTCCTCCCTTTGGAAAGCTTTCACTTCATCCCAGTATCTCTGAAAGAATATGAATCTGGAATTCACTGCCCTCTCCAGGTGCTATGTTCTCTCTAATCAGGGGAGGGGGATTGGAGAGGAGGAAGCGGGGGGAGGGGGAATTCCTTGGCACCCCCCCCAGGTTCTCTTGTATCAAGTCCTGTATTGCAATGGCCTCATATATAATGTGCTACCTGAAACATCAGTAGTGGTGAGAAACTGTTGTATGTGAATTTTAATTATACATGGTGAAGAGTCCTTGCTAGTTCGGAGAGAGCCACTCTTCACGTTTGCTTTATTTTAGTGAAGGGGCATTTTATCTAATTAGAGAGAAATTATCACAGAGGAAAGTGGCCAGGCACCTGTCTCAATCCTACTGCAGGCTTGCTGTATAAAAAGGTACTAATTTGACTTACCTAACCAATGGTAATAGATGTACTCTAGCAGAGGATTCTGTTTTTAAAGCTCTTTATTATAAAAGAATTATAAATATATGCTAATTAGAGAAAATCGTAAAGACCCTCCCTGTAACCACATCCAGCTTCAACAATTAAGTAGCAGCCCATCTTAACTCATCTCAACACCACTCCAACACTTCCTGATTGTTTTGCAACAATTCAAACATCATATTATTTCATTCATAAATATTTTTAATTATCACATAGGAATCTTATTGACAATACTGTTAAACAGTTTACCTTTGATTAATAAAGTTCTCATCCCACCATAGAATCTATATTTTGTTGCCTCAAAACTTGAAAGGCGCATAGGGCTTCTCATATACATATTGAATGTGTAAAACTTGCATGGAGAGTGGGATTGTGAGAGCTAGCTCTATCGCTGTGATTAATCTACTCTGTACACAATGGCACCCAGGGTGTGGGAACGCCCCTCCTTTGGTCACCTAGTAACTTTTCACTGGTCAACAAGAAGCTGAATAAACTATTATGTTGCGAGAAAGTGCTTGGCTAGCTGACTTGGATCATCTCCTAGATTTTATGAGAAGTTCCATTGCCAAGTTTGAATTCGCTAAACCTTCAAGGCTTTGCTGGCAGAAAAGAAGCGTTCCACTCTTGGAGCATAAATGGATTCAGAAGACATGGGCTCAGGTAAACTAGGCCAAATATTGAAGCAGATTTGGAGACAAAATCTGATGCTAAAACAGGCCCTCCTGGGAGATAGCCATTGTGAAGGGGCTGGCGGGGCCACTTGGATAGCCACAGTGGTCTTTCTGGGGCAAGAACTCAGTGGGGCCCTTCACCAACTCTTGGAGCACACTGCAGGGACTCTGCGCTCTACCTGCCAGCAGCTGTATGTATTGCTTGACAAGGAGAATCAGTGTATCTGGAAACAAGGCAAGTATTTCTTTTTATTCTTTCTCTAAGAAATGTTGATTGAGTAGTCACTTTAAGAGGTACTAAGGAGCATGCGAAGAAGGCTAAGATGGAGTCTTGTCCATAAGGGACTATTCGGGGAAATAAGGTAAGACAAATGCACAATAGTGCAAGAGATATCAAAACTAGTTCCATTCGAGAAATAGAAAGAAAGTACATTAAGAGTTTAGAAGCAAGAACGATTCCATTTTTAGAATGGGAAATTGGGAATTTTGCTAGATCAAATGTTGTATTTTAAGGTGAAGCTTAAGCGGGGTGCCTGGGTGGCTCAGTCGGTTGAGCGACTGACTTCCGCTCAGGTCATGATATCACAGTTTGTGAGTTCGAGCCCCGCGTCGGGCTGTGTGCTGGCAGCTCAGAGCCTGAAGCCTGCTTCAGATTCTGTGTCTCCTTCTCTCTCTGTCCCTCCCCCACTCATGCTCTGTCTCTCTCTGTCTCAGAAATAAATAAAAATTGAAAAATCTTTCTTAAAAAATAAATAAGCTGAATCTTAAGGAATGAATTGGATTCATGCAGCTGGAAATTAGGAATCTTGAAAAAGCATTCCAGGCAAGGGTATTATTAGCAGGATCCACAATTAAGAGTAGGAAAATTGGCGTACCTGGGTAGCTCAGTTGGTTAAGCAACCAACTTCGTCTCAGGTCATGATCTCATGGTCTGAAGGTTGAGCCCCATGTCGGGCTCTGTGCTGACAGCTCAGAGTGTGGAGCCTATTTTGGATTCTGTGTCTCCCTCTCTCTCTGTCCCTCCCCCACTCATGCGCTCTCTCTCTCTCTCTCTCTCTCTCTCAAAAATAAACAGTAAGAAAAAAATTTTTAAGCAGAAAAATATTCCTGTTTTGAGACAGAACAAGCAGTTTTTCTATATTGGAATATGATGAAGTTCTATTTGTAGAATTATTTGAGCTTGAATCCATTAATTATAAAAACAGTAGAAAGACTGGGGTGGGCTGGGCTATAGAATTGGACACTCCCTTACACACACACTGAGAGGGGAGCAGGTTCTTGGGAATAGTCCCAATTATGGGTGCTGAGAAGTATGACAGGAAGAATATTGTATCTGATGAATATGATCTCAGACAACAGTTACTCTAGATAAGAAGATGGGTGGTATCATGAAATCGAACTCTAAATAATATAGTGTTAAGGTAAGTGGGCAGGTCTCATCAATCAGGCATCCAGGGCAGATAATGTTAAGAAATTATCTAGAAGGCAGATGGTAGGCATTGGGGAAATCTGCCCAGAGGCAGCATGATCCAGACAATGGCAGCTGGAGCTCATACCTAGGACTCTAGTCTCTGGAGCGAGTTGAATATGGTCTTAGGCAACATATCAAGACAAAACCTTATTCATGGAAAATGATAAGGTCACAGCTACCAGAATAGGAGATCAAAATAAAGGTGGTCTTGGGTACAAGACAAAAACACAAGTTGTGAGAATTGGAGCCCAAAGATAAACCTAGACTTGTAAAAGGATGATTTAATGATGATTCTTAAAATACTGACCTATGTATGGGACCCTAAATTACACATTCCTTAGTTCAGAATTGAATTCTAAAGATTGGAGAATTGCTAAGCCTGCAAGAAGTGATCAAATGACCTGAGCTATGAGCTATGACCTCAGAGGAGGGATGAACAAAGAAGAGAATGGTAGGACATGGGGATGGAGTAAAATATTATTTCAAATAAGATCGCGAGGATCTTCATTAGCGTGAAGAGGTTTGACTTGGTTTAGTAGTCCTTGAGTAGCTAATGCAGGTTCTAATCAGAGAATCAGAAGCTGTACAATTAAAGCTATTCTTTGGAAGGCTGATTAGAAAACTGTAAATGATCACAAGCTCAGCAGGAAGAATAGTATAAACTTAATTTAATTCTCATAGCAGCCAGAAAAGTACCTAAAAAAGTATAGTTTCTACACCAGTAAAAATAATGTAGCTATGGTATGCCTGCTACTCAAGTCTCCTCTGAAGTGTTTTGCTGAATTTCAGGGAAATACTTTAAGTGGATCACTGATAAACAATATAGTACCTTAAAAGGAGAAGAACAAGTCTCAAAGTCATACTAAATCATCAAGGAGTGATTGAGGGAAATGTTGAGTTCAGTTGAATAGTTTTGTGGCTGTGTAGGGGAGATCATGGTATCCGCCTGCAAATATTCAAAGTATTTTCATGCACAGAAGGTATTAGACTTACTCTTTGCCACTACAGTAAAAAACAATTTGTCCCCAATTCCTAGACATGTTAAAAGAATGACAGTTGTACAAATGACTTCTCCTTCAGGAGGGAGATCGGCTTAAATGACTGGTAAGGGTCTTGGTAGGCTTGTAAGGTTATCTTGCCATACCTCAGTGGAGAAATATAATTTGTTTCAGCTTTGTATTTTATTCTTTTTATGTATCTGTGTGTGTGTGTGTGTGTGTGTGTGTGTGTGTGTAGAAATAACTACTTTCATCGACTGCCTCATGAAAATAAATGAATATTTGGGGAGCACTGCTACACTTCTAAAGAAAGAAGAAAAGGAGATGTGTAATTTATGCGGCATGCGTGATGAATGTACCCCACTGCAGACAATGTCCACCATTCACGATATCAAAGAAGCAGACATTGCTGCAAGAGGGGAACAGAATGTCATAGAAACAGCTACTGTTTCTTCCACAAATGGAGAGCAAAGTCATTATACGAACCAGGTCCAGTTAAAAAAAAATAAAGCACATATGAATTCAGACTTAGTGGAAAAAGAAAACAATACATCATTGAATGAAGATATAACAGAGCAAGAGGAAACAGAGAACAAAATGTTCCCAGATAATGTAGAAAATGAAGATGATAAACAAACAGAACACATGACTGTTGAGAACGTAAATGGCAACAGGGAAGAGACGCATGACATAATCCAGGCAACAGAAAGAGAAATACAAGAGACCTCCGAGAACCAAAGAGAAGAGATTACCACATCCTCAATAACATGTGATATCTCCAGCAGATATCTGAATAGTCTCCTTTCCAATGATTCAGAGAGTCTAAAGCAAAAGAATAACATAATGGAAAAGGAGTAAGTAAATGTAATGTGAGTGGTGCTTATACAATGCCTAGTGATATGTGTTTCTATAGTGATTATACGTAGTATTTATACATGACTAGAATTTTACATTTCCCTTTCATATCATCCCCCCAAAATATTACAAATCAATAATTCAGCTTAAATGACTCTTAGCAAAATTTATATGGCAGCTATTACTAATTTTTTTTTATAGTTTTAGGAAACAAACACTCAATGTTTCTCTAGAGGGAGAGGAATTGACTATATATGGAAACAGTTTAAATGAACAATTGTCCACAACCTGAATGGTATTCTAAATCACTACTCTTTCAATTATAATAAAAAGAAACTAGGAGATTACAGAGAGTTCATATACCAGAAACGCATTTTCTAGCCTCAGATTTGTTTTAGTTATATCCTCAAATAAATCCTCACATTTATTTTATTTATGAATTATCATAAATTCTTAACCTGTATCTGTAGTCTCCAGGGGGCATGGGTAAGCTTTAAGCAGTTTTTAAAACTAAGTGTGTATTTTCATACCTATTTTATCTCTTTGAAGATGGTTCAAAACTTTTACCAGATTCCCAAAGAGCCCATGACATGTGAAAGAATAAAAGTGGAAATTGACTGATGTACTTCAGGAATTATCTCCCCTATACAAGGGAATAATAATCCCTATCTGTCCAAATAAAATAAAATATTCACAAGCCATAGTTTTCTAGTAAATATCACATCCTTGCAAGGCAATGGAGAAGAATGAAAACAATCATTACTTTGGGAATCAGAAAGACTTAACATTTTATATCCTGTTTTATTACATAATAGTTCTGTAACCCTGGGCAGCTTGCTTCATCTCTTAGCCCTATTTTCTGCTTTGTAGAAATTATATATACTTGCTGGGATTATTTGGTAAGGTCAAATGGGAAAATCACGTAAAGGGCCTAGCACCGCGTCGCTTTGTAGCTGCTCACCCTGGCCTTCATGTTAGTATATAATCAATCTCACTCTCAACAACCCTCACTTTCTCTACCTCCCACACGCTTCCAAACTTCATTTAACCCCTCTCTGCCATGACGTGTGGTGTTGTTTTCAGGTGTACGATACCGTTTCCAGGACAGCACCACAACTGAGTCAACGACCTCAAGCAACTCATTCTCCTACTTTGACCTTACCTATCTCATCAGTAAAATGAACAGGTTGAGTTAGGTTAGCAGTGAGGTCTCTACATGGCTGAGAATCTAATGAATTTTGTAGTGCATTCACTACATAGCAGTGCATTCAATGCATGAAAGACCCCCATAGTTTCAAAGAACTACTGCCCCTGCAAAACAACTATTAAGTTAGTTAATATGCAGTTACCCACTTTACTGGAGAAAAATATTAACACTTCATATTCTTATATTCAGAAATGACTCAAAGCATCAACTAATGAGTCACTGCTGAACCACTCCCTCTAACACCTCCCTAGGTGTTCCCTGGTTAGTGATTTCCTCTTCATAGCATCCAAACCAATTGTGGTTGGCTTGCATATTTATAAAAATGATGACTCCTTTAAATCCCTCAGGCTAGAACGCCATCAGATCGCTTAAAATATGTATGTCATGAACAAAATCTTGCTGGGAATCTGTTGTGATTCCTTGCTGGATAGTTTTCTGTAAGAAACCTATCTCTTCTACTGTTGTCCTAGTATGTATAGACTCAAAGGGAAACAAGACTAAAATAAACCAATCTGATTATTTTAGCTGCTGGACTAGATCTATTTGATTAAGCCTAGAGGAAATGGAAGCATTTATAGGTCTCTTCACTCATTTCCTCTGTCTGTCTTTTAGAAGAGTGTATGCAGATCATTTCCAGGGCACAGAAGAGAACCATTTTTGAAGTTATACAAGGCTGAGTCACTGTATTCTCTATTAAACAATTCCAAAATTTTCTCTCATTTTCTGAAGTACCATTATTACTGTCATCAGAGAATATAAAAACAGACCAATGTACTGGGTAATTTTCTTTCTAAATTTACAGGTTCGAAAGTATCAATATAAATGACCCTCCCTACAATTTCAACATGTTTTGTTTTGTTTTGTTTTGTTTTTTGATATCTTTGTTAAAGGACACTATTAAATCCAATCTACTAATAATTGAAAAATGGTTAAAACCTTATTATTCTAGAGCTGGGTATGAATGCTGCATTTTATACTGATCGTCTTATATATTTTCACATTGCCAACATTTCAGTCATTTCACTGATGAGAAATGTGAAGTAACCAGAAGAGGAGAAACTACAGCTGGTAATTTTAATGTAGAGATCTAACATTTACCGAGCACATATTTTATGCTAACCCCTTATTATGAGAAGTTTAAATATTTTATCTCATTCCATGTTCACACCATTGTGAATTAGGCATTAGTTTCAGTTTGTAATGGACAAAGAAGCCAGTGCTTTGGAGTGATTTGAGAATATCATGTTAGAACATGTGGGCATTTGTACTAAAGATAGATGGATTCTTGTATTGGTTCTGTAGCTTACCATTGGTGTGATTTTCAACACATGAAATTTTCTAAGCCTCAGTTTCCTTACCTGTGAAAGGTGATGACAGTAGTACCTGCCTGACACCCTAGTGTAAGGATTAAATGAAACAACGTGGGGACCCCTGGCTGGCTCAGCAGGTAGAACATGCAACTCTTGATCTCGGGTTGTGAGTTCAAGCCCCATGTTGAGTGTAAATATTATTGAAAAATAATAAAATCTTGAAATAAAAAAAGAAACAATGTGTAGCCTAAAATCTGGTCCATAGAGAGAGCTGACATATTAGCTATTTTAGTAATTATTATTGGTATTTGGGGCACCTGAGTGGCTCAGTTGGTTAAGCATCAGACTCTTGGTTTTGGCTCAGCCCACATCTCAGTTTCTGGGTTCAAGCACCATAGCCATATCTGTGCTGTCAATGCAGAACCCACTTGGGATTCTTTCTCTGTCTCTCCCTCTGGCCCTCAAAATAAATAAACATTTAAAAAAATAATTATTGATATTTAAGGTCAAGCAAACAGTAAGGGACTGACCGATCTCAAATCTGAATTTAAATGTTTAAGACTCTAAAATCTTTGGCAAAAGTGATAGTTATAATAAGCAAGAGTATAACAAATGGTCAGAATAAGTGTTTGTATTGATTCTTTGAGGATTGTAAATATTCTGCTTCTAATTACCTTGATTAATCATAAATTCACAGTATTTTTGTACCTTTCTCAGTGTTTTGCAAAAACATAATAAGCATCATCATTTGATGTAATGTGTTTGGATAATTCCAATACCAGATATGTATTATATATATATATTTGTCTCCTTCCCTTAAATTTAGTAAATGATTCAGGTATAAATTCTTGGTTTATCAAAAAGCATTAGCAGTCTTCAGATTCATTTTGTAAAGTGAACAAAACTGAAAAATCAACCACCTAAATAATAGTGGTAATGTCAATAGTAACAATAGCTAATATATATAATATACAATACCAACTATGTCAGGCATAGCTTTCTAGTTACTTAACATACGCTAGTTTATTTAATTCTCACAGCCTTCTTATGAGACAGTCTGAGAATAAACTGAGTTGAATTGTCTTACAGTTGAATAAACTGAGGCACAGAGAGGTGGAGTATCTTGCCAAAGGTTACAGAGTTACTAAGTGGAAGAATTGGGATCCACACCAAAACAACATGACTCTCGAGCTTGTGCTCTTATGCATTTAGCTATACAGTACACAAACTAAATAATTGCAAAAATTATGTCTTTTTTTTCCCTGCAGGTATTTTGATATACTGAGTGATACCAGCCCCCAAGTGTCTTGTTATATTACAGCACCATCAAATGTTCTCCAGCATCTAAAATGCCGGATTATTAATAGCATGAGTTCTTTAGTAGTGAGTGATAATGAAGAGTTGGTCAGTAATGTCATCACTGTTGAGTGCTCAGATATGGAAAAGGAAATTCCATTTCCAATATGCATTGCAATTCCATTTACTGCACGTTACAGGGGAAATTACAGAGACATCATGGTGAAAGTGTCTGACGTAAACCTTGGATCAAGTTACCTAACTCCAAATTCACTGGAAGGAATGAGAAGAAGTTACAAGGTTGGTAAACCATTGGCTATATCTACATTTGCTGTTTGACTCCTCTACTTAATATTAGTCAGGCTACCAGATTGTGTATAGATATAGATAGATTGTGTAATAAGTGGAAAGGCTGATTAGGTTAACACCAGTGAATTCACAATTTTTATTTATTTTTTGCTATCTATAAAGATCAAAGAGCAGAAGTTATTGACCAAACTTAGGAATGAAGAACTTATGTCTAGGACCCAGCAAATGTATTTTCACCTGGAAAACAATACCAAAATCATGGCTTACTCAGCTTCATGCCCTAGACTAGCATTAGACTAACATTTCTAATGTGATGGACTCTGTCTAAATTTAAGAAGATTGGTATCCCCAGATAATACTAGTTTTATTTTCATCATTCATGAGTTGGGAAAATATGTTTAAAAAAATGAACAATTGTGTGTGTGTGTGCACGCGTGCCTGGTGATAGTTATTAAGTCTATAAATTGTGTTTTGTTTATACGCAGAAGACAGTATATGTGGTAGTTAGGATGTGGGTTGTGGAGGAAGACTGGCTGGGTTTGCAGAAGGGGTCCCATACTTTCTTGTTGTGTTAGAGTGGGTAAATTATGTAACCTTGCCAAGACTCTATTTCTTTATCTGAAAATGAACACAATAATAGTGTCTACCTGATAGGGTCATAGGGATCAAATGAGTAAATGCACTTAAGATAAAAGTAGCCTATAAACATGTGTTAGGAGTTAATAAATTAGACTTTATTGTAATAACTCTGAACTTCTCTACTGTCACAAATTCTTGTTTTGAAGACAGAATATAACAGTTGTTAAATTAGCGTAAAGTTGACGGGAACTAAGGTTAAAGATTTTTCTGTGGGCCACCGAATTTACCATTAAACAAAATATTTTTCTTCTTAGCTTTAAGTAAGTCATCATTATTTGAAGACGAGGGCAAGGAATCAACGTTTAAAAATTCCACAAAACAAGAAATTCTTTATAATACGTCTCTTCTTTTTCTGATTTGGGACTTTTCTGAGTTACAAACAAGGTTATACAGTAGAATATGAAAGCTAAGCTTGTTCTAATTATTTATTCCAATTCATGTCCCTGATACATTTTATATTTAGTCTAGGAAGACTGCATGTATAATAGTCTGATCAGCATTGCCCTTGATTGTGGCTTTTTCATCTTGACCAGTCTACGTGACTGACATTATAAAAGCAAAAACTGTTGATAGTACATGTGACTTTCACAAAATGGGCAGGCAAGATGTTTAGTAAATGGATAATCAAAGCAAAAAGGAAAACAAAATAAGAGGTCCGTCCTCTACTAAAAATACAAAAGCATATGCTTTTTATAATTTTCCAAGGGTAGTTATCCCCATTCTTAGCTCAAAAATTTTAAACTCTGGAGTCCTTCCAAAATTTTATGTGGTTCATCCAACATTTAAGAATGCTAATTCTAGAGTCAGATAAACAAACCATCATCAGACTTCTGTTCATGGCAACTCCCATGCTTAAAAACACTTCTGGTTCCCAGCATCTGCCAAATGTGCAGAAAATGCACAGCCACCACCACCAGCTCTGGGAAGACTTTTCTTTCTTACTTCTCACCATTTTCCCTTCAGCCAATGAAGACCACTCATCTTGCCCTGAAGTTTCCCGATGACAGTTTTGTGACGTGATATTGTGAAATGTCTTCCTCAGTTTTTAAACGATAGATTATTTTCTGTTGTGAGTGTCCCTGAAATGTTTGCTTATGTGTGTGTGTCTGCATATTATCCACTCATGCTGGGGTGGAGCCGGACTGGGGGGACACATGAATAGACCAAATTACCAATAGACCAATAGAGCCTTCCTCCTCATTTTAAGTTTTGGTGGTTACACGAATAGATCATTTTGCTTTCCTTCATGTGCTCAGTTCCCTTTTGTATGATAAAAAAAGCTTCAATATGTGACCGCATATATGCATTACAAATGTAAATGTCAGTATATAAAAAATAAACACAAATGTCTCTTTCCAGTTTTTTTTTTTGTTCCCACTGCATGAAGGGGAAGAATAGAAAAAATGACTTTGCTAAGAGATTGTGAGCTGTCAGAAGGAAGAATTTCCTGATGGTACAGGTGCTTTAGTGTTTGCATAAACTACCCAAATAATGAAATTTGGAATTTCCTAAAACAGTGTTGAATTTTCTGGATAAAGGCCAATATCTATTAATTTTTTTAAGTCTATTTCTTTATTTTGAGAGAGAGAGAGAGAGAGAGCACAGGGGAGGGGCAGAGAGAGAGAGAGAGAGAATACCAAGCAGGCTCTGGGCTGCCAGCGCAGAGCCTAGTGGGGGGCTCAAGCTCACCAGCCATGAAATAACGTGAGCTGAAACCAAGAGTTGGATGCTTAACCAAATGAGCCAACCAGGTGCCCCTAAAGGCCAATATTTAAAGTTTATTCTGGTAAAGGAACATAGGATTCCAAAAATAGTTAATATTTATGAAAACACTAAATGGGACTGTTCATTCAGTATACATCTTGGGGGGGGGGATTTAAATTTAAAAATATATTTATTTCTCTCTTTTCTATCACGTAGTCCAAATTTGAGAAACTAATATCGACTTCCACCTCATCTCATGAAATGACCAACCCTTTGGTGTTAATGAAATCTTTCTCAATTGTGAGAGATTACAGGGACAGCAGATAGACTTTTTTTCTTTTTTCTTTCTTTCTTTCTTTTTTTTTTTTCACAGCAGAGTATGTACAGCAGATACTCCCTGAACAGTGCCGCATTAATGTCCTTTCATGTCATCAATCCATACAGGGGACCTGTGCTGAAGTCAAAGTGTACAAGCTGGGTATCTTTTCTGTTGTGTCTTGTCTAAAGAAAGAGTCCTTCACAGTAACAAAGAAAGGCCATACTCTTAAGCCAAGCATGGATTCCCGAGTGTCCTTAAATTACCCTCCAGGAGTTTTTGGCTCATCAGTACTGGTACAATTAAAGGTAAATGCTAAAAGCTGGTAAGTTTCTTCTCATAGATTTTGTGGGTCATCAAACATAGTCCCAAAAGGATAAAGAAGATGCCACTATTTAATATAACAGTAAATGAATTCTTCTCTTATACTTTTCTTTTTTATCCTTTTTGTCTTTTATTTAAATTTTATTTATTAATTTATTTCAACAATAGAATTTAGTGATTCATCACTTAAATATAACACCCAGGGCTCATCCTAACAAATGCCCTCCTTAATGCCCATTACCCATTTATCCCATTGTCCTACTCAATACCCCTCCAGCAACCTTCAATTTGTTCTCATATATTTAAGAGTCTCTTATGGTTTTCCTCCCTCTCTTTTTATCTTATTTTTTCTTCCCTTCCCCTATGCTCATCTGTTTTGTTTATAAAATTCCACATGGTGAAATCATATGATATTTATCTTTCTCTGACTGACTTATGTTGCTTAGCATAATACACTCTGGTTCCATTCATGCTGTTGCAAACGGCAATATTTCATTCTTTTTGTTTGCCAAGTAATATTCACATATATATACATATATACACATATACATATATATATATATATATATATATATATATATATATATATATATATGAATGTGCCCCTTCAAATCAGCATTTTTGTATCCTTTGGATAAATACCTACTAGTTTAAGTGTATCCTTTGGATAAATACCTACTAGTTAAGGGTTATAGGGTAGTTCTATTTTTAATTTTGGGGGGAAACTCCATACTGTTTTCCAGAGTGGCTGCACCAGTTTGCATTCCCACCATCAGTGCAAAAGTTTTTCCCTTTCTCCACATCCTAATCAACATCTGTTGTTGCCTGAGTTGTTAATTTTAGCCATTCTGACAGGTCTGAGGTGGCATCTCATTGTGGTTTTGGTTTGTATTTCCCTGATATTGAGTGATGTTGAGCATCTTTTCATGTGTTTATTAGTCATCTGGATGTCTTCTTTCAAAAATTGTCTGTTCATGTTTTTGCCCATTTCTTCACTGGATTATTTATTTTTTTGGATGTTGAGTTTGATAAATTCTCTATAGATTTTGGATAGTAACCCTTTATCTCATATGTCATTTGCAAATATCTTCTCCCATTCTGTCAGTTGCCTTTTAGTTTTGTAGATTGTTTCCTTTGCTGTGCAGAAGCTTTTTATTTTGATGAGGTCCCAATAGTTTATTTTTGTTTCTAGTTTCCCTTGCCTCTGGAGACATGTCTACTAAGAAGTTGCTGTGGCTGAGGTTGTTGCCTGTTTTCTCCTGTAGGATTTTGATGGCTTCCTGTGTTACATTTAGCTCTTTCATCCATTTTGAGTTTATTTTTGTGTATGGTGTAAGAAAGTGGTCCAGGTGTTTTTTTTTTTTTAATGTTTGTTTGTTTGTTTGTTTGTTTGTTTGTTTATTGAGAGAGAAAAAGCATGAAAGGGATAGGGCAGAGAGAGAGGGAAATATGGAATCTCATGCAGGCTTCATGTTCAGCACAGAGCCCAATGTAGGGCTTCAACTCACGAACTGTGAGATCATGACCTGAGCCAAAAGGAAGAGCTGGTCGCTTAACCGACTGAGCCACCCAGGTGCTCTTCTTATATTTTTAATGACCTAACATACAGTTTTATCAGTGATAAAGTGAGGATTTGGAGCATAATGAATCTCATTCCAAAGTACACCCCTGCTTTATTTGAAAGCTTTCTTAGCTCTGTGTGTGTGTGTGTGTGTCTTGATATTTATTAACAAAAACATATGTTGAGTATCTATGATAGAATTGATGCCAGAATTTGGGACATTCATATGATTCAAAATTTGCATCTGAGAGGATGGCAAAAAAAGAGGCTAACCAATTTAAATATTTATGATTATGAATATTTGGTTATATTTAATTATAAAACATCCCTTTTCGGGAATGAGGATTTAATATATACAAACACAGTTTGCAAAGTATACACAAGATATGATAGAGCATCAGTGCACATTTTAGAAGATACACTTTCTCAATATTTTCTGTTCTTCCAGTCTAGACTCTCCCCTCATGTTCTCTTGTTTCTCTCAGTTATTGTAAGTGGTTAACGGAGAAGAAAAAATAGGGGAAAAACCCATATTATGAACTATGTATTCATAAGTATTTTCCATAAACTTTGAAATTTTAGAATTATGCTAGCTATTTTTATTAGCCACTCTTGTGTGAGAGGAAACAAATATAGTCTTCTTTTTCTAGTTTCTAGTTTCTTGTTGATCTAACAACAGTTCTAATTAGAAATTACGTAAAATGTCTATTTTGTTTTCTAGGTCATTTTGTTGCCTACAATGAGTATTTCTCAGTTATTTATAACATTGGACAAGGAATCTAAATTCAGAAAGACTGTGTAAAAGGCGGGCCAAATGCTGTGTTTTTTAATAAATTAATTCAGTGTTGCTTCCAGTCAACAACACATAGAGAAATATATAAAACTAGATTCTGTCAAATTTTCAGAAAATTGACTTAGAAATGTGCTGATACTTTGCATCTTTTGCTATCAAAATATAGGAATATATGCATTTTTTTCCTTATTTAGGTCCAACCAGTTGACCCATCTTTGGTGGCATATTTAAAAACACAGCAAGATACTTCCTACCCGGTGATATCGACAAGCCCGCTGATCCACATGAAGCACCCTTTGGTACATCCTTTCCAGAAGCCAGTCACTGTATTCCTACCTTGTTCTCCACACCCTGATAAAAAAAATCTTGCATCTGAGATAGATCATAAAAGAATGGCTAGTGCCACTACAAAAAGGATCATACCACTGTACCTCAACCGGTGAGCTAAATCTTTGTATCTCTGAGTTGATGATAAACAAAGAAATGTAAATAATTTAAAAACGTAATTTGATGTCATATATTTAAAAATCATTATTGAAATGTCATGCAACATTTCAATATAGATATAAAGTATTGTAGACCCATGAAAGGTAATGATTTTAGACCCACAAAAGGCCCAAATGTATGCTATGTGGTAGGGTAGACACAGAAGAGGTAAAATTAATCTTTGCTTTCAAAGAAATTATGATATAGTTAATTATAAAGAAGTGGTACAGTGATTTTAACTTCTATATTTAAGAGTGTGCTCTTAATGTAGGAAAAAGATTAACCTGAACTTTTCTAAAACAAAATTAAATTTGAGTTTGTATTCGCCGTATCGGTGGAATACAGGTGGATAATCCCTTAATTTTTATGATTACGCAAAATCCCCACCAATGAGACAAATGTACATATTGAGTTACTTGTCAGAAATGACATTGGAAATGAAATGCTAACCTATTTCAGAAACGACATTGGAGATGAAATGCTAACAACAAATAGGTTACACAGAATAATCCCGATCTTAATTCCTGTTCTTTCATTTAATGCTTATTTTTTTCTTTTCTAATGAAAAATGTAGAAGGGAATGTTTCTGTTCTTCACTTCTGAAGGAAATATTTTTTTCTTTGAAGAACGAAGAGGGAGAAACAACTTCAGAGACTTAATTGAAATACTATCTACTACTAATTGAGAATCTACTGTGTTTCCTGTGTATATGGTCTTATCCAGTTTCCCCCACCCCACTTTATCTCCATTTTATTAGTGAGAATTTATTAGTGAGAATCTACTGTGTTTCCTGTGTATATGGTCTTATCCAGTTTCCCCCACCCCACTTTATCTCCATTTTATTAGTGAGAAGACTGAGACTCAGTGATATTAATAACGTGTATAAGTCACTATACCTACCAAGTGACGCAATCTTGGACACCCTTGCATATCTCTAGATTTACTTATGACTCTATGTAGCTGTCCTTTATTAAGTTTGAAACTGCAAGGCTAGAAATTGAGATGTGGATTATTTGTCCTTTCCCACAATGTTTGCAATTTATGGCAATAGTAGAATATTAGGTTGAGGCTGGGAGAGGAAATTAAACTTTCCCTTGTGCTAAATTAAGTGAGAGAACATAAAAATATAGACATGATCCAGTTATATATACTTTTGCTACTTGGGATGGAGATCTATTTATCTATCTATCTGTCTGTCTGTCTGTCTATCTATCCATGCATCCATCCATTCATTTATATCTATATAGATATAGATATATAATCTTCCAAATGGCAGTTTAGTTAATCCATGTTCCTGTGTACCAATGTAAAGTAAGATTTAAAACCAGAAATATCCTGAAGCTTCAAATTTAAAATGTACCAGTCTAATAGATTAAAGACATGCTATTTTAAATATCCCCTGAGATACATATATATTTTTTATTTGTTTTTATTAATTTTTTAAACATTTATTCATTTTTGAGAGACAGAGAGAGACAGAGCATGAGTGGGGGAGGGGGCAGAGAGGGAGGGAGACACAGAATCCAAAGCAGGCTCCAGACTCTAAGCTGTCGGCACAGAGTCCAATGTGGGGCTCGAACTCACTTACCATGAGGTTATGAAGTGAGCTGAAGTTGGATGCTTATCCGACTGAGCCACCCAGGTGCCCCCATATATAGTTTTAAAGATAAGAACTTAATCCTAAGAATGGATTCTTACCAGTAACCTGTTGCTGGAACCTAGTATTTCTACTATATATAGAGGGTGGATGGCAAAGGATTAATAAAAATAATTTGTGACTGATATGTATTTTCCATCATAAAACAAAGCAGCTCCATTTGCAATAAATATGATAGAAAAATAATTAGCTTGTCCCTGATGGTCTAATCCCCTAGTCTGAGAAATAGAAATTTATCCCTGTAACACACAGATACCATTTTTGGATCTGATTAGATCAGTGTTCCTTTGCCCCTCTTTTGCTATATTTGCACATGCCTCAGAAATGACAGAGCAGAATGCAAAGAGAAATTGGAAGCAGCATACTGCATTGTCAAAAATGAAATTCCCACAGGTATAGAGATAAGAGCAGAGGCGAGAGGAGCCCCAGTAGAAATCATGCTGAGGGTGGCACATTTTCATACACTTAATTGATTCGAAACATTTGAAATCCAGTTTTTTTCAGGTAGAAGATTACACAGTGGTACTCCAGATAAATTATACTCAGGAAAAACGATTAGACACTGAAAATTGATTTATAAATTATACACATGGATCTGCTTTCCAGATCTGAGAAAGAGATTCAAGTGGCTACCAAAGCGAGTGGACAAATACTCATTCAAGATTAAGGGAAAAAATACAAAATCCTACATGATTTCCTAAGGAAAAAATTGTAATATTAATCAAAAAGATTTGAAAAGCGGAATAAAAACACCAAAGAACATACTATGGAAATAAAGAAAGAGAGCATCATTCTGACATTTCACAGTAACTTGAATAATGAGAATCACAGTTACCTGCAGAGTATTTTAGAAATCTGTTTTGTAAGTGTAGTATGATCCAGTAAGCAAAATTTCTGAGAAACAGAAAGCCATCAGGATAGACTAGAAAAAGACAAGAGGACAACAGGATAAGATACAAAGATAACAAGCAGAGATGAAAAGGGACCAGTGTTTGATAAGGAGTCATTTGAAGTGATGTCACCTAATAATTACAGGTATCATCAAAGGAGCAACCAAAACAACCATAAAAGAAGCAATAATCAAAGGCATAGTTGAATTTGATTTTCTGACGTTGATTAAAGCCTTGACTTAGAAAGTGCTGATTGATTACTAGACACAATTTATGAAAAAAAAAAACAAACAAAAACCAAAACCCATACTTAGTTATAACATGGAAGATTTGAAATGCACATTTAAATAAAACATAATTCTTTAACAATCTGTTTAGCAGAAGCAGACTAAGTAAAAAGGAATAAAATCAGTCTTGCCTCAATCTCATTCATAAAAGTACAAAGCAAAAAGTAAAAAGGAAAAGTTTATATGGCAAAAGGATAACGGAAGGAAAACAAGAAGACAGCATGGTGATATTAAAGAGAAAAGATGATATAAATAAAATCATCAGTTATATTAAACAAATATAAATGGAGTAAACATAATTAATACTGTTGTTCATCTTACACAAACCTTTAATATTTTTAAAAGCTTCTATGCTGTATTTGAGATGATTGCCTCATATATTTTACCTTTTTTATATTTTGCTTTTATTTATTTATTTATTTATTTATTAAAGTAAATTAGGTTTTCTTTTTTATTTTTTTCAGAGAGAGAGAGAGAGAGCAAGTGGGAGAGAGGAGTAGAGAGAGAAAGGGTGGGAGAGAGGGGCAATGGGAGAGAGAGAGAGATAGAGAGAGAGAGAATCTTAAGAGAGAAAGAGAGATCCTGGGATCATGACCTGAGCCAAACTCAAGAGTCAGACACTCAACTGACTGAGCCAACCAGGCACCCTTACATTTTTACTGTTTTTTGTTTTTTTTTTTAATCAGTAGTTTCAACTGTTCATTTCAATCATTGTAACTCTTATTTATAAAAAAAAGAAAAAAAAAGATATCGATATATTTTAAAAATCTTTTGTTCTAAGATGCTCTGTTTTTTCACTATGCTTTCTATTTCTTTCGTTACCCCCTTAATCATTGTAAACATACCCATTTTACAGTTTTATTGAGATTATTCTATCACCTACCTATTAGCATGATGTTTAAGATTATCTATTAGCCTGGTGTAATCTAGTACCTTGTCTATATGCTAATTCCGTCCTTAGAAATTCATTTCCAAGTATTGATTATGATTTTTAGATCAACTTTTCTTTTCCCCTTCCCTCCTGCCAGAGCAGCTTTGTGTGTTTGTTGCTTTCTTGAGCCAATATTCAAAGAGATTTGGGTTGTTTTTATTGTTTCTCATTTTATGGCCAGTGCTGCCCTTTTGGGATTCCAGTTTTATGACTGAATTAGTTCCAGCTAATAGCTAGAGGCTGTATCTGATGTACCCGATAATATATTAAGCTCCAGCCCCCACACACCTGGTGTGTATGCACAGTTAGTGGGGCAGGGTGTGTGTGTGGAGGAGACTGATGAGGGTGGGAGCTTCCATAGAACCAGTTGGTCATGTTCTGTGGGGAGAGAAGAGAATTCCAACTTTTTGAAGTGTGTTTGTTTGTTTGTTTGTTTCCAGATCTAAGGGATTTTTTTCCCAGCTTTTGAGTTCCTCTACTTTCCTGTGTGTGTGTGTGTGTGTGTGTGTGTGTGTGTGTGTGTGTGTTTGAGAGAGAGAGGGAGAGAGAGAGAAAGACAGAGACAGAGACAGAGAGAGAGACAGAGATTTTGTCCAGCATTCCTGTGTAGTGGGAAGATGGCCATTTGTAATCAATTCAGTTGGACAAAGTACTAATTTCTTTTTTTTTCTCCATCACTTTGCTCTAGTGTATGGTCTTTCTGCTAGAAAATTCTTTTTCCGTCATGTTTAGGTGAAGAACTCTGGTTTATTCTGTAAGTAGTAGCTTAACTGTGTCCGTATCTGTCAAGACATTCTAAGATCTCTAGGAGGGATTGATTTTTCCTCTCTTTGCGTCAGCCACATTCTTTGAACACATCCTATATCATACTATAGTATCATTCTCCTTTCCATTTATCATCACTCAGCATAAGTATAACATTGTAGGTGCTAAAAAAAAAAGTTGTGTGAGTTAAATAAATTAATGAATAAATTTATGGAAATGTAAATAGTATTAGTAATCCTATGCTTTGTAAAAACACTGAATTAGTATTTTATACTATGCTGTTGCTATTAGTGCTAGATACGGTGGATGCATTTCTCTATCCAGTGGAGCATTAAACAATAAAATGAGAACCTGTGTCAACTATTTACTTAACATTCTTTCATGTGCTTGCTTTGGCAGCACATATACTAACATTCTTACATCAAAGGGTGAAAACAGTTGAACATTTTCTATGGAAATAGGAACACAGTGAAGCACTCCATGCTTCATAAAATAAAAAAATGGTAAAAACTAGGTGAGGCCAAAACATGGTCTAAATCTGAAGAATTAGCGGCCTTTATTACATTACATACATTCCTCTATGTCTGAATGGTTTCTGGGGAAAAGATGAGAGTCATTTAATTATGAACCAGAAAAGATTTCCTCACAGTAGTGAAAGGTGAAATTAATTTGTTAAATAAAAACTTATTCCATATTATATAAGAAATACTTTAGAGAGTCAGATGGGTAAATAATTTTGCTCATGAAAAATACTATTTCTACATATTGTCATTGGTTTTAAGATTATTATGTGCAAATGTAATATGTGAGTCTTATATGACAATATCTGTAAAATATATGCATCATATGGCATGATAATAAAATTAACACGTTGGTAAAACTATCACATAACTTAAGAAATCAAAAAGAAACCATCACAGAAGAACAGAATTGGAAGACTGACACTATGTGACTTCAAGACTTACTACAGAACCACAGTATCAACAGTGTAGTATTGGTGAAAGAATAGGCAAATAGACCAGTGGAACAGAATAGAGAGCCCAGAAATAGATCTACATAAATATAGTCAACGGATTTTCGACAAAGAAGAAAAGGCAATGCAACGCAATAAAGATAGTCTTTTCAACAAATAGTGCTGGAACAAGTAGAGGTCCACATTAAAAAAAAAAAAAATGTAGACAACACTTATGCCTTTCACAAATTAACCCAAATTGGATTATAGGCATAAATGTAAAATGAAAAGCTACAAAACTCCTAGAAGGTGTTTTCACCTAATTGCACCTAATAGGTGAAAATCTAGATGACCTCGTGTATGGCAATGACTTTTAGATACAACACTAAAGGCACAATCCACGTTAGAAATAATTGATATGCTGGACTTCATAAAATTAAAAGCTTCTGCTCTGGGAAAGAGAATATTAAGAGAATAAGAAGATGAGCCCCAGAGTAGGAGAAAATATTTACAAAAGGTACATCTGATAAAGAGATGTTATCCAAAATACCGAAGAACTCTTAAAACTTAACAATAAGAAACAAAAACTTGATTAAAAAATGGGCCAAAGACCTTAACAGACACCTTAGCAAAGAAGATGTATGATTGGCAAATAAGAATCTGAAAAGATGTTCCACAGCATATGTCATCACTGAGATGCAAATTAAAACAAAAATCATACAAATACACATCTATTAGGATGGCCAAAATCCAGAACACTTACAACCTTAAATGCTGGTGAGGATGTGAAGAAGCAGGAATTCTTATTCATTGTTTGTGGGAATGCAAAATGGTACAGCTATTTTGGGAAACTTGTGGTTTCTTACAAAACTAAACATACTGTTATCATACTATCCAGTAATAGCACTTCTTGATATTTATTGAAAGGAGTTGAAAACATGTCCACACAAACACCTGCATATGGATGTTATATAAGATTTATTCTCAACTGTCAAAACTTGGAAGCAATCAAGATGTCAAGAATGAATAAATAACATCCATACAATAGAAAATTACTCAGTGCCAAAAAGAAATGAGCTATCAAACCAAAAATACATGGAGGAATCTTAAATGCATATTGCTAAGTGAAAGAAAACAATCTGAAAAGGCTACCTACTGTATGATATATACTGTATAACATTCTGGAAAAGGCAAAACTATGAAGACAGTAAAAACGTCAGTGGTTGCCAGACATTGGAGTGAAGGAGGGACAAATAGGCAGAATATAGAGGGTTTTTATAGTGGTGAAAATACTTTGTATGATACTATTATGATGGCTACATGTCATTCTACATTTGTTCAAACCTACATAATGTACAACACAAAGTTAACTCTAATATAAACTATGGTCTTTGGGTGATCATGATGTATCAATGTAGGTCCACCAATTGTAACAAAGATACCACTTTGATGGGGGATATTGATAATGGAGGAGGCTATGCATATGTGGAAACAGGAGGTAAATGGGAAACCTGTGCATCTTCCTCTCAATTTTGCTGTGAACCTAAAACTGCTATAGAAAGAAAGAAGAAAGAAAGAGAAAGAAAGAAGAAAGAGAAAGAAAGAAAGAAAGAAAGAAAGAAAGAAAGAAAGAAAGAAAGAAAGAAAGAAAGAGAGAAAGAAAGAAAGAAAGAAAAAGGAAAGAAAAAGAAAGAAAGAAAGAAACTATCCTTGAAAAGTTTCCAGTAATGCCTATTTCTACTTGTAGAACCTTGGGATATAACTTCTTTTCTTTAAAGTTTATTTATTTATTTTGAAAGAGAGAGGGAGCACAAGCAGGGGAGGGGCAGAGAGAGAGAAGAAAGATAGAGAATCCTAAGCTGACAGTGCAGAGCCCCACACAGGGCTTAAACTCACGAACCTTGAGATCATGACCTGAGCCGAAATCAAGAGTCCAACGCTGAACTGACTGAGCCACCTGGGTGCCCCCTAGACAGATAGATCTTTTTTATCTTGGAAAAAATCTTCTGAGTGTCTTTCAGTGGTGTGGCATTAAGGCATTTATCTCAGAACAACATACCAGGGCACTGTTAGACCTGAGAAAGGCAGCTTGGAGTGGACACCTGTTGCTTTGTCTACCCAGCCACTTTAATTTTTGGAAATGGTACCACAAATTCTGGAAAGTGTTCTTTCCATCCATGTGGATCTAATGGGAATTTCCATGTTTTTTAATGTCCTTGTTAATTATAATTGAGCACTTGACCCAAAATGGGCCAGTTATAATTGCCCCAATGCCTGGAATTTTGGGTACGGAAAAAGTTTCACCTCAAGAAAAAAGCAAAATCAGTAATTCTTGAATAAACAAATTTATTTAATGATTATATTTTATGGAACTCTTAGTACATCAGAATTCTCTGGGGACTGTGATCAAATGCTAGCCATTGCTAGACAATAGGAGATGTGAAAGTTTGCTAATAGCATATATAAAAGGAAGAGTTTATTTGCAGAGTTGTCAAGAACAGCTGGGATAGATAAGGATGCTTGCAAATCATTTAATTTCAAGAGGAGGTATAATCTATTATCATATTAAAATCTAAATGTGAGATTATGGATGCGTTAACTGTACGGTAATAATCATTTTGTAACATATCCATGTATTAAACCATTACATTTTACACCTTAAACTTACACAATGTTATATGTCATGAAATCTAAATTTGATCTTTATATCATTGAGGACTCTTTTGATTTTGAGTGTCAGAAAAGCAAGCCCAAAGTTTTAAGGAAAAAGGAATTCTTTGGTTCATGTAAACAAAAAGTCTGGGGATATATTTATCTTTATATTCTTCTTCAACCAGAAAGAACCTAGTCTCTCTCTTCTCTTTCTGCCCTCCTCTGTGCCAATTCCATTCTTTGACATGCTTGTCCCTCATGCTGGCAAGACAGTTCCATCTTGCTATTCCAAGTTCAGTAGAAGGTGAAGCTCCCCATGGATATGCATAAAGGCCCTGAGAGTTATCCTCACCCTAAATCAGTTACAAACCCATCACTGAACAGATCACTAGGACTGGGAGGAAGATGCACTCTACAGGGTAGGCTAGGCTAACAAAAACTTGAATTCACCCAGGGCTGATGACAACAATCAATATCTCACACATGCTGTGTTGTCCTCAAAGGCAGGCTGTCTCTTGGTTATCCTCACTCCAGTACCCAGGCTGAAAGGCAACCACTTTCTGGCTGCTGTCATGGGTAGCAGAAGAAAAAGCTTTGAGTAGATGCACATGAGCAATTAAATGCTTGGTCTCCAAGTGACATTCATTGTTTATTAACTAGAACTAGTCATATGGCCCCCACTCAATCGCTGGGGAAAGGAAGTGCGATCCTATCACATGCTCAGAAATCAGAAAAAATGGGATTTTTTTTTAAAGCAAACTTTGTTAATGAATGCCAAATGCACTATATGCCTCAGGCTTTAGACCCGCCTGGACCTGAGAGTAGGGTTCAGTTCCGCTACTGCTGAGAACCTGTAGGTCCCCAGAAATGTTTAGACTATTGGGAGAAAAAAGTTAGGAGTTGTCATCAGAAAAAAAAAAAAAATCAATCATGCATTTAATTAAGTAATTTTCTAGTAAATGACCAGAGTTTTAGATTCAGTTTCAGTGTATTTTCCTGTGCTAATAAATTATCAACTTCCGGCGTGCCTGGGTGGCTCAGTTGGTTGGTTAGGCTTCCTATTGTTGCTTTCTCATGGTTCCTGAGATCAGCTCTCCCCTCCCCCCATCAGGCTCTGCGCTGATAGAGCAGAGCCTGCTTGGGATTCTGTCTCTCTCCTTCTCTCTGACCCTAACCCACTTGTGCTGTCTCTGTCTCTCTCAAAATAAAATAAATAAATTTTTAAAAACTCCATAAAAAATAATTAACTTCCAAGTGTTACAAAATTTACTCTATTTGTGGTTTTAAACCAAAAGCCAAAAACTAAATGTTATTTCTTCCCCTATTCTCCATATTTTAAACTGGCTGATTCCCTGAAGGAATCAATAGAATCTAAAAATTTCAGAGTAGACATTTTTAAATCAAGTTTAGTTCCTAATTTATGGCTTATTGGACAGTTCAACCTGTAAAAACTAAGGTGGTTTTAAAGCCATAACTAATCGTATTCACAAATAAGGATGTGGGATTCACACTTGGGTCTTCATTCTTAGTAACTAGCTAACATGGTTTTTACCCCTTGTGACTTGTACTATCATTAGACCTTTCCCACCCCCCACCCCCCACTATGTTCAGTATCAAGGACTTTTCTTCCTTTCTGAGGAACAGGTATCCATTTAAATGAATTCAAGAAAAGAGTTTATTGTAAGGCTATTCCGTCTCTAGGACTACATGGATTCTTTCATTTTGATTTCTCTCCTTTTCTCTCTTAGCATCTCCTCTATTTTTTTCCTTTATTAATACTCTCTGTGCTAATTATTTTTATAGCCCAGGGTGCCGTAGCTAAATGACAGCAGTGACAAGTTATAATCTCTGGTCCTCTTAGTCAAGTTCCGAAGAAAAAAGATAAAATTTGCTGAGTGTTGACACTTGGTCTACTGTGAGTAAATTCAGCTCTGGTTGGTGGAAGGTATCACATGGTACATTCAAATGCAGGTTGAAAAGGAAGGGGGATTGTGCAAGAAAGCTAATTCGCTATGTCTGCTGTAGGAATTAGGATAAAAATATTAATTCAATTGATGTAGGTACTATTTAACTCTATGATGTAGATACTATTGTTACTCTCATACTATAAATAAGGAAACTGAAACAGAGAGATCAAATAACTTGCCCATTGGTCATATAGTTAGTAAGATTCAGATCCACCCAGGATTTGAAAGTAGAAAGTCTTGCTCCAGAATCTGTGGTCTTACCTGTTAGGTGCCCCCACTACTCTTGGCTCCCCTGAAGCATCTGGGTTTTCACCAGTGACTTTATTAATGTTTTGGGGGTGTTCCCTTAACTCTCTTGCCAGTAATAAAATGTTTCTCATTTTCCAAAGTTCACGTCAAATATTAACATTTTCACTTTGCAAGCTTCCCTGAGCACCTTCCTTCTGTTTTCTAAACCACCTTGTGCATTCCCTTAATTATCACACTGATCACCTTGCCCCATATTTGGGTAATACTATAATACTGTACTCTTCAGTAGAGCAAGGGCTATATGTTTCTTATCTTTGTGTTCCCGGTGCATAGAGGAATTACTGGCACATAGAATACATTTAATGTACTGTTATTGGATTATTTGCTTACTGAAAGAATTAATGCATTAAATAAGATTCATGCTACACAAATTTTACCAGTTTCTCCTCTCCTACCATTGTACAGGACAAAAAGCACTTCCATAAGGAAACCTGGGAACAATGCCTGTGAATCTTTGAGATTACTGGGATTCAGAAGTGGAGACAGTGGTTGGTTTGGGCTTGATAATGTTGTAGTGAGAACCATGCAGAGTGGCTTGATATCATTTGAATTGCGCGAACATTTAGAGAGGTAATACAATACCTGCAAACAATACAAGTTGACGGTATTATATCCTGATGAATTATAAGTGATGCTTACTGAAATGAAATTATAGGATTAGGTTTTTATGCCTCATATAGGAATATAAATAGTTCTTCAGGGTGTGCTGAAAACACAAACCAGAATTGATATGAATATGCTATCTATAATTTCATTCATGATAGTTTAATAAGTGCTTTTGGAAATCACTCATAACTTAGATTTATTTTTAGAGATTTCCTTTAACTCCAAAATAGTTTGAAAACAGCACATTTATGAAATTCCATGAAGACAGTAATTAACTGTTCATACTATGCTAATCTCATAAGCATGTATATGTAAACTGAATTTGTTATTTCCGTGCCCTTATTTTGCCTTCCTCATTTCCATGTTTTCTAGACAGCTAATTATGAGAAGAGTTTTAGACAGTTTTAAGGCTCATGAGGAGCAGACACTCATAAAGAGAAGGCAGTCATATGTCTAAAGATAGCTTTTATTTCAAAATGGAAGATCTTACATCTACAGTTGTCTCGGGTCAGAAGCAGAGTTTAATATGAGAATTTATTGATTTATTGAGGGAGAACTCTTAGGTGAATCCTGTAAGGGAATGAAAGAAATGAGGAAGGCAAGGGAATAAGCTGAGAAAACCTATGGTTTCAGCAGAAGTTTTACCTCAGCCTGGTACCTCCGGGAAGCTCAGGAGTCTGAGTACCAAGGAGGCTGGTATACACCCCTGCATCAGTCAATCCTTGTCTGTGGGTGCAGGGATTCTCTGGCTGAGGGCGATCATGGAACGCAATTTTGTGGAGAAGAGTTGGGGGATGTGTGTGAGGGGGTAAGGATCCAGCCCAGAGAGGGATGTCTATATTCGTCTGCCAGGCTGCCATAATAAAGTGCCACAAACTAGGTGGCTTAAACAACAGAAATGTATTGTCTCATAGCTCTGGAGGCTCAAAGTCCAAGGTCAAGAGGTCAGCAAGATTCGTTCCTTCTGAGGACTGTGAGGGAAGGATCTGTTCCAGGCTTCTCTTCTTGGCTTGAAAGTGTCCTTTTCTGTGTTCGAGTGACATTCTCCATGTATGCACATTCCTGTACCCAAGTTCCCCTTTTTATGACACCAGTCATATTGGATTAGTGTATATCTAATGCCCTCGCATTAACTGGATTACACCTGTCAAGACCCCATGTTGAAATAAGGTCACATTCTGAGGTACTGGGGATTAGGCCTCCAACATTTAAATTTGGGTAGAGTGGACAAGACTCATCTCACAACAGGTCTATTCATAACGATTCTGACACCACAGTGACAGAGAAAATATTTTAATCTCTACTTAATTATGATATCTATTCTTTATCCTGTTGGTAGTAAATGAATTATCTTGATTATCTTTCTCTTCTATAGTTGGAAATTATAACCCTTGGTGATGCTAGTTAAAACACAATTTAAAATATGCTGCCATATTTAGAGCTGATCTGACCCTGGGGGATTTCTTTGTGAACATCTGTTTAGAACTTGGTTTGGTTTGAATCGTTTCCTGACTGCCAGGAGGTTCATTAAAGTCATTCAGGAATCTAACTAGTTGGTTATTAGAACACTTGATTTTATTTTTTTTTTAATTTTTAATTCTTCTAATGTTTACTTATTTTTGAGAAAGAGAGAGAGTGAGACAGAGCGCAAGCAGGGGAGGGGCAGAGAGAGATAGAGACAGATTCTGAAGCGGGCTCCAGGCTCTGAGCTGTCAGCACAGAGCCTGATGCAGGACTCGAACCCACAAACTGCGAGATCGTGACCTGAGCCGAAGTCAGACACTTAACCGATTGAGTTACCGAGGGGCCCCATGATGTTTTTTGTTTTTTAACGAAAGCTTGGATGATAGTGGGTGTTATTTGTTATCAGTGATATTTCTGAGACTGTATGTTTCCCTCACGTCATGCCTCTTTGCTCCCGTGCAGGTTTATTGTGCTACACCTTTCTTCCGTTGTGGAAAATAGCCTTTTGGTTTCTTTTGTGAAAGCTCTAGAAGAAGCTATGCTCAGCACCACTGCCTGTGTTGTGCTCTGTCACCAGAAAGACAATCCACATAAAGTAGTCATTCTAGTGGTTCCTTCTAAAGATTTAAACCAGGTGCTTCGGAACTTACGCTTGGAATCGTTCAGTGGCCCTCCAGAGTCTTCACGCTGCTTCCAAGTCAAAGAAGGAGAACAAATTCTTTTAAGATTTACTGGAAATATATTTGCTTCAAGTAAGTACAAAGACACCTTTTTGTATGCTCTATGAGCTAGCAGCCACAAGCTTCTGGAGGCCTTCGTTAAACTTGTATCACCAAGGAAAACTTCAGAGAACTGAGGGGAGGCTTATGAAAAGTAGGGAAAGAAAAAGACTTATTTGCTTTTTGCTTCAATCTCTTTCTTCCCTTATTAGGGATGCATCTTCCCTTACAGGCTGGCTCTAGAAGGTGACGCTCTTCTAGAAACAGTCTTCTCCGTGAATACTCCTGAATCCAAGCGAGGATCATCTCTTTCATACACCCTTGCAATTGCCTCCTAAATGCTCCTCTGTCTCCACTAAGAGCCATGTGAAGTCTATTTCTACACAGGAACAATAGTGATCCTTTAAAAATATAAATCATGCCTTATTGCCCTCCCCCCACATTAAGCACTTGACAATTATCTCTTATTCTACTTAACATAATATCCAAACTCTTATGTCCTACAAAGAATCTAATCTGGAATCAGCGGGCTGATCACGACTCCCAAGAGATGTGTATCTAGAACTATATTCCAGTATGATTGTCTTATTTATACTTCCACACATTTTATGTATTTAAAAGTCCACTCTGAGAAACAATTAATAGGTTTCACCAAACTCCAAAAGGGTTCATGGCACAACAGTAGCTAAGAACCTCTGAGCTAGATGACGTGCCTTGCTTACCTCTCATCCTCATATTTTTCTAGGGCTTTTTTTTTTTTTTGCTTCCATTATAAATCATACCACAATGTGAAATTATTTTATTTATTTGTTTACTTACTCTTTGCTCATACACTTATGTTCTTCCCCGGAATGCAAATTCAGGAAGGTACTGGCTACGTCTTTCCTGCTGTGGATCCCTGAACTTAGAAGAATGCCTGGCCCAGGAAAAGCTTTCAATAGGAATGTAGTGAATGAGTGAACCTATGGAAATACTAAGACCAACAAACAGGGTGAATGAATATGGGAGGTTGCAGGATAAGGTAGGAGAAATGAGGGAAGAGATCAGAAAAGGAGATAAAAGAAAGAGAAGAGGAAGAAAAAAAGGAGAACACAGAGAGAAAACAGCTGTGTGAGAGAAGAAAGAAAAAGATTTTTGGAGAAGTTGCCATCCTCCCCCCCCCCATTTTTTTTTTTTAATTCAACTGCTTCTCTGTAACTTATTTCCTTGGGATGGAATAGAATCTAACAGGTATGTATATAAAGGTGAAGTGTAGGGGAGAATTCAGGCTTGGGGTTTATGGGGATTTCTGGCCCAGGAATCTTGCAGTAGAGTTGACTTGAAGTAATATTCTCTGTTCACTTATAAATCGACACAGATCTCATTGATTTTTAATGGTGCCTATTTTCTCTCTGATTCTGGAAATTAATCCAAGCTCTGTTGGCTCTTTGTTGTCACAAAAATGATGCAGCTTGAAGCTGAGGCTGCCCTTTTTCTGTATCTCAGAAACGAGACCCAAAATGTCCCAACGTGAACTGTCTCTTCCACTTGCGCATGCGGAGCCCCAGCCGTCTGAGTCAGCTGGCAGGACTTAGTGAGTGAGTAACGAGGGTATCAGAAAAAGGGAAAGAGAAGGGTGACGAGATGAAGGAAGGAAAGTACTGGGCTTCTGAAGCAGAAACCACAGTGTCCACCCTGGAACAATCTCTCTAGGAGACAGTAAAAAACTGGAAGTGTCCCACCCAAACTAAAGATGCCAATGATTTTCCTGTAATATTTAGGACAGCAGCTGTGTTTACCTAGTGCCATAAACAGGAGTGAGTTGCTATGCTTCTCACAGGCAGTGGTACTGAGGGTAAGAGTTCTTGAGGTTAGCCAGTCTGTGTGCAAATTCCTCCATGTAAGGAATGGGGAAGAACTCATCTTCACTCAAGGGAAATGAATCAGGCACGATCCAGGTTTGTTTCTGCTTTGCCTTTCCTAGAGACCTATGCTCGGATCTGTGTCCTCACTGGATTTTTCTCCATCTAAGGGGAGCAAGATTCTCAGGAAAAAATTGACACCTCATCCTTTCATTAGAGTCTGGTGTGAATCTCAAAAAGGCATACAATCAGATAATGCCTGCCTGGAGGGTTCTCCACCCCACCCATCTACCCGGCCCACCTCTAGTTACCTCCTACTGTACTTTCATATCTCACCTTGATGATCACGTTTAGAAAAGTGTTCCCCATCTTTTCTGATTATGTCAGTTCTTATCTTACTCTTTTGTGGACATGACCATAGATAGAGTCTTTATTCATTGAATTGTTTGATGGATGTCAGTTTCTCTGACTACTGTCCCATGAGAACAGGTCTTGTCCTGTTAGTGGGCACCATTCAATTCCCAGCACCTAGTGTGGTACCTGACAGCTAGAAGTATTTGTTGGAAGAATGAAGACAAAAAATTGGGAAAGATTAAAATTATTTAAAATTTTAAAAGTATTAAAAATATTTAAAATTTTAATTAATGGATCCAGACATCTGCCCTTTGAGAAATGTTAAAAATTTTATATTTATTTATATAGAATACATATAATTCTTTTGAGTGAGGTCATGCACCATTTACTTTAATTCTACAAAAAACTAAGATAGGTGATCCCCTTGCTTTTTACATCAGCCTTTGGCATTCTTCTGAACATAAGCTAGAGTATGCCTTCATTCTCCAGGTTAGAGCTGTTGATTCAGACTTAAACTTTCCACTACACGTCACCTGAACCCCCCAGTGCTCACAGAATCCAGAGAATGCCGGGAAATAAACAGAAAATTTTATATAATGACACTCTAGCATGACCTGTAACATCTACTAATGCCCTACAAAGGTTTGTGTGTGTCAAAGAGGCCCTGAATGCCCTTTAGCCCAGAGAAGTGACTTTCCCAGAAATGTGTAGGATGTTGGGATAACCACCGTTTTATTCATTCAATGAAAACTCCTTACCCTTGTGTGCATTATATTCTACTAGGGAGAGACAGAGAAGCAAATAAGTAAATAAAATGTGCAGTGTGGTGGGAGGAAAAGTGCCTTATAGAAGAATAAAGGAAGGGAAGGATATCAAGAGTCTCACAGAGAGTGGCAGAATTGCAATTTTCAATACACTCACGAAGGAAGCCATCTTTGAGAAAGTGACATGTGGACAGAGACTTGAAGAAGGTGAGAAAGGAAGCCATAATCCTATAGCAGGGGAGTCTGTCCCAGGCAGAGGGAGTACAAGTGCTACTTAGCAGCGGCAGACGTGTACCTGACATGTGTGAGGAACAGCAAGAAGGCTGAAATGGGTGGGAGACAGGGTGTAAGAGAACAGTTATAGGAGAGGAGATGAGTACTGATCATTCCTTGAAGGCAACGAGTTTGCCTTTTATTCTAAGTGAAATGGGCAGCCATCTTGTTAACAGAAGAGTCACATGATCTGAGTTAGATCATAGAATAGATTTTCAAACAGTTATAATCTCAGAGGCAAAGGAAGGATTGGGGAGACGAGTTAATGAGCAAGTTAATTAAGCAAGGAATGATGGTGGCTTGGGGGTAGAGGTGGTAGAGACGTGTTAGAATACCGAAATGCCCTGAACCAATGGTTCTTTTAGATTCATTTGGTTCCCCATTTTGCTACCTTTCACTTATCACTTACTCATCTGATGTTTCTAAGCAAAAGCATATATCTCTACATTTTTACTTTCTATGTCATCTTTGAAAAATATTCCAATTCCCCTCATTGAGAAGAAAAGATATCTCTATGAGGTATGCCTAGTAGCTCGTAAAATGTAAATAAGTTTTGTATTTCTTCATATGACAAATATTTATTGAACAGCTACTGTTCCAAGTTCTTCTAGGAACTGTATACATAATATGCTGAGGAGAAAGAGGTTCTCAAAAGGTCAGCTAATGGTTGATTTCATAATTTTGGAATGCAGTAAATAGATTTTGTTTTTACTTCTCCTCTAAATATGCCAATGTGGGAGGAAAAAAAAAGTAGAATAGTGCAATAGTGCAATTTCGGGGTGCCTGGGTGGCTTAGTCAGTTAAGTGTCCAACCCTTGATCTCTGCTCACGTCATGATCTCATGTTTTGTGAATTTGAGCCCCGTGTTGGGCTTCTCCACTGACAGCATGGATCCTGCTTGGGTTTCTGTCTATTTCTCTCTGCCCCTCACCTGCTATGCGCTCTCTGTCTCTGTCTCTGTCTCTCTCAAAATAAATAAAGTTAAAAAAAAAAAAGAATAGTGCAATTTCTTTGTGCTGCTTGTCCCCCCCCTGCCCCCTGCCCGCTGTGACAGGGGTATTCAAAATATAGTGCTATGTCTTGGCAACAATGAAATTCCAACTTAAAAAAATGGAAGGTTTCTATTTATAACACTAAAATCATGCTATTTATTACTGTAAATCCTCAACTTTCATCTTCATTTCATATTTACATTACAGATCTTTAGTTTAAAAAATTAACTGGCAGTGAGAGGCAGATAAATTTAAGATCTAAATTGAATCAATGTAGCTCTGCTTCACCTTCAGTCTTTATATCCTGCATATAAATATTCTTCATGAATAATTGTGTACACGGCAGGGACTATCTTTCAAAGGACAGAAGGAGAGATTTATTAAGTTGTATTCTATTGGGACCAAAGTAGCAACTCCAGTAGCACGGAGAAGTTTGCCAGGTGTTACTCTAGTGATCTAAAAATTCTAATTTATCTAATTTACTAGATGACATTTTGGTGACTTCAAAAATTTATCTTTTTTTTTTTTTTTTTTTTTTTTTTTTACCAGCAGGAAACATTCAAGAAGGCAAGCCATGGCTTGTCATTCCTTTCCTAGGATGTCCTAGGGATCATTCTGTTCAAGTAGCCAGGTTGTCTCTTAAATACAAACTTTTGCAGAGACATACTCTAGCACCTTTCCTAACCTGGAGTTATTCAAATTCTAGATTTAACTGTGTGCTTTAGAGATTCACCAAAATGACCTCTAGCAGTCCAACATGGAGAAAAATATTGGTGTCATCTACATCCCTTATTGAACTCTGATTTCATTGGGAAGGTTTTCTCAAAGTGGGAAAGCTTTTCATGAGAAAGAGCTCTGGGTCGTCAATGTTCAGGCTTCTAGGTGTAGGAGGAAGCTGCAACTTAGATATAAAAGCTTCACATTGATATATTTGAAAAAAATGTGTTTTTTGTTTTTTTGTCTTTACCATACAAATTCAAAAACAGTTGAAGGGTCCTGCTTCTTTCTTATCATTTGCTATTATTACTATCATTTGCTGAGCACTTAGTATGTGCTACGCCTTGTGCCAGTCATTTTATCCATGTTATTTCTTTTTGTTCTCAGAACAATCCCAGAAGGTAAGTTTTATTTCTCTTGGTTTAAAGATAAGAAAGTTAAGCTTCCAATAAGTTCAGAGATGGGAAAGAACCAGATAAATATTACAGTGTAGATAAGTAGCTGGGGCTGGCCCCAGCTGGATCTGGATCTCAACATTTGAAACACTCTTATCTTGACTGCTACAATGTAGCTTACATTTAAATTTTGCTAAGGGTAATGCGACATGTCTTAGGGAAAATGGCATCGCTATTGGAATGGCAAGGTAAAACTGTCATGGTAAAACCGCATGAGTGAAAGGTTATCTTCACTAGAGCTCTTGTATTTTCAGTGAGCAGTTGAGAAGATATACCCTTATTTTGGGGAATTAATCAGGTTTCAATAAAAATTTCAGTAACATGAATCTAGTAGCTATTTCATTTTGAAGTTTAGTTAGAACACCTCTATTTTTCTTTCCATGTATTTATTTTTAGAGAGAGGGAGTGAGCGCAAGTGGTGGAGGGGCAGAGAGAGAGAGAGAGAGGAAGAGAGAGAACCCCAAGCAGGATCCTCACTGTCAGTGTGGACCCAACGCAGGGCTCGATCTCATGAACTTAAACCGTGAAATCATGACCTGAGCTGAAATCAAGACTTGAACTCTTAAGCCACTGAACCACTCAGGTGCCCCTAGAACATCTCTATTTCTGTGATCCTGGACATGTTTTGTATCTGCACCGTCCATAAGGTGCATATGTTGCTATGAAATAGACATCTGTTGCTATGAAATATTTGAAATGTGGCTAGAGTGACGGAGGAGTAAATTTCCAATTTATTTAATTTTAATTAATTTCACCATTAATTTTAAAAGCCACATGCTGCTAGTGGCTACCACATATCTAGAATGCCTATTGTGAGGTCATGATAGGGTACAATATGCTATGAATAGAGGAGAGACAAAAGACAATTATTGAAAGATAAATGTAATTTTCTAACCATAGAAAGAACGGAATATTTTCAATACTTTTTTGTTAGAGTAAAATGGAATGGAAAGAGAAAATTAAAGATTATTAGGTCTAGAAGCAGCCGGAAACACCTGGTCCAATTACAGATAAGAAATCTTTGGGGTACCTGGGTGGCTCAGTCAGTTAAACATCCGACTCTTGATTTTGGCTCAGGTCATATCTCATAGGTTCTTGAGTTTCAGCCCCGTGTCGAGCTCTGCTGACAGCACAGAGCCTGCTTGGGATTCTCTGTCTCCCTCTCTCTCTCTGCCCCTTCCGCACTCAGGCTCTCTCTCAAAAATAAATAAACACATAAAAAAAAGAAGTCTTTTTAGTAATCTACAGTTTCAGTCTATTGCTGCTAATATTTTGGCAAGAGTCAGTGATACCAAAAAAGCTTAAATTGTATTAAAAATGGAATAATAGTTAGGATTTTAAAATTTTAAATAAGGCAAAGTGGTATATCTTAGTAGTAACAAATGCATTTCACTTCTTTTTAGGCAATGGAAAGGATTATGGAAAAGATTACAAGCTTATTTTTCATTTACAAAGAAAACCCAGGCTGGAACTCCAAATCAAAGAGGTGGATGAATTTGGAAACTATAGCTGCCCTCATTATAAGGGCACCATTGTAGTTTATAAAGTACCTAAAGAAAAGATAGTCCACAACTTGGATCAATCTCCTCTACTGGATGAAAACCTTTGTCAGTTGCCAATTTGCAAATTGCCATTGAAGTTGCCAAAGGTAAGTTATTTTACTTCTCTAATTACCATATTTTGTTAACTCTTCGTGATTCTCCACCACAATCTATACTTCAGGCACATGGATATGCAAGGTGAAAAGGAAAGGCAGGAATAAAGTTGATAAGGAAGGAGTGGGCATATAATTTTAGAGTGGTGGAATACAGATCAGGATTTTCACTTCCTTTCATATCAACTTTCTTTAAAAAAATTTTTTAATGTTTATTTATTTTTTGAGAGACAGAGAGAGACAGAGTACCAGCAGGGGAAGGGCAGAGAGAGAGGGAGACCCAGAATTCGAAGCAGGCTCCAGGCTCTGAGCTGTCAGTACAGAGCCTGATGTGGGACTGGACCCATGAACTGTGAGATCATGACCTGAGCCAAAGTTAGATGCTTAACTGACTGAGCCCCCCACAGCGCTCCAGGATCTACCCAGGTGCACCTCAACTTTCTAATAGCAACAATTCAAGTTGATCTGGTCTTGACAACATGTTCCTAATGATTATAGAAATAATGTCATTCATTTTCTGTAACTGCATAAGAATAACTGGGAAAGAACTTATGAAAACACAGACTACATTTAACAACACAACACTTTTAGGAAATGTCATGTGGGGAATGGGAAAACAACATCAAAATATTTTCATCCAGGCTTATAAAATCCTGTACACTTGTTTTAAGAGTGAATTACTCTTACCTAAAATTCTTATTCTTTTCAGGAAAGTAGGATTGAATTGTTTCTCCTAATAGGTCAAACAAATAATCTTATTGCTGTATATACTATTTTCTTCTATGATCCAGGACTTAGTCCTTCCAAACTATATTCTTAATGAGAAATAAAATTGAAAAATTCATTTTATCACTTCAAAGAGTAAACGTATTCTTTAAAGATGCTAAAATTATGTTTTCGTGTTTTTACTTTTTACATTATGAATAGTAGAAATGTTTGTCATGCCATTAGATATGGTACTAATTTTAAGTTAATCAGTAATTAATGAATTTGACAGATATTAATTGAACTTCTGAAATAGGGAATGTATTCTGCTAGGCATTATGAAAAATACAGAGATATAGAGGATAATATATGCCCTAAAACTGTGTTGTCCTAAACGATAGCCACTAACCATATGTGTCATGTGTGGGGCACTTGAAATATGGCTAGTCCAAATTGAGAAGTACTGTAAGTATAAAATACAGACCAGATTTCAAAGACTCGGTACAAAAAATATAAAATAACTCATTAATCATTTGTTTATGTTGATTTTATAGAAATTATAATATTTGGTTATGGAGTGAAACAAAATATATAATAATAAAATATAGATATAAATAATACAATAAAACATATTATTACTTACTCCATAAAGTTAATTTCACCCATTTAAAAAACATTTTTTTTATGTGGCTAACTAGAACATTTCAAATTACTTGTCTGTGTGAAACCATATTTTTATGGCACAGTATTGCTCTAAATGATTTACAATCCAGCAAAGTATGTAAAATCTGTACAGTTGACCCTTGAACAACTTCGAGGTTAAGGGCACCAACCCCTGCATAATCAAAAATCTGAGTATAACTGACTCTCCCAAAACTTAACTATTATTCGCCAATAGTTGATTAAAAGCCTTACTGATGACATAAACAGTTGATTGACCCATATTGCATATTACATGTTTAATATACTGTATTCTTACAATAAATGAGAAAAGAACATTATTAAGAAAATCATAACGGATATATCCAAATACTATATTTTAGTAGGTGGGAAATCATAGCTCCCTCTTATATACAAATCAGCAGAAGTAGGTGCAGTTTAATATTTTTACCCTATTATCAACTTTTAAAATAAAACTGAGACAGAAGGGAGCCTGCTTAAGATTATCCAGATTGGAACGAATTTTGTGACTTGAATATACTAGAAAACAGGAGTTCGACCCTCTAATGAGAGTTGTAAAGCGTAGTTGTGGGCCATGTCCCAGACTATTCAAATAATTTACTTTTCTGTTTAGAGTCATATCAGTGATTGAGACCAAAGTCTGGGAAGTGGGTGGGGCACGACGTGGGGGTGTGGGATTAAATAGCCAAGGTGCTATTTCAAACCTGACAACTTCATTCTGTTGTGTATTTCCAGTTGTGTTAATCCTAAAGCTGCTGTAAGAATCTGTTTTCCATTTCATAGTAATTTTCACTCTTTCTAGATGTTATTTTCTCAGCATTTTTCAGAAATCTGCTCCTTGATAGAAAATTATCTTTCTGTAGATATAACTCGATTTTAACTTAATTTCACTAATATTCATGTTTGGAAGAAAAGTAAAATTGCTGTAAAGGACAAGTCAACTAGTATTTGTGGTTTAGACCTTTGTAGCTTTATTTTATTATATCTTATTTTTTTCCCTTTGGCAAAAAAAGAAAATCATAAGGAAAATGCATTTGCAGTAATGTGATGTATTTATAAATAAAGATCAGTGTATAAGTTGACCCAAGCATTTCAAACCTGTGTTCTTCAAGGGTCAACTGTATATAAAATCACCTTGTAAGATAGTAAATGATTAGACTAATGGGAAAAACAGCGTACTAATTGTTGTTCAGAGGGGGAAAATAGCTTTTCCGGAAGCTGGTACTAATAGGAAATTCATGGTGGTTATAGCATGTTATCTGAGCTTTGTAAGTTGGTAGAAATTTAGCCGATGGAAACGAAGAAAAAATATGTTATGATGATGGAATGGAACGAGTTGGACTTCGGGTGGTAGGTGTAGCTTAGCATGAATTCATAATTCATGTAATAACCATTATAATAATTCATAATGTCCCAAAAGTCTTTCAAGTGCTTTACATGCCCTATATTACTAAATTCACAAATGAGGCTTTACCACTGTTCTCATTATATAGGAAAGTGAGGCACAGAAATTTTAGTCAACTTGCCCCTGGTCCCGTAGCTAAGGAAGTGTCTGAGCTAGTATTCAAACCCACATCTGCTTCCCACATGTGCAACCACTGTCTGCTCTTGTCTCTTGAGCAGATAAAACTAGGATTTAGATAACTTCCAGGATATAAGATGGATTTTAGGACTTCCATGTTCACCCCTGAAGTTGTACAATAATTTTATGTGTATTATGCCTGAGTGTAAAGGTGTTATTAAAATTATTTAAAAACTGATATGGCATGAATTCTGGTCAGTCACATTGAAAGTAGCCATGTCAACAGAGGTGCTGGGTTATAGAGACATTAACTCTTTACTTGCTGGTTTGGGGGAGATTCTGGGGTTCCTGGGAGGCATTTGCAGGGTAGCAGAGTCTACTAGACCATTTATACTTAAAATTATATTTAAGAACAGTGTATCTATATAGGTGTGTACCCACCATCAGTTTTTCCTCTGTGCATTTTCACTTCCATCTTAGGGCCTTTGTACTTGTTCACTATGCTTAGGGCTCTCTTCCCTCAGTCGAGTAGCTGGTTCTTTATCATTCAGGTTCAGCTCATAAATCACCTCCTATAATTATCCCCCCCCCATCTCCTTATCTAAAGCCACTCTTTAACCCATTAGCCCTTTAAAATTTACTTCATAACACTTACTATTAATTGAAAGTAATAGAGTCATGTATTTGTTCGTGAACTTTCCATTTGCCTTTGCTCCTTGAGAAAGCAAGCTCCGCGAGTGAAAGACCTTGTCTCCTTGTTCTGGCTATACCGTCGGTGACTAGAACAGTGCCTGGCACATCATAGGAACTTTAAATATTTGTGACTGGATCAAAGAGGAAAGGTCTGTACCATTTGTTAGGTTCTAAAAATTAGAATTAAAATTAGATTTTAAGAACTACGGACTTAATACTCCAATTCTCTTGTCCAGTGTTTCACAGCCTCATTTATAAACACTTAGCTGGTGGGCCAAGGAGTTGATTTGGATCAACACGAAGATTTGGGAGCAGAGGAAGAGACGAAGGGGACACTGGGGGCCTTCTCCAGGTAGCTGCACTTAACACATTACCTCCTAAGGTCACTATGTTGTTCAGCTGCTATAGGGAGATCAGTGGGAGACAAATAAGGAGGCTTAGAATTTTCTGGCAGGAGGTGGTGAAGGCCTCACTGTGATAGTAGCAAACAATGGAAAGAAAGCCCCTTATGTAAGAGAGGACAGACTTGAAGTCCAAAATGTGATACAAATTCAGCTCTCAGTTTTTGGTATTTTCTCTGATTTCATGAATCAACTGGCCAAATTAGCCAAGCCATACAATTTAGGGTTTTATATGGATTTTGCTCAGTAAAAGTCTGTGTGAGTGATTGTCCAAGTCTTTTGCACAAGTTCTTCCTCTGCCTTGATTCTGCTTGCCTGAACAAATCCTAGAGGTCATCCTTTACAGCTCTGTTGAGGTGTGACTTCTCCCAGGAAGCCTTCCTTGATTTCCCCTTTCATATCGACTTTGATGTGCTTGGTTTCCACAACACCTGTACTTCCCCTACTGCTGCAGTTACCGTATTGTATTATCATCACTTGTTTCTCAGTAGATATATATTTCTCGGTCTTTTTGTTTGTTTTTGCCCTCCTAAAGAGTCTCTCTAGACATCTTTTCCTCTAATCAACCCTCCCCACTAAATTTTAATATCACAGATACAGAGTATGCATATTTGCATTTTATAAACTAAAAGTGTAAAACATTTTCATCTTGCCCAAGAGCTAATTTTCTTTCAATTTGCATTGCCAGTGTCAGGCATACAGTACATGCTTGATAAATATTTGTGAATAACTAGAGGGATGAGACGATTTCTTCAAATCTTAAGACTGCCCAGTTTTGACACTGTGAATCTTGAAACTATATGGACATTTAAAAAAGATGTTTATTTATTTATTTTGAGAGAGGGAAAGAGAGCAGGAGAGGGGCAGAGGGAGAGGTAGAGAGAGAGAATCCCAAGTAGGCTCCATGCTCAGTGAGAGCCTGTTGCTGGGCTTGATTGCACAACCTCAAGATCACGACCTGAGTCGAAATCAAGAGTCTGGCCCTCAACAGACTGAGCCACCCAGGCGTCCCTGGCTTGCTTAAACATAGTACATTTTACTCCACTGATCTTCATATATGAATCTACTGCTCATAGCCTTTGGTCCTTCCTTTTTCTTCCAGATGAGTTTGTATAGGGCTATCCAGATTCACCCTTTTGGTCATTTTACATGCTTAAATCTTTACTAGAAGTTTCTTGGGTTCAGAAAAAAATCTGTGGCTATACAAGCTTTTCTCTCTTTTCAAAGTAATATACCCAAATGGGAATTGAAACCAGACCTTTAGTCTGTGAGGACAGATTTCTTCCAAAAAGTTCATAATTAAAAAAAAAAAAAATTGACCTCAGCTTCACAGTAGTAGAATATCCTCTTTTTCAGGAAATGAAAATATCCCTATTATATGGAGCTTGGCATTAATGAACACTACATTATGCACACATTTGTACATGTAGCATAAATTACATGAAGGCATTTGTCAAAATTAAAAGTGCTTTTCACACAGAAGATAAGCAGTAACTATTTAGATGTATGTATATAAACATACACATTCACATACACATAATTATAATCTGTGATCTTTTTTTTTTTAATTTTTTTTTTCAACGTTTATTTATTTTTGGGATAGAGAGAGACAGAGCATGAACGGGGGAGGGGCAGAGAGAGAGGGAGACACAGAATGGGAAACAGGCTCCAGGCTCTGAGCCATCAGCCCAGAGCCCGACGCGGGGCTCGAACTCCCAGACCGCGAGATCGTGACCTGGCTGAAGTCGGACGCTTAACCGACTGCGCCACCCAGGCGCCCCTAGAGCTTGTATTTTCAATACGCAAAGTGTGAAGAGCAAAGTGAGAAGTGCCGAGAAGGAAAATGAATTAGCATCAGAGGGTTGGCAGAATTTGTAATGTATGCTTACAGATGTGATAGCCAGCACAGGCTTCACTGTGGACCCCTTCTGGGCCGAAGAGTAACAGTGACAGGAAGCTCATCTGCCTGCGTGGCCAAGAGAGCACCATGGTGAGGGAAACAACATGTTCCCAGACTGCCATGGGCATGAGACTTTAACCAAGGACTCTGTGGCAAATGCTCATGGGAGGAGCAGAGAGAGGTGATTAGGTTTGAGATATAAAGAGGATCTTCATGATAATTCCATTTCAATCTAATCTTCTGAAAATGGTCACATAATCAATACATGTGAAAATGTATGAAGGAAAAGAGTAAGGAAAAAAGTAAAGTCTCTACGTCTTTCCTAAGTTGTGCTTCAAACTTTCTTCTTTTACAAAATATTCAAGGAAACTCAGTTCACACCACGTCTATGTGTGCTTTGGCAGAAACAGGGCAATTTCAAAAAACTGTCAAAGATTCTTTTTTAGGTGGAAGGAAGTGGTGTGTGCGTATGTACTTCTGAAATCACGTCACAAAGGTAACTGTGCCATTTGGTTATTTGTGCTAGGTTGAGTTGTGACTGCCTTTCATTCTTGTTTGTCTTCTGGGAGGCTTTGCTTTGAAGGAGAGGGGGGCTCTGGGTCTGGTGGCTGTTTTCTGTGGGAGGCTGTCAGGGCCGTAGTTTTCTAGTCATATCTACCCTACATATTTACGTAAGCCATCTGTTGACCCAAGTTTTGCCTAGTCTGAACTTCCTCTTTTTAAAAAAAAAAAAAAACTGAACTCATGACATGTGATTTCTAGTAAATAATGATACTGCTTCAACACTTGCTTTCTCACCACATGAAGTAACTTGCGTTGTCAAAGAGAGGAAGCAGGCAGAGGTAGGTGCACCATTTACCTCATTAGAAGTGATATACTTCACCTTCTCACCACTTCGGATTGCCATCTCCCTGTCCTTTCAGGAATGACATGTTTTTCAGTGATTTTTTTTCTAGGCATATGAGACACTAAGAGACGATCTCAACTACAAAACTGTGAAGACCCCAAGCTATTGAACATCTTTACACTCACAGCCTCTTCATTTCTACTTAGGCTTTTAGTTGTAATAATTTACAAAGTTGGATTAAGGCTCAAGAATGGAATGGGACTTAATAGTCCATTGCCAGCTATGAATAAAGCAGATTTTTTTTAAAGTTTGTTTATTTTGAGAGAGAGAGAGCGGTATGAGTGGGGAAAAGAAGAGAGAGAGGGAGAGAGAGAATTCCAAGCAGGCTCTGCACTGTCAGCACAGAGCCCGATGTGGGACTCAAATTCATGAACCATGAAATCGTAACATGAGCAGAAATCAAGAGTCAGACACTTAACTGACTGAGCCACCCAGGAGCCCTGAAGAAAGCAGATTTTAAAAGGTGTCTGCTTTTAAAATAAAACTGTGCAAGAGGAATCAGAGTTTGTTGGCTTTTGCATGTGAGTGTTTGGGGGGGGGGGTGTAGTGGAGCGGAGACATTGTAAACCTAATGGTGACTTTGGAATTTTCTGTAACTTAGTTTCATGCTTTCTATATTATAGTTAATTATAATAACATTTACGTTGTTTTATGCACCACCCCTGTCAATTATGGAAAGAAGTCATTAAAATCTTGGTAAGGAGAGATATCACGTCAATTTTCTTTTTTAACCTGTGAAACGTTTACAAAGCCCTGTCTCTCTTTCCGGTGTTGTAATTCTGGCTCTCCTTGGCTCTTTGCTGACATGCCCTCTGTGACTGCAGTCTTACCTTCCTCTGAGCCATCAGAATGGCCTTCAAAGACAGTCTTGACTATGCCACTGAAAAATCTAGTTTATATTGTACATGAGATGTTTGAGGGTGAAAATGATCAAAACTGGTTTAGTTAGAAACAGGATCCTTTTCTGGAAGCAGCTTTGCCCACCAACTTAATCAGAAGAGCACCTTTCCCTTCTCTTGCCCTTCTCCTTCCTATTCATCTACCCCTTCCCTTTTCTTTGTCCTCTTCCCTCTCCTCCTCTTCTCCCTTACTCGTCTCTATCTTCCCCTTTCTCTTTATCTGTCCATCTTGACCCTTCCTCCTCATTCTTCCTCCTTCATGGTCTGTTCATACAAGGGAAGGTTTTCTGTGCTCAGCAGGCAGTATAATTAAACCAGGAATTGTGCCCTACAATTCTTGTGCCCAAGAATTGTTTTATAAAGCAAACTCATATATTCTTGTCTCTCTGGGAAAATTTAACAAAAAAAGTAATTGACGTGTTTGCACTTATTCTCCTAAAATAATGTTTACTAAGTAAAAGATGATGTTCATTAATTCAAACAATTTCTAGCTCATGAACTCCAACCATAATGTTTTTGTGTAGAAATGTCAGTCAACATGTCAAATACTAATTAAATACCAACTATATATGAGATACTATATAGGGCCTAAAAGATAATAGTAATATCGGTCAAAGTCCTAGCGTTAGGAAATTACAGTCCAGTTCAGGAAATAAAACACAAACACTTTAAACATTATAAAACAATGCAAGAGATAGATAATAATAGAATACAACAATCTAGTAATATCACAGGACAGAATCTGGTGATTAACTGCAAATGAATGGTGGAGATGTTAAGTGCCAGGACATTTCAGAGAAGGGAGTGATTTCTGTGGCTGAGGTAACCTGAGACACTTCACAGAGCAAGACAGATGTAGAGAATGTTTAGGTCCTGGAAAGGACAGAGAAAAAAGCAGCAAGTTCCACACAAGAAGGATAGCTTGAGCTGGAACTTTGAAGTGGCAAAGCAGATGATGTGTTTTATGAAAGGACAATGTGTAGATCTGTGTGGTTTGAGTAGAAGATTTGGAAAAATCACATTGGAAATAAATTGGGGAAAGATTATGGAGGGCTTTGAATGCCTTGATAAGTCAATCAAATGTCTCCGTGAAATTTTTACACAATTTGTCAAAATTTGTCGAAAGAATATGTTTGGTTTCATGATACAAAGGACATGTGTGAAGTAGAGATTCAAACCAGAAATCCTTAGCGTATAAGCAAACAAAAATATCCCTTGGCCACTGAGGATGGAGAAGTAGGTATCTTATTAATTGATAACTAAGCTAATCTTTTATCCTATAAATAATTGGAAAATGTTAACCAGGAGGGTGACATGATCAAATTTCATTAGCGTATCATTGTGCCAGGGTATAGGAACAACTATGAAAGAGATGAGTTTAGCAACAGTAAAATAAAGGGCTAACGAAATAGTCCATGGAAGAGATGGCCTGATATTAAGACCTTGGTGGTAAGGGTGGCAGGCAGAGAACAGAGTCAGAGAGCAATTTAGGATTTGGGACCAACTGGACTTGGTGGTAGAGTGAATTTGTGTGGGGATTGGGAGGTAGCAGGACATTAGGAGCCAGAGAAAGTTGTGTGGAGGGGTGCTTCCTAGGGTGCCTCCTAGGACACCAGTTTGAGTGATGGTCCTGTGATACAACATAGAGTTTCACTGACTTTAGTTTGGAATTGCGTTCAAACTTGCATTTCATTTCCGTTCCCCCTAATATTGCCCTAAACAATAGATGGTTGTTACTTCCTTTTTGAAGGCTTACCACCAGCTCCCTTTACTGCCCTACATCACACCCTGGCAGGGTGGTTTTCTCAAAGACAAATGTGGTTTTATCAGTCTTATACATAGCATATAAAGCCCTTCACAAACCACCACAACTTACCCTTCAACCCCTTCATATTACATTTACTCAAGTGACATTTTTTGCTCCAATGCCACTTAAAGTCTCATTTCTTTTACACATTATGGTCTTAACTACCTCAGAGGCTCTTCCCACAGCTGCCCTTGGGACAGCACTGACTCCACACTTAGCTCTACGATCATCTCTTTAGAAGAGCACAATTAGGTAGTGGGCCTCCTCGGGGCTGGAGGCATAACTCGCTTAATTTTGTAAACCCATCTGGTATGCATTCAATAATGTTTTTGTCGAACTATTTAACGAATAAGTGAACGCATTTATTAAATAAATGAATGCTGGGGAAATTGATAAGAAAAATGAAGGAGCCTTAACAGCTGACAAAAACTTTACCTGTTTCCTTTCCCAGCTAACAGTTAACATTTAGCAAAAGCCTGTCATGCCCTCAAAGGAATGACTAATATGGGGATTTTACAGCTGTGGTCAGACCTGGAAGATGTTTGTGGCTATCCAGGCCTTTCCCGGTAACATTCGTATCACTCTTTCTGGTAGAAAGTCTACTCCTATCTATAAGCCAAAAAAAAAAAAAAAAAAAAGAAAAAGAAAAAGAAAAAGAAAGAAAGAAAGAAAGAACAGAAAAGAAAAGAAAAAGAGAAAAAGCAAAACAAAAAATCATCAGGAAGTTAGAAAACAAATTCGAAATTGGATTCTAGAATCTTGAAATCAGAACACACTAGAGAAAAATAATGCTCAGAGTTGAACAGGCACTTTGACAGGTCTTGAGGATTGACCAAAACTCTCTGGGATTGTAATTTAAAAGTGGAATAATAGAGAGAGGAGGTAGAACTTGATAAAAGTGTTAACAGTGCTATGTATCTTTGACTTGTTCGGCTGCTTTTAAAATGAATAGTGTCTCCCACGTAGCTGCATTTATAGATCAAAGGCATCCGCTTTTGCCAGAATTGCTTGGAATAGTGGGCAAAGTTTTAAGCATATTAAGAGTAGTTACCATTTACCCAGTGTTTGCTATGTTCCAGGCATATTTGAAGTGCTCTGTATATTTTGTGTCACTGAAACCTCACTGTAGTTAGGGTACAGGTACCGCTTTGCCTATTGGTAGATACAAAAAATGAACATGGAAACATTAATTTCTAAATTATATTTATCCATTCCAGACTGATTGTGACAACTTTTCTTTATTGACTCAATGTATATACTAAATATATCTTCTGAATTATCCAGAACCTTTCTCAGCCTATCTGTAGCCATCTCTAAAAGCCTCTTCCTTCTATCTGTCCAAGATCCTTAAATCAGTTGGGGTTTCCTGAATTGGTCTTTCTGGTGATCAGGGTCCTGAAGCTGTCTCCTTTTGTGACTGACTCCTTCAAAGGCTGAGAGATATTTAATCTCTTCCTCTTGACAAAGCCACAATCAAATTAAAGCCTTAAAAAGAGCCATTTTCCAAGGAGCAATTGAAAAAAAAATAATGAAAATAAAACATAAGCTTGGCATCAAGCAAAATATGCACGGTTTTAAGACTAAGAAAGACCTGAGCTTAAACAAAGGTACGGATTCAGGTTTCTTCTGGGATTGGTAGTGGTCTGATTTCATTTTGAAGAAACTTAATTTCTAGATTTATCTCTAAGTTAGACCACTCTTGGTCAGCTCTTCTTGTTCTGATTTCGGTTCTTTCTCTTTCTCTCTTTCACTTTAATCTTACTTCTCTGTGGGTTTATGCTGGTCTTCAGATTTCTCTACATAAAGGCACTTCCTTTTATTGTGTGGGCCAAGCACTCTGCCTAAGCTTTCAGGAAGTTCTACACTGACTGTGCTGTTACAACAATATCACGATGAAAACAGCAAGAGGATATGTATTGGCTGATATTGGTGTCTTTTAATTTATTTATTTTAAAAGCCTGTGTAGAGAATATTTTGAGGGTATCTGAGTTATAAGTCATCATCAAAAAGCAAGGGGCAGGGATTTTCAAAAGCACACAAAAATAGAGAAAATAATAATGAATTTACATCGACCCATCATCTTCTGCCATTCTTGTTTCCTCTAATATCCCTGGGTTTTTTTTGTTTTTTGTTTTTTGTTTTTTTGTTTGGATATTTTAAAGCAAATCACAGATACTATGTCACTTTACTTGTAAATAACTCTCTGTTTCCTAAGAGGTAAGGACTTAAAAAAATACCATTGCTACCCCCAACAATATTAGCAATTCTTACTTGATTTTCTCTTTTTATAATTTTCTCTTTTTATAGTTAATTTGTTCAAAAACAAGGTTCAAGAAATGTCCACACATTGCATTTGTCTGTGTCTCTGCCACAATTGGTTGAATTTTCAGCGTAGCTCGTGTGCTTGATTTCAAGCTACCCTCCCAGCATACTTTGCGGGTAGGAACCATCGTCTCTGTCTCAGAGAGTGTAGTAAGCGAATTTCAATGACTTGCCTCAACTTGCACGACCTCACAGGGCCAGAGGCTGTGTCAGGACCCACTTCAAAGTCATTCCTGTTTCATGTAGTCCCATGTCCCTTTTCCCCTGAGCAAGCCAGATCCTTGCTTACATTATATCCTCCACTTTTATTACGATGTCATGCTGCCTCTCATACCCTCTGCCCCTTCAGGGTGTTTGGCAATTCCAGACTTTTCAAAGAGCCAGACTGGCTGTACCTTTTGTTGAAACTAAGTTTTGGAATAGAGCAGCCATAGACTACGATGGTGGTTTCCTTTGCTATTTGGAATTTTTCAGAAGCAGATTTTCTCTGTCAACTTGGTGTTAAATACGCAGTCACTTCTGAACAGCTCAAAAAGGTCTTCTGTTTAACTCACGTGGTGACATCAGTTCACAGAACCTCCTTTCCAGAGCAGAGATCATCACTGTCCTTTTAATATGATGAAGGCTCCAGCTTTCTCTGGCTTAGGTCATGAGTTCACATTCCTTGCTTTTTGTTGATGATTTATAACTCAAATACCCTCCAAATATCCTCTACAGTTTTAAAAGAACAAAAATACGTTACATATATGTTTATAGCAAAAGATGGTTCCTAGCAAATAAAAGGGAGTGTTCAGTTATACTGCTTTTTTCTACATTTTGGATGCAAGAACTTTTCTTTTTGAAGGACGGTAACATACCAGCTTTAAATAAAATGGATTCACATGGTGAGGGAGTTATTCTCTTCTAATCCTTTCCCTGTTCTTCTGAGTAGATCTCAGGTTAGTGTTAGCATATTTTCACATCTCTCTAACACAAAATCTCCCCTGTTAACAAGCAGAGAATAATTCTTAGGCTCAGAAATCTTGGCTGGCAACAGAATTCAACAATATTGTTTAATTGTATTTATTTTTAAGATTTTCATGTGGTCATTTAAGTGAAATGTTTTTTCCACTTATGATTCAAATATGGGTTCCTTTTAAAACTGTATTTTGTAGGTTGGGTGCTTCAGTGGCTCAGTTAGTTAAGTGTCCAACTTCAGCTCAGGTCATGATCTCGCAGTTTGTGGGTTCAAGCCCCACAATGGGCTCTGTGATGACAGCTCAGAGCCTGGAGCCTGCTTTGGATTCTGTGTCTCCCTCTCTCTCTGCCCCTTCTCTGCTTATACTTGCTCTCTCTCTCTCAAAAATAAGTAAATAAACATTTAAAAAAAAACTGTATTTTATAGGTTAAAAGCAGTACTTCTAAAGAAAAAAATTAAGTAATGACAGCTATTATTTTGAGCACATATTATATACAATGTCCTGCTTTAAGTTACCTGATAGAACCCAGTGTTTTCAGGGTGCCTGCCTGGCTCAGTCAGTAGAGTGTATGATTCTTCATCTTGGGGTTGTGAGTTTCAGCCCCATGATGACTGTAGAGATTACTTAAAATAAAGAAAAAAAAGAATTCAATGTTTCTGTCGATGACACTACGAAGCAGGTCCTATTATCATGTGGTAAGTGAGGAAAGCGAGGCACAAAGGAATACTTTCAGATCACAAGTTTAATAAGCAGTAGGGTTAGGAGCTGAGCAGAGCTCTTTCCCTTCACCTAATACTGGCTCCCAGTCCGGAGCAGTAAAGTGGATATATGTAAATGGTGAGTGTAACACAAGAAGTACTAGAATCGTTCAGAGAACATCTTGCCTTACAACCTTCACGTTCCATACATGTTTTAACTTACAGGTTAAAAATAAATGACCTGTATTCTTACAAATGTTATTTTACGTATGATATCCAACTCTTAGTGTGTACATTTTTGGTCAAACTATTTTACCTCTCTACACCTCAGTTTTCTCATTGTAAAGTACCTCATTGTAGTTGTACCTAACAACTACCTCACAAGGTTATGGATATAGTAGACTATACCAAGGTCATATGATATACTTTAAATGGCTGCGGTAATTACCGGTACATGATAAATAGCACAAAATAGTAGCTGATATCATTATCTGGAGGCAATATTATTTACTGTTTGGGTTAGGGCTTTAGACAGACCCAGGTTTTAAGACCATGTTACCTCAGAGAAGTGACATCTGTGAAATGGGGATGACAGTTATTCAAACTCTTGTCTTGCGTTTGGAATGAAATGATAATAGTTTCCTGTTTAGCCCAAATCCTCTTACATTGCTTTGGATCTCTAGCATTCCTTTTCGGTTCTTTCTCAGAAATTCCATCTCTCTGCTTATATTCCCCATCTGTTCTTACATGCTGTTCACTTTTTCCATTAGAGCCCTTAGCACATTACTCCAGGTTTTCTAAACTTTTTGGCTTGATAATTCTAACATCCTTGACGTATCTGGGTCTGGCTCTGACACTTTTGTTTCCTCAATTTGTGGTTTTGCCTTTTAGTAGATCTTATCATTTTTACTTGATAAGTGATCCTGATGTACTGGGTAAAAGGAACTACTTTAAATAGGCCTTGAGTAATGTGATAGTAAGTGTGGGGTAGGGGAGCTGTTCAATAGTCTTATGATGAGGTCTCAGTGTTCAATGAGCCTGTACCTCTGTCTATGAACTTCACATGTGCCTCTTAGCCCACTTCCTAACTTCCCCAGCCTGTGGAACAGGATGGCTACAGGGCGTTGGAGTTGAGTAGTTCCTTTCCCCCATGGAAAGTGTTAGAGGGACCAGGGAGGCAAACCATAAGAGACTCCAAAACACAGAGAACAAACTGAGGGGTGCTGGAGGGGAGGTGGGTGGAGGGATGGGCTAAATGCATGATGGGCATTAAGGAGGGTCTTGTTGGGATGGGCGCTGGATGTTATATGTAATGATGAATCACTAAATTCTACTCCTGAAATGAAACTAAATAAAGAAATTAAAATTAAAATTAAAACAATAAACAGTTAAAAAAAAAAAAAAGAAAGAAAGTTAGAGGGACCTAGATTTGGGTATTTCCCTTCTCTAGGGTCAGTTAGGCTCTAATAAAACCCCAGCAGATCAGGCTCTGGTTATACAGTTTCTACTAAGGATAGACATTGTTAAGAAGAACAGAACTCTCTGGTATGTTTCAAAGCAGTTCATTTCCCCCTATCCCTGCTGGAAGTAAGGGGGATTTTTCTTAGCTTTCACTATGAGAACCTGGCTGAGCTCCTGGAGGTAAAATTCACAAAAGTGTGTCAGTCTCCCTTGACTGGGTCCCTGTGAAGTTTTTAACTCTTAAATTTGTTCACATTAAGCCTCCAGCAATTTGTCAAGTATAGTTCAGGTCCTTACCTGGCACTGATCTAGTGGCAGTTTCTACTGATGGGTTTTCCTCTGGTAGGTTGTAACATTCTGTACTCAGCTGTCAGTCTCCTCATGTATGGGGACAGAGGTTCGTCCTGTGACCTCACTTGTCTGATGGATCTAAAAAGAGTTGTTGACTTTTTAGTTTGTTCAGCGGTTTTTATGTGTTAGGACAGAGTGGCAACTTCCAGCTTCTTACATGACTGATTGGAAACTGGAAGTTTAGCCCAGTTCTTTACACGAGTACATCCTTGCTCAACCCTGGTATTAGCTCCGATTTGATTTGTAATAATGTTGGACCCATAACTGCGGCACAAAGTTTTTTGCTAACGTTAATCTTTTGTACCAGATTACTTCTTTGATCGATATTCTAAGTTATTTACAAAGCAAAGCCATTAAGAACTTTATAGAAGTTGTACATTATAAAGGTTGAGAATATATAGTTTACTATTATGATGCAATAAAGGAACTCAAGTTAAGCAAATGGCAGTAATTACTTAGTTGCCGAGACCTCTATGCAAGATAAATGCAGAGTAAGAGTAGGCAGTGAAAACCAGTACTTAGTTATATTATCCTAAAGGCTTCTGATAAAATCTGTGCTAAAGATACACACAAACATTCTAATTATATATACTTCCTTGATCTATTAGTATTCACATACTTTCACTTGCGTATCTTCTAACTACAAAATAAATGACCAATTTACCAGAAACGTCTGCAATATGTGTATGGGGGGGGGGGGGGGAAGGGTGTGGAGGTTAAGGCTGGATGGAGGAGTTGTTGCCACAAGATGTCATGATAATTAACCAGTGAAAGTCTCTTTATGCAAAAGTGTCTTAGAGTAAATAAAAAAATAATATCAGCATGGCATTTTTGTTTGTTTGTCATATTTCACTGACTCACATTGATCTGCGGTGCTCGGTGGCATCCACATGAGATGGAGCTTCAAATGTCAGAAAGTTTTCACATTATTTTACATAAGAACTCGTTGTACCATAGGGACCCTCCCCCCACCCTCCAAACTAGCAGACAGGTAGAAATTAAAGAGAAAATCTCTACCTCTTATTATTTCTATATCTTCCCAATAGCAATGGTATTATTGTGGGTGCCCTACCATTGGCACCCCAATTTAAATAGGATACAATTTAAAATAGGATATTGCTATAGGATTCAAAGATACCGTCATATTATGTCACAGTTTCCACCTAGCACTTTAAAATATGTGTGAAATAGTGGGAAGGATCCATAGTTGTTCTGACTACCCCCCTTTTTAAAGTTTCACATTAGGTTTTGTGGATTATTGTGGTGATCCCTGTAGGAATTTCCCCCCAGTGTCCTTACTGAATGAACTTCCTAATTTGATGCAAGTTGGTCCTAGGCTGGGAAGTGGGTGCACAGTGGTGACTTAAGTTATCAAACAAATCAGTCCTAAAGCCAATCCAACATGGCAGTTGTTTGCTCTGCATTGTCTGTCACTCTGCTTTTCATGCACACATTTCTAGAGTGAGGTTAACTTAGTGAACCCGACCACCATCCTAAGCATCCTGAAAGCACAATATAATGAGGGTGAATCCTGGCCAAGATTGAAACATTATGCTTCTTTCTAAGTCCTGTCAAAGACTAGATGGTCAGCAGTGGCTGAGCCCAGATTGGCTGTGAGACCACAGGGAAAGGGATGGTCTCCAGTGTTTTCATGTCATGGTAACACTCAGATCAAGTCTTGCTATACAAAAAGCTATAACACTCAGATCAAGTATATACAAAAAAGCTATACTTACAGGATTAGTTTTAGTTACAAATGGATTTTTGGGCAGTCATCTCTGTATTGGAATTTTGGAGGTATATAAAGCCTCTCTGCATCCAAAATGGGTCTCTAGTTCTGCCAAGAGAGGTCTGACAAAAACAAATAACTTTTGTGTCCCACTATGTTCAAGGAACCCAGCCAAGCTATTCCATTTTATTTCAACTAAAGTTTATTATTTTATTTCACTTAAAATTCATTATAAACCTAAGAAATAGATAAGATAATGACAATAAATTTAAAGTTTAGGAAACTAAGGCATGGATTAACTCTCAGGAGCCAACAATTACAGAGGTTGTCCAGTCTTACCTGAGAGCTCATATGCTGGAGCAGCCTCGTATTAGGGAAAGAAAGCACCAGCTTTAGAGTTAATCACAGCTGGGTTCAGCCCTCCACTCACTCTCTCTGAGGTCTCAGCCGTGAGGCCTCAACCACTCTGGAGTCTTTGCTATCCTCACAGATCACAGAGGAAACCAGTAAGAGCTCCTTCATTTTCCTCACAGTGCTTTTGGGAAGGATAGATCAGATAATCAAGAAAAAAAGAATTTGTAAATAACTTTGAAGCAGACTCAATTCTGAGAGTTTCAGCCTTGCCTGATAAATGGGTACTGAGGGCTTACCAGCCCAGAAGATTGTTTATGTGAGTGTTGAGGTAATTTCTGGGTAAGAAATTGACCTTGTTCATTGGGTCTGAAGTAACGAAGTAAATGAGATATGACTTGATAGAATTCTATTTGCAGGGGTCAGGGTAAATTTGCCTAAAAACACACATACATCTTCATATAAGGTTGGCCCTTGAACAATATGGGAATTAGGGGTGCTTCCCCCTGCACAGTTGAGAATCCACGTGAAACTTTTTTTTTTAAATGTTTGTGTATTTATTTTGAGTGAGAGATGAGAGAGAGAGAGGGCCCATGCAAGCAGGGGAGGGGCAGAGAGAGAGGGAGAGAGAGAGAGAGAGCCAAGCAGGTTCTATGCTATCAGCACAGATCCCAACATGGAGCTTGATCCCACAGAACTTTGAGATCATGACTTGAGCCAAAATCAAGAATCAGATGCTTAACCAACTGTGCCACCTAGGTGCCCCAAACTTAACTACTAATAGCCCACTGTTGATCAGAAGCCTTACTGATAATATAAACAGTAGATTAACACATATTTTGTATGCAATATATATTACATACTGTATTCTTACAATAAAGAGAGCTAGGGAAAGGCAAATGTTATTAAGAAAATACATTTTCTGAAGAGAAAATACATTTACTATGCTGTGCTGTATTTATCGAAAAAGTCCATGTACAAATGGACCCATGCAATTCAAACCTGCATTGTTCAAGGGTCAACTGTATATTAATTATACAAATATATTTTATTAAATACATATAAATATATGTTAGATACTCTATGTTAAATACATAGCATATTGATATATATTTAAAGCATCAGATGTTATCAGAATAGAGTGCTGTAGCTATTAGTGAAATCTCTTTCTCAGTTCAGCCCCTTGGATTCAAGATTGTGTCCTAAAGGGAAAGGTTTTAATTTAAAAACAGAAGACCTATTTCACTGACCTCTGTGACACATCAGGGCACAATCAACATCACTCTACTGTCATGTAACACGATGGGTAGGGAACCACTTTCTTCATCCTGTCACATTTTACCATACAACGTACGTACCAGGAGGGGTCAGGGTGGCCACTAGTGGAGAATTGCTTTGCTTAGGAGAAAACTAGGGAAAACCATGAGCTGCATATGGAGCAAGTTGGGATACGGCAGAACAATGGCAGGATAGCAGTAGAAAAAACCCGTGGTCACCACTGATGTCCAACAATGTGCCCTGGAGCACAAGTGCAATATGGGTAGAAGCCATTATGGCACACTACATGGTAGGCCCAGGAAGGGAAACAGTTATGCCTATAAGAGGAACATGGATGGGCTACATTGCCTGACATTGTGGGGTTACTAGGACAACACTGTAGCTACCAAGAGAATAAAGCCTATGAAACTGTCAGAAATACTTAGAGTGGCCTGTGTCAGAAGCTAGAGTTTCTGGATGAGGAGATGGGCACCAGAGCTAAGTCATCTGTGTGACACCTGCAAGGTAATTTATGAATTAGAAATTATTATTATTGCTGTCTTCTTATAGTGTTCTGTAGGTAAGAAACAATCAGAATTTCACTTTGGTCCTGATACGATATGAGAAATCTTCATCACTTTTTGGATAAAGGTAGTTCTTTCATTCTTCTGGGAATCCATTAGGATATATTTGGGGGCCAAGTTGATAAGTGATGTAGGTCCTGCTTGATAGTGTTTTTCTAAGTGCAGCCACCATACTTTAGTGTCAGAAACCCCCAGTTCACTTGTTACAAATATGGCCTTATCTGAGACAAACTGAATCAAGCTGTATACTTACTTCTTTTTGCCTTTTTCTTCAGAGTAATTTTCATGAACACTAAGGTTTGAGAACTATTGCTTTATTTTCTCAGTGAGAAGATAAATATCCTAGCTGAGAGAGTGGAAATTAGGGGAGAAGTAGAGGTCTTGCAAAGACTGGTCAAAGTTTGAAGTATCCTCTGTAGGGAACACTGGATAAATCTTCAGGGATACATAAAAACGTGGCGGAGCAGCCCTGGTCCCAGCTGAAACTGCAGACCTTACATTTAGGATGATAATAATCCTCATGGATTGTCCGCAAAGCGTCTTCATGGTTATCATGTATTTATTGAGGGCATAGTGTGGCAACCATTTGGTAAATATGAGAATTGATATAAAAGAGGATACAGAAAAGTATATAATAGTTTCTATGAGCAGCATGTCCATGAAGAGGTGTTAAAAATGATTGAAGAAGACAATTGAGGTGATATAAACCTTATTTAATACTTCATGAAGTAGACAGTCTCAGAGAACTACAAAATGGGGTGGAAGGCAAGAAGCTTTTATAGGATGAATAAAAAACAAGGAGAAACAAATGGAAAATATCTGATTGGCTGGAGCCATGGGGTCAATCTTGTTTAAGGTAAGAGGCCCAGAGTTGGCTTGATCTTTGGGGATTAGCTAGCTGGATATAGTGCATTTCCAGTCAAGCAGAACATTTATAGGGACACAAAAATTATCTCAGTTTTGGTTTTCTGACATAGTAGTTTCTGACCCTGGGAAGAAGCACCTCCATCAAGGGTCTAAAAATGTATTTAAACAGAGGCACAAGTCATGTATTGAAAGAGGCCCCAACATGCAGAGCTTGGATTGACAGCGAAGTCTCCATTTTGTTGATGCTTCTCTACTCACATTGATACTATAGTTCTTGAGTAGCAAGAAAAATGCAACCGTTGGTCATCATCAAACTGTCAGAACCAGAGAGAGTGGATGTGCTGGAGTCTAAGGAAGATGTCAAGCAATTTCTGCTTCCAGTCATCAGCAAGATGCAAGAGCGTATTACATCTTGCACTAGAGTGCAGTGGAGAGCTTATGTGCAGAGTTAGTTGTTGAAAATGGGCAGTCTACTCATCCGAATAAAAACCCAACTGAAGGCCTCAGAGGAAAGCACTCTGAGTCATCTTTAGAATCCAAATGATGGAGTTGAGGATTGAGTGACTAAACGATGCAAAGGCCAAAAATAAGGCCGAGGAGATTCTAAAGATGGCAGTGAGGTATTGATCAACCTAGTCTGTGTTGAGGTGCTTTGCTCTTTCTCGTGTGACTGAATAGCTTCCTGGAATTTTGGGTCTGTGTGTAACACATGAAACTTAGAATTGGATTTCTCCAGCTCTGGAGGTGCTGAAGGAGCTACATTATTTCTAGAAGCCAACTCCATGAAATGACTGCTAAAAAAGCTGAACAAGGGACCAGACTTCAGCTGGGGGGTGTGAATGAGGCTGATATGGCTAGGATGGATGGCTCAGACGAAGGAGCAGAAGATAGTATTATCGATATATTGAAACTTAAAATTCTGTGTGAGGCCAAAGAAGGAGAGACGTGTTTTGTCCAAAATTTTAGTTTCATGTGACTCACTAACTGAGGTAACTGTTTGGTCAGTTTGTTTGGATAGCCTGACTCAGCTTTCTTTGAGATAGAGACTGGAATAGAACATAAGGTCTTGGTATTCTCTACAAGTTGATGGAATACCCTGGTGCATTTTTGGGGATTCTGGGCATCAAATGAAAGAAGTATTTATAAAGGCCCTTGAAGGGTTGGGGGAAAAAATGAGGACTGTCTACATTGGACCCTACAATGGAGAGGGAATAGGTATCTTCAAGGTTCCATAAGTAGTCCAGCCATAAGTTAATTTATGGAGCAGATGACAGCTTTTTGGGGTCGAAACCCTACCATGAGGGGAAAAAACTGTTGCCCTGTTAATAAAACTATTCATTTGCTTGAAAAAGAAAAAGGATACAATAAAGTAAAGCCTCATTGGGGGAGGGAAAACAGGCATTTATGAATGGCATTAACAACACCACAGGACAATATTAAGTTAAAAGATAAATTGAGTAATAGTGTATAAATTCTCCAATAAGAAACCAGGCACTAGAGTAGCTGATAAAATAGGTGGCATTTGGTGCCTTAAAAATATGGTAGGATTTGTAGGAGGAGATCATTCAAGTCAAGAGAAGATATCATCACATAAACAGTTTATACTACCCCATGCATGCAATACCCTTTACAGCACTGTGAAGAATTAATATAGGAACAAGATACCTTATTGGTTCCCCAAAGACATTACAATCTAACAAATAGAGCCCAGACTGATCATGGCAAGTTCTTGGAGTGGTGGAAAGCACAATGAAGGGAAACTTTTGAAGGTGCTATGGGAAATAATGTGGGGTAAAATAATAAACAAACAAATAAATAAATGGTATGCTTAGTTTCAAGAGTTAGTACCAGGGTTGTATTTAGGCAACATGGAAAGAATAGTCAGCAACTGAGTCTTAACAACAGTGGCCTATAAAACTAGACCTAACACCCATTTCAGGTGTGAATACTTTTCTTTGGTTCCAAAAAATTTTTAACCACTTTTAATTTCATGAGGCCTGTGTTTCACCTAGCAGTATAAGTAAGACACATCTGTATATATTTGAGTTACTAATAATTTTACATTGATGGCTTTGAGAGGTTCATAGGGAAGGGAAAACTGCTACCCACACCCGACTACACCCTTTTACAAGGTAGATGTGTACTAGGGAGAGCTTGGGAGACAGGTTTAGATTTTGCCAACCATCTTCCTGAGCAGTGACAAGTTGAAGATGGCATTTAAGAAATTGCATTCAGCAAAATAAAATACACAATATTAACATATATAGCAACCCTTCCTTTAGCAAATAGTAAAACCTGAGAAATGCAACAGAATGACACCTGTGGATTGGAACAGGGAAGAGAGAAAAGTAGGAAAAATTAGAGTCACTGCCACAAAGGAAGGCATCCAGGGATCCACACGTAGATACTGGGGATCTGTGGGAGGGAACACTACGTGGGACAAGCAGAGACTCCCCTTTCAGCCGGGACCTGACCTTGAGCACCAGTGAGATTTGAAAGATGGTGAGCAAGGCAAAAATAGTGCAGAGACAAAAATCATGCAAACAAAAGAAAAAAAAAAAAGGAAGGGAAATGGAGGGAAAGAGAAGGGAACACTAAAAATCCCTGATGAAGGGGCCAAGTGGGAGACCCAGCATAGTGCCTTCAAGTGTCCAAGAGTCCGAGATTTCCATGCTGCTACAATCCACTCTTTCTAAGGTTGAGCCCCAAAAGAAGGACTTGGCTTGAATTTTCACGTATGGGAAAATACATATATTTAAACACTAGAATCACTCTCAGTGCATCAAGATGCTATGAGACATTTCTGAAGAAAGAAGGACAGGGGTAGGAGGTCATTATTTATACAAAGAAAAAACAGTATCTCTTATCCCAGGCTCAATGCAGGCCATATGCCCTTTGATGGGAAAGATAGAATCTGTTTCACTATTTAAGTTGCTATTTCTCAATTTTTTTGAGAGGTTTAAGCATATAGTTGATGTTTCACAAGTTATGTCTGCTTATTTTGCAATTCTGTAGTATTAATATACTTGAACTTTTGCTGTTCTTATGTTATTTCCTAATTTCCTCCCATTAAAATTTAAATTTTTTTTAATGTTTATTTATTTTTTTTTGGGGGGGGGGTGAAAGCAGGGAGGTCAGAGAGAGACAGAGACACCAAACATGAAACAGGCTCCAGGCCCTGAGCTGTCAGCACAGAGTCCGACATGGGGCTCCAACACACAAACCGTGAGATCATGACCTGAGCCAAAGTTGGACGCTTAACTGACTGAACCACTCAGGCACCCCTCCCATTAAAACTTCTTAAAGGAAAATTTATATACATGTTTATATGATGTATGTGACAAGAATACTCACAAAATGTGACATTCACATTTAATCCACTTGTATTGAAATCTTCCTGTGAACCAGTGTGCTATGTGTTAGCATAAAACACTTAGATTACCCTTGTATCATTGCTGTGAAGTAAGTGCTTTAAAAAAAGTTTTTATTTTGAACATATGTGAGGATTGCCTTTGACCAGGCACTTGGCAATTCAGTAGTTTAGAGAGGAAAATATTCAAATGTAAGAAAAATTTCAACTCTTACATTAAATGGTAGAGGCCATTTGCCTTGAGCGCGTTCTTACAGGAGTGAGGCATTTATAGCTAATGACATTTTCACAATAAAAATTGGTGGCATTAAATATTGTATGAATACATCGTCATTAAAAATTAACTTTGATTACAGGTCTTAATTTTCTGAAATTCTTTAACCTATTAGTGTGTATGCTTTTATACGTGTGTTATTTTGACCATTTGGACGGTATCAATGAGAAATACTAGCTTATCAACAACTTCATTGTTCATACCAGTACCTTAGGTAGGATCACTGAAATATTCTTTTTTTTTTAATTTTTTTTTTTTTTACATTTATTTATTTTTGAGAAACAGACAGAGAGCATGAGCAGGGGAGGGGCAGAGAGAGAGGGAGACACAGAATCTGAGGCAGGCTCCAGGCTCCAAGCTGTCAGCACAGAGCCTGACATGGGGCTCGTACTCACAGATAGTGAGATCATGACCTGAGCTGAAGTCGGACACTTAACCAACTAAGCCACCCAGGCGCCCCTGAAATATTCTTTACAGTGAACGCATGCAAAACTTGTTTCCATTGTAAATCACCACGGTAGCAGTTTCTGTCACGAATGCTTGTGCATGTATGTAAATCTATGTCAGGTTTTACAGACCGCCTTCTAAAAACCTACATGAAACTTGGAAAATTATTTGTAGAAGGTATTTTTTCCTTCAGTATTATCTGTATGTTCCAAATAATTAAAAGGTAGTTAAACGTGCTCCTTGGAAAAAAGGTTTTTATTGCAAAAATTATGGATCCATAGGAAGTTGGAGAATACAGTACACAGAAGTCTGGTTTTCCTCGGTGGTTACATTTTACATAACTATAGCACAATGTCAAAACCCAGAAGTTCACATTGATCCAGTGTGTGTGTACAGTTCTAGACACTGTTCTAGACACATTTTATCACATGTATAGGTTGTGTAACCACTGCATTCAAGACACGGAACTATTTTCTCACCACAAAGATCTCCTTTGTGCAACCCCCTTTATGGTTGTCTTCCACCATCTGTAACTCCTGGCAATTGCTAATCTATCCTACATTTCTGTAATTCTGTAATTTCAAAAATTTCATACAGATGGAATCATAGAATATGTGACCTTTTAAGACTGGAGTTTTTCACTCAGCATAATTCCCTGTGGTCCATGCAAGCTGTTGCCTGTGTCAATGCTCTGTCCCTTTTATTATGGAATAGCATCCCGTAGTGTGGATGTGCCTTAGTCCGTTTGACCGTTCACTACTGCAGAAACTTTTAGGTGTTTCCAGTTCGGGACTGACACAAATAAAGCTGCTCTGAACATTTGTAGACAGGTATTTGAGATTTTTTTTTTTAAATAAATCACCTTTCAGAGCTGCGATAGGAGAGGCAAATAAATTGTCCAGAGCACTGAGAAATTTTCCAAACCCAGGCGTTGTTACTTTATCTCCTGTGCTATTTCCGTGATCTCCTGTTAACAGAGAACAAACCGTTCTGCAGACAGTGGAGAAAAGTAATGATTATATATTTGAATATTCTTGAAAAAAATATTGGTTTTAGAATAATATCTGCTCAAAAACATGATTATTTTTAGCATCGTGTATGCACATTGATTCACTCATTCATTTACAAAAATTACTGTTTGAGTACTCAGGCCCTGTGCTGAGTGCTAGGGCAAGGTGCCTTCCCCATGAGGGCTTTTACAAAATACTGCATTTGTTGCACAGAGGTAGCTTGCTTTATGTTTGCTGCTTTTAAGAGTTTCAAATTTTATTTCATTATATCATATTATATTATATTATATTATATTATATTATATTATATTATAATTTTATTTTTTAACAGCTTCAAATTTGAAACTGGAAAATATTTATTCAGAGTTAATGTGACTGCTATAATAATATTTAAATATGTAGTTTTAAATTTGCTGAAAGATCTGGGTTAATATATTTTGCTTTATCATTGGAAAGCAATTCTGAGCATGCATGCCTAAATACAGAATCTATTTTTGCAAAGTGTGCAGTTCAGTACTCCTTTCAAATAGAGGTGAGGGTCAGATGGATTTTTACTTGTAGCTTGTTCACAAATTAATGATTTCTTCTGCTTATTCTGTGTTCCTTTCCTCCAATAGCATAAAAAATTAATCAGCCGTCCACAGAGTACCAAAAGAATTTCTACAGATCCTGTAGGTAAGAAATATTTGCTTTGTCCTCATTACAGTGGTGCTATTTTTCCTCTTATATTTTATATGTATATGAATCATTGCATACAAAAGGATAGAAGGGGTGACTTTGCACAAACAATCATAAACAACAAATAAATGAGTTTTCCTTTGGAAGTCATGTGCACATAAACCATGTGCACAAAACATTCTCAAATGTGAATGTAATTAAAATGGTTAAAATCTACAAGAAATATGAACCTGCTAAGTATTATTTTACAAAGATACCTAGTAATTGCTTAGTTCGGTAAATAACTACAGTTCTGAAATGTTTTCTATTAAATTGTGAGTTAAGATGTGGTCACTTCAATTCTACATTTGAGGCCAGTAGATTTTAATTTTTTTTTTTTACATTTATTTATTTTTGAGAGACATAGAGAGACAGAGCACAAGTTGGGGAGGGGCATAGAGAGGAGACACAATCCGAAGCAGGCTCCAGGCCCCGAGCTGTCAGCACAGAGCCCGACATGGGGCTCGAACTCACCAACCGTGAGATCATGACCTGAGCCGAAGTTGGACACTTAACCAACTGAGCCACCCAGGAGCCCCAAGGCCAGTAGATTTTAAAGAGAGGTATATTGGTATGAAACCACAAAAAGGAAAGAAACATCTAGGAGTTGATCATGGTTATGCATCATTCAGTTACATAACAGTGATAAAGGCTTCAGGGTAGAATTTAACATTTTTATTCTGCTTTAGGCTTTGAAACAATTCATTTTTTTTTTTAATTTTTTTTTTCAACGTTTATTTATTTTTGGGACAGAGAGAGACAGAGCATGAACGGGGGAGGGGCAGAGAGAGAGGGAGACACAGAATCGGAAACAGGCTCCAGGCTCTGAGCCATCAGCCCAGAGCCTGACGCGGGGCTCAAACTCCCGGACCGCGAGATCGTGACCTGGCTGAAGTCGGACGCTTAACCAACTGCGCCACCCAGGCGCCCCGAAACAATTCATTTTATAATGTTAATGGTCACTAAGGCAATACTTTATTGGCCTTCAAAACTTGAGTATCTTTCAACTACTGTGTGTCAGGCCCATGGCTGATGGCATAGCATTCCATTCAGGGATCACCTTTGTGAATTTGTACAGAAAATGTGCAGGCTTTGCTGAATTACTTTAAAAGCGAGGATGGGCATACACCTTAGTGTTATGCACCATCTCAGAGGCAATAAAAACCATTTTCAAAGAAAGAGCAGATGATGTGGCAAAAACAAAAGTAAACGTACCAAAGCCAAAACCAAGAAAACCCAGCAACAAATCTAAAAAAGCAACAGTGGTAGATGAAAGCCTGGCAAGTTTAGTAGTGTTGTTAATGTTTGAAGAGTTTGATGCCCACAGAAAAGCGTTCCCTCTACTGTCAACAACCGCCAGAGACCACAAGGCTATTATCTTTCCTATGTGTACTAGGAAGTCCTAGGTTGTGACAGTGCGCCATCTCTCAAAACCAAGCTGCTGCGGGAAGGATGGTGGTAGATGAGGTTATAGCAGGCTAAAACTAGAAGTTTTAAATGCCAAGTTAAGAAGTTCAAGCGATAGGAGGAAGCTACGTGACACGTATTAACAAGAAATGGGTAAAATCAGATTAGACTTTGCAACCGTCTAGGAGTTGATGGAGGAGTAAGGTGGGTCAGCACTGGTAGCAGGGATTTAGACTCCTGGTGCCTGCGATACTCCAAAAAAAGAGAGGTGGGACATGACTGAGATTGTCAGTAAGGCTGGTCAGGAGGGGAAATATCTGAGCTATATTTAGAGTTAGGACATGGGTGTGGGGGTTAAGAAATAGGCATTGAGAAATGTGAATAATGTTACATGTTTCAGCTTACTCAGCTGAGGGGTCATATTCACTAACAAGTGCACAGAGTGAAGAAGGATCAGGTGCAGACAGAAAAAGCCCAAAGCTGATTGTGACTTTAGAAATACGGAGCTCGGGTTGGCTGTGATGTATACTGGTAAAGATAATTAGGAGATGAATCGTCCCAGGGTTTAGGGAAACAAAGCCAAGGATGAAGATATACCAGGGCTGGGATATTTCACATTAGAGGAAGTGGTTATGAAAGTGAATGTTGATGTATTCATTCAGGGGAGAGGACAGAAAAAGAAAAGGCCAGATAGAGGAAGTAGTAATTCAGCAGAATCAGGAGGAAGAGAGTCAACGAAAGGGAAAGAGAGGTGCGGAGAACGAGGGCAGGCCACGGAACCCGGGGGAAGGAGTGAAATGCTTTCTGGAAATCAGAGAAGGTGCAGACTGAGAATCATTTGCTGTGAGATGTAATTAGGAGAGCACTAGGAAGACCAGAAAGAAAGGATTCCGCAGAGTTTTAGCAGACAGGGAGAGGAAGGCCTACCCATGTAGCCTGAGTATATTGCATGAGGGAAGCAGAATGTTGGCTCGAAAGTGACAATGGAGAGCGAGGATGTGTTGGCTCTGTTTCCTGAGTAGTTTTCACACCAAAGTGGCATGATTCACAGTGTGTTAAGTGCAGTGTATGTGAGTAGGTATCTACTCACAAAGGAATCGTTGAGTGAAAGGTACACATACAGGATGCTTACTGACATCAGACCAGACAAGAGTTGGGATAGTGGTACGGGCTTGGGCTGGGGCACAGAGGCAGGAGGATAGGAGGACTTAGGGGTTTCACTGGGAGCGATAACTGGGAGTAACACAATGGGAAAAAAAAAGATCACAACCAAACAATAGAAAAATGGAATCATGAGTTTAGGTGGTAGACCTAACCATCTTCCAGGATGTCTTCAGAGGAGATGTTTGTGGTTCCAAATAGTTCAAAGGTCAGGGGAAATGTTGGCATAAAGGACCTTCCACAGAACTGCTTTTTGGGTTGAATCTTGGGGAGTTTGTGTGTGTGTATAGTTGGGTGGTGATGAGGGGACTGTGTAGCGGGTATAATTTTTTTTTTAAGTTTGTTTGCTTATTTATTTAGAGTGTGAGTAGAGGAGGGGCAGAGAAAGAGAGGGGGAGAGAGAATCCCAAGCAGACTTTGTCAGAGCAGTGCCCAATACCGGGCTCGATCTCCCAAACTGTGAGATCATGACCTGAGCCCAAATCAAGAGTCAGACACTTAACTGTCTGAACCTCCCAAGCGCTCCTCTGCTGGTATAAGTTATGTATCAGATCGGTACTAATTAAGAAAAATAGTTTAACCTAGAAGTATCCTTTACCATGGTGCTACTTACTCAAAGTATGGTTGGGGACCCCAGTGCCAGCATCACCCGGGAACTTGCTAAAAATGCCAAATTTTACCCCTACCCTAGTTTTACTTCATAAGAGTCTCTGGGGCAGTGCCTAAAATCCATTTCAACAAGCCCTCCTGGATCTCAGGAGGAGATTTCTAAAACCTGAGGAGCATTTCTAGTCCCCCTGCAATAGGTGATTCCCTCGGGGAGAAGACCCCCGAAATGGCAGGGATCCAAAGGCTTTCAACAGTGGGCCGGGGAGTTTCCAAATCTTTCCACTGTTCAGAGGCCAAAGCAGAGAGCCCTTAGACTTCCCGTGCGCAGGTGTGGACGGTTAGATAAGCGCATGGCCCGAGAAAGTGTCCTAACCCTGCGTGTCCCTGTGTGCCTGACAGAAGCCCTATGGGATAACTTGCTGTACTGGCTGGCAGAGGAACTCTCCGAAGAAAATGCCACCCGCCTCTCCTCCTCCCTCCCTCTTCGCCACAGCACCGTCCAGCTCATCAAACTGAAGACCCCTGGTGACCTCACAGAACAGATCCATGAACTCCTTTGCTTCTGGAAAAAATCACTCCCAAATTCCACCGATAAACTTCGCCTGCTGGCTCGTCATCTCCGCAAGATCGGCAGGAATGATCTTTCCGAAGAGCTCAGATTCAAGTGGGATAATAGGTGTTCCCTGAGCCACAGCACTGGTTTGATACAACCTAGTAAAGCCGGGTCACTCTTTCTTTTGCCCTAGAGAGGGGTCATGGTAGGTTTTAAGGCTTTTTCTGCCAACATTTTGCTGGCGGTTTCCAAGTAAAGTTGTTTGAAGGGCGTCTTTTTGATAGATGTGCTATTTGAGACAGGTGGAAAAGCATGAAGCAGATCATAAAGGGCGTTCTTGGGTTTGAGGACTCCTCTGTGGTTCAGAGATATACATTCTGCAAGAATTATTGTCTTGAGTTCAGCCAAATTTAATAGCATTTGTGGTAGAGTTTGCTCTGTTTACATGTTAACAGTTGAGGTCGTTTTCTAAGTGGAAAGGAAAGATAGGCTATACAGAACCCCCCTTTTTATCATTATCTACATAAAAGTAAACTAGTTGTGCCAGACTCCAAGCAACAAATTCACATTATGCACATGCTGCAGAGCCTGCAGCTAACAGTACAAAATAAACTGGGTTGCAGCGACCTGATGCTGATGATAGCAAATCAGTAAGAAAACAGAGAAGCTTGGAATAAATTAAAAATAGAATAACATCCACCATCCGCTGCCACCAACTTTTCTTTTCTTAAAAAGGTATCTTGAAATAGGGAAAATCTCGTGTTTTATTAGTAGTGAAATGAGGCAGTGCAGAGAACATGAAGTATCACTGGAAGAATTCAGGGCCTTTTTACCTTTGGAAAACAACCTACTCTTATATCAGTTTTCACGGAAATCTTTTTTTTTTTAATTTTTTTTAATGTTTATTTTTTTTTTGTGAGAGAGAGACAGAGAGAGCACGAGCGGGGGAAGGAGCAGAGAGAGAGGGAGACACAGACTCCGAAACAAGCTCCAGGTTCTGAACTGTCGGCACAGAGCCCGTCACGGGGCTTGAACTCACAAACTGTGAGATCATGACCTGAGCCGAAGCTGGACACTCAACTGACTGAGCCACCCAGGCGCCCCAGTTTTCATGGAAATCTTATTAAGTAAGCCCTTAAGTAAGACTCATCGTTTAAAAAAAGGCTGTAAAAAACCACAAAACTAAAAGAAAAAAAAAATAACAATTACCAAAGCCCCTCCATCATTGATGAACCCTGTTGATGTCTAGTGCATAAGCTTTGAGACTTTGGGAAACCTGAGGCTTTAGCTTTAGCAAAAACAACGTGATATGAATGGGGTATGACATGAGTATTACCATTTCATTCATACAAAAGCATCACGGCCTGGGCTTGTCAGCATCAGTAGTGATTAGCTTTGATTATTAAAAACCAGAAGAATTAATGAAATCACACGAAAAGTTAAACACTTATAGGGCTCTGAATTTCAAAGACCAGATTTCCTTCTACAAATTAACCAAGGAGTTAGATTCCCATTTGGTTACACATTGAAAAAGAGGATTCCAATTTTCAAATACATTCCTGTTAAGAAACATTTAGTCAATGTTCTACTATTTTTACATGTTTCCGGAAAGGTACAATATTTTCCAGGTGTCCTTGGAATGAAGAAAACAGATTGGAATATCCAGTTTTTCGAACTACAAAGTAACAGAAAAGTGAAGTTTATTCGCCTGTAATGCTTTATGCTTAGTCCTTTACAAGCACTGACTTGTTTAGTCCTCCCAACTGCTCTGTGAGGTAGGTACCTCCCCGCAATTTACAAGAAAGGAAAGGAGATTCAGAAGATTGAGTTCCTTGCCTCATGTCGTAAGTGAGTGACATAGCCAGGATTCTTGTTCCAACACTAGAGAATACTATTCTGAACATTTTGGAGTATTTTCTCCCAGTTTTTCTTTTGCTCCTGGAAGGAAATATTTCTATTTCTCCGTGTATAGATATCTATAAACACACTCACCTATGTGCTCACAGGCACCCACACACTATAAATCCCCACACATGCTGCACACTCACCCATCTCCTTACTTACACACATCTTCTCACCCCACCGTGTCCTCGTACCCTGCCCCCCAGGCACCCCCACGCATACGCACACCCTCCCACGCACATCTCGCAAATCCCCACACAGTCTTACCTCCGCGTGTACATCCTCACATGCATGCATACACCATCACGCACACACTTTCTTCTCACGCATGAATTCATTCACATGCTTCATGTGCCTACCCTCACAGGCACCCATCCCTTCACCCCCACACACTCTCTGACCTTTCCAGAATTAAAAAAAAAAAAAAAAATAGCATACATTATTGCAATAGTCAAACAATATAAAAGTATATACAGAAAAAATGGGTCACGTCTTGGGTGTGGCCTCTCACCTAGGTTATCAAAGGAATCAGTCTGGGTGTAGCACGTGCCTCGTGTGCGCTCTCTCTCTCTCTCTCTCTCTCTCTCTCGCAAAATAAACACATAAACTTTAAAAATTTAAATAAAAAAAAGAGATTACTTACTGAAAACATTTTTAAGGCTCTTGATACACATTGCCAAATTGCCATCTTATAATCACTAGGTCATGAAGATTCTTAGGAAAATGGAACTTTTAAGAATACATAAAAATGAATTAACTTGAGGCACATAACATGAAACTCTACATCCTGGGTAAGCCTGGACTGTCTTCAATTGCTCTATTGAAAAAAAAAAAAAAGACATTGGCTTAAATCTTTACAGTAATTCCTTTACTAATTAAGAGAGTATATTCCATTGACATTGCTCTTTTAAAAAGCATCAGAAAGAGAAATAATACAGCAGACATCTGGACAGATTCCAAAATGTCAGTTTCTAGTGTCAAACTATAGCCAAATTCCAATGAAAATAATGTTAAATTCAATAGGTATACATTGAACATGAACTCTGAGTCTAGCAGTCTGTTAAATGGTACAAGCACAAAAGAGAGTAGGAGCCAGTTCTCTAGGGTTATGTTTTCTGCATACAAAAAGAGTAAATGAATGAGATCAACATCTAGTTTATCGCCTAGAATGAACCAGGCTTTTTATGCTTAGCCCTTTATAAGCTCTGAATTATTGAATCCTCTCACTGCTCTGTGGGGTAGGCACATTGCCCCCAATTTATGAGAGGAAACCGGAGTCTTGAAAGAGTGAGTACCTTGCTTAATGTCACAAGTGAGTGACATAGCCAGGATTCAAATGTAGAATGTTGGCTTGGCTCCCACCATACCATGTTGCTACCAACCTACGGAGAAGAAAGGAAGGGAATGGACGTATCTATTTCTCCATTATCTTATTTCTTTTTTTGCGAAACAAAATTTCTAATTCATATCTAATACAAATAGACATGAGTTTTAAGAACAGGGATGGGGAAAAGAGCAGGAGGTGGGAGGGAAGTGTGATGTTGACTTCATTGATATTTGTCCCAGCTCAATTAGTTAAATGTTCTCTTATTCTTGTTTAAGAGACTGACAGTTTAGGATAATACTGCAAATTGATCAAACACAAATTGGTGATGCATAAATATTGAGTTATAATTAGAGCTACTGTGCCACAATTTAGCTACCCAGGAACATCAAGAACCCTTCAGAGTAGTGGCTGCAAAACATGACCATTTATTTAGCAATTAATAATAAATAATATTAATGTCAATAATAATTATTAATTATTATTAACATTCTTACCCCTCTGTGATATAAAATTATTTTCATAATTTTATGAAATTATAAAATTATATAATTCAGACCAATCTTACCTTATCTTGAATAACATCAATTTCATTAAGGAAAGCCCATTATATCCATCAATTTGCTAACTATTAAGCACTAAATATTTCAAATAAAAAATTCTAACATTTATTATTCTATTTAACAAAATGTACAATGTTAACCATAGTTATCTTAATCAAATGCTTATTCATTCATGATTATAGCAATTGATTATTTCTAAAAAAATGTAGCTTAAATGAACACATAGGCAATATCACATTGTATATTCTAAAGTATTTTATTTAAATTTATTTATTTTTATTTTTATTTTTTAGAGAGAGGGAGAGTGAGAATGGTGTAGAGGGGCAGAGGGAGAGAAAGAGAGAATCCTAAGAAGGTCCCACGCTCAGTGCAGAGCCTGTCACAGGGCTCAATCCCATGACCCTGGCATCATGACCCGATCTGAAATCAAGAGTTGGTTGCTCAACCAACTCAGCCACCCAGGTGCCCCTATTTTGAAGGTAAAATAGAAACATCATAACAACTAAGTTAAGTAGACTTTGAGGGTATCATAATCCAATTTTCGAAATATCTAAATTTTGTGGAGAAAGTTCTATTTTCCTAACCCAGTATTTGTTAAGGAGGTGTTATTGACATTTTGAATGGAATATATATTTTTTTAAGTGACTTGAACTGGCTCATGTCCATTTGGCATCCCTGACCTCTGTCCACCAAATGCACAGAGCACTCCCTCACCTTAGTAAATGTGAGAAGTAAAATTCCTTCCACACAGTTTGAGTCATGGGGCGGGTATTGGGAGGGTACAGAAATGCCATTACTGAACTCAAGAATAGAGTGCTATAGACCTTAAGGGAGCATGTTGAGAACCACTGTTTCAGTCAAATTTTGGCTTGAAGCAGAGAATCAAAGAAAGGGGGCAGAATAAGCCAAGGACAATTTAGAGCATTATAAGCAAAAAAAAAAAAAAAAAAAAAAAAAAAAAAAAAAAAAAAAAAAAAGGCCCAACTTGAAATCCTCCAACTGGTACCAGTGTTTACGAGAATTGTCAACTGTTGTCTGGTAGCTTGCCCAGAAATATTCTCAGAGAGGAATCTCCTCTGAGTTGTACCCCAGGGTTATGCTATAAAATGAGAGTTTTGCTAAGGTACAAATTCAGGCTCCCTAAAGTTAGAATAGTGGTAGTTCACAAGAAAAGGGAAATACTGGGGTGAGGTCAAAGTCGTGGCTAAGTGATGTGCAGGTGTAGGGTTTCCCCTTTCACTGAGGCAAACATAACTTGTGTGATTTAATATCATGAGAATGTCCCTGTGTAATGTCTAGGCATTTGGACGGACGTCATATCATTGAATCCTCAACCTGCCTCTTCTCCTAGGTTTTCTCTACTGGTATGTCCAACTTCCTTCACTCTGCATTTATGACCTAACATACCAAATAATTTACATCTCAATGATGGTTATTATTTATTTTTGGTAACCCTGCACCTTAGTGCATGCTCTGTAAGGGGCAGAGAGCTTGTCTCTTGTTCGTTGATGGAATCCTATTACTTAGAACTCTGTCTGGCACTCAGTGAACGTTCCTCTGTTTTGTTACCCTTACTTCCCAGATGAGAAGCTGCAACTCAGAGCTAGAGTGATACCCAGTCAGTGGATTAGAGGCCAGATAATTCTGTTTTCAAAGTCTTGTTCCATCTACTACCACTTTCTGGTCCTGGTTCCACCCCCCAGCCCCACCCCCATAATCGTCCATCTTCTATAATCTCAGGTAACATTTTTTTTCCAGTTCCCTAAATACCCAAGACTGGGTTAATTGTTCATGGATATTCTAAAGTCTAGTTACAGCTCTTCCATACTCTGTTGCAATTGCTTATATGTGTTTTTCTCCAACCAGCATGTAAGTATCTCAAGGGCAAGTACTGAGTATTGTTCATTGTTAAGTTTCCCGATGCTGCCAAGGTCCCAACACAAAGTAGGCACTCAATAAGTCTTGCTGAATTAATGCATGGGTGACATCTACATGCTGACATGCTATGACCCTCTTTTCCTGTTCCATTTTCCTTCTGGAAGCAACCCCGTGGGGCAGATGCCATTTCTAAAAAACTAAAAATTAGCTTGGAATGTAAACACTGCCCTGCCATTTATGAGGCTAGAATAATAGAGAGGAAGCCGGCTACAAAATTAACAGGATTCAATATTTCTCCCAAGGACATACTGCATCTATAAAGTGTCTCTTCCCTCTCTTTGAGTGACAGCTGCTTTTTTACACACTGAAAAAACTTTGTTCTTCAAAATCATGGTCTATCACAAACTTTGCCGTTTGGAATCCTATCAGTGAGAAAGAGATATTCCTCTTTTGCCTGGAGGATCTAACACACTTTGACACAGAAAAGCAGTCCTCACTGACAGTCAGGGTGCAGAGCTTCAGAGGAAGGGTGTCTGGATACAGCACTGCACATCTATCTTGACATTATTGTCTTCAAGGGAGCAGGACTTGGGGTCCACTTTGCAGTGCAGGCCCATGTTGGTTCCTTTACACACGCTCTGCTTTGCTTCGAGCCCATTCAGACACTCAACCCAGCCCTACTTCTGTGTCTTAAAATAACTCAATTTGCGTTTGTTCTGTGGGACACCACTGTTCCTTTGGCATGCCATCCCCCTCACTGCAATGAGTCCGTAAACCTGACTGTGTGGAACTTCAGGTGCGTCTCTGGTAGTTTGAGGCAGATTGAAGTCTGACATCCATCCTTCTGTGCTGTGGCCCAGTAGTTCTCAAATTGGCTGCACATTAGAGTCAGTGTGGGGGGGTGCCTGGACCCATCCTGAGAAATTCTGATTGAAGTGGTCTGGGGTGGGTCCTGGGCATGAGAATTTCAAAGCTCTCCAGTGGATTCTGCAGCCGGGGCAAAGAATCATTTTGTCTAGCTAACTGGCCCCAGAAGAACTTGGAAGGGATGTTAAAATCCAGTTTCACAGAACCACAAGTCAGCCCCGTAAATCAGTGTCTTTGGCTGCAGAACGGAGGAATCCGTATTCTTAGTGGACATGGAAGTTTAAGGACAACGCCTACTATTTATTTCCTGTCCAGAGCACTATCCATTTCTATTTTTATTTTTCAGGATTAGCACAGAATCAAGAGTAACATAGGGGGGGAGAGGGAAAGGGAAAGGAACAGAGAAGGCTCTGTTCTGTGTTGAATATACAAGACTTTTTCTCTCCGTTTATGGTTGCATTTTGAGACAATTTATCTGTTCACAAGACTAAGCAGGGTGGGGTTGGGAGCTGAGGCAAGGAATTGGGATAGTTAGGAGGGAGGAGCACTTGACCCAGGCTTCATAAGAACAGAGGAACATAAATATGGGAGCTTTATTTATTTTAAGTTTATTTATTTATTTTTACAGTGAGAGAAAGAAAAGAAGAGAGAGAGAGAGGCAAAGAGAGAGGGAGAGAGAGAGAAACCCAAGCAGGCTCTGCAGTATGGAATCTGACACAGGGTTCAAACCGGGCTCAAACCCACGAACCATGAGACCATGACCTGAGCTAAAACCACAAGTTGGACACTTAACCAACTGAACCACCCAGACGCCCCCAAATATAGAAGTTTTAAAAGTCTCAATGAAAAGAGCTGTGCCGCAATCACAAAGATGGACTGACTTCTCTGGAAGCTGATTCTCATACACCTTTAAATTTGATCCTATTAACAGACTGCACACCAATCATACACTGTGAATTAATAGTTCTTTTTAATCTCTTCTCTCATTTTAAAGAGTGAAACTATATTCCATTGTATTTTTGTTTGTGTGTGCTAAAGAATTTAAAATGCACTGTATTGTATTATATCATATCATATATATCTATTTTTAGATTTCTTTTTTGGTAATTTTTTACAGACACTGAGGACCTCAGAAATTCAACGTGCCCCAGGCTATGCTCCACCTGAATGGCCCTGTGCTTCCTGCAAAGTCAAACTGTTCTTTAGAAATTGTTAGTGCAAATGCCTAGAGATGGCCACAAGAGGGCCTCTGTGTTTCAGATAAAATTAAGGAATCATTTAAAACTTTATGGAGAAAAATCCTTTATGTTGCCAAACAAGTGTTTTGCATGATTTAAAAAACTAAAGTTATTTTAGGGTAGAGGGTGTAATTTGATCTATGGTCAATATATTGTTAACGTAATAATACATCATTTTGTGGCTAATTTCTCTAATATTCAGAAACATCTGATTCTTTTTTTTTTTAAGTTTATTTATTTTGAGAGAGAGAGAGAGAGAGAGAGAAAGAGAGAGAGAGAGAGAGAGTAGGGGAGGGGCAGAGAGAGAGGGAGAGGAAGAATCCCAAGCAGGCTCCACATCATCAGCATAGAGACCTACGTGTGGCTCAAACTCACTGACCATGAGATCAAGACCTGAGCTGAAATCTGACGCTTAACTGACTGAGCCACCCAGGCACCCCCATCTGATTCCCTTTTGATATGAAGAAAGGAAGTATATAGAAATTTCTGCATTTATCCAGGTCTCTTTGTTTTATCATACCTTCTGTTTCTTCAATCAATGCAATAGAAATAACAATGCAATCTATTATTGATCATTGGAACTGATGTGTGTAATATTGTTGAAATTATCAGGAAATAGAAATTGAGAGTATAAACTATTGATAGTACCATGGAACAAATGTACTTTTGACTCACTTTACTTTCCAATATATGTTATTGACGAATGTGATTTCTGAAGAATTGTCTTCTCATTTTTGAAAGGTTTTGAATAGAGTGTTGCTTTGGTTTGTCAGCAAAACAAAAGTGGCTAGCATGCTTTAAAAATAAATCTCTAAATTGATTATTATTTAAAAATAATCAAGTGATATTTTTCAGAATATTTGTGTTAGCTGTGATTTTATTAAAAAATATATTTCCTGAGGTAAATTCTAAAATAAGCTCAATATTACTACTTCCACAAAGCATCACAAACACACATGCACCAATGATATTGTGATGGCAACAGAAGAGCCCCTGAATATATAGCAAAAATGAACAGCACAACTGAAAATAGTCAAATACACAAAAATGACACTGAAATGTGATGAGTATATTAAACGTTTGCTTCTCCTCATTGTGGAAGGACTACATATTCCTATCCCATTGACGTTACCCTTGATGGTGTGATTTAGAGTCCCCAAGGAAATCTGAGTGCCATGTTTGAGCAGAAGCTTAAGAGCCATTGAGTTGTTGTACCATGTTCCTCCTTTCTCTACCTTGAGATCAGCATTGTCCCAGTGAAATCTCTTCCATCAGCCTGGATCCTGATTCATGGATGAGACCCACAGCCTACTTGCAACACATTGCATGAAAACTAGATATGAAAAATATATATTTTTGCTGTAACTTCCCATCATCTGATTGATATAATTAATTTCCCAAGCATAAAGAAGAAAACAGTATGATTGGCTGTTAATGCTATGAGACTTTAATAAAAGTCATTGAACCATAGGGTCTATAATCAAAGCAAAAGAAGAAAAAGTGATTAGAAGGTCAGCAAAAATTCAAAACTTGGCATCCCTATTGATCTTAACAGCAGACTGCCACAGCAAATAGGGGAAATTAGAAGTCATTACAGAAATGGTAAGCCCAGATATTATGCCGCTGTAGAAAGATTAAGAATAGATACTGATTTATTGAGTGCCAACTATGTACCAAGAGCTTTTTATGTATAATTTCATTTCATTTTTGTAAGTGTTCTTCAATTAGATGCCATTATTTTCCTTTCCTAGAGGGCGAAACAGGTTTTGAAAAGTTAAGTTCATTTATTTGCACATTTCCTTGTTTATTTGTGCATTTATTCACATAGTCATAATTCAATCAACAAGCATTTATTAAACACCTATTACGTACCAGATCATGAAGTTAGGTTTTTCAAACCCTTTCCTATCTGACTTCAAAGTCTATGTTCTTACTGTTCCCTACAACTCTGTGGTAGGCAGAATTCTAAGATGACCCTCAAGATTTCCCACTCTCCTGGGGCGTCTGAGTGGCTCAGTCGGTTAAGCGGCCAACTTCGGCTCAGGTCATGATCTCACAGTTCGTGGGTTCAAGCCCCGCGTCGGGCTCTGTGCTGACAGCTCAGAGCCTGGGGCTTGCTTCGGGTTCTGTGTCTCCCTCTCTTTCTGGCCCTCCCTGACTCACACTCTGTCTCTGTCTCTCAAAAATAAATAAAAATGTAAATAAATAAATAAATAAATAAATAAATAAATAAATAAATAAAGATTTCCCACGCTCCTGTCATAAACACTCTATGAATGTGATGAATATAGTGGATTTAATTCTCAGGAATAGGCTATGCTATAAAACACAGTTGGCTTTAAAATAAGATTATTCAAGTGGGTTGACCTAATCTCCTGAGCTGGTTTTGGAGGGAAGTTAGAAAGAATTAAAGCATGAAAGAGATTTGAGATGCAAACCGTTCTCAATCCTGAAATAGAGGGGACCACATGCCAACGACCCAAGTGTAGTCTCTGGAGAAGAAAGCAGTCTGTGAAGACAGCCAGCAAGACATTGGGGACATCAGTCCTATAATCACAAGAAAGTGAATTCTACCAGCAGCTAGTTAGTTGACAGAATATTCCTAATCATAGCTCCAGATGAGAATACAGTCAGCCAACACTTTGAATTCAGCCTTCTGAAACCAAGTTTGCACCAAGGACTAACTAAAATGTGATAACTCCTGACCCATGGAAACTATAAGCATATAAATCAGTGCTTTACAGGTCACTAAGTATGTGATAATTTGTTACACAGCAATAGACAACCAATGTACTCATCTTTAGGTTGACAAGTTTGAGTCATTAATAAAAATACAATTTATGTTCAGATTTATCTAGTTTAGAAGGTAGGCAGGTATGATGGTAGAGTTTAGAAATACCCTTAGACAATAGAAAGCAAGGCAAAAAAAGAAAAAAGTGATAAGAAATTATTATAATACAGGATCACTAAGCTCCCTTCTAAATCCAGAGATTATGATTATATTTTCTATGATTTCATGACGACTCAAGTCCTTTCTTTTCAAAGTTATGTTATGGGTTTGACTAATTTTGCCAGAGATTCTAATTGAGTTATTTGTTGACTCTAGGGGAAGGTTTGTGGCAGTTGTGGTCCATTCAAAATATAATGACTATGAACTTGAGATATTTTTCAGGGTCATGATTCATTTAATTTAGACTTTTCCATTTAAAAAAATTGTTATGACTGCAGTTGGATGAAACTTCTTCATTCTTTCTTTTATATGAGATTCAAAAATCTATTCAAAAGCCTTTCTCATGAGAATAATATGAACAAATATAAGGGCACTTTCATTGTTATAGTCTTTTATTTCAATGCACATATTTCCTACACTAACCTTACCTCTCCCCACTGTGCTTTTCCTCTGTTCTTATTTATGTAGCAAAGGTTAAATATTCTTTGACCATTTGAGATATTTTTGACAAGTCCCCTTAATTCTCGTACAGGATCCTTTTTAATTTAACCTTAGTATTCTTCTGTGGCAAAGTCTTCATGAATAATTTTAATTTTCCCTACTCATAATATGTATCTGTAAGAAAATATCATTTAAATAAAATCTATGGAAATCAATGACCTTTAAAACAATTCTTTCCCTATTTGAAGACCTATGTTAAATGTTACTTGGTATTACTAGAGGGGTTTGAACAATATGCCATCTTAAAGGGTTTAAATAACATGATCTTACAAGTTTACCAAGTTTGGGGCACCTGGGTGGCTCAGTCGGTTGAGCATCCAACTTCGGCTCAGGTCATGATCTCGTCGTGGTTCATGCATTAGAGCTCTGCATGGGGCTCTGTGCTGACAGCTCAGACCCTGGAGCCTGTTTCAGATGCTGTGTCTCTGCCCCTCCCCCACTTGTACTCTGTCTCTCTCTGTCTTAAAAATAAATAAACATTTAAAAATTAAAAAAAAAAGTTTACCAAGTTCACAAATAAGATACAAAACCTGCAAATGGGTCATCTGACCTACAATTTTATGAAATAAAATCTTGCCATCAGAAAATATTCTGTTTCCTAAGTAATGGATCTTCTAGTGTCTTCCCTGAAGAGCACTCCATTATTCATTAGTATTTACTGCCCTCCCTCCAGGTTCACTTTCCTTTCTTCCATTTTAACTTGTCCCATTGAGTTATGTGTCTCAGTTCAAGAAAACAATCTCCTTCTTGCTTCTTCTTCTATGTTTGAGAATGTAATTATCTTTGGATTCAGTAACATTGTTTCAATTAATGTCCCATGATGTCTTTCTAGAAGAGAATTGTTCATGTCTTGTCTGTTTGGGGTTTTCTCTCTTTAGACTAGCATATGAAGAATTTCAATTGCCAGTCCTAAGTCAGTGAATAGAATAGCGCAAGCAGCTCTAAAGTTATTCACCGAGTGTATAAAATCTTGCTGCTGGAGGAGGTCATTGAGAGGATGTGACAGCAAGTAGATCTGTGATCTGGACCCAACATCTGGAGGTTCCTCATCCCTTCCCTGGTTTTTAGAACTTATGTTCTGTTTACCTTCTCCCTGCTTGAAGCTGCCCAAGGATGCAGCCTTGAGATTGAAATGTGTGGTTGAGGCCGTCTGGATGGTATACATGACTGCACCCAGTTAAGGCCTCTGTGTAAACTTTTCAGACTTGGTGGGCATGTGCAGAGATCTACTCCCATTGCACCTCCCAAGACAAGCCTCCTATGTAAGTTCCCTTGCTTTTTAAACCTGCCACCTACCAATATGGAGTGGCCTGCCTCTCTCTGCAGTCTCTCCTTGCCCTAGGTCCACAGGGGGGAATTCTGGTTTCAGATTTTACCTGGCAAGCTCCAGAGATTGCAAACTGACATTTGCTAATTACTCTGGATTAGAGTATATAAAAGTTGCCTAGTACAGGCTGTGAAGCTACTAACTTCTGACATATGAGAGCATCCATATTAGACAACAGATCAGATGTCCTGAGTCCCTATTCAGGCTCTGAGATGAATTCGCCGTGGACTTTTGGCAAGTCCCTTAATATCTGTGTCGTATTTTTTTTTCACTTTAAAGATGAAAAGATTGGATATATTAGGGATAACATATATATTACTTGAGGGTTGTTATTTTTCTCCCATCCCTATGTATAGCCATAACAGATAGTTGATGGCAACATGGTTCATTCATTCATTTGTTCAAAATTCAACCAAAATCCTCATGTTCAAACTCAGCAGTTTTCAAAGTACTTATTAACCCAGCGAAATTACCATTTAGCATGAGACAATATACCACTCCTGGAATGGATGCTCTCAGTCCTCTTGTATTTTTCTAGTGTTCCATGAGTCTTGCATGCATCTTTCTGTGCAAGGGATTTTACTTGACCTTAACAAAGGTTCCATTTTTCTCCAGGTCTTGACTATGTACCTTGCTTGCCTCCACTTTCCTTGATATACTTTGCTCCTGAGGAAAACGAACTGCTAGGACATTAGTGTGCATCAGTATCTGTTGAAACACAGATTACTGGACCTGACCCCCAGTTCTGATTCAGTAGGTCTGAGGTAGGACCCAAGAATTTTGCATTTCTAACAAGGTTCCAGGTGACCGTGATGCTTCTGGTCTTAGCATCACGTTTTGAGAAACATTGTTCTCTAGAAGAACATTCCTTAACCTAGTGCTCATAGACACAATGGCATCTATAGATAGAATTCAGAGAGTTTATTAAAGATGGGTTAAAAAGGGCACCTTAGTGGCTCAGTCGGTTAAGTCTCAGACTCTTGGTTTCAGCTCAAGTCATGATCTTGTGGTTCAGGAGATGGAACCCTAGCCCTGGCTCTGTGCTGACAGAGCGGGGCCTGCTTGGGATTCTCTCTCTTTCCCTCTCTCTGCCCCTACCCTACTAGCACACGTACTCTCTTTCTCAAAATAAATAAACTTAAAAAAATTAATTAAAAATTTATAAAATATGGATTAAAGAACAGCATTCACATTTTTACTAAGCCACTCTGAATGAAGCCAGCACACCACGAAAACAGTAGTAGCACCAGACTTTGTCCCAGTAGAAATCAGAGATATTTTCATACCACCTTACCATTGTTTCAGATCTCTTGAAATATGGTTTGTGCACATGATGACTTTGATGTGATATTGTTATTTTCCTCTCCTTAGATTTTGTTACTTTATGGGCTACTAAAGGACTATTATATCCCAACGTAAAATATATTGATGCCTATATTTCAATATATTTTCTCCTTTGTAATTTTATGTATTTTATTTTAAATGTGGAAAATATCACCTTGAATGGAATTTATAGACTTTATCTGCCTGAAGCGTCCTTGGCAGAAGACATGAACTCCCTTCCTAAAGGATGGATATAATAAAGACTTTAAGAGGATCAAGTCATAGTCCACCTACCAGAACCTTCTGGTGGTGCAAACACCATTGAAGGATCTGGTAGCAACAGAACTGGAGGTGCTGGGTGAAGTCTGTCTCTAATCATCTTTGCACCTGAGCAGAAAAATGTCAAGCTACATCACTGAGCAAATGACACCACACCTTAAATTTTACCTTTTCCGTGCCATTCTTGCTATTGTAGATGGCTCTACAGTGAAATGCCACTGATATTTCTTTCTGTTTAATTATCACTTAGAATAATGGTTCTCAAAATGTGGTAGTGGGGGTGGGGTCCCTGAAACTCTCTCAGGGGATCTGAGAAGAAGAAGTGAAAATTCATTACAATGTAACTAATATTTTATTTGTCCTTTCTCTAATTAGTATGCAGTGCAGTTTTCCAGAGGGTACATGATGTGTGATGATTGAATGCAAAAGTACATAGGAGACTCCAGCTATATTTTTTCAAATCATGCCAGATATTTAAAAGATTTGCTATAATTTAAACAATGCCAGCTTTCTATATTTGGGGAGGGGGGTATAGTTATTTTTAATGAAAATGTTATTTAGGTTAACATAGAATGGATTTATAATTGCCTTTTTTGAGATGAATTAATCAGTAAATGTATCAAAAATTTGTTTTAATTTATAATATGGTCAATACAGCTAGATAAAACTGACATTGAAAAAAGCACTTTGAGGTCATTCATGCTTAAGAGTGGAAGGGGTCGGAGCACCTGGGTGACCCACTCGGTTAAGCATCTGGCTCTTGATTTCAGCTCAGCTCGTGATCTCACGGTTGTGAGTTTGAGCCCTGCATCAGGTTCTGAAGAGCCTGCTTGGGATTCTCTGTCTCTCCCTCTCTCTCTGTTCCTCTCCTGCTTGTGCTCACTTGCTCTCTCAAAATAAATAAATAAACTTTAAAAAAAAATTTAAAAAAAGACTGGAAAGAGGTCTTGAACCAAAACATTTTTCCTTAGACAATTTGGAGCCCAAAGAATATAATTATTAAAATATCAAAGAGCCTTTTAGTGACTGTGTTTCCAGGTCCTTTGGAATGTACTAAGACCATCTACACTGACAAGAACTAATATGAAAAACAAAGAAAAAGATCAAACAGTGAACATTAATGATTGAAAGAAGTTTTAGAAAACCTGTAGGAGATATGAGGGTTAAATGGAAGCAGGGTTGGAACATACAGGGTGAGTTGGTGGCCACACCTGGGGTGTGAACCAGCATGCCAGGATGCTTTCCTGCCCTGCGAGTCTCTTTTACCTGCTTGCTATTATTATTGGAGATGAAATAAGACAGAGTATAAACATTCCAGACATGAAATACATTGAAAAAATTTCTCACTAACGTATGAATAATTGTCATTAAGTCATTATCTTTGGGCAGTGGAAAGCCACACACCTGAGGAGCCAGCAGGGAATATGGAAGGGCAAGTCCTCGTGGTGATGGACCATACAGGAGTGTGAGCAGATTGGACCTCGTTCAGATGCTGCCCAAGCACAAAGGGTCCTGGCTATAGTCTTCCCAGGGAGCAATGCATCTTAAGGATCCTTCCTCTTGAGGAAGTTCTGATAGAATTGAGTAGAAGATGATGTAATTCCCATTAGGGGAAAGCCAGCCAGTGGGAAAGAGCAGAGTCCAACACAACCTGTATCTGCTTCAAAATGTTTTCTGCAAACACTGGCATATCTAAAATCATGACGAAGAGTTAAAATAATGTCTGTCCTTTTATAATATACGAGGAAATCTTCTGTAGGAAGTTGAAATACGTAAAACTCTTTATTCTCAAAGTTCCTCCTGGAAGCAGAGGTATTTGAACTGTGTTACAATAATCTATTAATTTGGGAAAAGGAGCACATTACCTAAAAAGTACATTAAAATGGATTAATTAATACGATTGGTTCATTAGACTCCCATAAATCATTATTGAATGAATTATCCTATTAATCCAATGACTAAACTTATTAGCCAGGTACAAACACTATAGCAGCTTCACCCTCAGAGAAGCAACTAGATAATTATTTCCTGTTATTAATAACTTGTGGTATAGCTGTGGACAACTGTTTACCAAAACCCAGAGAGTTCTTTCTTTTTGTTCATTCATATTTCCTAAGTGCTGAAAGCAGTACATAACTGATAACTGTTCAATATTTAATGAATGAATAATTGATTAAGTCAGTTTAGATTGCAAATAACACAAAATTTAACTCAAGCGAGATTAGACAGTAGAGTGAATTTATTAGTTCTCATACTGATAAGTGCATAGATTGGGAGAGATTTAGAGCATCCTCTCCTATAAAGGAGAGCTTTAGAGTTCTTATACTGATTCTCGGTGATTCTCTCAAACCTACTTTTACTAATGAGTTATCTTTGTCCACAGGCTGTCTTTACCCATGGTTGTAGCATACTAGCTTCTTTCACATGTATCTGAAGGGAAGGAATCTCACTCCAAAGCAATGATAAAAAAACCTTCATCTCACAGTATTTGAACCATCCTGAACATATTCTCATGACCAGGAGAGTGCCAGGTTCTGCGGCACTTTGTGACAAGGAACAAAGCAATCAACACATCACCCACTCTAATGCTGACCATCACCTCTTCTCCCTTAGAGTTCTGGTAACATCCAGCCCAGCCTTGGGTAAGAGATTCACCTTTCTCCTCCACTTAAGCATTATGAATGGAATTTCCCTCCACACTGTTATAGTTATGTTACCAGAAGAAAAGAATAGGTTAAACACAGTCCTTTCCAGTTGGTTAAATTCTGGCTGCCAAACCCAGCCAATCGTCAGAATCATTGCTGAGTTTTCTAAAAATCCAGATTCCTAGGCCCAGAGCTGGCGATTATGATCTAGGTGGTTCCTCAGTTAATTCTGACAATCAGGTAGGTTTCAGAATCATTGCTTAAAAAGCACAGCAAAAAAAAAAAAAGTATGGTAAAATATTTGAAACCACAGAGCATGTTTGTATTGGGTCAGATAGTCATCCTTACAATACTGGGTACATGTTTCTCTTTGCTTTTCCTAAAATTGTTAGCGTGTCAAAAGCAAAAGCTGTTTCACTTCTGTTTGTGTGTGCCTCACGTATCATCATGCTTGACATTTTGTGAATAGTGTGCACTCAACAAATTTGATTGAGTTTGACGTAACACCACAAAGGGGGTTAAGACCAGCACATCTGGAAGATTCATCTGCTTTCAGCAATAAAGCGATCTTGCTTCACATTTTACCTAGAACCCACTCTGTAGATTAATCAGGATCACTGCTCTTTCAGATAATTAAGGAATGCTCACTACGACAAGACAGCGATATGGTCAGTTAAAAACCTGTATTTTACCTGCATAAATGAAAATATTTTCTCACATATATTATATGGCATTCACATAAATTCTATGTTAGCATTTATCAAATAAAGTTAGAGAATCAGAAGAGACTCGATGTAGATTTAAAATGTGATATTGCTTCTGGAGATAACCAGTGAAACAGCAAGCTAAGGAAAAAATATGCTAGCACATACTTTCTACTATGATAAATTATATTAAATCTTCTGTTTTCCTATTTTAGGAGAGCTTCAACAAATCATTTTTACTTATGCTTGAAATCAAGACTTAAATTGAAATCTTGAAGATTAATATTAACACTTAACTAAATGTAGTATTTATTTGAATACTCCCTTTAGTATGAAAAATGGTAATAAAGGGAACACATAAATACGTATATTTCATGAAAGTATTCAGATTCTGGATAATTTGATCTTTCATGTGAAATATAAACTCACCTTCTTCTTGGAAATCTGAGGTACAATTCTATGGATAATGTCCAGGGAAAACTTACTTTTTACTAAATTTTTCATTTGTGGAATTACTGTTGCCTACATTTTGCCAAAAATATAGTCAATTGTTGAAATCAATGGACTCCTCAGCCAGTAAAGCACAGGCACTTTTTATGGTCTGCTTAATATCTTTAGTTCTTAAAGTAACACTTAGGATTCAGTGCAATTTATCAAGTACCTAACTTGCTTCCAGGAGTAGTTTGCTTATAGGAAAGATTTGTCTTTCTGAGGTCTAACTTTAACTCCCTATTCAGTAAACAATGTACGTTCAATTATAAGCAAATAAAAATACATGTTTTGCTACCAAAAATATGAAATACAACAGAAGTTGGAACTGGAAAGAATCTTAGAGATCAATGTAATATGATATCTTTATTTTGCATATGAGATTACTACAGTTCCAAGTATTTAAATAACTTTTCACAACCTGTACAACCTAATTATTGACCAGGCAGGGGGTAGAACCCAGGTTTCTTGATATCCAGTTCATTTATCTGACAGTATAGTAGCCTTTTTCAAAGTCTGATTCTTATAATGCTGGTGGCAAAGTAGATGATTCCAGGTGGATATGGATAAACATTAAAAAATTACTATGCATTCACTTTCAAATGATTAGGGACTTCTGGATTCTGCTTAGGATATAAAAATCTGGGAAAGGCACTGCTTATAACCCCAAAATCAGAAAATGCACAATAATCTACAAACTCATAAATATTCTTACATCCATAACAGAGATGAGTTTACAGGTACATCAACTAGTCTGAAGTTGAGGAACAACAGGTAGCTTCAAAGAGATATATGCCATATGCACTGACCCAAGTCAAATATCATGGGTGGAAGATGGGACTTCAATGCAAGTTTTCAGGAAGAATTCAGCCACAAATAAAATAAATTTTAATGAAAAGTTGCTAAAGATGGAGTGTGGGCAAGTGTGAGAGTATAGAACCCCTAGAAACAAAGATGCAAGGGGAATTGGCACCCGCTCAGATGTTCTTCTCCACAGCTCTCCACTGGGCACTCACAAGAAAGATGAAAAGATTAAGGGCAATTGGGAAAAGAGAAAAATCATTCCTCATGGTCCAGTATGGAAAAGTGGAGGAGTGACAACCATAAGAAAGGCAGAAACTCCACCTAGATGCTATTCCCTGTGTGTGTGTGTGTGTGGGGGGAATCCCTATGTTATTGAGGGAGGGCAGTAAATCCTATCACACAGGCCAAGGCTCTTCACGGCTTAGAAAGCAGAAAAGAAAAACACTCTCTATATCTTGGCAGGGGCAGGAAATCTCATAGGCCGAGACCATAAGAAATCTCTTCCCCCCCGAGGGAGGGAAAGGATCATTGAGAAAGACCTGAGGTGCAGTGATACATAGTCTGTCTCAGACTGAGGCTGAATCAAGTGAAGAGTGGACTCTGCTTCCCTTGCCCATTAGACTAGCAAGCACTTAGTAACATGCTATTGCAATATTCTGTTGGAGGAAGTACAAAAGTTTGGAGAAAGAGCCTCTCTGAAATATAGGTGCATAGGGAAGACCTAAAGTTGAAGGTGGAACAGGAGAATTGTGTGAAGTCCTCCAGCAAGCTAACCCACACTATAAGCACAAGGTGACAGGAGAGGAAATTGAAGCCAGCAATGTACTGAAAGTGTACCACTGCAATAATAAAATCCTTTTCCTGGTTCTACTCACTAAAAGACTAGCAGAAGAAGAGGTGTGCCCTTCTTATTATAGTATTATTCCGGGAATAAATACTATCTACTTCAGTTTCTACTGTCCTATAACAATGTTAAATTTTCAACCAAAATTACAAGACACACAAAGATGTAAACAACAAATAACACATTGTTAATGGACAAGGCAATAAATAAAATCATATTCACATATAACCCTGAACTTGGAACTATCAGACAGCAATTTTAAATAATATATCAAAAAATAATGTTAAATAATATATCAAAGGCTCTAGTGGAAAGGTCAGGCAATATGGATGAATAAATGGAGAATTTCAGCAGAGAGATGAAAAGTAGAGGAAAAAGTCAAATGGAAATGCTAGAAATAAAATTACAGTAGCAGGGACAAGAATGCCTTCCATGGGCTCATCGATAGAGCTGACACAGCTGAGGAAAAAAAAATCCATAAACTTGAGAATACGTCAACAGAAATCGCCCAAATTGAAACACCAAAAGTAGAGTGCAAAATGGATTAGAAAAACATAAACAGCTAGCTAAATGTGTTATCTTAAGTCTACTAGTTAGATAAGGTTGCAGTGAAAAGTAAGTAAGTTAATATTAACAGAGACGTCATATTGAAATTACATAATCTTAATATGATTATATTAAGTGATGAGAATGGGCACTTTGCCTCGGTGGTTTTCCTCACAAAAGCCTATAATAATCCTATTTCCTCACAAAAGCCTATAATCATAAGAAAAACATCAGACAAATTGACACTCTACAAAATACCTGGATCATACTTTCCCAAAATGTCAATGTCCTCAAAAATAAGGTATTCTGAGAAATTGTAGTAGCCAAGAGGAGCAGCCTGGGGGGATATATGATTAAACATAAGGTGGGGTTGTGGATGGGGCACTGCAGCATAAAAACAATGTTAAATAAAAACTAATAATTTTAAAATAAACTATGATCTTTAGTTAATAATATATGAGTAACAGTTCATGAATTGTATCATACTAATGAAAGATGTTAATAAGAGGGACATTGAGTATGAGGTATATGGGAACTCTGTACTATCTTCACAATTTTCTTCTAAATCTAAAACTATTCTAAAATGAAGTACCTTAAACAATTTTGTTTTAAACCTCAAATAATATGTAATATATGCATAAATGATAAAAACATTGTGAAGGGAGTATGAGAATAACTCAGGTTTGGGAAACACTTCATTAAAACAATTAAGTGTTCATACCATGCCATGCTATTTGCCAATTTATATGAGAAAAAAATTGAATTTCTCTGAGTCTATATTAGTACAGAGTTCCTTAGTGGTGCTTTATGGTCCTGTAGCTCAATAGCAGAACTTTCTCTATGATTCGAAGCTTCATTAGGGCAGAGCCTATGCCTGTCTTCAATTCCCTTGGGATTTTGTATGACAATGTTCAAAATGGAAACGAAACATTTATTCACAAAATCGATTCATATGAAGATAAATGCTTCTTTGTGCTTTTCTTTAATTTTACACTACTGATTTCTCTCAAGTGTTAAGAAACTCATATTACAGCTTATTTTTTTAGAGTGACTTTAAGATTTTGAACATTAACAATCACAAAATTGTCATTGTCTTATTTCAAGACTAAGGCAGGTCAATCTCTTGATCTCTGTCAGCTCTTACTAAATCTGCTTAGAGCTGGTATCATTTTGCAGACCAATCCCAGTCCTTTCGTGATGGCTGCCCAGGAATCTGTCCTGAGGAGTCTGAGGCCATGTGAGCTGTGATGGGCTTAAGGGTGAAGGAGAAAGAATGATAATGCCATGATGGCTCATGTGTCACATACTTAGCAAATTCATTTTGAAGACTGACACTAACAAATGTTACCACTCTCAAAAGGAGCCTCTGAAAGCTTGAAAAACTTAATAATATTAAAATATATAGATTTCTATGGGCAAATTCAGACACTTTGGCAGGTGGCAGATGGTAGGGCTACCCGTTTTGGTGGTTTTTCATATATTTTCACCAAAATCTTTTATGATACATATATAAAACTCAATTAGATAAAAATTATGAGTGAAAACATATTGCCATTATCATTACTGATGGAAAAAGACAAAAAATTTAGATGAACAAAGAGAAAAAATTTCTATTATATAGTATAGGACGTTTTTTATTGGAAAAAAGAGATCAAATGTGAATCATCCAAATTAAAACAAACAAACAAACAAACAAACAAAAACAACATTTTCTGGTTAGCCTGGCAATGATCCCAGGCCTGATTTCTGGGAAAGCTCTGAATCACCTATGACTTAGCATGCATCACAATTTAAGTATGGTTCATCTTAACCGAGGCCAACAGCAGTCAATTACTTCCCTATCTCACTTCACCTACCACCCTGCTTATTCCTGACTGAGAAGGATTTTGCTGTGATCACCAACCAGGTGCAACTCTCCAAAAGACTTTTAGAATTTCCATTTATAGGAAGTATTTGCAGAAGGTGAATGAGTGAGCAAACTCTCCATTGTGTCACTTATCGGCTAGATTGTGAGTTCTTTGAGAATTGGAGAGATGTTTTATTTATCTCTACATCTCTGGGACCTAAGGCAAATAAATGAGATTTATTCTCACACTGTCTCCATACGGAGGGCTCCTTAGCTCTGGTCTTTGCAGGTTCCCTCTCATCTGTCCATCTGTCCATCTCCCTATCCATCACACTAATCAATCATTTATTGAGCATCTATTATTTTCAGGCACAAAGAGATGAATACATCAGTTTTCGTCTTCAAGAAGATCACATTCTAGTATGGGAGAATTATAATACCTCTACTTTAGCTTTTTGCAGATAGGGGAGGGCAATTCGTGTCTGCCCAGGGACAGATTTTGGAACTACAAAAGACCCTGAATAGCTAAAGTAATTTTGAAGAAGACCAAAGCGGGAGGCATCACAATCCCAGACTTTAGCCTCTACTACAAAGCTGTAATCATCAAGACAGCATGGTATTAGCACAAAAACAGACACACAGACCAATGGAATAGAATAGAAACCCCAGAATTAGACCCACAAAAGTATGGCCAACTAATCTTTGACAAAGCAGGAAAGAATATCCAATGGAAAACAGTCTCTTTAATAAATATTGTTTTTAAGATACTTGTTTTTTACACTGAAATGACATTAAACAGGACAAAGGGACTAAAAGGAAGTAGAACAGTGATACAGCTAGGTTTTTTACATGGAAACCTCCCGCCAGCAGACTGGATTGTTCTGTGACATTTGGCATTCCTAAAAATCTGAGCAGGAAGTTAGAATTAGGGTTTCTTTATCTTACACTGTTCATAGAAGATAGAAATTTAAAAATAAAAATAACATATTTTAGTAGAGGCCATATCAAGAAAGTGACATGAGAAAAATAAAAACTATGGCTGTTTTTTATAACTATTTCTGATTTTTTTTTCCAGAAGAAAAGTTGGAAAGTATGGTTGAGACAATTGAAATGAAAATCTATTAAACTGGGTTGAAAGGGGAAAATTCTTAATAAAAGGAGAGGTCATCCAATTGTTCTCCTCACTGTCCTGCAAACATGTCACATACAGCATTGGTCTGTTGCACATGCTAATCATCTCTACCTAAAATAAACTCTTCCCTTCCGACCTATTTTTCAAATCTTCCCTCCTTTATGGCTTTTCCAACCACAGTGATCTCCTCTGAACTCATACTTGTTTCTATCACCCGTTTCTCCATTTAATCCTATGCCACTTTGTGACTTTTTGGACCACTTATTTGTTATCACTATTGGTGTCCAGACTGGACTCAAGATAGAGTCACTTATGCTAAGCCCTACATCACAGACCAGATAAAATTAGTTAAATTTCTATGTTCTGCTCTCCCCAAAAAAGGAAGGCCTAGGCTTGCCTGCTCAGCACAGGTTACCTGACCTGCTCCAAGACCTCCATGTGAGTGCCATATGAGGAAAGTGACCTTCCTTTAACCAATCAGCAAGTGACCACTATAACTTCCTGGTTCCTTCTCACATTGCACTATAACATTCTCTCACTTTATACAACCCTCGGAAGCTCTTTTTAATTTTCTAGACTGGATGCTTCTCAATTCATGAATCACTGAATGAAGTTTACCAGATCTTTCAAATTTTATGATTGTTGGACTTTTCCTTTAACATGACTTAGATCTCCCAAGAGTACATTTTTCATATGTTTCCCACGTCAATCATAAACTTTAAGGCATCAGGGATGCCTCTCCCACGTATTTATTTATTTATTTATTATGTTTATTTATTTTTGGGAGAGAGAGACAGAGCACAAGTAGTGGATGGGGAGAGAGAGAGTGAGACACAGAATCCGAAGCAGGCTCCAGGCTCTGAGCTATCAACACAGAGCCCGATGCGGGGCTCAAACTCATGGACTGCAAGATCATGACCTGAGCTAAAGTTAGATGCTCAACTGACTGAATCACCCAGGCGCCCCCCCCCTTTTTTAATGTTTATTTATTTTTGACAGACAGAGAGAGAGAGAGAGAGAGAGAGAGAGAGAGAGAGAGAGAGAGAGACAGAGCATGGGTGGGGGAGGGGTAGAGAGAGAGGGAGCTCTTCCACATATTTCTATATCTGTCACATGGAATGAACAGAGAATAAATGCCGCTCCATGACCTTGGGTAACTGAGAAACTACTCTCCACATTTAGGTCAAATAGATTTAGGATCCAGCTGGAATATAAGCACACTTGCATATTCCATCTGAGCCTCATACATCCCTTGTCCTATTCTGGCTTTTTTAATGACTAATTTCTGCATCTTCATAATATGTACTTGTTAAACAATTAAATAAATGAATTTTACCCCATCTGGAAGTCTTGTGATGGCTCCAAAGACACAAAATATTTTGGATATTTGAGGAAAATCCTTAAGGAAACTTTATTTGGTCAGAAGTCTTGCAAGAAACAGAGGGTGATTTCCCTCACCTCTTGTCAAATATGCAAAATGTTGTAATTTAGCTTTTGCTCAAGATAATGTTTTGTCAGAATTTTGTAGAGCCTGGAAGAGTATTCTTCCCTGCCTCCTTCAGCCTCTCCCTCCTATTTCACCATGTCTAAACTGAGAGGAATAAACTCTAGTATTTTGAACTAGTTCTTTCTTCCAAGGAAGAAACTAGCTAAACTACCATTTTACTCTAATTTTACTATCTACTTTAAGGTCCTTTTTTCTTCTTGAGTCTTGATAGTGTAGTTACTAGAAAATTTTAATAACGGTGTATCCAAGAACTTGTCTAGCATAAAGTGGAAGGAACTCAACACTGCCAAATTGATTGCATCTTTCTTTGAAATTTCAGAAGGTCCATGAACCTCTTGATAAATTTTAGAATAATTATTATGGACATAAATTACATGTTCTTTGGGAAGAAAACAAGTGCTTTGAGTCTCCAATTTTTTGATCACTATATATATGGGGCTTTACTATTTTAGTATACTGCAATAAGGAATATTTATTCTCTTAATCTCAATGATGAAATGAAAAAAAATTAGACAAATACAACAATAGTAGTTAACATATATCAAGTACTGTACTTAAATTTTCTAATTACATACTTTACATGTATTATCTTTGTTGTTATAAATTCTCACAAATATGCAATGAAATACTACCTTTTTATTGTAATTATGCAAATAGGGATTGAGATATGTAGAAGTAACTTGCTCAGTTACATAGTTGGTATACTGCAGGATCAAGATTCAAATCCAGGCATTTGACTCTAGAACTCATGCTCTGATAATAAAGTTCTGATAGCAAAAACTAGTTCTTTTTGGCTTACAAGCTCATTGTTAGATTACCAGGAATTTTGTGAGCCAATTGGTAACTTGAATCTGGCTATGATGGGTGTTTTAGACAGAATAATGGTCTCCCAAAGTTGTCCATATCCTAATCCCTGAAATTTGTAAATGCATTACTTTACATGGCAAAGTAGAATTTGTAGATGTCATTAAAGTTAAGGACACTGGGGAGATTATCCTAGTTTATCCAGGCAAATTATCTAATTGTGTGAATCTTTAAAAGTGAAGAATCTTTCCCACCTCTAGTCAAAGAAAGAGAAGTAAAAACAAAAGTAGGGCCAATGAGATGCAGTATGGGAAAGAAATTGCTATGGCAGCAATGTAAAAGTAAGAGGTTAGTGGCAGTATTCACACTACAGAAATCAGTAAATGGAATAAATTGGCTTTCATGTTTTGCTCTTGGAGAGACTGTGTTAAACAGTTATTAGCACATCACTGTTCATAACCATTATATTCTGCTGTATCCTGTTAAATACATGAATAGAAACATAGAGAAGTAACTTAACCAAAAGACAGGAGATTCAATTATCTTCATAAAACTTTCCATTGTAATTAATAAATAAGCATGTTTTTAATCTTTGCAGTAACCAGGAAGTTTAATTTATTGCTTTATTGCTGTGTAATGTATTTACTAGGTTAAATGTATTTATGTAGAACCCTTGCTTATTACAGCTCATTTCTTCAGAGTCCCCTGTTTTTCTTCAGCACGACCTTAGCGTATACCACTGTGTCCTCAAGAAGTAGGATAGTATCCAAGGATATGCAGGCCATTTGAAGAAAATAGAGAGTCAGTCAGTGATTATTCATCCATCCATCCATTTATTAATTTATGCATTCAAAAAATAATAGTTACTTCTTCAATTTAATAAATACATACTGATGAGCTACTATGAGCTCAGCTCTAGACAGTTGGTTATTAGTGGACAAAACAATCAAAAAGCAACAACAAAAAAACCCTAAAACTACCAGGCTCTCCTAGAGCTTAAGTGCTAATAGAGCAATACAGAAAAATTATTCCAGGCACAAAACATTAATTTGAAGGGTAGAGACTTTCACATAACCAAATGTCGCCATTTTGGGAAAGCCCACGGCCAAATAAAATCAGTATTGTGTCCACCTTTGTAGCCTCTTGACCTTTTATTGCCCTTCTTCCTTCTTATATTCCTCTTATCGTTCTTATGCTTCTTCCCCTTTATGTAAAGTGGGTCTCTTTTAAAAAGAGATTATTCAAGGTCCAGGCAAATAAAGATAGGGTTTAAATAAACAGCCGTTATTGAAGCCACTACTTAAAGAGGCATGATTAAAGCTACGGGCATAACCAAGGATGGTGGGGGAATTCAGAACTAACAATGACAAGTTCCTGAATCCTAAAGGAAGAGGCTTTGGATAAGGAACTATGCTCATGGAGAGACGCAGCTCCTGCCAAAGACCCAGAACCCAAGCAGGGAGGCAGTAAGGAAAAAGACCATGGTAATCTACCTCCTCCTGTCACGTTCTCATGCTGGTGCCTCCCATTGGCCAGACTAAGAAGCCAGCCAGCAAGGGAGCCTGACTGATACAGACTGCTGTGATCAATACCTGGGACTGCAGAGTTCAGGGACTGGATCTGAGGCAAATGGAGAGTTACCAGCATAAAAATAATTCAAATTATGTTGCAAATGTATCCATTATATTATTTACATATTAATAGAGGGAAGATATAATCTTCTAGTAGTAAAATGAAAGGTAATGTTAAACACATTGGGCTGATGAGGGCTACAGATCACTGTTGATCTCTTACAAGTTGTCAACCCTCCCACATTCCTGTGTTACTAGAACTCACTGCCTGCATTCAGTCATTCAGTAACTTTTTTTATTTAAAATTTTTTTAATGTTTATTTTTAAGATACAGAGAGACAGAGTGCGAGCGGGGAAGGGGTGGCGGGGGGGGGGGGGGGGGTGCAGATACAGAATCTGGAGCAGCCTCCAGGCTCTAAGCTGTCAGCACAGAGCCTGATATGGGGCTCGAATCCACCAGCCATGAAATCATGACCTGAGCCAAAATCAGACAGTTGACCAACTGAGCCACCCAGGTACCCAGGTCCTTCACTAACTTTTAAGCCAGCTTCATTTGCCAGTTAGATAGGTTAATATTTCAGAAGAAATGCCATAGTGTTCAGAAAATAATGAGATAAGAAGTGCCATTAGGATGTCCCAATCAAACTCTCTTTCCTTATTAATATTTATTTGTGTAAAATGAAACTGTGGTATAAAGACTGGATCTACGTGGGGGTGCCTAGGTGGCTTAGTCAGTTAAGCGTTCAACTCTTGATTTCAGCTCAGGTCATGATCTCACAGTTCTTGAGATTGAGCCTCTTTGGGCTCTGCCAGTACAGACCTTCTTGCCCTCCCTGCTTGTGCTCTCTCCCTCTAAAAAAAAAAAAAAAAAAAGAAAGAAACTTAAAAAAAATAAAGAATGTGTCTATGGGACACTTGGGTGAAAGGGAGCCTCCCAGTCCTGTGAGAATTGTCCTTACATGGGTAGCCTTGGGGAAGTTATTCACTGATGTATTTGGAAAAAAAAAAAAAATGAACATTTGTATCATGTACACTCTTAACCAGCAGATGTCATGCAAAGTCCTGTGCATGTGTTTTTCTGCTTATTGTTGTCAGTAGAATAACAATAGTGTATGAAACTCAAAGAAAAATTCCCAAAGGCTTATAACACTAAGAAGCATCTCCATTTTTTTTTAAGAAATAACAAGTTTAATAAAAATAGTTAATATTTTAATATACTCAAGGGAAAGAGAAGGGATCAGATATACAATACCTTTGGGAGAAGAGAAGCAATCAGGAAGAGAAGTAAACAGATATTCCTAGATTTGTATCTTAACCTTAAAATATAGTTGTTCTAATTATTCTCCATTGGTATGCTAGCCTTTATAGTTTAGTAAGTATGCTATGTATGGAGGACAGGATAAATTTAGGATGGCTTTCATTGGCATCGATTTTGTTTCTTTGATTAATGGTCTGGGTATTTAAAAAAATAAATCATATAGATTTATGACATGTGGTTTATACAGAAGAAATGCTATTATTCCCCAACAAAACTTCAGAAAGAGAAGCTTTTCCACAGACACATGGAAAAGGACAGTCACTTCCTGGTCTAAGGTTGCTCATATCTTACTGAATTTTTTTTCTTCATTTAATACTACATTCATATGGGACTTTTTTTCATATTGAATCCTACATTGTTCGTTCTGAATAAATTCCCACCCCACCTCCCTGCAGATTATGTTTAATCCATTTTTCCCCTTTGCTGTCAGCTACATTATTTATAAGCTTTACATCATTCCCATAGTTTAGCAGTTTACTATTACCTTTCTCTTCAAGATCCAATTCATGTTCCAATATCTGCATTTAGCTAGCTGGAGCTGCAAGAGAGCTCATTGTGTAGTTCTAGTCCAAGTATAAAGAACCGACAGCTAGGAGAGCCAATGGTATAGACTTAGTCCCAAACCCTTCAGGCTTGAGACTCAGGAAGAGCTGTTGTTTCAGTTATGGTTTAAAGGCAGGAAAAAGCCAATGTCCCCACTCAAAGGCACTCAGGAAGGAGGATTTTCCTCTTATTTGAGGAGAGGTCAGCCTTTCTGTTATATCTGGGCCTGAATAGAACAACTGATTGGACGTGGCATGTCCACATTGCTGAGGCCATCTGCTTCACTCAGGCTACCAATTTCAATATTAAACTCATCCCAAAACATCCTCACAGAAACATCCAGAAATATCTGGGAACCCCATAGCCCGGTGAGACTGACACATAAAATAAACATCATAGACCATAAGACCCGTTTCTCCTGCTCAGTTTCCTCATTACAAAACGAAATGTTTGTTCCTGATCGGTGTTTTCCAAATCTAGCTGAACTTCAATTGGATGCCTTAAAAACATAGATTTTTGGTGTTTATTTGAGGTCCACTGAATCAGACATTCCACAGAGTCCAGAAATAAGTGATTCTGATTCTATATGCTGCATATGATGTTTGGGACTCTGCAAGCTATATTTTTTTCCATTGTCAGCTGGTTTCTTACCATTTCTTCCAGTAGAGTTCACTAGGAAGAGACTGAAATGTGGCAGTAGGAAAGGGGGATTTCTTTTTTTCCTAGTTGCTTTCTGTTCCTGTCAGCATCACTCTAGAAATGGCCCTTTCACCCTGGAAGAAATAGTTGATTCCAGTCCTTAACTTTTATTGGCACTTTTAGAATCAGTCTCATTCTGATTCCTGAGAGTTCCCATCTCAGAGAACCAGGTCTCAGTTCTCCAGGTACTTCATTGGATCGATCCTCTGAGGCATCAATGCAGATAGGCAACAGTTCTTCCTCTGAGATACGAGACCAAGCCTTATAGGACTCCTCTGAACTCCCAAGGTCCCCAAGCCAACTGATCTGTGTCCCCTCTTCAGATGTCTGAGCCTTGACTCCATGTCCACTCCCCTGAGCTATTAGATTCTGAGAACTCTGCACCCTTGCATTTGTTTCTTCTAGTTGTAGAGGTATTAGCTGCCTCCTGCCTTTATATCTAGTGTTAACCTAACTGTTGCCTTTGGCTGTTCCTGTCCTTCAACACCTGCATCACCAATTCTACATTGAATATTCTCTGTTAAAAGGCTTAATGTCTTTCATCAAGACATTTCATTTAATATTCTTAATGTTTTCTGACTGATAACTGTCTGTATCAAGCTAGTGAACTATCCATGTGAATGTCTTGAAGAACTGTCCACTCAGTGCAAAGAGTGGGTACAAAGCCCTTAAAGTATAAACATTGCCTGGAATATTTGAAAAACTGCAAGGGACTCATAATGGTTGGAGAAAAGTAAATGAGGAACAAGTATTTAGAGATTTCCAAAAAGGTCAGATCACGCATGGCATTCTAACTTACAGGAAAACAAAGAACTTTGGCTTTTTAGTGCTAAGGGAAGCCACTGAAGCCACTAAAGTCACGAGAGGATTGATATGACATGAATTTTGTATAAAAAGTACCACTGTGGCTGCTGTATTTGGAATATATTTAGGAGGACACAAACAAAACTAGAGATATCTGTTAGGAGCTAGTTGTAAGCAGGCAAGAAATAGATGATGGTGATTTTTTTAGGGTAGTAGCAGTGTAGGTAATAACTAGTGAAACCGTGAATATATTTTGCCAATAAATTGGATGAAGAAAGAGAAAAGGTATCAAAAATGACCTCGAGTTTTTGGCTCACACAACTGAAATAATGAGGCTGTTTCTTTTGAGGGGGATGGGCAGTAGGAGCAATGTTTGTAACATATTAAGTTTCAGATGCCTATTAGACATCACAGTTGTGAAGTAGACGTTATATATGAGGGTCTAAAGTTCAGGGTTAGAGGTCCAAGATGGAGATATAAATGTGAGAGACCTCAGAATACAGATGATAGTTAAAAACCATGAGAATGGATCAAATAATGAAACGAGTGTTGAATAGAAAAGGTAGAATATATAGAACAGAATAGAGAATATATTCTCTACATAGAATACAGAAACGGTACAGGAGATGCCAACATTTAGAGAATGAGAAGGAACCATCAAAAGTGGCTGAAGATCCAGAAAAGTGGGACGGATACCAGGAGAGTGTGGTATCCTGGGAGCCAATGATGAAGAGGTTTCTAGAAGGAGATGGCATAAACAATGGCAAAGGATGCTAATAGGTCAACTGAGACAAAGCCTGAGAACAGACAAAGTAGCTTCAGTGATGTCATTGACGACCATGACAAAGAGCAGAGTGGTGCAGTTGAAAATCTACTCAGATTGAGATTGAGAGAAGGTGAGTGAAGGGGACTAAGAGATATAAACTATCAGTTATAAAATAAGTCACAGGAATGGAAAGTACAGCATAAAGAATATAGTCAATAATATTGCAATAATGTTGTATGGTGACTATACTTAACATAGTGAGCACTGAGTAACGTATAGAATTGTTGTGTCATTATTTTCTTAAGCTTATTTATTTTGAGAGAGAAAGAATAGGGTAGGGGCAGAGAGAGAGGAAGAGAGAGAGAATCCAAGCGGGCTCTATACTGACAGAGCACAGGGCCCGATGGGGCAAAATCTCCGGAACCATGAGATCATGACCTGAACTGAAATCAAAGGTCAAATGCTTAACTTACTGAGCCACCCAGGCACTCCTAGAATTGTTGGATCATTATGTTATATACCTGAAACCAATATAACATTGTGTGTCAGTGATGCATGATTCAGTTAAAAAAGAGAGAGAGAATGGAAGTAGCTAAACTGCAGAGAGTACAGACAACTTTCAAGTCATTTTCTTTTTATTTTTAATTGTAGTATAGTTATCATGTTAACATACAGTGTTACATTAGTTTCATGCATACAATATACTGATTCAGCAATTCATTACTCAGTGCTTATCATGAAAAGGGCAATCTTAATTCCCATCACCTATTTCATCCCCACCCACCTTCCCTCTGGTAACCATCAGTTTGTTCTCTATAATTAAGAGTGTTTTTTGGTTTGTCTCTTCTTTCTTTGTTTTGTTTCTTAAATTCTACATATAAGTGAAACCATATGGTATTTTTCTTTCTCTGACTTATTTCATTTAGCATTATATCCTCTAGATCCATCAATGATATTACAAATGGCAAGATTTCATTCTTTTTTGGCTGAGTAATATTCCATTGTGTGTGTGTGTGTGTACACACACATATATATGTATATATACCACATCTTCTTTATCATTGATCTGTCAATGGACCCTTGGGCTGCTTCCATAATTTGGCTATTGTAAATAATGCTGCTATAAACATAGGGGTGCATGTATCTTCTCAAATTAGTGTTTTCATATTCTTTGGCTAAATATCCAGTAGTGGAATTATTAGATCATATGGTATTTATATTTTTAACTTTATGAGGAACCTCCCTAATATTTTCCACAGTGGCTGCACCAGTTTGCATTCCCACCAACAATGACAGATTGTTCCTTTTTCTCCACATCATCACCAACATGTATTTCTTGTATTTTTTTTTATTTTAGCCATTTGACTGTTGTGAGGTGATATATCTCATTATAGTTTGCATTTGTGTTTCCCTAATGATAAGTGATGTTGAACATCTTTTCATGTGTCTGTTGGCCATCTCTCTTTGGAGAAACGTCTGTTCATGTCTTCTGCCCATAATTTAGTGGGATTTTGTTTTTCTTGGTGTTGAGTTACATAAGTTTTTTAAAATATATTTTGGATACTAACCCTTTAGCAGATATATTATTTGCAAATATATTCTCCCATTCAGTCATTTTCCTTCTTTATAATGTAAAGTAAATGAGGGAAATAAGATGATAACTGAAGTAGGAAGAAGGGTTGATAGTTTTTTTGTTTGTTTTTTAAAGATGGAAGGGGAAAAAATCAGTGTATCTGTGTGTTGCTTGGAAAAATCCACTAGAGAGGAAAACTTGACATCTTGATCGAAGGCAAAGGTGGAGAGATTTGCTTTAGAAATATGTAAAATTCATCTACAGTATTTTTACATCATAAAGCCTATTATTTCATTTCCCCACTTAAAACCTATGAATGATTTCTCTTTATTTTAGAACACAATCCACAATCCTTACCCGTATATTCCAGGTTGAATCTGACTTGGATTCTGTCTTTCTTGGCTGCATCATCTCCTACCACCCTTCCTGCCACACCGAACTCCAACCAGACTGGCTTCCTTTCTGCATCCTGAAATCGAGCTTTTCTTGTGCTTCAGGAACTTGCACTGCTATTCCTTCTGCCTGGTTAACTATTTTCTTGGCTTTTTATTGACTTTCTCTTTTACATATTTTACATTTCAGCTAAAGTCTTTTTTTTTTCCTTCCAGAAAATCCTTTCCTGATAGGGGCACCTGGTGGATCTGACTTTGGCTCAGGTCATGATCTCATGGTTCCTGAGTTTGAGCCCTGCATTGGGCTCTCTGCTGTCAAAGTGGAGCCTACTTTGGATCCTCTGTCCCCCTCGGTCTGCCCCTCCCCCTCTCAAAAATGAACAAAAGTTTAAAAAAAAAGGAAAATCCTTTCCTGATAACCTTAATATGTACTCAGAAATTACTCTCTATCATTATGCACTTTCACTGACCTTATCATGATTTGTAAATATCTTGTATACATCTGTTTACTTGCTCATTATGTTTCTCCCCAACAAATCTAAGTTCTAGCTGTATGTGCAACACTTACTAAAGTGTCAGGCTCACACAGGTGGTCAATAAATAATGTTTGTGACATAAATAAATCTTAATTAAAATAATAAAACCTTAGTGTCCCAAGTTCTCTAGGCCTCTAGTGTATTTGTTACTTTAAATATACATACAACAATATGTGAACTCCCATACTGAATATAGGAGTCTAATTCTAGAAAGTCTAATTCTCTTCCCAAGTTTTTTTGAGATCACTCCTTATGTGTCCTCAAAAGCCACCCTGTCTTGCTTGTCACTGCTTTTTCTCCCTTACAGAATACCTCCAGCTGTCTCTCACTACTTTCTTATTCCTGAGCATGCTTCACCCCAAAACATGGACGAAGGTGCCTAAACACAGCTAGAGCAATGCTCTCATGTTTAAGAATTTATTAGCTCTTGGGGATAATCACATTGCTGGTAATAATAACAACCTCATAGCCAGCACTTGCTAGGACAAGACACTAGTGTGTGTGTGTGTGTGTGTGTGTGTGTGTGTGTGTGTGTGTGTAGTCACTTAATTATCCCACCAATCCTATGACATAGCCGTTATTATCCCCATTTTCTAGATAAAACACTGAAGCATTGAGAGGATATATGAACTCCCCAAAGACATGTAATTAATAAGTGATTAATTCAGGCTTTAGTAACAGGCAGTTTGACCAGGGAGTTTGTCTTAAATGGAAGGAAACTGTAATGTAGAAAAGAAAAGGTTAAAAATTGGCTTTCTGATAATGTTCTTTCTCTAATGTATTGGCTGTTCTCTTTGATTCAAGTTCTTCTATGAGTCACATCTTTCTCAGGTGCTGGCTTATTTCCATATTACTTGGAACAACTTGGGGCTTGACTCTCTCTTTGGGGTGAATTCATTTTTCTCTCAGCTTTTAATTTCACCCTCACTACTTGTCCTTACCAGAGAGAATCCATGTATCTTAAAAGCAGAAAAATGTCTGCAAAGACTAACTCAATTCAAACTAAGCAGAGCCTTTTGCGTGATTACATACACAGCAACAGCTCTATCAGAATCATGTGCATTTTCAGTTCGCCACTCCCTATAAGGGCAAAGGGAGGATGTTGACATTCACCCCAGACTGTAGAAATGGCTGTAGCCTTTAGAATGGCACACTCTGTCCCCACTTTATATGCAAGATATTGCAAGGGTAACATGAAACAACGATGGCATTTGCTATTCCTAGGAGCTAACAGGAAAAAAAAAGAAGGCAGCATGACACATGACTGCAAGTGTTATAAAATAGCTTCTGAGAGCTGGGAAATAACAGCATTTTGTTCAGCAAAGAGATGCTACAGTGCCCGAGGTCAGAAGTAAAAATCTAAAGTGACCACCACAAGCCTTTAAGAGAGCATTCATGTGAAGGGTTTTTGGTGGGGAGTGCTCTTGAGGAATAAGAATGTTAAAAGAAAGACTGACTCCACTCAGAATGTAGAGACCCCATTATATCGAAAATCCAACAGCAAATCTATTTCCTCTAAACTCCTTTAAACACCTAGGTGGGTTGAAGATTTAAAAACATGTGATATCTGTCCTTAGGAATATTGTCCACCTCATCACCTCACATTCACAACAAATACAAAACAGCAATACAAGCAGATGCCATTAATTAATTAAGGATCTTAAAGGCTGACTAAGTGCCTGATGCTGAGGATTTACTAATGAACAAAGCAGATAAAAATTCCTGCCTGCACTGAGCTTATGTTTACGGAGGACTTACTCTGTGCTGGACATCGTGTGCTGGGGTTTTACAAACATTTATTATTCTTCTTAATAACAACTTTTGAGATAGTTTCTCTTTTGGCAAGTTTTATACAATTCTAGAATGAAAAAAGTAAGGATTAGCGGGACTGATCAGGGTCCCGTAACCAGGAAGTAAAGGAGCTAAGCTGCAGTCACAGCCTATCTGAAGTCTATGATGATCAACATAGTCATAGCATTTACACACTGTTGATGTTGTCTCCGACGATACCAGTTTGTGTTCTGGGACTTCCTCAGCCCTCCACTGCTAACTGCAGGCTACTAATTTGCCTTCGTGTCCTCTGATCTATCCATAGACATTTCCACTACATAATAGTATTTTGTCCACAGGTATATCTGCTGATTTCACTCATTCACATGGTCATAGAAGTTCCAGTAGTGTTTCTTATTTTCTTTCTTACCTTTTTGATGAGAACATTCATGAAACGGCAGTATTGTGAGATCTCAACGTGTATGATCCTCACTAAACATAACATTATCTAGGTCCATTCAGTTGTCTAAAAGAGGATGTATTCTGGTACTTAAAAGGCCAAAGATGTCTGTTTATGTGTTCTGCCCATTTTAAAATTGGATTATTTGTTTTTGAGTGTTGATATTTTTATATATTTATATACTGCATATTTTGTGTATATAGTTTGCATATATTTTAGATGTATATTTAATCAGATATGTCATTTTCAAATATCTTCTCCCATTCCATAGTTTGCCTTTTAGTTTTGTTGATTGTTTCCTTCACTTTACAGAAGCTTTTTATTTATTTTTATTTTTTTTATTTACTAACTTTATGTATTTATTTAAATTTAAATCCAAGTTAGTTAACATATACTGTAGTAATGGTTTCAGGAATAGAATTTAGTGATTCATCACTTATGTATAAAACCCAGTGCTCATTCCAACAAGAAGCTTTTTATTTTGATGTAGTCCTAATAATTTATTTTTTATTTTCTTCCTTGCCCCAGGAGATGTACCTAGAAAGAAGTTGGCTATAGCCAATGTCAGGAAAATTACTACCTGTGTTCTTTTCTAGGATTTTTATTGCCTCACATTTTGGCCTTTAGTCCATTTTGAGCTTATTTTTGTGTATGGTGTAAGAAAATGGTCTAGTTTCATTCTTCTGCATGTTGCTGTCTGGTTTTCCCAACACCATTTGTTGAAGGAACTCTCTTTTTTCCACAGGATATTCTTTCCTGCTTTGTCAAAAACGAATTGACCATATAATTATGGGTTTATTTCTGGATTTTCTATTCTGTTTCATTGATCTATGTGTCTATTTTTTTGCCAGGACCATATTGTTTTGATTACTATAGCTTTGTAATATGACTTGAAGTCCAGAATATGATGCTTTGCATTTCTTTTTCAAGTTTTCTTTGGCAATTTGGGGTCTTTTGTAGTTCCACACAAATTTTAGGATTGTTTGTTCTACTTCTGTGAAAAATGCTATTGGTGTTTTGATAGAGATTGCATTAAATGTGTAGATTGCTTCAGGTAATATAGACATTTTAACTATATTTGTCCTTCCAATCCATGAGCATGGAACATCTGATTTCTTTGTGCCATCTTTGTCCAAAGAAGATATCTGGATGGCCAACAGACACATGAAAAGATGCTCATCATCACTTATCATCAGGAAAATGCAAATCGAAACTACAATGATATATTACCTCGCACCTGTCAGAATAGCTAAAATCAACAACACAAGAAACAAGAGGTACTGACAAAGATGTGGAGAAAGGGGAAACCTCTTACACTGTTGTTGGGAATGCAAATTGGTGCAGCCACTTTGGAAAACAGTAGGGAGATTCCTCAAAAAATTGAAAATAGAACTACCTTATGATCCAACAATCAATCACACTACTGAGTGTTTACCCAGAGAATACAAGAACACTAATTAAAAGGGATACATGCACCTTTATGTTTATAGCAGCATTATTTTCAATGTCCAAGATATGGAAAAGCTCAAGTATCCATTGATAGATGAATGGATAAGAAGTTTTATATATTTATATACATAATGGAATATTATTAAGCCATAAAAAGAATAAAATCTTGCTATTTGAAACAACATGGATGGAGCTAGAGAATACAATACTCAGCAAAATAAGTCAGTCAGAGTAAGACAAATACCATATGATTCCACTCATATATGGAATTTAAGAAACAAAACAAATAAGCAAAAGGAAAAAAATAAGAGACAAAGAGACAAAAAAAACCAGACTCTTAATTATAAAGAACAAACTGATGGTTACCACAGGGAAAGGGGGTGGGGGGAAGAGTTAAATAGATGATGAAGATTAAGGACTGCACTTGTCATAATGAGCACAGGGTAATGTATGGAATTGTTGAATTACTATATGATACACCTGAAACTAATATAACACTGTATGTTAACTAACTAGAATCCAAAACCTTTTAAAAAAGCCAAAGATGTGTTCTAATATCCTGAACATACATAAACTAAGATTTTAAGCACAGACACACTTCATAGCTTTATCTAATTTTTTACAAGGACAGAGTATACATATGACATTTACTGTAGTGAACTTCATTAGACTAGGAGCTATATTTCCTTATATTCTTTCAAATTAGAGTTCATCAAAATGACATACGTGCACTTGGAATGCAGAAATAAAGCAGCATCTATTATTCTCTGAAGGTCTGTTCCCAATCATATATGGTGACAGGCATTCACTTAGGTGCTTGCTCTTTATCCAATGAGGTCTCCAGACTCCTGGCCAGGGCCAACAGTGACCTTGGCTCTCCCCAGGCACTTGGCTGTGGACTCATTGATTCAATAGCTATTTAGAAGCAATGGCTTCTCATAGGCTTCTCCACAAGCTCACCTTTTATGGTTCTAATCTATCACTGGTAGTACGTAGTTTCTCTGATTTACTGGTTGGTGACTCAACCTCTGATCCAACACCTTTTCTGGATCTATATTTTCCAACAATTGTCTAAGGTCTACTTCCTATAATAACTCTCTTATTCCAAAACATTCAAATTGACACATTTTCCACTGGTTTAACTTGGGTTGATTCATCAACAAGAAATGAATGCTGGGGCGCCTGGGTGGCCATGATCTCAGGGTTTGTGAGATCCAGCCCCACTTTGGGTTCTGTGCTGACAGCATAGAACCCACTTGGGATTCAATCTCTCCTCTCTCTCTCTGCCCCTCCCCTGCTCACACCGCTCTCTCTCTCAAAATAAATAAACTTAAAAAAAAGAACGCTGATTATGAATAAAGTGGGAAGAAGACGGCAATTATTTATTCCCACAGAATTTTCAGTAAAAGTATTTATAATCTCTTTTTAAGAATTATTGTCCCTATCTTGAAGAGATATCTGTACCGTCCCCATTCACTACAGCCTTGTTCACAATAGCCAAGACATGAAAGCAACCTGAATGGATAAAGAAAATGTAGCGTGTATGTGTATTTTGTATGTGTGTTCATTTGTGTATAATGGAATACGATTCAGCATTAAAAAAGAAGGAAATCCTGCCATTTGTGACAAAACAGATGGGTCTTGAGGGCATCATGCTAAGTGAAATGAGGCAGACAGCAAAAGACAAATATTACATGATCTAACTTATATAGGTTTCCCCTGCCATCTGAATGTATTCTTTTTTTTTTTTTTTTTAATTTTTTTTTTCAATGTTTATTTATTTTTGGGACAGAGAGAGACAGAGCATGAACGGGCGAGGGGCTCTCTCTCAAAATAAATAAACTTAAAAAAAAGAACGCTGATTATGAATAAAGTGGGAAGAAGACGGCAATTATTTATTCCCACAGAATTTTCAGTAAAAGTATTTATAATCTCTTTTTAAGAATTATTGTCCCTATCTTGAAGAGATATCTGTACCGTCCCCATTCACTACAGCCTTGTTCACAATAGCCAAGACATGAAAGCAACCTGAATGGATAAAGAAAATGTAGCGTGTATGTGTATTTTGTATGTGTGTTCATTTGTGTATAATGGAATACGATTCAGCATTAAAAAAGAAGGAAATCCTGCCATTTGTGACAAAACAGATGGGTCTTGAGGGCATCATGCTAAGTGAAATGAGGCAGACAGCAAAAGACAAATATTACATGATCTAACTTATATAGGTTTCCCCTGCCATCTGAATGTATTCTTTTTTTTTTTTTTTTAATTTTTTTTTTCAATGTTTATTTATTTTTGGGACAGAGAGAGACAGAGCATGAACGGGCGAGGGGCAGAGAGAGAGGGAGACACAGAATCGGAAACAGGCTCCAGGCTCTGAGCCATCAGCCCATAGCCCGACGCGGGGCTCGAACTCACGGAACGCGAGATCGTGACCTGGCTGAAGTCGGACGCTTAACCGACTGCGCCACCCAGGCGCCCCAATCTGAATGTATTCTTATGATACATTCATAAACTAAAGCAGCATAAAGTGAAGAAGTGATTATCATTATTTCATATGGAAAAATTTTGAGCATTCCCAGACCTAAAAACTAATCTCTCTTAGGCTTTCCTGATACCTTCAGATAAATCCTGCAAATAGATGCACAAAATAAACTGAGATAAAGCACAGATGCTCACAGACACAGTTCAAAGCTATGGTGGCTTGATGCTGAGATGTTGAGTGAGGTTCCCAGGAAGGAGCTTGGTGGATCCCTCTCACTGCTCAGCCAAGCCCCCAATGTGGCTCCTTGCAAAACAAATACTGAACCCAGGTTTTGCTTTTCACTTTTTTTGGTAAAAACAAAAATCCTCTTCATATTTCTTGCAGTTAGTGAAAACAGGTACTAATGTAGGTCTTTTGTAAATCTGAAGTGACATAACATGAACTTACAAAAAGCAGGGGATAAAAGCTGAACTTAGAAATGGAGAGTTGAATGGTGGTTGCCAAGGATTGGCAGTGGAGGAAATGGAGAGAATGTTGGTGAGAGGATATGAACTTTCACTTATAAGATAAATAAGGTTTGGGGATGTAATGTACAACATAGTGATTATATTATATACTTGAAAGTTGCTAAGAGAGAGTAGATCTTTTTTTTTTTTTTTAATGTTTATTTATTTTGAGAGAAAGCACAAGCGGGGGGAGGGACAAAGAGAGAAGGAGGGAGAAAACCCCAAGCAGACTCCACACCATCAGCCTGCAGCCTGATGCAGGGCTTGATCTCATGAACCATGAGATCACGACCTGAGTTGAAATCAACAGTTGGAGATGCTTAACCGACTGAGCCATCCAAGTGCCCCAAGAGTAGATCTTAATGTCTCCACACATAGAGGAGAAGCTAAAAATGAAAGAAAAAAAGAAGTGCTGTCCTATTGGGAAAATTAATATGCCACACACGACTCAGTATTTCATTGCCTCAGATGTTTTTCCAAATGGTCTACTTGACTTCTGTTCATTTTAAGAAGTGATAACTTGAAATTGACAAGGAAAGGAATGACAGAGCAAGTCTGCCCCAAATCCCTAGACACGTTTGATTTTGCTTATAATACAAAAGATAAAAAGATTACTGATAAATCTTGACTCTGCTCCTTTAAGTCATTACTGCAGAACATAAAAAAAATTGTTCAACTGAAATGAACCACAAGTTGTTTATGTGACTGTCTGAGAATAATACATCAAAGAATATTATGATTCCTCATAAACTGACAGGGAAAACAATTTATTAGGTATAGTTTTGAAAGGATTAAAAACTGTTGGAGATTGTGCTTGAAATATACATTCTGCATCACTGAACTGAACAATTTATGTCAATAATTTATGATCACACTATTTTTTATTTAATGTGCATTTTAGCTTTTATAACCATGTTGGGAATTATTGCGAACTGAATTTCATGTAAAATATACCTGTATTTCACATTACTTTGTTTTATGCATTTTAAGGATGTTACCAGATGTGAGACTGAGACTGATCCATTTCTTTCATTTATTTTTTAAATAAACATTTTATTTTTGAACAGTTTTGGATTTATATAAAAGTTGAGAATACAGAGATTTCTTATATAACCCATACCCAGTTTTTCCCTATTATCAACATCTTATATGATAGACTTGTTATAATTCATATTGATATATTATTAACTAAAGTGCATAAGTTATTCAAACTTCCTTACTTTCAACCTGATGCCCTTTTTTTGTTCTTGGATTCCATTCAGAACACCACATTATATTTAGTCATCATGTCTGCTCAGGCTCCTCTTGGCTTTGACAGTCCCTCCAACTTTCCCTGATTTTGATGACTTTGATAATCTGGGAAAATACTGGTTAGGTTTTTTTTTTTTTTTTTCTTTAATGTTTATTTGCTTTTGAGATAGAGAGAGAGAGACAGAATGTGAGCAGGGGAGGGCAGAGAGAGGGACACAGAATCTGAAGAAGGTTCCAGGCTCTGAGCTGTCAGCACAGAGCCCGATGCAAGGCTCGAATTCAGGAGCTGTGAGATCATAACCTGAGCCGAAATTGGTCGCCAACAGACTTAGCCATCCAGGCGCCCGTAGGTATTTTGTAGAATGTCCCTAATTGGGACTTGTCTGACATTTTTCTTAGGAGTAGAGTGGGGTTATAGGATTTTGTGAGGATGACTAAGTGTACTTTTCATCACATCATATTAAGGGTAAATATGATCAGTGTGACTTAAAACTGTTGATGGCAACCCTCATCACCTGGCTGAGACAGTGTTTCTCAGGGTTCTCCACTGTAAAGTTACTCTTTTTTCTCTTTCCATACTCTTACACTTTGAATGGAAGTCACTGTATTAGGTTGCTAGGGCTGTTATAACAAACTACCACTAACTGGTTGGCTTAAATATCAGAAATATAATGTTTCAAAGTTCTGGAGGCAAGAAAGTCCAAGATTAAGCAAGGTGTCCTCCTTTGAGGGCGATGAAGGAGAATTTGCTCTATGATTATTGTCCACATGTCTTCCTTCATGTTCAGTTTTCTCCTGTGTTTGTATCTTGTCCAATTTTCCTGATTTTGAAAGGACACTAGTCATGTTAGATTAGAAGCCCACCCTACTCCAGTAGAATCTCATCTTAATTACATTTACAACGACTCTACTCCCAAATAAAGTCAAATTCTGAGGTATTGGGAGCTAGCACCTTACCATACGAAGTTTTGGGGACACAATTCAACCCATAACACTTAAAGTGTGGAACTATAGTCTTATTTATTTATATTAGTATGGAACTCATGGATACCTACTTTGTACTTAGGGTTATAATCGAATACGACTGTGTTTTGTTGCTCAGCTTTTGCCATTTGAAGCTTTTTCATTTGACTCCTATGTCCCTTTAACATACTCCCATCAAAGGTTTTGCTTTTTATTAAAAAAAATTAGCATTTCCTTGGGTGCCTGGGTGGCTAGGTCGGTTAAGCATCTGACTCTTGATTTCAGCTCAGATTATGATCTCACAGTTCCCAGGTTCAAGCCCTGCATTGGGCTCCACACTGGCAGCATGGAGCCTGCTTGGGATTTTCTTTCTCTCTCTCTCTGCCCCTCCCCCACTCGTGCTCTCTCCCTCTCTCTCTCTTTCCCTCTCTCAAAATAAAAAAAATAAATAAACATTAAAAAAACTTTAAAGAAATTAGCATTTCCTTACACTCTCTGACACCACAAAATGCTCCAGTCTCGTCTTGTATAATTCCTGCCCCAGTGTGATTATCAACCCTTTCTCCAAGAACTCCAGGAGCCCTGGATCCTTTCCTTGAGAATGCTTTTAGCAACCAGGATAGGTCACCAGTTGTGCTCAGTGCTATTGAGTTGCTTCTAGCTGAGGGAGAAAGGACACAACGTGTGTATATACTATCCTATGTATATACATATATCTATACATATTTCCATATGTAACCATTTGAATCTATGTTCAGCTAAATAGGTTCATTCTACTGTGTCCAACTCTAATACAGTACTACATGGATCATTCTAGCCCTTTCTCCTTGCTTATCTGTTACCTTCTATTACAACAGCAAGAAACCTGGCACCTACCACCCACCATCCGTTCACTTAATTGTCAATCCTAGTATCCATTTATAGTAGGTTTTCATTTGCTTTTAATCCACAAAATTATTGTAGTATAAATATTTATAAACCAATCATAAATATTTAAATATGCAAAAAATCCCACACAGCAATAGCTTACATTTCCTAGGAATAACTGCAGAACTAATTGATGAAATGTAATTTCTTCTCTGGATCATTGTTAATGAGGACAGTTCCATTATTTAAGTGCAACTGGTTTTCTATTTAATGTAATACATTAAGATATGCATTAGGCCAATTAGAATAAATGATACAAACATCAACTTCATGTTTTATCAGAGTAGTAAGGAATAAAGTTTATGTAATCTCCTTCCCTGTGGATATGTTATTTGTATCCATAAGTTTTATACTCATATCCTCATATACACATATAATAAAAACTTCAATAATATTTCACAAGTAGTAAAATGATTCAGTTTCTAAAATAGAAATATAAAGGTAAAAGCTGAAAGGTATTTTCAGTATATTAAATATCCTTGACTATAAGAGGGGAAGGAAGCTCCTGATGACAGAAGTTTGTGTGGGGAGAATTCCAAATATCTCAAATATATCAAAATGTAAAATTTTCTCTTTGTTTACCATATACAACACTGAATTTTGCCTGCCCTTTACATACTATAATACAGTATAGTATTTATCAGTAGTGTTTTTCTTTCCTTTCCTTTCTTGGTGTTATACGTCTAGTTTTAGTTGCAGACCACTGCTTGCCTCAAGGACAAACAAAAAATTGAGCAAGTTTGTGCAAAGGTACAAAAAAATAAATTAAAAACAGATGGAGTTAATATACAAAATGCGTGGCATATTTCTCCGCACTGGTTACCTACGAATTTGGATCTGAATTTTCCATCAGTCACTGTGTATCAGACATCTCTTCTGCATTGCTTCAGAGTCTCTCAGCCTCACTTATTTCTTGTTCCAGCTGCCACTGTAGTGACCAGCTTTGCAAGGACCTGGACTGACTTCACACAGATGCAACATGACAGCCCTGCACCCTGGACCGAAGCCACACCACCCCCCTGTCTCCTATCCTGTGGGCTGCTCTGTTGACATTGCTTTGGGACATTAACTCTGAAATCTCATCACTGTCATCAATAAAAGAGCATGGCAATCTGTTCCTTTTCAAAATTTAATCCCTGATGCCTTTTTTTTCCCCTTCTACTACTCTTTTCTTAACAAACTTCTGCATCTGTATGTTTACTGTGATAATAGACACAGCATCAGAAATCACATGAGAGCCTGTAACACAAGAGCCTCTAGGTCTCTTATGGAGAGACTATGGTAGTTCATTAAAACATTACTAGAACTGGGAATAGCATTTTTTTTTTTTTTACCTTCTTTATTTATCTTAAGGTTGAATATGAAGCTGTGAAGAGCTGCATGTATGTCAGGAGAAAAGGCTAGTTACTTTTGGCTGGTCAAGAAACAAGGGATTTAAATTTTAGTTTAGGCTCCCTGAGATCTCTCAGGAAAAAAAAAAAAAAAAAAAAACATATGCACACTGCATTTCTATGCAAACCCAAGCCCAGTGTTACCTGGGCCGGTGTCCTTGAGCGAACTGCTTTTACAAAGGTATTCACTTTCTATCCCATCACTTGGAACTCATTTACTTAGCCTCCTTTGTCACTAACTGACTGCTTTTAAAATAAAACTTATGTCCTGCTAGTTCTTCTGACAATACCCTGAGACAGCAGGGGGCATTCTTAATGCAAACTGGAGAACAAAATAAAAAAAAAGAGAGAGAGAGAAGAACATTGACTTCCTCCCAAACCAAAGTAAAATTCAGGCTGTGAAACAATGATGCTTTCCCTCCAGTGGGGACTTTATAACCTTTTATTCATGGGAAATTCAATTAAAATGTGCATCTCTCCTGTTTCCTGAAAAATTTAATTTGCATTTTAACTTGCTACTGCTGTGCCCATGATTTTCAAATCAAATATTAAAAATGAACTTGTCAACTCCAGCAGCTTTATGCTGTGAGCTAAACACTTCATAAATTCTCTTTCATTTTGTAGTCTATTAAGATACTTATAAGTGAATGTGTAGTGTCTTAAATTGTTAATAAGTAAATTTTACAATCAGTTTTAAATTAGATTCTCTTTCCTTACTCACTAATCCACCTCATTTCCTGTGTGTATTTTTGTCTTCCTGACCAATTCATGAGCTCAGAATCCAACACAAGCCATTATGTTGTTTGAATCATCTCCGAAGTCCTGTAATCTAATATCTCATAAACTTGCTTTTCTCTTCCATGTTTCTGAGCTATTTTACATCTAAGATAATCAAGAAGGCAAAAATAATCAACATTTGTTAGACAAGTCTGCTTTTGCATGAAGAAATTATGACCTTATTATTCCTTTATAAATATTCAAGATTGTAATTCAAGATGATTTTTCTTTTTCTAATGTATAAAATGTGTATCTCTAATGTATATACCAATTGTAACATTTTTTACATCCTCTGTATAATTCAGAATTATCTTTACTTGCAAGTGGGAGGGGTGGCTAGATCCTGGGTCTCCTTCAGATTCTATATCTTTTGTTATCTCTTCTGTTCTGGTGGTTTGTAAACTGGCTACCAGAAAGCCTGCATTCATATCTTTCAAACTTACTAACCACAGTGGAGGGATAATCTTTCCAAATACTCCTTAAAGAAAAGTCCACAAAAGGCATATTTGTTTGACTTGGATCATGTGATATTTAGAACAAACTACTCTGGTCCAGGCTCCACAGAGCCAGAACTAGGTCACAGGAATGTCCCTATGGCTCCACAGAATCACATGTAATAGTTTTTCCCAGAAAAAAGGGCAGGAGCTGGGGGGGGGGGGGGTTTGTCACCAGAAAAAGGAGGGAGAAGAAATACTGAAAAAATAAAAACAATGGCAGCTATCAAACTGCTTATTATTCTGTTTTAGTCTTTTCTCACACTTGACTTTAGATTGTGTTCTCCTAGATTATAGAATTTACCATGTTGCATTGCAGTTATTTTTATATTTCTTGCCCCAATCAAGCCCAGGACATCCTAAACATAAGATGCCAATATTATTACTTTACAAAGTATATATTTTCATTATTTCATTTTTGGAGTCTAATCCAATGTTTGGTACTTCGTAGCTCTTCAATAGATGGTTACTAATTACAGTAAACAATTACATGTACTACTATTCTATTTTCCCTGTCTCTGTTTTGGCATTCTTTTATCTTCTTAGTGAGCCCTCATAAGTCCTTTTTTGTTGTATTTTCTTTAATTTTTTCTTTTCATTTCATCTAGTTCTCAAATCATTTTTCTAGGAAGCCAGGTGAAAATATATACATAAGTTTAATAATATATTTTATTTATAATAAACACTTTCATGTTTGAGAGGGGGTGATTTCTCAGGGCAATAAAAAGAAGTAAAAATATAGCAAATTTAATTGTTTTGTTCATGAAGCACTCTCAAATATACCTAACGTCTCTGATCTCTCATTTTCTGAAGTTCATGAGAATACCTTGGTTTCCTATTGGCTTTCCCCCCTAATCTCCAGTACTCTGAGGTTACAAATTGTCATTCTTACTTAAAATGGAAGTAATTTTGATTTTGTAGTGTTATGATGCATCTTTTGTTCTGGAATTTTAGCATATTTTCTAATTTATTGGCAGTTTATGAGTCACATGTATTGTTATTTACTTATTACAGGTCCTAAGCTAGTCTCACTCTAATTAAACCCAGTGATGTTTACTATGTTTTAGCAAGCGACATTTCAAGTCTTATCCCAAAGTTTTATGGCTCTAGCCTGGTCCTGGGGCTGTTGTAAGTTTGAGGTTGCTCTGGATCAGGCATCAGGTTAGCAGATACATTCCAGAACACCACAAAGAAAAGAAAATTAGTATAGCTTCTTATGCAGTCACTTTCCTATACCAGTTCATCTTTGTGATTAAACAGTTTTTCATTCCTATATCATGCCATCTTCAAGTGAGTTTTTGTTTGTTTCTTTGTTTTGATTTTGTTTTTTTCCCAGTTACTTTTCTCTAGAATGTCTTCTAGAGATTTTTTTTCCCCAAGTGATGTCTATTCATCCTTACATTCTCCTTCCTCAGAAAACTTTTTCCTAGACTCTAAAAAATAATTTTTACCCTACTGTGTACTGTGACATCACTTTGTATTTTATTTACCATTTTATCACTGATCATAATCAGACATTTAAAAATTATATTTTTTTGTTCCCTACTATAGTGCAAATTTAATGAAACATAAGACCACCTTCTCACCTTGTCTTGGCTACTACTGACTCCCCAACCCATATATGGCACACGGTAGACTTCTTACTCCCCAGGATTTAATTATTTCTGTTTAATTTTATTTTCTTGCGGTAAGAACATTTAATAAGAGATTTGCCCATTTAATAAATTTTAAGTGGACAATATGTGATTATTGACTATTGGTACAATGTTGTATAGCAGATCTCTGAGCTAATTCATCTTGCTTGTCCGAAACTTATGCCTGTTTTATAGTAATTTCCCATTTCTCCCTCTTTCAAACCTCTGGCAACAAACATTTCACTTTTTGATTCTTTGAATTTGACTACTTTAGATACTTCATATATGTGGAATCATGCAGTATTTGTGTTTCTGTGACTGGCTTAATTCACTTAGCATACTGTCCTCAAGGTATGCCCATGCTGTTACATACTGCAGAATTTTCTTCCTTTTTAAGGCTGCACAGTATTCCATTATATGTATATGCCACATTTTCTTTACCCATTAATCAATCTAATGATGGACATTTAGGTTGTTTCTACATCTTGACTATGAACAGAGCTGCAATGAACATAGGAGTGCTAATATCTACTTGAGATTCTGATTTCAGTTGCTTTGGATATATACCCAGAAGTGAGATTGCTGGATCAATCACATGGTACTTCTGTTTTTAAGGTTTTTTTTTTTTTTAATTGTTTTTAACGTTTATTCATTTTTGAGAGACAGAGAGTGAGCAGGAGAGGGGCAGAGAGAGAGAGGGAGACACTGAATACCAAGCAGGCTCCAGGTTCCAGGCTGTCAGCACAGAGCCTGACATGGGGGTTGAACCCACGAACCGTGAGATCATGACCTGAGCCAAAGTTATACACTTGACCTACTGAGCCACCCAGGTGCCCCGCTGCCTGTGTTTTTAGGGTCGCATCAGTGAAATCACTGTCAAGACCAACACCATGAAGATTCCCCTTATATTTTCTTCTGGAAATTTTAAATTTTCAGGTCTTATGTTTAAGTCTTTAATCCATCTTGAGTTTATTTTTGTGTGTGTGGTGTACAATACAGGTCCAATTTTATTCTTTTGACTTTGGATATTCAGTTTTCCTGGCAGCATTTCTTGAGGATACTATTTTTTTTTTCCATTGTGTATTCTTGACGTCACCTTTGAAGAGCAGTTGTGGACTTGTTCTTCTTTCTCAAGATTGATCTACCTGTCCTGGTCCCTTGTGGTTCTATATGGACTTTAGAAATATTTTTTCTATTTCTGTAAAACATGTCATCAGAATTTTGATAGGGATCGCATGAAATCAATCCAATGGCTTTGGGTAGTATGGACATTTTAACAATATTAAGTTTTCTAATCCATGAACATGGGATTTCTTTCCATCTGTGTCTTAATTCTAACCAGATTTAGGCTGTTTCAACTCATCGTTTTTGAGTGACATCTAAACAAGATCAGTGGTAGAGACCTTATTTCTCTTATTCATTATGGTATCCCCTAGAGCCTAGAAATTTGCTCTGTCCATAATAAGTGCTCAGTGAAAGTTTTTTGAATAAGTGAAGGAATCTTAACGTATCAAATAATAAAATGCCTTAGCATCAAAGAACTAGTTGCTGAGCGAGTGGTGCCCTCTGGTGACCAAAAATCATCATTATAGCCTTTTTCTTAAACCAAGTGACTGGCTTTTGGGTTTCTCTTGTGTCTAGCCCTTCATAACATAATATACCTGGGGGTTGTCACAAAGTGATTCCCTTAAGAGCCCTAGTGCAATCGTAGATGTATAAGAGTAATATAAATTTGTTTCATTTTACAGTTTTCTAAAGTCTTGGGACACATATGGATGTGTTAGGGTTCTCCTGAAAAACATTACCAATTATATACATTCAAATGCCATTGGTATATTCAAGGAAGAGTAAGTAAGCTAGTGGGGCTAAAAACAGAGTGATGAAGAAAGAGATTTTCAAGATTGCATATAGTCAGGGGACTTGAACTTTATTTATCTCTAATCAACATTAGAGGATATTTAGTTAGCTTAACAGTTGTTTCAAAAATGACTTCACTAATAAAGTGAGTACGGGCCGAGGCTTGTGAATTAGGAACACTACAGAAGGACTGGCTGTCACATGGATAGCAAGTCAGCAGTCTGTGTGGCTCCAATGGCTCCTGATTTTTTATTTCCAAAGAGTCTGGTATTCAGTCAGTAATTTAAAAGATTCTTGTTGTCTGTTGCTTACAAGCAGAGAAACAGACCCCTGTTTCTAGCATATTGGTACATTTTCTTCCAGAGGAGCTCTCATGCTAAGCATTTAAAAGGACAAACAGTTGGGATTTTATTGAGCTTAAGGGAACAGGTTGTGTAACTGTCTTAGTTCCCATTTGCTAATAAACATTTGTACGTGTACAAAATTCATTCTAATGATTGCGTTGATACCTGGCGTGTGTCTGAAAGAAGGCGCTTAGCTCCCACCTACAAAAATTCGATGCTATGATACCAAAATGCAGCTGGAAGTTATGAGGGCCCGTACTGGCTTAGATCAATTTACAACTTAGACCAATTTGCTGGTTTCCTTGGAATTCCCTTCCAAAGTGATGATTGTGAATCTACCGTCTTCTGCCTTGTGTGTACCGTAGAACTGTGTATGAATGACACTATTATAAGACATGGGTTATTTAATGGGAAGAGCACTGTTTTGAAAATAGAAGACAGAGCTTTATTCCCAAATCTACCAGCACTTGATTGTTTACATCAATGGGTTAATTATCTCTTTGGACCTCCCTTTATTTTTCTATAAAATGAATTTCTATAAAATGAAACACATAGATTCTTATCTCTCTGGAAGGATTCTGTTAGGGACTGAATCGGGCTCCTTCCCACAGTTCATATGTTGAAATCCTACCCCCTCCCTGCCGCCCTGCCTCCAGTGTGACTATTTTTGGAGACTGGGCCTAGAGGGAGGCAATACAGGTTAAGTGAGATAATATGAATATGGCCTTAATCCTAAAGGACTGGTGCTTTTATAAGAAGAAACTCATTTTCTCTCTGCAAGTGCTCAGAGAATAAGGCTGTGTGAACACACACAGTGAGAAGTTGGCCTATTCCAAGTCAGGAGGAGAGGTATCACCAGAAACTAACCATGATGACTTCTTGATCTTGGACTTTCAGCCTCCAGAACTGTGTAAGAAGTAAATTTCTGATATTTAAACCTTCCAATGTATAGTATTTTGTTATGGCAACCCTAGTCACCTAACATAGAAGCACTGCACATGATACAGCATCAGGGAGTTTAAGGCCATTTTAATAGAAAAATATATAAGACTCAGAGTCGGAAATGTAGCTAAATGCTGTGTGAAGTTGGGCAAGGGACTCAATTATTCACTCAATGTTTCAAATTCTTCTTTTTAAAAATAGAGGTAATAAAACCTAATTTATTGGATTTTTGTGAGATTTAAATGAATAAAATAATTTAAGGAAATGGTTTGTAAACTGTAAAAAATTATATAAATATACTGGTTTACTCCACCCAGCCTGGGAATCTTCTGTTTCAGAGAGACAAGAATAATATCTCCTTACAGACACTAGCTCAGATCTCTTCAGACCATTCATAGGCAGGAAGCTCCATCCAAGTGCTTCAGACTGAGAGGACAAATACTACAACTGCATATAAACAATTCCCTTCCATAATTACTTTGAAGTCAAGTGTATGCAAGATTTTGTTTTTAATCCAATAATTCTAAGGAAGTAATTCTATACAGAACAACAACTTTCTCATTCAGTTTTTTGAACTTTATTGAGCAGTAATTGACAAATATAATTGTACATATTTAAAGTCTATACCGTGTTGATTCTATATACATACATATTATAGAATGATTACGAAGATCAAGATAATTAACATACCCAACACTTCACATAGTTAATTTGTTTCTTTTGTGGTGAGAGTTCTTAAGATCTACTATCAGTAGATTTCAAGTATATTACACCATATTATTAAGTATGAGTTAATAATGATTAATAAGTACTAATTATTTAATAATAATTAATATGTTATTAACTATAGATCCTCAGAACTTATTCTTAGTTTTCGATGAAGATGATAAAAGAAAAAACATATGAACTACCTAAAAAGCTAGTTATCGGGTTAAGGAAAAAAAAAGATCTGTTATCTATTTAATAAATCACTAATAAATAAGTTGGTCCTCTCTGTTAATTCCTATGCAATGTCTTCCCCATATTTTAAAATTATGTATTCTTTTAAATGTGATTTGGTTCTCATTATGCTTTTATCAGATTTCTGTCCAGTGTGATTCAATTATGAGACTGGCATTTTTTTTTTCAAAAAAATTAATTGAGATAAATGTTTTCAGGACACAGATGACTTTCTCTAGGGTCTTTATTAAAAAGAAGCCACCCTGGTTTGTTGCCAAGGACACTAAAATTGCTAGTTGACTGGTTTGTCAATTCTTTTCTAATGAAAAGAGACAGCCTAGAGATTTCCTGGAAAATGAAACAATGTGAATGGGAATAGTGGTTTAAAGTCTTTCTCCTGAACTATTTAGAACATGACAGAGACAAAACAAGATTACTGAGCAAAACTGATATAAAATGTGTTAAAAGGACCTCACATTATGCCTTTAACATAATTGAATCTGTCATGGGAATGACCCATGCCAACGAAGGGACTGAATACCAAACTGTGTAGAATTGGGCTATCCCTGTGCTGTTACAGAAACTAGGGCAAGGTGTCTCCCCTTTATTTTTACAGTTAATGTGTCATTTAGTCCATTAACCAATATACATTATGAACTTCCTTTTCACTTAAAGTTTAGGAATCAAAATACATTAAGGAATGACTAGTGGCTTTGATGTAACAGAAGATCATGGCATTCCTGGGACATAAAAGTAAAATTCCCTCAGGGTGTAACCTATCATTCTAGGGAAAGAAAATTCTTTGAAATCTGTATTAATTCAAAAAGCCCATCCAAGAACTGCTATGTGTGCTTCATCACCAGTGTTTGATAGTTCAAATGTAGGGACAATGGGTCAAATAGGTCAATGAGAGAAGGAAAAGGGATCCAATTATGTTACTGCTTAAGTAAGTAAAAAGAAGAAAACAGCCTTCAGTCTAAATATATCTACTGTCATTTAAATAGAAAATATTTCAGTCATATACTTATTATTTTAGTTAGAAAAGTAGTACCTGCTGTATATTTTTTAAAAAATAAAGAAGCGAAAGATGGTCTTTTGATGTGTCAACTTGGCTAGGCTATAGTCCCCAGTTGTCAAACACTAATGCAGGTATTGGTCTGAAGGTATTTTGTAGATATGATTAAAGTTGATATTGGTTGACTCTAAGAAAGGGAAGTTATTCTAGATAAAATGACGGGGGTGGATTCAATCTGTTGAAAAAGCAAAAGCTTTTAAAAGCTGTAAAAGCAAAGCTGAGGTGTCCCTGAAGAAGAAGAAATTCCACCTATGGACTGTGACTTCAGCATGTGCCAAAGACTTCCAGGTTGTCCTTCCAGACATAGTGACCAACAGATTTTTGACTTACTTTATCAGCCTTGACAACTGCCTAAATCAACCCCTATAATAAATCTAATATTATGTACCTCTTAATGGTTCTCTTTCGTTGGTTGAATCCTGACTGATACAAATGTTGTTGGGTTTAGGGGAAAAGAAACTAAAGGATGAGTTTTCTGAATTGGTCTGGGTTTTCTGAAAATGGTTCTCTAGGTGACAGATTTGAAGGCACTAATGACTCTATTTCCAGTAGTAAAGAGAGCAGTGACAGTCCAGGACTTGATGTGGTAACAGAGATATGTAAAATATTGCCAGTGAATACTTCCAATCAGATGTCAGTGGAAAACAAGCTTCTGGGTGATGACGTATTTGCTACCTTAGGACATTTTAGTCAAACTAAGAAGTATCATGGGATTGATTGGTTGCCCCTAACTGTGCTGGAAACAGCAGAAAAAGAAAAGGATGAGCTCAGGGCTTCAAATTCTCAGCACAAGATCTGCATAAGCCACTTGAAAGCATTTGCATCTCCCCTGAAAGAAACTCTTGTCTACTGCAGTTGCACAGCTGAGATTTCTGAAAATCAAGCTCAAAATTTCATCCTGTAGCTGAATGAATTACAATGCAAATTGAATTCCCAAACACGCAGGGCATCTTCTGCTAAAGTGAGGGCATTGGTTAGGAAGGATAAGATCCTAAAAATTGGAATGGGGTCATATAAGTAGTTCCTTATAGCGCTGGGTACATCAAACCTCAAAATCTGCCAAATCTTCTCTTCCCGGAAGAGCAGTTCTTTTATCTTTGCCAAAAAATAAAAATAAAAAATAATGGCCTCCCTGAGGCAGTTACCTGACAAGGCACTACTGATTCTCCTCAGTATGTACCACCTACTGCCCTCTTTGATTATAAATCTATCATTAAACTCAATTCACAGATGCCTCCCAAAGGCTGAGATAGAGATTTTGACCCAAGAGAAGGTTCAGTATACACCAAAAGAACTGTAGGATTTTTTCCCCAATTTATACAAACAGAAATCTTGAGAATGTTAGAATTGACTACATGGCTCTGAGATCATGAGGGAAGAATATATAGTTGAATCAGGCTAAATTTACTGACACAGAGCCAATTACAAGAGATTCTGGATTACAAATTTTAGTGTGAGGGATTGGAAAAGGCTCTGACAATTTGGCTGGTTCACTGAAACATGGACACAAGAATGGCTTGCACACGAGGAGACTGAAATGCCAGATGGTCTTGTATAGTTTAGAGTAAGGTATCCAAAGGCTTAAAGATATTGGAATGTTAGAGTGTTTTATTGTCTAAGTCTCTAATCTGGCACCATTCCCTAGCATTCTAAGTGCTAGCGCTCTCTTTTCTTTCCTTGTATAAATTACATTATTATTATAAGTCAATTAAGTACAGAAACAAAACCATTTTTATAATCAAATTACAGACAGAGTATCAGTCTTTGCATGTGAGCATGAGTATGCCTCTTTTCAAGTCTTAAAAGCATATTATGATTAAATGTGTATACATTGGTAACACATATATCTATTGGAGGAGGTCACAGAGAAAATGTGACCAGCAGTTGACCTGTAAGCTAGACCCAGGCAATCAGAGGGTCCTCTCCCCAAACCCTTGGCTTGGGATGTACATTCTGATGACCATTCCCACAGTGGGAACCATTTCAAGAACACAGACTTAAGAGGGGCACCTGGGTGGCTCAGTTGGTTAAGCGTCTGCCTTCGGCTCAGGTCATGATCTCACGGTTTGAGAGTTCAATCCCTGCATCGGGATCCATGCTGACAGCTCAGAGCCTGGAACCTGCTTGGGATTCTGTGTCTCCCCCTCTCTCTGCCCCTCCCCTGCTCATGCTCTGTCTCACTTTGTCTCTCAATAATAAATGAAAAAAAAGAGCACAGACTGAAGAGAGCAATGTGTCATTGAGACCATCTGAACTAAATACGTGACTGAACCCATTAAGACTTCTATATAAACATTTTTTTAATGTTTATGTTTTTATTTTGAGAGAGAGTGAGTGAGGGAGGGGCAGAGAGAAGGGAAATGAGGATCCCAAGCAGGCTTCAAGGTCAGTGCAGAGCCTGACGTGGGGCTCGATCTCATGACTGTGAGATCATGACCTGAGCCAAAATCAAGAGTGGGATGCTTACTGACTGAACCACCCAAATGCCCCATGATATCTATATAAACTTTTAAAATTCTGGCAGGTGGGGCAGAGATCTACTCATCTTATGGCTACCCAAGACAATCTTCTTATGTAAATTCCCTTGCCAATTAAACCTGACACCTACCAATCTGGAGTGGTCTGCCTCTTTCTTTGGTCTCTCTCTCTCTCTCTCTTTTAATGTTTATTATTTACTTTTGAGAGAGAGATAGAGACAGAGTGAGAGCAAGAAGGGGGCAGAGAGAGGGAGACACAGAATCCGAAGCAGGCTCCAGACTCTGAGCTGTCAACACAGAGCCTCACGTGGGGCTTGAACTCATGGACTGAGAGATCATGACCTGAGCCGAAGTCGGTTGCTCAGCTGACTAAGCCACCCAGGTGCCCCTTTCTTTAGTCTCTCTTTGCCCTGTGTGTATGGGGGCCAGTTTTTAAACCAACCCTATATTAAGTCAGGAAGGCTGATGTCTTGTTTGATTAAAGTACTTTTTTTTTGAAATCCTGTATTTGGTAACCAACAGAGATTCCAAACTGTTTTGAGTTAACAAATCAGTAATCAATAAAATCTGAAGAATGTCTCACTTAGGAACTCCTTTTTTTCTACCTCTTAGGAACTAATCTAATTACTTGAGAAACACCAATTTAAAAGATCTCATAACACTTTCATTTTTTTCTGAATCTAGGGTCAGAACTAGGAAAGGCATTGTTCAAAAGCATTGCCAGAACATTTTGGTCAAAAACATAAACAATCTTCGGGGCGCCTGGGTGGCGCAGTCGGTTAAGCGTCCGACTTCAGCCAGGTCACGATCTGGCGCTCCGTGAGTTCAAGCCCCGCGTCGGGCTCTGGGCTGATGGCTCAGAGCCTGGAGCCTGTTTCCGATTCTGTGTCTCCCTCTCTCTCTGCCCCTCCCCCGTTCATGCTCTGTCTCTCTCTGTCCCAAAAATAATAAAATAAAAAAACGTTGAAAAAAAAAATTTAAAAAATAAAAAAATAAAAAAAAACATAAACAATCTTTGATGTGTTGGCTCCTCCATTAGTCATAACAACATATATTTAAGATAAATCTGCAAAGTTTAACATAAGATACATTGAAAATTCTAGTTATCCTTAGAGTGAAGAATTCTTATTACTCTATTTTAAAACAAACTAGGAGCAAATAAAAGACAGCATGGAAACACAAAATTAGATTCATGAGAATTGAAAGACAACATAAGTAAGGAAGAAATAAGCTTTGATTTTCTGGGACAAGTGACTAGATGCTCAACAATAATTCTCTTCCCAGTTTGAAAAGGTGACTGTATATTTTAAGGTCACAGTTTTCATTAACCTATCAGTTCTCTTCTTATTATAAGACTTTTTTCTTTTGCTTTTTAATATGTATAATACATTTTCACACAGTATATAGCTACATTGCACAATGTTAAGTGACAATATTATTTCAAGTTTTAATTTTTTGCCTTAATTCATGATTCAACTTATTTATATATAAGATAGTGTATATATAGAATTGATTTTATCGTTTTGATTTAATCTTTATACAAATGTATGTATATATATATATGCACAAATATTATACATATGTAAATATAAGTAAAAACTTCACGACATCTCTGTATATTTGTTCTGTTTTAGGGAACATGAGAATTGTTTTTTTGTAATAGAAAAATGTTCAGTAATGATTTCAAATACTAAAAGTCAGTTGGAAGTTTTAGAGAATATTTTAGAGTCATTCTTTAAAAAACAATAGTCACTGTTGATATTAAAAAAGTCCCTCAAAAATAAAGTACTTATTAGAATTCATGTAATGATTTGAGTAGGATATCTCTCTAGATTCACATAATTTGTAGCACTATTTAAAGTTGTAACAATCAAGCTATTTTGTAAAAACTTTGGTTATTATAAATCAGTCTGGTTAAAGCTATTTTTATTTTCAACCTAAATCTTATAAAAGTGTGACCTGACTGACCTTTTACTATCTGTTCAGCCTCAGAGTAGAGTTTTGTTCTATCTTTTCTATATCCAAACTGAACCACTGATTTTTCCCTCTTACCTACTCCTTTACCATATAAATCCCTTCTTTATATTGTTTAGGTAGAAAACTTAGAATTATTCTCATTTTTCTCTGTCTCTCACAGCAAACATTTTAATCCATTAGGGAAACTCTTGACTCTATCTTTATGGTATTCATCTGAACATTTTTTTTTCCAATTCCACTGATATCTTAGTCTAAGTCTTGATCATATTACATGTAGATTGTCACAATGGGCTACTGAATGGGATCTCAGTATTCACCCCCACTACCTCTCTATGCTGAGCATTGAATATAGAGTACAGATAATTTGGACTAAAATTATAAGTAAATTTATGAAACTCCTTTGTTCCAAACTGTCTAGTGACTTTCTACTTTGTTTAGAGTAAAAACCTTAAAGGTAAAAATCCTTAAATCCTTACATGATTTGGTTTAACTGCCTCTCTGGTCTCACTTGCTGCTAATTGTTGCCATCTTTGCTCCCTGCAGTCATCCCGCCTCCTTGTTGTTCAATCCTGGGCTCTCTAAGGTTGCTCCTGCTCCACATCATGACGCATGACCCTCCTTTCGTATTTTCTCCTCCCCCCCCCCCCCCCCCCCAGTTCTCAAAGGGCTCATTAAAAAATAATCACCATCTCTCTCTCTCTCCATCTCTCTCTCTCTGTCCCTCCACCTCCCTCTTTCCAACTAACTTAATTAAAAAAATAATCACCAAGTAGACTTATATACTCAACACAAATTACTTCACTTCAAAAAAGAAGTGAGATAATGGCTATTTCAGAAAAATGAAAACTCTTGTGTTCACCACCTGCAGAACATGACCAAAGCAGAGCCTCAGAGTGAAATGTTCCAAATGCCACAGTGAATAAAAGGCAGAGGAAAGGGTAAATGTGTATGGAAATCTGTATAACCACCAAGGGTAGTTAAAAATGTCTTTTGCGGTTTAAAGTATACAGAAAATTAAAATACCCTTCATGTATATAATATTAGTTAAAAGAGGCTTAAGGTAGTTTAAATATTCAAAGTTTCTTATAATCCAGACAGTGATAAAAGAAAAAAAATATATATATAAGAAAATAGAAAAAAGAATGCAGATTAACCCAAGGAAATTATAAATAAAGAAGCAAAAGAGGAAAAGAAAAATGAGGGAAAGTACAAGTCACCAAAATCAGAGTCTACAAAAGATCCTACAGAATTTGAAGAGCCATTACATTTAAAAATTTAGATAAAAAAAAACATTGCTAATAAAAAAAAAAGCTTACAAAACTGACAGAAGAAATATAAAATCTGAAAATCCCAATAATATGAAGGGAAAATATCATAGAATAACCTCAGTAGATAAAGAATAGGTATTTGATTAAAGATAGTATCTATTCATAACAAAAAACTTCAGTAAATTGGGAACCAAAGGGAATTTCATTAATCCAAGATTTATATTCAGAATTTCTGTTTTTTTTTTTATCCTTTCTGTTATCTTGTTTTGGTATGGTTATAGTATCTATCTTCTAATTCTCAGCCACAATCTCATTTATAACTCATATTTAAACATAATTAAAAAAATAAATATAAGTACTTTTAAGTTTATGCTTGATAACCATGGCTCTTTCGACCCCTTTTTTTTTTTCCTTCTGGATTATTACCCCATGACCTATTACTTGTATGAAAATAGTTAGAGATAATTTTGGGGACCTGGATGATATTTTATTCTAGAAAATATTTAGGTTGGCTTCCTGCCGGTGCCCAGGTGAGAGACACTAGTCTGATCCAGAGTTTGAGGCTGAGAACTGGATTCTGTCCTTGTGAGGACTAGCATATTCTGGTTTACATTTGCATTGTGGTCCAAACGAAAAGTCTGCATTTTTGCTAGTCTTCCTCTTTATCGAGTCCTGAAATTCGTATTTCTTTTTTTCCTCTTTTGATGTGCAACTATTTAGAAAGCTCTGCTGGGCCCTAATCATCTCAGAACAAGTATCTGTAGAAAAATAAGTGGCTCTAAGTGTGAGAATCAACTCTCTAGTTTCCCATATTCTTTCAGATCTTGCCTTTAAAATCTTCCATGCCTTGGTAGATCTCCAAAGCATTGGAACAAGCTTTTAAAAATATCTTGTTTAGCGTTTCCTGTTGTTCTCAGTGGGAGGATTTGTCCTAATTACCTACTGTGCCATTAGCTAAAGCTAAACTCCCATTATATTTATTTTTAAGTGTAATTTGCGTATTTGGACATAATGCTAAATTTTCTATTTATAGTAATGATGCAAAGTTTCCATTAAGATAAATTTAGTGAGTAAAATGGGAGTCAATTTAAACAGAAATATCAAGTAAACAGTGTGTATAGAAGTTGGGTGAACATGGTAAAGACATTAAAGAATGCCAGTGACTGAAGTCTGGGAAACAAAATGAAATGATCAATGCTAAATGAATAGTTCAGTGCCTTCCAAGGTTTTGATACTTAAGGTTATCTACCTCTCTTAACGTGAAGTCATTCTCCCTCATAGGAACTCTGTTCATAGACTCAATTCCAAAAAACCAAGTTCGTGCTTGGTTCCTATGCCCAAGCCCCTGTGAGAGAATCTAAATAAAGCCAGGGTGGGAGTATTATTAGAAAAGAGCTCAAATAAATGCACAAAGGTATGAAGCAACGTGGTTTGGTTAGGTAACTGGAATGAGTCAATTATTGATCTAATACTTGAGAGAAGGGAAGAGCCAGGTTATTTGGTTAGGGAGGGGAAAAAAAAAGCAGGAATGAGGTCACAAGGGAATACAAAGGGCTCTGATTATTCTCCATAATCAACAGAGTATCCCTGATGGGGTTATTGGCATCACACGTTTGTACTTATGCAAGATCACGGCGATGAACAAGAAAATATGATTTAGGCGTCAGGGTGAGAATTACAATCTACACAATAGGATCATCACAAAGTATGTCACGAAGTTAATTATAAGACTTGTTTTTCACTGAAGTCATATCTTTGATTGGAATTGCAACAATAAACAATTCTTTGAGACTTCAACATATATGGTTCTTTTTCATATCAATATTTTGAGGTATATATTACTGGACAAGAAATTATATTTCTGTATTGATGGCTACAATCAGTAGCCATCACAGATATGCGGAAAATAACCGACATGCTTCTGAACAACCAATGAGTCAATGACGTTATTAAAAGAGAAATGAAAAAGTACCTTGAGACTTATGGGATCTACACTTTAAACATATGTGTTAAACTTAGGGCACCTGGGTGGCTCAGTCAGTTAAGAGTCTAACTCTTGATTTCTGCTCAGACCATGATCCCAGGGTTGTGAGATTGGGCCCCAAATAGGGCTCCGTGCTGGGCATGGAGCCTGCTTGGGATGCTCTCCCTCTGCCTGCCTCCCCACTCCCATCAAAATAAAAATAAAATAAATAAACATACGTGTTAAACTTTTGCTCAGAGTGAAAAAGTCTTAACTTTTTAAATCAGAGAACACAAAACAACTCAATTTACTGGATGGCAACTATTCCTATACTCAAAATGTAGAAAGCACATTCAGAGTCAGACCCGTTTTTAAATATCTACTGGAGTTGGGAGGGGGCTATGCGTTAGCAGCTCGCTGTCACTGCACAACAGGCATGTCTGTGACACGGTGGTCTCAAAGTAAAACATGAACTCTTCAAACTCACTCTTGCTAAAATGTGTTTAATAACAGCATAGATGCCGACCCCAATTTGCCAGGTAGTATTTTGTATAGTATTATGCATTCACTGGGAACAGGGAGCAGAAAAGAGGAAAGTAAAATAAGAATTAATTTTTTTGTATCATTGTCATGGAAAAACCTTCCTTCTTTATTCACTTCTCAATTCTCACCATATACATTTAAAACCATTTACAATTTTGTTAAAAGAAGAAGTTTAAAAACAGAATCTTTCATAGGATATTTACCATGAATTTTCCCTGTTAAATACCTTTGTGGCCTTCGTTACTTCATGAATAAAATCTGAACGCATTAAATCAGTACTGATAGAATTTTAGCTTAGAATTTTTCTTGCACTTATTTGTCAATGGATTGCAAAACACTATGCCTTAATTTTTATTTTTAGAAATAATATTAATTTATCAACAAAGAATTTAATTAAAATTTGTAAAGTATTCTTAAAAACCTGGGTTTGAGATTTTTTTCTTTTTAGGTTCATGTGTCTTTTTTTTTTTTAATTTTTTTTCAACGTTTATTTATTTTTGGGACAGAGAGAGACAGAGCATGAACGGGGGAGGGGCAGAGAGAGAGGGAGACACAGAATCGGAAACAGGCTCCAGGCTCTGAGCCATCAGCCCAGAGCCCGACGCGGGGCTCGAACTCAGGGACCGCAAGATCGTGACCTGGCTGAAGTCGGACGCTTAACCGACTGCGCCACCCAGGCGCCCCCTTTTTTTTTAGTATAGTTGGCACAATGTTAGTTTCAGGTGTACATTATACTGATTCCACATCTCTATAATTATGCTATGCTCACCACAAATGTAGCTACCGCCTCTCGCCACGCAGTGTTATCCTAATACAATTGACTATGTTCCCTATGCTGTACCTTTTATTCCTATGACTTAGTCATTCCTTACTGGAAGCCACTATCTCCCATTCTCCTTCACCCATTTTGCCTGCCCCTCACCTCCCTCCTGTCTGGCAACAATCGGTCCTCTGTATTTACATATCTGATTCTTTCCATTTATTCATCTGTTTTGTTTTAAATTCTACATGTAAGTGAAATCATATGGTATTTGTCTTTCTCAGTCGGACTTATTTCACTTATTATAATACCCTCCAGGTCCATCCATGTTGTCACAAATGGCAAGATTCCTTTTTTTCATCTATCTATCTATCTATCTATCTAGTACATTTTCTTTATCCACTCATTTGTTAATGGACACAAGTTGCTTTCATATCTTGGCTATTGTAAATAATGTACAGTAAACATAAAGGTGGATATATCTTTTTAATTAGTGTTTGTGTTTTCTTTGGGCAAATACCCAGTAGTGGAATTGCTGGATTGTATGGTATTTCTATTTTTAATATTCTGAGAAACCTCCATACTTTTTAAAAATTAATTAATTTTTTGGAGAGAGACAGTGAGAGTGTGAGTACGGGCGAGTGGGGGAGGGACAGAGGAGGAGGAAGAAGGAGAGGGAGAGGAGAATCTTGAGCAGAATCATTGCCCAGTGCCCAGCCAGATGTAGGGCTGGATCTCACTGTGAGATCATGACCTGAACTGAAATCAGGAGTTGGAACTGAAGCAAATGGGCCACCAGGTGCCCTGCCTCCACACTGTTTTGCGCAGTGGTTGTACCAGTTTATATTCTCACCAACAGTACATGAGGGTTTCTTTTTCTTCACATTCATGTTAACACTTGTTATTTCTTTTTTTATTTTAGTGAACATTTCTTAAAGCATAACTTTATTATTTTTTAAATTTAAGTCAGACACTTAACCAACTGAGCCACTCAGGTGCCCCATTAAAATGTATCTATTGATAAGGTTTTAAAAATTTTGAGTAGGAGCCCCCAAATTTAATTCAATCATGCGCTGTTTTTTTTTTATTATTTTAAATTCCAGTATAGTTAACACACAGTGTTATATTAGTTTCAGGTGTACAATACCTGATACAATACAGTGATAATCATGGTGCTATTCTTTTATTTTAAATAATGCTCACCGGGGCACCTGGGTGGCTTGGTCAGTTGAGTATCCAGCTTCAGCTCAGGTCATGATCTCAAGGTTCCTGATTTTGAGCCCCGCATCGGGCTCTGTGCTGACAGCTCACAGCCTGGAGTCTGCTTCTGATTTGGTGTCTCTCTCTCTCTCTCTCTCTCTCTGCCCCTCCCTCACTCACACTCTCTCTCAAAAAATAAATAAAAATATTTAAAAAAATAATGCTCACCAAAATGAATACCTAGAACGTTAAATACTGACAGCTACTGAGAAGGTATTATTTAAGCTGATGACCATTCATTGATTTCTAGAGATCTTAAATGTTTGTTTTTAAATATTTTACCTAGTTTTACAGTTTTCTTCTGGGGAGAGGATGTGGTAACATCTTCACTCTGCTCTACTGAAAGTCCATCTGTGTGTGTGTGTGTGTATATATATATATATATATATATACACACACATATACGTATATGTATACATATATATATTTGTGTATATTATATATATCTATATATATCTATATTTATATATCTATATATCTATCTATCTATCTATATATATATCTATATTTAAGGCCAAGAGGACAGTTAGTTTCTCTTTGAATATTCCTCTGCTAGCAGTTAAGGATGGGTCAGACTGGACTATTGAGGGCCATTGCTAATGACCAGAGATGGGATTATGTGGGCTTAAACCTGGGCAGCAAAATGGAGTAGGTCTGGATTGAATCAAGTTTCAGAAGTACAATTAATGGCACTAGGTTACTGGATACTGGGTATGAAGAAGAGAAGAATGAATGCTGTCTTTAGATTTCTAGCTTAGGTGACTGTGTAATCATTGTGGTAGTTGAAAAAAAAAAATCTATCTTCTGCTTTGTGCCACGCACTATGCTAAATATTAAGGATGCGGTGATTGAAAGTAAAATGATTGCATGTATCAGTGGTGCCATCACATAAAACCAGGTGACTGATAAATCATAATTATTTTGTTGATGTGATTCACTGGCTAGCTTTCATCAGAAACCTTCATAAATCTTAAGGTACCAGGTATCAAGTAAGCAAATGAAACAAAATTATGAGAGATAGCAATGACTGCTGATTTCCACCAGGGGGCACTTTGAAACTCAGAAACTCAGTTCTCCACTTGTCCAAACCTCAAGGTTGTTACTTGGGAACAGAATGATTGTGGATCTTTGCCTTGATCCCCAGTATTTGTAAATGTCTTCTTTTAAATTTTTTTTTTTCATGTTTGTTTCTATATTTTGAGAGAGCAAGAATGCACATGGGAGGAGCAGAGAGAGGGAGAGAGAGAATCCCAAGCAGGTCTTCACTGTCAGTGCAGAGCCCACAACAGGGCTCAATGTCACAAACTGTGAGATCATGACCTGACCTGAAATTGAGAGTCGGATACTTAACTGACTGAACCACCCAGGTGCCCCTGTAAATGTCTTCATTTTGAGAAAAACAAATAATAGGCATCTTTTCCTCAAAGTCATTGGCAGATATGCTGTCTTTTGAAAATACATGGTCTCCCCTTCCCTTATTTTTCTTATTATTTTAGAAGTATGGTATGAAGAAAAAATTTGGTATGAGTTCAGCCTTTGCCCTTTCCATTTGCTCTTCAATTGTTTAAAAACCTAGGAGGGTAACTGAGAGCTGTCATTCATGTAAGAGTTTCTATTTCCTTTATGGTCTAAAATGTTTATAGTTAGCAGACAACTTTTGAGGAAAAATGTGCAAAATTTGAGTGCTTTCTTGGCAAATGCAAAAAATTCTCTAGACTTGAATTTTAACTTGGATAAAAGGAACACTATTCTTAGACTTTGGCAAAATTGTGAGCTGTCTTTCTAGAAAGAAATTCCTTAATTAAATAGTAGCTTTTCATTAAATGTGTTCATGTATTCATTTCTGGCCATAATGTGGAACCAAAAAAAAAAAAAAAATTCTCACCTATTCACTGATACACTGATACAAAAAACTTCATCATCACCTTATCCACTCTAGAGGGAGAGTGTGTCTTAATTATTATTTTGTAATATCCCTGATTGGTAAATATCGGTGTGATGAAATTCCTTTATATTGGATGATTGATGTATATTTATTTGCAGAAACACCTTCTGTGGTTTCTACAACTTAGTAACCTCTTCTGTCCTATAGTTAATCTTTTAAGTGTAATAGGTACGTATATATTTTTAATTTTCTGAGTTTTTGTTATACTCACATTCCCCTGCTGTCTCCTGAATTTGAAGGAGGAAAATAATTGGAGAATTTTTGTCTCTGGTGAGGCTCCTACAGGTGCTGTTTTCAGAGTTTTGAGTGAATTGTGGAAGTTATGGAAAGCGATTATATCAAGTTCACCTTCAACAAAATGAGGAAATTAATATACTAAATATTGACTCTAAAATTCTGTGCTTCCATTATTTTTATATGATTTATTATAAAATAGTGAGGAGATTTCTTAAACAAACATACCTGTCCTAATGCATCTAAATGTTTTTTCCTCATATGAACAGTCTCCTCTACAATATTCATACAATTCAAAGCATGCTTGGCACTCTTTTGGGATATCTTCAAAGACCAAAGAAAATTCTTTGGAAAATCTCCAGTCACAGAAAATCTTGGAGAATTAATGGAATTTTTGAAAAGCATCACAGTTTTTCAGAGTCAAATATGGCAAACAGGATATAAGAGTTCTTGTTTAACTTATTATTGTTCTGTTTTTCCTATCCCCATGCTACTTTAATTATTTGTTTTTATTATTTCTTTTAACATGATTTTACCTGATACTATACATTGCCTTTAGTCTTTAATACAGATTCTCTCCTTTTCTACTAGATACTAAACACTTTGAAGTCAAGCACTATTATGCTGATTTATTAGAAATTCCCTATAGTTGCTGAAACATTTTTAATACATTCAAAAGCATCAGATCCTCTTCAGATTTTATGTAATTTAGAAAACCCTCTCAGAGACTATTTATTGACGTGTTTATCTGGATTGATAGCTCTCCATGCATAAAGTACAAGTGTCCACATGGGATCTCTCATTCATCACCATCAACCCCCAAATTCCCTTCACTTTTCTGATGTATCTCCTTCTTTCCGTATCTGTCTCCTACTTACTCAATTTCCTCCTTTGTTTTCTTGGGGCTTTTCTCAAGGAGTTTATCAAAAGGACACATGGAAGGTAAATTTTTCTAGAATCTACCTGCTTTGATAATGTCTGTACTTTGTCCAACGGGTGTTTAATGCTTCTCTTTAGCTTCCATTTGTTTTGCTTTGCATCTAGACTCTTTCTTCCTATAAAGCATATAGACCCATCTCTTGATGTTGCTGTTCTTCTTCTTCTTCTTCTTCCTCTTCTTCCTCCTCCTCTTCTTCTTCTTCTTCTTCTTCTTCTTCTTCTTCTTCTTCTTCTTCTTCTTCTTCTTTTACATGTTACTAGTGCCTTGAATTAGGTCTATTTTTTCTCCACGTCTGTGGTCATTTTATGTGCTCTTTCAAACTGAATGTTTATATTCTTTGCAGTTTTTAAAAGTATTCCTGAGACATTTTTGACAATTTCATGCTGTTTTTTCCTCTGCTCTTTATTTCTGATACCCTAATAAAAGATTTTCTGGGTTTGTTCTTTAATTACCTTCTCTCCCTCTCTTTTTTAAAAATCTTTTCATCTTTTGTTCTACTTTCTGGTGGTTTTCCCTGACTTTATCCTTCAACTTCCTATTGAGTCTTCTTTTTCTATCATTATGTTTTAATGTTTAAGGGTTTTTTGTTCTCTGAATATATCCTTTTAATTATATTCTGTTATTTTTAATGGATGCAGTACCTTTTCTTATTTCTCTCAGGATATTAAGGGTAGTTTTGTTGTTTTTTTCCCCATTTTTCAAATTATCTTCTTCCAGGTTAGTATCATCTGTTCCTTCTAATAGCTTTTTCTGGTTGTTTGTTCTGTTCCTATCTGTCATATTAAAATTTTTCATTGGATATTCAAGGACTCTTACTGGTTTGTTTACCTTTAAACAAAGGGCACCAAAATCTTGTTGGAAATTTTGAACATGTAGGGAGCTTATTGTTTAGTTTAGTTTTTTGCTTTACTTGAAAATGATCTGCCTGCATCAGGATTAATGTCAACAGTTCCACACATTGTCAAGAGTCTAGAAAAGCTATTCCAAGGTATTGCTGCCCTGGCATCCCTTTTGTTTGACCAAGCAGCCTACAGGGATCTTAAACTGAGCCCCTTCATGCAAACACATATCCTACATAGCAGCCTATAGAGTCACAAGTGATATAAATTCCTGATGTGACTTCCCCAACAGCCCTGTCACCAATAGTCTCTTCTGCCTCTCAATACCTTCCCTTTATGTGCCCCGTAGATAGGACCTCTATGGGATTTACCAAAACCTCGCTTTTTTGGTTTTAATGGATAGATCCAGCTTTAGCCTGGGAATACCAAAGCACTCCACTCACAGATCCTAATAAAGGCATGTGGCCCAGATCCTGCCTCTCTTTTTGTCTGTACGCTGCCTTTAACTTCCCATGTGGCTGCTCCACGCATATCAGGTACTTCCTCTAGGACCTGTGAGTAATAAACTTCCGTATTTCAGTTTCTCTTGTGGTCTATTGTTGAACCATGACTCACCACCTGACACCTTGTATTCTATGTAACAAATGTTATTTTAACAAAGTTGTAGCACACACACACACATATTCATTCACCCCATATATACCATATATGGTGTTACTTAAGACTTGGAATCATATGGTTCTAGGTCTTGTAATTATAGTAACATTATCTTATGAAAATTTTATAACATTATTCATATATTATTTGGAAATATGATAGTTAATGACTCCAGTATTTTATTGTATGAATTGAATATGTGGTTTTATAGGTGAATCAGGTAAAGAGATAAGGACACAACCACCTGTAGCATCCTTCTGAGCATTCATTTCTCTGAGCACATTTGCCATATTCTAACAAGACTTTCTCCAGACAGGGCCTAAGTGGTGTCACCAACACCCTACAGCATTTCTACCCAATTACATCAATCAAATCTGAGTCAAGTATCAAGTAGGACATAAACAAACAACAAAAACAAATTATGAGACTGGAAATTGGGGAAATAAAAAGTGGTTATGGAATATACTTTGAAATTTATTAAGGTGAGATATGAAAATAAAAAGAGGGAACAATTGAGGGGTTTAAAAGCACCTCCTTTTCATTTATTTATTTTTTTAAGGATTGATTGAAGTTTTTATTTAAATTTTAGTTAGCTAACCTACAGCGTAACGTTAGTTTCAGTGCACAAGATAGTGATTCAACACTTCCGTACTGCTCATCATAGCAAGTGTACTCCTTAATCACCATCACCTATTTTACCTATCCCCCAGCCAACTCCCCTCTGGTAACCATCAGCTTGTTCTCAGGGAAGAATCTGTTTCTTGGCTTACCTCCTTCTTTTTTTTCCCCAATAAGTTTTAAAATTATCTAAGGCATTTTAGGGGCATTAAGAATGCAAACTTGGAGCCAGACAGATTGGGTTCAAACCTCACTCTATCACTTAGTTACCTGATGTTGAACAATTTAACCTCTAAGACCCTGTTTCTTCAAATATTAAGTGAAAAATTAAGAAGCGATTAATTTATAAGATTACTGTAAAAATTTAAAAATATGATGAATTTAACATAAACATGTCTCTTCAAAATTGGCCTTAGCAATATATGTATGGAAATGTCTCCTCAAGCAGTGGAAACAAAAGCAAAATTAAACTGTTAGGACTACACCAAAATAGAAAGGTTTTGCACAGTAAATGAACCATCAACAAAACAAAGAGGCAACTTACTGAGTGGGAGAAAAACTTTGCAAATAATATATCAGATAAGGGGTATTATTTGAAATATGTAAGGAATTCATACAACACAACACCAAAACCCCACAAATAATACAATTATAAAATGGGAAGAGGACTGAATAGATATTTTTCCGAAGAAGATATACAGACAGCCAAACAAACACTTGAAAAGATGGTTAACATCCCTAATCATCAGGGAAATTCAAATCAAAACCACAATAGGATATCACTTCACACCAGTCAGAATGGCTATTATCAAAAAGACAAGAAATAACAAATGTTGGCATGGATGTGAAGAAATGGAAACCCTGTGCAATGTTGGTGGTAATATAAATTGGTGCAACTCCTGTGGAAAACAGTATGGAGGTCCTCGAATGATTAAAAATATAAATACCACATGATCCAATAATGCCATTACTGAGTATTTACCAAAGAAAATGAAAACACCTATACACCCCTATTTTATTGCATCATTATTTACAATAGTTGAGATATGGAAACAACTTAAATGTCCATTGATACGTGAATGGATACAGATGTGTATTTATACACACACACACACACACACACACACACACACACACACACACTGGAATGTTACTCAGCCACAAAAAAGAATGAAATCTTGCCATTTGTGACAACATGGATGGACCTAGAGAGTATTATGCTAAGTTAAGTAAGTCCATTAAAGAAAGACAAATGCCATATGATTTCACTTATATGTGGAATCTAAAAAACAAATGAATTAACAAACAAAATACAGAAACAGACTCATAAATACAAAGTATAAACTAGTGCCTGCGGAAAAGAAGGGGGAGTGGAAGAATTGACAAAATAGGTGAAGGGAAGTAAGAGGTACAAACTTTAAATAACAATAACTATAATATTAATAAAATTTAAGTTGCTTAGCACAGTGTCCCACAGACATATTTACTCAATAAATGTTTATTACAGATGAGTATATGTATGTGCTTATAAAATAAGATCAGAAGAATACAGGGAAATTTAAAAAAGAGAATCCCTATACAATCCAAAGATTACTATGCCTCACAAATATTCACACATGAATAATTAACATTTTCCCTTTGGTTGATCCGAATCTTCAGAGAAAGATCTTCCAGGTCTTGGGAGAAATGTGCTGGCAGAGAACTAGTAACCTAGTTGGGCAAGACAATTGAGAGCATCAATATTCAATATGCAATTGTTTATTTCCAACTCTTTTCTTTCAGTATGGGAATTTTGCTTGCATTTGTGACTTGTGTCCTTCAGTTCACAGCATCTTTGTTTTACCTTCTCTATGAAATTAAATTCCAGTCTTCTAGAAGTGGATCAACAGTTGCCAAGGTGAAGAGAATAGATTTCTTAGAAGGATACAATTGGTTTTTATCCAGATTTATTGAGAGAAGAGTCTCAGAAACAATGGGAAAGAGCTCAAAAAGAGATACTTAGTGTTGGATATTGTATCAATTCTTTTTTCCCAACATCATATGTGTATCTGCTCTTTTCTACACCCCTCACTTCAGGCCTCCACCAGATTGCCCAAGCACTCAAATTTACCAAGTCACCTGTATTTTCCAATTCTGGGAAGGTTCTCATGAAATTGTTTCTCTTGAAAACAAACAAGCAAACACATGATTTCTCTTATTTCAAGATCCTCTTCTTAGCTAGATAATTAGTGAATTTAATAAGACACATCATTTATCCATTATTCTTATTGATTAGATATTTTTCATAACATGAGGGGATTCAGGGATAAATTTATTAATATTTGTCAATAGAGACTTAACAGGGCAAAAGTTGTAGAAAAGAGGGTCAATACTCTTGCTTCATCTGAATGAGTATTTCAGTAAATAGGGGATGAGACAAAAGTCAAGCAAAATTCAGGTTATCACTTGATGGAGTGAGATTGGTGCGTGAAAATGTACAGCAGAGTGTGGGCATCAAACTCGTCCAAAAGGCATGGCTCGGGGGCAATCGCAGATGGCAGATGGTGATATAATAGGTCAGACAGATGTCATCACTGTGGATCCAGGTGCTTTATCTATTTCACAGCCAGGGAATGAAGTGCAGCAGTAATGGGATCAAAGAAGTCATTAACTCTTAGGCTGACTGTCAGAGCTTCTTCAACACAGGTGCAGAGCAGAACAAGCCTCCAATTTTATCAGGCATGGATTGAAAGGATAGGAAATATGGCAACTGAGAGACTCTATGCTATCCAGAGGGCATCCCTGGCCCGACAGAGGAATTAGCTAAAAGACTATTTCTAAATGCCACAGAAAGTTTCTCAAACTGTAGTCCACAGGTACTCTGGATTAAATTATATAGTGAATGTGTTGTGAACATAGATTCTTTGCTTTTTCTGTTTGGCTAAAGAGCTCGTGAATTGCTTCTCTCACAAAGGACAATGCATGTATGCCAATCAGTAGTAGAAAATTTGGGCTTATATGCTATATGAGGAAGGAGGTGTCATTTGTACAGCCTTCCATTTGAAATAAATAAATTGGCTAAAATGACTTACAACATGGCATTTAAATCTGTGTAACTAGGCAGGAATACCTTAAAACTTCTGATAAATGCAACCTCATGTTAAGGATCCAACTTTTTTTCAGAGAAATTATTTTTATAATTAGGGAAAAATGGATTGAAAAAAAAACTGAGTCACAAGTAACTTAAACTCAACTAAGTTGCTGTAATTTGTGGATTTCTACTGAATCTCAGCATAATCTAGCTTACTTTTTTTTTCCAAAAAGTGATTTAGATAATGAGGTACTTTCTTGACTAATCACAGGGCAATAGCTTGCAAAACTGTTGATTATGAAACTTGTTTTCTTTTTCATTATAAACATAAAGCATCAATGTTAGTGCACCAGAAAATTACTTAATTTGTTTCAGTCTAAGTGGTTTCCTCATTTTACAATTTAATGTGATGAGTTAGCAGGAATTTCTTTCAGCCTAAGATTTATGCCCAGAATTTTACACTTAAAAAAAAAAAGTTTTATTAACAATTTCAAGTCAGTAAGGTAAAAATAAATGTAGAAATTACAAGTCTAGAAATAAAATTGATTTTTCTGAGTTTTTCTATTAAAATATATACAAGTAATAAAATAAGGTTACTATGTGGACCCTGAGAAACTTAGCAGAAGACCACAGGGGAGGGGAAGGAAAAAAAAAAAAAAAGGTTAGAAAAGGAGGCAGCCAAAACATAAGAGACTCTTAAAAACTGAACAAACTGAGGGTTGATGGGGGGTGGGAGGGAGGGGAGGGTGGGTGATGGGTATTGAGGAGGGCACCTGTTGGGATGAGCACTGGGTGTTGTATGGAAACCAATTTGACAATAAATTTCATATTAAAAAAAATAAGATTAAAAAATAGTAATATTCAACATGTTCCCAACTGTAACACACTGAAAGCAAAATTTTTCATTGTTTTAGCTAGTCCTAAAAATAAATGTAGAAATTACATTAGTCTAGAAATAAAATTGATTTTTGGGGTTTTCATATTAAAACATATACAAATAATAAAATAAGGTTAAAGAATAATAACATGCAGCACATTACCAATTACAACACTTTGAAAACCAAATATTTAGTTGTTTTATTTCCCTTTATGTAGTTAACTAGAATCGATGCAAATGATACTTGTGACCAGAAAAACGTATTTTCTAGAGGATTTGGGGAAAAAAATCAAGAAAAGCTACCCCTATATAATAAAATACCATATAACAGAAAGAATAATGTATAAATGTGTGTTTACGAAAGGATGCCCACATTTTTGAATAAAGAAATACAAAAACATAAAGAGCACAATATTTGGGAAAATGCATATATTTCTATATTTCTACATGTGTATGTATGTCTGAAAGAACAGTCACTGAAATGTTAATTAAGGATACTTTGGGTGATGAGTTTTTAGGGAATTTAAATTTTCTTTTTATTATTTTATTTGGTGAGAAATCTTTTAAGTCTCCTAAAATAAGAAGGTTTACCTTAAAAATCAAGGTTTAAAAAGACAAAAAAGTAAAACAAACCTCAATTCATTACCATTAAAAAAAAATGCAATGAGGATTTCTGCATCAATATTCATCAGGAATACTGACGTGTAATTTTTGGTATTGCTTGTTTGGTTTTGGTATCAGGGTAACACTGGCTCCACAAAATTGATCTGGAAAAGTTTTCTCCTCTTCTATTTTTTAGATGTATTTGAGAAAAATTGGTATTTGTTGAATGTTTGGGAAAATTCACCAATGAAGCCGTCAGGTCTTGGACTTTTGTTTGTTGGGAGGTTTTTGACTATTAATTCAACCTCCTTACCCATGCTCAGATTTTCTATTTCTTCATGATTCAGTCTTGGGTGGTTGTATGTTCCTAGGAATTTATCTATTTCTTGTAGGTTGTCCAAGTTGTTGGCATGTAATTGTTAATGGTAGTTTCTTATGATCCTTTGTATTGCTGTAGTATTAGTTGTAATATTTTCTTTTTCATTTCTGATTTTAATTATTTGAATCATCTTTTTTGTTTGTTATCTGTATTTAATTTTTCCTGCTCTAATCTTTACTATTTCTTTCCTTCTACTAACCTTGGGCTACATTTGTTCTTTTTTTTAAATCTCCTTAAAATGTAAAGTTAAGTCCTCAACAAAATATTAGAAAACCTAATTCAATAATACATTAAAAGAATCATACAAAATGATCAAGTGGGATGCAAAAATGGTTCAACATCCATAAATCATTCAATGTGATATACCACATTAACAAAATAAAGGATAAAAATTATATGATAATCTCAATAGATACAGAAAAAGCATTTGATAAAAGTCAACATTGATTTATGATAAAATTATAGGTTTCTGAACAAAGTGGGATAAAGAGAAGGTACTTCAACATAACAAAAAGCACATATAACAAGCTAATATCATAGTCAATAGTGAAAAGTTTAAAGTATTTCCTTAAGATGGAGAATAAGATAAGGATGCCCAATCTTGCCAATTTAATTCATCATAGTTTTGGAAGCCTGAGCAATTAGGCAAGAAAAAATAAAAAGTAGCCAAACTGGAAAGGAAGAAATGGAACTGTCATTATTTGTAGATGACAATTAATAATATAGTAATACATAGAAAACCCTAAAGACTCCATCAAAAACTGCTCAAACTAATAAATGAATTTAGTAATGTTGCAGGATACCAAATCAATACACAGAAATCTGATATATTTCTACATGCTATTAACAAACTATTAGAAACAGAAATTTAAAAGAACCCCACTTATGATTGTATCAAAAAGAATAAAATACCTAGGAATAACTTAAACTAAGGAAGTAAAAGACCTGTCTATTGAACACTACAAGATATTACGGAATAAAATTGAAGACACAAATAAACAGAAAGATATTTCATGCTTATAGAAGAATTAATATTGTTAAAATATCCATATTACCCAGAGCAATCTACAGATTCAACACAATTCCTATCAAAATTCCAATAGTAGTTTTCAAGAAAATAGAACAATCCTAAAATTTGTATGGAACCACAAAAGACACTGCATACCCAAAGTAATATTGTGAAATAAGAGTAAAGCTGGAGACATCATGCTCCCTGATTTGAAACTCTATTACAAGGCGATAGTAAATAAAATAGTATGTTATTGTCATAAAAACACAGATCAATGGACAAGGATAAAGAGCTCTGATAAAACTCATGCATATATGGTGACTTAATTTAGGACAAAGGGGCCAAGAATATACAGTGGGGTAAGGACAGTCTCTTCAATAAAGGGCGCTGGGAAAATTGGACAGTAACATGTGAAATAATGAAACTATCTTAGATCTTACTTAAAAATTAACTAAATTTGGTTGAAAGACTTGAATATGAGAACTGCAGCTATGAACCTCCCAGAAAAAAAACACAGGCAGTAAGCTCCTTAACATTAGACTTCGTAATGATTTTTAAAAAAAAATTTTTTTAACGTTTTGAGAGAGAGAGAGAGAGACAGAGTGTGAGTGGGCAGGTGGCAGAGAGAGGGAGACACAGAATCCAAAGCAGGCTTCAGGCTCTGAGCTGTGAGCACAGAGCCCAATGCAGGGCATGAACTCACAAAGCCCTAGATCATGACCCAAGCTGAAGTCAGATGCTTAACCAACTGAGCCACCCAGGTGCCCCAGTAAGGAGCACCAAGAACAAAGGCAACAAAACCAAAACCAAACAAACAAACAAAAATAGGTGGGATTTTATCAAACTAAAAAGCTTCCACACAGAAAAAAAAAAAAAAAAAGATAAAATATATTGCAAATTAATATATCTGTTTTGAGATATATATTGAGAATATATTGATATATATGAGAATATATTACAAATTATATATCTGATTAGAGATAAATATTCAAAATAAAAAGACCACATACAATTCAAAACCAAAAAACTAAACTATCCAATTCAACTGGGCAGAGACAGTTGTTTTTTTTTTTTTCCAAAGAGAAAATACAAATGGCCATGAGGTACATGAAAAGATGCTCACCATCACTAATCATTAGGGAAATGCAAATCAAAACCATAATTAGATATCACTTCACAGCTGTCAGAATGGCTATTACCAAGAAAACAAGATATAATAAGTGTTGGTGAGAATGTGGAGAAAAGGGAACCCTTGTGCACTGTTGGTGGGACTGTAAATTGGTGCAGTCACTACAGGAAACAGTATTGATTTCTTTAAAGAATTAAAAATGTAACTACCATGTTTTTTAGCAATTCCATTTCTGGATATTTATCTGAAGAAAATAAAAACATTAACTCAACGAGTTATAGGCATCTTATGTTCATAGCAGCACTATATCCAATAGCCAAGATATTGAAACAATCTAAATGTCTATCAATGGATAAATGGATAAAGAAGAAGTGGTAGAAGTGATGTATATGCACACACACACACACACACACGCACACACACACTGGAATATTGTACAGCCATAAAAAAGAATGAAATTCTGCCATTTGCAACAACATCAATGAACCACAAGGGTCTTATGCTTAGTGATATAAGTCAGGGATAGAAAGACAAAAAACATATGATATTTATTTTATAATATATAGAACTCAAAACCCAAAGCAAACAAAACAAAAAACTACCAAAAAAAAAAAAGAAGAAAACAACAAGCTCATAAATAGAACACACTTGTGGTTGACAGAGGTAGGGGGTGGGGTATGGAGAAATGGTTGAAAAGGGTCAAAAATAAGAAAATTAAAAATTAATAATAATAATAATAATAATAATAATAATAAAAAGAACCTGGGTAGAAATCTCATCCCTGAGTGCAGTATATAAGTGGCATTCTCTGTCATTTTCTGTCCCCTTTACCTTGCTTTGTGCTTCTTCAAAGCATTTATCACCACCTGAAATTGAGCATCTGTTCCCCTATTGGAATGTGGCCTCCATGAGAGCAGCTCATGTATATCTCCAACCTCCAAGACAGCAACTAACACATACTTCTCAATGAATATATGTTGGGTGAATAAGAGAGGGTGGATCAATGGATGTATGAATGGATTGATGGATCAATAAGTATATGCGGTCAAGTCTATACCCCAATCACCCTTTCAGGACTAAGGCACTTATTTCCCCAGCTACCAGCAAAAACAAAACAAAACAAAAACATTTATTTTAATTCTTAGAAGAGAAGACAAAATTGCAAGGAGGTCACCACATTTTTAGCAGGGCCTCCTCTGCAGGGGCAGTGGCATCTTCTCAACCACAAACCTCAAGTGGGGAAATACACTCTTGCTGTTTCTACACTTCTCACTTAAGGATAAAAGTGACCCTGGAGGGGTGCCTGGGTAGCCCAGTTGGTGAAGCATCCCACTCTTGATTTCCACTCAGGTCATAATCTCATGATTGTGAGATCAAGCCCCAGATCAGGCTCTGCGTGTTTTCTCTCTCTCTCTCTCTCTCTCTCTCTCTCTCTCTCTCTCTCTCTTAAAAAAAAAAGTGATCTTGAAATATTAAACTAAGTACAGGTTTTGAGGGAGCTTCTGTAGAAAATCACTTAGGAGGCAATTGGAATTATGTATTAATAGGATATTCACAATCCTCCAATCTGCCAAGCATTAGTTCGGCCCCTAATGTAAATGAAATCAGCATAATGAATATTTAGAATACAAACATTTCTTTCCTTGAAGTTAGTAGGAAAGACCTAGAAGTTCCCACTACTACTTAATAGATTACTTCTTCAGAGTAATCCACTACCACAGTGCCTAACCATGCTGATCTCTGATAATTTAAAGGGTGTGATTAAAAGAAATAATTTCTAACATTTTATTTTTCTCTCACTAAATTATTTTGTTTAGGCCTGCAAATTATATTCATAGGGGCCGCAGAAAAAGTGCAAACGGAGAGGCACATACCTTATACCGTATACCTAAATAATAAAAAAGTTATCAATCACACTAAGAAACTCTTAATAGAATATGCTCTAGCATCCTTCTGGGACACATATCTCTGCAGGACAACCTGAAAGTCCATGTTTGAACCGAATAGTTTGGGACTCCTGGGCTGGTGGCCTGCCTCATTTTCTTCCCATCCCAGTTCAGCACCGTGAGTGTAGAACATAAGCATGTAGCAATGTTAGGCTGCATGTGTGAGCTCTGTCCACACCTGTGGGCAGCTGCACATTGACCACTCATTGATGGCACTGTCAGCTCTGAGGAAGGGGCCCAAACAGGCCCTGTATGTAGGTTTGAGAACTGTTTGAGCAAGAAATTCCAGTGTCCTGAGTATCCAGAGTGTAGTCTAAGAAGGGGATGGTTGAAGGCTTTACGTGTCCTTCTCCTCTTGAGCCCACAGGTATTAACGTGTGAGACAGGGCAGAGACAGGGGGCCTGTCCCATGTGTGGGGCCTGAGGATGTATCAGGCAGATCTCCCATCAAGGAAAGACTTGCAACCTTTCTGGGATGGCCTCACCTATGGACAGCTAGCCCAAGGTCATGTCCTTCCCCAAGCAGCTCATTTAACGCTGATTAAGGTGGGGATATAAAGTCTTCCCATTTCGTCCCCATGTGAGACAACACTGATTTAAACTCCAGAGCTCCCCTTGTGGTCAGCCAAGGCTGCCACACCCGATGAATTATAACTTGGCCTTCCCTCTACCCAATCTTGCTTTCTTTCTCTGCCTTCCAAGGTTGTTAATCACAAGGGCTTGCTCTCCCTCCTAAACCTCCTGAAGGAAGCTAAGTCTCAGAGATTGTTTCTCAGAGAGCCCAGCCTGCTTTATCCTGCAGGATGAGGCTGCTTGAAGTGCAAAGCCTGGGCTGGACCTTGCCTGACTGGGCCTAAGGCTGCTAGAAGCCATTTACCTAATGTTAGATACCACTCTTAGAGATCTGATATGTAGATTTGGAATGCAGCTGATAAATCTGAATTTTCAGCAAATATCCCAGATGATTTTTACACAGGTGGTTAATCAGATTCCACGAGTGACTTTTCACTACGGTAAACACCCTGTTTCTGAAGTCAGTGTTGCGAGGATATAATAGGAATCAAGGCGTGTTTCCTGTCTTGCTCCTCAAATCAGGGAGGCACACACAGCTTATTTCTTAATATATAGCAGAAGGTGATGTCACATGAAACGAGGAGAAAAAACCCAGTGCAGTAATTAGCAATATAAAAAATCTTCCCTTGTCTGCTTCAGCAAGATTAGGGCATTTCCCTCACTTCTCTGTTAACATTTGCAACCGCTGTCACCATGGCCCTATCAATCACTTTTCTCTATTTTTTTTTGTCTACAGTATTCATCAAACTCTGCTATACTGGGTATTTTACTTATCTAATTATTATTGTCTTTTGTCATTACTAGAAGTTGGGCTTCATGACGTCATACATGGCAGTCAATTTATTTGCCTCTGGAGTGGGTAGAAAAACAAGGATTTCTCTCTGATTTCATGCTATAATTTTAGAATCTGATGCAGCATCTGACATAGAGTAAATGCTTGATAAATATCTGCTGGATGAATGATGGAGTTAAATTCATAATGGATCACAGAAAGGAAGCAATAGGGATGCACTCAACAATGTTCTCACACTTCCAAAACACAAGAAGTCTTAAAATAACCCTGACCACAGTGAAGAAGACATTTCAGAGCCAAGCATTCCCACGGAGGACCCAGCACTGAATTGTAGATCTGTGATTCTGGCATTCACACAGATTATACAAGCAGCAGACAGGTGATGAGATAGCTAGACACAAAGGATGAAAATCTGCACTTTAATGACTGAGCTTTTCAAACAAGAAATTCCAAGAGGCTGACACAGGGACAATCACCAGCCCTGAAGAAGAGCCAAGAAGAGCACAGACACAAGTGACAGGCGATAAAGAGAAAGCGTGCATAGACCCAGAACAGAAACAATTGCTTAACCACACACGGTATGGGTTTTACCAAGCCCTTAGGGAAGAAAGACTGCAAATGTCCTCTAATTCAATTTGTATATTATTTTGTAGTCTGCTTAAAATTCATGCTAAAGTTAATGATTTTCTAAATTGAGTGTGGTTTATTTGATAGTGTGGCTTCAGTAATCTTCAACTAATCATCTTCCTGTTAGGGATAATATTGAATCGGGCAGTCAGTTTGTGTCTGGAGTGGGCTGAATGACAAGTGGAATCAGTTCCAGAGTAAATGCTTGAATATCGTCTTCTGTTTTGGGTGAGGCACCCGTTAGGGAGAAAATAAGTAAAAAAAATAAATAAATAAAAATAAAAAAATAAAAAAACAGTAAAAGGATAATGTCTGCAGTGTAATATTGTTGATATTTAATGCTTTTAAAAAGTGCTAAGTAATGAATGCTGTAAGCTAGTCAGTCTATAGAGGGCAGGAAAACAGGTTGCCAATATTAGGGAAAATGCTACCACCTTGCATAAGCTAACAGCAAGACCTACTTTGATGTAAACACTGGAATTATATATAGCATATGCATTCATTAATATGTTAATTTATAACATATTTCTGAGTGATCTGCAATCTAGACCCTTTTTAAAATGATTCCCCCCCCCACTTCCTCTTAGAATTATGCCACTTAGAGAATCGTATTCTTACACCTTGTTTGACTTTTACTAATTTCTAAATAAACAGTAGTCATTGTACATCAAGAAAGACAATAATCTAGTCAAATTCTTAAAATGTCTATTTCTTATACTGAGCTACAGAAATTCCAACTTTATATGATACCAGAACTGACATAAGTAGAGAGAAAATTTTGTAGGAAATGAGTTAATAAAAATAAAAACTTGATTAATGCTTTTTTGTGAGTATTTTTCAGAAAAACATTTAAAAAACTTAAGTGTCTCTTCATCAGATTCATTTTCTCTGGGTTAAAAAAATATTCTTTTGAAATTATTTATTTGAAGATGTATGAAATTTTAAATTGTAGCTCCTTTCAAAGATATTTCCCATGTGCAAATAATTTAAAATTTGTTTCCCAGGTGATAATAATTTTCAATAAAGAACTCACGTTGAAACCTTATTATAGAACCAGGAAGATGATACTTGGTAGAGATACAGACTTATTACTTTAGGAGAAAAATAGGGTGCCTGATTTTCAAACAGGCTCTAGTTCCCTTCTGAGATTTAGGGACACACTTGGGCTTTAATGTGTTGTTTCAATTGGAAGATCTTTTCAATTTGAAACATCTAGGTAGGTGGCTTTGGCATATTTGAAATCATGATGTCTGTCTCTACAAGCAGACACATTTTGTCAAAAATATTTAAGTTCTCTAGGAAAAGTATGGTGTGAGACGATAGGGACCTCAGGAGGATGAATAACAATCACTTGCAGTAATAATCACTTGGTAGAGCCTATACTCCATCAGAGGACACCTGTGTAAAAGGCAATACACAGTACACCATGGGCTATATGCCTATTGTGATGTACAGGAAGATGGTTAATAAATGCTGTAAGGAAGAGATGACTTCCTTGTGGCATTGTGGCATCAGAAAAGGCTTTGAGAAACTTTCTCCTTCTCTGGACTTCGAAGTGCAGGAGTCAATTCATCAGACATTCCTGTGCAGTTACTGGCAATTCAAATTGGGAGTGAAATGAAACCAAGACTAAGGGAGTTCTTTCTCCATGCAGGCACTGTCCTTTGTGCTTAAAATAATTATGTTTATTGAGAACAAAGAGGTGGACCTTATCATCTCCAAACTGCAGGTGAAGAAATGTGAGGGTTAGAAGAGCTGAAGAAACATGCCCAAGGATAAGTAGCAGCTAAAGAATCAGAGGTGGGAGTCAAGTTCAGGGGTGTCTTTTACCAGAGTCTTGCTCTTCACAGGGCCCCACCATCTCCGCTCTTGAAGATGCAGACAGAATGGTCCTAGCAATTAAAAAAGGGCGTGACCAATGCAATATGCAGTTAATGCTGACTGCTGGCTGAAGCAGCACATTCACATTGAAGAGATTTGAGATGTAAAGAGAAACAAATTGTAGGAAGACTTGGTGATGTTTGATTTTTTTCAGGTGATGTATTAAATTTAACCATTCTTCAAGCAAGTTCATCTTTAAAAGTGTTTTTTTTAATGTGTGTGTTTTTTTTTTTTTTTTTTTTGAGAGAGAAAGAGAAACAAACTGGAGCAGGGGCAGAGAAAGAGGGAGACACAGAATCTGAAGCAGGCTCCAGGCTCCGAGCTGTTAGCACAGAGCCTGACGCCGGGCTCGAACCCATGAATCACGAGATCATGACCTGAGCTGAAGTTCGCCACTTAACCAACTGAGCCACCCAGGTGCTCCAGTAAGTGCTTCTTTAAATGAAACTCCTCCTCCATTTGTCTTTTATTGTGGTAAAAACATAACATGAGATCTACCCTCCCAACAATTTTGAAATACACAGTTCAACATTGTTAACTATAGAATGCACACTTGCAAAGTTGATCTCCTTTCTTCATTTTCACTCATGATTCTGAAAATCCCTAGAAGTTCAAAATGTTTTACAAACCATGGTGTTTAAAATATTAATTTAATTTGCCTTTTTCATCTGAGGTATTTCAATTTAATGCTATTAGTCTATTATTAATTAATAGCTATCAGTCTAATAGATGCTGCTGATAATATTTTTAAAGACATTTTTTGGCTGTAAAGCATTTACATAATTCTTTTCCCATAGTGATGCATCATCTGTAGATTCTGTGGGTACATTTGATTCTTTTTTTTTTTTTTTTTTAAATTTTTTTTCAACGTTTATTTATTTTTGGGACAGAGAGAGACAGAGCATGAACGGGGGAGGGGCAGAGAGAGAGGGAGACACAGAATCGGAAACAGGCTCCAGGCTCTGAGCCATCAGCCCAGAGCCTGACGCGGGGCTCGAACTCACGGACCGCGAGATCGTGACCTGGCTGAAGTCGGACGCTTAACCGACTGCGCCACCCAGGCGCCCCCACATTTGATTCTATTCAGAATGTTTTTGGCTGAAAACAAGAGTACACCTAATTTTCTTAAGAAGTTCAGAAATCCTGTCCAAATTTGTTAAAACCTATCAGTGATTTCAGGACTGATGCACAGTGGTTTGTAAGGTTTAATTAACTGACCATAATTGTTCTTAAATATTGAATATGTCATCCCTTGATATCATCAAGGAACTGAGTCCTTTCTCTTTATATTGTCCATTTCTTTTTGGCTTAAGATGATTATGGAAACTCCAGACATCAGAATTATGTTCAAAGAAGGAAAAAAGAAAGGATGGTCCATTTTCAACAGAACAATAAAATTCTTCCACAGACTCCCCTTTATAACTCATTGGACTAGAGTGTGTTTCATGGCTTGTCCTTGCTGTGAGACGAGGAAAGGCTAGGAAACATTTATGTAAATTTCTATCCTCTAGAATAGAGGAAGGCATGGAAAAAGGAGTTGAACATGAATATTGAGTGAACTAACTGTAACATTAATTGCAGAACTAGAGAAAAGCATTTAAAAGTTTTCAAATGAGTTGTTGAAGTGATAAACTTATGTTCTTTCTCAAGTCCTTTGAGTTGGAGAATAGGATGAGACAAGAAGAGAGATACACAGTGAGCGATACCATAAAGTCTAAATGAAAATAACTGTCCTTACAGTTTGATGGAACCACTTGTGATCACATCATACAACTTAATTTTGATTAAATTGTTTTTATTTACTTGGGATTTGAATTCCATAATTGCAATTGAGTGTACTTAAGTAATCCTCCCAAAGCATCTTTTTAATTAGTTCTCTTGTGAGGTGTTGTGAGAGAATTTAATTTTACTTACTCATCATGAGATACATAAAGAACTGTGAAAGTACTCTTGTGAGAAAAGGGGAAAAAAACAAAAGAGAGAAGAAAAACTAGTATTTTCTGATTGCCTAGGATGCAATAGCCCATGTTACATAAGTCATTTCACTTAATCCTCACAAAAGCCTATCAGGAACAGATTAATACTGTCCTCATTTTGCAGGTCAGGAAACCAATGCTTAGAAACATTAAGTAAATTACCCAAGATCACACTGATAATAAGGGACAGAGGAAAGGCCTGATGTCCTCTTTGCTCTTATTTAAGATGGAAACCTTGAATTTACCTTCACATTCGTCATGCCCAGAATTGTTGCCTCCCTTCTGGGGAGCAACACTTAAATGTTTATCCAGTAAATGAATTTAAGTTCTGTCTGACTCAAAAGCCCATGCTGTTTATATTGTGACCTGTTCCACTTCCCAAGAATAGTTTTCATTAATGATGTTCTCCAGTTTTCCAGCACATTCTGAAAGTTCAACATTTTACGTATTTGAGGTAACCTAGTAAAATCAGAATCATATTTCAATCATTTATCATCATTTACTATCAACTAATTTTGAGCAAGTTACTTAAAAGTCTCTGGCCACCTATTAATTTTTAAAATAATAACTAATATACTTAGTGCTTTCCAGATGCCAGGAATTCTTCTAAGGCTTTATATGAAACAACCCATTTAACTTTCACAATATGACCATGAAGTGTGTGTGGTTATCTCTGTTTCACAAATGTGGAAATAACTGTTGCCACAAAAAAAGCATTGCATTAAAAATACCCCCAAATTCTATTGCTAAAATTTACAATAATATTATTTTCTTAATTATGTCAGTCATCTGAGGGGTAGCTGATCTTGGCTGGATTAGGCTGGGAGGCTCTGCTGTTGGTTGACTGAAGGTCTGCTCGGGTGGGTTTGGCCAGAATAACTAACCTCTACTCTGTAAGTTTCTCTTCATTTTCCAGGGTCCAGTCAGTTAGCCTGGGAATACTTTTCTTTTGGAAATGGCACAATTGCAAGATATAAACAATTCTTAGGTGTTTCTCAAGCTTCTGCTTGTGCCAACTCTGCTAATATCGTGTTGGCCAAAGCGAGATACTTGGTCAGGCCTACAGGCAAGTGATGGCAAAATTTCATTCTTTTCAGTGGGAGGTGGAGGGAACTTAATATTTCTTAATGATAACCTGTAACATTAAGAAAGTTGGCCAAACTCAAATTACTAGTAAGACTAAACCTGGGATATAAATACAGGTCATTTGTATCTTAATCTGTGTTTAGCACTATAGTATATTTTACTTCAACTGAAGTTAAAAAAAAAGTTGTTCACAAAGTGTTATTTGGTATGTGTTGACATCAGGTCATATAATGCCATGCAGACCACTTAGCACAGCACCTGGCCTATAATAAATGGAAAAAAAAAACAAAACCAAAAACTCTGAGATTTAGTTATTCCTCACATGACTAGATATGAATATTTTTAAATACTCTTATAAATATATTGAAATTAAGAAATATTACCTAAATTGTATTACATTCATTGTGAATCACTCATGAATTGGGGAAGAACAGATATTGACAGACTTTAATTTGTTTGCCATTGAGGAAAGAATACAATGTCCCCATAGAGAAGCTTTATGCTATTAAAGCCATACTACTGGCTTTGGGAGAGAGTTCAAGTTAGTTTAGACTTGTAATCTTTTCCTCTTCATTCCACTCATATATTGTGTATTTACTCTGCTCCATGGACTTACTTCTGTGCATGCGATAGTGAAGAAGACAAAATCTTTGGCCGCAAGTTTATGGTCTTCAACAATTTTTTCTCATTTGGAGGAAGACACAAATAAGTGGAATCATACATCATGTTCATTGGTTGGAAGACTTAATATTGTTAAAATGTTGTTATCACCCAAAGTAACTTACAGATTTAATGAAATCTTTACAAAAATCCCAATGATGCTATTTGAAGAAACAGAAAAAGGCATCCTAAAATTCACATAAAATCTCAAAGGACTTCAAATAGCCAAAACAATCATGAAAAAGAAGAGCAGATTAGAGGATTTATACTTCCTGATTTCCACTGTAATTAAAACAGTGCAACATTGGTGTGGTATTGACATAAAGACAGATATAAAGGCATATGGAATAGAATACAGAGCCCAGAAAGAAACTCTCACATATAATGAAATGATTTCTGAGAAGGATGCCAAGACCATTTAATGGGAAAGGGACAGTCTTTTCAACAAATGGTGCCAGGAAATCTGGATATCCACATGCAAAAGAATGAAGTTGGACACTCACCCAATGCCATGTATAAAAATTAACTGAAAATGGATCAAGAATCCAAATGTAAAACAACAAAACTCTCAAAACAAAACATAGGATGAAAGCGTCACAGCATTGAATTTCAATTTGGCAATGATTTTTTTTAAATATGACTCCAAAGGTATAGGTTAAAAAAGAAAAAAGTAGATAAACTGGATTTTATAAAAATTTAAACTTTTTGTACATCAAAAGACCCTATCCACAGAATAAAAAGGCAACCTACAAAATGGGAGAAAATATTTACAAATTATATATCTGATAAAGGATCAATACCCAGAATATACAGAGAACTCCTAAAACTTAACAACAAAAATATAAACAATCCAATCCAAAAAAGGGCAGAGGACTTGAACAGATATTTCCCCAGATATACAAATGGCCAATAAGTAGATGAAAAGATACTCAACAACACTGATCATTACAGAAATGTAAATCAAAATACAATGAAATACTATTTCACATCTGTTAGGAAGGTTACTACCAAAACAATAGAATATACAACAAATTTTGGCAAGGATTTGGAGAAACTGGAACCCTTGTGCACTGTTGGTGGGAAATTCAAATGGTACAGGTGCTATGAAAACAGTATGATAGTTCCTCAAGAACTTAAAAATAGAATTACCATGTGTCAATTATATTTTAATTAAAAAAAATAAATGAAAGACTAGCTAATAGTAATGAAACTAGTAATTATGTGACTATATCTTGATGACAACTAACTGTATAAAATAAATTTAAAAAATAGAATTAACTTATGGTTCAGCAATTCCACTTCAGTGCATATATCCAAAAGATTTGAAGGGAGGTTCTTAAAGAGATATTTATACACCTGTGTTTTTAGAAGCATCATTCATAGTAGCTAAAGCATGGAAACAATCCAAGTACCCACCAATTGATGAAAATGGAAAAGCAAAATGTGGTATATACATGCAATGGAATATTATTCTGCCTCAAAAAGAAAGGAAATTGTGTAATATGCTACAATATGGATGAAACTTGAGGATCCTAAGCTATGTGGAAATACCCAGCAATAAAAAGAAAACTGCTGTATGATTCCACTCATATTAGGTACTTAGAGTAACCTAAATCATAGAAACAGAAAGTATAATGGTGGTTGCCAGGATGGGGTAGGTAGGGATGGGAGAACGGGGAGTTAGTGTTTAAAAGGTATAGAGTTCCAATTATACAAGATGAAAAGAGTTATGGGGATAGATGGTAGTGATGATTGCACAAGACTGAATGTATTTAATACCACTGAACTGCACACTTAAAAATGGTTAAGATGGTAAATTTTATGTTTATTTTACCATAATATAAATAAGAAAGAAAAACATATACATATATATGTATATGTGTAAATATGTGTGTGTATATATATGTATATATGTATGCATATATATACATATGTATATATGTATGTGTATATATGTGTGTGTGTGTGTGTGTGTGTATATATATATAATACTTTCTAATTTTGTGTGTGTGTCATTAAATCTTTGGCTTGTGGAGTGTAAAACTCCGTCATGATCATTACCATGTGTATGACTGGGTAAGCACAGGGTCATAGAATAGCCACATAACCTGTATAGGACTTGGGGAAGGCTTTCTGGATGCAATGATACCTAAGTACAATCCAATGGACAAAAAAGTTAGAGAAGAATGTAAACATCGGGAAGATGAGAAGTTTAATATGAGTAGGTCATGGAGTTGCACAGTCCCATACAGTAGGTGCAGGCCCACAGGTGGCTGTTCAGCACTTATAATTTGGCTACACATTGGATTTCAAAGACACTACAAAAGAAATATCTCAAGTGGGTTTTAAAATTAATTGCATATTGAAATAAAATATTGTAAATATATTAAGTTAAAATATTATTAAAATTAATTTTATCTTTTTATTTTTTAATGTGACTACTTAATAACTTTAAATTATGGGGGCGCCTGGGCGGCTCAGTTAGGTAAGTGACTGGCTTTGGCTCAGGTCATGATCTCACAGTTCTGTTAGTGAGTTTGAGCTCTACATGGGACTCTCTTGTCAGCATGGAGCCCACTTCCATCCCCCTTCCTCTCTCCCCTTCCTCTGCTCACATGCTCCCTCTCAAAATAAACATTGAAAATAATCTTTTAATTATGTATGTGACTGCATTTGTATTTGTGTTGTATTTCTACTGGGCAGTACTGGTGGAGAGCATAAGTGAGGAGAGATGTTGGGGAGATAATGGGGGGTGGGGAAAATGTTATATTTAATTTGCCTATATAATTGCTGCTTTTGAAGACCACATTCTCCTGTTTGGAGGACTTAAACTTTTTTTAGTGTTTATTTACTTTTGAGAGAGAGAGAGAGAGAGCCAGAGCGCGAGTCGGGGAGGGGCAGAGAAAGAGGGAGACACAGAATCGGAACCAGGCTCCAGGCTTTGAGCTGTCAGCACAGAGCCTGACGTGGGGCTCGAATTCGATCTCTCAAGAGATCATGATTTGAGCCGAAGTCGGATGCTTAACCGACTGAGCCACCCAGGTGCCCCTGGAGGACTTAAACTTCTAACCATATAGTATTCAGCATTTAGACACTAAACTGATTTCTTCCTTACTTCTAGGAGTTCACAATGGTTGTCTCTAATGTTTTCACAAACCATTCTATCAGCTAGGGTCATCATGAATGGGCTACAGAGTTTCTTTTCTCCTTCTCTAGCCTCCCTTTACCCATATGTTGCTTGGGGAAACCTCCTAGTTGTCACCAGAACCTACATAACAGAAGAACACCAAAACCTACATAAAAGTAGCTAAAATGGAAACTTTTTGGTTTTGTCAACAGCATCTGGTTCTCCCTTTCTTCATATCCTACCCTAACTACACTTTAGCAAATCCATCCTATCCCCATTTTCATTGAGAAGGCTTCAAAAAGGATTTGCCCCTTACCTTCAAGCTTCAAGTATAGACCCTAGTCGACTCTTGTTTTAATGATATCTGTGTGTCCCAATCCTTGCTCATGGGGACTGGTTCAGAGATCGGCATGTAATTCATTCAGAGGCAGTGAGACACTGGGTAATGCTTCCTGTGGCCTCTGGGAAAGAAAAGCCTCTTTCTTCTTCTGTGGAAAGCACTGAAAGAGATTTTCTGTGATGCTGGTTATGCAACAAGAACTTGTCCTCAGCATCCAGCCATCTTACAGTGACAGGGAAAAATCCTGCCAAAGTGAGGCCAATACTAAAGAAACAGGACTGAGAAACAGTATGAAACAGAGTCTATCTGCCCTGGCTTAAGTCATTCCACAAGCAATCAGTTTCCTATATTGTTTTAGCCATGTTGAGATGAATATCTTGTCTTAGCTATTCCAAAATACTCCCAAAGCAAAGGAGCCCTGTGGATCAGAATAGTGGTAAGTTGTGAGCAGAAGAGAGGAGTGTGCCACACTTTGTCATTATATTCTCTGGCGTACTTGTGCTTGGGCTTTACACAATCGCTGAACATTAGTCCTGAGGGAGAAGACAGAACTCTGGCTCTGCTCTTTAACTCTGCTTCTTCATCTTTATCTCAGAATAAAGCCTATCCCTAAAAGTGGCTTCCCTTTCCTCAGTTATGCAGTAACACATCCATGAATGAAACAGAGGAACGCGGGAACCGTGTTGCCTACCTGAGCAACAGCCAAAGATGTTCTGATCCACATAAATCTGTTCACATAATGAAATGCCTGTGTACACATTTGTGTATCTTCTCGTTTGTTGGAGGTTGTGCCAGACTTTTTAGGTTGTCAAATATGATTTCCTCATTTCAGGGGTGGAAAGCCAAGTAACAAAAGATTTAACTTTTGACATTTCCATTGAAGCCATGATCTAATCTAATAGCTATTCTCACACTTTAACCCAGGCCTTCTAATTAAGGAATAAGTAAACATCTAATTTTAGGTGTCCAAAAAAGTAGTATTTTGTCTGCATAGTATGCAATTATGAAAGAACCTTTTCATCAGAATTATGCCTTGTGTGAGCTGGAGTTCTGTACTGTACCCAACGTTAGTACTGTGCTGAGTCCAATCCACATACACCTCTGCCATCCCCTCCCCTTTCCAGCGTTTGGTCTAGATATTGAAATCCTGTTTTGCATGCTGAGGCTTTCCAGAAAAATGACCCTATATGATTATTTCATATTGTTTGATTTTTAGAGGAACTCATGTAAAATAATTTAAAAACATACCATTTGTTAATTTTATGCTTGGTAATTATAATTGTGAATCAAAAAACACTTTCTATAAGCAGTTTATGCTTATAACACAAGAATACTAATGACCATAATGCTTATTAGCATGAAATTCTTCAAAAATAATAAAACATACCGCAATACTTTTCAATGTCACTGGTACACCGATTTGGGAGAAAATCTACAAAAACTCTTCTTGGAGCTGTGTACAGAGATTTAGATGAGTCACATATACTACTGCTTACATGAAACTGTCCATTTTTTGCTACTTTTACAGTCATATGTGTACTTATCAAACTAGATGAATGTCTAAGAGTGAGTGATTCAATATTCCCTTGTATTTAGGAACAGCTCTCTTCCCCCAACATTTTGTTAATGTTGCAATAAATATTATTGGTTTATGATTGATAAGACAGTTAAAATGTATTTTTACCTTAAACTTGATGTTTTGTTACAATTTTTTATGATGCACCAAGATTCTGCCTTCGTTATGATGTCAAGTCAAAATCCAGAGAAAACTATCATTAAGGACACTAGGAGTTCACGTTAGCATCCTAACAATTTTGAGTAGGAGAATTATGACAACTTGTTTCTCATATCCTCAGTTAGCTTTCATACCCTGCCAACACTGGGCCTTAAGAGGTTTATTTTTTATTTTTTAGAGCTCAATTCTGTTGTCAGAAATGTTGGGAAATTGTCTTGGATGGGCAAAAATATTGCTGGCTGGCCTACTTTAAATTCTTCAGCTCAGTCACACTTACCATCTAGAAATGGCAGAATAGATTTGATAAATGAGCCTTTTAAAAGCATTTCCTCCAGATACAGCTAGCTCAGTGGTTCTAAAGTAGTAGGAAAAGGAGCTATTTGAGGAGAGAAGGGAGCCTTTCAGAGCAAGACAGAAGAAGAAAAAAACAAGCTGATGGAGCTAATGGGTCAAAGCACCAAGAAAGAACTAAAGGTGAAAAGAGAATTCCTCATGAAGCAAACATGTGAAAATACAGTGACTGTATTCTGACATTTGAAGGAAGAGACAAATAAAGAGGATGTGTTTCAACAAAAGAAAATGATAAATTTAGATCTCTCTTATTTCAAAATTTTCTCTTGTTGACTCTCAACGTAAAGTTATCAGCGATGAGTCCATGTGCATGGTTAGAAGAAAATTATTGCAAGCAGTTCTTTGTTTACTAGTTATTGGTATAGGTCTCAAAGACCATGGATGCTTCTTTCATTTTCCTTTACCCATTCTGCTCAGCTCACGATTTGCTGTAGAGCCTTCAATACATTTAATTCGATGAATGAGTAAATAGATAGAATCATTGTGCCTTGGTGCAGAGAATGGCAATAATAGTTCAGCCCTAAGGAGGCCCTGTGCTTGAACTCCAGCTGGAATTTTTCTTTTCAAATCAGAACTGCATTTGCTTGGAAGGAACAATACCCAGCAGCCTACACTCTCCCTGGTGAGGGAGAACATGACATTCGCCACAAGTGAGGAGTAACCTTTTCTTTCCGTGGAACTAGCACAAGCTTAACAGCTGACGGCAGAATTGTTGCCATGCTCTTTAGGAAGACTAGTTTCTGGTGTATTTCTGCCTTTAGCTTGTCTATTGACTTTTGAGGGAGCAAAAGAAAGCTGGCTCAAGTTTTAATGTCAGACGATAACATTTGTCAGACTAGATATTACTCAGGCATTATCTGGTCAATGATCTGACAAAAAGTCTCAGTTAACAAGGATTCACTGAACACCTATTTTGCACCATTAAAAACAACAACGTGAAAACTGACTTAATGAATTTATATTATTCAGAGACAAACATATATCTTAAACAAAAATTATATTTCTTTGGGATATAGACCATAATGCAACTATGAAGAGACTTCTATAAAAAGCAAAAAAAAAAAAAAAAAAAAGATTCAAATTCAAAATCGAATCAAATCATTGCAACTAGTTTGTCATAAGACATCCCCCCCTGCCCTCTCAAACTGTCTAGGGTATTTAAAGACAAAACAAATAAAACACATTTTTAAACTGCATTAGCCACACGAGTCATTGAATTCTGGAAATTCAGAATTACAGAATAATCACTAGTGGCGATATGATTTTTCAAATTACGTGTTTTGTCTTCCATTTACTCATTCAGCAAATATTTGAATGTCAGCCATAAGCTTTAACATGACTATTACAGAGTCATTGATGTCAAGATGTTCAAAATAAACATATAATTATAGTGACTACACTAAGTTTGATAACCAAAGAGGGGTAGGGTATTAAGAGATACATACAAAGAAGAGATTGAATTATCAAAGTAAACTTCCTGGAAGAGAAAATTGGCAAGCTATGTGTATGGTGGAGAGTATGGGGTCTGAAGGAGATACCATATTTTAAAGGACTAGAGATATGACACTTCAATATAATCAAGATCTCTAGAACACAAAGTATGGGGCAGGATGTGGAGAAAACATCAGCAGTCAAGGTCAAACCTTAGCCAAAGGTGTCAAGTTCCCATGAAACCCCCGAAATCATGTGAAGATGTTTTTCAATTATATGTGTACTTTTTTTCTAGGATGCCCATGGTTTTCCCCCAAATCTCAAAATGATAGCCAAGTAGTCCATACACATATAAAAATGTGTTCAAAAACATTAGCACTCAAAGAAATGCAAATTAAAACTACATATCAAAGTATGTAATATTTTTAAAAAACTAAAAATATGAAATGTTTGTACAGATGTGGAGGAACTGGTGAGTATAAAATGGTACAACCACTTGGGAAAATTACTGATTTCTATTAATATAGTCATCCCACTATTTTATGACCCAGAAATTTAATTCTTATTCCACCCTCCACCAGATAAGTGAAAATTTTCTATCAAACGCACTGTGAAAAAAATGTTCACAGCAATGTTATTCACAGTTACTCCAAACTTGGAATAGCCTTTTATGTCCATCAACAGAAAAATGGGTAAACTATTTGTATTAATATTTTGATGTTGCTACAACAAATTACCATAAACTTTGTGGCTTAAAACAACACTTATTTATTCTCTTACAATTCTAGAGGTCAGGAGTTTGAAACAAGTCCTTTGAGGCTAAAATCAAGGTTCTTTCTATTCCTTGTCTCTTCCAGTTTCTAGAGGCTATGGCATTCGTTAGGTCATAACTATGTCACTTCAATCTTTGCTTCTGTTGTCACATCAACTTTTCCCTTGTTTTCACCTCCTACTTCCTTATTATAAAGATTTCTGAGGTTACATTGGATCTACCAGGATAATCCAGAATAATCCCCATCTCAAGATCTTTAATCATATCTGTAAAGTCCCTTTCGAATGTATGGCAACATAATGATAGGTTCCCAGTATTAGGACACAGACATCATGGGGATGCCATTATTAAGCCTCATATACAATTGTTTATCATTTATTCTTACAATGGATTAGCACTTAGCAATAAAGAGAAATAAGTTATCCATATACAGAAAAATGCAGATGAAACTCATAACGTTGAACAAAAAAAGGTGGTCATAGATGAGTATATAGAATATGATTTATTTATATGAAATTCGAGGCTAAACTAATCTGTGTATACAGAAGTCAGAATAGTGGCTACCAGTGGTGTTGAAAGTAACTACTAGAGAGTAGCCTTGGGAAAGTTTCTAGAATGGAAATGTTCTTCTACTTTAATAATTTGAAATTACTGTGTTTGACTCTGAGCAATTTACCCTGGTTTTCAGAAATTCACATTTGTTATTTCTCCTATGATTCCTATTTTATTCAGTGGTGCCCACTTCTCTTGGTTTCTCAGGAGGAATGATTTGGAACTCTCTGTCATCCTCTGGTTCAGGGTCCCCAAGATGGGCTCAATTATTCACTGCAAGGACATAGAGGACTCAGAAAAGTTATTATCTTCATGGTTATGGTTTATTACAATAAAATAATATAAAATCAGCAAAGGGAAAATGTAATTGGGTAAAATCCAGGAGAAATCAAGTGCAAATTTCCAATTCTCTTCCCCCAGTGAAGGAGCACAAGACACACTTAATTCTCCCCCCAAAGAAGAAGAATATTCTGCAAAGTGTTGTTAATCAAGAAAGCTCATCAAAGCCATGGTGTCCAGCGTTACTATTGGGGGTCAGTCATATAGTTACTCAGATTCTAGCATCATCCTCCATGTCCAACCTCACAAAAAACATAAGGCTTCAGGAATAAAACAAAACAAAACAAAACAGAAAAGAACACACTATTTTCAGGCAGAATATTTCGATGGTACAGAGGTTATCTCCAAGAGCTAGCCAAAGGCCAGTTCTGAACACATGCCTTCCTTTGGAATGTGCAGGGTTTGAGCAATCCAGGCCCGATATGTAACCCTTTACTGCCCACTCTTATTTTGAACCAATTAGGTTCAAGAAGAGTAAAGTTTGCCTATGATATATCTCTTAGACCCAGTGTCTTGCCTCTATTTTCCTGGTCCCGATAGTACTCCCAGACCTTATCTACCATATTCTCAGAGGAACCAAAGGGACCCTTCTACCACCATTTCTCACTCACCCAAACAGATTTTCCACATTCTTGTTAGAGTCGTTGCTTTAAAAATCAAATTTGATAACATCACTGTTCTTAAAAGACTACAGTGTTGACAATAATCTTAATACTCATCATTTGTGGAGTATTATGTATCTTTTAAAAAACAATGTGCAATTAATTCTACTCATTAAACTGAAGAGTATATTCAATACATTTGGAAGTAGAAAAAGCAAGAGACAAAACATGTATTATATTCTTGTGTGTGTGTGTATCTTTGCGCGTGCATGCGTGCAGGCATGTGCACACTTCTATGGAAAAGCCTGGAGAAATTTCCCCCAAATATTACCAGTGGTCATCTCTGGGTGGTTTCAAAAACTGCTGGTTTCACTTTCTTAGGTATATCCTATGAATGTTCTGATTTTTTTTTTTTTTTTTAATGAGCATGCGATAATTTAAAACAAAACACAATAAAGTCATTAATCGTATCTGCGGTTCTCCAGTGGCTCAAACATTACACCTGAACTAGTTTGTATGGATTAAAAGTCCACACTTACAAAGTGGCCCCACGTGACTTTTACATCTTCTTTTTCTGAAACGTCAAACCATGAATTCTTCTCTCTAATCATTATGAACTTACTGCAACTCCCTGGATACTTTGGCTTGGACAGTCCTTGATGCTTTTACATTTTTTTGCCTTTATGCCAGGACTGTCTGTCTCTTCTTCGTCTGGAAACCACTTTTCTTTCAGAAGCCAGATTAAATGTTACCTCCTCTGGGAATATTTTCCCAATGTCCCAGGCAGAATTAAGACTCTTTCCTGTTGTCCCCACAGCTTTTTGTCAACATATGTTTTATAAATTTAGTATATAAAACTTAACAGTTTTTGGTCTATTTTTTTCCCACTAGATCTTGAGTCTTTAAGTTCAAGAACACTCATATATGCATGTATTTATTTCAAGAGCTTTCCGTGGTATCAGGCACAATTGTGCTTTCGATACTTTTTTTTTTAATTGAAATGTACTTGAAATAAATATTATTTTAGTTTCATATGTACAACATAATGATTCAGCCTCTGATCACCACAATAAAACTAGCTACTTAAATAACAATCTTTTTCTGTGGAGACAAGGCAAAGAGCAGTAATTTATAGACATGTAAATATCAATGGTTATATTTTCCACTAACTATTACAGTTTGTGAAGTTTCATTTTTTCTTATGGCAAAAAAGTGTTTTTTCTTTCTGTTGAGAGAACAAAATTTTGTAGGTTATGCAGATTTGATTTGCACCTTTAGATGGTGCCATTACTTACAATATTTGATCCAATGCCCATTTTCTATGGCATTTATGTCTAGGTCTCCTATATTCAAAAGCCTCTTAAAATCCAGTATTCCTAAATTTTGCCATCCAGTTTCTGTGCAGTAATTGATGGACAAGGATAAATAAAATTCCAGTAAGAAGGAATTCCATATTGTATTTTTCCGTGGTTTATGTTGTTGGATAAAAGTATCTGGAGTTGCTCATTTCTCTCTCTCTCTCTCTTCACTATTCAAATAAAACTATCCAGAATTTCTAGGAAATTCCATTCACATAAGTATTCTAATTAGAATCTTAAATCCAAAATTAAGGCTTTAGTTATATCAAAAGATATCTGATGGATGGCATTCATTTCCAAGATAAATGGTCATGGCTAGGAATGAAATTAATTAGAAATAGGGGAGGCTGAATGAAGAGGCTTTAAGAAGCATGTTTCAGACTTTGAAGATTCAGCACATGATGGGAGAAACAGACTGGTATCAAAAGTTGAAGTCTAACTGTGAGTTTTAATATCTATTCATCTACACATAATTTACAAATGTGTGATGGTTAATTTTATGTGTTATTTTCACTGAGCCATAGAATGCACAGATATTTAATCAAATATTATGAGTGTTACTGTAAGGGTGTTCTAGGGTGAGATGAACATTTACATCTATAGATAGAAGTAAAGCAGATTGCTCTTTCTTATGTGGGTGGGCCTTATCTAATCATCTGAAGGCCTGAATAGAATAAAAAAGGCTAATACTCCCATCCAATTGCCTTTGAATTGGACATGAGCTTTATTCACTCAGATGGAAACATTGGCTATTCCCAGGTCTCCAGCTTGCTGCATTTCCTTTTTTTTTTTTTCTTTTTAAATTTATTTACTTTGAAAGAGAAAGAAAGAGAACATGAGTGGGGGAGGAGGGGGAGAGAGAGGGAGAGAGAGAGAGGATTCCAAGCAGGGTCTGTGCTGTCAGAGCCCAGCGTGGGGCTCAACCTCATGAGTTACACCATGACCTGAGCCAAAATCAAGTCAGACACTTAACCAACAGCCACCCGGGTACCCCACTGCTCTTCTTTCATACTGGGATTACACCATCAGTTCTAGTTCTTAGGTCTTTGGAATTAGAACCACACATTGGCTCTTCTGAGTCTCTAGCTTGTCAATTCACCCTGTACATCTTGGGACTTGTAAGCCTCCATAATCGTGTCAATTTCTTATAATCAATCAATCAATCAATTTCCCTCTCCTCTCTCTAGATATATTTATATCCATCTCTATCTCTATAATTATATGTCCTGTTTCTCTAGAGAACTCAACTAATACAATATGAATTAGTAAGTTTTATTTTATGTGGTGGTATTGGCAATGATTCAGAGGCATGGGTAAAACACTAAAAAGGACTAACTCACATTTATTATTAAATTACATTGTTTTAATCAATACATAGGAAACTAAAAGCAAGATTTGGGAAAGAAAAAAATGTTACTTTAATTTTTTGTTTAGCATTGTAACTTTTGTAAAGAATAGTGCTTTTAAATGTTGTTTTTTACACTTATTGTATTATTCTTTTATATGAGTGAAAGAATAAAAAAGTCCAGAAATAATTTTGTTTTCTTTTGTTTTTTTTTTAAATCTATACTGATTTCTGTTCGGCTATCTCAAGTGTCTGTGGTCAACTGGTATGTTTGTTGATGGTCAAAAGGTCTTGGACGACTTCACCCATGTTTATGGCAATTAGCATGAAGTTCAATAAGGTACTTTAATTTTGCTCTACATGGTTTCCCACCCTTTTGCAGGCTTGCCAAGGCTGTCTTACATTAGTCGCAAATTTTGAAGTGGACACTTTTCAAATCTCTGGTCATGTCACTGTTTCTACTGTTCTGTTCCCCAAAGCAGGTCACACAGCCAAGATTTGTATTACTTACTGAGGGGCAAACCCAAGGGTAATAGAAACAGAGAGAGGAAGAGTTTGTGACCATTTCTCTTCAATCTACACTTTGAAAGAAAAAAAAACATACACACACACACAAACACACACACACACACAATAGAATAGACACAGTTGACAGATGTAATTGAAAATTATGCCCAGAAGAGTAATAGGGGGATGCTTTTCATACAGAGTGACCAGGAAAGGCTACTTTCAGGCTTGAATTCCTTTTTCCATTTTCCAAGTCTTTTCTCAGCTTTTCTTATAGACCCAAGTCTTTTCTCAGCTTTTCTCATAAACCCTATGAGCTACCAAGTATCTTTCCAGTAAGACTTTTTTTGCTTACCCAAATTCAATTTCTGTAGTTTCCACAAGGAATTCTGACTGCTACTATCTGGAGTTACCCAAAGTGCAAGACCCGGGGACACAGTCCTCCACAAGCCTGCCCTCACTCTTGGCACAAGTTCCTCAAACCGCGTTCATTTTCAGTAATTCACTAGAACTCACAGAACACATTGAAAGCTGTTATACTAATGGTTACGGTTTGTTACACAGAAGAGATATATTAAAATCACCCAAAGGAAGAGGCACATAGGGAGGTACCTGGGAGAGTTCCAGACACAAAGCTTTTGCTGCCCTCAGGACACATTACCCTACCCAAACTGATGTAGGACAGCACACATGGAATATTGCCAACCCAGAAAGTTCACTTGAGTGTTGGAGACTGGGGTTCATATCGGGGCTTCATTAAGTAGGCATCATGAAGGATAGGTCAATTTTCTGGTTTGATCAGTCCCCACTCCCCTTCCCTAGGAATATGATATGTGATCTGAGAGTCCCTCCCGGCATCATTTTGTTAGCATAAAGTATCATATTTTCAATGTGGTTCCAGGGGCTTATCATGAAAAAGAAAGACTTTGGAAACTCCAAGGTTTTGAGGTTAACTCTAGAAACCAGGGACACCTTCCTGTCCTCTCTTTGGATAAGACCAAGATCTTCACTACACAGGTACAAATGTATACATATTTTAAAACCTAAAACAAGTGCCATATTCTTATTTTAGTGAATTTAACAATAGATATTTAAAGGAAAAATTAAAATCATCCTATATTTCAATATCCAGATACAATCACTAGTTAAACTTTGATATATTTTCAATCTCTCTTTTTTCCTAGGATTTGGAAATCAGATGATATATGCAGTTTTGTGATCTGCTCACGACAGATGATTGAATAGACTGGCTCAGACTCTACTTCACTCTGTTGTCATTAGCAGTGGTTGGAAAGCTAAAAACTACTTTTGTGGGACTCCTTTGCAGTAAAGGTTTAGAGTCAGGATGTAAGTCATGTGAAATTCGGAATTCAGAGATGAGAGCCAGGTCATTTTCTGCAGCTATGCTACCAGAGAAGCAATTCTTAAAATCATGAATATTTGCAGCACTAAACTCCATGTTCCAGTGCCTGGTAACCAGCTTCACAGATGCATGGCCTTTGTGATGGCAGCAGTGACAGATGCGGTAAGGAACAGTGACTATAATGCCTGCAGCAGGTCACATGCTGTGATGGTAAAACCAAAACATGCAGGGGAGTTTACAGACATTGAATCTACCATCATTTAAAAATAATTTTGTAGGGGCGCCTGGGTGGCTCAGTCAGTTGAGCGTCCGACTTCAACTCAGGTCACAATCTCGCGGTCCGTGAGTTCGAGCCCCGTGTCGGGTTTTGGGCTGATGGCTCGGAGCCCAGAGCTTGCTTCCGATTCTGTGTCTCCCTCTCTCTCTGCCCCTCCCCCATTCATGCTCTGTCCCTCTCTCTCAAAAATAAATGAACATTAAAAAAAAATAAAAAAAAAAAATTTTGTAAGCACCTAATCCCTAGTACTGAATCCTTTCTGTATTATGGACCTGGAGTGGTTTTTATTTCCAGCTCTGAAACTTGAGTAAAAATATTTGTAAATTTATTTATTTATTTATTTATTTACTCACTTACTTAGTTTTTGAGCATAATTGATGACAATGTTACATCACTTTTAGGTATACAACATAGTGAGTCGACAAGTCTGTATCTTATGCTCTGCTCAAGTGTAGCTGCCATCTGTCACCATACAATGCTGTCACAATGCCATTGACTATATTCCCTGTGCTGTGCATTTTTCTCCTGTGACTTACTCGTTCCATAACTTGAAGCCTGTATCTCCCATTTCTCTTCACAGATTTTTCCCATCCCACCCCCCGCCCCTGACCCCACAGTAATCATTTTGTTCTCTGTCTTTATAGGTCCGAGTCTACTTTTTGTTTGTTATTCATCTATTTTTCAGATTCCATATATAAATGAAATCATATGATAGAAGTTATAATCTTTTTTTAATCATTAAAATAGTCTTGAGAAAAAAGTATCAACTTAAAAACTACTTCTATGTTGTTCATCACTCTTCAGGAACTTTTAGAATCAATTTGGAAAACTAAAAAAATTACATTCATTTATCTCTTCTGGAATCTGGGTTACCAGGTTTTTTTTTAAGCATTGTATATATTTAAATTTTGTACATAATACATGAATACTTAGAAAACTTTTGAAGTTTTTGGTTTTTCCTATGCTAGGATAAATCAAATAACAAAAACATACTTACATCTTTCAAATTTTCTATGCCATCATTTATCGTTGACCTTTGTTTGAACAAGCAAACCTGAGAAAGATGTGATGGATATTGCCATGAAATTAGGCTTTCATAAACTACTCAATTTCTGTAAGTTTCATTTTAGATATTTTGATGAGTTAATGGATATATTAGAATAACATAGAAAAAATTCATAATAGTAATATCTTCTTGGATTTTATTTATAAAATGGCTTTATTCATTTGTCCTTTTTGTTTGTATCCCATATACAATATTCTCCTTTATCTCTATGAAAAAATTAAATACATATGCTTAAAAACTTGTTCTGATTATTGCATCAATTCTCTTATAAATTTCTTCTTCCATTTATTGAATCTTTTGTCTCCTTCTTGGTGTTGGCTTTTTTAAATTTCTAGTAATCCTAATTTATGAGTCCATTATGGTAATCATAATTCCCTTTGAGACTGCTTCCTTAGTTTGTGCTTTAGTTGATGACTAGGCATTTTGGACAAGGTTTCCATCCTTATAGGGAGCTTGAGAGTTGACTGGGAAGTGCTCTATTTGACTATTCAGTCCCTGTCCTTCTTATTGATCCAGAATGTCCTTGTCTCCCAGTCTAAATTCTTATGGTAATTGTACTGCCTGGAGGCAGTGAATACTGATTCTGCTGCTTGTTTTATATGCAAACAGCAATGTATAAGGGTGAATTGCCGGAGGTTTCCTCCTTAGCTGCACAATTAATTGCCCTACTGGTTACTTCTGCTGTACTTTGGCTCCCAGGTTCCACCAGGAGCAGACCATTGATGATGAGTGATGTTCCCCTAAATTATGAGGGTATAGCATGTGCTTAGCCTACCACCTTCAAAGCAGATTTTTTAAAAATTTATTCATGTGCTTTCTGTTTTTAATACCACTATTGTATTTGTTTTCTAATTCATAAATCTGGGAGTTAAGTTTTACTTATCTATTTTGAGAGAGAGTGAGTGCATGCACAAAAGAGAGTGGAGGAGGGGTGGAGAGGGAGAGAGAATCCCAAGCAGGCTCCACACTGTCCGCACAGAGTCCAATCCGGGGCTCTAACTCACAAACCCTGAGAAATCATGACCTGAGCTGAAATCAAGAGTTTGCTGCTTAACCATCTGAGCCACCCAGGTTCCCTTCTGGGAGTTTTTTGGCATTAATTTGTTTCTTGTACAGTTTTTTTTTTTTTTTTAATTGGTATTTCTTCGATGCCACAGGAGAAGAATCTGTATCTTTATTTTCTTGTCTGGTTATAAAAATATTTACAGTTGTATTTTATTACTCTGCATATAACTTTGTTTTAATCCTATAGCTTTTTGATATATGGTGTTTTAATTGTCATGACTTTGACGTTTTATTATAATTATTTTTATTCTTCTTTGACCAAACAATTATTTGGGAGAATGTTTAAATTCTCAGTAAAGTTAATGTGCTGCATTTTTATCATTAGTACAAAATTCTATTGTGGTGGGATCTGAGAATGTCAAAATACTTTTCTAATTGTGAGATTTTATGAAATGTTTATGTTTTATGGGTAGGGAAAAATGTATATTTAATATATTATATATGAATATAACATTCACATACTATATATAAGTACTAAAATTTTATTAATAAATTTTGTAATAATTATTATTATTCAGTACTCTACATCTTACCTATTTATTCCTACCCAGATCAAGACGTTTAGTTTTAGGGGCACCTAGTGGCTCAGTCAGTTAAGCATCCAACCCTTGATTTCGGCTCAGGTCATGACCTCACAGTTTGTGAGATCGAGCCCCACATCAGGCTCCATGTTGACAGTGCAGAGCCTGCTTGGGATTCTCTCTCCCCCTCTCTCTTTGCCCCTCCCCACTGACTCTTGCTCTCTCTCACTCTCTCTCAAAATAAATAAATAAACATTAAAAAAAAGTTCAGTTTTAAAATCTTTGGCTGTCTATATGTATCTGTCATTTTCTCTTTATATTTCTAGATCATAGATGGATAAATATAAAATGTCCATATAAATAAGAGTTAAATATGAAAATGGCTACTTTTACTTTCTTGAACTCTATAGTTTTATAGAGGAGAGAACACATCCAGTGATATTTATGCTAGTATTTCAACTTTTCAATATTCGTTTTAAAATTTGACCAGAATCCACACAGTACAAGGTTTCTGTTATTTCAATCTTATAATAAAAAGTATTGGAAAACTCTAGTTCAGACATGTTCAAAGAAAAATGTGTTGTCAATTCTTCAAATTTTAAATTAACAGCAGATATTTTAATCACAGGTGCCAATAACAGTATAAAACTCTTTTTCTCCAAAAAAATCTGCTAATGAGAGTGAGCTAGAAGAAGATATATGGGAAAACAATTAAGAAAAAAATGTTTTGGGGGCACGTGGGTGGCTCAGTCAGTTAAGGATCCAACCGTTGATATTGGCTCAGATCATGATCTCATGGTTCCTGAGATCAGACTCTAAGTCAGTCTCGGTGCTGAAAGCATAGAGCCTCCTTGGGATTCTCTCTCTGCCCCTCCCCCACTGGTGTATGCTTATGCACGTGTGCCCTCTCTTTCTCTCAAAATATTTAAAAAATGTTTGGTTTGCTTTTTAACATAATTCTCAGAACAATGAATTCTATTTTATTATTTGGGTTCCCATGACTGGTGCTGAATCTGGTGTCAGATTATATAATTAAAATATTTGTTTGAGGGGCACCTGGGTGGCTCAGTCAGTTAAGCGTCCGACTTTGGCTCAGGTCATGATCTCACAGCTTGTGAGTTCGAGCCCCACGTTGAGCTCTGGGCTGACAGCTCGGAGCCTGGAGCCTGCTTCGGATTCTGTGTCTCCCTCTCTCTCTCTGCCCCTCCTCTGCTCATGTTCTGTCTCTCTCTGTCTCAAAAATAAATAAACATTAAAAAAAAAGTTTAAAATATTAGTTTGAGCCACTCTTAAAATGAGCCTTCACATTTATGTTTTCTTTTTTCCAATTTTTATGTTCATTTGCCACAGTTCCTTTCTGCCTTGTCTCATCTCCTACTTCATCCCTATCCACTCCATTTCTGTTTCCCACTCAACCTATATTCTCTTAACCAGTGCATGCATCCCATCCACATTTCCCTATATATTCTCTCCTTCTAACTTGATTGTGTTCCTACATTTCTTAATGTGCCAGATGCTGTTCTGTTTTCCATACATTAACTCATTTAATCCTCAAAGTAACTCTTTAAACTAGGTGTCATTGTTAAACCTACTTTAAAGATGAATAAACTGAGGCTCAGATAAATGAATTTCCAGAGGCCACACAGCTGGCATGTGGCAGAGCCTGGTTTGGAAGTCAGGCTCTCAGGTTCAGATTCTGCCTTTGCTCCTGTTGAGGAGACATCCCTCAAAGCCCTGCCTGGGAGTTACAGAGCAGAGCGTAGTCAGTGTTAGGCTCTTCCAGGCTTCTGATAGGTAGGTCGTTGTTCTGCACACTCACTCAATGAAATTTAAACCTAACAGGGGCGCCTGGGTGGCGCAGTCGGTTAAGCGTCCGACTTCAGCCAGGTCACGATCTCGCGGTCCGGGAGTTCGAGCCCCGCGTCAGGCTCTGGGCTGATGGCTCAGAGCCTGGAGCCTGTTTCCGATTCTGTGTCTCCCTCTCTCTCTGCCCCTCCCCCGTTCATGCTCTGTCTCTCTCTGTCCCAAAAATAAATAAATGTTGAAAAAAAAAAAATTTAAACCTAACAATGGGTGTGCTAAATGCCAGGCTTGGGCTGGTGACTTATGTCTAGTATCATATTGTCCGTAAATCTGCTGTGTGAGTTAGGTACTATTTTCTTGTTAACAAATGAGAAAACCAAAGTACATAGAAATTATTAATTTGCTTAATATCAAATAAATTCATAAATATTGGATCTTGGTTCACACATATATATGGCTTCCTCCAAAGTGTCTACAATTAACCTCTATAAAACAAAAACACTTTTTCTTTTGAAGCCCAAACCATTCACATCCACCAGCCTCTTCTCCCTTCTCCCTAACATTAAAGATAATCCCATCTTCCTGCCTCAAAGTTTTCCTTCCAGACCGATTCAATGCAAAGATTTCAGCCATTTTCTCTAACTTATGCTTATTTTACTTTTTTTTTTGTTATAAAAACTAATACTTCTGAGTATGTTTTCCATTTCATATGTCCATTTATTAAATTAACAGGTTTTTGATTGAGAATATGATAGTCTGGACTGAGCACTAATAATGTAAACGTGACCAAGAGAGATGTGGTTTTTGCCCTCATAAGGCTCACAGTGGAAGTATAAATCAATGTATAGACTTTTTTCACGCACAATGATAGATCCAGTACCAAGTAGCTCCTGTAACATTCCCAACAATTTCCCTTCATTTCTTATATCTTCGATGCATATTTTCATTACCCCTGTTTTATTTACTGTAGCTTACATATATGTCTAGGTGTCCCTGTATTATAATGACAGACATACCCAAAATTTATCCTCAAGTTTGCTACAGTACTGAGCACTTTTCCTCTTTCTCCACTAAATATTTTTAAGAATAGATTAATGACCTTAAACTAACTTGTCATCCACTACTCTTTTTTTAATTTTTTAAATGTTCATTATTTATCTTTTTGAGGGACAGAGTGTGAGTGGGGAAGGGGCAAAAAGAGAGGGAGACATAGAATCTGAAGCAGACTCCAGGATCTGAGCTGTCAGCACAGAGCCCGACACAGGGCTCGAACCCACGAACCATGAGGTCATGACCTGAGCTGAAGTTGGACTTAATCGACTGAGCCACCCAGGTGTCCCTGTCATCTATTATTCCTGAATTCCCTGAAGATATGGCTTGTATTACAACCACTCTATTGACATTTCAGAATGATTTTGCATTCTGTAAGGCTCTTGCACAGTTTCCTTTTTTATGAATATATGTATAACATATGCTTTCCATAGTAAAAGACCCATATTGAAAGCTTATATCTCCCAAGGATCAACTATACTTCCATCAGATCACAAGGAATCCGTCACAGTTTGCTCATTTATTGGCATCTTCTGCCATTAATAACTCTAGAGTTAAATGTTCTAGTTCATTAAAATAACTAGCGCATCCTTTGCCTCAATTACAATTTCCAACTCTCTTTTACTTATTTATTCAATATTAACTTTTTAGCTTCTTTTAAGTGTTTTTAGATTTTCAATTTTAATTCTCCATATGTACACAAATATACTGTGTCCTTTTCAGTTATGTATCCAGCCCCCAAGAAAAGAAGCCCTGGGAAACTCTCCCAACCTGACCTTCCCTCACCTTCCAATAGAGTCCACAGTCTTAGTTAAGTCCTGTCACCAGTGAGTTCCAGCAGCTGTTTGCATTAGGCAGGACAAGAAGTTCGGTGTTCAGAGTACAGGAAAAGGGAACCAAGTCACAATGAGTTTACCATGTTTCCAGAATCCCCTCCTACAGGAAATGTATCCTCTCTATTGTTATTACCACATTACATATAAACTTATGCTTCCTGTCACTGTGAATACTCATAAAAATTAGGTGTGCATTTTCCTTTAAAAACTGAGAAAACCGAAGTTTAGACAATTAAATAATTTGCTCAATCACACAGTGATTGTAAAGTGGCATGGGTAACACTCAAACCACTGTGGTCTGATCCCAATTTCTGCTACTTAGCTGTTGTGCTGGTTTGTTCCCTCATTTGCAAAGTAAATGAAAATACAAAGAAAGAACCGAGTAGATTAATAAAAACACAAAATGGGACCTTCCAAAAGCCACTGCAGCCTTTATCACACACTTGGAATAATTCCTTTAGTTACAATCCTCCTGTACTCCCTAGAGTCACTGACAGCATTTACCACCGACATTTGCCTTTGGCTTCTTCTTCACCTCCCCCATCTAGTCACCAAGTCCTTTAGATTTGATGACTTATCCCCAATATTTAGCTGCCCAATACCATTCCATGGATTATGCCTTAGGTTATATCCCCCTATATGACTTCCATTTCTTCTCAACTATTTTTTTTTAGGTTTATTTACTTATTATTACAGAGAGAGACAGAGAGATTGAGCAAGGGAGGAACAGATGTGGACTCGATCTCATGAACCACAAGATCATGACCTGAGACAAAATCAAGAGTTGGACACTTAATTGATTGAGCCACCCAGGTCCCCCTTAACTATTTCTAAACTCTCCTCATACTATGTTGACAGATTCATGTTCCTGCTTTCTGGATAGCTTTACCTATGCCACTTTCATGATTAAAAACTGTCATTGACTCTTCATTTTCTGTGGGATACAGTCCACGCTCTCCCTGATATGAAAGGATTTTTTGTGTGTGGTCTGACTGCCCTTCATGACTCAGTTTCCCTGAACCTCTCCTGTTTCCTACCTGTAGGGGAGGAAAAATACTTATCCTTCTATTCTGTTAAGTTCTTGGCCAAAACCCTTGTAATAACAGATTAACAACAACAAACAAACAAACTCATTAACATGTAACCTTATGTATACTGTATACGTGGGAGAGACCCAGAGAAAAATGAGTAACTCCCTGAGGTGGCTTAGAATTCAGGCCTTAGTACCATGTTAATAGGGAATGAGGTGTATGTGGGGGGGGGGGGTGTAGGTCTGTTAGGTGAGAGTAAATCAGTTTTAGGAAAGAAGAATGGGCCCTGAGAAGGATAATGGGAGATATGGTAGTTTTTGACAAAGTCCATCTAGGTGTGGTGTCACTTCTAGTCTCTTCTCCTGTGACAAGAGTCAATCTTCCCTGGTTGATGAAACTCCACAGAGCGGATTTATGACAACTGAGTTCCTATTTAGGCATCTGTCTTTGTGCAGATAAGGGGAATTCAGAGAAAACTTCTCCCTTTATTTGCTGTTTATCAAGTGCCTAAGCTCAAAATAATAAATTTATCAAAGTGACATATTTGGGGGTGGTATATTCTGCCTCCGTTCACACCAAACACTACTTGTTATTCAACAAATAGATCCTACAGTTTCCTGTCTCCAGGCCTTTTCTAGTTGTATTTCTTTTACCTGCACTCACTGATATGTTTCTTACAAGGTCCAGTTCTCAAATGTCTCACTATCCAGGAAAGAGTCTCTGTCTTCCTATCCCTCAGTCTTATCCAGCTGTAAGCACACCCATCAGTTTGTGCTTATCCAATTACTGCCCACCACTCACACAGTCATGGAAACCCATTTGTCCTGGTGGTTGTGGATAATTGCTTCATCACTTTCCTGTACAGAAGATAGCATACGTGCATGAAAATCGGGTATTTCATACGAAAATTGAAATTCGGGTTTTAGATGCAACTGTAAATTTCTGCCTTTTCATGTTCAGTTTTGCTCACGGAAATTTGCATTTCTTGGAAAAATAATTATACAGATTAAAAATAGATTGTTCAAAATAAACAACATCTAGGGAAAATGGGATTTAGTTTCATTCTTTGTGCATCCTGCAACATCAGACTGTCTTTATATATTTTTGATTACGCAGATTAACATAAGTAGATATCTTTACACAAAACTATTTGATGCACCTGTGATCAAACATTCAACAGAATTCATCTCAGGAAAATGAAGATGATTTAAAGCATAGTCTACTATATTCATATTTTATGAACACTTTATAAGCGAATACAAAGCAGTCACATAGACTACAAATAATAACATCACATTTAGCAACACAAAGAACAATCCCATATTGTTATGCTGAAATGTCTTGAGGCAATTTAGGAATACTTAGGGCTTATTAACATCATGGATTTTCTTCATTTGTATTAATAGGATTCCTTAGTTGTTTAATGCCTCTGCTTATATCCATTTTATACAATAGTCTGATAAGGTAGACGAGGTATTATTAACTACCTAGTAAAAATGGGGAAATGTAAATCCAAACTTACTACAATTCTCTTAGGTCAGCATTAAAATGAAAACTTACTGTCCCTAATGCTTAGCATCTTACATAAGCCTTTGATTATAGTCTCAATTACTATATATTCTTATAAATGGTGCTTTTGGAGTTATCTCTTTTATGTCACTATGTTTCTATTCAAAGATTAAGAAATATTGATTTCAAAGTTTCAGAGGTTTTTAAGACTTAAATGTTCTTTGAGTTGAAAAGTAAATTTAACAAGCAATAAAAATCTCAAGTTTTAATTCAACTTTCAATTTTTTTAATCAATTTCACATTAACTAATGTCTTCTCTATTAAAGGATTTAAAAATATTTTTAAAAATTCTTCAAAGATGCATTTCGCTCCTTTTAACAATTTTGTCTGTAAATGGTCTTGAAACAGAGAATTGAACAGAAGGTAAAAAGAAAATGAGATTCTCCTTTTGTTGTATTAGAAAAGGGAAACACGAAATGTCACATAAATCTGTTTTAACAGTGATCATTTATCATCAAAACATTTCTAGTACCACTGATGTAAGAATTTGAAATCTAGCTTTATTCCAAGGGTAACGTTTTACTTAATTTTTTAGCAAATGTGTTGTATTTCATTTATGAAAGTTATATGTAAGTTTATGTGAGGTATAGTAAGAAATAAAATAATAATAGTTCTACCACAGTCCATTCTGAGACCTCCAGAAAGAAATTATCTCTGGCTTTCTGGGGCCCTTTTATACGCAATGATCAATTGGTTATAGATTCTGGCACTAAGATTAGAGTCACTGGGCAAATATATGGGATTTGGTTTATAGATTCTTAATAATAAATATTCGCTCATTGCAGCTGAGATTTAGGGAAAGTGAAGATGGTTTATATGCTTCAAAGGGATGAACTCTGAATACCAAATATAATTCCAGTATCCTCTATGTATTTGCATCTGAGATGTGTGGGGTCAAAAAAACATCTTTATGTTTAGGTTCAAGATAAAGATAAAAACTTAAATGAGATATAATAGATACATACATTTTTACATGAACTAGACTCTATAAATATAGACGTTTCTTATGAGGGAAACTAGGTGGAAAGGAGATCAGACAGAAGGTATTAAAGCTAATGTGCCTTTTCATGTAATTTATAGTATCAATATATGACGAGTAATGTTTTCTATGTTACTAAAGCATTCTCTGTTATAATACAACATTCTGTAGTTACTTATGTGGCATAATATCTTTATATATTAATTTTTTTTGCTCTTGTAATTCATTTAGATCCATGGCTTTTTTTCCATCCAATTGGGCTATGACATCTGTGTCCTCAATATCAAAAACGTTTAAAGAAACAAAAGTTTCATTAAAAAGATGGAGGGGTTGTTGATAAATCCTGGTATTGAGCATCAAAACCTAAGGCTGTAAGGATCAAAGACCGTAAAATCTAGAACCATAGACAACAGATTTAGGAAACTGCTTCCTCTCATCTAAAAAGACAAAGGTTATTATCTCTAGGCGAAAAATGATAATTGGTGGTGAAGAAAGACCTTAGAATATTCACTGTTATCCTTAACAGGAGGTTCCTTTTATGGGTAGGTTTGGAGAAATGGAACTCCAGAGAGGTTAAGAGCTTGACAACAGAAGGCTTGCATTTTGCTTTCCTGAGTAGAGCTGACAAGGCAACCAGCCTCATAGCAGAGTTGTGGTCAATGCGTAGTCAAGCGTGTTGTCCAGGCAGGTTCCTCAGGTACATTCATAGAGTCTCCTCCCATTGAGTGGCAGTCACAGGAGAAGCAGCATGCTGTACTATGTGTCTGAGAGTGAAAAGATCTGATCAAAGAGCCACGGACCAAGAGGCCTTGAGGTGGGGTCTAGGAGAATGCGTTAACAATCTGCCACCAGTAATCAACAAGACCAGGTGTGACAGATACTTCACTGGGTGACAATGTGGGACGATTACAGCCAAGGATCCCTCACATGACACCACTGTGCTATATAAATCTGTCATCCTCTCACCACTGACTTAAATAAGATCCTAGGAAAAGACAAGGGAAAACCCTAAGAGGAGATTACTCTGAATTAATCAAAATTAACAGAATCGCCTGAGGTTTCCTTTCTGTCGCCTGGTAAAATAAGAGCTCAAAGTAGAAAGCAAGCTGGATAACAAAAAAAAAAAAAAAAAAAAAAAAGTAAAAGCTACTACTGTTACTACTATTATTATTATTAATTACTTTTCACCCCGAGCTTGTGCTCTGAATATCACTACATTTGCACAATTATATGTCTTTCCCATTAGACTATAATCTACAATCTCCTCCTAAGAAAACTTACTGTTTATTCCTCCTGCCTTTCATTCCCTGCAGTCTACTTACTGAATGAATAAAAGGGTGGTGAAAAGACATTAAGAACTGAGAAATTGGCTGGTACGGTAGGTAATACATGCTTATGTCCAGCATCTCTTTTCTGTCATAATATTCCACAAAACTTAGGTTTTGTTTTGTCTTCACATTTTTCAAAATATGTAGTGTTAACCTGACCTTCTGTCATGCAATTTTGGCTTAAAATTCTTAATGATAGGAATACCCCAAGCTGCTCTCCCATTAAAACAAAATCTTCTTTTCAGAAAATATTTCTAGAGTCAACATTGCTCAGTTCCCTTATTTACTGTGGAATATATAAAAAGAAACCCAGAACACTGTATTTCTGTAATAATTCCTACTGTTTCAATTTAAGTTAGAATCCTAGGACTTTAAAAAAAAAGTCCCTTTCAGCTACAATATGTCAATTCATTGGCCTATTGCAGAAGTAGATTTCTCTTATGCCTCTTTTGTAAGTAGCAATGATTCTCCAAATGAGACCAACTTGGATGCTCATTAAATGTGCAGTATGTTGTGTGGGTGTGTGGAGGGTGGGGAGGTGCCCACACGTGCACATAAAACAAGATATAGGGTACATGGAAACATAATCCTTTGAAAATGGGAGAAAAATAAATTACTTTGGAACAATGAGCCATTTCACAAACACAATATAAATTTCCACATACAGCACAGTAGAACTTGTAATTTTGTTGAATGCACTGCTTCCCTCACAATATTTCTCAATTGACAGAAATTTTCATCAGAAATAGGAATGGAAGTAGACAAAAACAATTAGTTTTCCCATGAAATCAAATATAAGGAAAATTCTTTTGCTCATTGGAAGGAAAATTAGCCATTTCTTACTCATTATAGCTAATAAGTAGGAGTATGAATATCAATTGATTGAAAATCAGTGAAGCAAAAATGGCACATTTAAATCAGTACTATTGAATCAAAGTTAATCACATCTCAACCAGAATCAAAGAACAGTGTCAGAAATGGCCCATTGTGAAGAAAGCCAAACTCAGAAACTTTCTACTCTAAAACCAAATCGTGATGAGTAACTATATATTCAAAATATATATATAATAAAATTTTAGTCTGATTAAGGGATCAAATTATGAAAGAGTTGGTGAAATAGTAAGGCGAACATCTATTGCGTTAAGTACCTCAGCTACAAGGAACGATCTCCAGATCATCCCTGCCATAGAACTACTCTTGGAATAATACAAAGGATCAAATCTGTCATTAAAAATGGGTACAGCTACACTTGAGGTGAACATAGCATAATGTATAGAGAAGTTGAGTCACTATGTTGTACACATGAAACTAACGTAACATTGTGAGTCAACTATATTCAAATAAAAAACATTTTAAAGAAACGGGTATAGTAGAGGATTCCTTAGTGGGGAATATTCTTTTGCAACTAATGAAAAGAGAAGAAAATAATATATGCTATCAGGAAGAGATTTTTTTTTCAAATGGGCATTTAGATTATTTTTTAAATTGAATTATGTATACTATTTCCCAATCTAGCTCCAATCTACTCTCCAGGTTATCATACCTAAATAGTCTTAGTTCTTTCTAAACACACTTTACTTGATGGGTTCAGTTTTGGTCCTTTAGACATAGCTAGCCTTTCCATGTGCCACCTCACAATCAATTTTAACACCTCTTCCAGGTATTTGTTGAGGACCCACTGTCAGGTTTCTTTACATGCTGCTTCTAGTTGTTGACCCTCTGAATGTCTGCTCCATGCCCTAGATGGATATCATCTTCTATTTCCTGAACTTAGCAATCTGTTTAGACTCTCTTAGCTTTCTGTATATTTTATAGACTCCTTTTGATTTGTCATTCAATAGATCACTATTGGTAGTATGCTATACTCTGAGCACTGAGTCACATGCCATGTTCCCCACAGATGTGAGTGTCTGCAGTCCTGTTCTCAAGATTTTTCTAGCTAACCCAGCATCCAAGGAGTGATTCAGATATTTGACTCTTGCACCTCCAGGCCTTCTGTGGAACTCTGCTTTCTCTCTGTGCACTTGTTGAGGTACTTTCTGCCATCTCGTCCAACCTCAAGTATCAGTTGTGCCAAGAAGTCTCCTTAGGAAAAAAACAGTGTTGAAAGAGCTCCCTTCTCCTATGACTATCAGTTGGTATTACTCTAACAGTATTTATCATTTATATATATGATATATATATATATATATATATATATATATATATATACACACTTTGTATACTATAGTACATACATATCATATATATACAATGTATATACAGTATAACACATAATACTGTGTATTACATAGTATATAATAATTGGAGATACATCTGATCTCCCATAATAGAAAATTACCTATTTGGAAATAAGGATGAACTCTCAATTTCATTTGTTTCACCCATAATGCTTAGCAGAGTGCATACACAGTGAACTAGTAAAAGTCTGTTGATGTGACTAGTCGGTCTGTCAACATCACTACAAATGAATTCACTTTTAACTTCCTAAGTATTCACTTGTTCACTCTAATTGCAGCCCTAGGAGAAATGCAGCTGCAGGAGAAATCCAGTTGAAAAAGTGAGTGGTAGAACATGAACTTGGAGAGTGGTAGGATGGTCCTAAATTCATTTGGAAAGTTTAGAGGCTACATGGTGTTTTGTCAAGGTCACTGAAATGTTTGCTAGAGGACTTGGTTTGCAAAATAGTCTTTGCTGATAATTAGCTGCATGATTACAGACAAACTCCTTATCTCTGGCAGGGCCTCAAATTTTTAATTCACATAACAATCATTTATTTATCATCTTTCATATTCCAGGCACTATACTAGGTACTTAAATCAAAAAGAAGAGTAAGGCACTATCTCTGAACTAGATGAGCTTAAAGTATAACAAATAAATGACCATGGATACCAATAATTATCATAAAGTAAGTCCAAAGCAATGACAACATTTTGTGAAAAGTATAGTGGGAAAAGGCGGAAGAAATTAATGGATTTGCCTAATGGAAGATGAAGGTTTTACCGAGAAGGTATGTGCTAGTTCTGGCTGTTACAGACAGAGAAAACGGTGTGGTGGTAATACTTTCTATGTAGTGGAAATGGTATGTATAAATCCAGAATGCTAAGAAACTACGTGGGCTGGTCAGCTGCTCCATGTTCCTCAGAGTTGTTTGGACCATAAATATGATGGGAGATGACTGGAAATGAGCTCTAGGGGATCAATGAAGGAAACCCTGTGTCTTGGAAAGAAGTATAGACATTTTATTATAGATCATTGGCTCCCAAATGGTCTTGGATTTCTAACATTCTTTGGAGGACCCCCAAGGCTTGCTGATATTTCAGCAATATGAGGCAGAAGTAGAGGAAACCTTGAAGTTAAACTGGTAGAAATTTGTGTTTTTTTCCTTCAATCATTTTAGCTCCTATTTTATGTTTTATTTTGGGGTTCTGCAGAAGATTTACCTTGGCAATCAATCTTGGTTATAAACCAAAAAGGAGAGGTGCCTGGGTGGCTCAGTTGGGTAAGCATCCAACTTTGGCTCAGGTCATAATCTCATAGTTCATGAGTTTGAGCTCCATGTTGTGCTTTTTGCTGACAGCTCAGAGCCTGGAGCCTGCTTTGGATTCTGTGTCTCCTTCACTCTGCATCTCCCGCACTTGTGCTCTGTCTCTCTCTTTCTCTCAAAAATAAATAAACATTAAAAAAATAAATAAAAATGATAATAAAGCTCTGCAATAAAACATGGAGGGCAGTGGATGGTGCCTATGTTTGGATGAGACTGGATGTGTCCTACAGAAAGAGACCTATGGCAACACTTGAGACAGCATGAAACCTGAGCTTGGAGAGACATGGGCCAGGGAGCCTAGTTGTTACAGACACCTAGGGGAGAGATGGTGAGGTCCAGAGATAAAGTAGTGTCAGTGCAGTGGTGGAAAAGGAGCAAATGGATTCTACAGAAACTGAAGTGGTAATAAAAGGGAGTTGGGCTGGATAATTGCTCCCTAACATGGTGAAAGGTTGTACTCAGAGACTCATAGTTGCTTTCAGCATTTGTTCTTCCTCTTGTCAGCCATATTCACATGCCATTAATTTCTCTCTCCTGCTGATAATGTCCTCTTCTCAGCAGTGTGGCTGTCTAATTGTTACTGTATGGTGCTGGAATGTGGTTCATAAAGAGGTGGGTAGTCTTGCTGACTCTTACTCATCAGCCTACAGCAGCTTGTTCACTAAGGGACTTTAGGTCTTACAACAGTTATATTTAAAAAGTTGCCGGGTGGCTTCTTTGCAGAGCCCATATTAATACGTGTTTCTGTGAATCTGATGGAATCTCTAGCCTACAGATCTAAAGCAACCATTTAATTGATCCTACAGGGATCCCTCTGAGCTCTAAAAGTCTTTGCGTTGTATTTTTCTAGTTCTCAGTCTATGTGAATGGTGCACAATCTTTGTGCTCATACATTTGGAATGGTAGAAATTCTGGCAGCACATTTGAAGTAATAAAACTTCACTAAATGAGTCATCAATCATTACTACATAAGCATTACTTAGTTATAACAATCTCTTACTATGACAATGAAAGCACCCACAAACTAACTGGATCTAAATTTAGTCTCTACTATTTACTGGGGAAGACTAACATATCTTGATTAAAGTCTGTGACTTTCTAAAATTTCTAAATCTTGGTTTTCTTAGATTAAAAGGAAGGACATTTCTTTGAAGGTTAAATGAGATAACCCATAGAAAGCATTTTGTACAATGCCCAGCACATAAAATTTAGCTCTGTTATTAAGATTTTCAAATATTTCATCCACATCATTATTATTTTTACACACCCAATAATTTGTATTGTATTCTCTTTTGAATATAATTGTTTTCTGTCCAGACCTGCTCCCTTGAATATTTATGGGGAATTTTTAAATAAATTTTTATAACACGGTCTTAATTCATAGTCATTTCTAGTTACTTTGCCTTGCATAATGTTGCACAACTTACACAGTCAGCATTCCATCTGATGATGCTCCATATGTATATACACCTAGTGTGTAAGACTACCTTTAAAAAAATTAACTCCAGTATAATTAGCCTATAGTGTTATACTAGCTTCAGGTGTGTAATATAGTGATTCACCAATTCTATACATGACTCAGTGCTCATCACAATAAGTTTACTCTAAATCCCCTTCACCTAGTTCACCCATCTCCCCTCTGGCAGCCACCGGTTTGTTCTCAATATTTGAGTCTTTTTTTTTTTTTTTAATATCTCTTTTTTCTTCTTTCTTTCTTTGTTTTGTTTCTTCACTTCCACATATGAGTGAAATCATATGGTATTTGGTAAGACTACCTCTTATGTGATCATTAAAATCAGGAGGTAAACCATCAAAGTTACACATAATATCACATGCTATGATAGCAGGAAAAGAAGTACTGTACTCTGACATACAATGTCTTTATAAAAGCAGCAGCAAGAGTTGTTGACAAGTCCCTGTACTGAAATTTAGGAAATGCGAACTCTAACTTAGATTTCAGTTGTCTGTACGTATAAAGAATGGGCTTAAGGTGTCTAACAACTGTACTGACTTGGCCAGTTACAGGCCCATGAGAACATGAAAACCGTACATTTGTTACAACGGATGAATCCACACTGACACATCATTATCGCCCGAAGCCAATCGTTTAGAATAGGGTTCACTGTGGGTGTTGCGCAGTTTATGCGTTTTGACAAAAGTGTAATGACAGATGTCCACCATTATAGTATCACAAAAAAATAGTTTCATTGCCCTAAAAATCTCCACACTCTTCCCACTCATCTTGCCTTCTCCTCTACCCCTGGTAACCATGATCTTTGTGTCTTTTTCAGAATGTCACATGATTAGAAGTACTAAGTGACTTCACTTAGTAGCATGCGTTTAAGGTTCATCAATGCCTTTTCATGTCTTGATAGCTCATTTATTTTTAGTGCTGAACAATATTCCATTGTCTGGATATTCCACAGTTTACTTATCCATTCACCAAGTGAAAGACATTTTGAGTGTTTTCAAGGTTGGCAATTAAAAATAAAGCTGCTATAAATATCCATGTGCAGGTTTTATGTAGACATAAATTTCCACTCCTGTGGGTAAATAAACACCAAGGAGCACAATTGCTGGATTGTATGTTAAGAAGAGTACTAACAGTGGGCGCCTGGGTGGCACAGTTGGTTAAGTATCTGACTTCGGCTCAGGTCATAGCCTCACACAGTTCATGGGTTCAAGCCCTGCATCGGGTTCCGTGCTGACAGCTCAGAGCCTGGAGCCTGCTTCCAATTCTGTGTCTCCCTCTCTCTGCTCCTTGCCCCCCTCTCTCTCTCTCTCTCTCTCAAAAATAAAATAAACATTAAAAAAAGAAGAACACTATTAGCTTTGTAAAACCTCCAAATGGTCTGTCAAAGCAACTGTGCCATTTTGCATTTCCATCAGCAATAAATAAAAGTTCCTGTTATCCCACATCCTCACCAGCATTTGGTGTTGCCAGTGTTCCAGATCTGGGCTATTCTATCAGGTATGTAGTTATAGCTCATTGTTTTGATTTGCAAATTCCTAGTGACATATAATGTGGTGCAGCTTTGAATATGATAAACTGCATCTGTATTTCTTCTTTGGTGAGGTGTCAAGATCTTATTGGCCCATTTTTTTCAAATAAGTTGTTTGTTCTGTTATTGTTGATTTTTCAGTTTTTGTGTGTGTGTGTGTGTATTTTGGATAACAGTCCTTATCAGATGTCTCTTTTTTTGCAATTATTTTCTCCCCTTATGTGGCTTTATTTCCCATTCTCTTGAACTTTTGTTAAATTTTAATTGTGATAATAGTGTTTGTAGAGGTAAAACACGGATGCCTAGGACCCAGAGGTGTCCCTTACAATGAACTGCAATTTGGACATTGTTTTTATGAATTCATTCAATACATTAAATTATTTCTTTAGGATTTGCCTCTTTCCTTAAAAAAAAACTGCTAAATTTCTAAGTTGATAATATGGTCAGTTGTATTCTGGTTCAATTAAGTTTATTACAATTCATAAGATATTTATTGAGATGATGAGAGATATTCCATTATATACACTCAGGTTTAAATCTTAATTACTCTCATCAACCAACCTGATTGGGTATAGAATTCTTGGATCACAAATGTTTTTCTCATTAGACTGAGATACATTTTCTTCTTGAATTTAGCATTCATGAAAAGTGTACAATTAGATTATTATATGTATTTTACCTATCTGGATGCAGGCTTTTTTCTTATATCTCTGAAATAACAATAAAAGGCAGAAAGTCAGGATAGGTCTAGATGTTAGTCTCTTTGATGTTGCTTTGCCAATGGGGGAAGTTTTGATCTGTGGACCAGGATATTTTATCTTGATAGTGGTTTATGTTTAACATGCTCTGGTTTTCCCTTTGGGCATGTCCATTATCCATACAATGAATATTTGTTTGCTTCATTGCTCTCGTAATTCTCAGAGCTTTCTCCTTTATTTCTGCATCAATATGAAGCTTTTAAACACTACTCTGTTCATCACTGAATTAAAATTTTAATGCACTTTTTTTTGTCCTTTATTGCCACCACTGGCGATTTTACTTCTCAATATTGCATTTTTTTTTTAATTTTTTTTTTCAACGTTTATTTATTTTGGGGACAGAGAGAGACAGAGCATGAACGGGGGAGGAGCAGAGAGAGAGGGAGACACAGAATCGGAAACAGGCTCCAGGCTCTAAGCCATCAGCCCAGAGCCTGACGCGGGGCTCGAACTCACGGACCGCGAGATTGTGACCTGGCTGAAGTCGGACGCTTAACCGACTGCACCACCCAGGCGCCCCTCAATATTGCATTTTAACTTCTTTTCTTTTTTCTTTCTCTGCTCTCTTTTCCCATCTCTCTGTGCCCCTTTCTTCTCATCTTTTATCTGTCAGTTTGGAGCCCAGGTTTACTGTAGTTTCTAAAATTGTCTTTGCTTTTTTTATAATACACATTTTCCAAAACAATGTCTTTGCCTTTGCATCTTTTAAGTTATGCTCCCCTTTCGGATACTTGTAGTATATTATTTGCAGATCTATGCAAGATTTTGTCCATTTAAAAACTCTTAGAGAGAATGTCTTGTTCTTATCCAGGGTTTGGAAATAGAGTGCATAGAGTATTCTAGACGTGACCATTATATGCTTAAATTTAACAGAACCTACCCCCCACCACCTTCTGTCTTTGAATCTTATGTCTGTATAGACACATATTTCTGAGCCAAATCACCAATGTAGACCAATCTTCTCTATTGTCAGAATCTAAACCATACCAGAAAATTAGATAAAGACTGCTTTTCCTTTCTGTAAAAATGCAATATTATACACCATTTGAAAGTGTATGAGGAGTGATTTATGGAGGTTATACTTTACTAATTCTTTGTTGTTGAATCAGTTATTTAACTTTTCCAAATCACAATTTTCTTTTCTCTAAAACAGGGATAATAATCCTTATCCTGGAGGCAGGTTGAGTGAATTAAATGAGTTCATATTTGTAAAGCACTTATCACAGCCTGGTGCAGAATATGCATTCAAAGATTATTAGATTATTTTTTATTACACATATTATTTAATAATATTTAGTTCTGTCATTTACTTAGCTCTCAATGAAAACTCTCTCTTGAATTTTATAAAGAGACCTACATTACATTTAGATATAGCTATAGTGAACATTCTTCCAGCATCCATTTCACATGAGAAACGACTATTGATGGTAAAAATGGAAAATGCAAGAGATAGTTCTGCAATAGAGTCAGAGAGCATAAAAGCAAGTTAAAATACACAAAGTAATTCAGAATAATTTAACAATATATTATAACAAATTAGCTCAAGGTAATGATTTTCCACATAAACTAAGGACAAGAGAAAGTGTGCCTATATCCATGTTCACTGAAAAAAGTCTACTGCATAGGATCCTAATCAGGTGTGATGTTGTGTATTTCACATTCGTAATGATGTATAATAGTATTTAAAGTCCCTTTAGTTGTTAGGTTGTAAGTCATATCTGCATTTATTCTGCAGCAAATGAAATGGGGTTTTAATGGCATGTTGAATTGTATTGTAAATCTTCCAATGGGATTACAATTAATTCATAATATTGGTTGATATAACAAAATGACTGAATATGTTTATGTATCACTCAATTTTATGGTATAAGTCTGAACATAAATTTAGGCTTCAACGACTTTCCTTGAGACTTAATAGGCCGCTTAGCTAGAAAGATTCTTACAGAATACACAATGAAAGTTAATGCCCTAGTTTCTCTGGACTATGAAAAGAGTAGCCTGCTAATCCAGTTTTACTCAGTTCTGTGACAGAATCAGGGGGAAGTAAGGCTTATAATCTATTTTAGCTTCAATTTCACTTGTGATTCCATCTCATCTAACACATATACGCAAAACTGTAGAGTCTATTCTCCATTCAAAAAAAATAACCTAGGCAAACCCAGATATGTAAAATAAATAAAACAACTGCTTGGCGATCTCTGGGCAGATTATTTCAGAAGCTCCTCCTGCTTGCCTCACCTTGAAAGTCCTAAGAGAGCTATTCAGAGCAGTTTGAATACAAATTCATGGGTTTCTTCATTGAAAATGGACCAAAGGAAATAACATACTGTTATTTTCCACCTATAATTCTATTTCTCTGGAGTAATTTCAGCTAGCATTTACAGTATCTATTATGGAGAACCTAACTTGCAATATAATAATATATGCATTTGTGTCTTTTTCTTTTTATTAAAAAAAAAACTCAGAAAAAGAGTATATGTCACTGTTAGAGATGGAGATATATCTATTTCTTTAAGCAGTTCCTAATGTCTTCAAATTCTACTTTTTGATGATTCAATTTCCCCTTTTAAGCAATTTATACTAGTTTAACTCATTTAGTAATTCTCACACTTTTTTTTAATGTTTTATTTATTTTTGAAAAAGAGAGCCCAAGCAGGGGAGGGAGGGAGGGAGAGAGGGAGAGAGAGAGAGAGAGAGAGAGAGAGAGAGAGAGAGAGAGAGCAGGACAGAAGATCCAAAGAGGGCTATGTGCTAAGAGCAGAAAGCCTGATGTGGGGCTTGAACTCACAAACTGCAAGATCATGACCTGAGCCAAAGTCAGACACTCAACCAACTGAGCCAACCAGGCACCCCAAATAATTCTCACACTTTGTTAACCCACTAAAATATCCAGTGGGGGGGCGCCTGGGTGGCTCAGTTGGTTAAGCATCTAACTTTGGCTTGGATCATGATCACGAAGTTCCTGAGTCAAGCCCCGCCTCGCACTCTGTGCTGACAGCTCGGAACCTGGAGCCTGCCTTGGATTCTGTGTTTCCCTCTCTCTCTCTGCCCCTCCCCAGCTTACACTCTGTCTGTCTCAAAAATAAACTCTAAAAAAAAATTAAAATATCAGGTGGACATTCACTTTTAATTTTCAAATTTTCTTTATTACTTTTAGCATTCATTTTTTTTAATTTTTATTTTTTTAGCATTTAAAACTAAAAAAAAAAAAAAAAAGATACATTTTAATTAAGACTTGATGAATTGCAATCCGGAACTTAAGTGTGTGTGTCCAGATTGTAATCCATCAACTGAAAAGGGCACCGATCATGTTGTAAACCATGTACAAACACAAATAACAGCTTGCTAGCCCCACTTTGTTGTTTTTAATAGTAATACTGTCTATCTGGAAGACAGGGAATTTTAACATCTGTCTTCATAACATTTAGAGTTCATACTCTCTAGCTTTTGGCTTAAGAATGTAGTAGGACACTCAAAATTTCTTTGGCATAGCTCCAGAACATGCTCTTAAGTCTTCCAAAAAGGTAACTAAATTTGGAGTTCAACATAAATAGAACCTCTTAATGACAGTAATTTCTAAGACTGATTGAATGACAATATTTAGTTGAGAGATACAATATCTCCTTAGCTGCAGGTTCAGTAAGGAGAAGAATGGAAAAGGGACCTTGTCAACAATGGAACAGAGGGCAGTGATTCTGAGGTAACCAGCAGTGATCATGCTACCATCAAAGAATAGCAACCATAGGTACCAAGAAGAAGCACGCAGCAAAGGAAAGAGAATAAATTTGTGTTCCAAGTAACAAAACTAGGTGGGAGCTGAAAGTCAAAACTGACATTGCCACACAAATCTTTGATTGTCTTCAGATCATGAGCATTTGATCATGAGCATTTCTAAGGAAACAGGACTATACCTAGGTGAATCTATCCTTAACACACAGATATAATTGGTATATACATACCAATGCCATTGTAATTTTTTGTTTTGGAGAAAATATCTTATACCAGTTAGGCAATGCAGCATTTAAAAATTCATGAGTCAATTTCTGCTTTTGACAAGATGAAGTAAACATGTTTTTCCTGTTTCTTCTAAGTACAATGTAAACCCTGGACATTAATACCTATATATACATCTATGTATATATGTGCATGTGTGTGTGCGTGTGTATACATACATATATAGACTGAGAAAGAGTATTATATATATATATATATATATATATATATGCCTCCAAAAGGTGCAGAAAAAGAAAGCAGACTGGCTAGGGACTATAGAACCCAAATAAATGATGGTGAATGATTTTCTTTTAGCCTCATATTCCCCAGATTTGGAAGGGCCAACAACCTGGAGACTCCAACAGATGCAGACAAAAAATAGCCTCAATAAAGGCCTACTACTTAAGCAAATGACCAGAAAAGGGGTAGCCTTGCAAGATAGAAAACTTTTCGATAGTAACCACTCTACTCCAGCCAAATATCACAGAAAAATATATGGCCTCACCCTTTCCCATAACAGCAAAGACTGAAAAGAAAGCTTAGACTTCCACCCTCACCTTGTAGAAAAGAACTCCAAACCCCATCTCTGGTAGTGTCACGAAAGGGCCAATAGTGAGCTATGAATTTTATATACACTGGTCAATAAGCCTCTCCTCCCTATGGTCTGTAAAGCCCAAACTGTGAATCTGTTATAATAACATGATCCCTCCCCCTTCTTGCTGGGCAACCTCCGAAGACACCAGGAGAATCAGGATTCTCACTACTGCCCAGCAATAATACAGTCACTTCCTTTCTGAAGTTCTAACACAGATCCCTTGTGGAGATTTCAGGCCTTCCTGCCTTTCCCAGTCAGGGTAGTATCAGACTTATTGAGAAGCCCCAATTCCCACTCACGTCTGAAAGTAATTAGGCGTATCTCTTCTACTTGGATGTTAACAGAGGATGAGTGGTGAACCTCGACTTCTACCAAATCTAGCAGTAACAGGTGATGTCTCCTCTTCCCTTTCCAGAGCGGTGTCAAAGAAAGCCAGCGAGTGCAATAGGCTTAAATAAGATCCAGAGTCTTATAACATAATACATACAATGTCAAGGTTTCAGTAGAAAATCTCATCATTCCCAAAACCAAGAAAACCTCAACTTAAATGGAAAAAAAGACAGCTAATAGACTCTGACACTGAGATGACAGAGATGTTATAATTACCTGGAATAAATTTTAGACCAGTCATAATCAAAATTCTTAAAGGAGCAGTCACAGATATGTTTGCGCCAAATGGAAAAAATATATATCTTCAGCAAAGAAAGAAAAACTGTAAAGAAGGATAAAATGGAAATTCTACAAATAAAAATATAATAATAGAAATAAAAACGCAATGGATAAGATCAAAAACATAATGGAAGCAGAGGAAAGAGCCAGTTATCCTGAAGAAAGAGAAATAGAAATAATGAAGGAGAATTACCCAAGATGAACCATAGAGAGAAAATAAATTTGAAGCAAAATTAATAGAGCCTCATGAATATGTAGCACTATATATAAAAATCTAACATTTGTGTTATCAGAGGTCTGGAAGGAGAGGAGAGAGGAGATAGGGCTGGAAATTACTAGAATAAGTAATGGCTGAGGTCAGACCAAATTTAACAAGAGGCATAAACCTTCTAATACAATAAGCCAAGCAAGCTCCAAGCACATTAAACACAAAGAAATTCATGCTAAGACATGGATTGCCATAAGATTTGGAAATCTAAAGACACAGAAAGTAACTTGAAAGCATCAAGAGAGAAAATACATCTTACTTATAAGGGATAAGCAGTGAGAATACTAGATTTCTCATGAGGAATCATGGAAGCCAGATGATGTGGCACATTTTTTTAAGCACTGAAAGGAAAAAAAAAACAAAAACCTGTCAAACTAAAATTCTACACTAAAGTATTCTTCAGAAACAATCAAAATTAAAACATTCTCAAATAAAAGAAGACTAAGAGAATTTGTCACCAGTAGACCTACCCCAAATGGGTGGCTAAAGAAATTCTTTAAACAGGAAACAATAAAGGAAGAATCTTGAACTCCATGAAGAAAGAATAAAAGAAAAAAATATGGATAAGTACATTAAAACTTTCTTCTCCTCTTGAATTTTCTAAGTTATGTTTAATGGTTGCAACAAAATTTTTTAACATTGATGTGGTTCTAAATGTATATTAAAAATTTTAAGGGGCGCCTGGGTGGCACAGTCAGTTAAGCGTCCGACTTCAGCCAGGTCACGATCTCACGGTCCGGGAGTTCCAGCCCCGCATCAGGCTCTGGGCTGATGGCTCAGAGCCTGGAGCCTGCTTCCGATTCTGTGTCTCCCTCTCTCTCTGCCCCTCCCCCGTTCATGCTCTGTCTCTCTCTGTCCCAAAAATAAATAAACGTTGAAAAAAAATTAAAAAAAATTTTTTTAAGATAATTTTAAGAAGGATAAAGAGATATATACTAAAGGAATATACTGTTTCTACATTTTATTCAAACTGATAAAATGATCACACCAGTTAGATATAAGTTGTGTGTATGTAACATAATACTTAGAAGAAATATGAAAAGATACAGTCAAAAATACTACAGATAAATAAAAATGAAATTCTAAAAAACATTCAAGTAACTCATAAGAAAGCAGGAAAAAGAAAGCAGAGACATGAAAAGCAGAGAGGAGGGCAAATAAAAAATAAATTGTCAGACTTAAGTCCTACTATAGCAATATTAATAATGAATGTAAATAGTCTAAATACCCCAATTAAAGTGCAGAGATTGTCAGAATTGATTAAAAGCATGACCCAAACATATGCTATATAAAAGAAAATTGCTTCAAATATGACAGCACAGGCAAGTTAAAAGTAAAAGGGTGGGGGAAAGTTTTCTAACTAAACCTTAATCAAAAGAAAGCAGGAGTATTTATATTAATATCAAATAAACTAGACTTCAGAGCAAATAAAATTAACAGAGATAGATTCCACATCATGATAAAAGGATCAATCCACCAAGAAGACACAGTAATCTTATATGCATATAAGCCAAAAACAGGGATGTAATACACGTGAAACAAAAACTGATAGAATTGAAAGAATGAGTCAAATCTATAAGCATAGTAGAAGACTTCAACATCCTCCTCAGCAGTAAATAGAACTATGTATGGAATCAAAATATATATATATATAACTTAACAATACAATCAATGAGCAGGAACTGATAGACATTTATAAGACACCTGCTCAATAATAGCAAAATACACATTTTTTTTGAGATCTTATGAAACATATACCAAAAGGGACCATATCCTAGGCCATAAGAATAAGAAAAACTGAACAAATTTTAAGAGGATTAAAACCATGCAGAGTATGTTCTCTGTTCGTAATGAACTAAAACTGGATGTCAAGAACAGAAAGGTATCCAGAAAATCTACACTTGGAAACTAAACAACATACTTCTAAATAATCCATCAGTGAAAGAGTATGTCTTAAATCATAAATCACATCAAACTGAATGAAAGATGAAAATAAAACATCAAAATTTGTGAGATGCAACTAAAACAGTGCTGAGAAATGTACAGCACTAAACGCTTACACTAGGAAAAGGGAGAAGCTCCAAACCAATAATCTAAGCTTTCATCTCAAGAAAATAGAAAAAGAACAAAATAAATTTAAGACAAGCAGATCTTAAGGCTTCAGAATAGTCTCCGTCTAGATGCTCTGCTTTCTGGACCCACTGGGGTTGTGATTCTGCTCCCACAGCTCTGCCACATGGGAGGTTTCATCCCCAGGATGCTGTCTGGTGACAGTCTAATCCATAAGGTTCTGTAGAGCCCTGGGGGGAGATGCAAACAATACAGGTACTCTGGAAAACAGTCTGGCAAGTTCCTAATAAACTAAACACACAAATACCACATGACTTACTTTTTCTACTGGGCATTTATCCCAGAGAAATGAAGACTTAAGTTTACACAAGAATCTGTACACAAATGTGCTAGCAGCTTTATTCATAATAGCCAAAACTGGAAGCAACTCAGATGTCCATCAGTAGGTGAACGTTTTAAGAAACTGTTGTATATCCATATGGAACACTACCTAGCAAAACAAAATAAAGAACAACAACAACAACAACAACAAAAACCACTACTGATGCACAACAATATGGAAGAATCTCTGGAGAATTATTATGAGTCAAAGAGCCAATCTCAGAAGGCTATATATAAACTGTATGATTCCATTCACATAAAGTTCTTAAAATAAAAAAAAAAAAACATGGAAAACAGATGAGTGATTTCCAGTTGGTTAAGGATGGAGAAGAGGTATAGGAAGAAAGTGGTTGTGGCTGGAAAAAGGCAACAAGAACATGGTTACGGGATTGCTCTGTATTTTGACTCCATCAATGTCAGTGTCGTATCTTGACTGTGGGGATAATGTATGGTAGTTTCGGCAGACATTTCTAATGGGGAAAACTAGGTATAGGCTACAAAATACCTCTGTGTTCTTTCTTACAACTGCATGTGAGTCTGCAATTATCTTAAAATGAAAAATTTTAAAAAGCATATTCATTCACCAGTTACATGCCATAAATATATTTCATGCATAATTTGTTATTAGTGTTTAAAATATTTTTGACATTTAAAAAATTTAATATAGTTTAGAAAACTTTATATCCCTTTCATAAATTAGAAGCTTTTTAAGCAGCCTGTAAAAATATTCCTCCTCCTTCCCACCCACCAAAAAAAATGTGATGATAGATTGAGAATGGACTACAGATAATAAGCCAATTTCACATTCTTTTGTTTGATACATAAAATATAAAAGGCATTACACACCATCTTAAGCCAATTTGATCTTAACAACTTTTATGTTATTTTTAGTAGATAATGACAAGCCCCCAAAGATGTTTAAGAAAACAATTAGCTTCTTTCTCCAAATCTCATTATCAGGTATAATAAAAGCTAGTGTCAGAGAAAATCCAAATAAGAATATTGTTTAAATGATGGCAAATATAGTAATTTATATACATCATATATATTAAGATAATTATTTTAAGATAATTATTTTAAATGGCTATAAATCCTCTAATCTTGGCAAGTAATGATGTCACAGCATACCACTGTTAATATGTATGGCTTGAAAAGTTATTAAGAGTACTCTTAAAATGATAGGCACTGAGTAATGTATAGAATTATTGAATCATTATATTGTACACCTGAAACTAATAAAACACTATATGTTAATTATACTTTAAAAAATGCACTCGAGTTGAAATTTAATAAATGTAATTTAAAAAAGAGTTATAGCTTGATAATCAAACAATCTATCTCAACTAATGTCAAACAGAATTAAGAAGAGGAGCAGAGTCTAGTGTGGGGAAAATGTAAACAAATTATGGTATAAAGTGACAAAGGTTGTTACAGACACGTGAATAATATGGCAGCTAAAACAACAGAGCAACTACTTGTGTCTGGCACAGCCATGAAAACTTTTTGCAAGACTACAATAAGGAATAGGATTTGTAGGATAATAAGTTCAGTTTTGGACACTTTTTTTGGAAAATGTCCATTAGTTATTTAAGTAGAGATATTAATTAATTAGTTAATTAATTAAGAAGGCTGTTTTATTCTTACGCATTTTTTTGTAGTTTCAAGTTTTATTTAAATTTCAGTTAACATACAATGTATATTAGTTTCAGGTGTAGAATTTAGTGATTCATCACTTACATATAACACCCAGCACTCATCACAGTACCCTCATACTCATCACCCCTTTAACCCATTCCCCGCCCCCCTTCCCCACACCCCTCCCCCCACCGTTTACCTCCCCTCCTGCAACCCTCAGTTTGTTCTCTATAGTTAAGAATTTTCTGGTTTGCCTCCCTCCATGTTCATCTGTTTTGTTTCCCTTAAATTTAAGTGGAGATGTTTAGAAGACAGTGGTATTGAGTCTTGTGATCAGAGAAGTCTTAGATGTAGAATAGATTAGAAAGCATTTGTATGGCTTAAATAAGCCCTAAAACCAAATGGGACTGATTACCAATGGAGTAGGTACATTTCAAGGAGGCACACATTCAAATACCATAGCTCTTCAACATTCAGCGGTCAAAAAAAGGAGACAACAACCAAGGAAAATGTGAAGGAGCAGCCAATGATGTGGGAGTAAAACTGAGACAATGCTGAGTCTTTTTCAGTCAAAAAAGAAGTACTTGTGATAATTTACCCACCTCTGTTTTCTAATCGAAATGTATGTTTCAACTACTACAAATATTGCCCTGGCTGCCAAAGCTACCCATGTCTGGTTGATCTGTACATCTGGATGAAGTTCTAGTAATTCTAATTTACTAATTCGAGATTAGTAAATGAAGCAACAGAGATCCATAATGTCTTATCTATCTCCCTTTCCAAGACACAAAAATTCTGAAAACCAAAGAAAGATCTGTAATTCACTTGGTAATAAAACCTGAACTGTCCTTTATCTTTGGCAACAAAACCTAATTTGAACTGACATAAGATAGTTTATAATCTTCATTTTTTTACTTAATGTGAATAGTCATGTATTTAACTGCCAAAAACTATTCTTGGCTTTGATCTTGGCATTGTTGTCCTAGACCCTTCAGCACGTGCAATGTAGTTTATTGTGTATAGACCTTATTATCTCTTCTAGACTAGAAATAGCTAAATTCTGAATGACATCTAATTTCAGAAGTACTAGAAAAGCTAACTGTGATCTTCTATTAAATTTTTCTAGCTGTGTATTTCATATAAAACTGCCTATTTTAACTGAAATTAAGATTGTAATAACCTGGTACATAATAAAATAATTCCATTCCCCACCCCCAACGTGGATATTCTTGATGTTTTTCTAAGAAGAGTGACTTTCTAATTGTAAACACAAATGTAGAGGAATTCTTACTCTTTCTTTTTTGGTTCTTTTAAAAATTGAAGTATAATTAACATACAATATTCTACTAGCTTCATGGGTACAATATAGTGATTTGACATTTGTATTGTGGCTGATCACCACAGTATATCCAGTTGCCATCTGTAAACCACACATTTTTATAGAATATTATTGACTGTATTCCCCGTGATGTATATTGCACCCTATCACTTACATATTCTATAACTGGAAGTTTGTACCTCTTGAGCCCCTTCACCCATTTTGTACCCGCCTCTACTCTGGTCCCCTGTGGGGGACAAGCTTAGGAATCCCCTGGGCTGACACCAATGGGTTAACAAGGCATAACAAAATGCAAAGCCATAGGATGCTCACACCTGCGTTTGGGTAAACAAGACAAGGCAACCAAGAATAGGGAGGTGCAAAAGCACCCCCAAATAGAAAGGGGGTGCAGAGCCCCAAATTACTATTCCATTCAACAGTTTGCCTTTTCTTTTTGTTGATGGTTTCCTTCATTGTACAGAAGGTTTTTAGTTTTAATTTGTCCTATTTATTTTTGTTGCCCTTACCTTTGGCATCAGATCAAAAAAACCCCAAAAAACAACAAAACAAAACAAAAAAACAAAAAAAAACATTTGCAAGACTGGTGGCAAGGAGTTTACCACCTACATTTTCCTCTAGGAGTTTTATTGTTTCAGGTCTAACATTCAAGTATTTAATCCATTTTGAGTTAATGTGTATATAGGATGTAAGATAGTAGTCCAGTGTCATTCTTTTGCATGGAGCTGTCCAGTTTTACCAACATCATTTATTAAAGAGACCACCATTTACCCATTCACTTTCAAAAATATTCCCAGAATTTTCTGGTTCCCAGATTTGAACCTTACCCATTATCAGTGTAAAGTCATATCTGATCAACTGTATGGGCCATTTTTTCAATAGATATTTTGAACCTACTTTATGCCCAGAACTGTATAAGGACTGGAAAAAAAGGAACTTGCCAATCTCATCCTAGGTGCCTTAATTTAGACATTGGACTGTAGAATAGAGGAATAAATACAGGGCTTTTAAGAAAAATCCTTACACACGAAGAAGAATTCTGGTGAAAGCCGTGCAGCAGCTTGTGTCCGTATAAATGTCAAGACAATCCTTAGTCACCAGTGACTTGAACCTGTTCTACACTCTCTTGCTAAGATGGAGGGTGACTAGCATGCAATGGTGGGCTCATATTTATTACTCGAATGAATAAATGCACAAATTATAATATAAATAAAAGAACTTGCTTATAAAAAGCTAGGCACCAAACAGGAAGGCCTCTTTCATGGAGAGATGACAAAGTGCTACACATCTCACTCAGACACCTGAGGGAGATTGCAGCAGCCTGGACCGAGCTGTGACACTGTACAGAAAAGCAGAGGGTAGACAGGTGCAGCTGTCCTGGATGAAGGGATTTTAGTCGAAAGACGCATTTCTAATCATACAGGACATCTCAGTGCTCCCTTTCTGACCCAGCAATTCCTAGTATCCCCCACTAGGAGAGATGAAAAGATCTTGATCTGGTGTATTTTTCATAGTATCACTGAAGATTCTCAGGCATATTTGGGAAGAGGCATACTTACAGCGATATTCTTTTAGTCAAATAGAAATTTAGACTCTATGGAGCTGTACTCAACGATCAGTAAAGTTTATGGCATCTCAGTTATACTATAATGTGTAATAAAGTGATAAACAATTTTGGATTTGAATCATTCGTGCAGCAATTTCTTCCTTTCTTTTGTGATGATAATGAGTTATATTTGTTCACAATTCTAATTCTCACATTAAACTGTAAACTCTTAATTATAAGGAACATGTCTTACTCACCTTTCCATTCAAAGCATTCATAGTGATACTAACTCATAACGGGACTAAATATTTTTTAGATAAATAAGACAATCAAGCAATGATTTCTTTATTTGCAATGATGAAAAAGCAAAGGATTTTAATCAATGCTTTTGTGTGGGAAAGAACACTTGTTATTAAATGGTCCTGGATAAAGTGCTAGTTTTGTTGTTTATCTGTATGTTTACCAATCATATGACCTTCAGCAATCTGCTTAAATTTAGATCATCTTCATTGATCCATGCATACACACTAAAGAATGCAAATTTTCTAAAACTGTTTACACCACAAACATCTCATGGTTATATTTCAAAACCAAATATATCAGGAATGATGTATATTTGTGTGAGTGTGTGTAGATGTGTTTATGTAAAGATATAGGATAAAGACATATAACACAGGAAAAAGCTCAGCTCAAACACTGGGATGTCAGTCTAATCAAAGACCAAACTCCCTATTAGTGTTGGATCTCTTGTTTTGTCCTTCAAAAGAAGTGTTGCTGGATGCCAGAAAAAGATTTCTACTTTCATGATGCCAGGGAAGAATCTTGAGTCCATAATTAAGTCTCTTATGTGAGCAAGTGACTGGTCACAATTGTTGAACCTGTCATCCCTCACTTAGTCTCTGAGACTTCTTTGTTCGGACCCTGGACCTATATTGGTCATCTTTTTTTTTATTTATTTATTTTTTTTTAATGTTTATTTATCTTTGAGAGAGAGAGAGAGAGAGAGAGAGAGAGAGAGATCATGAGCGGGGGAGGGGGAGAGAGAGAAGGAGACAGAATTCAAAACAGGCTCTAGGCTCTGAGCTGTCCGCACAGAGCCTAATGCAGGACTCAAACCCACAAGCTGTGAGATCATGACCTGAGCCGAAGTCGAACGCTTAACCAACTGAGGCACCCAGGCGCCCCAATTATTTCATCATTTCTAAGTGTATCACTAGGTTTATGAGAACTTTGGAATCCCCCGTTACACCATGTACAAATAGTGGGGAATCTGGGATACTCTCCAAGCCACTTTGAATCTAATAGAGGACACCAGGTGGAATGTGGTATCATGCTGACTACATAAGCTTTCCAAATATAGGATATAGGAAAGATATAGGGTATAGGGAAGAAGTAGGAAGCAAAATGGCACTCATTTTCTCACCCCAAGACACATATGCATTAAACCTATTTGGATATATATATACACCATACTCTTCCATTCAATGACCACTAGAAGGAGTAGTGACTAGGGACTCCCACATCTGACCTCTTATTCTTTTTTTTTTTTTTTTAATTTTTTTTTCAATGTTTTTTATTTATTTTTGGGACAGAGAGAGACAGAGCATGAACGGGGGAGGGGCAGAGAGAGAGGGAGACCCAGAATCGGAAACAGGCTCCAGGCTCCGAGCCATCAGCCCAGAGCCCGACGCGGGGCTCGAACTCACGGACCGCGAGATCGTGACCTGGCTGAAGTCAGACGCTTAACCGACTGCGCCACCCAGGCGCCCCTGACCTCTTATTCTTCTGCCTTATTTCTTCCTCTTCAAGGGTAGAGGACATATCAATTTTCCATTCATATTGCATAGGAATTTATTTTACATTATTCTTCTTATCCACCCCTAGAGTTAAGGTGAATATATAAACTAGCCTGAAAACTGGGACACTTTTGAGAATGGAAGAGAGAAGTACAAGTGCTAAACTGGTTGTGACAATTGAATAAAAGGCAAAAATTAAGACTGTCCTTGTCCATAACTCTTCTTTATTATAAGGCTCTATGAGTCAGTGCACTAGGCTTGACCCAATATAGTAAAGGGAAACTTGGAATTTAGAAGACTTCTTAATAAAGTATGACTTTCAAAAGGACTGTTTTCCCAGAAACTCAAAGAAGTTAGCCTCATACTCCAACATGAGCAATGATGACTTTGGTCTCGGCAGAAACCAACATTTTCTGAAGCAATAAATGTTTTTGATTGGATTGGGGAAAGGGTGGGAGAAGTGATGATTTGGGGGCTAGAATTATAAAAAAAGAAAAAAAATCATTTGATCTTTTAGAAACACTATTTCTTTAAATGTAGTTAATGACTAGAACAAAAGGTGGATAAAAAAAATTAATGTTTTCTTTCTTTTTAAGACAGAGCATGATGGGGCGCCTGGGTGGCGCAGTCGGTTGAGCGTCCGACTTCAGCCAGGTCACGATCTCGCAGTCCGCGAGTTCGAGCCCCGCGTCAGGTTCTGGGCTGATTCTGTTTCCGATTCTGTGTCTCCCTCTCTCTCTGCCCCTCCCCCGTTCATGCTCTGTCTCTCTCTGTTCCAAAAATAAATAAACGTTGAAAAAAAAAAATTTAAAAAAAAAAAAAAAAAAAGACAGAGCATGAGTGGGGATGGGGCAGACAGAGAGGGAAACACAGAATGTGAAGCAGGCTCCAGGCTCTGAGCTGTCAGCACAGAGCCCGATGCGGGGCTTGAACTCACAAACTATGAGATCATGACCTGAGCCGAAGTCGGATGCTCAACCGACTGAGCCACCCAGGCGCCCCAAAAAGGTGGATTTTTTAACATTTATTTTGTGGATTAGAAAGTTGACCTGCTGGGATGTAAATTTTTAAAAATAAAAAGTAAAAAAAAAGAAGGTTGACCTGTTGTATACCTTTCATTTTCTATCTCATTTAGAATTCATGTTATATATTTATTACACACATTTTGAAATATAAAAAATAATAGATATTTCATTTAATTGCTTATGTACAAGTTAATTGTGCTGTAATCAAAGATATGATTTTAACACTGGAAATGGCAACCAAAAATATTTTATTTACATAAAGCAAGAGATTTTGCTATTTCAATTTTTAAAAAATAGATAACAAAATTGCCACTTGCCCATATTATATTCTGAATTCATGTTGTTGCAAAATGCATTATTAAAAAGTTTTATTCTTTCTAATAATGACAGAGCAATATAGAATGTAGGATTGTGAGGAACACAATCCTCTTTCAATTGCATGCAAAAGAAAGCCTCAAGTATTCCCAGCAGAAGGCAATGCCATAGCTCATTTTAACAATGTTATTTATAGCTGCCTAGAATGAGTAATTTACCAGAGTAAGTGGCGAGGCATCTTTATTTTCATTATATAGTTTTGTCACTTGTAAAGTTGTATCATTAGTTTCCAGATGTATGTAGATTGTGTAAGAATATAAACTGGTCAGATCGTTTTTTTGTTCTGAGAAAAATGCCATTGGGATTTTGATAGGGATTGCACTGAATCTGTAGATCTCTTTGGGTAGTATGATAATAACACTGTCTTCCAATCCATAAGCATGGATGTCTTTCCATTTGTTTGTATCTTTAATTCCTTTCATTAATGTTTTGTACTTTTCAGCATACAAGTCTTTACCCTCCTTAATTAAGTTTATTCCTAAGCATTTTTTTTTTTTTTACTTTTTGCATGGTATTGGTGGGAATACAAGATGGAACAGACACTAAATTGAGGTTCATTAAAACTTAAAAACAGAACTACCATAAAATCCAGCAAAACCTCTTGTGGGGATTTATCCAAAAGCATTGACATTAAGATTTCAAACGGTATTATTACTCTTGTGTTCATTGTAGTACTATTACCAATTTCCAAGATATGGAAACAACCTAAATGTCCATCAACAGATGAATGGATACAAAAGATGTACATACACACAATGGAATACTATGCGGCCTTTAACAAGAAATCTTGCCATATGTGACAACACAAACTGTGAGGATATTATAAGTGAAGTAAAGCAGTCACAGACAGATACTGCATGATTCCACTTATATGAAGTGTCTAAAATTCATGTAAGTGGAAAATAAAATTCACATAAATAAAAATTATGTGAAATTCTATAAGTCAAATTTGTAAGTCAAAGAGAGGAATGTTGGTTGCTAGAGGCTTGGGGAAGGGCAGTAAATAATCAATGGGCATAAAGTTTCAGTCAAGCAAGATGACTAGAGATTTTCTATGCAACATTGATTGTACCCATAGACCACAATGTTTTGCACACTTAAATTTTTAAGAGGGTGTATCTCATGCTAAGTGTTCTTACGATATTTTTTTCAAAAAATGAAATGAAAAAAATGGTTGAAAATGAGTGGACTCTACATTCTGTAGTGTCTAGAAAGTGCTTTAGAGCTGGAGAGTGGCAAAAGCAGAGACAAATGGAGGCCAAAATAATAATTATAGAGTTTTGCTGATTATACTAGCTAGGTTATTATAAATTTTTAAAAAGGTATTTCGTGTTGGAGAGTATTGAAAAACATTTAGTAGCAATGATCAAAAGGTACAATTAAAAGCAGTTCAAAGCCAAGGCACCATTATTTATTTTTTTAAAGCAAAGTGAATTGGACTTTCAAAAGGTCAAAACAATTGTAAATTAGAGGAAAAAAAGCAAATGTTAAAGGAAGAGAAAGTCAAGAGAGCAATCATCTGGAAGCTACCCCTACAAAACAAAAGATATAAACAACATCCAGCTTTGCTTTGGATGCCTAACTCTTGGGTAGAATATTTATATTATGAACATGCATAGTTATTGGCTTAAACACTAAGAAAATACAGGAAAGCAGAAAGGGTCAGGATGGAGAAGGGAGGGGGAGGGTTAAATAAAAAATTCCACAAGTTTAAATGGAAGGAAACTTGGCAAATGAAAATCCAAAATTGAATTCTTAATCACCAGCTTCCTCTCTCACATTCAGAAGATGGACTATATCATTAACCTAAAAAAATGGGCATAAGAGTCACACATAGACAGAAAATCACCATCTACTTAAAACCAAAGCAATTTGATATAAAGCCCAAGGAGAACAAACTCCCTTCTCCCATGCAATTATGAAACCTCATTTTGAAAGCATATTTGAATCATAAAGCCAACTACATTCACTGGTAATAAATAATAAAAATATGTTTAATTTTATATATAATAGCATGTTTCAAACTTGAATGAAGGCAATTTGCCCATGATGGATCCCACATGCCTGGTGACAAATTTTCAGACCTGTTAAAAAGTTTTTATAAGCCTTCTGTAAAATTGAAATGTACACGGCTTTACTATTTTTTAAATCAGTAAGCAAAACCAGGAAAATATACTTACCTGCTTCTTTAGGCATTTCAGTGCCATCAGAAAATATGAAAAGATAGAAGATGAAAAATAGAAATAAAAATCAAAATTTCCATGAAATAGAAACAGTGGCAAAACTTAGATGTAATTTGGATTGTGTATGGCAATGATGCTTTTTTAAAAAAGTGATTTGTATTTATAACAACTCTATACAGCTATGAAGACAGATTGTCAATAGTAGAAGGAGATATCTAAGCAACAGAATTCAGATGGTCCCAAGAACATTAAAGATAAGATATAGGGCTCATTAAATTAACTTCTGCGTACAAGGAATTGATGCACATAGAGCTGGAAACCAAAAGCTGATACTTGACAAGGTCACCGAATCGATATATGCAGATAGTACTCTGCACAATTGCAGAGGGCATCATCTGAACAATCTCTGATATAAATGGTACCTCTACAGTTGTGCGGTGCAAAAACTTACCAAGTAAACAACAATAATCACAATAACAAACAAACAAACAAACAAACAGAAATTATGTAAGGAACCATATATCTGAGGCCTCTGGAACCTGGGACTACAAAATATCACAGCACTTAATTTTTGCTACAGAAATTGGTCCAAACAGGTTAAATTCAACATAGCCCAAACCCGAGGTATCTCCTGGCCATTTTAACAAATATTTCCAGGGCCTTAGTTGAATTCAAGATGAAGTTCCCTTCCACTTCACTGCACTCCCCACATCTTGCCATAGTGACCTAACCTCAGTTTCTGAAGTGTATGATGAGATGGCCTCTCCACTCTTCAACCTGCTGTCATGCTTGCTGCCTGCAACCAGTGCCTAGCACAGAAACTCAGCACATAGTTTTCCCATCTCCAGTTTTCCACAGCCAAATTGAAACCAGAGTTGATTTGTACATGGCTAGAGGTGAATACATGATAAAAGGGGACTATAATAAGCTACCTAAAAACTATTGCCAAGGCCAGACACATTCCTGGGTCTCTTGTTGAGCCTCGTTTATATCAAATCTGTGTAGTTTAGGGAAGATCATATTATCCTTCCTTTGGTATCTAGAATCACATAAAATCTGGAAGATTTCCTTTCTGTTCTCCATCTCCTATTTCTACCCAGACCCAGAGAGTAGGCTTTCTCCCCAGCTTTCAAAAAGAACTCAGTCACCCTAGTGTCTTATTTGTCCAGGATGAGTGACAGTAGGAACCATCAAATCCCTTAGGGAAAAACCACAGCAACCTAGCTCACAGGGATATTCTCTGGCCCCATCACTCCTAAGGACAATTAAAAAGCAGTACAACATAGACACATTGGGAAATAAGTCTTATCCATAGTCTCTTCGTTCAGGCTTATATGTTTATGACCATATTAGTTTTGTATTATGCAAAAAAAATATGCTAAACAACAATAGTCATTTTTGCTATCCTCAATGAGATTTATATCTTTATATTACTGAATACAATATGGTGAATAATATTAACTTGGAAAAACAAGAGGCAAATTGGCCAAGTTAAAGACCATTTTGTTCAGGAGTCTATAAAGACATAAATGTGTAAATATCCTACTTTCATAACAATAGGGTTTGGGCGAAATATTATGTAGTCATAGTAGATAGAAAATAGAAACAAATTCAGTTTCATCTTTAGGCACTGAACTCTGCATGACAAAAGTCATATATGAGTTTTCTATGCTTTAAATTTAATTACCTAGGAGAGATTTGTTTTCTCTCTGAAACAACTCATGAAGCTCCTGTCATGTTAATTTCCAAAATGATATTTTGGCATTCACTAAATCTTTATTAAATGAATGCTGGTGAAATAATTCTTAAAAATTATGAATACTAAAGTCCACTTTATTTAATTGAATGACCATAACGTGGGGTATGGGGAGGTATGTTAGATGTATTTCATTATGAGAATCTCAGACGTGGCATTATTGAAAGACATGAGGACATCTTTCTTAAGGCTATGTTTTCAGTTTATTTTAAACTCCATTTGCAACAACTCTCTTAATATTCATTTTGATTGTCTATACTATTTAAAAATTTTTTATGTTTATTTTTGAGAGAGAGAGAGAGACAGAGTGTGAGTGGGGAAAGGGCAGAGAGAGAGGGAGACACAGAATCCAAAGCAGGCTCCAGGCCTGCTGTCAGCTCCTCCTGCTGTTGGCACAGAGCCCAATACGGGGCTCGAACACATGAACTACAAGATCATGACCAGAGACGAAGATAGACACTTAACCTACTGAACCACCCAGGTGCCCCTTTTTAATTTTTAAATGTACTACTTTGAACACCTGTGTATCTTTGCATGAAGGGGGACATAAGTAAAACTAGACGTTTGTGGCTTATTACCCTATAATAAAATCTGCCTCCACCCCAAGGCCTACTTTATGGCTCTTCTGGTAGTATTTTAGTCATCTCAGAAATTATTAATTATTTTATTATTTATGCCTACTTGTCTTCCATGCCAACAGATTTTGAGATCCTTGTAGTTAAGCCCTTGGTGTTTTGTTTGTTTTTACTTTTGTAGCCTCCAGGATGGGGGTAGTATGTAGAAGATAATGTTGGTAGAAATTAAGAATGGATAGATGGATCGGTGGATGGATGTATGGATGGTTGCTAATCTTAATGGGACAAAAAAATAATTAGGAATAAAAAGGGAATGATGTACTCATTTTTTTTTTTTTAGCAACAGGTTAAGGAACAAAATTCGAAAATATCTTTTCCATTCCTTAGCACCACCAGCCTATTTGCAATGATTTAAAATTATGATCTGACATTAGTTTCACCTCTCATCATATGAAGAAACTTTTCATGGAGTAATAATGGTCTTCAAGTGGATGGAGTGATCTGATAGCTTTTACAAGAAAAAAACACAATTTTTTTTTCCTATTTCAGGCATCAAGGATTTGGCAGAACTAATACAAAAAGAAAAAAATCATGAGTTTGAGCTTCTGCTTTTGTTTGTGAAATCCATATTTCATATTACAGTGGTTGCCAGGAGCTCTCTGAAGAGCTGACAAGCATTAAGAAATAATACATGTAACCTTCACGGGAGCCCTTCTCCAAGAATCCTTTCTTCCACACAGAGACTGTATAGTTCATCTAAAACTGCAAAGATTGCAATAAGAAAGATAACTGTCAACATTTCCACTTTAGAAGTAATGTTTCATTTTCCTATATTTAATCACAGAATTTTAGAACCATATGGTGCATGAAAAGTATGAATGGGGATTGGCTGGAGAATTGCTCCTTCAAATATAACTTAGAGACCGTATTTGGGTTGTTTTTGCCATAAACGTCTCCAGTGATATATGCTACATACCAGGGTCTTATAGCTCTATAATTTCTAAATGTTAATCTTCATCGGTTAGGTAACATGACATTTCTTATGAATGAGTGATATTTATTACTTGATATTAATTATAAAACTGCTATAGGGGTTTAAGAGAAAGCAAGATGAAAATCTGTACAGTGAAAACGCACATATAAAATTGATAGTTAAGAGGCTTGTGATCTCGTCTATTAAGCCAAGACTTCAGACCCAAAGCAATACTGGGAATGCCACATGGCAGGGTTGAGCGTCTACATCGCCTTCTCACTTCGTTTTGTGCCAATGGTCTCCTGCTATTGCGTTTACCACTCCAGTGATGACCCCAGCTGTTACTGATATGTAGCTTCTTTGACCCATCAGGTGTATGTTCTCTTACAACACAGATTCTCCAAAGATAAGCTGTGTCCAGTAGAAATGAAGAGAACATCCCCTTATCAACCTCTTATGTCTTTGTGACAAAGGATAAATTTTAAAAAGTAGTGGTGCCTGTGACCCACAACTGGACTGTTATTAATGCAAGAAGTTTTTGCATGTTCTGTCTATGGACCTTTCTTCTTTAGGGCTCAATTAGCACACCACAGTAACTTATCTCTGAGTTCTAATTTCTGAGACAAACACTGTGTGGTACAAAGGATTTCTTGTCCACCCCTTTCACCCTAAACTTTCTCCCTCACTTTACGATCATTCAGCTTCTGTTAGACTTAGGCAATCTTTCCAAAGCCCACAGTAAGGTTTAAGCTTCACTTTCACTCTTTACAGACTGCCCCGGGGAATGTGGTCTGGTCTATTTGACAGGAAACTAACATTTCAGCTGAAATAAATGAGTATATCAGATGTAGGGTAACATTATGATGTTTTTATTTCTTCATATTTTTTATCTAAAAATGAATTTGTGTGTGCATGTGTTTCACACAGAAGCTTTCTAACTGAATTGCATGAATTCATATCAAACAATCTCAGAAAAAGTTCCATGTTTAATTGCGAATTTGTCAAAGTGCTTATAATATTATACATTTAAGATTTCTTTTCTAATTTTGTAAATAAACTACAGAAACACTTGTGAAAAGAAAAGATAAATACACTGTCATTTGGAAAGAAAAGCTCAGGTCAAGTGCTTGAGTGTTTTCCAGCAGGGGGATGTCATGTTGACCGTCTAGTGGAACAAACTGCAAAGAGATCTGTGTTAAGTGGTCCTGAGCACCCTAGTCTAAAGTCTGTTATGTATTAACGTTATAGCCAATTTTGATCACTCATTCTGAGACTTATTTGCTTCATCTGTAAAATGAAGATATTAACTCCACATTATCTGATATGCACAATTATTGGAAATCATGAAGGTCATCACAGATGAACAGAAAGCGTCACAGAAAGTGAGGTTTTGAATATTTTTCAGCTTCCTGGGCAACAAAAGACATTTTAATAGACACTTATAGTGGAATATGCATAACCCACCTCTTGTGCCAACTATGCCCCCAAATTATATTCGGTAGGGTATAGCTTTTAATACATAGTCTCTGGAAACAGACAGTCTTCATTACAATAAAAGCTCCATCACTTAAAAACTGTGAAATTTTGGTCATTTTTCTTAACTGCATCTGTGTTTCAGTTTCTTTATATACAAAATGGTAAAGAGATTCTAGATCATTGAGAGGCTTACATGAGATAACAGGTAGAAAATGCCTAGAACAGGGCCTGGTACACAGTTGTCAAAAAATGCTGGGTATTATTACCAGGTCACTGTGTTTTATTTATGTCATCCTACCTCAAGGATGTTGACCAGATGGGATGTGGACCTCTGAAAACTTTGAACCAAATATCCATTTTCCCCTCTCCTCTGTCTCATACATTCACATACATATGCACATGATAAAGAACTACATCTGATAATAAGGAGAGGCTGAGAATTGAGAGCTGACACATGGCAGCAGAGTTCTAGTTACAAGTTCAAAAAGTCCTGCTGTTGAGGTCAAGAGCTTCCACAACAAGAGCATGGTTTAATTTTTTCCTTGGCTCCAATTAGATTCCTGAAAAATGATTAGAACAAATTCTGTATCGGGGATTGTGTTTAAGCTAGCTCAGTGACTTTTATTCAGAACTAAAGGAAACGATGCATACAGATTGTGTTATTTAACGGATTCAATAATCCTGTGTATAGTTCTTGGTACAATCTACAGTTATATGGCAGTAATTTTTCTACATGAGCTAGTAATTACATCAACTTAGAATAGATGCTTCTAAAATTGTTCAACTTAGAATTATATTTTACTAAAAAAGTAGTAAAAACACTTGCCCTTTAGTGCTTTCAACAATAGCCAAATTATGGAAGGAGCCTAAATGTCCATCAAATGATGAATGGATAAAGAAGATGTGGCTTATATATACAATGGAATATTACTTGGCAATGAGAAAGAATGAAATCATACCATTTGTAGCAACATGGATGGAACTGGAGAGTGTTATGCTAAGTGAAATAAGTCATGCAGAGAAAGACAGGTATCGTATGTTTTCACTCATATGTGGAACTTGATAAACTTAATAGAAGACCATGGGGGAAAGGAGGGGGAAAAATAGTTACAAACAAAGAGGGGGAGATGCAAACCATGAGACTCTTAAATACAGAGAACAAACTAAGGGTTAATGAGGGGTGGGAGAAAGGGGAAAATGGGTGATGGGCATTGAGGAGGGCACCTGTTGGGATGAGCACTGGGTGTTGTATGGAAACTAATTTGACAATAAATTATATTAAAATTTTTTATAAAAGAAAAACTCTCAAAAAAAGAAAAAAAGAAAAAGAAAGAAAAAATATTTTCTATAATATTAGGCAAAGAGTTAATTCCCACAATATACAAAGAGCTTCTACAAATCAATAAAAGACTAACTCAATTTTTTAAATGTGCAAATGATGAAGAGTTTATAGAAAAGAAAATACAGGTGTTATAAATGTACAAAAACATGTTCATAATTAAAGAATTAAAAATTTAAAAAAAACTTGCCTTCTAGAAAACAGGCAGAGTGACATTGGCAAGCTATAAGGAAAAAACAAGGAACAAGATCATAGCTTACTTTAAAATTCATTATGAAGGCAATTTAAAGAAAATTTAAAAATGAGCAATTCTCTCAAAAGAACCAAACACCAAATTTCTAAACTTGGATTTGAGATTATATATTTTGCATCGAAATTTATGTTTTTAAATTTTTCAGGGAAAAAAATGGCTATTTACCTTTTTGATTCAAATAACTTAGCTTTAATTAATTGATAATTTCTTTTTAATTTAGACATAATATGTTCATGTCATATCGATCATTATATATTAATGTGATTTATTAAGTGTACTTTTTCTGGAATAAGCCATTAAGAACAGAGATTGCAGTGTGATTGATTTATGAGCATCAGACAACGTTTAAAATGGGTTAAAAAGTTTTTTAAATGGGTTAAAAAAATGGGTTAAAAAGTTTAAAATGGGTTAAAATGGGAATGATGTTTTAAAATTACCTAATTCATCAATATAATTTTATGCACAGATTTTCATTTTCGTGAAACTTGAACACTTTTCAATAAATATTCCCTTTAAGGGATGAGAAGACAATTTCTTCTCATTGGTTATATGTCTAGATATTATTGTTATTCTAGTTTTTCTTCTTCTTATTATTATTCTAAATTGAATTTGATTGAAAGGATTATGTGTAATTTAATCTGTGCCGATTCTAAAGAGAGGATTACTGTAAATCTAATTCTTTTTATTCTAATCATATTCAGAAATGTTTTATAATAGTTTCTTTTGCTTATAGAAATATTGGGAAAAGAGGTCCCCCACTTCTTTCAGATGCACAGAATCTACAAATTAAAGCAAACAAAAAGAATACACATACCTTTTAGAAAATGATATAAAACAAAGCAAAGAGAAAATATCAAATGATTTCCCCAATGACGGCAAGGAAGACTGATATGGGTAAGTCTTTGTTCTCCAAAGATACACGTGATATTAATTAATTCAACTATTTTTATGAATAGCCTACTACAGTCCAGGTACTGGGGTTGGCACTGGGGATATAAGAGAATAAAAGAGCCTAGTTCTTGCTGTTAAGGCTTCTGTGAAAAGAGATTTTAAGACACACACAAAAAAATCATTATTTAAATTGCCAGCAAGATACTGTGATAACATCAGAAATTGATATCTAACAGTCTAGAAAAGGATAAAACAAAATAAAGAGGCAGATGAAACTCCAGTTATTAAAGATAAATAATTACACTATTGGCACAGGTCATGATCTCACCGATTCGTGAGATCGAGTCCAAGGTTGGGCTTTATGCTGACAGCACAGAGCCTGCTTGGGATTCTCTCTCCCCTTTCTCTTTGTCCCTCCCCGATTTGCTCTGCTCTCTCTCTCTCAAAATAAATAAATACACATTTTAAAAAATTGCAATCTGCCATCATTGAATACAGGAGAAAACTCCTATAGCCTAGCCACTTTATGCATGACTGTTAACAATAATTCGAAATCACCACTAAAATAATTGTTCTAAGTCATTGCCCTATAGCTCCATTTTCTTTGAGAACATTTACTTAAGTTTTATTGAGTGACTATTAGATGCCAAGAACTATTCTAGCAATGAAAATCAGCAGTAAACTAAACAGACAAACTCTCCATCTTCATGGAGTAAATGTTCCAGTGCATTTAAAAAATATACATAGATTTGGGATGCCTGGGTCACTCAGTAGGTTAAGCTACCAACTTCATCTCAGGTCATGATCTCATAGCTCGTGAGATCAAGCCCCATGTTGGGCAGTATGCTGACAGCTCAAAGCATGGAGCCTGCTTTGGATTCTTTGTCTCCCCCCCTGCCCCTCCACCTCTCTGACCCTCCTTAACTTGTGCTCTCTCTCTCTCTCTCTCAAAAATAAATAAATATTAAAACTTTTTTTTAAAAAAAATTAAAAAATATATTTACATAAGTTCAAACTGGAGACATAGGAAGCTTTGAACTCACCTCCTCTACAGACACGATGAATCTACACCTACACGTAAAGCAAACTCTCCTGAAGAACTGAGTGCTGACTAAACAGCTTCTGAACAACAAAGGATAGATAGAGGGATCACGTAGAGAATGGCAGGAGAGACAGAGACATGGTAATGAATCTTAAAAGCAGTGAGAGAAACAGAAAGTTACCTGCAAAAGAAAATCTGTAAGGCTATCAGTTGATTTTTTAGCAGAAATTTCGCCAGCCAGAAGGAAGTGGCATGATATATTCAAAGTGCTGAAAGAAAAACTTACAACCAAAAACAATCTACCTGGCAAGGCTATCATTCAGAACTGAAGGAGTGATAAAGGAGTTTCCAGACCCACATATGAGTGAAAACATATAATATCTTTGACTGATTTATATCACTCAGACAAACAAAAAATTAAGAGTTTATCACCACTAAACCAGCCTTATAAGAAATGTTAAAGAGTAAAGAAAAAAGAAAAAAAAAAAACCCAAGAGGTCTTAATTAGAAGAAAAATATGAAAGGAAAAAAAAATTCAGAAGTACAAACACACAATAAAAGTAATAGATCAACCACTTATAAAGCTAGTATGAATGTTAAAAGACAGAATTAGTAAAATAAATTATACTAAAAAATTAGTGAAGGGAGTTACAAAACAAAAAGACATAAAATATGACATCAGATACATAAAACAAGGATGGGGAAAGTAAAAATATAGTGCTCTTAGAATGTGTTCAAACTTAAGTGACCATCAATTTAATATAGACTGCTATAAATTTAGGATAATACATATGAACCTCATGGTAACCACAAACCAAAAACATAATACATAAAAAAATAAAGTAAAAATAAAGGAATCCAAGCATAACACTAAAGGAAGTCATCAATCACAAGGGATATGATTAAAAGAGAAAGGAACAGAGAAGTTCTACAAAAAAAAAATTAATAAAATGGCAATAAGTACATAGCTATCAATAATTACTTGAAAAGTAAATGGTCTAAATGCTCTAATTAATTGATATAGGGCCAATGAATGAATTAAAAAAAAAGACACATCTATATGCTGCTTACAAGAGATTCACTTCAGACCTAAAAACACAAAGAGACTAAGAATACAGAAATAGATAAAACATATACCATGAAAATGAAAGTGCAAAAAATAAAGCGAGTGTGGCAATATTTACATTAAACAAAGAAGACTTTAAAATAAAGACTGTTGGGGTGGCTGGGTGGGTCAGTCAGTTAAGCAGATGATGGCTGACTTTGGTTCAGTTGCCAAACAAATTGGGCATGCCAACAAATTGGACAACCTAGAAGAAATGGATAAATTCCTAGAAAGATACAATCTTCCAAAACAGAATCAGGAAGAAATAGAGAGCTTGAACAGATTGCTAGTAATGCAGTTGAACTGGGAATCAAAAAAAAAAAAAAAAAAAAAAAAAATCCCATTAAATAAAAGTCCAGAACCAAATGGCTTCACAGTGAATTCTACCAAACATTTAGAGTTAATACGTAGTCTTCTCAAACTACTCCAAAAGTAGAAAAGGAAGGAGAACTTTCAAATTCATTCAATGAGAACAGCATTATCCTTATACCAAAACTAGACAATGACACTACATAAAAAGAAAACTATAGGCCATCCCTGATGACTTGATGCAAAAATCTTCAACAAAATACTAGCAAACCAATTTCAACAATACATTAAAAGCATCATCTACCACAGTCAAATGAGATTTATTCTAACAGTGCAAGGATTGTTCATTATCCACAACAATCAACATGATACAGCACATTAACAAAATGAAGGACAGAAACCATATAATTATTTTAATAGATGTAGGCAAAGCATTTGACAAAATTCAACATCCATTTATTATAAAAACTCTCAACAAAGTGGGTTTAGATGAAACATGCCTAAACATAGTAAAGGCTATATATGACAAACCTACAGTTAACATCGTATTAGTGAAAACTCAAATATTTTTCTCTGAGATCAAGAACAAGACAAAAATATCCACTCTCACCACTTTAAAAAAAATTTTTTTTAATTGTATTTTTGAGAGAGACAGAACGTAAGTTGGGAAGGGACGTAGAGAGAGGAGACACAGGATCTGAAGCAGGCTCCACTCTCTGAGCTGTTGCTACAGAGCCTGATGCAGGGCTTGAACTCAGGGACTGTGAGATCATGACCTGAGCTGAAGTCAGACACTTAACCCACTGAGCCACCCAGGTGCCCCTGATTCTCATCACTTTTCTTTAACATACTACTGGAATTCCAAACCATAGCATCAGTCAAGGAAAGAAAAAAGCATCCAGATTCGTAAGGAACTCTCACTATTTGCAGATAAAATAATATTATCTTTAGAAAACCCTAAAGAGTTCACCAAAAAACCCTATTAGAACTAACACATGAATTCAGTAAAGTTTCAGGATACAAAATATACAGAAATCTGTGACATTTCTATGGACTAATAATGAACTAGCAGAAAGAGAAATAAAGAAAGCAATACTCATTCACAATTACACCAAAAAGAATAAAATACTTAGGAATGAGCTTAACCAAGTAGGTGAAAGACTTATACCCTGAAAACTACAAAATACTGATGAAAAAAATCAAAGATGACATAAATGGAAAAATATACCATGCTCATTACCTTTAAGAATTAACATTTTTAAAATGTTCATACTACCCAAAGCAATCTACAAATTCAATGTAATATTTATCAAAATAGCAATAGCATTTTTCACACAAGTAGAAGTAATCTTAAATTTGTATGGAACCACAAAAGACTCTAAATAGAACAATCTTGAGAATGAAAATAAAGCTGGAAGTATCACAATCCCAGATTTCAAAATATCCTACAAAGCTATAGCAACCAAAACAGTATGGTACTAGCACAAAAACAGACATGTAGGTCAATGGAACAAGATAATTCAGAAATACACCCACACTTACGTGATCAATTAATCTACAACAAAAGAGGTAAAAATATATAATGGGGAAAAGACACCCTCTTTAATAAAGGGTGCTGGGAAAATCGGATTGCTACATGCAAAAGAATAAAACTGGATCACTTTCCTATACCATACAAAAAAAAAAAAAAAACTCAAAATACATTAAATCCTAAATATGAGACCTGAAATCATATAAATCCTAAAGGTAAACATAGGCAATAATCTCTTGCACATTAGCAACATATTTATAGATATGTATCCTCAGGCAAGGGAAAAAAAAGCCAAAATAAACTATTTGGATTATACCGAAACAAAAATCTTTCTCACAACAAAAGAAACCATCAACAAAATAGAAAGGCATCCTTCTAAATGGGGAGTATATTTGCAAATTATATGTTTAATAAGGGGTTAATATCTAAAAAATATAAAGAACTCATAGAACACCAAAACCAAACACAATCTAGTTAGAAAATGGCTAGAAGATATGAATAGCCATTTCTCCAAAAAAACACATACAGATGGCCAACAGACACATGAAAAGTTGTACAACATTACTAGTTATCAGGGACATGCAAATCAAAACCACAATGAGATATCATCTCACACCAATCAGAATGGCTAGTATCAAAAAGACAAGAAATAACAAGAGTTGAAAGGATATGGTAAAAAGGGAACCCATGTGCACTATTGGTCAGAATGACAACTGGTGCAACTGCAATGGAAAACAGTTTGTAAGTTCATCAAAAAATTAAAAATAGAAATACCATACAATGCAGTAATTAATAATTAAGTTAAATATACTAATAAATAGAGTAATAAATAAAAATTTTGAAAACTAATTCAAAAAGACATATACACCTCTGTTTAATGCAACATTATTTGCAGTAGCCAAATATGGAAGCAACCCAAGTGTCCATCAAGAGATGAATGGATACAGATGTGATACCTACGCACACCCACACACTACAATGTAATATTACTCAGCTATAAAAAAGAATGAGATCTTGCTATTTGCAATGGCATAGATGGACCTAGAGGAGATTATGCTAAACGAAATGTCAGACTTCCAAAGACAAATACCATATGCTTTCATTCATATGTGGAAAAGAAGAAAGAAAACAAAAGGACAAGCAAATAAACAAACCAGAAACAAACTAATAAATACAGAGAATAAATAAATGGGTGGTTCCAGATGCGAGGGGACGAGGACTGGCAAAATAGGTGAAGGGGATTAAGGGGTATGAACTTCCACTTATTAAATAAATAAGTCATTGGAATGAAAAGTACAGCATAGGGAATATACTCAATAATATTGTTATAATGTTGTATAGTGACAGATGGTGACTACACTTAACTGTGGTAAGCACTGTGTAATGTATAAAATTGTTGAATTACTATGTTGTACACCTGAAACTAATACTGTATGCCAGCTCCAATAATAAAAATTTCATATATATAAAATAAAATATATGTGTATATGTATATATGTATATGTATATGATGTATATGTATATGTATATGTATATACAGCTGATTTAAGAAGATAAAGAGTTTTGGGGTGCCTGGGTAGTTCAGTCAATTAACCATCTAACTTCCTATCAGGTCATGATCCTGTGGTTCTTGGGTTCGAGCCCTGCAATGAGCTCTGTGCTGACAGCTCAGAGCCTGGAGCCTGCTTCGGATTCTGTGTCTCCCTCTCTCTCTGCCCCTCCCCTGCTCGTTCTCTCTCTCTCTCAAAAATAAATAAAACATTAACAAGATTTTTAAAAAAGAAGGTAAAGAGTTTAATACATTTTACCTGTTATCACAAATATCTTGAATTTTGCTTTGGTTATTAAAAATTTTAAGTTGCTTATTTTCTACCTAAGATATTAAGGATATGCTTGATTTCTTCTAGAAATTTAGCACAGTTTAAGTTAGTAGCATAAATGACTTAAATAAATTTAAGAACTAAATTTATATAATGTTTGAAGAGATTTACAATAGCAAAGAAACATTTTGTTTAAGCCAGTCATGCAAATACAGGTAGGCAAAAGCAAATTTTTTGATGAATTATTCCTTCGACCTACTCAGTCTTACTCCTAAAACACTGCCCCCACAATCATGTGCATTGATTTTTTTCCATAATAAAACTCCGTATTACTAGTTCTTAAAAGTTCTTTGCTTTCTAATTATATTACATTTGCCAATCCCTAGAAATAGAAGTAGTGTTAGACATATATTCTTCTTTATAAGTGTTTATTTTGCTTTAAGATGCTATCAATGTAAGAGAAAATTTTTTTTTTTAATTTTTTTTTTCAACGTTTTTTATTTATTTTTGGGACAGAGAGAGACAGAGCATGAACGGGGGAGGGGCAGAGAGAGAGGGAGACACAGAATCGGAAAGAGGCTCCAGGCTCCGAGCCATCAGCCCAGAGCCCGACGCGGGGCTCGAACTCACGGACCGCGAGATCGTGACCTGGCTGAAGTCGGACGCTTAACCGACTGCGCCACCCAGGCGCCCCAAGAGAAAATTTTTGAAATGTAGCTGAACATTTCAGCATTTTCACTTTTTAACACAAAAGCAATTTGTCAGTGACTCAATACCATGGTCCCTAAAGCATTACCTGTAATGACAATCTTTTCTACTGCCAGAAAACAGACTTGAAAATATGGTTGAAAATGGAACAGCAGAGATTTCAGCAAGGCCTAAATCTCTTGTGTCCACTAAATACTAATGCTTCATTTTGAAAATTACTTACTATAAGATGCTTGTGTTACCCCCACCAATTTCATATGTTGAAGCCCTAATCCTCAAGGTGATGGCACTTGGAGGTAGGCCTTTTGGAGGCCATTGGGTCATGAAGATGGAACCCTCATAAATGGCAATTGCCCCTTATCAAAAAAAGAAGGAAATCATCCACTGTCTGTCATGGGAAGATACATCAAGAAAATGGATATCTCTAAACCAGGAAGAGAACTCTTTCACTAGACCCCAACCCAACCATGTTAGTATCTTTATCTGAAGCTTCCAGCCTCCAAAACTGTAAAAATATAAAATTCTATTTTAAGCCACCCAGTCTATGGTATTTTGTTAAAGCAGCCCAAACTGACTGAGACAAGCTACTTTCCACTGTTCATATGGTTCTTATTACCAAACCCGTATTTCAGAAGCATGCTCAAAAAGATATGTGCTAAAACTCCTAGTCAGACACTCAATTTGTGGTGTTTTTTTTTTCCCTTCCCTGAATTACTAGATGTATGCACCCATGGGTTGTGGGCCAAATCATGTTCCCTCCCATTACCCCCAAATTTATATGTTGGATTCCTAAATCCTACTACCTGAGAATGTAACTGTATTTGGAGATACAATCTTTAAAGAGGTACTTAAGCTAAAATAAGGTCATTAGGATGGATCAGTATCCACATGACTGATGTCTTTATAAAAAGAGAAAAATCTGGACACAAAGATGTACAGAGGGAAGACCATGTGAGAACACAGGGAGAAGATGATTATCTATAAGCCAAGGAAATAGTTCTCAGACAAACAAACAAACAAACAAACAAAAACTGACCCCACCTACACCTTGATCTCGGATTTCTAATCTCCAGGATTTTGAAAAAAAATAATTCTGTTGTTTAAGCCACCCAGGATGTGCCACTTCATTATGGCAGCCTTACCAATATAATACACTATCCTTATGTTGTTTGGGCCAGTTTGACAGGTGGGTTAGTTGATTCTCCTACTCGACTTTTTCTACAACCATGACTATGATGTCATTTCCTCTTATTTCCACCTAGAAAATTGCTAATCGGTTCTATGTTTTTTCCTCATCTTTACTTTCTACTCATCTCTTCCTTTCAATTTGTTTAATTTTTCTACCACCATAGTTGGATCCTTTCTTTCATTTTTTTCCTCATTTCCCCCACTTTTTGGAAGAATAAACTCTACGTGATAACTTTCTCATCTCCTATATACCTATCACCTCAATATAGTCAGAATAATACAACAACCCTGTATTTGGTTTAGTCTTTTGTGGTCTTCAGTGAGCTAACGGCTAAATCCAGTGGGTATTCTTTAGTCTTTAACTTATTTTATACTTTTACAGTTTAGCACTCTCTCCTTAAAACTTTCCACTGGTGACCATACTTCCTCTTCAATCTTTGACCAAGTAACCTATTCTCCTTCACAAACTCTTCAACTCTTCAGTCTTCATATTACACAAGTTTCTTTCTTTGGCCCACCTTCTCCACCCTTTGATACTACATTCCAGGTAACCTCAGTCATTCTGATGATTTAATTGATAGCCAAGACCATCAATATGTTAATGACTCTTCCCTATTATCTTCCCTCACCTCTGCCTAATCTGTTCATTTGTCTGTTGTGTGCCTTGTGCTACTAGGTAGGAATTCGTCAATTTTTCTTTTTTCTCTTAAATCGCTGCCTGTCCCAGTATTCTATCAAGTAGTGATTCTACCATCCCATTAATTGTCTAAATTAGAATACTGGTAGACAGCTTCAGTTAAAATAAGAAACAACAGTGTTTGCTCATTGGTGAGCACATAGTAAATAGTATGTCCTTTACAACGTGTATTGTCTCACTAGCACCTGGTGCAAAGCTTTAAATGTAGACGTTTTTCAGTAAAATCTCATTAGCTAGACGTTTTCTTTCCTAAGTCTTTGGGAACATCCTACCAAATGTGAGCAGAGTAAGATAAAGTTAAGATGGAAAGATGATGGAACATAAAAAAAAAAATAATAATTTCAGATAATTGTGTTACATACATACAGGCAGGATTTTTAAATTTTTCAAACATGAAATTTCAAGAAATTGAATTTTTTTCTGCTACTTTAGCAATCAGACATCCTGAATATTGTGAATAATAAATGACTTCCCTTTCAATTTCAGAATATAAGAGGTAGAGAAAAAAACCTTTAAATCCTTCAAATAATTATACTGAGTAAATGTAGGTAAGTGTTCTCATTTATAGTGTTATAACAGTAAGAAAGGCCAAAGTAGCAGTACAATGTAATGCCACAATGCGAGGACAAAGTCTTGACTTTTAAACTTTATGACACATGTCTTAATATAAATGCTAAATTCCTGGCAAATATATAAACCTTCAAGTATATGTTTGTTTAAAATAAAGATATTTAGCAACTGTTTAATAACATCTAAATATGCTCCAGGTTAATCTGTTTGTAGTGCATCAAATACATTTCCATAGCCTTTATGAAACTTACTCCTCTTGGGAAATTCCATAGTTATTAAACCATGAAACTGTGAGTTGGTTAAGCACTACAGTTCACTAAATTCACTGTTTTATAGGCATCTGTAATCTAGATTATGCTAGATGATACCAAGTAACTTTCTGGGGAATACATCTTTATACACTGAAGCTTAATATGCTAAATCACCATTTAGAATTTATAATATTTTAATTTATTTTCTGACTTCTGCACTCTACCTCACTTCATTACCCACCCTCCCAATGGTACTAGAAAGGGCTGCCACATATAGTTGTCTAAATTTTGTACAGAAAAACTTTACACAGAAGGAAATACTTGAAAATGAAGGAAACCAGAATGTGTCACCCCCAAATATGCCATAAAATTACTTTGAGCTGAAGGAAATTAAAAAGCAGTCAATGTAGAAAAAGCTCCCTTCTTTCTGCGAAATATATTCTTCCTTTACTGGGAATAGACTCTTAGTCCAGAGGTGGCATGAGGGGAATCTGTAAACAAGCCTTGTTAACCTAACATCCATCTTCCTACTTAAGGAAGAAAAAGACTACCTAGCCCTGGTTAAACATCCCCTAACCCAAACCTCTCTGCCTTGTCAATTCTTCATAAATTATTGTTTCTTTATTTAAAAGGTATAAAAGTTTCTTGCTCAGGGCACTTCTTCAGTTATTCACTCTTTTTGAATGCTCCTCATACATGTAAAAATTCAATAACATTTGCATGTTTTTTCTCTTGTCTTTGTCAGTTTAATATTAAGCTTTAGGCAAAAGGGTGAGGACCCAAAAAGGGTGGAGGAAAACTTGTCCCCTACATTTTTTTTTATACATATACAGAATGATCTTTAAAGCATGGACCTTGGAAAAAAGTGGAACAAGTCCAAGAACTGGATCTAGAATGCATTTATTGTATTATTGATGCCAGGTACATAAACTCTTTAAGTTTATTTCATCATTTGATAAATGGATATATTAATAGCACCTCTTTTACAGATGGGTTTGTAAAATAAACATAGTGATACCTATTATCATTTTTGTATGAAGCACCAATCTGAGAGAAGGTTTAGTTTCATGACAAAACATGGATAATGTGGGGAAAATCTTCCCCACAGTAAGAAGACTCAAGAACAAATTTAGTTTTGGTGCTTGAGGAGTCTAATGAATAGCAAAGCTTTCTTCCATATGAATTGATTTATGGACAAAGAACTTTTTTTTTTTTTTCAACGTTTATTTATTTTTTTTGGGACAGAGAGAGACAGAGCATGAACGGGGGAGGGGCAGAGAGAGAGGGAGACACAGAATCGGAAACAGGCTCCAGGCTCCGAGCCATCAGCCCAGAGCCTGACGCGGGGCTCGAACTCACGGACCGCGAGATCGTGACCTGGCTGAAGTCGGACGCTTAACCGACTGCGCCACCCAGGCGCCCCGGGACAAAGAACTTTAACAGATAGCAAGCAGTAGTCAGATTTATGACTCCTAGAGATTTTGAATTGCATGTTGTGCAGCAAAGTGGGGTTTTGACTACTTAGCTCTAGAATTAGCCAGCTTCTGCTAGACTCTTACATGCTTCCTTTGTAACATATATGACATAAAGGAGCAAAGAAGATCTGGGATTCCCGGGCAGGCTGACTTCACAAAGAACAGGAGCTGAGCTTTCTTGGCACAGTTCTTTTCTGGGGTTTTTTCTTTTGTTTTTTGTTTTTTGGGTTTTTTTATGTTTATTTATTGTTGAGAGACAGAGAGAGAGAGTCAGCAAGCATGAGTGGGGGAGAGGCAGAGAAAGGAGACACAGAATCCAAAGCAGGCTCCAGGCTCCAAGCTGTCAGCACAGAGCCTGACTTGGGGCTCGAACCCACGAGCCAGCCATGAGATCATGACTTAAGCTGAAGTCAGATGCTCAATCTACTGAGCCACCCAGGTGCCCAGCACAGTTTTTTCTTCTAACTTCCCATACAGCTAAGCCACTTCTCTTTCTAAAGGAGAAAGTAAATGATCATATGTAAGAAAGTCCAGGGTATTACTCTAAAGGAAAGTCTCTCATATGAACAATCAAGAGTGAGCAATAACTACGGTACTCTAATCTGTAACTACAGAGCATTGACATCTTACTAGAGACTAGAACATGGAGGCATTCTAACCCAGTGTGATTCACAAAAGGGATTAGACTTTGGTTTAAAGAATTTTTGTTAAGAAGTGGAATGGAGAATATAACTTTATAAGTCTCTTGCTTTGCCACCAAGAAACATGTACTTTCACTTTCATGATAGTGTGGCATCCTGTCATCGTAGAAAAAGCTTAGAAGTTCTTACAATCAGACCTTCAGTTGGAATTCTGAATCAACCACTTAATAACAGGATAAATTTGGGAAAATTGTTTAATGCCATGGAAACACAATGTCTTCATCTGTGAACAAAGGACAATAGCTCCAGAATGGGTATTATAAAGATTAAAAGAGATATATAACAAACATAAAGTTGTATTTGATTCTTACTTCACCCCCCTCCAAATATGTCACCTGTCCTAACAAAATCTAATGTAATTATCATAGCACCTACTAACATAGATAAGAGGACAAAAAAGAAAATATCCAAAAATTCAGAAAACCAAAGAAGTCTTCATAACCTTTTCTTGTTTCCCTACTATGCTTGGAAAACTTCTTTACACTTACTTATTCACCCATTATAAAGGATGGCAGTAGCAATTTTGATCTCAAGTACCTTCCACTTGGGAATGCAATTGCTAATTCTCATATAAAAACTGTATTAAAATTGAATATAATGAATTAAAATCAAGAAGTACACTGTAAAAAGTTTCTGTTGTCTTTAAGTAATAGACATTTCCTTTAGCCACTTTACATAAAAATGAAATTTGTTAGACAGCTATAAAAGCTTTCTCTTAATTCTAGAAAGGAGCTAAAGAATAAATCTGAGAGAAGGCAAGATCCTTGGAATTATGGGCGCCAGTACCAGGAATTCATGAGTTTTGACCTGGAGAGCAGCTATTAATATGATTCAGCTATAACAGTTCTGTCTCTTGTGACAGGCTTGTCCTGAGTGCCTAACCATCTTCAGTCAACTTATGGCTCTGATGATCTCATCACACTGCCCTGGCTATCCTCATGAGAACAACAAGATTGGGAAAGAAGGCAATACCCAGAGAAATAAAATGAGAAAAAGGAAAAACAAGCTTAATCCAACCAAGCAAGAAAATTGACGGTAAAGGGAAAAAAGCAGAAAATATGATACAAATAGGAAACCCATACGAAGATTAAATAAAAATATCAACAATCACAACAAAGGTAAATAGACCAAACCATTTGGTTTTAATACAATTATTGTCTGATTTCATTAAAAAATTATTCCAGGAATAGGTTGATTAAATGAGAGAAAGAGAAACATAAACCATGAAGTCTTAGAAAGTTTGAAAATCAAAAGGTATAAAATTATATCAAGCAATAATAATGAAAAGAAAGCTAATAGCTACTATTATTCAAAACAGACTTTATGCACAAAAGCGTTGCTAAAGATACAGCGGGTCACAACATAACACTAAAAGTTCCAGTTGACCAGGATGATAAGCTGGTTGAAATTTTGCACTTATAACTTCAACACATATAAAACAAAGATTGACAAATACACTATCATAAAAGGTGATTATAACACCCTTAGAAGTTGATAAACCAAGCAGATAAAACAATGACGTTATAAAATATTTGAACAGCATTATTAATAAGTTTTATAAACAAATAGACCTAATGTTATATCTGACTTTGGAACTGACTTAGATGAAATGGTAAATTGATAGTCAAAGACCTAAAATTAAGAGGAGAAAAAAATTGTAATATTTTAGGACTACATTGAAAGCATTAGAATTTATTATAAATGAACACTGTTCATTAAAGGAATCAGTGTAACTGATGATAGTTTGTAGGATGGCAGTTGTTGTCTAGGCTTTAGTGATTTCCTTCTTTTTCATCCTTCAACTCACTGAGAGTCATTTCTAGTAAATTCTAAATGGCTTCCTAATGTTCAGACTCAATTCTTTAACTTCCTTGAAAAAAAAAAAATGGTCAGATGCCTAAGAGGTATATGTACAGCAAAGCCACCACCATCATAACAGCATCACCCAAGCCAATGATTTTCTATTCTGTTTGACACTGAAATTGTCTAAAGAGATCTAAAAGAATATGTGTTTCTACATCCCAATAAGATATTCTGATTTAACTCCTCTGGTTTGAAAACCAAATCTTAATGTCTTTTTAAAGTAGCAAAGGTAAATTTAGCATGTATTTAGGATAGCCACTGTTCCAAATTAGCAATAATCCACACAATTTTAATGAAGACTGAATGCTTATAAGTTGCAACAAATTGAAATAGTTACAAGTGAAATGAAAGATTTTGTCATCTTAAAACATGGTCCCTTATGGTTCGTACTAAGTCATCACAGTATCATTTTTGAAATTATAATTTTAAAATAGACAATTCAATACCAGGTGTTATCCTTGGCAGGTAAAAAAATATAAAAAAATATACACAACTCACATAAAACTTGAGACAACAATTTGGATCTATTCACTGCAAACAATGATGGAATGGCCAAACCATGTGCCACACAGAAAATACATAATTGGCAATGTTGTCTTGAAGACAGTTCAGAATGGGATGTGCTTAAATTCAGTTTTCTTTACTGCTTTTATTTTTCCAGTTCAATTTTTATCTAATTTTTCTCCCAAAAGAAATAATTTAAATTTAATAATAATTTAAATTTAAATTTAATAATAATTTAAATAATGTATTTAAATTTTTAAGACTTTATTTTTTCAATTTTATGGAAGAATTGACAAATGTAATTGTATGTATTTAAAGTACATGACATGATGATATGATATACATATGCATTATATAATGATTACCAAGATTGAGACAATTAACACATACTTTACCTGATATAATTTACATAGTTAATGTGTGTATGTCTGTGTGAATGTGTATATGGTAAGAATTTAAAGGTCTACTACTTTTAAATTTGACCCTTCAGTTTAAAAGGAAGGGTCTGGTTCCTGAAACATGGAATGCTTTACTGTGACTGCTTTCTGTGGGAGAATTTGGGGCTTCATAGCATTCAAAACCAGATCTGCTCTTGTGAAACATGCAATGATTTGCTGTGAGAAGGTCATCATTTGTCCATCTTAAGCTTACTTGGTAGAGAGCTAAAATCGAATTCTTATAAAAAAAGATATGGTTTCTTTTAAATGGCTTCTCCAACTCTTCTGTTTGTTTTTACATTAAAATTGATCTTAAATGAATTAAAACATTATCAGCTTATATTAAGAGTAATGTGAAAAGCAGATACCAGAGGAATGCTGTCAGTATGAACAAATTACTTTAAAAGAATATTTCTTTGGAGATACAGGTGTGATATGTGTGCGCGTATATGTGTGTATAAGCATTTAGACATGGCTATTTTAACTGATAAATATAAAATGAAGCTAAAACAAGGAGATAAATGAAGGATAAGGTCAGTATAATACAGTCAGATACATACATTTGTCGTCATATGTTACATGAAGTGGTCAAAGGTCAAATGAAGGCCAAGAAATGTATTCTATCCCATTCTATACCAACCACCAATGAGCTAAGGCAAATGATAAACTTGTATAGAGGGCAGCTGACTGCTTGTCAGTAACAGACACTTTGAATGGAACATAGTTGATTTCTATATTCAAGATCCAGGAAGTGATGAGGTAAAAGAATGATTAGAAATTTAATGAGGGGTGCCTGAGTGGCTCAGTTGGTTAAACGTCCAACTTCGGCTCAGGTCATGATCTCACAGTTCGTGGGTTCAAGCCCTGCATCGGGCTCTGTGCTAACAGCTCAGAGCCTGGAGCCTGCTTCAGATCCTGTGTCTCCCTGTCTCTCTTCCCCTCCCCCACTTGCACTCTGTCTCCCTCTCTCAAAAATAAACTCATATTAAAAAAAGAAATTTTAAGAAATTTAATGAAACTCTAAAATTCTAGTAAAGGTGACTTATAGTAATAAGGCATATTGCATGATTGAATCTTTGAAAAATATCAATTAAACTGTACTAGTATTAATATTTTCAGATAGCCCCAGTTTTAAAATTTAAAATTTTAACATATTTAGTTAAGTATGGGTTATATCTTAATATTCAGAGAGGACATGATTATTTCTGTTTAGGCTATCCTGTACCTTTACCTACTGAGAGCAAAAGAAAGCTTTTAGCATGGTATCCAAATTGTAATTATAATTGTCTAGCTATAGACAGTTAACTGTTATTTTGGTCTAAGGCTCCAACCCCTAAAGGCAATTCATCTATTTGTCAGAAGTAGTAAAACATTTGAAAGATGCAATTAAGGCAACTACGTCCTCAAATAGGAGGATTTTTTTTAACTATCAGTTTGAAGAAAATGGGGGTAGTAAAAAGATGTTACTAGAAGATTGGTATTTGAAAAAAAAAAGGTAGAAAGCATTGCCTTAAAGTGACTTCAAAGTTGTGTTAGCTGAGATTTTAGATGGTTCAATACATAGCACTCTCTTCTATTTACTTCTGAAAAGTTAAAGAGAGATGAAGAGGTGGAAAGAAAGAATATCATCTTTGTTAACAATAAATGCTACACTGGAGAAGATTCTTTTATGTCTGAGATTGAAGTGGATTCATTAATACTGTATCTCATATCAAGGAACGTTTACATCTCAGTCTCAGGCAGCATTAAACAACAGAGGCACCCATGTGAGAGCTGGCCCCTATAAAGCCATGGAATGGAAGACCAGATAGGAACACTATTTGCAGGTAGGCAGCATCCCAAAAGGTGGAAAAGAAGGGCATAAGATACACATCTTCACTTCCTCTTACAATCTAAGTGATAAAAATAAGCTATTCCTATACCTCTGAGGCATGGAAGTATACATGCAGAGAGACCAAAGGTGTTACATAATTAATGCAGCTGCCTGTGGAAGCATCACACAGGAGAAAGGTGGCCTCTCCTCCTCACATGTCAGTACTTTGGTATATTCTGGTATATATAGTCACTAGGCAATATTCTGGGGTTTTATTTGCCTAGTTTAAAATGCTATAATGAAAAGATGGAGGAATAGGAGGATTCCAAGCTCACCTTGTCCCTTGGATACAACTAGATAACACCCACATCAGTGTAAATAACTGAGAAAATGACCTGAAAACTGACAGAACAGACTCCCCACAGCTAAATATAGAAATGAGTCCAAACTAAAAAGGGTAGAAAAGGCAGAGTTGGAGCTGGGAGCCAAACGGACCCATAGGACTGTCCACAGAAGGGAGGAATGCCATGGGTACAGATTGGGGAGAAGAGTAAACCTCATATAGGTCACTTGAGGCTTGGGGGACCCACATGGAGAAGATGAATCCCTATAACATTTGGCTTTGAAAACCAGAGAGGCCTAAAAATCAGTGGAGCTTAACACCTCAAACTTTAAAAATCAGCAGGCCTTGTTCTGGGGGAGCTGAAAGGGCGGAGTCCCTGCCCTTAAAGAGACAATACAACAAATAGCCCAGCTGAGATACAGCATAAAAGAAGCAGGTTGAAAAATGCCTAATCTCACAGCCTGTGCTGGAGGGGTAGGGATCTTTGGGTAACTTCTCCAAGAACAAAAGAGCTGGTGGGTTCCATTTCCCTCTCCTGTCCCCTACCCCAAACACACAGATACCTGTGGGAGCCAGCATGCAATAGGAGCACTTTCCACCCAGCTTGCTCTCTGCTTCCATCTCTCCATCCAAGCCTGGGCAGGAGCTTTCCCCCAAGCAGCTGTATACCCTCTCCAAGAGTAGACCAGGGCAGACCTTGCTGGCACCACCTGCCCCACCCCTGTGTTCTCTTATGGACCTGACCCATCTAATACACTCTTGGTCGCAGCTCATCCATAGAGATGCCACAAGACTGGCAGGGTACAAATAACCATAATAGGGGCCAGCAACACTCCAAAGTGACTCCTGCCCTAGGGAGAGGGGAAGATAACCACACATACCAGTCTGAGACATCAGGTCTGATTGCAGGCCCCACCCACCAACAAAGGCATCTCAAGGCACAAAAAGGGGAATGCATCTTGCAGTTTGGTGCTACTGCATCTCTGGCAAATGCCTAGTCTGATTCGATTTAAGCCCAAGGCAACCCCAATATCATCCACTAACAATACAAGAACCAAACCCTGCCCACAACAGGCAAAGACAGTCATTGCAGATGACTGGACTGAAGGCAAATGTAACTCAGTCACAACAGTAGGGTGCATGCAACACACATAGGAAACAACCTTGAAGGGCCAGGTTCTGGTGAACAAGGGACAATGCACTGCAGGCCACCACTGGATCTTCTCTCCTTAAGGCTATTACCTTCAAGAGCAGAGGATGTATCTAACTTTCCTAATACATAAAAACAGGCATAGAAAGTTAGGCAAAATGAGGAAACAGAGGAATATGTCCCAAATGATAGAACAGGACAAAATGACAGCAAGAAAGCTAAATGAAAGGGGGATAAGTGAGGCACCTGTGTGGCTCAGTTGGTTAAGCCGCCAACTTCAGCTCAGGTCATGATCTCCTGGTCTGTGAGTTTGAGCCCCGCATGGGGCTCTATGCTGACAGCTCAGAGCCTGGAGTCTGCTTCAGGTTCTCTCTCTCTGCCCTTCCCACACTCATGCTCATGCTCTGTCTCTCTTGCTCTCAAAAATAAACAAACATTAAAAAAAATTAAAAATAATAAAAAATAATAATAAAAAAAAAAAAGAAAAAGAAAGGGGGATAAGTAACATGCCTGACAGAGGATTTAAGGTAATTGTCATAAGGGCGCCTGGGTGGCTCAGTCTGTTAAGCGTCCTACTCTTGGTTTTGGCTCAGGTCATAATCTCATGGCTTCATGGGTTTGGGCTCTGTGCTAAAAGCATGGAGCCTGCTTGGTATTCTCCCCCTCTCTCTGTGCCCCTCCCTGACTTGTAGTGTCTTTGTGTCTCTAAAAATAAATAAATAAATAATAAATAAATAAATAAATTTTTAAAAAAGGTGATGGTCATAAAGCTACTCACTGGACTTGAGAAACGAGTGGAGGACTTCTGTGAGACTCTCCTCAAAGAGATAGACAACATAAAAAAGACCCAATCAGAGATGAAGAACTCAATAACTAAAATTAATAATACACTAGATAGAATAAACAGTCGACTAGAGGAAGCAGAATAGATCAGTGGCCTTGATGACTGAGCAATGGGAAGTAGTCAAGCAGAACAGGAGAGAAAAATAATAATAAAAATGAAAATAGGCTATTTAATTCAGTGACGCTATTCAGCATAAAAACATTGTTATTATAGGGATCCAAGAAGGAGAAGAGAGAAAAAAAAGGAGGGGGGACAGAAATCTTATTTGAAGAAACCATAGGTGAAAATTTCCCAAGTCTGGGAAAGGAAATCAAAATCTAGACTGAGGAGGTACAGAGAGTCTCCAACAAAATTTACCCAAGGAGGTCCGCATCAAGACACATGGTAATTAAAATGGCAAAAAGTAATGATAAAGAGAGAATTTTAAAAGCATTGAGAGAAAGGGATATCAGCTGATTTGTCAGCAGAAGCATTGCAAGCCAGAAGAGAGGGGCATTATATATTCAAAATGCTGAAAAAAAATACTTGCAACCAAGAATACTCTATTCAGCAAGTCTGTCATTCAGAACAGAATAAGAAATGAAGAGTTTCCTAGACAAATAAAAGTTAAAGGAGTTCATCACCATTAAACTAGCCCTATGAGAAATGTTAAAAGGGACTCTGAGTGAAAAAGAAAGGTCATAAGTAGGAGTAAGAAAGGTGGGAAGCACAAAGTAGTAAAATTAAATACACCTATAAAAATCAGTCAAGGAAATCACAAAACAAAAGGACATAAAGTATGACACCATATACCTAAAACATAGATAAGAGAGGGAAGAGGAGTAAAGAATGGGTTCAAACATAAGTAACCATCAACTTAACATAGATTGTTATGTGCACAGATGTTATATACAAACTTAATGGTAACCACAAATCAAAAACCAGTAACAGATATACAAAAATTAAAGAGAAAGGAATCCAAATATATTACTAAAGAAAGCCAGCAAACCATGACAGAAGAGAGCAAGAGAAGAAAGGAACACAAAATAACTACAAAAACAACCATAAGACAACAAAATGGCAATAATTACATACCTATCAGTAATTATTTTGAATGTAAATGGACTAAACACTCCAAAAGACATAGGGTGATATAATGGATTAAAAAGCAAGACTTATAGATGTTCTGCCTACAAGAGTCTCATCTCAGACCTGAAGACACCTGTAGATATTACATGAAGAAATAGTAAAATGTTTATCATGCAAATAGAAGTGAAAAGGAAGCTGGGGTAGCAATATTTATATTGGACAAAACAGACTTTAAATCAAAGACTGTAATGAGATACAAAGAAGTACACTATATAATCATAAAGGAAACAATCCAAGAAGATAGAATTGTAAATATACACCCAACATGAAAGCACCCAAATACATAAAGCAGCTAAAAACAAACATAAAGCAAGTAATTGATAGTAACAAAACAGTAGGGGACTTTAACACCCCTACTTATACCAATGGATAGATCATCTAAATAGAAAATCAATAAGGAAATAATGGCTTTGAATGACACATTGGCCAGATGGTTCTAACAGATATATTCAGAACATCCCACCTTAAAACATTGGAACACAAATTATTTTCAAGTGTGCGTGAGACATTCTCTATAATAGATGACATGCTATGCCACATCACATATCTCAATAAATTAAAAAAAAAAAACTGAACTCATAACATGCATCTGCTCCCAATGCTATGAAACTAGAAATCAACCACAAGAAAAAGTCTGGAAAAAAAACACAAATACATGAAGGCTAAATAAAATTCTACTAAACAATGAATATGTCACCAAAAAAAAAGAAGAAATAAAAAATACGTGAAGACAAATGAAAATGAAACCACAATAGTTCAAAATGTTTGGGATGAAGCAAAAGCTGTGGGGAGAAGAATGTTTACAGTAATACAGACCTACCTCAGGATGCAAGGACAATCTCAAATAAACAACCTAACTCTATAACTAAAGGAGCTAGGAAAAAAAGATGACCAAACAAAACAAAAAATCAGTACAAAGAAGGAAATAATAAATGTTGGAATAAAATAAACAAAACAGAAATGAAAAAACAATAGAACCAATTAATGAAACCAGAAGCTTGTTCTTTGAAAAGATAAACAAAATTTATAAACCTTCAGCTAGGCTCATCAAAAGAGAGAGAGACAGACAGACAGACAGACAGAGAGAGAAAGAGGAAGGAAGAAAAGGGAAGAGAGGATACTCAAAATCGTAAATGAAATTGACACCACAGAAATGCAAAGGATATAAAAGAATATTATGAAAAATTATATGACAACAAATTGGACAACTTAGAAGAAATGGATAAATTCCTAGAAACATATAATCTCCCAAAAGTGAATCAGGAAGAAGTAGAACATTTGAACAGAGCATTTACCAGCAATGAAATAGAATCAAAAAACTTCCAACAAAAGTCCAGAACCAGACAACTTTGCAGGTGAATCCTACCAGATACTTAAAGAAGAGTTAATACTTATTCTTCTCAAACTATTCCAAAAATTAGAAGAGGAAGGAGAGCTTCCAAATTCATTTCATGAGACCAGAATTACCCACATACTAAAACTAGATGGATACTACAGAGAGAGAGAGAGAATTATAGACCATTATATCTTATGAACACAGATATGAAAAATCCTCAACAAAATATTAGCAATCAAAAAATCATTTACCCCAATCAAGTGATATTTATTCCTGGGAGGCAAAGGTGGCTCAATATTTATCAATCAGCAGGATGCCTCACATCAACAAGACAAAGGATAAAATCCATATGATCATTTCAATGGCTTCAGAAAAAGCATATGGCAAAGTACAACAACCATTCATGATAAAAACCCTGAACAAAGTAGGTTTAGAGGGAACATGCCTCAACAAAACAAAGACCATATATGAAGAAACCGTAACTAACATCATACTCAGTGATGAAAAACTGAGAGCTTTTCCCCTAATATCAGGAATAAAACAAAAATGTCCACTCTCACCAAATTTATTTAGCATAACATTTGAAGTCCTAGCCATAGCAATCAGACAAGAAAAAGAAATAAAAGACATCCAAATTAGTAAGAAAGAAGTAAAACTTTCAGTATTTGCAGATAACATACTATATATAGAAAACCCTAAGGACTCCACCAAAAAACTACTAGAACTGATAAATAAATTCAGTAAAGTAACAGGATACAAAATCAATATACAGAAATCTGTTGCATTTCTATGTACTAATAATTAAATAGCAAGAAGAGAAATTAAAGAATTGGTTCCAATTACAATTGTACCAAAAAGAATAAAATAATTAGGAATAAACTTAACCAAGGAAGTGAGAGACCTATATTCTGAAAACTGTAAAATATCGATCATACAAATGGAACACAACACAAAAAAATGGAAAGATATTCCATGCCCCAGATTGGAAGAACAAATATTCTTAAAATGCCCAAACTACGAAATGCAATCTCTGGATTTAATGCAAGCCCTATCAAAATACCAACAGATTTTTCACTGAACTAGAACAAATAATCTTAAAATTTGTATTGAACCACAAAAGACACTGAATAGCCAAAGCAATCTTGAAAAAGAACAAAACTATCGCAACCCTGGATTTCAAGATACACCAACAACCTGTAGTAATCAAAACAGTCTGGCACTGGAACAAAAATAGACACACAGATGAATAGAGAAACCCAGGATAAACTCATAATTATATGGACAATTAAACTTTGGCAAAAGAGGAAAAACTATGCAATGCAGAAAAGACAATCTTTTCAACAAATGGAGTTGGGAAAACTGATCAACTACATGTTGAAGAATGAAACTGGACTACTTTCTAACATCATACACAAAAACAAACTCAAAATGAATGCATAAATGTGAGGCCTGAAACCATAAAATTCTATAAGAGAGTGCAAACAGTAATTTCTCTGACGTTAGCCAATAGCAATAGTTTTCTAGATATATTTCCTGAGGCAAGGGAAACAAGCAAAAATAAACTATTGGGATTACATAAAATTAAAAGCTTCTTCGCAGTGAAGGAAATAATCAACAACATGAAAAGGCAACCTACTTAATAGAAGATAATTGCAAATGACATATCTGATAAGGGTTAGTATCCAAGATGTATAAAAATCTTATACAACTCACCACCCATAAAACAAGCAATCCAACTTAAAAATGGGAAGAAGACATGAACAGACATTTCTCCAGACATACAGCCAACAGACATATGAAAAGATGCATAACAGCAATAATCATCAGAGAAACGCAAATCAAAATCACAATGAAATACCACATCACACCTGTCAGAATGGCTACACTAAAAAATAAGAAACAACAAGCGTTGGCAAGGATTGGGAGAAAAAAGAACCCTCGCACGTTGTAGGTGAGAATGCAAACTGGTGCAGCCACCGTGGAAAACAGTATGGAAGTTCCTCAAAACATTAAAAATAGAACTATAATATAATACAATAATTCCACTCGTGGGTATTTACCCAAAGATACAAAAACATTAATTAAAAAAGATATATGCACCTCTATATCTATTGCAACATTACTTACAACAGCCAAAGAAGGAAGCAGCCCAAATGTCTATCTATCAACTGATGAATGGATAAAGAAGAGGTGGAATATATACACAATGGAATATTACTCAGCCATAAAAAGAATGACATCTTGCCATTTGCAACAACATGGATGGATCTAGAGGGTATAATGCTAAGTGAAATAAGTCAATTAGAAAAAAACAAATATGGAAAAAGAAAAAAAAATTGAAAAGAAAACAAATAAAGTCTCTTAACTATAGAGAACAGGTAGTTACCAGAAGGGTTGGGGGTGGGAGGATGGGTGAAATAGAAGAGGATTAATAGTATATTTATCACAATGAGCACTGAATAATGTACAGAATTGCTGAATCAGTATATTGTACACCTGAAACTAATATAACACTACATGTTAATTATACTGGAATTTTAATAAGTGTTATACTGCTGGGCTGTGACTCCATAAGTTCTGAAACTTTATTTGCAAAATTCTTTTAGTCCTTATTTGCTTATTGACATCTGGCCAATTCTTTAAAGTTATGCCATGAAATACGCTTTCTTTTCTCTTGTCCCTGAAAATCATGTTCTCAGCAGAACAAATGCCTATAGCATTGACAAGGGCATGAAATGAGAGGTAGTGAACAAACTCTGGAGTTCGTTGTCCAATATGACTCTAAATCCTGGCTCTGATACTCATTAGGTATGAAAATTTGGGTGTATGAATTACATTGTCTAAGCCTTAGCGTCCATATCTATAAAATGGGGCTGTATTGGTTTTCTATTGATGCTAGAAAAAATTACCACAAATGTGATGATTTAAGACCATGCAAATTTATTATCTTAACAATTCTGAAGACTATAATGTTAAAATGGGTCTCACAGGAAAAAAAGTGAAGATGTGGAAAGAGCTTCATTCCTTCTCAAGACTCTAGGAGAGAATCTATTTCTTTGACTTTTCCAGTTTCTAGAAGCCATCTGCATTCCTTGACTCATTGCCCCTTTCTCCTTCAAAGTTCATTATTTCAACCCTGCTTCTTTTGTGACATCTTCTTTGTGACTGTGACCTTCCCTCTTATAAGGACCTTAAGATTACATTTGGACCCATTTGGATAATCCAGGATAATCTTCTCATTTTAAGACCCTTACATTAATAATATTTCTTAACATATTCACAGGTTTTGGTGATTTACATGTGGACATATTTGGGAGGCTAATAGCTTAGCACAAATGCTATAATGGTATCATCTCTTAGGAGTAAATGAAATAATACACAAAAATATTTATAACATAGTAAGTGCCCAACTAATATTACTTTTTTAAAGAGTCCTGCTTAAAGACTGCTGCTGCTGGAAACCCTAGAAAACATATAATCTACACTACATAATTCAGCATTTTATACCATAACATAAGGGCAATTGTATTTAATTTGCTTTAGTGTTGTCTAATGATTAATAGTCATTCCTCTTGAATGCTACTCCAAACCTTTAAGCACTCTTCCAGTATTGGGGGATTTCCTCCCTTTGTGAATTTCCACTACAGAAGTCAGATACTGGTATTTCCAGACCTTCTTTCAGCTAAGGTGCAGGTAGTGGCCTGGGCCAATCAGATGTATCTTGCTGAATTCTGAATTAGAAGATGATAAAGCCAAAATGCAGCTTCTTTGTAAGAACCATTTAAGTGATGGCGGTGGCATCTCTACCGCCAATTGGTGGCAGCTTCAATTGGTTTCCAGGGGAACAATTGAAGACATTCAGGCAGGAAGAATCTAGAGCCCATCATCCAAAGGGCTCTAGTCACCAGCCCCAGTGTTTGGCTCCAATGGCAGCATTACCAAATCCCTTTGAGCAGTACTTCAGTGTGATTTAGGGAACTGTTTCTGGTTTCACAGCCTCCAACCTTGCTTCCCAGGAAAATATGTAGACTATCTGATATCTTGATTAAAATAGATATTTTTTTTTTGTTTTTTGGTTTTTTGTGGGTTTTTGGGGGGTTTTTTTGTTTGTTTGTTTTTTTGCCACTACAAATCCAGATGCTTTTATCTTGACTCTACCATTAAATTGTTTTCTGAGGACAGGAACTCTACATTTTCCTTTATATTTCAATGTAGCCTAAAGCATGATTATATAGAATATGCATGGAAATCAAACACTGGAAGCTTGAAAATGGACACTATGAAATTGTGTTCTCTATTAGCACAAATAAACAAATGTAACCAAAATTATAACAAAGAAATTTTCTAGACACCAATATCAGAATATCACCAAGAGAAGTTAAAATCAGTATGACTACACAATCATCAACCAAAGCCTCAAAGCTCAATACAATTTTCCTATTTCTAGACTTACAGTGAAGAAATAGGTTTCAAAGAGGCAAAGTAAAAGGGCTCCATTAGGGAAAAGATATTAGTACTAAGATGTGGGTTTCTCTAAAGTCAGAGCTTTCTCTCTCTGTAGCAATCAAACTGCTGCAGCTGAAGTAGCAGACGTACTGTTGAGTGCTTTGGACGAAGTGGGTCCACTTGTGCTATTCTGAGAAATAATCAGCTAAGTGTCATTTCTTATGATGTTACAAGTTAAGAGGTTCAAGATATTGATTTGGGGTAGTTCAAATTGCACAAAATGAAAGCAAGAAAAATTTTCCCATTTTCCCAGAGCAACATTTTTAAAAATGTCATTTTAAGATGAAATTACCAAAGTGCCTACTTCCTACTTTGTTGAATGGATAACATTGAAGTTTCAAAAATATATTTGATTGAATGTCTGCTTAGGCTTTTATCTTACAGATGTATGAAAATACTTATTTATTTATTTATTTATTTATTTATTTACACCACATCATCCAGATCTTCACTACTCTCATCTAACTCTGGCCTCTGGTTAGCAAACATACATCAACTTTAGAAGAGAATTGAGATTACAGTCTGTACACTGATTAGAAAGAAATATGCACAGACTTTGAGACAAAAGACCTCTTATAGAGAATTATGTAGTAACTGTGTCTTATTAAAATGACCTACCGTTAAGCCACAATTTTTTTCTATAAATATACAAATGAAATTAGCTTTAATTGTCAACTTCTCCTTAACCGTAGTGTTGAGTAGAATGTTTTCAAATACGAGACTTTGTTAATGGCCTAATTCTGATGTTTTCAGTTTTTATTCATATATTTTCCATCTCTTTTTTTTCCCCTATTGTTGTCTTCTGTGAATGTGCATTAGGGGAGGAAGGGGGAAAATAGTAATGAGACCTTTCACATTGTTTCTGTACTGATCTGTACTTAATAGTTGCTATTTTATAATATAAAGGCTTTAATCAAATTCCTGGGTAAGAAAGGTTTAAACAACTACTCAGAGACTTTATTGAAGGAAAAGACACAGGTCTTCTTAGGAGCTGAGAGATTCACACTCATAAGAGAATGAGTAAATAGAACTGTTACCCCACATCTGATAAAGACTTAGTATCCAAAATCTGTAAAGAGCTTATAAAACTCAACACGCCAAAAATAAATAATCCAGTTAAAAAATGGCCAGAAGACATGAACAGACATTACTCTAAAGAAGACATACAAATGGCTAACAGACACATGAAAGAACGCTTAACATCACTCATCATTGGGATACCACCTCACATCAGTCAGAATGGCTAAAATTAACACAAGAAACAACAGATGTTGGCAAGGATGAGGAAAAAGGAGAACTCTCTTACACTGTTGGTGGGAATGCTATTATAAAAATACTGACTTGAAGGGGCACATGCACCTCAATGTTTATAATAGCATATCAATAATAGCTAAATTATGGAAAAAGCCCAAATATCCATCGACTGATGAATGGATAAAGAAGATGTGGAATAGTACTCAGACATCAAAAAGAATAAAATCTTGCCATTTCCAATGGCATGGATGGAGATAAGTGTATTATGCTAAGTGAAATAAGTCAGCCAGAGAAAGACAAATACACATGTGGAATTTAACAAAATAAAACAAAACAGATGAATGTAGGGGAAGGGAAAAAAGAGAGATAAGCAAATCACAAGAGACTCAACTATAGAGAACAAACTGAAGGTTGATAGAAGGAGGTGAGCAGAGGATGGGCTAAATAGGTGATGGATATTACGGAGGGTACTTGTGATGAGCACTGGGTGTTATATGTAAGTGATGAATCACTAAATTCTATTCCTCAAACCAATATTACCTTATATGTCAACTAACTAGAATTTAAACAAAAACTTGAAACAGTAACAAGAAAAAAATAGAACTGCCATCCAAGAAAAAAGTGATAAGTTCAGGAAAGATAGCCCCAAAATATACACTTTGCCATATTGAATATTTTGAATTAAAATTACTTAAGAAACAGCCAGTGCAAGAAAAACATTCTGACTGTCCTTTGTCCCCTGAAAGTGGGAAATAAATCTTCCATGTGAAAGGTAATTTCCCTGTACTAGGAAGAAAAGAGACATTCTCACCAACAGAGATAGCGAATTTAGAACCTACAAAGCCGTATAAACCAATTTTGTGACTTCTTCACTAATTTACTACCCAAGCCCAAACTTGTCTTATAAATTCTTCACAAAATTTTTGTTTCTTTGTTTAATAATGTATAAAACTTGCTTGCTTCAATCACATTTTAAGTTTTATATTTCTATGAACTGCCCAAATTAAAATTTCTTTCACCTGTTAATCTATGTCAATTTAGTTATTAGACCAGCCAAAGAACCTAAAATGGAAGAAGGGAAAGCTTTCCTCCCCTACAAAGGCATATCAGGGTATTGAGCAAATGCCTTGGGATTATTTGCATGCCCATCTGAGGGAGACGAGGCTGAAGAAAGGAGTTAATTATGGGAGCCCTGGTATTAGAATTCTTCTCCCTCCCCCCTCTCCTTTTCTCAACCAGAAGATTAGGTTAAAGAAGAAGAAATAGGAGAGATAGAATGCATGATAGACCGTGGGACTTTAGTATGCATGAAATCAAAGTACTGAGGGCTCCAAACTCAGATAAGGCTGGGTTAAAATGTTAGATATACCACTCCCTAGTTAAGAAACCTAGGATAAATAATGCCATTTCTCTGTGCCACACTTTTAATATCTACAAACTAGGTATGGAAACAGTAACTGCCTTTTAGTTTACTTAATGATAATTAACTTTTTTAAAATAAATATATGGAAGATACCATCTTGCTAAAGAAGTTAAAAGGGTGAAAGTCACTCCAGTGTGAGCAAATGATGTTGGAACATCTCCTAGTATATCTTCTATTTTAGTAATCTAGTTTTGTTCTTTTCCTTCCCCAGCAGCCCTTCTGCAATAAAAGCAAGGCCATGAGGCTTATTGCTTTAAAAAGGAGCAGCATTGTAGAACACAGAGCAGAGGACTGTACTACATTCAGAAATATTCAGTCACCACAAAAAGGAAGTTGAAAGCCTTTCCTCTGATTATAGACACTGACTGAGAGAGGAGTTGTATAGTTTTAAAAAAAGACACTAGGTAACTGATTTCTCTTTTTGAGTAGAAGGTTGGAACTCCTGAAGGTATATAAACTTAGATGCTTTGGGGGAGACAAAACCCCAATGTAAGAGGCTATCCATCTATCTGCTGGGGGATATTTCTCTGCAAAATGCTAAGCCCTCAAAGAAACCACATAGCATGGTGTCATATCTAAAGAGACAGAGAGAAGTATATTAGAAATGGTTGAGGGAAATATACACAGAGATGTTGAGCTCCAACCTCCTCAGAACCTGCATAAACAAAGGGGATCCAAAAGTTCCTGAGTGTGCCCAACAAGGACACAGGATATGGCTGAGGGTGCAGGCTGGCAAACTCGTAGGAGATAACCATCATGAGGGGTGAAGTGACCCCAAAGTAGAGGTCTTCAGGGTAGATTTCCCAAATTTGGGATTACAAGAGAGTAATGCCCATAACTTGGGACATATAATTAGTAAGAACAAAGGTAGGGTGCCTGGTCAGAAGGAGATGGCTAACCCCTAGAACTGCCATGTCTTTCCTTTATCAAAGAGAATAAAATGACCATGACTTAAACAATCCATGGAGAGTTCAGCAGAAAAAGAATTGAGATTGATGCTAAACCAGAGTCATGTTGGAGGACTCTAATTAGGTAGAGGCAGATGAAACACAGTCATCAGCCCAGTACCCAAACGCCATAAGGTTATCCCCCTTTCTTCCTATACTCAGACATGATCTTGGAAATGAGAACAAAATAGGACAGCCCCTTAAATGGAAAGTAAATTTGATGAGAACTTTGAATCTTGAAAGGACTATTTACCTATAAGAAATTTTTAAACTGGACCTGGTGGAGGCATCTTTACTGAGAAATTGCTGTGTTGGAGCACCTGGACGGCTCAGTTGGTTAAGTGTCCAACTCTTGATTTCAGCTCAGGTCATGATCTCATTTGTGAGATCAAGCCCTGCATCAGGCTCTGCACTGACAGCACAGAGCCTTTTTGGGATTCTCTCTCTTTCCCTGTCTGTGTTCCTCCCCTGTTCATGTGTGCACACATGCACACAAACTCTCTCTCAAAATAAATAAATATTTTACAAAATGAAATTGTTGTGTTTGTTTAATTAGTAATTGTAATAGTTCTTCCATAAGAGAATTAGTACTCTAGAGCAAAAGGAGATAGGTGATGCAAAGTCAAGAAAATATTGTTTTTTTCTAGTTTACCTCATTCATTTTGAGACTAATGGAACTCTATGCTTTTAAAAATATGTCGAAAGAGGAAGCCATTGGTTAAGGTACTCAGAGTATAGCAGGATGGTATGAAATTCACAGAAGGCTAGTCTGGCTCTCCAGTCAGTAGGGACAGAGCGCCACTCAGGAGGAACAAGAATCTCTGGGTGCTTCCACTGCATGTCTCATGTGGTAGTAATGAAGTTTCTTGAAGAAATCTAGTTCCCAAAGATGAGGACTATATTTCCTCTAATAGAAAAGTGAGAATTTCCGACCTAGCAAAGACTTCTCTGTTGGGGGTAAAATGGACATGTGCCAGGAGTCAGTCAACAATCAAGTACTCACTATTTTTTTGGAGGAAGTAGATGTGCAAGGATCTAAGACATATAGTCCAATTGTTTGATTTTGATCTCACTTCCCTCTCTCCTTGACTTGGTTAATGTATGTCATATATATTTTTTATTTTTATTCCTAATATTGATATGTTCAACTAAGAAAACTGGGAATATAATAAAAATAGGAAACAGATAAAAACACCTGGTATGATGCATTACTCTCACCCCATAAATACTGTGTTACATAGGTTGAGATCATAATTTTGTGAATTCTTTTGCCCTTTTTAAATCCCATTATATATATATTATATATATTATATACCCCCTTACTATATTATAAACATTTTGTTTCTTTCATTTCATTTTCTTTCAGGGTTTGCCCTTAACAGAACTTTTAGGAAGCATTGAAAGACAAGATTTTCTGAGCACATTAGTGCATGGCTTTTCTCTAGAATTTCAGAATTATCTAATTAATAAACCTGAGAACATGCTGACTTAAAAATACATGCTCCATGTTAGTTTGGGTCAGACATCAAAGTTGGATTAACACACAAGGATTATATCAAAGAGAGATGCTTTTGCAAATAAATAAATAAATAAATAAATAAATAAATAAATAAATAAATAAATAAATAAATAACGGAGGGAGGGAGGGAGAGAGGGAGGGAAGGAGCAATTTGAGAAAGACTGGAAGAGCCACACGACCAAGATGCTAGTCTGACATTGGAAAAGGAAATAGAAGGTTGGGGGAAATTTTACGCCCCTGCTGTAGAAGGGAGTCATTGAGGTATAAAGGGAAACCTGGTCTTCCTAGCATCTCTCCCTACCCTTCACCTCCCACCTCATGGTCTGGTAACAGTCCCATGAGAAGGATGGCCTCTGTTTAAAACACACAATGAATTTCAAATCTTAGGATTTGGAGCCTTTGGTCAATTTGTGGTGTTGTATTCAGTTCTTCCAGGGATATTCTTACAACAGTCACCTGGTTTTTCACAGCTAGAAAAAGTTTCTCACAGATAATAAATGATGGTGTGGTTGTGGAGAAAAGCCCTTGTTTTTTTTTTTTTTTAATTTTTTTTTCAACGTTTTTATTTATTTTTGGGACAGAGAGAGACAGAGCATGAACGGGGGAGGGGCAGAGAGAGAGGGAGACACAGAATCGGAAACAGGCTCCAGGCTCTGAGCCATCAGCCCAGAGCCCGACGCGGGGCTCGAACTCACGGACCGTGATATCATGACCTGGCTGAAGTCGGACGCTCAACCGACTGCGCCACCCAGGCGCCCCAGAAAAGCCCTTGTGAACTGTCGGTGGGAATATAAATTGGTACAGCCACTACGGATAACAGTATGATTCTAACCAATTAAAAAAAAAAAAAAAAAAAAAAAAAAGAAGGAACTACCATATTACCATATGATCCAGCAATTACACTTATGGGAATATATATCCAAAGGAAATGAAAACACTAACTTGGAATGTTACCTGCACCCCAATGTTCTATTTATGATAGCCAGGACATGGAAACAACCTATGTGTCCATATGTGAACAAATGAAGAAGTTGTGGTATATATATGCAATAAAATATCATTCTATTGTAGAGAAAAAAGATCCTATCATTTGTCAAACATGAATGGAACGTGAAGACATTATGCTAAGTGAGAAAGGCCAAAGAAAGACAAATACTGTATGACATCACTTCTATGTATAATCTTAAAAAAACCACAACGTATAGAAAAAGAAATCATACTTGTGGTTACCAGAGACAGAGTATGGGGGGAGAGAAATTGGAGGCAGGTGGTCAAAAGGTACAAACCTCCAGTTATAAGATAAGTACTAGGGCTGTCAGGTGTAACATGATGACTCCAGCTAACACTGTGAATGATATATAGGAAAGTTAAGAGACTAAATCCTATGAGTTTTCATCACAGGCAGCACCTTTTTTTTCCCTTTTTTTCTTTTTATTGTATTTATATTTGAATATGGATGTTGGCTGAACCCATTGTAATCATTTCACTCAATGTATATATAAATCAAACCATCATACTGTGCACCTGAACTTACGGTCTGTTATTTCTCAGTGAAACTGAAAAAACAAAATTGTTTTAAGTTTCTCACAGATTTCTATTTACAGAAGGGCTACTAATTCATTCTTGGGCCAAACTTCCTTTACTTTAGGAAAATGACCAGAACAAACCTTTAATGTTGGTTGAAGCCACTATTTAAAAACATAATATTTGGCATCCTGGAAAAAAATCGAAGTTGAGTCAGAGCTTACTTCGAATTCAAGGTTGATAGAAAGGTGAGTCTGAAGTCCAATTCTCTCTCTCCCTTTGTCTTCCCATTTTAAAACTTGGTGTACACTTTTAAACACGGTCAATTACTTTTGCTTTCCTTCTACAACCTTGTCTCCGACATCATCATTCTTTCCTATTTTCTCTACTTTGGGGCAGTTTGCTCCCTCGCATTTATGTATAATTGTAGCTCTTACCTGAAAGTACCTTTCTGGGTCTGTAAAATGTTCTGTGCTTCTGATGCAGTTGAAGTCTATTGTTAAGCCATCCAGTGCTACAAAGCAAAGCTCTGGGAGCTGGACGCTGAAAGGCATTACACACTGCATTCTTTTGTGCAGGGGTGATTTGCTGCTCTTTCAACAGAAGTTTTCTAGTGGAACTAATTTTTTGAAGCTAGAGAAAGGTCATTTAAATTTCTCACAGATTTCTGTTTATGGGAGTAGTAGTACCAATTTATCGTTGGACCAATCTTCTTTTCTTTGGGACAGTCATTAAAATGAGTCTCTTATTTACGGAAATGTTAAAGAAACAATGTCCCATTCTTCCTTAAAAGAATTATAAAGCCCAGACTAACCTGAAAACAGAGCGTTGACTGAAAATACTGAGCGTTTGCTTCAGACATTTAAATACGATGTATTTTAAGATTATAGCATTATTTTTATTTATTCTTTATATTTTTTATTTATTCTCCTAAACTTGAACTTTTTCTGCTTTGTTAGACTTAAGGAGATATTTCTTCAAATATAAGTGCTAAATTCTTCAAATGATTTGGGGAAAAACAAGCCTAAACTTGTGTTTAGACTTAAATCTCTCTGATTCCGTTTGTTATTTTTTTGGTGAAGTGACTGCTGTTTTAATCCAGTTATTTTCTCAAAGGGAGTTTGTGAACAGAATTTTCCTGGGAGTATGTATAGGACTGATGTCTCATGCCTCAGGTCAGAGGAAGGACTCAGGAAGCAGCTGGACCAAAATGGCAGAGTCTTATGATGCTCTTTTTGAGTGAATCTCTCACAATTTAGGAATCGCTCTGTCATCCATTTTGATTTTCCTCTCTCAACCACCTTTCTGTTTCCAAAGGAAAAAAGTGTGTATTTCCCACTGCCAGTCACTCTGTAGTGTGAAATTAAGTGGCTCTTGAAAGTGGGAGGCAACAACTTTCCTCTAGATCTAGTACCATTGTGGAACTCAGTTAGTATGGAGCTTTCTGGGGTTCCCCTTTGGTGAGGTTTCCATCGTCTGGAAATCTGAATATTAGCCTTTCTAGTTACAACTGTAAACTTTTTCCAGTATTCCATTCTCTTATCAACTTTCAGCAAAGCACCATACAGAAGACTGCTGTTCCACAAAGAAATCTGTATGACCATGCTACTAATTTTCTCATTTTAAAACACTTCTGGCAGTTATAAGAGCTCTGATTTTATGGCTTTGACAATAATGAACGTGGTTTGGGTGGAGCTGTGTGTGTATGCATGCACTTGTGTATGTATACACGTCGCCTAATATGTGTCTATAACAAGTATATCACCCAATATAGAAGTTGGTTTTGTATGCTGGGTTTAGGATTATAGGCTCTTCAACTTACCACCTTTTCTCCCCTTTATATATTGATATTTTGATGCACATATAACAAGTGGCCAGATTAGATTATCGTAAAAAGGTGCTACTTAATGGTAATACAAACAACATAAATTACATAATAGAACCTCTATCATAAGTGCAAGATCGAAAGTACAGATTCATTTCCATAGATGTAATAATTTGAATTGAGATCATTGTACCAGATTCAGAACTCCGTGTATATCATTAAAGTTGGTTGCTACAAAAGGCCATATTTCATTCTTTCTCATTGCCAAGTAGTATTCCATTGTATATATAAACCACAACTTCTTTATCCATTCATCAGTTGATGGACATTTAGGCTCTTTCCATAATTTGGCTATTGTTGAAAGTGCTGTTGTAAACATTGGGGTATAAGTGCCCCTATGCATCAGCACTCCTGTATCCCTTGGGTACATTTTTAGTAGTGCTTTTGCCGGGTCATAGGGTAGATCTATTTATAATTTTTTGAGGAACCTCCACACTATTTTCCAGAGCGGCTGCACCAGTTTGCATTCCCACCAACAGTGCAAGAGGGTTCCCATTTCTCCACATTCTCTCCAGCATCTATAGTCTCCTGCTTTGTTCATTTTAGCCACTCTGACTGGTGTGAGGTGATATCCTAATGTAGTTTTGATTTGTATTTCCCTGATGAGGAGTGACATTGAGCATCTTTTCATGTGCCTATTGGCCATCTGGATGTGATGAGAATGAAAAATGAAGAATGAAATATGGCCTTTTGTAGCAACGTGGATGGAACTGGAGACTGTTATGCTCAGTGAAATAAGTCATACAAAGAAAGACATATACCATATGTTTCACTCTTATGTAGATCCTGAGAAACTTAACAGAAGATCATGGGGGAGGGAAGGGGAAAAAAAAGTTACAGACAGGGAAGGAGTCAAACCATAAGAGACTCTTAAAAAATGAGAATAAACTGAGGGTTGATGGGGGGGGGGTGATGGGCATTGAGGAGGGCACCTGTTGGGATGAGCACTGGGTGTTGTATGGAAACCAATTTGACAATAAATTTCATGTAAATAAATAAATAATAAATACAGCTGCTGTGTAAGGGGAATCAGTGTGGTAGAGATTGGGGTGGCAGTTTCCTGAAGACTATCATGTAGTAGGTCCAACTAGGGGGATTTTTTTTGCCCCCTTGAAGACATTTAGTAATGTCTGGAAACATGTAATTGACACAGCTGGATTGGGGAAGCATTGCTACTGGCATCTATTGGATAGAGGTGGGGGGGTACTGCTAGGTGTCCTAAAATGTGCAGGATATTCCCCCCACAGCATCCTCCCACAGCCGTGGTAATTGTGCTGCATCTGGGGAAACCCTGTGGTAGTGCAGCATGCCCTGGGGCAGAAGAGGGAGAAGGGGAAGCACGGCCAGGTGCTGAGGAACATCCAAGGTGTTCCTGAATATTCACACAGTCAGAAGGGCGGGGCTTGGATGCTTGGTAGGAATGTTCTAATTTCTCTCATCTGTTTATAGATTATACAAAGTTGTTTTCCAAAAACTTCATGATAGTTATCTACAATAGGAGAGAAGTCTTAGTGCTGAGGGATCAGATGAATGTCTCAAGGAGTGTTATCTGGCATATGTTTTTTACATTCCCATAATTACTTACCTAGTACTGTTTCTCTTAGGTTTTATCTGATATAAATTAAATTTGAAATGTTAATAAAAATTAAATGGAGATTATAGTCAAATATCCAAAGAATCTGAGCCCATTTTATACTTTTTGAATGTAAACAAATGAAGTAATATTTTTTTAATGGGAAAAGATTTTTATCACTGAGAGAATAGTTTCATTAATTGCCATTGATGAATCACAGATTATTTTTTAATTCTTAATTTAAGATGTGGCAATGGTCAATTTCACTTTCTCTGAGGCGTGTGATTGTAAATTGCCTGAGTCTACATATGGTAAGTTGGCAATCACGATGATAAATCTGCAATACAAACAACCTGCTTAATTCAATTAAAAGGTAGCCCTTCAGGAACACCTGGGTGGCTCAGTCAGTTAAGCATCTGACTTCAGGTCAGGTCATGATCTCATGGTTTGTGGGTTCAAGTCCCACATTGGTCTCTGTGCTGACAGCTCACTCAGAGCCTGCTTTGGCTTCTGTGTCTTCCTCTCGCTCTGTCCCTCCCCCACTCATCCTTCTCTCTTTCTCCCTCTCTCTCTTTCTCTCTCTAAAAAATAAACATTAAAAAAAAAGGTAGCCCTGTCAGTGAAAACCTCAATCTGGCTATTTGACAACAGGAAGAATGATGTCCAAATGACAAACATTTATTGAAATGCCTGATTTGTTTTGACATTTTTTTTAATGTTTATTTATTTTTGAGACAGAGAGAGACAGAGCATGAGTGCAGGAGGGTCAGAGACAGAGGGAGACACAGAATCGGAAGCAGGCTCCAGGCTCTGAGCTGTCAGCACAGAGCTAGATGCGGGGCTCGAACTCACAGACCGTGAGATCATGACCTGAGCTGAAGTCGGACGCTCAACTGACTGAGCCACCCAGGCACCCTGTTTTGAAATTTTGATGACACAGGCTATATTTACAATTTTCCTTTAAGATTAGCTCTTATGCTTGGTTTGTATTCTTCTACTCCAGAATGAAATCAACAATGATGTCAACAGGAATGGTGATTTTTATTACATTTATTTATTCTGATATAGGAAAGAGTATTCTTGTTTTCATTTGTTTTTTTGTTTGTTTAAAAAAAATTCTATTTAGTTAACAGTGTGATATTAGTTTCAGGTGTAGAGTTTAGCGATTCATCATCACTTCCATACAACACCCGCCGCTCATCACAAGTACCCTCATTAGTACCCATCACTCGCTTCATTCACTTTTTTAATGGTGGAGTCTCCCATATATTCGTCATCATTAAATCAGAGATTAAAAGCATTAAGGGAATCATCACACTTGTTTTTCACCAAATCATTTAAAGAATTTAGCACCCATATCTGAAGAAATGTCCGTTTATGCCCAACACAACAGAAAAAGTTCAAGTTAACAAGATTAAAGGAGAGACAATTTAGTTTGCTTCTTATTGGTTTCAACTACTGTTCAATTATCATGTCATCTGTGCCAGCCATTGATTATTTTATACAACTAGGATTATAGTAACATTTATTACTGTCCATGTGTCAGATATTGATAATATTGGTTACATGTAGTATGCTATTTAATTCTTATAAGTCACTTAAATGAAAATCACCATTGTATAGTTGAGAAAACTAAAGCACAAGTGTTTAAATAAGGTTCCCACCTTACAATAGAAATAAACACCGAAGCTTTGGTAAATATGACATAAATGAATGAGACCCTGCTACTATCCTATAAAAACTTTCAGGATAATAAGAATTTAAGATGCATCCCATGACAGTTTTTTCATCACCCTTTGCACTAGCAGAATTTGGATTCATGAAATAGAAATGCTGATCTGACTCTGCCATTTAGAGGCTGCTTTATTCTAAGTGTGTTACATTTTCTAAACATATTTCCTACTGGGTGAAACTACCTATTCCACAGGACTACTGTGAGAGAAAGGTGGCATAGTGGTTGTGCAATGCTGAAAACTGAAGTTGTTATTGCCAGCTCCAATAGTCATGATGACACTCCAGTTTTTAATTATTGTGACCTCAAACTGATGAAATGATTAACTTAATTCCTATTTTACTTCCAATATTTAAACCACTGGGGAGTGGTGAAAGACACACTTATTTTTTTTAATGTTCATTTTTGAGAGAGAGAGAGAGAGAGAGAGAGAGAGAGAGAGGAAATGAGTGGCTGAGGGGCAGATAGAGAAGGAGACAGAGGATCTGAAGCAGGCTCTGGACTGAAAGCAGAGAGTCCAATGCTGGGCTGGAACTCACCAACCACAAGATCTAGACCTGAGCCAAAGTCGGATGTTTAACCAACTGAGCCACCCAGGAGCATTTATTAGGTAAATAAAACTACCCTGTGATATTCCTCTCCCCCACTCCTTCCCTCTTTCCTTAAGTTCAAATCTCTTGTATTATTAGCTATTGCTGGGTAACAACCACCCCAGTGCTTAGTGGCTTGAAACAACCACCGTTTATTATTTATCATGAGTTGAAGGGGTGATTGATACAGCATTCTGCTGATCTCAGTCAGGATTGGCTGGGGGCTGGGTGGTCTAGAGTGCCTTCAGTAAGAATGACTTAGCACTGGATTCAGTCACTTCTCATCTTCCAGAAGCTTAGCCCAGAATTGTGCTATAGGCAGTGATAGACTTTTGAGAGACAGTGAAATGTCCACAAGGTGTCTCGGGGTCAACACTTGAAACTGGCACATCATCACTTCTGGACACCCTATTAATCAAAGCAAGTCACAAGGCCAGTTCAGATTCAAGGGAGTAGATTAAGAGACTTCTCCTTTTAAGAAAGAGCATTGCAAAGTTGCATTGCAAAGGGCGGGAACACAGAGAGGTGTGGAGAACAGAAACCATTTTTGCAAATGATCTCTCAGGCTTCCCATGTTTAGTGCCTACAAATTGGTAAATTCTCTTTCATGTCTTTAATCCTTAACGTACTTAATAGTCTTTGGCTAAGGTATCCTTCAGTTTCAGGAAAACTTCTGTTTCCTTATACATTTACTTATCTGAATCCACTAGTTTTTCTTTGTTGTTTTATGGCCTGTAGTGGATATATTATTATTTATGTCCCCTTCCAGGTTTTTATCCACCACTCTTGACCTCAGAGTGTCTGCACAGACTGGTCTTTGCTGCTTCCAGTGCTCCATGTGGTGGCTTTCAGGGCTAGGGTTCTCTGGAATCAATCTAGCAGGGATTTGGCCTGAAAAATTCATCCCCTCCTGCTGGACACCAGGAACCATTACATTATTACTTGCTTTTATAGACTTTAATTAAAACAAGAATTATGGGTTTATGACTCATTGAAGCCTACGAACTGGAGAGATAGTGCCTTTGTCATATCTATCAGTCTAGTAATCTTAATTCCCCTGATTATATCCTTCCTATTAGATCTCTAAACCTGTCTGCCCAGCCAAAGTGGTTTTTTGAGTCAGAAGGGAATGTTAGAACTTTCCTTCTTTCGATGTCATGCTCAATTTGGGACAGTACAAAACTGCCTGAATCCCAAGAGTTATAAATATTTGAAAACACGGTTCTTCTTATTTACCTATTCAACCATTTCCCACCTAGACTGATTTAGAGTAAGCCAACTGGGACGTGCTAGTCAACATCCGTGACTGCACCTAGACCCAAAAGCCTGGTATTGATGCTGAGGCAGGGATAGGCATGTCAAATCTTATCCTCTTTCATGGTGACATTAAAAACTTTTTCAAGAATTAGGCACCAAATATGTGTGGTCCAAAAAAGTCTGTCATGCCTTATTTCCTTACCTCCGCAGACATGTAACCACTGTTACAAGTTTCTTGCATATTCCTCCAAATTTTTTTATACAAATACCAAGAAGTTATAAATATATACAGTTGATTCTTGAACAACAGGAGTTTGAACTGTGTAGTTTCACTTAGATGCAGATTTTTGATTATTCAGTACAGTACTGTAAATGCAGTTTCTCTTCCTAATGATTTTCTTAATAACATTTTCTTTTCTCTAGCTTACTTTGTTATAAGAATATACTATGTAATATATATAATAGGTATCACTCAACTATTTATGTTATTGATAAGGCTTTTGGTCAACAGTTCACAATTGGCCCTTGTTTTAGAGAGTCAAAAGTTGTACACAGATTATTCCTGCATTGCTCAAGGATCAACTATAGTTTTATTGTCTCCTCTTTTTATGATATAGCATTCATACTTCTGTGCAGGTTTTTTTTTTTTTTTACTTATTATATCTTGAACATTTTTTTCATCCCAGTCTATAGCTCATTTTCTTTTACACTTGCAAAGTACTCTATTGTATAGGCACATTTTAATTTAATTCCCCCATTGATAGAAAAATTGGTTATTTTCAGTCTATTGATATGATACATAATGTGTTATGTCTTCAATAAACTTGAACATAAATTGTTTCACATATGTGCAATTATATCTATAGGAAAAACTAACTACTTGAATTGTGATCACTGAATTAGAGAGTCTATACCTTTGCAAATTTTATATATAAGCATACCTCATTTTATTCCACTTCACTATATATGTTGTGCTTCACAGATGCTGTATTTATTTTTAAAAATTTTTAAGTTTATTTATTTATTTTGAGAGAGAGATAGAGAGAGCAGGGAGGGGCAGAGAGAGAGAAAATCTCAAGCAGGCTCTGCACTACCAGCATAGAGCCTGATGTGCGGCTTGAGCCTGATGTGCGGCTTGAGCTCATGTGCGGCTTGAGATCATGACCTGAGCCAAAACCAAGAGTCAGATGCTTAACCAATTGAGCCATTCAAGACACCCCCAGATGCTGCATGTTTTATAAATTGAAGGTTTGTGCAACAAGCAAGTCTATCAGTGCTATTTTTCCAACAGCATTAGCTCACTTTGTGTCTGTCACATTTGGGTAATCCTCACAATATCGCAAACTTTTTCATTACCATTATATTTGTTATGGTGCTATGTGATCAGGGATCTTTGATGTTACTATTGTAATTGCTTTGGGTGCCATGAGCCATGCCCATGTAAGATGGCTAACTTAATGAATCTCGTGGGTCTTCTGACCGTTCGTTCTATCAAGAGACTATTCCCATCTTTCCCTTCTCCTCCGGCCTCTCTTTTCCCTGAGACACAACAATACTGAAATTAGGCCACTCAGAAATCCTACAATGGACTCTAAGTTTTCAAGTGAAAGGAAGAGTCAGTAAATGCTACAAACTTCACTGTTGTCTTATTTTTAAGTAATTGCCAGAGCCACCCTAGTCTTCAACAAACACCACCCTCATCAGCCAGCAGCCATCAACATCAAGGCAAGACCCTCCACCAGCAAAAACATTAGGACTCACTCACTGAAAGCTCGGAAGATGGTAAGCATTTTTTTAGTAATAAAGTACTTTTTTAAAATTAAGGTATGTACTTGGGTTTTTTTAGACATGATGATACTATACACTTAAGAAACTATAGTATAATATAAATATACCTTTCATGTGCTCTGGGAAAACAAAATATTTATGTGACTCACTATATCATTATATTCACTTTGTTGCAGGTGGTCTAGAACCAAACCCACAATATCACTGAGGATGTATGCCTATATTTCCAAATATAGAAATTGTACAAACCTACATTAATGCCATCAGTGAATGGGAGTATCTAGTTCACCAAACCTTAGCAATAAGGCTCACTCTCGAGCATTTTATTTCATTTTTCCCAAATTGATGCATAGAAAGCAACATCTCAGTGTAATATTAATTTGCGTCTTCTCTTCTTGGGAATAAAGTTGAATACTATTTATATATGTTTAAGAACAATTTGTGTTTCACTCTCTTTTACTCGTCCATTCATATTCTTTGGATTATTGATACTTAGGGATTTCTAAGAGTTCTTTACATATTAGCCTTTGTTTTACTGTATTTTAAGTATTTTTTTCAACTTATCTTTCATCTTGTTATTTTGAAAATAGTGTTTTTCTTTTAGGTTTTGCAATATGGAAGTTGCATACACAGTCAAATTCATCAGTCATTCTTTTTATAATTTCTAGGCTTTGAGTAGTGGTAAGAAAGACTTTCCCCAACACAAGGTTTCAAGATATTTTCCAATGTTTTATTATTTAATTTAAAAATTTGAAGTATCTGAGCCATTTGAGGTGTATTCTGGTGCATGTTGTAAACTACAGACCAGAGTTACTTTTTCTAAATGCTAATCCAGTTGTTCCAACACCGTTTATTGCACCCTTCCTTTCCAAATGGAAGAACCCCCATGTATTCCTGCCTTGCTTCATTTTTATCATTAATGAGCATTAAATTTAATCTAATTCTTTTCCTGCATCAATTGTTATAATCAAATAATTTTCCTCTATAGTGAGTTAATATGGTGATGGTGCTGATTGATTTTCTAATGATTTTCAGGTTTTCTGAAGAAACTCTTGTTTTCCTGACTGCCATAGAGGCAGTGTTTAGCCTGCCTCCTCTATTCTCTGATTCTAACAACATCCAGGATTAGTTTTTGCCACTAGCACTGTCATCCCCAAGTCTCTCAACAACCTCAGTAAAGGGACACAATCTATGTTTCTCAAGGTTAATCCCGGAGTTTAAAGTCACGCATGTATGACTTGTGGTGTTTGGGATGTCTACTAATAGTAGGCTTTCTTCATATACTGTGTGCTTCCTCCTGTCCTCCCTCATACCTGCTTCTCCTCCATCTCATTATTACTCACCCCAGCTCTTGTTACAGCTCTCAGAGTAAACCTTTCATAGCTAATAGCCAAAGAGTATATTCTGGGATCATTTTCTAAGATATTTTGTCTCTAGGAACCCTGGACATTCCTCTCCTTTTTCTGCTGTGACTTGACCTGTCTTGGCTATTTTTTAGTTTTAAAACATGAAACTTGCATAATTTGGCTTATTGGGTTTTTTAGGTTGCTATTATTATTTTGTTTTATTCACAGATGGAGAGAGAGATACTGAAATATGCCACAAGTATTCATACCATAGAATTTTTCTGGAGAGTTTTCTCAGAAACCACAGCTGTTTTTCCCACAATATGGATTCAAGCCACACTGATTAAAGGGACATGTTGGAATTTTTTTTTTTTTTTAACAAAAATAGTCTGGATTTTGAATAGAAAAAAGTGGGATCTTAATTCTAGTTCCACTTCAACAAGAGTCTTTTCCACCCTTAGGAAAATTCAAATACTATAATTTAAGAATAAATGTGACAGAACACAATTGCCAAATTCTGACTCAAATGCAAATATGTCAATACCCAGTTTCCACCAAATGTCAAGCCCTACTACACTAAAAAACATCAAACACACCTTTTAAGACACATTATTAAGCACACGTTAGCAAATCAAAATGAGGTGGCATTTCTAACTGGTCTAGATATCACCTTATAGAGAAATATGATATACTTTTCAAGCTGAGAATAATCATGTTTATTATTTTGCTTGTCACTGCTGAAAACTATAAACACTTTAGGAGGGAGTCAACATGGCAGAGAAGTAGGAGGACCCAAAGGTCCCTCATCCCTCAAACACAGCTGTATTGGGGCCAGAAGACTTGGAATTCTAGGAATCCAAGCTATGGAGTGACAGAAACATCTCCAGAGGCCCCAGGGACAACTTGGTGGGCCACAGATGCATGACTGCAAAGGGAGAGATAAAATGGGCAGCATAGGCATGGAGGGGAGGGATCCCCTTCTGTGGAGAGACAAAAGGAAGAGAGAGACTGTGGAAGTGTAGGATTGTATTTGGACAAGAGGAAAACCTCTCCAGACCACATACCAGACTGGGGAATGGAAAAAATGGAGAAAGAAGTAATTTCTAACTTGCAAATAGCATTAAGAGTGAGGATCAAGGGTTGTGGGTCTTCCTCCGGACTGGGACCAGCCGCCCTGTGCACATGCCTGGGGAGGAGGGGAGGCAATCCCCAGGCTCAGTAGCCAGCTCATAGGCACAGTTGGAGAGCAGTCCCCTCCCTCGAGTGCTGTGGGAAGTAGGCGTATACATACCTCTCCAAGGACAAAAGACCCTGCAGGTGCCCACCAGCCAGAGGCCCTTTGTCAGCTGGGTGGAGTGGCACTACCCCAAAACCAGGGTGCACGTGATCCTTTAAGACATCTGAGTTTGAATCCCAACTAAGTGCCTGGGAGGTGCGGGAAACTGTGGAGCCAGACAAATCTGCCTGCTGGTGCCTGCGTGGCACTGTGAGGACAGCCTGAACAGAGTGGTTTGAGACACCTATCTTGAGGGGTGGGGGGGTTGGGGATAGACTGGGGTGTGGCCATTTTTCTCCCCATCACCAACAAAGTGGGGCTTCAGGGAGGGGACAACTGGGCCCACAGTGGAGGCGGGATCTGCTTACACCAAATCCCGCCCCTTTGTGCCTGGTAACTGCTTATCTACCAGAGCAAGATTGACACTGACCAACCAGACAGTCCCTCCTCCAGACCAGCACAGCCACTGGTTCCAAGGCACCGTCAGATATCAGTCCAACATTTTTGCATTTTCTGATTTGATTCTTGGTCAATTCTTCTTTATTTTTTTTTCTTTACTTTATTCCTCTTATTTCTTCCCTTCTCTATTCTGGTTGTTGGTTTGTTTAAGCAGATATTTTTAGTCTATTCTTTTCACACCTCTTCTGTAATTCCTTCTCTATTTTCCTCTCTCTCTCTCTCTCTCTCTCTCTCTCTCTCTCTCTCTCTCGATTAAGCAATATAGTTTCTCTGAATCTCTGCCTGGTCAGTTTCTTTATTTCTTTCTTTTTTTTTTAATTTTTCTTCTCTTGTTCACCACCCATTTCTCTCTTTATATGGGATAAGGCTTCTTCCACCACTCTCCCCTTTTTAAATTTTTTCCAGGTTTACTTCAATGAACAAATCAAAGCACATCTGGTGGAAGGTCCAAACCACAATGACAAGTAGGGAGACAAAGCAACCAGAATCACAAAAACAGAGAGCATGCAACACACTCCAATAACACCTCTTGAAAGGTCAGGCCCTGGACAGTGTATGACCCTTTTTTAATATAGTAGTGCTCACAGCTGCAGGACACATAACAAGCTATTAAAACATGTAAAAGACAGAAAACTAGCCAAAATGATGAAACAGAAGAATTCTCCTCAAAGGAAATTACAGGAAGAAATGATACCTAGAAAATTGCTCAAAACAGATATAAACAATATATATGATCAAGAATTTAGAACAATAGTCATAAGATTAATAGCTGGGCTTGAAAAAAGCATAGAAGACAACAGGGAATATATTGCTGCAGAGATCAAAGAACTAAGAAATAGTCACAACGAATTAAGAAATGTTGTAAATGAGGTGCAAAATAAACTAGATGTAGTGACAGCAAGGATTGAAGAAGCAGAGGGGAGACTAAGCGAAATAGAAGATAAAATTATGGAAAATGGAGGGGCACCTGGGTGGCTCAGTTGGTTGAGTGTCTGACTTCAGCTCAGGTCATGATCTCACGGTTCGTGAGTTTGAGCCCCGCGTTGGGCTCTGTGCTGACAGCTCAGAGCCTGGAGGCTACTTCAGATTCTGTGTCCCGTTCTCTCTCCGCCCCACCCCTGCTTGTGCTCTGTCTATCTCTGTCTTTCAAAAATGAATAAACATAAAAAAAAAATTATGGAAAATGGAGAAGCTGAGAAAAAGAGAGATAAGAAAATCCTAGACCACAAGGGAAGAATTAGAGAACTAAGTGATTCAATGAAACATAATAATATTTGTATTATAGGAGTTCCAGAAGAAGAACAGAGAGAGAAAGGGGCAGAAGGTTTATTTGAACAAATAGTTGAGAACTTCCCTAATCTGGGGAAAGAAGTGGACATCCAAATCCAGGAGGAAAAGAAAACTCCCTTCAGACTCAACAAGAATAGGTCTTCTCCATGGCATATCATAGTGAAACTGGCAAAATACAATGATAAAGAGAGAATTCTGAAAGCAGCTAGGGACAAATGGGCCTTAACCTACAAGGGTAGACACATGAGGGTAGTTGCAGACCTGTCCACAGAAATGTGGCAGACCAGAAGGGAGTGTCAGGAAATATTCAATGTGCTGAATAGGAAAAATATGCAGCCAAGAATTTTTTTATCCAGCAAGGTTGTCATTCAGAATAGAAGGAGAGATAAAGGCTTTCCCACACAAACAAAAACTGAAGGAGTTCATGACCACTAAACCAGCTCTGTGAGAGATCCTGAGGAGGACTCTGTGAGTAAAATGCTGCAAAGACTGCAAAGGACCAGAGACCTCACCACAAGCATGAAACCTACAGAAAACACAATGACACTAAATCCATACCTTTCAATAATAACTCTGAATATAAATGGACTAAATGCCCCAATCAAAAGATATAGGATATCAGAATGGATTAAAAAAAAATCCATCTATATGCTATCTACAAGAGACTCATTTTAGACCTGAGAACACCTTCAGATTGAAAGCAAAGGGATAGAAAACCATATGTCATGCCACTGGAAGTCAAAAGAAAGCTGGAGTAGCCACACTTATATCATACAAACTAGATTTAAAAAAAATTTTTAATGTTTATTTATTTTTGACAGAGAGACAGAGAATGGGGGGGGAGGGGCAGAGAGAGAGGAAGACACAGAATCTGAATCAGGCTCCAGGCTCTGAGCTGTCAGCACAGAGCCTGACGTGGGGCTCAAACTCACAAACCATGAGATCAGGACCAGAGCCAAAGTCAGACGCTCAACTGACTGAGCAACCCAGGCGCCCCCCCCTTTTATTTTTTTTAATGTTTACATAAAACTGGATTTTAAACTAAAGGCTGTAACAAAATATAAAGAAGGGCATTATATCATAATTATGGGATCTATGCATCAAGAAGATCTAACAGTTATAAATGTTTATGCACCCAATTCATAGCACCAAAATATACAAATCAATTAATCACAAACATATACAATCTTATTGATAAGAATACAGTATTGTAGGGGACTTAAATACTCCAGTTACAACAATGGACAGATCATATAGGCAGAGAATCAATAAAGAAACAATGGCCTTGAATAATACACTGGACCAGATGGACTTGACAGATACTCAGAACTTTTCATACAAAAGCAGAGTACACATTCTTCTCGAGTGCACATGGAACATAATCCAAGACAGATAACATACTGGCTCACAAAACAGCCCTCAATAAATATAAAAGAACTGAGATCATACCATGCATATTTTCAGATCACAACACTATGAAACTTGAAATCAACCACAAGAAAAATTTTGGAAAGCCTCCAAATGCATGGAGGCTAAAGAACATCCTACTAAAGAGTGAATGGGTCAACCAGGCAATTAGGGAAGAAATTATAACATATATGGAAGAAAATGAAAATGAAAACACAACAGTCCAAACTCTCTGGGATGCAGCAAAGGCAGTCAAAAAAGGAAAATACATTTCAATCCAGGCCTATCTCAAGAAACAAGAAAAATCCCAAATATGAAACTAACTGCACACCTAAAGGAACTAGAAGCAGAAGACCAAAGAAACCCCAAAGCCAACAGAAGAGAAATAATAAAGATTAGAACAGAAATAAACAGTATAGAATCCAAAAAAAAATCCCCACAGTAGAACAGATCACAGAGTTGAATCTAAGAGCTGTTTTTTTTTTTTAAATGAACAAAATAAACCCCTAGCCAGACTTCTCAAAAAGAAAAGAGTACCCAAATAGATAAAATCACAAATGAAAGAAGACAGACCACAACAAACACCACAGAAATACAAACTATTAGAGACTACTATGAAAAATTATATGCCAAAAAACCGGACACTGTGGAAGAAATGGAAAAATTCATAGACACCCACACACTACCAAAACTCAAATGGGAAGAAACAGAAAATTTGAACAGACCCATAACCAGTGAAGAAATTAAGTAAGTTATCCAAAATCTCCCAACAAATAAGAGTCCTGGACCAGATGGCTTCTCTGGGGAATTCTACCAGACATTTAAAGCAGAGTTAATACCTATCCTTCTCAACCTGTTCCAAAAAATAGAAATGCAAGGAAAGCATTACCTTGATTCCCAACCTAGAGACACCACTAAAAAGGAGAATTACAGGCCAATATCCCTTATGAACATGGATGCAAATATTTTCAACAAGGTACTAGCAAATCTAATTCAATAGTATATTAAAAGAATTATTCACCATGATCAAGTGGGATTCATTCCTGGCCTGCAGGGCTGGTTCAATATTTGCTAATCAATCAATGTGATACATCACATTAATAGAAAAAAGGATAAGAACCATATGATCCTGTCAGTAGATGCAGAAAAAGTATTTGAAAAAATACAACATTCTTTCTTAATAAAAACCATCAAAAAAGTCGGGATAGAAGAAACATACTTAAACATCATAAAAACCAAATATGGAAAGCCCCCAGCTATATCATCCTCAATGGGAAAAAACTGAAAGCTTTCCTCCTGAGATCAGAAACACAACAGGGATGTCCACTCTCACCACTGTTGTTCAACATAGTGTTGGAAGTCCTAGCCTCAGCAATCAGACAACAAAATGAAATAAAGGCATCCAAATTAGCAAAGAAGAAGTCAAATTTTCACTTTTCACAGATGACATGATACTCTACATGAAAAACCCAAAAGACTCCACGAAAAAGCTTCTAGAACTGATACATGAATTCAGCAAAGTCACAGGATACAAACTCAATGTACAGAAATTGGTTGCATTTCTATACACCAATAATGAAGCAACAGAAAGAGAAATCAAGAAATGAATCCCATTTACAATTGCACTGAAAACCATAAAATACCTAGGAATAACCCCAACCAAAGATGTAAAAGATCTGTAGACTGAAAATTATAGAAAACTTATGAAGGGAATTGAAGAAGACACAAAGAAACAGAAAAAAATATCCCATGTTCATGGATTAGAAGAACAAATATTGTCAAAATGTCAATACTACCCGAAGTAATCTACACATTCAGTGCAATCCCAATCAAAAATTACACCAGCATGCTTCTCAGAGGTAAAACAAACAATCTAAAATTTATATGGAACCACAAAAGACCCCAAATAGCCAAAGTAATATTGAAAAAGAAAACCAAAGTGGGAGGCATCGCAATGCCAAACTTAGCATATAATACAAAGCTGTAATCATTAAGACAGTATGGTATTGACACAGAAACAGGCAATGGAATAGAATAGAGAATCCACAATTGGATCCACAAATTTATGGCCAACTAATCTTTGACAAAGCAGGAAAGAGTATCCAATGGAAAAAAGACAGTCTCTTTGGCAAACGGTGCTGGAAGAACTGGATAGCATCAAGCAGAATAATGAACTGGATCACTTTCTTTAAAATTTTTTTCATGTTTATTTATTTTTGAGACAGAGAGAGACAGAGCATGAACAGAGGAGGGTAGAAAGAGAGAGGGAGACACAGAATCTGAAGCAGGTTCTAGGCTCTGAGCTGTCAGCACAGAGCCCGCACGGGGCTCGAACTCATGAGCTGTGAAATCATGACCTGAGCTGAAGTCGGACACCCAACCGACTGAGCCACTCAGGTCTCTGGATCACTTTTTTACACCATACAAAAAAATACACTCAAAATGTATGAAAGACTCAATGTGAGACAGGAAACTACCAAAATCCTGGAGGAGAAAACAGGCAACAAACTCTTTGACCTCAGTCACAGAAACTTCTCTCTTCACATGTCTCCAAAGGCAAGGGAAAAAAAGCAAAAATGAACTTTTGGGACCTCATAAAGATAAAAATCTTCTGAACTGGCTCACCAAACTCCACACCTGAAAAAAAAAATAACCCAGTGAAGAAATGGGCAGAAAACATGAATAGACACTTCTCCAAAGAAGACATCCGGATGGCCAACAGGCACATGAAAAGATGCTCAACGTCACTCCTTATCAGGGAAATACAAATCAAAACCACACTCAGATATCACCTCACGCCAGTCAGAGTGGCTAAAATGAACAAATCAGGAGACTATAGATGCTGGCAAGGATGTGGAGAAACGGGAACCCTCTTGCACTGTTGGTGGGAATGCAAACTGGTGCGACCATTCTGGAAAACAGTGTGGAGGTTGCTCAAAAAATTGAAAATAGAATTACCCTATGACCAGCAATAGCACTACTAAGAATTTATCCAAAGGATGCAGGAGTGCTGATTCATAGGGGTACATGTTCCCCACTGGTTACAGCAATGCTTTCAACAATAGCCAAATTATGGAAAGAGTCCAAATGTCCATCAACTGATTAATGGGTAAAGATGTGGTTTATATATATAATGGAATACTACTTGGCAATGAGGAAGCATGAAATCTTGCCATTTGCAACAACATGGATGGAACTGGAGGGTATTATGCTAAGTGAAATAAGTCAGTCAGAGAAAGATAGATATTATATGTTTTCACTCATATGTAGAATTTGAAAAACTTAACAGAAGGCCATGGGGGACGGGAAAGGGAAAAAGTAGTTTCAGAGAGGGAGGCAAACCATAAGAGACTCTTAAGTACCGAAAACAAACTGAGGGTCGATAGGGGGTGCGAGGGAGAAGGGAAAATGAGTGATGGGCATCGAAGAGGGCATTTGTTGTGATGAGCACTGGGTGTTGTATGTAAGCGATGAGTCACTGGAATCTACTCCTGAAGCCAAGCGCACACTGTGAACACTGCATGTTAACTAACTTGACAATAAATTATATTAAAAAAAATTATAGACACTTTAAGAAGGTGTCAGAGTAGGAGGATCTTAGCTCATCTTCTTCCACATACATACTGAAGCAACAACTACGTGTAATGCAATTCACTCTGAAAATGACCTGAGACTGGCAGAGCAAATCTCCCATACCTAAAGGCATTAAAAAAAAAAAAAAAAAAAAAAGCCTACACCAAGAAGGGCAGGAAGGGAAGAGATGTGATAGGGACCCAAACCCCCTAGTGTGGCAACAGCCTACAAGTAGGAGGCATATCACAGGCATGAGTACTCCCTGAGAAGGACATCAAGCTTCAAATCCCAGGGCACTCTGGCCCTGGGAGCCTGTACTAGGAAGACAATCCCCCATAAAGTCTCACTTTGAAAACTGCTTGGGTTTAGCTCAGACACCTTTGAAAATTGGTAAGACTTAACTGTGGGAGAGCCAGAAGGTTAAAGGAAACTGAATCTCTGCTCTAAAGGGCAAGTATGCTATATCCCTTGGACCAAGTTCCAGTGTGGAAGCAGCAGTTTGAAAAGCACCTGTGAAGGAGAATGACTATTTTTAGAACATGTTCCAGAGGGACAGGGATCTGCAGAAGTTTTCTCTGGGAATGGAGGTGCTGGTGGGCACCACTTTTCTAGCCCTCTTTCAACCTAGCTACCCAGACACTTGCAGGAAACAGTTCTGACACTCTCCATCTACCTTGCTAGCACAGATTGCCCAGTCCAGGTATTCCACCATTGACCTACCCTACTGAACTCATCTTCCCCCACCCCCCCAGCATTGCCCCTCCACCTGGCCACACTCAGCAGGCAATCTCAGTTGGGACTAGCATCCCCCTAGAGTGACTAGTGCCCTGACACATCTGCTAAGCAGCCCTGGCCAGACATGGCACATACCCAGATCAACTTCTGCTTTGGATAGTTGGGAAGCTAGCCCTGTGCAGCAGCCCACCTGCAGTAGCCACAGGTGGGCCTCTCACTCAGCAGCAGCAAGAGATAGACCTAGCAGTGCAACTGTAGGAGCTACTGTGGAGCCTTTTAATCCACCTTGCCAGGGGCAAGCCCTGTCCACTACTGTGCCTACAGTAGTCAAGGCTGATCATTGCAGGCAACTAAACTGAGCACTGGCCCTGCCCACCAGAGTTCATGTAGCAGTTTCCAGCTCAGCCACACAGTAGAGCACATATAGTACACATAGGGGACACCTCTGGAATACCTAGTTCTCATGACCAGGGTTATCACACTACTGGGCACCAAAGGACATCTTATACATAAGACTACTACTTTCTAGACCAGGGATGTAGCTGACCTACCAAATACATAGTAACAAGCACAGAGAGTCAAACAAAATGAGGAGACTGAGAAATATCCAAATGAAAGAACAAGACAAAAGCCCAGAAAAAGAACAAAGCACAATGGAAATAAGCAATCTATCTGATAAAGAGTTTAAAGAAGTGGTCATAAAGATACTCACTGAACTTAAGAGAAAAGTAGATAAAACCAGCGATAACTTAGAAAATATAAAAAGTGGGGCGCCTGGGTGGCTCAGTCGGTTAAGCGTCCAACTTCGGCTCAGGTCATGATCTCGCGGTCCGTGAGTTCGAGCCCCTCGTCGGGCTCTGTGCTGACAGCTCAGAGCCTGGAGCCTGTTTCAGATTCTGTGTCTCCCTCTCTCTGACCCTCCCCTGTTCATGCTCTGTCTCTCTCTCTGTCTCAAAAATAAATAAAACATTAAAAAAAATTTAAAAAAAAAGGAAATATAAAAAGAACCATCCAAAACTGAAGAATACAATAACTAAAGTGAAATACACATTAACAGGAATCAATAGGAGATTAAAGGATATGAAAGAGTGAATTAGCAATCTGGAAGGATAATCACATATTAGATCATAAAACAAGTCTCAATAAAATGACTGAAATCATACCATGAATTTTTCTTACCACATCCTGAAACCAGGAATTATGAGATAAATACAAGATAAAAAATATAAAAAAATAAGCATGTGGAAACTAAAAAGTTAATTCACCAACAAAAAACAAAAACAAAAGTAAAACAAAACAAAACAACCAAAGCAGAAAAGAAAAAAAAAAATACATGGAGGCAAATGAAAACACAACAGTCCAAAACCTTTTGGATGCAGTAAAAATAGTTCTAAGAGGGAAGTTTATAGCAATACAGGCTGACCTCAAGAAACAAGAAAAATCTCAAATAAATAATTTAGCCTTACACCAAAAGGAACTAGAAAAAGAAGAACAAAGCCCAAAACTAATAGAAGAAAGGAGATAATAAAGATCAGAATGGAAGTAAATAAAATACAGACAAAACAAAGTAAAAAATAGAAAAGATCAATGAAACTGAGAGCTTACTCTTTGAAATAAATAAATAAAATTGATAAGCCTTTAGCGAGACTTATTAGAAAAAAGAGATGATTTAAATAGATAAAAAATTAGAGCTTACAACCAATGCCATAGAAATTCAATAGATCATAAGGAATTGCTATGAAAAATAATATGCCAACAAATAGACAACCTAAAAGAAATGGATAAATTCCTGGAAACATACAGTGTTCCAAGCCTGAATCAAGAAAACACAGAATATCTGAATGAATTACTAGTAACAAAATTGAGTTGGCAATTTGAAAAAAAAAAAACAATTATTAAAAGTCTGGGACCAGATACCTTCATGGGTGAATTTGACCAAATACTTGAAGAAGAGTTAATACATATCCTTTTCAAACTAGTCTAAAAAATAGAAGAGGAAATAATTCCTCCCTTTCATTTAGGAGGCTAGTGTTACCCTGATGCCAAAACCAAACAAAGATACCACAAAGAAAATTATAGAGCAATATCCCTGATGAACATAGATGCAAAAATCCTCAACTACATATTAACCAAATTAGAGAATACACTGAAGGATCACTCATTACAGTCAAGTAAGATTTATTCCAGAGATACAAGGATGATTCAAAATTCATAAATAACAGTATACCACATAACAAAATGAGGGATAAAAATCATAACTCAATAGATGCAGAAATGCATTTGACAAAATTCAACATCCATTCATGATAAAAACTCTGAACAAAGTGGGTATAGTGGGAACATACCTCATAATAAAGGCCACATATGACAACCCCACAGCTAACATCTACTCAATGGTGAAAATCTGCACATAGGTCAATGGAACAGGACAAAGAGCCCAGAAATAAACTTACATTTATATAGTCTATTACTATACAAGAAAGGAGACAAAAATATATTATGTGGAAAAGAGTGTCTTCAATAAATGGTGTTGGGAAAACTGGACAGTTACTTGCAAAAGAATAAAAGTGAACTAGCTTCTTACACTATAAACAAATATAAACTCAAAATGGATTAGACACCTAAAATAAGGCCTGAAATCATAAAATTATTAAAAGAAAACATATAGCATCTCTCGGACATCAGCCTTAGCAATATTTTCTGGATATGTCTCCTAGGAAAAAAAGAAAAAAGAAAAGAAAATTAAACAATTGGAACTACATCAAACTAAAAAAAATATTTGCACAGTGAATAAAATCACCAACAAAAGGGAGAAAATATTTGCAAATGATATATTTGATGATGAGTTAATATCCAAAATATATTTTAAAAACTTACAAAACTCAACACCCAAAAAACAATCCGATTAAAAAATGCACAGAGGACCTGGATAGAATTTTTTCAAAGTAAACATACAGCCAACAGACATATGAAAAGATGCTCAACATCACTAATCATCAGGGAAATGCAAATCAAGTCCCAAATGAGATATCATTTCCTACCAGTCAGAATGGCTAGTACCAAAAACACAGGAATAACAAGAATTGGTGAGAATATGGAAGAAAGGGAACCCTCATATACTGTTGGTGGGATTGTAAATTGGCACAGCCATTATGGAACACAATGTGGAGCCTCCTCAAAAAATTAAAAATAGAAATTCCATATGACCCAGTAATTACACTTTTGGGCATTTACCCGAAGAAAATGAAAACACTAATTTGGAAAGATAAATGTATCCCATCCTACTGCAGCCTTATTTACAATAGCCAAGATATGAAAGCAACATAGAAGTCCATTGATAGATGAATATAGAAAATGTATGTCAGAATGGAATGTTACTCAGCCATTAAAAGGAATGAAATCTTATTATTCACAACAACATGGATGGACCTAGTGGGCATTATGCTAAGTGAAATGAGTCAGAGAAAGACAAATACCTTATGATTTCACTTATATGTAGAATCTAAGAAAGAAAGTAGAAAAAAAATCAAACAGACTTATAAATACAGAAAACAAATTGGTTGTTGCTGGAGGAGAAAGGGTAAGGGAACAAGAAAAATAAGTGAAGGCTTAAAAGATATAAACTTCCAGTTATAAAATAAATAAGTCAAGGGGATTATAAGTACAGCATAGCAAATATAGTAAATAATATTGTAATAATCTTTTATGGTGACAGATGATTATCATGGCAAGCATTTTGTAAAGTATATAATTATCAAGTCACTATGTTGTACACACGAAACTAACACGTCAACTATTTTTCAATTAAAACAAAACACTGTAAACATTATTCTTTTCAATATTAACCTAATCTCTATTTTATCAGTATATTTTCACATCAATTAAGGAAAACACTGGTCATAACATTTTCTTTGTTGCTTTTACCCATTTTCAAAACATGCCTTGTCTCTCCAGTTCCCTTTTGGCTTTTTTGATACAAACAATCTCCAATAATCCTTATACACATAATGCAAATTAATTTGGATTTAGCCTAATACATCCTAGAAAGAGATTTATCTTCATCCATTTTGGTAATTGATTTGAAACCATAGTGATTGGAAGGTACATAGTGATACTATTTTTAGTTTAATAGTTATTGAGTTCTTAGTGGGGAGAGAAGAGTAATCTATGTAAACATCTTATGAAAAGAGTAATCCTTTTTTTGGCTAATGAGGTTTAAAAACTCTTCTGAATCAAATAGTTCATTATAAGGGACATGGATTAAGAGTCTATTTGACAAAGTAAATATTCTATGACTTCCAAAAATTATATTTTATATGTGGAATTTTGCCATTTCAATCCAACTCAACAAATAATCACTGAACTCTGTCTCTGATCAGAGGTATGCTTAAAATATAAACTTCCCAACAGTGAATACTTTGGGCATAGGCTTATCATATAATTTTGAGAAACAGAGTAGATTGTAAAAAGTAACACAGGAAGCCACATGCAAATGAATGAAAATGGACCATCATCTTATACCTTATGCAAACATTAACTCTAAGTTAATAAGAAAAACTTGAACGTAAGTCCCAAAACCATAAAACTCATAGAAGAAAACAAAGGTGGTAATCTTGAGATTGGTCTTGATGACTATTTTGGGGCAGTGGGGAGATTTGGTGTCAAAAGCCAAAACAACAACTAAAAGTCAACAAGTGGGACTATATCAAACTAAACAACTGTGCAGCAAAGGAAATCATCAACAAAATGGAAAATCAACCTACTAAATGGGAGAAAATATTTTCAAATAATATATCTGATAAGGGGTTAATATCCAAAACATGTAAAGAATTCATACAATTCAGTAACAAAACAAACAATCCAATTACAAAATGGGCAGAGGATCTGAATGGACATCTTTTCAAAGACAACATACAGATGGCCAACAGGTATATGAAAAGATGCTCAAAATCACTAATCATCATAGAAATGCAAATCAAAATTGCAATGAGAGATCACTTCCTACCTGTTAGAATAGCTAGTATCAAAAAGACAATAAATAACAAAAGTTGGTAAGAATGTGAAGAAAAGGGAACATTTGTGCACTGTTGGTGGGAATGTAAATTGGTACAGCCACTATAGAAAACGGTATGGAGGTTCTTCAGAAAGTTAAAAATAGAATTACCATAAGATCCATCAATTTCACTCCTAGAAATTTACCTGAAAAAAGGAAACACTAACTCAAAATGATAAGTATACCTCCGTGTTTGTTGTAGCACATTTACAATAGCCTATATATGGGACAACCTAAGTGTCCATTAATGGATAAATGGGTAAAGAGAATATGGTGTGTATGTGTGTGTGTGTATGTGTGTGTGTATATATATATGAATGACATGTGTGTATACATATATACATATATATACATATATGTGCATATATACGTATATATGCGTATATATGTAATGTACACATACATACATATATACACACATACATGTAATATATGTGTGTGTATATATACATATATATATATATTAATGTTATCTAGCCATTATAAAAGAATGAAATCTTGCCATTTGTGACAACGTGTATGGACCTACAAGGCATTGTAGTAGGTGAAATAAGTCAGAGATAGACAAATACTGTATGATCTTACTTATATGTAGAATCTTTAAACACAAAATCAATCAAAACAAGTTCATAGATATAGAGCTACAGAGCATATTGAAGGTTGCCAGAGGGAGGGTGTGTGGGTGGGTAGTGGATGAAATGGGTGAAGGGGGTCAAAAGGTACAAAATTCCAGTTATATGAGATGAATAAATTTTGGAGATGTAATATACAGCATGGTGATTATAGTTTACAATACAGTATTGCATATTTGAAAGTTGCTAAGACAATAGATCTTAAAAGTTTTCCAGGTAAAAATTTCTGTAACTATGTATAGTAATAAATGTTAACTAGACTTGTTATGGTGATCATTTCATAGTATATGCAAATACTGAATCACTACATTGTACACCAGAAAGTAATATAATTTTATATGTCAGTCATATTTGAGTTTTTTAAAAAGTGACACAGAGTCTTGAAAAATTACACAAGCTAGTAACAAAATAAATCTTTACAGTTTTGAAAGAGAATCCAAGTTTGTATGGAGAAACAGAAAGTTTTAATGAATTAGGTAATATTTCAGTGTCAAATGAAAATAAGTATTTTTACCATTTCCCCCTTTTTAATAGGGGAAAAGAAACAACATGATTTTAAGTGGAAAGAAGAAAAAACATATAAAGTCACGGAGAAAGCAAAGTCATATATCCATTCAGAGATATAGTAAGTTATATAGTAAGATATACTAAACTATATAGTAAGATCTACTAAGCTATATAGTATAGTAAGATATACAATATATTGTATTAAAGTATAGAGTATAGAGTACCTGGAGAATTATATTCAGAAATGATACTCGTAATTTTGGACCTATGGTTTTAAATAAGCTGTTTCCATATAAAAAAAAAATTATTTGTTGATGGTTTTGAGAAAGGTAATACAGAGCTTAAATTAGGAAGAATGAATTTGTCATTTTGGGAGCAAAATACTTGTATAATTAAGTCAGATGTATTACAACTAATTAGGATTGATTTTCTTGGAAGGGATTAGTAGGAAATGTCTTATAAGTATGGTAGGTTGACCACATATTTGTCATCATTCTTACAAGAACCTACAATTACAATTTAAGAAAAAAATGAATGTATGAGGACTTTAAGAGACAAAACAGATGAACCTAAGGGAAGGGAAAACAAAAATAATATAAAAACAGGGAGGGGGACAAAACAGAAGAGACTCATAAATATGAAGAATAAACTGAGGGTTTCTGGAGGGGTTGTGGGAGGGGGGATGGGCTAAAAGGGTAAGGGGCATTAAGGAATCTACTCCTGAAATCACTGTTTCACTATATGCTAACTAATTTGGATGTAAATTTTAAAAAGTAAAAAATAAAATAAAAAAAATGAATGTAGTTATATAGTTGTATAGATGACGGAGAGAGGGAGAGGGAGAGAGGGAGAGGGAGAGGGAGAGAGAGAGAGAGAGAGAGGGAGGGAGGGAGGGAGGGAGAGGGAGAGGGAGGGGGAGGGGGAGAGAGAGAGAGAGAGAGAGAGAGAGAGAGAGAGAGAGAGAGAGAACACAAGAGAGATGCTTTTGTAGATGGGTAAATTGTGACGTTATGAAATCAAAGAGTTTGAAGGAACCAGAGATGTTATCTAGAATACCTCACTACAGTTCAGTCTTAACAACTGGTTTCCAAGATCATGTTATAGGGCAATGCTAATTACCTAAAAGTTATTCCTTATATTAAATTGAATTCTATTTCTTAGAAACTTCTTTTTGTGCCTTCTGGTATGACATATACTAAGTGTAATTTCATTATCAATAATAGTACATGAAATACTTACAGGTGCTTTTTCTTTTTTAACTTAAAATTTCTTTTCTCCAGACTGACATCTGAAATTCATTTAATGATGTCCAAATACATGATATGAGCCCATTCTCTTCCTAATCACTCTCCTCTCAGTATCCTCCAAGTTGCTAGTAGTCTATATTTTAATATTTTGCTACACAGGCTAAAGAAAATTATATGAGTATGGTTGATTAGAGTAAGGTTATTTTATGTCTTTCCCCTGGAAATGTTTCTAAAACTGGAATGTGTCTACAGAGAGTAGTGCTTAACCTTGGCCACTCTCTGTCACTGAAAATATTTTTAGAGATATGATCTTTTATTCTCAACTAACACACTAACAAGAGCTACATTCTTATGAAAACAGAGACTTTAATATTTTAAGTCCCTTGGGATAATAAATTATTTTATATGACAGGTCACCACTCCTAATTTTAATTTACTCTAATAACATGAATAAAATGAAGAAAAATGTTCCATAGATACTTCAATAATAAGAATTTGATTTTCTCCTTCAAGGTACCTCAACAAGTCCAATCAGAGGAGCACAGCCTCTTCTAACAATTCTTTAAAGTCAAGTTGATTCCAATCAAACATACTATCAACCAGGCATTCAATCAATGCCTTCCATGATATCAGCAATGTACCAAACAGTGAGGAGAGGTTAAAAAGGAAGTAGAAGATAAAACTCCTGTCCTAAATATTGCCACAGCTTTGGGAGAATACAAAGATAGAAATGTAACTATCAAAAACATAACATAGTATAACTTTTATATTACTAAATGTGTGAAGAATTCTCTAAAAGATACATGCCAATCATGTAGATTGGATTTAGTTTACATAAACTAAATTATGACTACCTACTCTGTGCCAGGCACTATCTTTGTGCCCTCAGTAATGTCACCTAATAAGTAAAAAGACATTCGTAGTATATCCTGATGCATAGCTTGAGAGATGGTATTAACTAGAATCAAAATCTTGTCAAATGAAAGCAATTGATGCTTTTTGGTTAAACGCATTATTTTTTAACTTGGTTATCGACTTCATATTTAATTCAGACTCCACATCTCCCTCTGGTCTTTTATAATTAAACAAGAGTTTCAAAAGGCACTTAATGTTCTTCCTAAATATTTAATAACTACATAACTCTTTAATTTACTGTCCATAAATATATGTTCTTAAATTTGTATTGAGGTATCTTTGACTAATTTGGTGTGTTTGTTCATTCAGGGGACTGTGGACTGTTCATTTCTGTAAGTTTTAGGGTTTTTTCGCTTTACAATAAAAGTTCCCTAAAGATACTTTTTTTTCTAGTGACTCTTAGAGAAAATACTTAAATTTGATTAAAATTATATCCTACTGGCTCATAGTGCAGATCTATATCAAATCACACTTGACAGGAAATTTCAACTTAAGTGTACTAGTCTCCTAATATTCAGTTTCCTTAGATGGTTATCAAACATTTAACAAATATGGTAACATTTGGATAAAAAAAATAAGACAACGGATTATACATATCTCCTTTAAGTTTAGCTAATTTGGAAGTCATTGCCTGTAATTCAGGGGTCACTGCTATATGTCAGGGGTGATTTTCCACAAATGTTAATCAAGAAAAAGGTATTTGTAGTCAATACTAATTAAGTACTGCCTATCAAGTTAATATCAGCTAACCATAAAAATTTACAACTCAATAAAATATAACAAAATAAGACATAACTATTATTAAAGTATATTACTTGGAAGCCATACTTACAGAGAAACTCATACATATTTGTGGGGTGCCTGGGTGGCTCAGTTGGTTAAGCATCTGACTCTTGATTTTGGCTCAGGGTCATGATCTCATGGTTTATGAGATCGAGCCCTGCGTTGGGCTATGTGCTGACAGTAAGGAGCCTGCTTGGGATTCGCTCTCCCTTTCTCTCTGCCATTCCCCCATTTGCTCATGAACTCTCTCTCAAAATAAATAAATGAACATTTTTTAAAAACCCTCATAAATCTGTGAAACAAAATGTTATATCACATTTATTATTTTAATTTTTCAATGCATTAATTACTATTGTATAAAAACTTAGCAAACTTAGTGACTTAAAACAACAAATATTTCTTATCTCAGTTTCTGTGGGTTAGAAATCCAAGAGTAGTCTAGCTGGGTGATTCTAGTTTAGAGTTTCTTGTTAGGTTGTGGTCAAGCTCTCAAACAGGAATGCTATCATCTCATGGTTGGACTGAAGATTTACTTCCAAGCTGATTTACATAAGTGTTAGCAAATCTAGAAAAGTCTGCTCCTGACTTCATTCATGTGGTTCTAGCAGGTTCACCATGTGGCCTTTTCTTTGGCTGCTTGAATGTCCTCACAACACGGCAGCCAGCACCCACGACCCCGAACCTTAAACTACCCAGAATATGGCAGCTGGTTTCCCTAGAGCATGTGACTTGAGACAGAGAGAACAAGAGAATACAGTTATGACAGAGATCACCATCTTTTTAAAATGTAATGTCAACAGTGACATCCTCTAACTTCTGCTGTATTCTGTTCCCTAGACGTAAGCTACTAAGTGGAGCCCACATTCAAAGATATTAAGCTTCACCTATCGAGGAGAGGAATGTCAAAGAAACTATGGACCTGCTTTAAAACAGCTACATTTGATTACAAACTATAATTTGGGAAATCTTATAGAATTCTTGCAGAAGAACTTCATAATAAGATCCCATACATTTTATAGATGTAGAATATATAAAGGGAAGTACCTTGGATATACATTACTGAAAAGTGTTCTCAGAGTCAGAAATCTACTTGGAATTCTTAGTTCGAAGAACCTACTTCAAAGTGTGAGTAGAAAGACATAAAAGAGTGACTTTTTTTTTCTTACTTCTGGCAACTAAAGCTTCTCTCCTGTTTTCTTTAAATCCAAGTTTGATTCCTTTGATGCCATCTTTTTTAAAATGTTTAGAAAACCAGTACTATAATTTTCAGAGAAAGTATGGTAGGGCATATCTTTCTTTGGTTTGTTAGTTTCTTTCTTCTTCAAATCCCAATGGATTTAGATATTTTTTGCTGAGATTCAAACTCATTTTAACTTTATAACCATCTTCCCCAGGGAAGACTAAGCACCTCTTCCATATTCTTCTCTTGTCTGGAGATTAATTTGCATTTTATCAACTATTTCTAAATAGGCTTTCTGAAGGAAAGAATATTTGGGGCGCCTGGGTGGTTCAGTTAAGTGTCCGGCTTCGGCTCAGGTCATGATCTCACAAGTCTGTGAGTTCGAGCCCCATACCGGGCTCTGTGCTGACGGCTTGGAGCCTGGAGCCTGCTTTGGATTTTGTGTCTCCCTCTTTCTCTGCCCCTCCCCCACGCATGCTCTGTCTGTCTCTCTCTCTGTCAAAAATAAATAAACGTTAAAAAAATGACTTGAAGGAAAGAATAGTTAAAGGCATCAAAAGCTTTTTCTTTTCCTCCTAGGAACATACTAAATATTTTTTATTAGTAGGTATAACTTGAACATTGAACATGAAATTCCCCAATTCATGTTTAATAGATCAATTTAGGAAGTTATTTTCAAACACCCAAACAGCTATCTAAATTTATCTTATGATTAATGGCTAAACTATTTAATATTGGGGTAATATTCGATACCAGAGTATCAGTCAGTTTGGCACAACTACAAAATGTCTCTAATGAGACTGACAAAAGACACAATGGAAATTGAAAAGAAAAAAATCAGATTTCAATTTTAATAAGAAGCAGAAGAGTGAAATTTCTTTAAAAAAAAAAAAAACAGGAATATTGGTGATGTGGAGGATAATCACTGTTTAGTGATAAGGTTGGAATCCATCGCAGTGAACACATTTAGTCCAAAGCACCAAGAGGGATTACAGGCAAGCCCTGCAGCCTTGGACATACTGTGGGATCACAGGAGGAAAGCCCCTAAGGATGTAAATATGTATGTCCTGCCTTTGACTGCACAGTGGTCACAATAAAAGAAAATGTAATCAACTTTTGCTCCTACTCTCATTTTCACGTCCACATTTTTGGTCCTGACTTATACATACTGAAACTCTGGAGAATCAAAGAATGCTCCAGGAATCTTACTTTGAGTCATAGAATTTGTCTTGACTGTATCCTGTTAAATGCTTTGTAAGATTTCTGATCATGTCTTACTAATCTTGGTTATTTCCCCACAGAGATTATCACGTTAGAACTTTACATGTATCAGTATGTTGTTTGTTGAAACAGATTTTTTTTTAATTTACATACTTATTTTTAGAGAGAGTACATGTGCACACATGCACACGGGTAAGGGGCAGAGAGAGAGAGAGAGAGAGAGAGAGAGAGAGAGAGAGAGAGAGAGAATCCCAAGCAGGCTCTGTGCTGTCAGCGCAGAGCCAGACTCAGGGTTCAACCCAACAAACCAAACCATGAGATCATGACCTGAGTGGAAATCGAGTCAGGTGTTTAACCAACTGAGCCACCCAGGTGCCCTGAAACAAATTTTTTAAGTGTTAGCAATGGTTGAGTATGGGAAAAAGTCATCTAAAGCACCACACATAGGTGAACTGCAAGTTAGACTGATTTTTGAAAATCTTAAATAAAATTTAATTGTTATATAATTTGACAGCTAACTAAATTCCATGGAACATAGACATACCTATAGGACTATATAAAATGATGTTTTTTTTTTCAGTGAATAACTAAAGAAGCACCCCTATATAATTACAGAGTATCTGTTTACACTAAATAATATAGAAAAGTTTTAATTATTTAATAATACATCTTTTACTGCTTAATTATGCACACGATCAATCAAGCCCATGGAGAACCTTTAACATCTGGTAAAATGAAGGGGCAGCAGCTGTTCTAATTAATCCAACTAATAAGCCACTAGTGACTTTATTGAAGGTGTTGCTTAATTAGGAAATGCAAGATATGCACAGTGTTTTTCTTAAATTCTAATGGAGCCACACAAAAGCCTTCTCTAAAAATTTAGGTGCAAAATGCTGTTTGTTTTTCTCCAACTTTTATGCCATCAGATTTATCAATTGAAAGAGATAGAATTAACTAATGCTTTGTATGTTTGAAATTCTGAGAGTAATTTTAGAGAGATCTATAGGTACAATTACTCTTTTCTAATGTTTTATTCATCAACCTTTCTTAGCAGCCCTTGTTGCTTTCAGTCATTTTTACATTTTGAAACTCAGTCCTTACACAATTTCTAAGGTGTCATATTATTGATAATGAACCTGCCTTTCTCTTCTTTCTCCTCTTACCTGAATATTTACATTAGTCAGATAATATTAGGATAAAAAATAATCGCCACTAAGTACTGCTATCCGATCATTTAACACAAAAGGGAACATCGAGCAGCAAAGAGAAAGATCATGATCTCAAAGTAAAGGACAATTGGCAATTTTGCACTATGTTAGAAAAATAGAAATTATATTAAAACATGCTTAATGTAGGTAAATACAAAATATTTTCTCTACTATATATATATATAACTAATATGTTTCAGTGCTTGTTATGTACCAAACACCATGATGAGTACTTTAGAATATTATTTATCAGTCTCCTATGAGAGCACCATTATTAACCTGTGGTAGGGTCCCCGCCCTAAGGAATTAAAAAAAAAAAAAAAAAACTCAAGGCAACCTGGCTGAATGCCTTATGTGACAGCATCCCTCATGACCTTGTAACATAAGACCACTTAATCAGACTGTATGTTTGTGTGTTACCATACAGGAGACAAAGAAAGAAAAAATGTATAAAAAAACTATAGCATGTAGTGTTCAGGGCTCAGGTCTTTGGGTATGAACCCAACTGAGCCATGCCAACACGAATAAAGTTGCTTCCTGGAAAGAAAAGCCTCAGTGTCAGGACCCTCTGTGTGAGAATCCTGCTGCAAACCATACCTTATAAAGGAAACATTTAAACAGTAAGTGATAAAGCAAGGTTTATAGAAATCATTTTGTCTAATTCCAGAGCCTAAACTGACAAATTTAGAATGTATATATTATTTTTATTTGGTCCTCTTTGGTCAAGTTGGAGATATTTCCAAGAACATACCACGGGGCTTAACTCCAACAACTTATTTTCTAATTTTGACTATGATTTTTCTAAAAATAAAGTTTTTTTATAAGTAGATGAGTCACAACTCTGTTTTTGTTGCATTCCTCCCCAGTGAATTGGAAGAAGCTCATGCCAATAATTTCCCCACTTCTCTTATTTCCTTACAGGATTTGGGGAAAGAAAATTGGAGAGAAAGGCAAGGTGTCTGCTTTTGAAACTTTCAAGAGGAGAGCTTTCAACTTTTCAGCCCCTTATATCTTTGGGAGATCTTTATACCCATAGCTCTGGTAGATCAAATAGAAGAGTTAGGACCTTCTAATAAGGGTCCATGATGCAGGGGAAACCATATCTCAAAAACACTGAATTGCACAATGCTAAAAATTTAATTTAAATCCATAATTCCATGCTTATATAACTCATTCAGATATCTGTTTTTGCAAACATGAATTTAAACATGAATTTAAATTATCCAATGAATAGAGCATTCCACTCCTTGAGGATTACTGATTAGCATAAAGAGAAAAGTTGGTAAGTCTTGGCCTCTAGAATTTGTCCAGTTTCTTTAATACTTGTATTAATATGAAGTTATTCTTAGCTTTCATATTTAGTGTCTGTTATATATGTATTTATGTCTTCTTTTAAACTTCTATTATTGCCTACTTGTGACTTCTCTCCCATTTTCTCGATCAACCTTCATATATTTTCAAAGAATCAAATTCTGGCTTTTGAATGCTTTTTATCTTTTGAATGCTTTTATCTATTCTTATTTTTATTACCTTTTTGTTTTTACTTCCTTTGGGATGATTCTTTATTCCCCTTCTAATTTCTTCAGTTAGATGCTTATTATTAGATATTTTATAAACTTCCTTTTCTTTCAATGTAAGTATTCAAAACTAAATTCCCTCAAAAGCGTCATAACCACTTCATCCTCTAAAGTTATGTCATGTTCATTTCTACATATACTTCCCATTATGATTTCTTCTTTGATCTTAAAAATATTTGAACATAGGTCTTAATATTTTCTACCATATAAGGCTATTAGATTTATCATTTTGTTATTATTTTACAACTAAATTACATTATGTTTAGATACTTTAAAATATTTTAAAGTTTTAGATTCTCTTTATGGCCTACTATGTTTAGGTAGGTTTTATAAATATTCAGTGTGTACTTGAAAACAATGTACATTCTTAATTCTTGGGTGCAGACTTTAATATATGTCAATTAAATAGAGTTTCATAATTGTATTGTTCAAATATTGCATACCTTGTCCAACTTTTTATCTATTGTCTATTTGTCTTAACGAATATGGAAAGAAAAGGTTTGAAAATTTCCCAGGATAATAAATGTTTTGCCAATTTCTCTTATCAGATCTAACAATTTTGACTTTCTATATTTTAAGGCTATTTTAATATGTACATACAAGTTTAAATTTACATATTTTTTGTTAATTGATCTATTATTAAATAGGACTTTGTTTCTAAAATAATGTGTCCTTTAAAGACCCTTTTATACTAAAATTGCTAATACAGATTTTCTTCTGATATTTTCAAACTTTAATGTCCTCATAGCTTCAGTTTATTTCTTGTAAATAGAGTATAATTAGGCCATTTTCCATCTAACATTATAATACTGATCTGTTAGTGGCTAAATATAGCATACTTATAATTATTTTGTTATTACTGTTGTATATTTAACTCATGTCTACAATCTTACTTTATACTTTCTATTTGGCCTGTTTTTAGCTTTTCTTCTCTAACCTTTTTTTTTCACTTTTTAAAGTTTTTTTTTTTAATTCCAGTTAACATACAGTGTAATATTAGTTTCAGGTGTACAATTTAGTGATTCAACCCTTACATACACCCGGTGCTCATCACAAGTGCCCTCCTTAATCCCCATCTCCTATTTCACCCATCCCCCAACCTACCTCGCCTCTGGTAACCATCAGTTTGTTCTTTATAAGAGTTTGTTTCTTGGGTTGCCTCTCTCTTTTTATTTTTCCCTTTTTCTCGTCTGCTTTCTTAAATTCCACATGAGTGAAATCATATGGTATTTGTCCACAATGAAATATCATCTTACACCTGTCAGAATGGCTAAAATCAACAACACAAGAAACAACAGGTGTTGAGGAGGATATGGAAAAGGGGAACCCTCGTGCATTGTTGGTGAGAATGCAAACTCGTGCAGCCGCTCTGGAAAACAGTATGAAGTTTCCTCAAAAACTTAAAAATAGAACTACCCTATGATCTAGCAATTGCACTACTAGGTATTTACCCAAAGAATACAAAAATACTAATTTGAAGGGATATGTGTACTTGATGTTTATAGCAGCATTATAGCAACAGTATGGGAAGAGCCCAAAAGTCCATCTACTGATGAATGGATAAAGAAAAGGTGGTATATAGGGGTGGCTGAGTAGGTGGCTCAGTTGGTTAAGTGCCCAACTTCAGCTCAGGTCATGATCTCACAGTTCATGAGTTATAACCCCACATCGGGCTTGCTGCTGTCAGTGCAGAGCCTGCTTCAGATCCTCTCTCTCCCTCTCTCTCTGTCCCTCCCCATTCTCTCTCTCCCAAAAATAAACATTGCATATATATGTATGTGTATATATATATATACACACATATATATATAATATACAAAATATATAATATACATATAATGGAATATTACTAAGCCATAAAAAAGAATGAAATTGCGGGCACCTGGGTGGCTCAGTCAGTTGGGCATCTGACTTCGGCTCAGGTCATGATCTCATGGTCCATGGGTTCAAGCCCCACGTTGGGCCCTGTGCTGACAGCTCGGAGCCTGGAGCCTGCTTTGGATTCTGTGTCTCCCTCTCTCTGTCCCTACCCTGCTCATGCTCTGTCTCTGTCTCCAGGATAAATAAACATTAAAAATATTTTTAAAAAAATGAAATCTTGCTCTTCTCAACAATGTGGATGTAGCCACAGAGTTTCTTTAACTTTTTATTTTTTTTAATATATTATTTTTCAGAGAGAGACAAAGCGTGAGCAAGGGAGAGACAAAGAGAGGGAGACAGAATCTGAAGCAGGCTGCAGGTTCTGAGCTGTCAGCACAGAGCCTGACATGGGGCTCAAACTCACGAACCATAAGATCATGACCTGAGCCGAAATTGGACACTTAATTGACTGAGCCACCCAGGCGCCCCTCTTTGACTTTTAAAAACAGATTTTTTTCCATATAGATGAAGTCTGTAAATATATTTTCTGCTTACCAGCTTCTGTGCTCACTCTTGCAATCTAAACATCTACTTTGGAATAATTTTCCTTTTTTAAAAGTACATCTTTTTAAAAGTAAAAGTACATCCTTTAGAAATTATTTTAGTGACAGCCTGCTGGTAGCAAATTTAGCTTTTGTTTATCTGAAACATTTCTTCACTCTTATTCTTTAAAGGTAATTGTTGTGGGCACACAATTCTGGATCAACACTCCCTATCACAGCCTCTTTTCCCACCTCCCTAGCACTTTGACAACAACGATTTCTTTATCTACTTTTCCCATTGTTTCTATTAAGAAGTCACCTGCTAGAAGAATGGTAATTTACTCCTTATTCTCATATATTCCATTACCAATCTGTCAAGTTTCTTTTCACTGGTTAAGGTTTATCTAAATTCCTAGGAGTCCAGAACTGCATTTAAAAAAAGTTTTTTGTTTTTTGTTTTTTAATTCTTTTATCTAGTATCTGTATGTTGCCAGGGACACTTCAAAATATCTGGTTTCTCTATTGTGGAAACTTGACATCCTTCAGCCTTCGCCTTTCAGGTAGTAGACTGTTTTCAGAACCTTGGGAGAGTTACTTTAATATCTCAGTAACCTGGGTTCCTTATCTGTGAACCAGTAGTAGTAACTGTGAATACCACAACACAGTTGGGTTTTTTAACGAATCAAACAGGCAAAAGAATGTAAAGGCATTAAAACATTGTCTGGCAAATTGTAGGCACCCAGTAAGGAAGTGATGGTGTGGTCATGGCAGTGGTGGTAGTATGAGCAATAGAGGGTCCTTCTGATCTAGTAGTTTCTAAAGGGGTATTAAAGTAAAAAGTATAATCCATTAATCATGACACTACTAAATCTCTATCTCCGCACAATGGAAAAGTGGTATATACAAGTTTGTTTTTACAAGGAGTTTTAAAACTCATTGACAGCAACCCCCGTTATATTGAATTTGTATTCTCCACTGTGCCTTACACAGTGCTTAGTGCGTAACAGAGTCTAAGAAATCACCGCTAATTTTTTCAACACTTTTATTTATCTAGCTTTATTCTACCCATACTTTCCCTGTTCTGTTTTGATAATTAGTTCCGTTCTAAGACCGTTGTTCTTTTTTCTTGCCAAACTCATTTCCTTCAGGAATGAACTTAATGTTTATCTTGCCTATTGAGTTTTTATTAAGTAAATAAAAACTAAATGCTTTCTTTGCAAACACTAGAAACAATGGCTATAAAAAAAGAGATAGTGGAAAAGTTTAGTGCAGTAAGAGAAAAATAAACATAGAATTATACAGATTTAATTCATTTCTCAAGGTTTTTAAGATGTCCTTTTTGATTGTCCATGGAGCCATTGGCTGAATCCATTTTACTGATTACTGTTTTGTAGTCTTTATTCTAATCAAGTGGAATTGAGAGCCTTGGTGGTAGATTGGGGTGTGTAGAGATTTTCTTAAGATCTAGCTGTTCCCCTAATCCTCATCCCCCAACACACAGAATTTATGATGTGATTCAATCATCGCTTCCTCATTTTTGACATAATTGGTTAAACTTTGATTTGATATGATAGATGTTGAATTTTCCTTATTTTTCTAATTGTGGTGTTTATATTTAACACTTGTTAATATGGAGAAAACACAATCATAACTTTTCTACGGCCCATTTAATGGAATAATACCTATAAAGCATACAACGTCCAATCTCTATTGCTCTTTCTTCTATATGATATCATGACTTGAAGAAGGCATAACTACTTGCCAGAAGTTAAATCTAGTTTTCTCTCCAGTATATTATGCCCAACCCCCAGTGGGAAATAATGTTAGTTGTATCTTTTCTTCACCTGTCCAAGGTCTGCAAACAGTGTACAATCAGAAGGGCCATTTATCACTTCGGCAAAGTAGTTGGGAACCTTTCAGTTCATCTAGTCTATTATAAAATTTATTTTTATCTGTCAAAAAAGTCATACTGCTCAACAGTCAGAAATAAGGATGGACTACTTTGTAGCTAAAAAAAAAAAAAGCCTTCACATTCTGTAGTCTTTAAAAAAACTTTTTTGCTGTAAAATGGCAAAAGCATATAGAAATTTTAAGTTCTCTCAACAGATCAGTTTTAACTGTATAATCATATATCTCTATTATGATGGTTGAAATAAGACCTTTCCTGATTTAGTTTTCAATCACTTTATGCAGCAATTATTATATTTAATTTTTAAGATCTTCCAGAATTTAGATAAATAAAATTTTATTTTATTTTACTGTATTTAATACTTATTAATATGGAGTAAATGCAATCATAATGTTCAAGATCTTGAGTCCTTCAAGATCTCTGAGTACAGTGATGTTGCCATAGCGTGAGCATTAAATGTATAGTTAGTGATGAAGTATTCATTTGAGTTTTTCCTTGACTGACTGCAGGATTGGGAATAATAATGCCAAATAATTATCTCTTCTGCACAAATGTACGCTACTTGAGCTGGACACAAAGAGCTTCTTAATAAAAATGAGTCTTCCTCTTCCAGATCCTTTTGCCCAGGTAGCCTGTCTTTTCATTTTACGGATGAATTTGCGCTCTAATTAATTTTCTCCTATCTTTTAAAGGAGGCCTCTGGCCATGAAATGACAAGGACAAATTTGCCTTCCACTGTGTTCCATGGATACCAGGATTTAGATGACTGCATTAGCAAATACAGCTTGGCAACAGATTATCTGGAATCAATTCTAAGAATGACTCATCCTTCCTGACACTCTCTCCAAAGGCAAGCCCTTCTGCAAGAATAGCCCTTGCTCTCTTCTGAACACTGATACATATGCCCAGAACGTTGGAGGGGAAGTTTGTCTAGACAGAATAAAAAAATGCTCATCTCACTTTAACTACAATCTTCAAAGAGCAATTATATTACAGAAATATTAAAGCTCCTGGAATCTCTACCATATTTTTTCCCTTACTTAAAAAATTTTATTTATTTTTTTTTAACTGGGGCAAGAGGGAGGCATGTGGGGTCATCTCATGGTTGAGGAACTCGAACACAAGTGGAAGAAGTCCTCATCACTGGCAATATTCCTTTACTTTTAGAACCATCTTTTTGACCTTGCTATGTGACAAAGAAAGTTTATCTTAGCCATATACCTTTAGATTTATATAGCATTTTCATCTATGTATCATCATATATAGCATTTATATAGCATTTATAGCATATCATATATAGTATTTTCATCTATGACTTAGAGACCACGCTTCTTTGGTATAAGTAGTATGCCTATCTTAAAAGTATGTAATTCCAGAGGCACCTGGGTGGCTCAGTCAGTTGAGTGATTGACTCTTGATTTCGTCTCAGGTCATGATCCCAGCGTTGTGGGATTGAGCCCTATGCTGAATGTGGAGCCTACTTAAGATTCTCTCCCTCTGCTCCTCTCCTCAGATCGTGCTCACTCTCTAAAATAAAATTTTTAAAAGAGTATGTAATGTTAGTTGAAGAAGTTTTCTGCCCCTTTTCAAACGTAAATAATAACAACACTCAATGCTAATGTCAGAATAGGGCTTTAAAATTTATATTGATAAAAGTATGTTCATGGACTAGCACTGATCATATTCTCCACTAACCTAGTTGAATTTGCATTTATTATATAAAATGCACATTTATTATGTGACCAAAGTCTAAGCTAAATTATTTCACATGATCTCATTTTGGTTTATTTCCCTCATTTTGCAGGAAAAAAAATGTGAAGCTTCATGTAGCTGACCATACAAGTTCACATTGCCAGAAAATTATGGACCAGTAAAGCCAGCCCTAAATTGCTGTTTTTATGAAGTCCCACCGGTATTGAAAAATAATAATGGTATTTATTGAACACTTACTCTGAAATTATATGGGCACAGGACTCTATAGGCTTTATTTCACCTAATACTTACAACACTAGACATAAATACTAGAATTACTCTCACTCTGAAGATGAAGAAATGAAAATTCATTAACTCACTGAACTAGAATGTATTCAGGGAGTGGGTTCTAGAGTGCACCCAGCTAACCATCATGCTGAAGTGCCCCTGAACATCTCCGTTAAAACAGGATGAAAAATTCTGTACAACATGGTCATTCCTTAAGTATTTTGCACCCAATTGTATGCTTTTCTGTGTAGACGTCACAGAATCACATTTCCACCACACGTTCTATCTTTCAGAATCTTGTTTACACACATGAATCAAACCTCATTTCTGCTTCCACAAACTTTTCCTTTGTAACAGAAATGATAGTAGAGACCAAGAGGCAAGTAAAACAAAGAGAAAATGAAAAACCAGCACGGAGCTAAGCCAAGATGATGATCGAGAAAGGGTGCAAGAAAATCTCAACACGCTTATGAACATGCTGGTAAGGATTTTTCTGCTTGCAATTTAAACTTCAAAATCCTAATTAAAGTTCCTTATTTCCTAAAGGCCAGTCTGCTCGAAGTCTTTCGAGAGATAGCTTGAACAAGGCCTAAGACCCCTGCCTTATTGTTTTAGATGTTTTTATTTAAGTGCATTCGACCAACAGAAAAATCAAATAATCACGAATATGCAGCATGATACATTTGTACAAGCATCCACACCAAGAAACAGTATTCCGGACATCTCAGAGGTCATTGTCATCTCTGTTGCAGTCGCTGCTTTTAACAGTAAGCATTCTCTTGCCTTCCAATGGTATTGATTGCTTTTGCAAGAGGTACTTTATATAAATAGAAGATTATGTACTGATCTCAAAATTATGTTTATGATTTCATATCATTGTAATTCATTGTAGAATGGTCATTCTCACTGTTGTATAGTATTCACTGTGTGATCTACAGTTATGTATTTATTTATTCTACTATTTGTGAGTATCTGGGTAGTTTTCATTCAGGGGCTCATGCAAATAGTGCTGTCCCTAGACTCTACTAACAGCATCTTTTGATGATTAAGAACCTTTATTTTGATATGGTACAGTTTTTATCATATTTTTACTTTTACTGTTAGTGTTTTGTATGTGCTGTTTAAGAAATCTACTCTATTCCAAAGTCATGAGAATATTCTCTTTAAGTTTTATTATTTTATTTTTGCATATAGATCTGCAATCCATACAGAATTGAGTTTTTTTTTTTTTTTACACCAAAGGGGTGAGATAAGCTTCAAGACAAATTGTTTCCACAGGGATACCCAATTGATCACTGTTTTTTCAGAAAAAAACTATCTTTCCTTGCTGTACTGTGACATCACAGATGTCACAGATATAAAACACTAGATAGAGACCTTGGACTTCCAAAAAAACTGTATTCTAAAGTTTTTCCCTTTCTCCATAAATAGTGGAAGGAAAAAGAATATAGGAATCTACAGGTGAGGAGGTAAATAGCAAACTAGTTGCCTCTGATGCCTATATAAGGTTAACATATTGAGAAGTTTCTATATAAAAATCTGAATTTTCAGATTCTCTTTAAAAATTAGTCGATCTAGGGGCACCTGGGTGGCTAAGTTGAATGTTGGACTTCAGCTCAGGTCGTGATCTCATGGTTCATGAGTTTGAGCCCCACATCCAGCTCGCCGCTGTCAGCACAGAGCCCGCTTCTGATCTTCTGTCCCCTCTCTCTGCCCCTCTCCTCCCCCACTCATGCTCTCTCTCTGTCAAAAATGGATAAACATTTAAATTGTTTTTAATAAGATAATCCAGAAAGATTGAGCACAAATTTCTACAAAGCATCAACTGGCTGGGGAGAAATAATGGCCAAGCTCCTCTGATTGAATATGGTTTCGATGTAGGCACAATTGCCTTCCTTCCCCACAGGGTACATTCATTTATATTGTTTATTTTACCCTCCATTCCTATTTCTGATGCCAAAGATAATGGTAAAGAATTTCTCTATGGCATTTTACCTCATTTATCATCACTGAAAGATAGAGTACCTATGGATTTCAGCCCAATCCACATAGCTTTCTGGGCTCATTGACAGGTGCTTACAGTGAAGGGGATCCTCCTTGGATAACCAAAGGGAAATGAGATGGCTTGCATAAACTAAGTGCAATAGGCTTGGGCTTAGTCCCAGCAGTCAAATCATCCATCCAGGTGGAAATCCCATCCTCTCATTTGCCTTTTTGACAAATGTGTCCTAGGCTACCTGCATAGTGCAAATAAACTTCTACTTGTGTTATCCTAACATCCTAATTAAAAAAAAAAAAATACTGTGCAAATGTTTTTATTTTGTATCTTTTTTTATTACAATATTTAATTCATTTTTTAATTTACATCCAAGTTAGTTAGCATATAGTGCAATAATGATTTCAGGAGTAGATTCCAGTGATCCATCCCCCATGTAGAATACCCAGTGCTCATCCCAACAACTGTCTTTCTTAATGCCCCTTATCCATGTAAACCATCCTCCCACCCACAACCCCTCCAGCAACCCTCTGTTTGCTCTCCATATTTAAGAGTCTCTTATGTTTTGTCCCCCTCCTTGTTTTTATACTATTTTTTGCTTCCCTTCCCTTATGTTCATATTTTGTATCTTAAATTCCTCATATGAGTGAAGTCATATGATATTTGTCTTTCTCTGACCAACTTCACTCAGCATAATACACTCTAGTTCCATCCATGCTGTTGCAAATAGCAAGATTTCATTTTTTCATTGCCAAATAATACTCCATTGTATATATACATCACATCTTCTTTATCCATTCATCTCTCGATGGACATCTGGTCTCTTTCCATACTTTGGCTATTGTCAATAGCACTGCTATAAACATTGAGGGGCCTGTGCCCCTTTGAAACAGCACACCTGTAACCCTTGGATAAATACCTAATAGTGCAATTGCTGGGTCATAGGGAAGTTCTATTTTTAATTTTTTGAGGAACCTGTATACTGTTTTCCAGAGTGGCTGCACCAATGTGCATTCCCAACCGCAGTGCAAAAGAGGTCCTCTGTCTCTGCATCCTCTCCAACATCTATTGTTGCCTGAGTTGCTAATTATAGCCATTCTTACTGGTGTGAGGTGATATCTTATTGTGGTTTTAATTTGTATTAAATGATGATGAATGATGGTGAGCATTTTTTCATATATCTGTTAGCATCTAGATGTCTTCTTTGGAGAAGTGTCTATTCATGTCTTTTGCCATTTGTTCACTGGATTATTTGCTTTTTGTGTGTTGATTTTGATAAGTTCTTTATAGACTTTGGATACTAACCCTTTATCTTATAGTTCACTTGCAAATATCTTCTCCAATTCCATTGGTTGCCTTTTAGTTTTGCTGATCATTTCCTTTGCTGTACAGAAGCTTTTTATTTTGATGAATAATTCATTTTTACTTTTGTTTCCCTTGCCTCCAGAGATGTGTTGAGTAAGAAGTTGATGTGGCTGAAGCAAAGCGTTTTTTTTTTTTTTTTTTTTTTTTTTTTTTTTTTGCCTGCTTTCACTTCTTCCTGTCTTATGTTTAGGTCTTTGATCCATTTTGAGTTTATTTTTGTGTATGGTGTAAGAAAGTGGTCCAGGTTCATTTTTCTGCATGTCACTGTCCAGTTTTCCCAGCACCGCTTGCTGAAGAGACTGTCTTTATTCCTTCGGATATTCTTTCCTGCTTTGTCAAAGATTAGTCGGCCATACGTTTGTGGTTCCATTTCTGGGTTCTCTATCTGTTCCATTGATCTGAGTGTCTGTTTTTGTGCCAGTATGATACTGTTTTGATGATTACAATGTTGTAATACATCTTGAAGTCCAGGATTGTGATGCCTCCAGCTTCGGTTTTCTTTTTCAGGATTGCTTTGGCTATTCAGGGTCTTTTGTGGTTCCATGCAAATTTTAGGATTGTTCTAGCTCTGTGAAGAATGCTGGTGTTATTTTGATAGGGATTGCATTGAATGTGTAGATTTCTTTGGTTAGTATCGACCTTTTAACAGTATTTGTTCTTTCAGGCCATGAACATGGAATATTTTTCCATTTTTTTGTGTCTTCTTCAATTTCTTTCATAAGCTTTCCATAGTTTTCAGTGTATAGATTTTTCACCTCTTTGGTTAGGTTTATTCCTAGGTGTTTTACGGTTTTTGGTGCAACTGTAAATGGGATCGATTCTTTGATTTCCCGTTCTGTTGTTTTATTTTTGGTGTATAAGGATGCAACCAATTTCTGTGCATTGATTTTATATCCTGTGACTTTGCTGAATTCATTGATCAGATCTAGCAGTTTTTTGGTGGAATCTTTTAGGTTTTCCTTATTACTCTGCTCAATTTTTTTTTAATTTTTTAATTTTTAATTTTTTTTTTTAATGTTTATTTATTTTTGAGACAGAGAGAGACAGAGCATGAACGGGGGAGGGTCAGAGAGATGGAGACACAGAATCTGAAACAGGCTCCGGGATCTGAGCCGTCAGCACAGAGCCTGACGTGGGGCTCGAACTCACGGACCGCGAGATCATGACCTGAGCGGAAGTCGGCCGCTTAACCGACTGAGCCACACAGGTGCCCCATCTGCTCAATTTTTAATGCATATTAGCATTATTACAGTGTATTTGTGTAAGGGGAATTTTTTCAAAATGTTGCTTTCCTTACCCAAACCCCTTCCTACCAAATATTTTGTGTAACAAAACTTAGTGATTAAGTGAGCAAAAGAATTGAATATACATTTCATCAAAGAATATATAGAAATGGATCATAAGCAATAAAAACATGCTTAACAGGGAATGTATATTGCTGCGATCACTGTGGAAAACAGTATGGAGTTTCCTCAAAAAAAATTAAAAATAGAAATAACATGTGATCCAGCAACTCCACTATTGGCTATTTACTTGAGAACAACACGAATTCAAAAAGATACATGTACCTCGATGTTTATTGCAGCACAACTTAACAATGACCAGAATATGGAAGCAACCCAAGTGTTCATCAATAGATGACTGAAGATGTAGTGTGTATACATATTACATATATATAATACATGCACACATTATATATATATATATACACACACACACACAAAATGGAATATTGTCAGCCATAAAAAAGAATAAAATCTTGCCATTTGTGACAACACAGATATACCTAGAGGGTATTATGCTAAGTAAAATACATGAGACAGAGAAAGAAAACTACCATAGGATTTCACTTCTGTGTGGAATCTAAAAAACAAGTGAACAACCAAAGTAAAAAACAAACAAAAAAAACAGACTCTCAAATACAGAGAACTTGTGGTTTCCAGAAGGGATGTGGGTGAGGGATGGGTGAAATAGGTGAAGGGGATTAATTGTTACAAACTTTTAGTTATAAAATAAATAAGTCATGGAGATGAATAATCCAGTATAGGGTTTACAGTCAATAATATTGTAATAACATTGCACAAGCACAGATGAGTACTATACTTATTGAGGTGAGGATTGAGTAATGTATAGAATTGTTGAATCTCTATGCTGTACATCTGAAACTAACATTGGATATCAACTGTACTTCAATATTTTTAAAAAATATGATTATCATTAATATTTAGAAAAATGAAAATCAAGCCAGAATGAGATAACACTTTCTACTCACAATAATGGTGATCAAAAAGAGATACCACACTAATAATAATTAGTACTCATAATCAGCTTATGACAAGAAATCCCTCTTCTGAACAAATGCATTCAAATTCTACATAATAGTATCATTTCTAAATATCTGTATATTCCCCCATAACCACCACCAACAGTAAGTCCTTTAAAGAAAGGGACTAAGTTTCATTATATCTCCACTTACAGTGCTGAGTACATTGGTTCATATGCGTAATCAATAACTGCTAAACTAAATGCAAAAAGTATTGCTAAATGTGAATTTGTTGATTGAAATAGTTATTTCTTTTATAACTAACTTTTGCTTTCTGATTAAAAATAATAAATGCTTGGGATGCCTGGGTGACTCAACAGGTTGAGCATCCAACTCTCAATTTCAGCTCAGGTCATGATCTCATAGTTTCATGAGTTCAAGCCCCACATCGAGTTCTGTGCACTGACCATGTGCATGGAGCCTGCTTGAGATTCTCTCCCTCTCTCCCCCCACCCAATTGCATAATCTCTCTCAAAATAAATAAACTTTAAAAAAAAGCCCATCTTCCTCCTTTACTCTCTAAAAATAAATAAAAATTAAGCAAAATAATGAATGCTTGAACATTATAAAGTGAATAAGAAAAAAAAAATCTATTATTTCACCATCTAAGTGAAACTATGAATGTTTGGTGCATTTACATCTTATGTACTATGGAGACTCTACTGTACATCTCCTAATTCTTTTCAGTAAGCTCAAGTCCTGTTGATAGCAATGAGGATTTAGAAGACCTATCAAGGCAACAATCAATCAACCAAAGTCAACTTACAAAATAATCTCACCATTGTACTTCTCAAGACAAATACTTGCTCCCATGCAGTAAAACAGATTGCTCCCAGTAAAACAGATATCTAATTGGATCTATACACTTTTGTTTCTTTTTAGCTACTAAAACCAAGTCGTCAAGAAGTACAATAGGCACTTGAGAGGTTCCCAAGTCAGCAGGCTCAGCATGATCATCTTTATTTGTGAGTCAAGACTATTTCCTTGTGATCTCCTCCTATGCCTTCTGTGTGAATCCCTCCCAACCTCCTTTGCAAGCCTTCCACCACGTTGGGACTAGTTATACTATATGTTGTTACTCCTCTGATAACCACTGACTTCATTTCCTCATGGCTCTTCTCATAATATTACTAACATGAGAAGTATCATTATTAATATGAAAAAGACACTGTTATAAAAAGGCAACTGGAGGTGATATTAATTCATTTCAGACTTTGTTGGGATCTTCATCTACTTGACTACTCCTAATTTGTCTGTGTGGCTTAAGATTTGTTGTTTTAAGTATGAAAATATAATCTTCCTTCTTTTTAATGTAAAGCTGTTAGTCAACCATGCAGATTTTCCCTCTTTGTATAGGAGACCGTGGCACTCTGTGTTTAGACTCCCAAAGATTTATGTTCTTGTGATGGTTATTTTTGAGAGCCTGAACTAAATATGATTATTTGTCATGACTATCCATACATTTCACAATGTAGTACATTATTTTTTATGATACCATGAATTCCTACTTCAAAGGTACTATGATGTTTGTATATATAATGCGCTTGTAGCTAACAGTAACATTAATTCTAAATTTCAAGGTAGATTTGATTTTCTATTCCTTAGGGAAGAAGAGAAGAGTTTGGATGTATTATTTAATTTTTGTTGCTATATATCTTATTTTTTATTTTTTTTAATGTTTATTTATTTCTGAGAGAGAGAGACAGAGCATGAGTGGGGGAGGGGCAGAGAGAGAGGGGGACACAGAATCTGAAACAGGCTCCAGGCTCTGGGCTGTCAGCACAGAGCCTGATGTGGGGCTTGAACTCCCAAGCTGTGAGATCATGACCTGAGCTGAAGTCAGATGCCCAACCAACTGAGCCACCCAGGCACCCCTGTTGCTATATATCTTGATTGGCCATTTTGACAGTAGAAAGCTAAGCCACAGAAAAAAATCTTGGGAAATGAAGGACTGAAATAGAGACAGTCCTAAATTTTCCTCTATAATAATTTAAAATTAAGTGCAAGCTTATTTATAAGAAAGGAAATAGGAGCAAAAGACATAGTGGTGTGGAGGAAGTGTGAGGCTGAGGGAAAAAGGATGGTGAGGGAGAAATACCTGATGGCAAGAACAGGAAATTGGAACCAAAAGTAAGCATTAGAATCTAATACAAGAATTCCCAGAAATCATAAATAAGAGTTCAAGGCATTTTATATACAAATTAAAATAAAATGTTGGGGAAGATAATGACAGCTCTAACCTAAGGGTTTTCACATGGAACAGTTTCAGCATGTCCAGTCTCTCTCCTTACCTTGATGAAGGAAAGTACGCTACATGAGTCTGGGAGAAGAAACTGAAGAAACTCAACTCAGCCCACACCCCCTGGTTTTTGGATCCACCAGCGTGTTGAAGGGATTCTTGGAGCGGCTGTCCTTCCAATCATATGGGCAGCTGAGCCAGACAGGCCAACAGTTGTCTGGTGCTACCTATAGCTTAATTGGTCTCACTCAAGAGTGAAGTATTAACATGCTAATCTACCTTCATCCTCCAGTAACATTCTTATCCACAATAAGTTGGTATTTTGGCATTCAGCTCTCTGTCTCCCACCTCAGTCTTTTAATTGGTTCTGAACTCAGGCAGGAAAGGAGATATTATTTGTTAAGTTCCTCAAAACTCAAGAAGTTTGTTTGACTGCAATAAACTTTGAAGAACAGATGAAAGTTAGAATTTCAAGACACTCCCTTCCCCAAGATAGAAGAAATCTGCAGAAAGCAGTTTCTGATATCCAGTAGATAGTTGTAGTACACAAGGACTACTCTATTTTAGTAAGTGAGGGACGATCATTTTTGACTGACTCTGGAGGGTCACTGGGTATTTATACAAAAGAACCGAAATGATGATCTTGAAGAGGTATTTATATCCCATGTTTAGTGCAGCATTATTCACAATAGCCAAGATGTGGAAATAACCTAAATATCTATCAATAGATGAATGGATAAAGGAAATGTGGTATATATGTACAATAGAATATTTTTCAGCCTTTAAAAAGGACATCCTGCCCTATGCAGCAAAATGGATGAATCGGGAAGGTGTTATGCTAAGTGAAATAAGCCAGAAACAGAAGGACAAATACTACATGACTCCACTTAGATGATATGTCTAGTCAAACTCATAGAAGCAGGAAACAGAACGGTAGTTACCGGAGTCTGAGAGAGGGGAATGGAAAGTTGATGTTAAACAAGTATAAAGTTTTAGTTATACAAATGAATAGGTCCTAGAGATGCTCTTACAACATTATGCTTACAGTTAACACACTAATAATTTGTTAAGAGAGTAGGGCTCATGTAATCCGTATCATAATAAAACAAAAATAAAAAAAGAGTAGAAATAAATGCACACTAGTTAAGACTGAGACTATTCAACCTTGAGAAAAATTGTGTCTCGAGGAACAAATATCAGGAATATTGGTCTTCACTAGCTCCTGAAGGCACAGCCTCCTGAAACTCCAAAAAAAGCCTCAGTAGGTGAAACAGCTGGTGAGATTCTCTGACTGTCACGGAGAAGCAAACTAGGAAACTCCTCCCTACAAGGCAGATTTCATAGGCCTAAGTGGCCCCATTACCACCATCACTGAGGCCAAAAACTTACACGAGAAAATAAAGGTTCTGTTGGCAAAGAAACCAACACTCAGTTCATCACTAGGGCCCCAGACCACAAGTTCAAAAGAGTAACGACAATTTTGGGACTTTGGCTATGTACCATGAAAAAGAATGGCGCATTGAATAGGAACTGATGCCTGGAGGCCCCTGTACTGCCCATTACAGAAGTTTTGAGAAGACAGAACGTTTCAATTGCCATTCTTCAGAGACAGAAGACAGCAAGAAAAGGTAGATTTCCTTCTAGATATGGTAAAATACAATGCATAATTGACCTCTTATTGGGAGATTTCTCCAAAATGAATTTACTGCTTATGTACTCCAGATAACTAACTTAACTATTAAAATTAGGTAAGCTTGTTAAAGAAAAAAAATAACCAGTGTTAGTTTTTTCAAAGAGTGTCAGGGCTTTTATTTTATTCAGGGCTTTTGCAAATGGTGAGAAGATGATCTCACTGAGAGAGAGACAGAGACAGTGCTTAAATCTAAACACAACAAGGGTAAGTGGGGATTTATAATGAAGGAGCAAAGTGAAAGGGTTAGTGGATAGACCATTGCTAAGAGGAGACATCAAGGGCAGGGAGATTCTTGCTAAACTGACTTAACAGGATTCTTGCTCAAGGCAGACCAGGGTGATTATTAGGGCAAGGGATAAGGAACTGATCACATAGCAAGGGTAGAAGATTGTGTCTAAACTTACTTGGCAGGATTCTTTCTACAACTGGACTATTCAGGCTGAAGACAGAGTCCAAGAACAAGGTCTATACAAGAAGAGGGTTCAAAGAAGCCTAACTAAATTTTAGTCAAGAGAGTCTTTGTCAGGAAGAAAAAAAAAGTTGTTCTCCCCACCTTTCTTTACTTAGCAACATTTTCAGCAGGATATAATTCTTTACTGAGATGAAATCTGGAGATTAGCATATTTTAAATATTTGGTAGGTGTAAGTCTCAAGTTATGAACATTTGCTGTGTTCTCTTAGTTCTTTATGCTTTACAAAACAAGGACTCCCAGAAAATAAGTAAACACATGCACACATTCAATGATAGGGATAGGTCAAAGGGACACAGGAGCCAACTAAAAGAAGGACAATAGCCAAAGCTGAAACAATTTGAACAAAATAATGTATTACTCTATTACAGCTTAAAGTATAAAATATCCATGATTCCATACTGATATCAATAACTGAATAAATCAATGATTGAATGAATACAAAAAGAATGGACAAATCTCCCATGTAGAAAAATTCCAAATAATTTATGTAAGTATTTTCCAATCAAATAGAAGGAACATAACTCCCCACCCCTTAAGTGTGGGCTAGCCATAATGGGTTCCTTTCGAAGGTTATGCAGAACAGAAAGGAGGAAGAAAGTAGAGAAACCTGACAAACACTCCCTGGACCAGGTGATTGAGGCTACCAACAACAGTGATAAATCATACTGATAGCATATATTCTTGAGAGGATGCGGAGTTTGGAACTTTATCTTTGCAATCTTCCTCCCTAAAATTTATAACGTCTGTTTTACCATGGAAAAAAAAAAATCACACAAATCCCAACTGAGAGAAAGTCTTCAATTACCTGACTAGTATACCTCAAAACTGTCAAGGTCATCAAAAATAAGGAAAATCTGAGAAAAGGTTACAGTCTGAAGAAGCCTAAGGAGACATGATTTCTAAATTTAATGGAGCAGGCTAGATGGGATTGCGGGGCCAAGGACGTTAGGTAAAAACTAAAGCATCTTGCCCATCCTCTGACGGGCACCCTGCTGCAGCACCACCCCTGTCTTGAAGCCCCTGTCCCTATCAGGTATCTACCAGCTGCACCTGTATCCCACCATGCCTCCAGCCTCAGAGCGCAGAGTTACACCCTGGGGCTGCCCACAGGGAAGGCGGCCTCTCCACATCAGCATCTCTGTTCCTTCAGCAGCTGTGCAGTTCCCTGTGCTGGATTTGGCCCTGCGAGGCTCCTGTAACAGGTGATTCTGTTACAGGAGTGATTCTCCCAGTGCAGCAAGGTGTGGGGGGACTGGTGGGAGCAACCAGGCCAAACTGCCCTCTCCAGGAAGTTGTGCCAGAGCTGGTCTCTACCCTAGGGGTAGCCTCCCTGGGCTCAGATCCAGGGGTTCCGCAGCAGTTGTGCAGGTCCTCAAACTAGAGTCAGAGCATCACAGTTGTTCACCCCAACATCCTACTGAAACATTTGGAAGAAGTCCTCATCACAGAGAATTTTTAGGGCAGTAAAACTACTTGGTATGATGCTATAAGGCTGGATACATGCCATTTACATCCGTCCAGATCCACCAAATATACAACACCGAGAATGAACCCTCATGCAATCTATGGACTGGGGAGGAGCATGAGGTCATTGTAGATCCATCAGTTGTCATAAATGTGACCTCTGGTGGGGGATGTTGATTAATGAGGGAGGCTATGCATATATGTTGGGAAAGAAAGCACACAGGAAATTTCTATCTTCTCCTCGATTTTGCTATGAACCTAAAACTGCTCTTTAAAAAGGCTATTAAAAATAATAAAGGAAAAAAAATGAAAAGGATTTCACACGGCTCCTGGGCACTTGAACAAAGATCCTCATAGTGGGTCTCTGCAAGGTCTGTCACTTTCAAGCCAAAGTGCCCTATTTTAGGGCAAATATTTTGTAATCAGATTGCAAAATCATGGAGCCTCCTTTAGTCCACTGCCCTCTTCCTCCAGCCTCCATATTTCTCATGGAAAGACTTACTTCTTTATTCCTGTCAGACCTCATACTCTCTTCTGTATTTCACCGTATATCTTAAAAGCTTATTCAACTCAGCCCAGTTCATTAGATTCCTAAGAACTATTAATTTCCCTCTTAGGAGTAGAAGGCAAATATTTATATTCCATTTTTTTTTTTTTTTCTGGTGCAAAGAAACGTTAAAAAAAATCAGGTAAGTCTCAATAAAAATGCAAGGACATCCTTCCTTTCTCTCACACACTATTCAATCCCTAGAAGACTTATGAGGGCTTGGCTCAATACATAAACTGTATCTTAAATCTATATGCTTATTTCCAATAAGTGCCACTTTTTCTGCCATGGCCCTAATTGTTTATCGTTTTTTACTTGGATAAGTTATAGCCTCCAAACTGGACTCTTCAGTTTCTCTTGCTAGACCCATGGTATTTGTGAACACAAAGCAGCAGTATCCAAATGATGTTGAAGTGTTGGACCAAGGAAACTTTCCAGAAGCTGATGGTTGATTTGTGCTTTGAAGGATCACATTTTGGTCATACAGGAAATGGGTGGAGAGTATTCCAAAGAAAAAAAGGGTAAGAAAGATTCACAGGTAACAAGGCATAATAAGGTGACAGTGACCAGGTGGCGTTTCAAAGTCTAAGAGGATGGTGACTCACCTGGGATTCTTGGAGAAATATCACAAGCAGTGCAGACATTTGGTCTACATATGAAACTCAAGGGCACGTGAGTGCCTCAGTCAGCAAAGGGTCTGACTTTTGATTTCGGCTCAGGTCATGATCTTGCAGTTTGGGAGATCAAGCCCCGTGTCTGATTCTGTGCTGATAATATGAAGCCTGCTTGGGATTCTCTCTCTCTCCGCCCTTCCCCTGCTGGAGTACCCCTGCTCCCGCTCTCTTTCTCGAAGTCAATACAAATTTTAATAAATATGAGATATAATATTTTGAAGCACATTATCCTAGTTGGCATATTTCCTTCCATATTGTTTAGAATAAAGAAGTTCAATTTAAATAAGGTTGTTATCACTAGAAGTGTAACTTTCCCCACTTAGATTTACTTTCTATTTCTGCAAACTAAAATGCACAACCATTTCTTCTTCCCTTAATGAATCATTGGGCTTTTGAAAGACAAATGAAATTTACATTCCTGAAGAACAAGCAGCCTTCAATTCATTATATACCAGCTTTTGAGAAAGGGATATTCACCTTGACTTTAGCACTCTCTGTACTAAGAGTCACTTCAGAGAGTTAATTTGGTGCCATGGTGATAGAGAGGGAGAAAGGGGGGGAAAGGATCCTAACATTTCTCAGCAGAAAGTATCTTCCTAAGTAATATATAATATCAAAAGTGCATCAGAATCTCTGACTGTTGCTGGAGTTCTTTACGCATTTAAAATTTAAGTGCGTAGAGGAAAAGAAAATAGTCCTTCTAAACCTGTGGCTCTCAATTATGGAAGATTTTACCCATCAGGGAACACTTGACTATGTCTAAAAACATTCTTAAAATTTTTTAAAAATGTTTATTATTTCGGAGACACAGAGAGACAGAGCATGAGTGGGGGAGGGGCAGAGAGAGAGGGAGACACAGAATCTGAAGCGGGCTCCAGGCTCTGAGCTGAAGGCACATAGCCTGACGCGGGGCTTGAACTCACAGACCGTGAGATCATGACCTGAGCCGAAGTCAGTTGCTCAACCGACTGAGCCACCCAGGCCCCCCTGTCTAAAAACATTCTTAATTATCCAGGAGGTGCTACTGGTTTGTAGTGGGTAGAAGACAGGGCTGCTGATAAACATGAGGACATGTGCAGGGCAGTCCCTCACAACGAGACTTAGGCAGCCCACCATGTCGATAGTTGCATTTGAGAAGTTTTGTTCTAGACCAAGCCTCTCGTTTTATGAAAGATGAATCCAATGCCCAGAGAAAGAACATGCACAGCCCACAGTCTCACAGCTGGGGAGAAGTGCGATTTTTCCCACCTACCTCCTGTGCATCATAGGTTATGCCGTACAATTGAACTATTGGATCCAAACTGCCAGAAAGACAAGGTTCTTCCAAGAATCCAGGTATCTACCAGCATGATCACGGTTTTCCTTTTATGGGTATGTTAAATCTCATTGCTTTCTCTTTGTGGAAGAAAAGCAATACCAAAAAAGTGGTCTAATTTCAGAAGGGAACAGTCAAGAGTCTTTAAGTTTCTTGCAGGAAACCAAAGAACTCTGAGAATATGGAGTTTTCTTTTGGGATATAAATAGAACTCATAAGAGCCTTGGAGAATTTGAATCACCCACTCTTTGGCACCTAAAATTTCATTTGGCCTAACAGCATCTGCAGTGTATTAAAAAAAAATATATTCAGATTATATCACTCCCCTGCTGAAAACTCACCAATGGCTTCTCATAGCAATTCCAATAAATCCCTGACTCTTTTATCAGTGAGTGCAAGACTCCACTCTTCTCATCATTCTGACCTTAATTTTTACTTCTCTCTCCTTTGTCTCTGCCTCACAACTTTGAAGTTATTCTTCTCTGTAAAAGAAATGCTATATCCCCCAGGGAATTCACATTTAGCTTCTTCTCATCATTCATTCAGGCCTTGGGAAAAAAAAAAAAATGTCAGCTCTTTAGAAAAAAAGATTATCCTATTTAAAGAAAGTTACCCCTACGATTACTGATTGTCACTGTTTAGTTCCTTCATAACACTAATAAAGTCTAGGATTACTTATGTGTTATTTACTTATTGGCTTTTCCTTTGACTAGAATTTCCAGGAAGGCAGGACTGTCTCTGTCTTGTTCAGTGCCATATCTAGAGCATTTTCAGTCTACAGCACTCAGTAAAACTCAGTATGTTTGCTAAATGTATGAATGAATGAAGTCAGTGACAACAGTGAGAAAAGGGGGAGAGATTTTAATGTGAGACCTCAGGGGAAAAGACAAGGAAAGAAAGGGGGAGGGGATGCACAACAAATTCTATTTCCAGGAATAAGAATGATCAAAGGAGGGGTAAGAATGATTTTGTCAGGAGTGGCCTCAATAAGGAATCTGTCCCGAAACGGCAGTCTCAATTAAGTATGATCTAAATTTTAGCTAAAAAAACAAAAAAGCAAACAAAACAAAACAAAAACAGTGAATATACAAATAAGAATAGGAGAGAGACTGTTTGAAGATACAAACTTGCAGCTAGTAGATAAAGAAGTCCTGGAGGTCTACTGCATAGTGTAGTGAATCTAGACGATATTGTATTATAGTCAACATTACTAAGAGACTAGGTCTTGATTATTCCTACCACAAAAAATATCAAATGACACTTATGTGTCATGATAGAGGTGCTACCACTACAATGGCAATCAGATTACAATACATAAGTATATCAAACCAACATGTTATACACCTAACATTTATACAGTGTAAAAGTAAAAACAAAGTGAAAACAATTTTTAATTTTTTTAATGTTTGTTTATTTTTGAGAGAGAGACAGAGACAGAGCATGAGCAGCTAAGGGGCAGAGCCTGACTCAGGGCTCGAACTATCTATGAGATCATGACCTGAACCAGTCACACACTCAACCAACTGAGCCACCCAGGCACCCCAAAAACAATCTCTTCATTCTTTTAAGATTTCCTATTCTTCCGAAACTTTTATTTTACACTTTCCACCTCCCAATGACTTGGGTTCCTCCTCTGTAGTCTGAGACATCACAAATACTTCATAGATAAGACAATCCCATAAAATCGTTGTTAGGATTAAATTGGATTTAAAATACAAGGGTATTATCACAAAGCCTAGCATCTAGAGTTTAACAATTATCATTACTGTCAGTAGGTGATAGGGTTTATTAATGGTTCATCGCTATGTGCTTTAATTTAATTACTATCAGTAACAAAACCACACAGAGAAAACAAAGAAATTTAAGAAACCCGGAAGGAACTGTGTGGATGTTTCAAAAACAGCAGCAAAGGGAGAAATTAGGGACTGGCACATTCTTCCAGAGCCCCAGTGGAATATAATACAGATGGAAGAGTTGATGTTGACAGCAGGTAGGCAAATCCCTGGGGCCTGTGGGAGGAAGAGGAAAGCACATTACAATGAACCGCTGGAGGTTATGGATGAAAAAGGAGAAGAGATACTGAAGTTAAGAAACTTTCCAGAGAAAGCAATAAGCAGAATTTGGAGTTAGCTCTATATTTGAAACAGAAAAAGTGGTGAGAAAAAAAAGGTAAAGCTTAAAATATTGCAAAGGTTGTAATATAGAAGTATCCCCATCTTTCTAATTCTTTCTTGAACTTTCCATTTTTTTTCAGTATATTTGCATCTCCAGAGCACATGTGCATTTTTCTCTCTTTGTATCTGTTTTATTTTCTTCTTCCCATTCCTTCTCCCTTCCCTCTGTCCCTTTCTATTTCTAGGTCTTTTTCATTCCTCATCTTTTTGACATTTTGAGTATGTTCTCAGATGGTTTCCATGGGGAATTACTAAAGTGAGAGCCACAGTTCCTTTCTAGAGGCGCTTCTAACATGAGCCTCATGGCTCCTTGTGATTAAAATAATTAATCTTCATTTGCTTCAAAACAGTCATGAGGCTTAAGTGTCTCCCACACTATTGTAAACAACTTAAAGTGAAAGCATGTGGTATTTGCTTTCCATTCCCAGTGCTGAGTATCATGCCTGCCTGGCATCTTGCCAGCATCTAATAAATGAAAATGTTAAAATGAATTAGTATTTATTTATTTTCAAAGCAGCATCTACTAAAGGACCCAACACAAAATTTTGGCAAGAGAAACTATGGACATAATGAAAGGGAACCAAATGTATTCAATGGAATTCCTCTAGAGAATATCTTGAAAGGCACTTAAGGAAAAGAAAAAAAAAAAAAAAAAAAAAAAAAAGGCGAGAGCTCAAAGAAACAACTATGGTCTCCAATCAATCATAGGAGAGAAATGAGAAGGAAATGGAGGGCAAGAGGGAGCATTGGTAGAAGCTGGGGTGGAGACGACAATTTTGTGTTCCACCTATGCAATATATCCTTTTCCTATGATCTTTACAAATCTACAATAAATGAGCCAATGAAATGCCCAGGTTGTCTTTTGTGGAAGCCAGGAAAGAGCTAACAGGTGGAGGGTCTAGATGACATTTTCATTGCTCATTTATTAAGGCAAATAAAAAATGAAATAGCTACCAGACTTTGTGGAAATAAAAGATGAAAATCAAAACCAGAATAAGAATATTTTTCTAATCAAGTAAAATTTAAAAGCTATTATTGTTGATTGACCTATAGAGTATAGAAAGATTAACAGACTTATGTAGTATTGGAAATAAATATTGTTATTCTATGGGAAAATAAGTAGACAAACCATATAGTGCTTTGAATATGTAAGTTATTTGACCATAAAAATATGCTGTTAGAGATTTACTCTAAGTAATTGAAAATTAATAAAAAATAGTCTTTCCACTTAAAATGTTAAAAATTGAAGATACCTAAATGTTTAACTTTACAAATATAAATATATTTGTGCATTCATTGATTTTATACAGCTATCATAAATGATGTAAGAGTACACTTATTACGATGACCATTGAGAAAGGTATTGAACTGTTCAATCACTCTATTGTACACCTGAAATAATATAACAATGTATTTTAACTTCACTGGAATTAAAATGTAAAAATCACTTAAAAATTGAAAAATGACAGGAAAGTGCATATTATTTAAAAGTACAAGGAAAAGAAAAATTGTATATTGAAAAATTGTATATTGATTTTTAGCCTATTTACATGTATATAAAAATGTGTACATATTTCTGTACTTTCTAAATTGTATACAAAAAGCAATAAAAGAAAACAAGGATCTAAAACTTTAAATAAATTCAACCCTAGCTGTCATCAGTTCATCCAAATTGTTAAGAAGTAAGTAGTGGCCCTAGTAAGCATACAGAATGACTAATGCCCACATCTTGGTGTCCAACAGCAGGAAATATGGCTCCTTGGGGAACTGGCTAACTAAGGACTGGAACAAAAAGTTAGCAAGGGAAGCCTGGAGCATCTAGCAGTGCCAAAAATTAAACTGCAAAACAAAAAAAAAATTAAACATAAATAAAAATGTAAATAAATTTCTGGAGGTATATGAAAAGAACACAGGAATTAACTGAAAGCTGACTCAATAGCCAAAGCTGGAACAATTTGAGAAATAAAGTAGTATTGGATTATAGCCCAAAGTATATAAAATATTCACAAATTCACACTAATAGAAATAAATGATTGTATAAATAAATGAGGGAGATTAGATGAATCCCCCTTGAAGAATTCCAAATAATTTATATAGATATTCAGCCTTCATAAAGAATAGTATATACCCCCAGATCTTAAGTGTGAGTTGTGCAGAATGACTTCTTTCCAAAGAGGTCACTGTGGAAAGAGGAAAAAAATACTAACTTTCTAGTGAAGAAACTTGATAAATGCTACTTCTATAGGTGATTATGATCAAATACATTAACAATGAAAAATCCTGGGGATAGCACATATATCAATATGATGTGATGAAAATGTCACCTTTCCTTTATAGTCTACCTATCAAAAAACCATAACCTTAGTTGAATGAGGGGGAAAACATCAGACAAATTACAATTAGAGTGGAACTCTAAAAACTAGCTGACCAATACTATGAAAAACTATCAAGGTCATAAAAAGTAAGCAAAGTCTGAAAAACTGTCACAACCAAGAGGAGCATAAGAAGATGTGACAAGTAAAGGCAATTTGGTAGCTTGGATGGACCCTGGAACAGAAAAAGGACATTAGGTAAATAATAAGGCAACCTAAATAAACTATGTATCTTCAATAGTACCATAGTCATTATAATAAATCAATATTGCCTTATTTTTAAGTACCATATTAATTAAGATGTTAGTAATAGGAGAAACTATACCTTGTTGCAACTCATTACATCAATAATGAAGAGTAGAAAGAAAAATTAGGAAAACGACCCTCTTTACAATTGCACCAAGAATAATAAGATACCAAGGAATAAGCCTAACAAAACAGATGAAAGACCTGTACTCTGAAAACTATAAAACACCAATGGAAGAAATTGAACATGACACAAAGAGATGGGAAGACATTCCATACTGATTACTTGGAAGAACAACTATTGTTAAAATGTATGTACTACCCAAAGCAATCTACTCATTTAATGCAATCCCTATCAAAATACCAACATCATTTTTCACATAACTAGCACAAACCAACCTAAAATTTATATGGAACCACAAAAGACCCTGAACAGTCAAAGCAATCTTCAAAAAGAAAAGCAAAACTGGAGGTATTGCAATTCAGACCTGAAGTTACATTACAAAGGTAGAGTGATCAAAGTAGTATGATCCTGGCACAAAAATGGACACATAGATCAACAGAGCAGGATAGAAAACCCAGAAGTCAACCCACAACTGTATGGTCAACTTATCTTTGACAAAGCAGGAAAGAATAGTCAATGGAAAAAAAGACAGTCTGTTCAACAAATGGTGCTGGGAAAACTGGGCAGCAACATACAGAAGAATGAAACTAGACCACTTTATTCCACCATACACAAAAATAAACTCAAAATGGATTAAAAAACCTCAATGTGAGAACTTAAACTGTAAAAATCCTAGAGGAGAACATAGGCAATAACCTCTTTGACATCAGCTGTAACAATTTCTTTCTAGATAGGTCTCCTGAGGCAAGGGAAACAAAAGCAAAAATGCACTATTGAGACTTCATCAAGATAAAAAGCTTCTGTACAGCAAAGGAAACAATCAACAAAACTAAAAGGCAACATACGAAACAGAAGATTATTTGCAAATGACCTATCTGATAAAGGGTTAGTATCTAAAATATACAGACATTATCAAACCCAACACCTGAATAATGAATAATCCAATTAAAAAAGATGGGCAGAAAACAAAAGATGCTCCACATCACTGATCATCAGGGAAATGTGAATCAAAACCACAATGAGATATCACCCCACACTGTCAGAAAAATCAACAATACCAGAAAAAAACAGGTGTTGGGGAGGATGTGGAGAAAGGGGACCCCTCTTGCACTGTTGGTAGGAATGCAAACTGGTACAGCCACACTGGAAAATAGTAGGGAGTTTCCTCCGAGAGCACAATTGATAGGTTTGAACTAATATCTCTGGGTATATAAAGCCCTGCAACTGGCAGAAAATTTATTTTCATTTCAATTAGTCATAGAATTTTTCTCCAAAATAAGAGCGTATTAGGATATACAAAAATTCTTGAAAATTACACAAAAAAGCATCAAATATTATATAATCATATAAAATAAATTATAAAAAGATAACTATAAATCCCCTCTTATTTGGATAACTTAAGATCCTCTTAACAAAATCATGGGAAAAAAAAGAAAATGTAATGGAAATTTAACTATATTAAATTGGGTGAGATGAAGCTAAAACTACATAGGTGGGAAATCTTTATCCTTGAATGCTTATTACAGTAAAGAAATATTGAGAAATAAGAAATATGCATCCAACAATTCAGATAAATGGAATATAGGAAAATACAAGCAGGATGTAAATATCAGTAAAAATAGAAAAAAAACAGGCAAAGAGGAAACCTCGACAAAATCCAAGTTGATGATTTAAAAGATTAATAAATTAGACAAGATTCTGGTATTACTGTTCAGAGGAAGAAAAGAAAAGGCACCCACACAAGCACACATATAAACACAAAAATTGTTACCCACACATACACATACATCCCCAGGGTACCAGAAATAAAGGAAATTAACTGATATACTAAAGACTTGAAAATATCATATAATACTATAAATGATTTTATTGCATTAAAATTGAAAGTTTCGATGAAATGAAAATTTGTTAGAACAATATAATTTACCAAAACTCACTGAAGAACAAGTAGAAGAACTGAGTAGTCCTAGAATGATTTAAGAGAATGAAGAATAGAAAAGAATCTACACATACATACAAATAAACCTGTAGTGTGTGGGTGGGTAGATTTAGATCCAGGTGGTTTTATAAAGAAATTTTACCCAACTTCTAATATACAAATGATCCAAATTTTAAGCAAATTATTCCCCCAAAACAAACACAAAACAACTTAGTATAATCTTAATATTATACTTAATATTATAAAGACAGTACAAGAAAGGAGTAGCTCAATATCACTTATGAACAAAATTTTACCTATGCAACATTTCAAAGAACATCTCAGCAAAATATGGTAATTTTTACCTACCCAGGCCTTCCACATGGCAAGGCTGGAATACGGCAGAGTTGACCATCACTAAATGGAAAACTTTGCCTAATTCTGAAGTTATAAATAAGCATACTGGCCTGATCCTATAAACTATGCTCTTTAACTTATCTTTAATAATAAAGATATTTTGACCTCCATCTTTACTCCTTTAGTTATCAAACTATACCTAATGTCATCAAAAGAAAGGCACGATTACTAAGGTGCTATTAGTGTCGTTTAATACAGGTCACGAACTCACTTAAAATGTTCATACTTATAATTTTACAGTGTCAATAAGTGGTGCATTATTTTTAGCTGTATAAACTGAGGAACGTCAGAAGTTGAGTAACTTGTCTAAGATCCTACAGCTAGTAAGGGTAGAGTCAGGATTCCAATTCTGATGAAATGAATTAATTGGCTTTACATATATATGGCAAAAGGAAGGTATACTGACCAAATGCAGCTTTAATTATGCGGAAAATATTTCTTCATATAATACACTCAAGTCAACTTTTTTTTCCTATCGTTTTTTAAATTTTTTTTAATTCTATTTTTTATTTTTTAAAATTTGCATCCAAATTAGTTAGCATATAGTGCAACAATGATTTCAGGAGTAGATTCCTTAATGCCCCTTACCCATTTAGCCCATCCCCCCTCCCACAACCCCTCCAGTAACCCTCAGTTTGTTCTCCATATTTATGAGTCTCTTCTGTTTTGTCCCCCTCACTGTTTTTATATTATTTTTGATTCCTTTCCCTTATGTTTATCAGTTCTGTGTCTTAAAGTACTCATGAGTGAAGTCATATGATTTTTGTCTTTCTCTGACTAATTTCACTTAGCACAATACCCTCCAGTTCCATCCACGTAATTGCAAATGGCAAGATTTCATTCTTTTTGATTGCTGAGTAATACTCCATTGTGTGTGTGTGTGTATCCATCTTCTTTAGCCATTCATCCATCGATGGACATTTGTGCTCTTTCCATACTTTGGCTATTGTTGATAGTGCGGCTATAAACATGGGGGTGCATATTTAGCACACCTGTATCCCGTGGATAAATGCCTAGTAATCCAATTGCTGGGTCATACTGTAGTTCTATTTTTAGTTTTTTTTTTTTTTTTTTTTTTAATTTTTTTTTCAATGTTTATTTTTATTTTTGGGACAGAGAGAGACAGAGCATGAACGGGGGAGGAGCAGAGAGAGAGGGAGACACAGAATCGGAAACAGGCTCCAGGCTCTGAGCCCTCAGCCCAGAGCCTGACGCGGGGCTCGAACTCACGGACCGCGAGATCGTGACCTGGCTGAAGTCGGACGCTTAACCGACTGCGCCACCCAGGCGCCCCTATTTTTAGTTTTTTGAGGAACCTCCATAATGTTTTCCAGAGTGGCTGCACCAGCTTGCATTGCCACCAATAATGCAAAAGAGATCCTGTTTCTCCACATCCTCGCCAACATCTTTTGTTGCCTGAGTTGTTAATGTTAGCCATTCTGACAGTCATAAGGGGATATCTCACTGAAAGCACCAACACATTCCACATAAGAAAACTCAAAATTTTAGAAAAGAAACATGATACTATATCTTTGTGGTAGGATAGAGAATATTCTCATACACGTGAAGGAAAGGGTAAAATTTATAGAATATAAATAGTTTGCCATATTAAATTGAAAACCTCTGTATGACAAGAGATCAGAAACAGAATAAGTCACAGACCGAAAGAAGATATTCATAACCCATATAACAGATAAAGAATTAGCAATTGGAAAATACAATGAACTTCTTCAAATCAATAAAAATCAAAAGGACGCAAACCCAATAAAAATAATCCAAGGATACAAATGGGCAATTCACAGGTGAGGAAATAAACATGAAGAATTAGAAGTCCAAGATCACTGTTAAAAAGTTAAATGCAAATGAAAATAACAGTAAGAATCCCTCTCACATTCAACTGGTTGTCAAAATTAATGAGAATAGGAACACCAGATATTGATGAAAATGTAACAGGGACTCTATTAGTAAAAGATAAAAATCATAGAGCCATTTTGGTTAGCAATTTGTTTAAGGTAGGCACATCCCAGGATCCTGAATTTTACTATAATTGATTACCCTGGAGACAGTGCCACACATGTTCAAGGAGACAGGTAGAAGAATGTTTCTGCAGCATTAATCATACCAAAAACAGATAAGATAAACTCTAAATGCCGCTTGGAAAAAGAGTAGAAAAATTAAATGGGGTGGATTAGTACAATGGGATACTTGGCAGTAGTTAAAGCAAAACAGAATATATCTACATGTATCCACATGAAAATCCTCAAAATTAAAGTTGTCAACCACAAAGATTTTTTAAAGTACAAAATGAACCCATGTATATAAAATATGAACCCACAGAGATGAAGGGAGATTTAACATGGAGTTAAATGAACCTTAAGCTTTGGCAGCTTTCGGTTGCATAGGCCTCTTTCCAGGGAAGATTTTTTTTTTTTTTCTGCATATTAACTCACAGTTAAACATAAAACTTTCAGTGTTAGGGTATTGAAGGGTAGCCAATACGGGAAGAAGTTATCAATGATGCACATACTTGGTTAGTAAAATATTTACACTTATTTATTTTAATAAAGTAGAAAGTTAGATAGTAAAGAAATAAGCATGCATTACTTACTTGAGACAGGTCAGGCGTTCCCTCAGCCACAGCTGCTGCCCTCCAGCAAAGCTAGTGACCTCTACCAATGAGCGTTCCTTCCTTCTGAATCCCTACATATATTGAGCAAAAGCCTGTATCAGCATGATAAGAAGCATGAAGTAGTAAGTTCAATACACTCCAGCTATCAATAATAAAAATAAATTGAGTTCATCCATGCTACAAGGCAAACAATTTTCTAATTGCTCCATAAAAATCATTAAGAAGTGGTATCATGGGAAGAGGGAATCAAAGACTATGTGGTCACAAATAAAGAAACATGTATTATAGAGGTAGGTCAGACAACTTATCTTAAAATATTATGTTACTTTTGGGGAATGCGAAATGCTTGCGATATTTATCGGCTCTTCACATTTTTAAACATGTTGTATTTTTTTCCTCATTCTACAGAAGTATTCACTTTTGCATCTAACTATGCCTTGTAATCATGGTTTTTTTCCCCCATCAAATAAGGGCCCCAGAGTGCACACATAAAAAATTTATACAGTGAAACCTTGGTTTGCAAGCATAATTCGTTCCAGAAACATGCTTGTAATCCAAAGCACTTGTATATCAAAGCGAATTTCAAGAACCATTGGCTCAGTTGTGATCATGTGACACTAGGCATCACGTACTACAGTACTGTTTTTTTATATACATGATGACATACAGGGGAAAGATAAACAACTTTAAAGTAGTGGTGACTGGTGGGGAGGAAAGGAAACAGAGGGAGGAGTTAACTGAATCTGCATTATTTTTCATTTTCAAAGACAGATTCGATGCACATATGGCAAAATGTTAACATCTGTTTAATCTTGGAGGTGGGTACATAGGTGTCTATTATTTTTGCACATTTTTATGTGCTTGAAGTTAGGCTTGATTATGATTTCAATTCATGCTATTAATAAGAAACAATTTATTCATGTGAAAAGTTTAAGCTATTGCTATAATAGGTCACATATTTGACAAGGTGATTTTACCTTGTGCCATTTATCCTAAGGTAAAAATAAAACACTTTACATACATAAAATATTTACTTTAATATTTATAATTTTAAACATATGACCAGGCAATGTGCTAAGCTCTAAAATAAGATAAAAACAGAGAGGGAGGCAAACCATAAGAGACTCTTTAATACTCACTTATTTTTGAGACAGAGACAGAGAGAGGGAGACAGAGGGTGAGAGGGGGATACAGAATCCGAAGTAGGCTCCAGGCTCTGAGATGTCAGCACAGAGTGCTACCTCACAAACCATGAGATCAAGACCTGAGCCGAAGTCGGACACTTAACTGACTGAGCCACCCAGGTGCCCCAAGAGTCTGTTAAAGACAGAGAACAAACTGAGGGTTGCTGGAGTGGTGGTGGGGGGTGGGGAGTTGGGGTAAATGGGTGATGGGCACTAAGGAGGGCACCTGTTGGAATGAGCATTGGGTGTTATAGGGAAGTGATGAATCACGGGATTCTACTCCTGAAACCAATACTACACTGTAGGTTAACTAACTTGAATTTAAATAAATTTTAAAAATAAATAAATACAAGCATTTCTTTATTGTTATATTTCTTTTTTTTTGTAGAAGTCCCATGCTTATATTTAGATTATTGTTGTTTTGAAGAAAAAAATTCTTAAGAATTGTGACTGGTTGAATTTACAATGCAATGGTCTATAAAGTGCATGCATACAGTCATTCAAATATCTACTGAGCTCTAATCATGTTCTAAACTAGTACTAGATATAAAGACCCAGTCCCAAATTTTGCAGATCTTGCAGTTGATTGGAGAAGACAGGCAACAAATAGACAAGAATATAAATAAATATTGGTATACATTGTGTTAAATGTTCTGAAAGGAAGAGTCTGTCAGTAGAGAAAGTTGAGTGGGGGTGGGGGGAAGCTCCTTTAGGAATCTCTCTGGAAAGAACATTTTAGCACATTTTGTCACAGAGGCTGACAAAAATCCAGTGTTCGATGAATTGATCAATAATGAAAATAATGATCCCAAAGTTTTAAAGCTGAAAGGATTAGAGATATAAATGCCCTTGGCAAAATCAAAGAGATCAATTGTAAGAACCATTGTGAACGGTCAGGGGATATTACAAATTCAATTATTAGTATATTGATGTTGAGATGTTATTTAAAAAAAGTCACTTCTTGCGAACAATCTCAGGAAGGAAATAATCAGCCAATGAAAAATAGATATAAGGTAAAATAAATTAACTGGATAAGTAAAAAAAAAAAAAAGAAGTCAGGAATATAATACTAATTGAAAGAGCAAATTGTGAAACATGATTTATGCAACATAAAACAATTTATACAAAGTATACACGTACAAAACAGTACTGCAAATTGGAGTTCATATATGTAAAGCATAAAATATACATGGAATATGCATATATTTTACAGGACATTGGTCATCTCTGATGACAGCTAAAAGGAAGTGGGATTCATGAGGAATTTAAATATATCTACAGTATTTTATTTTGTTGGTTATCAAAGTTTATTTTGCAAGAGATAGCACAAGTGCGACAGGGGTAGACAGCAAGGAAGAGAGAAAGAATCTCTAGCAGGCTCTACACTGCCAGCACAGAGTTCAACATGGGGCTCAAATTCACAAAACCACGAGATCATGACCTATGCCAAAATCAAGAGACACTCAACCGACTGACCCACCCAGGTGCCCCATATCTACAATATTTTAATTAAAAAACAAGATTTGAAGCAAATATACCCAAACGTCAATATTTGATCAATCTTACCGTGGATATCCCAAATTTATTACATTATTTTTCATAATTTGACTGAAATATTTCATAATTTTGAATAAACAAAAATTTTAAAAAGCAATAAAAATCAATGAAGTAATAGCATAAGTCTGTATTATACATTTTACTTTTGGTGGCCAGGCAAGGAAGCAACTAACTCAATGTCTCTGGTTTTAGCAAGATTTGATTATGTCAATTTCAGTTGCAAATAATAGAAAGAAAGCTAGCAATAATTGACCCTTGAACAATGCAGGGGTTAGGAGTGCCAGTCCCCTCCACTCCAAGCAGTTTAAAATCCCCATATAAATTTTGACTCCCCCAAAACCTAACTACTAATAGCTTACAGTTGACCAGAAGCCTTATTGATAACAAAAATGGTTGAATAATTGATTCTGTATATGTATTATATACTGCATTCTGACAACAAAACAGGCTAGAGAAAAGAAATTAAGAAATTCATAAGAAAAAAATGTATTTGCAGTACTGTCTTATAAAAAATGTAAAAGTGGATGTGCACAATTCAAACTTGTGTTGTTCAAGGGTCAACCGTATTTTACGCAGAATGACATTTAATAAAGAGAATTAAAAGCTTATGGAATCGCCGAAAGGCTCAGTAGCTAGTTCTCTAGCAATGAGGCACACACCAACAGAACAAAACTAGCCCACCAAGAGCACTGCCATGTTGTCTATAACAAAGAAATGAGAGAGTGGGAACTCACCTCCAGGAGCCACTAGCTCTGCAAATTCACAGCCCTCCAGGAGTCAGGAAGTCAACATTGACTACTGCACCCTGCCTCTTCATTCTCACACCTAATGAAGCACAGCGAAACGTTTGGAGTGTCTCCCTGAGGAGACCATGACAGCCACGCTCCTTCCTTCTTCTGTGTTTGTCAGTAGTGCCGAGACTAAGAAGCTTAAATCTACATTTCCAACACCTGATGAGCGTTCACTGAAACTTCCAACACCTGATGAGCGTTCACTGAAACTTCCAACACCTGATGAGCGTTCACTGAAACTTCCAACACCTGATAGTTCACAGTGGCTCCTGGAATTGATCTCTAGCTAAAGCAGGTGCAAAAACTCCCAGAGCCTTCCTGACCGGACTTTCCAGCAGTGATGGCAGCAGCCACAAAAGTATGGCTCGGCTTCCTCCCATGTTCCAACCTAATCAGATAAACTATATGAAATTAAGAACCCTCACTGCCAAAGGGTTTTGGAAATGTAGGTTCAAGCTTCTCAGTCTCCACATCACTGACAAACACAGAGGAAAGGAGAATGGCTGTCATGGACTTTTCCAGACCCTCCAAGCACTTTGTTGTATCTCATAGAAAGGCCAGGGAGCTTTTGACATTTCTTATTACAGTTAATCCAGGAGCCATGTACAGTATAAATAGGGGATAATATCTGGAATATTTAGAAAGAAGCACATACTCCTTCCAAACTCAAATGTCAGCAATAAGACCAGGTGGCTGCAGAATAGAGAAGAGCAGCTGATCGGCATTGGTTGGTAGCCAGGCAAATGCAGGGTATCTGGGAAATAAAGAAACAGATTTTGTTTCTATACTCATTAGGAAATTCCATTTGGAGGTCTAGCAGCTGTTCACGGTGATAAGGAACCTTAAAATTGTTTTCTTTTAAAATCTATAATAAGCTGAATTTATATAATCTACCTAAAAGACTTTCACTTGTTTAGCATGGGTGCTAAATTTTCATTGTCCAGAGGTCTTATTTTCTGGCTCATTTCCTTTGTCATTTCATTTTCACTTTTATCTCCTTATAACATTCCTGGGTGCAGGAGAACACTACTCTATACTTGCCATTAATAATGTCAGTTAATACTTCAAGTCATGAAGAAAAGAGCCAAAGGAAACTCACCTCCCTCCAAATTCCTGCAGAGAGAGAGGATAGGTAGAAGAGTATAAACAATATTCATTTTTGAAAGCACTAATAAGATCAAGAAATTCTTCTCCCATGGGGAATATAATGAGCAAATTATGTGTTACCAGATCCATGAATCCTATGGAAATGTGGACTATATCAAGCTGCAGGGCTATAAGGTAGCTAAAATACAACTCTGCAACACCCCTTGCAAAATGGCCCTAAGTTTTCACCTTTCCCTGTATTGAGACTCTTTGCCACATAACTTTGTTGTGCCCTTCTACACTGACTCTAGCCTCAGCCATGTGGCTTGCGTGGGTTGGCAGGAAGTCAGTAAGTGTGACCATGGTGAGTTTTGCAAGATACTTTTTCAAGTGGGCTTGCCTACTTTTGCATCTCTGTCATTGTTATAAGAACATGTCAAGACTAGACTGCTAGAGGGTAAAAGATACATGGATAAAAGATACAAGGCTCACTGACATCATCCCAGTCAAGGTCATCCTAGATCAGCCAACAGTCAACTCCCACATACGTCTACAAGCCCAGATAGTAACAGCAGAGCTGCCTAGATGAGGATGTATGCATGACCCTGGGCCAGATTAGCTAAATCATACAACCTCCTGAGCTAATTAATGTCTTTAATGAGTTGTCTGCTAGGTAGCATGAATGTGCCAATAGGTAATCAGGAAAATGACCAATGAATGAGGATTATATGATGGTGAACTGGTGATCATACATGAGCCTACAAGTTATCTAAGTTTCATTTAATTTCCTCAAAGTGACTTTAGGATACCAAGAGATCAGATCCATAAGAAAATGTTCAAATTTTTCAGTCAGTGAAATGTTTCTTTCTTGTATTTCAAAAGCATTCTATCAAGGGCCCTTGTCATGATCATGAGATCTTTCCAAAGTTCTGATGTTTAAAGGGAGCAGCTATATGTGCAATTAATTTTTAACACGTTTTGACTTCATGCATGGTTTTAGGCAACCAGATATTTACCAAAACTCTTCCTAAAATGGAGGTATAAGAAAATTTTGGTGGGGGGGTGGGGGGGCAGATGTCCTGCAATACTGAGTTTAGAAGAAAGAAGAAAGGCAAACTGGTTGGGTATAGCTTATTTTCAGCCTTGTTCTATCTAACTGCTCTTTGTGTCCTACCCCTCCCTTCCAAAGAACACCAAGGAAAACAACTTATTAGTATCCTGACAAACAAAGGAGGCTCTCATGTTCTGTATGTGTCCTCTTGTCTTGACCAACGTCATAACTTATCACTCTTGGGTCTTCATGGTCATTCTTTGACTTTTAAACTTTGCCTATGTACGGGATTTTTCATAAACAAGACTCCAAGTGTTGTGAAGCATTTCTATACTAAAGTTGCTTACTTTAAGAAACAAAGACTTTCCCCAAAAACATGAAATTACAATAACACAATGGGGAAAAAAACATTGTGAAGAGAGAATGATGGAAAAATAGTGAAATGATGCCAAAGTGTGTTGTGCACGAAAGATAAACCTAAGAGACAAGTTTTATGCATAATGACTCAAAGTGGGAAATAAATTTCACAAAGTATACTAGTTGTCAGAAAAAAAAAGAGAAATATCATCCTTTATAAGGTTAGCATGGTCCATAAAAGAAAAGTACACTGGTTACTTAGGATAAATGCACTTCTTGAAAATGGTCAGGAAAACAAATCTTCCATGTATGTTTATTTGGTTAAGTGACCTCACAAATACCCTTATAATAAATAGAGATTACAGTAAGATAGCTTTAAAAAAAATTCCTACATGAATGCCATGTAAAAGCAATAATTTAAATGTTGGAAAACGTCATCAAGTTGTGCCACTTTCTGGCTGTCAGACTGGTGGAGAAACAAACAAGATTAGCTAAAGAGATGGATGACTTGCTTACCTTTCAAGAAATCCTTTATAAATATAGCTTCCCACAACATAACTCTCGGACCATAGACATTTTAAGGTTGTGTTTTCAGAGGCTGAAATAAATTCAACTGGTAAGAAAAGGTATTGCCATTCATCTCACTGAAAAAGTAGCACTATCTACTTCTTAATTGTTTATGCATTTGTGGCAGATATGATCACATTCAAAATGTGTGTGTGGGTAAAATAAAATTTGTAAAGTGAATTAAATATAATACAAGCATGTTGATGACATTTAACAGTTTGATTCTGTTTATGATTCAATTTTGTACTTATCCTGTTGGTTTGATTGGCAATAGAGTGCTAAGTGTACTCTCTAAAAGATCTGGGTTCTAGACAAGCCCTTCCAATTGTGAATTGTGGGATAATAGTCAATTTGCTTACTTCCTTAAAGCTAATTCTTTATTCAAAAGGGAGCAAAAGAATAATAACTAATTCAATAAGATGTTACAAGGATTAAATGAGTTGTTATATTCAAAATGCCTCACACGCAGTAGGCATTCAAACAAGCTATTAACGGCACTGGCTGTCATTTACATCAACTTTGGTAGGGTCACAGCACAGCCGCAATCATTGTCATCCTTGCCGTAGACTGCATTACTGAAGGGAGACACTCCCTTAGAAAGTTATGTGGTAAGTTTGTGACTGTATTCGGAAACTTACCCTTTAAGATTCTTTATTGCATTTCATATAACGGAGCACTCACCCTGGCCATCATATGATAAAGAAAATAGATAGCAATTATCAGGCCACGATTCCAAAATCATGTTAGATTAAAAAACAAAATCTACGTAGGAAAAAAAAAAAAACAGAGGTGAATTGTAGATTGTTAAGGATTAATAGGCAAGATTAATGGGGAAAATGTCTTAATGGGGAAAATGTCACCTTGATAACATTTTATTCATATATGTTGTGATTTGTATTACTTAGTAAGATTTTTATTTTCTGGAGTAATAACTTCTTTTTCTAATGATTCTTCTCTGACAGTGTTTGTTCACTCATTCATTTATTTATTCAAGCATCTCCTGATCATCAAATCCAGGTCAACAGGCACTAGGGATAAGAAAGTAAGGTAGGTCTTACCCACAAGGACTTCGGATGGGGGTACCGGAAAGATACGCCAGAGAACTGTACAGCTGTCCCTAATAGAAAGAGATGATTACTATGATAAAGGCTAGGAATGCTATTAACAAAAAGAGCACAAAAGAACAATTTATTATGGAAAAGGGTTGGGAGTCAAAGAATTTTTAGAACTCTGCACAATTTCTTCTAAAATTGTGTCTGGATCTGGGGGCACCTGGGTGGCTTGGTCAGTTGAATGTCTGACTCTTCATTTCAGCTCAGGTCATGATCCCAGGATTGTGGGGTCGAGTTCCATGTTGGGCTGAGCATTGAGCCTGCTTAAGATTCTCTCTCCCTCTGTCCCTTTCCCCTATTCATGTTCTGTCTTCTCTAAAACAAAACAATAAAAATTTAAAAAATGTGTGGATTCAATATCTGTAGTTAAACGGCTGCCTTTCTATATATTTGTAGCTCTTAAATGCAGGAATCTATTTTCCATCAATTACATTTTTTGTTTCCCAGGGAAGATAAAATATAATAAAATTGTAGAATTTCAAAGACAGGAATGACCTTAAAAAGAGCTTTAGCCCAGTATTACAACTGATAAAAACAAAAACAAAAACACAACTCTTTTCATTTGAGGATATACCCAATTTGGGGAAACACATTTGGTTGGTAGGCTGTAATCCATGTCTCCTGCTTCAACCCCAAGCCAGGCTGTGGTCTGTAGAATGGCTCTTCTTTTTCCTTTTTTCTTCCTCTTTTTTTTAACTCTTAAATCTGCATGTGTCTAGTAACATGCTAACATTCAGAGGATGTTTGTAGGAAATGCCTGTAAAATAATGACTAAACTTCTTCTGGCCAGAACAGAACAGAATTCAGCACAGCACCCCAGCACTTTATTAAAAATGTGTGGTTGTTCTGAAACCGTTAATATAGCTCCCTGAATTCATACCTTATGCCTTCAGACTAATTTATGCACTGCCAAATCTTGTGTAAATCTCATTTCACAAACCATGCCTAAGGAATACTGAAATTGGTGCTATTCACAGGAAAATTTAGCAAATGTATTTTTCCTATGCTAAATATGTCTTTGTCATTATTATCTATGAGTGTGGTTTGGCTTATTACTGACAAGAAAGATTTACTTAAATATTTCCTATGGCCTTCAGATCTACAGAAGCCACAGAACAAATTTATCTTGCTTTTCATTAATGTATCCTCTATCTTGCCATTATATTGCCAGTTCCATTACTATAAATTTTGGTAACCATCCCAAGATGTCCATTAGGCCTAGATTAAAGAAGAGAAGAGAAGGAATTGACAGAGCCAGTGAATCCCCCCAAAATTTCTTTTGTTTATAAATGTCTATTTAATAAAGTAAAAAGCTCTTGAATTCATTAGATGTGCCCGATAAAAGCTATCATCCTGTGAACTATATGCTTAAGCTATGTTCTAATAGTCTTTCTGGTTAAGCCACTCAACTGATTTCTTAGCTTTAGTAAATTAGTATTATTCTACATGCAAAGTTTCACAAGAAAATTGTTAATATTCACAAAATATACATAAACTTAACTGTCCTTCATTAGTTAAATATCTACACATTTAACATAAGCTTGAGAGACAATCACCTTTCTCTATATTTTGATGAAGAAGAGCTACTTTCTCTATTCCTATATTATTGCCAGGTTCAATATTCCTTTTTCACACTTCCGAAATAAGAAATTTACCTTACTATTAGGGAAACTGTAATTTACATGATTATCACTTGAAAGTCACAAAGAAATTGTATCTATTATTTCTGAAAATTATAACTGAAAATTAATTTTAAGAACAATTATATAAATAACTGTGTATGCTATATATGATTTGAGAGAACTCACAATTTTGTACATTGATCTGATAATATTGCTGGAATTCTAGAGAAGTTTAAAGCTATTATTCTAAGTGGAACCTGTTTTAATTTAGAACCATAATTCTTTGAGTACATCATTCTATCTTTATGACTTGTTCTTTAGCATGTCTGCTTGTATAATATCTGAACCTTACAGATGTTTATAATTCAGAGTTCTCATGCCCACGTTATTTTAATATTACCTTTTTCAAGAAGTATTCAAAGAGCTTTATAAATATTTCACTACATATTCTTATATCAAATCGCTATAATGAGAAACTCTCTTGGAATGTTTCAGCTGAAAGACACAAGTGCCACCCAACAATATCCAGTTTATGTCAAATGGAAATTTGGAGGCTTACACAACTGAAAACTCTAGGGTAGATTTGACTTAAGATATGTCACATTCATGGTACAAAGTATGTCATCAGGTTTCTGTCTTCATCCTGGATGATCTTCATTCTCAGGAATGTTTTTCCTTTCTTGTCAAATATGATCCCTGTAAGCACTAAGGTTACTATTATTTCCAGAGAAAAGAATCCTACTTTTCTCCTAGTCCAGAAAAACAGTCCCAGGGATGACTCTCATTGGCTCAACTGGGGTCACAGGCCCCATCTTGAATCAATAACTGTGGCCAGGTTGTGAATGACTCTGCTGGACTGGGCTTGGGCCACATGTCCTGCATTGAATGAAGCCAGAGGAATAATCGGCCTCAACAAAACCCCACTAGCTGAAAGGGGGTAAAGTCGTGATTTCTTAAAACAAAGTACTACGGGAGCACACAAACTCATTAGCTCAGCCTTACATAGCCACATATAACATTTATAGCTTCCTCTCTCTCTGTTTTTGGAGATTTAAGAAAGAAAATGTGATATCCCCAAGACATTCAATAAACCCATCGGCACACCTAACAAGAACCATATTATGACATTTACAACATTGTTGGAAATCTGTACTCCTTACCAGATTCTCTGAATCCTGCGAAAATGCCTGAATTTCAGCGGCAACATTTTCTATCTACTATCTATCTACAGCTAAGAGGAGTATAGAAGGAAACCTTGCATGAACTTTGTAACTGAGTTAGTTTGCTATTTCTTTAGGTCATAGCTATACTTTCAGGAACTGAAGACTTCAATTAGGAAATAAAGCACATACAGTGGAAGACTAACTGTGGATATTCAGTTTTTGAATAATGATTGCCATTTTACAGCCAACCCAAGGGGCATGCTACCATTCAAAATCATAATGAACTCAATACATTTTTTTTCTCTCTCAAGGCAATACCTAAACAGTGTACAGGATCTCAGGGAGTCATATCAGTTGACTGAGGAACACACAATGCTTACAGAGAATGAAACAAGAAAAGGATGTCCATCTATTTAACAGTTACATACCGGTGCCTATTATGTGTTGAGCTCTGGGAATAGGTCAGTTAAACAAACAAAAATCCCTGTCCTTACAGACTTTACATTCAACTGGATCAAGACATATTGAGCATGTTGTTAAATTTCCTTCTCTCTTTTGAAGTGGGAGTTTGTTCTAAGTTTTTCTCTAACATTGCACACTGGGCATTTTGGCTTGTTAAATTTATTACTACTGATAGAACAACTGATCTGGACATGATGCAGACTAACCTGAGAGATATTGACTTAAGCTATGATATCACAGAGAAAGGCTGAACTTGGATGACCACCCTCCTGTTTGTCAGGCTTTAGTATATTTCTACAAATAACAATTCTGTACAAATCATAGTTTGGAGTAGTGTTTAAGTTTTTGTAATTAGGGGTGCCTGGGTGGCTCAGTCGGTTAGGTGTCTGACTTTTGATCTCGGCTCAGATCATGATCTCACAGTTTGTGAGTTCGAGCCCCACATTGGGCTCTGCGCTGATGGTGCAGAGTTTGCTTGGGATTCTGTCTCTCCTTCTCCCTGCCCCTCCCTCACTTGTGCTCTCTCACTCTCTCTCTTTCAAAATAAATAAATAAACATTAAAAAAATTGTAGTTATATGTAGGATATTTAAAATATATTAATGGTGACATTTTGATAATCTGTAAGAAAGAATGTGTATTGAGAATTGGTTGAAAGTAGACGTGGGAATATGCTATCCAGCCAAACAGAGGACTGTCGTGGATAGTTTTCCTTCTGAGAAGTGCCTTTCTCATTCCATCAACATGGTTCCTACCAGGCTGCCATGTTCTTATACGACCCCAACTCTGGCCTTAGATTACCAGTTCAGACATATGTTTGCATGATCCAAACTAGGCAAATGGGTAAAATTCCTAGTAAAATTCCTGGTGTTTTTAAATTTTGGATTAAAATAATCATTTTTTTTCTTATGCCTGAAGACATAATATTTAGGAGCTATTGGTTTCATGTTTTCAATCACAAAGTAAGAGGCAGCCTGCAAGATAAAGCCACTACAAGAGAAACAATGATAAGAGGAAGCAAGTTCTAATGGCATCTATGCCCCTATTGCAAGTACTTCTGATAAATTTCTCTGATTACTGCAGATGGTTCAAGTTGGTTTTCTGTCATTGACAAATAAAATGTACCTAACTAATGCACAATTGTCATTAATGTCATTAAATGCCTTTAGACTTTGTCCTTATAGTGTTTTTTAGTTTCTTTTCTCTCTGTTAGTTTCACCTCTTGCTCTTTTTAGCTCCTTCCTGTTTAGTTGGGAAGCCAATTAGCCAATTCTGCCAAAATTGCCTCTAAACTAGGGTTTCTAATTGCATCTAAACTAAGGTTTCTAATTGCATCTAAATGAGATTTAAATGCACTTTGTGATGGTATGGACAGTTCTCTTTTGATCGAATGCCTGAGCATTTCTGAGTAGATTTTGTGACAGGTATTTTGATAACTTGAGGTCTTTTTGTTTTCTTTTACAAGGCGAAATTCACATATGTGAAGGTTGTTAGTGTGAACAATTGTCCCAGTTTGCTTGAGACCAAGGGGGCATCTGGGAAGCAGAATTTTTAATACTAAAACCAAAACCAACAAACAAAACGCAGGCAACCTGGGACAAGTTTGTCACACTGGTTCTAGAAGTGGTTTCACGAAAATGTGAGGCACCACTCTATACGTAAGGTAGGTACTTGGGCTTTGGAACCGGATGCTCTGGGTGAAAATTTTTGCCTCTGCTATTTAATGTGTCACTTTTCTCAAATTACTTAACATGTTTGTATGTTAGTTTTTTCCATCTGTAAAATTGGAGTAATAAAGATGCCTATTTCTTAGATATAACTTGAGCACGAAATTAGTTAATATATGTAGTCTGAATGTAATGCAAGGACTCAATTTTATCTGCTGTTGCTGTTTTTGTTATTATTGAGTTTCTAGTTGCCATGGCTGAATCATTGACATGCAATTTAAAGGAAAGTTCAGTACCGGATTGCCAACAAGCCTTGAGTAGAACATATGTCCTAAAATGCTTCAAGTCTTTACTAGTATCCAAATTTTAGTTCTTCCATTAATTTTGCACGTCAGAAGAGGTTTATTTTTTTTTTCCTGGTTTGTTTCACTTTCCCTAATCTGCGCTATACCACTAGAGTTTATTCTGCATTTAATTTAAAATGAAGCGGGGCGCCTAGGTGGCGCAGTCGGTTAAGCGTCCGACTTCAGCCAGGTCACGATCTCGCGGTCCGTGAGTTCGAGCCCCGCGTCGGGCTCTGGGCTGATGGCTCAGAGCCTGGAGCCTGTTTCCGATTCTGTGTCTCCCTCTCTCTCTGCCCCTCCCCTGTTCATGCTCTGTCTCTCTCTGTCCCAAAAATAAATAAACGTTAAAAAAAAAATAATTTAAAATGAAGCACTTCATTTGCCCCACAAAGTTCCCTACTCTTTCCTTTCCTTATGATCAGGCAAAAGGGAAATAAAGAAAAGGAACCAAAAGAAGAGGAAAAAAACAGTTATAAAATGTCACAATGGTCAGTTCTAATTAGAAAAGAATTTGGTATTTGCTTTGAATCTAAATCCAAGTGAGTTTACACGAATCTATATCCAATGATTTCCTTTATATTTATCCTTTTCTTAAAAGAACTCTTTTAGAAGATCATTCCATACAACACAGCAGTTTTTAAATATTAAATAAAACATGACAGTGTCTTTTTGAGTGCAATAAAAGTTGATTTCACACACACAAATATAAATAATGGCTTTTACTTTTTACTGAGGGACTTGATGAGTCCAAAGACTGGATTAAAAGTATTTTGCGTCCCATTTTTGCCTTTGCAGTGCTTTATGACTTAAGTGCTCTTCTTACCCCTTTACGTGAAAGATACAACTGTGGATGAGTCTCAGCGCACATATAACTAGTATATGAATATGAAGTGTGTTTTATTTTGCTCAAGCTAAATTTTTTATTCTATTACGTATAACACTTTTTATCGAGTTCCAGTTCTAACATTATTCTAGGGTTGCCATAATTACAGTCACTTTCAGACGACCCGAGCTGGCCCCTGTTTGCATATCCAGTGTCACCTAGATTTGGGTAACAGTTCTTTCGATCAAAGCAGGGGGGTTTCTAAGAAGCTATTTATTTGCCAGATAAGCTCTGCTTATCTGTCTTACCACTGATTCTACTCTGAAACTATATTGTGATTGCAGTAACTAACCCAATTTCCTGTGACTCCAAACCTAAGTCCTTGCTAGCCACTCTGCTTTGTCTTTGACAAGATCTATGCTTCCACCCACACTGTTTGACTCTTTCAGCGACTAGGGTTAGCAAACTAAGGCCACCCAGCCAAATCTGGTTTACCATCTGTTTTTGTGAATAAAGTTTTCCTGGCATAGAGCCATGCCATTCATTTACAGGCTGTAAGGACAGAGGTGGTTAGATGCAAAAGACACTACATGGATGATAAAGCCTAAATTACTTACTATCCGGGCCTCAATATAAAGTTTGGCAGCTCTTAGTCAACTAGGCTATTTACCTCAAACCAGTTAGATTCCTCTGATGCAGTTTTCCATTCACCAGCTCCACACTTACTGTTTTGCACCTGTTAATTGAGAAGCCTTCATGCTGGCCCTCCTCCTCAAACCTCATGGTTAATACTCCCATAATTATCTCCTTGTTCTGTCTATACTCAATGTCATGCTCACTGCATCTGGGCTATTGTAAAGCCTCACATGTATGACATGGTTCAGTGAAGCAACTCAGTGTTACCACTCACTAGTCTTCTTGTTCTAATCAGCTCAACAGGAAGATGAGATAAAATGTGTTGGCATCCTACAGATGGGACAGTGACACCACAGATAGGTTGACTTAGGGAAACGGGGCCATTTTTTTTCTCCCAACAACAAATGCCGTTGCCAACATATTTCAATAGTGCTTTTATTTCCTTGATTGGAAATGGCACTTAGGAAGGGAAAAACTATAGAAAAATTCTTTTATTTTTGACATGTTGTGACCTTTCTTTCTTAAAAGAATCCTGAATAATACTCCAATACACACATCTTTCCACAGGAGGACAGGACTTCATCAAGCAGGAAAGCGATTACAGGATAATCACTTTTTTATATCAAATTAGAGCATTTAAAAAAATCACAGCCACAGCTGTAGAACTCCCACTGAAAAAGAGCTAAAATTAAAAATTCTCAGGTCCATAACTGTGACTCCCCATTGGTGGGCTGCACTTCAGATGCCTTGCCAACCCACTGAAGTTTGCATGACTGTTCTCTGAGGCAAGAAATTTTCCCTTGTTTCTTAATCCTAATTGGGCTAGTTAGAACAGGGCAGGCTGCTGCTGATTAAGACAACTCCCTGGGGATTTGGAACCACGTGATGCACCATGCAACGGAGGTCTGGTGCTTACGGCCAGGATGTCTCAGGGACGTGGCTATTTCCAGAATAAAGAGCAGAGGCCTGCAAATTCTTAGATAAAGACTCTGTTTCAGTGACTTCCTTATAAATAATACCCTCGCTGGCACAGATTATTGGAAGAACAGTGTTCCCACTTGAACTTAGGGAGCCCTCTATTCACTATAGATTGGGAAAACAGGGGAAGAAGTTGCTTTATCATAAAGGATTCGTATACCCCTGTCATTGTTACCACAGAGAGTATGACCACATTTTGTTTCTGCTGTGATACGGAGCTCTTCTTGAGAAATTCGAAGCCAGGAACAGCACCTGTTGTACATAGGTGATTTCCCCCCCTCCACCGTATATTTAAATTGCGGGCTTGATCCTCTGATTACCGAAAGCTGTTTCTCATCCATCTGTCATAACATATAACAAGATATTTAAAAGAATGTCTGACAACCAATATGAAGAGCTATTTAGTTCCTAGTCTCGCTTTTCCAAATGGCAGTACATTGATCAGTCAGGCAGTTTAATGAATCAGCCATCTTGCATCAGCCGTTCTTCTCTAAATTAAGTCATATTCCACATAAAAGCCTTATTGTTATTCAGGGCGCTTCCCAGCCACAGCTGTAAGATTCAATGAAATCAGTATGTTCCTATGAAGAACAGCTTGTTGGGGGAAGGCAGTGGGAAAATGCACAGGGCAACGAGAGGAGAGTGCAGGATTTTGTTTTACTAATAAAGTTTCAAGGTGGGTTCTCATCTTCTTGTAATGTCTCTTTTCAAAGTCTTTTCCTCTGCAGTCTGAAGTTTTATTGCCCTGAAATGATGTGTATAAGAGCTCTTTGAAAGGGAGAAGGTGAATTTCAGGAGATTGTTTTAGCTAAGAGCAGCATGATTGCACATGCAAGGCCTGGAGTTGTCAGGAAACTAAGCAAGTTACCCTCATCTATCCAATGACATTAATATAGAATGGAGAGTGAAAGCCAGGGCAGAGGGAGGGAGAGAGAAACGGAGAGAGGGAGAGAGGTATGGGCAGAAGGGGAGAGAGGGAGGGGCAAATGGAGAGAGAGAGAATGGGAGAGGAAATCTTAAGTGGGCTCCATGCTCGGCTCAGCACGAGTCTCCACACCGGGTTCTGTCTCATGACTATGAGATCATGGCCTGACCTAATATCAAGAGTTGGCTGCTTAACCAACTGAGCCACACAGGCATCCCATGGATTCTGTCATTCTAATCCTGCCAAAATTTATAGGTAAATAAGGAAGTGGTATAGAAATTATTGCAAAAGAGGCCAACCTCTATTTAATTCCAGGCTTTCCTATTCACCAGGCTTGTGAACTAAGCTGTCCGTTAACCCTTCTGTAAAATGAGTCACTACTTCCTTGTTTCACAACGCTGTCTCATTATAAATGTCTCATTTATTTTTGTATCTTCAGGGACTAGACCAGTGCCTGGCACATGGTGGGCACTCAAAACTTTTGAGGAATGAATTAAAGCTCTGTGAAACCCTGTAAAGCTTCATGAACTAGTATTAATATAGCATATTTGAAACCATTGAATGTGGTCACTTGGATTATTGGTCCACATTCTTCAGCCTCCCCTGTCTCCTCACCCTCTTTGTCATGAGCTTCTGCAGTTCTACTCACCATTGACAGAGTATATCTCCTTATCCCTTGATTTCTGGCTTGGACATAGGACTGGTATTGACCAATGGAAAACAGGTAAAAATGGCAATGTCCTAATTAAGCCTAGACCAACTGCATATTTCAACTTGCTCTTTTGCCCTCTGCCATTGCCATGAGAACATGACTTAACTAACCCATTGATCCACGGTGGACAAGACTCATGTGAAACCTTCCCAAACTAAACCGGCAGGTGACAGCCTCTCAATCAAGTTCCGAATGGATTAGCTAAGTCCCTACTCAACTGTAAAATCATGACCAAAATACGAGTTTATTGTTGCATGCCCCAGAAATTTTGTAGTTATTTGTTAAGGCCACAAGAATTAACTAGTACACTAGACAATTTAAATACTTAGTGATTGTGTATTGTGCAGTGACATACTCCTAGGGAAGGAAAGATGAAAAAGGACAAACATGGCATAGATGTAGCCTGACTCTCAAGAAGCTTTGAGGTTATTGTGGATACAGAAAATACCTGTGACCACTATGACACAACACTAGATAGAATGAAAAAAATACACCACAAAATTAAAGATGAAAAAGCAGTGGTAATGTGGAGGTCAGGGAAGACTTGGTCATTTATTCAATAAATATTTACATAATGCTTACGCTTATTATGTGCCGGGTACTGGTTTGCGAAGCAGATTCCGTACCTATATTTATAGTTTATCACTTAGTAAATGAAAAAGAGATAATTTTCTCAAAATAAATTAACTTTCAAGGGAGAGAGAGAGAGAACACATGCTACAGGGGAGGGGCAGAGTGAGAGCGAGAGAGAGGATCCCTAGCAGGCTCTGCACTGTCAGCACAGAGCCCAAAGTGGGGCTCCGAGTCATAAACTGTGAGATCATGACCTGAGCTGAAGCCAAAGTCAGACACTTAACTGACTTAGCCACTCGGGCATCCCAGAGACACATTATTTTCAAAGGAGAAATGATAGCACTGATAACTCTTCAACAGCAATGATAGAAATTAAATGAATACCATTTTTAAACTGCTAAAAGAAAAGAAATGTTAACCCAGAATTCTATTTCCACAAAAATATCTTTTAAAATAAATTTGAAAAAGACATTTTTTTTTTTTCAAAAATTGAGACAATTTGTTGCCAGCAGGTCTGCACTAGAAGAAATACTACAAAGAGTTCTTCAGGCCAAAGGAAAGTGATCTCTGGTAGAATCACAGATAGGCAGGAAAAAATAAAAAGCAAAGCAAAGATTAAACATGTAGTGAATTACAAATGAGTATTGACTGAACATAGCAATGATAGTAATGTCTTGTTAGGTATAAAATGCATGTGAATTAACATTTATTTATTTTTGAGAGACAGAGACAGAGCAGAAGCAGGGAAGGAGCAGAGAGAGAGGGAGACACAGAATCCTAAACAGACTGCAGGCTCTGAGCCTTGAGCACAGAGCCCAATGCAGGGCTCAAACCCACAGACTGCAAGATCGTGACCTGAGCCGAAGTCAGATGCTCAACTGACTGAGCCACCCAGGCACCCCAAAACACATGTGAATTAAAATAACTAACATCAATAACACAAAAAAATTAAAATGGAGGTAAACAGAGACTTAGTGTTCTAAGATCAGAGCATCTTCTGGGAAGTGACAAAAGTAAAGTTTATATTAGACTGTTCTACAGTATATGTAAGTTGTAATCTCTAGGAGAACCGCTAAAAGAATAATAATGGACTGTGTAAGAAGAAACAAATGTGTGTGGAAAGACAGAATAAAAAGAAAATGAATCTAAAAAGAAGGGAACAAAGAAGAAAAACAAAATAGAGTGTAGTAAGATAGTAAAGAAACAAAATTAATGAATAAATTACAAGACATGTTAAAAGGTGAGAGGGATAGAGAAAAATAAAGCAGCACACAGGAAGAGAACATTCTAAAGAGGTTTAATTTGCAATAGACTGGTCAAGAAAGCCCTCACTGAAATGTTGGCATTTCCTGAAAAAAATAAGGGAGCAGCACATGAGGCTATCAGGAAAGAAAGCATTCTGGGTAGAGAGAATGCAACAAGGCTGTTCAAGAGATGAATGAGAGTGGCTTAAATCAAGGTAGTGGCAGGAAAAGAGGTGAGAAATGGTCAGTGTTGAGTGCATGCTGAGAGTAGAGACGACAGGATTTGATCAACGATTGAATGTAGCCTGTGAGAAAGCAAGAGTCAAGGATCAGTTCAATGTGTCTGGCCTTAGTAGCTGAAAATACAAGGTTGCCAATTATTGAAATAGAGAAGACTGGGGTGATCTGCTTTCCTAGAGAGTATCAGGAATTTAATTTTAGAGATATTGTGTTTGAGATACTTATCTCTGAGTGGGGATCTAAAATCATCAGTCAAGTTTATTAGTCTAGAATTCAGAGAAGAGATATATGCTGTAGACATAAATTTGGGAGTTGTTGGCATGTTAGCAGAATTCAGGCCATGAAACTGGGTGAGATCAGCAGATACGTAAGGGATGTAGGAAAGAGAAAATGTCTTAGGTCAGAGCCCTGGAAAGTCCTCATTTTAGAGGTCAGAGAGATTAGAGATAACCAACAAGGTAGACTACAAAGCAGATGTCTGTAGAGTAAAAGGAAACACTAATAGAGCATGGTGTTCTGAAAGCCCAGAATCAGGCAATGATCAGTTGGGTCAAATGGTGGTAATAGACCAAAGTGAAATGGGCCAGTGGCATCAAGGGAGATGAAAGGTGTTATGGAGAAAAATAATGCTTAGCACATGGGCTTGCAGGAAGAGGACATTCTGAAGCGGTATCATGCTTGTACAATAAATGTTGATATAATACATGCTTGTACATTAGTGAAAAATACTTAGTAGAAAGAACAAATAGGATGCAGGAGAAGCAAAGGATAACTGCTAGAGCTATGTCCTTGAGTGGTCAAGAGGGGATGAGGCCTTGAGAGTTATTGCCTGTTGCCTGCATTCCATGGCCTGGAACGAGGCTAACTGGAGTTCAAATACTTGACAGACTAACTTCTCCTATGTGTTAAAAAAAAATCAGGAAGATGATTGTTCCAGAAAATCATGGAGAAGACCTGAATGCCAGTTGACCCATAAACTGAACCCAGGTGATCAGGAGCTTCTCATCACCTCCCCTTTCCTTGGAATGTGGGTTTCCTTTGTCATTCCTTTTCCCAGGGGCTGCTCCAAGGACATTTAGATAGTGATGTGGTGTTGAGAACCCCTGCATGGTAAACTTGACTGAACCCAGTTAAGGTCTCTCTATATATAAACTTTTAAGAGTCAGCAGGTGGATACAAACATTCTCTCATCTTGCTGCCACCCAAGACACGCCTCATAATGTAAATTCCCTTTGCCTATCAAAACTGCCACCTACCTGAATCAGCTAAGTATCCAACTCATGATTTCAGCTCAGGTCATGACCTCACAATTGTGAGATCGAGTCCCACATCAGGCTCTGTGCAGGGCACCTGATGTGGAAAATCACATCAACCTGCGTGTGAAGAAGTGTGGTGTGTGTGTCAGATGCTTATGGACCACTACATGAGTATTGAGGCACCCTGAAAATGCTGGCTGCTCAAAGTTTCACAATGCAACAAAGAAGAAAAATGGATGGCCTGCTGCAGTGGGCTGACCTGCCCTGTGGGCCATTCTGTTAGCCACTGATGACCAACCAGAGGCTAAAGGTCAGGATACAAAGTTAGAAGAGCTGATATAAGAGAAGGACATGGGAATATCCACTACTCTGCTAGCTACAGGGCTGGCAGACAAAATGGGAGAGCAGAATAATAAGTTAGAGACTAGCATGCTGTTCTGCAAAGCTGGAAGGGTGCCAGCTGCCACTGATTAAGGTCTGAGTGCTTGTGACAAAGATTAAGATGCTAAGAGATGGAAAATAAATAAAAAAGGGGGAGCGCCTGGGTGGCTCAGTCAGTTAAGCATCAGACTCTTGGTTTTAGCTCTGGTCATGATCTCACAGTTTTGTGGGTTCAAGCCCCGCATCCGGCTCTCTCCCTCTCTCTCTCTGCTCCCTCCCATTTGCTCTGTCTCTGTCTCTCTCAATAAATAAACTTTAAATAAATAAATAAATAAGTAAATAAATAAGATGCTACGAGATGGAATAAGTTAAAAAAATAATGAAAACGGAGAGGGCGATGTTATACTAATGGATGAGGAAACAGATGAAATGCCCCATGCCTTCTGATTTCTTTCTTTTTTTTATTTTTTATTTTTTAACATATGAAATTTATTGTCAAATTGGTTTCCATACAACATCCAGTGCTCATCCCAAAAGATGCCCTCTTCAATACCCATCACCTACCCTCCCCTCCCTCCCATCCTCCATCAACCCTCAGTTTGTTCTCAGTTTTTAAGAGTCTCTTATGCTTTGGCTCTCTCCCATGCCTTCTGATTTCTAATACAAAGAGAAATTGTAAAGAGCAATTAACCCAAAGATTTTAGGAAAAAATCTTACATTCTCTCTGTGTCCCATGAAGTTGCAAATCTTATCATATCTTTCAGATGTAAACACCCAGGAGTTAACCTAAACATTGCCCACAGAGACTGAATTTTTAAAAAAGGGACTAGGGGAGGCTATTAAAACTACACACTACTGTAGTAGCTCCCTTGCCCCCAAATCTAATCCAAGGCCTCCATAAGATCACAGTGATCACTGAAAAGCTTTAACCACATGAATGAATACCTGATTCATGGCTAAGTTTTGGAAAAATACCTACATAGATATAGGAAGTTGTAGAAAGTTTATAAAGAAAAGAATATTGAGGGAAAAAATTTTATATAATCAAGCTAAGATTAAATGGATTTACATAAAAATAGAATTTTAATGTAAAAACTGGTGCAAAATTAGAATATGGTTTTCTCTTGGTTAAAAAGAGAAACATTTCCTAGATTATTGGTTTCCTCTTAATAAAAGAATATATATAAACAAAGATTTTCCTTTACCTTTAATGTAATCTACCTAGAAAATGAAGACTGCATTTTGTCTTTACTAGGTCTTTGATCACTTAAAAACTGAGTCTTCTCTATGGAAAGAGCTAAGTTTTTTATAACGATCTAACTTTTTATACATATTAAACTTCATAGATAGCATTGTCAAATAAGAAATGCTAAACTTTCTTTACATTAGCATTATTTATATAAAATTGCTAAAATTTTCTTATATTTAGCATTATTTATATCAAATTGCTAAAAGTCTGATATGTCCTTGTATAATGTTATCAGTCATAATTTTAAAATGTATGAAACAGAAATAACCATATTGTATTATAATGTATTATATTGCATTACACATTGTATTATATGTGTTATAATTGCATTATAATGACTTTTCATCAGATCTTTGCGGTCATTTTTGAGGTTCTTGTCATTTATGGACAGTTATTATTTTCTGCTGATGTTCTGGCAGGAAAAAAGTGTTCCTGCAAAAGTGCTTCGTCTTCAAGGAAATTCATGGAAAAGACTTGACAAGTACAGGTTTCTGATAACTAAGATCAACGTGACTTCATGGGGAGGGACAATAGTGAACGTTTGAAGTGCTCCACCAAGGCTATCTACATAGCTCTATAATATGTCATGGGATGGTAGCTGGGGACCTGTCCCTGTTCTCCTCCAAATAAGTAAAATGGACCCATTACAATGATGGAATGTTAACATATGAAGATCTGCGTCTTCTGTAGGACCTTCCACAGGCTTTGCTAAAGCATCTGTAAGGGAGAGGATGGCCAATGAATCCATGGAAAATTCAAAGCCCAGGCACCACTGTAAAGTTTTGGGAGTTGTTTAGTCAGGTAAAATGCATGCAATCCCAAAAGTTGTAATTCATAAAATGTAAGCCTATCCAATCCCTAAGAATGTAAGAGATACAAGACTTTATAGGGATTTGGGGGTTTTAGAAGATGTTTATTTCCCACCTGACACTGTGTCTTTGTCTCTTATGTCATCTGGTAAAGAAAAGGCATCTATGAGACTGGTGATCAGAACAGCAAACCACCTTCGAGAAGGTAAACATACTAATAACGCAGATTAAATTTCTGGGCATCTCCCAAAAAACACTACCACTTGAGTTAGATGTGTCTGTGATGCCAAAATGTGTGGGTTGGGCACTAAGGCAGAAACAATGGAAGGAGAGTACTCCTAGGATTTTGTTCTCAGTTTTGGAAGGCGCAAAAGTCCCATATACCCTCATACAGCAACAGCTTCTAGTAGTGTATACAGCACTCATCCAAGTAGAGTCTCTCACTAAGGAATAGTGCATTGTGGTAAGAACTTCCCTATCTATCAAGGGGTTGGTTAAAACTATGTTCCATTGGTTGACGTTTGTTACAGCTCAAATTCCTACTTTGACTAAATGACATGCCTATTTGTAGAAGAGGAGCATCCTGTCCACCAATCCACTATCTCTAGAAATATAAGTGCTATTAGACCCTAGAATATATAGATCATCCAGAAGCCCCCACTCCTGCTTCTGTGTCAGAGCCTGCAGCCTATAAAGAAGTGATACAAACAAAAAAAATTCTCACTAATGACTGGTGTCAGACAAGTCTGACTGATAACAGACAAGTCTAGTTGAGGAAATCTATCCACATTGACTACAGTCACTATTCAGCCCAACACTGACATAATCTACATAAAAACAAAAAGACACCATAAGCAGCCATTGTACTAAACTGAAAGAGGTCTGGCTGGTAATCACTCATGAGCCCTGGCTATTAACCCTTTCCACTGACAAGCTGTTCTAAGGAGATTAACCCTGTGGCTTGGACAATGGGCAGACATGGATAATCATAAATAAGTTCTTATGGGGGCAAGATATATGAAATATATTTGTGTCTCTCTGCAAGAACCTGAGGCAGTTATCACTGTTTTCCATGTCTCAGCTTATAAGTCACTGACACCTGCTGGCAATCAACAAGCTGATACCCTAGCTCAGGTATGAGCTCTAGCTACTGACCCTTCAGTAGATAAAGCAGACTACACAGCACATAAGGAATGTCCACCACAATGCCCAAGCGACACCATACATTGTCAAGGATACCAGATTGTACAATTACTTGGCTAATGCTATAACAGCATGTCCTGTGTCTTCTAAAAAATGCCCAAGGCACCTGTCAAAAGAATCTGCAGCAATCCACCATAAAGGATTGGCAAATTGACCATATTGGTCCCCTCCCACTTAATGAGTGCTCTAAGGATGTCTTGGTTTATATGAACACTGCATCTGGTCTAACCTAAGCTTTCCCTTGCCACCATGCAAAATAGGTTGCCACCATTAAGGGATTAAAATACTGAGTACTACTCATGATTGGTGGTCACATTTCTAAGGTTAAGGCAAAAGTACATGGCAGGTTTCATCTCCCCTATAACCCATAAACAAGGTGAAAGAAAAGAAATAATTTTTTTTCTTTCTTTTTCTTTGCCCCATAATCCAGACTGGGGATCTCTGGAAGGCATCTAAAACTATACAGGTATGGAAGTCATGAGAGATAGCCATTACCCTAAATCTCACCATGGATCAATATTCTAGGCTGGTGAGAACACCAAGCCCTGATACACCCGGGAAAGAAGTTATCTACTAGCATTTGGAATGGGACTTCTCACCAGAATGGTGAGTTACTTTGCAACCCTGGGTGAGGGGAAACTACTCATTCTCCTTTGGAATCCCATTATCCTGCTACCAGCTGGACTTTTTAAAGTACATTATACTTGGAATAGAACACATCCCATTAAAAGAGGCAAAAAATGGGATCCTGGTCTAGCATCTCCTGTCCCCAATTCACCTCCTCATGCCTGACGGTGCTGCCTCCCCTAGCCAATATATATGGTGGGTCAAGTTCCTAAAGCTGTTAACCTCCCTCTACTCAAAGCCAGATAGGCACTGTTTCCCACGACCACAATCATTTTACCACCATCTTTGTTTCCTCCACTGGCCTGAAGGACATTATAGGACACATAGAAGCCACTTCTAAGTTCACCTAGAAAACCTTAAGCCTTAAACAAAGCTTGTCCTTACTGAACACTGAAACAACTCTAATGAGAAAAGCTGTCCTCTAAAATAAAATGGCCTTAGAGATTATTACTGCCTTGCAAGGAGCCACCTATGCCATTATGCAAACAAAATGTTACATGTTCATACCTGATAAGTATGCTCATGTATAATTTTTTTATTAAATCACATAAAAGGGGTGCGTGGGTGGCTCAGTCAGTTAAAAGTCTGAATTTTGATTTCAGCTCAGGTCATGATATCATGGTCATGAGATTGAGCTCCGTGTCAGGCTCTGCACTGAGTATAGAACCTGCTTGTGATTCTTTCTCTCCTTTCTCTCTGCCCCCCCCCCACCCCGCTCAAACTCATGCTCTCTCTCTCAAAATAAATAAGCATTTAAAAGTAGATAAATAAACAAATAAATCACATAAGAACACAAGTAAATGTCCAAGTGAGTCAGCTCCCAGTTTAGGAGATTTAATAAAGCAATGGTTCAAATTATGGGCATTTATAAGAAAGTTGTCACCAATTTTGGAAATTATTCTCTTAATCTGTATTTTATCTTATGTCTTATCTGTATTCCTGTGGAGTTTACCTCCAATGCAACCAGAAAGCCACCATAAGAGCCACCTCAATTCTAATGAAACCCTTTGCTGACTGCCCAGAGCCCATTACAGAAGAGGGGCCATAAGAGATAGCAACACTGTTCACAAGAGAGGAAACACTGGGGAAGGACGTCAAGAAGATGTGACTGCCAGTTGATATAGAGCTGGACCTAGGAGATCAGAGGTTCCTCATCCCCACCCCTGTCCTTGTAATGTGAGTGCTGCTTGTCTTTCCTGCTTGTAGAGGCTGCTCCCGAGACATAGACTTGAGATAGTGATATGATGTTGAACACACCTGCACCGTATATGTGACTGAACCTAGTTAACGGCTCTTGATAAACTTATTTTAAGATTTGGTGGCAGATGTAGGGATCTACTCATCTAGCTGTCGCCTAAGACAAGCCTCCTATGTAAGTTCCCTTTGCTTACTAAAACTGCCACCAAACAACCTGGAGTGGCCTGCCTCTTTCTTGTGTCTCTCCCTGCTTTTCACATATGGGAGCTGGTTTTAGATTTCACTTGGAAGCTCCAGAGAGGGTTGCAAACCAACAATAAGACTGAAAAAAAAGAACTCTTTAGGGGTGCCTTGTTGGCTCAGTCAGTTAAGCATTCAACTCTTGACTTTGGCTCCGGTCTTGATCTCATGGTTTGTGAATTCTTGGTTTTGGCACAGGTTAGTGAGTTTGAGCCCCATGTCAGGCTCCGCTCTGAAAGTACAGAGCCTGCTTGGGATTCTCTCTCTCTCCCTCTCTCTCTCTGCCCCTCCCCCACTCACACACACATGCTCTCTCTCTCAAAATAAATAAATAAACTTAAAAAAAAAACTCTGTGGAAAATAATTATCCATTCAATTTTACTGAAGTAACTACTTACCAGGTTTATGACAAATATGTTCAGTTTTCTTGAAATGTAGAGTTTTAAAACAGCATTGCACTTTCCCAGTATCAAGACAAATTCTCCTATAGAACATAATGTAATTCTAATGAAAATGATGCAATTCTCTAACTAGTTATTCATGATGCTATAAATATCTAAAGCTAATCACCATTATGTTGAGGACTGTTATACAAGTTGATGAATATTAATTGCTAATTAGTATGCATCTGGATTTCAGTGTTCACATGGAACATGCATATAAAAGGATAAAATGAAAATGCATACTAGAAATGGAATTAATGTTTTATTACCTAATTTCATCAAGCTCTAGGCCCACTATGATCCCTGTCTCAAATGTAGATTTTTGTCTTCATTTTGTTCTTATCTGAATGATCATATTGAAATGAAAAAGAATGTTATTGCTCTTTAAATAGCAATATTTCCCAAGATCATTAATAATCCCTAAATATATTCTTCCATAGCTTTTTGGCATCTGGAAAAATGAGGTTTTCCTTTCCATGTCTTGCCATCACTTAAATGATGACCCATTCTAATGAAATCTATAAAAACTTTTCAAAAGAAAAAGCACTACTAGATCTCTTACAGGTCTAGAATACTTTGTAGTTTTATTTTTTTTAATGTTTATTATTTATTTTTGACAGAGAGGCAGAGAGACAGAACACAAGCAGGGGAGGGACAGGAGAGAGGAAAACATAGAATCCAAAGTAGGCGCCAGGCTCTGAGCTGTCAGCACAGAGCCTGATGCGGGGCTCGAACCCACAAACTATGAGATCATGACCTAAGCTGAAGTCGAACGCTTAACCGACTGAGCCACCCAGGTGCCCCCATTGTAGTTTTTAAATAAAGTAAATGAAAATAAAATCTTCTCAGTCAATCAGATCCTTATAACTTTCCTGGGTCTTAGGAGCCAGCCAGAGAGGGTCTGAGGGCAGATGTTAGAGTCGGAGCCAAAGATTTATCAACAGTGCCTGCTAGGGAATTATGCCCTGGGAGTGGCATTGCAGTTATAGGTTGTGAGATAGTTGTGCTTTGCTAAAGCAGCAGTTGCATTAGAAGAAGTTGGGATGGGCTATCGATAAGAGTTGTCATAAACAAAGGGTTTCTGGAAAGGGAGAACCAGTGATGGACCCAGGGAGGTGTGAGTCATGAAGAAAGAAGCACAGATTCATATTTCCCACCTAGATTTTTAGAAGCAGAAAAGTCCTTGACCTAGTCTTAGAAGTTGCTTCTGATAGATGTAATAGGAAGTGATTGCTTTGTCTTATAAGGAGACTCAGAGATGCTAAACCAAGAGTTTATCATGTTACTACCGAAGTAACTGATATCAAACATTATTTGGTTTCCTGCAGTTTCCCTCCTGACATATGGAGAATTATCTCCATAATTGGAGATGTTTTACCAATTTAAATTTTGGAAATTTTAAGCAAAAAAAAAAAAAATGTTTTGAATACTGATTAAAAGCATTCAAAAGATCCCATTTTTATTAAATATAATGTTTATTTCTTAAAAAAAGAAAAAAACTTTGCAGGGCGCCTGGGTGGCTCAGTCGGTTGGGCGTCCATCTTCAGCTCAGGTCATGATCTCAGGGGTTCGAAACCCATGTCAGGCTCTGTGCTGACAGCTCGGAGCTTGGAGCCTGCTTTGGATTCTGTGTCCCCCTCTCTCTCTGCACCCCTTCCCCCCAACCCACCTGTGCTCACACCCTGTCTCTCCCTTAAAGAATAAATAAGCATTAAAAAAATTTTTTTTAATTAAAAAAAAAAAAGCTTTGGTCCTAAATATAAGTGGTTAAATGATATCTGTGAACTGATTCTATAATTTTAAAATGTCAGGCTTCTTTTAAGTTGCAAAAGGAAGAACACTAACATTTTGACTGCCCATCGTTAACTCAATTGGGATACTTTTTTTCCTGTGTATTATCTGAAGTGCTTGCAGATTTAGTTTCCCTTCCTCCCTACTCTCTCACAGTGTGATTTTAAGAATTATCTTGGATCCAAATTACCTGGATACACATTTCAAAAATGTGGTTCTATTGTAATATTACAGTCCTAGGAAATGAAATGAATTTGGCTTAGAGCTGGATTGGCTTCACAACTCTACCACTTTCCTGCACTGTGATTTGATCACATCTGAGTCTTCATTTATTCATCTATTAAGGAGTATAATAATACTTCCCTGGCATGTGCCTGTGAGTTTAATTTGTAACGGTTATAAAATTCTTAGCCTGGAAGCAGATACATAGATGCTCGATAACATGTTAGTTTTCTTTAAGCAAAACTGGGTCACAAATCCACTGTCTTCTACCAATAACCTAAGTGTTACAGTAACAGCTCAGATCAAGTTTCCAGAGGTCCTCCACCAACGGCATCTTTCCCACATGACGTCATAAAGCTTATGTTCTCAGTCCACTTCAAATAGACTCATGTAATGCCTTGACCTCTGGCATTTCTCAAATTTAACAAAACCTACTACCACAATGCTTTTCCGTTTCCTCCCTGAAAAACAAAACAAAACAAAAATGTTCAAGTTACTAAAAGCATTGCTCAGTATTAGGCAACTTTCTGCGAAAATGTTCCCCAAGAGAGTCTAGCAAATTGCAGTGACTTAACTCACTTAATGACTCCAACACCTTGTTTGTAACTAAAATGTGTTCATAGTACTGTTTGTCATCTTAGCTATTTTCACTCATGAAATGTTTTGTTTCATACCTTAGAAACTAATTTTGGGTCAGGTTCTACTAATATATAATTTTGTATTCCTCATAGCAATTAGTAAATGCATTCCCCAAGATGAAGATTTAATAAATAGTCTTACTTAAATGATGTTACTTGGTGCCTTTTAAACTTATCTGAAGATATGAATCACCTGCTATCCTGGCTAAAATGAAAATTCCTAGGTCCCCAACCCAACCCAACCTAACCCAACCCAATGAATCCAAATTTCCAGGGAAGAGAGCATCCTAAATGATTCATCTCTTTAGGGAGGCTTGGTGAACTCTAATTCATTATGGAAAATAGCTCAGCTGCCCCAAAAGGGCTGGTTAAATTTATAAGAGGAGAAATAAAATCTTCTGAAATGCAGAGTGTGAGAAGCGAGAGAGAATACATGCTATGATCAATCTGTCTGTTGGGGTATGGTAGGAAGTGCAGAATGTTAATGATTAAATGCCTTGATGCACTTTATTTTCTCTGAGATATAGGAATGTGCAATCATCTACTGAGGGAAGAAGCAAGGGAGCCATCAGGGGATTGAGGAGCATGGTGAAAGTTAGACATGTCTGTGGAGAATGAGACACAAGGCAGGTAAGAATCATGGAGAAGAGTTCAAAGTGACAATTCAGTACTCTTCTGAAATGGAATCCAAGAACTTGTGAGATTATGGCAAATTTATGGTTATTTGGTGACTGCGATACTTCCAATAACCTAAGTAGGTGAGAAATTTCCTAAATAGAGCTAACAGATATGGTAGACTGCCTCTGATATAACTTCCAATGACCTCAGCCTTCTGTCAAACATTCCCTTGTATTTTCTCCCGTGGTTTGTGAGCTGGAGTTATGGATTCACTTCTAATAAATACAAGATGGCAGAATTAATGGGATATCGCTTCCAATATTAGGTTATAAAAAGACTGTAACTTTCAACTTGAGTTGTTGTTGGGTTTTTTTTGTTTTTTGTTTGTTTGTTTGTTTGTTTGTTTGTTTTTTTAAGTAGGCTTTATACCCAACATGGGGCTCAAACTCATGATCCTGAGACCAAGAGTCATATGTATTACCAACTGAGCCATCCAGGTGCCCTTCAGTTTGAGTCTTTTCCTCACTCACTTTTGGATTCTTCACCTTGGGAGAACCAGTTGCAAGGAGGCTCTGTAGAAAGACCACATGAGTGAGATTAGAAATGGATCATCTGAGGCCTGCCAGCAGCCACATGGGTGAGTTGAGAAGTGGAGCTTTTGGCTTCTGCCAACAGTGTCTCCATTATCACGGAAATAAATCTTGAAATGACTGAAGCCCTGGTCAACAGCTTGACTGCAACCATGTGAGAGGTCTTGAGTCAGAATCAGCCAGCTAAGCCACACCTGATTTCATACCCACAGAAACTGGGACATAATACATGTTTGTTGTTCTAAGTCATTAAATTTTCAGTGATGAAGTAATTTAATTTGTAGATAACTAATACATAATATATACTAAGGTATATAAAAAGAGAATTGGGCAAAACAAAGAAATCGGCTAAAAATTAATCCTTAATATTGAATAACTTTTTATAATTATAATTCTATTTCTTTGTTTAAAAATATTTGTATGATTGATCAGTACTATTTTCTATTATTCACTAAGTGCGTAATTCAGTTTCTTATTTGTAAAGCATGTGACATATCATTCTCTTGATTTTTTTTTCCCTTGGGTAAAGAAATTCTGGCCTGGTATATCTACTTCATGGTCACACTCAGGTACCAGCCAAAGCAAACTGCCAGAAATAAAAGCAGAGGATAAAGGAAATAATATATTTTTGATAGGTTCTAGGTCTTTAGTCCCTTATCCATAACAAAATACTAAAGAATATAGTAGCACTTGGTGATGACTGTAATTATACAAATAGCATCTTTATAATATAGAGATTTATCAATTTTTAGTATTCAGATTTTCTCACACTCCCAAATATCTAAAATAGAAATATTTCCTCAGCTAACAAGTGAAAGAAAATTCACTTTATAGACATAGCTCTTCAATCTGTCATGTACCTGATTTAGATAATGTGATTGAAATACTGATTAGATTGGCTTGAGGAAAAAGCATTCTTTATAGAATTATAAATATTTATCCTCTAGCTTTTTGCATTACCATAATGAACTTACTTTTGCATGTCATGTGTTCATAGATCTTTGGAAATTATCCTTGACACTTGATTTATTAAATAATGAACACAGACGTCATAGGATATATTGTAATGGCACCCACACACACCCACACTCTTACACATTGTTTTGTATTCAAGAACTGTAATTTCTCTCTTGGTACAAAAGAATACAGGGAAACACTCTTGTATAATGGAAAATATGAAAAATGTATTTTTAAAAATTTAAGTATTAATTGTGTAAGCTACTAGATAGAACTCTGAACAAGAACAATTTATTTCCCACGTAGTAATGGCCAAAAAGAAAGCAGCAATTTCTTAAAATTATAACCTCAGCATTTTGAGCAACCAGCTAAAACAAGAAGGTATAAACTTACATTTAGAGTGTGGTTTGATTAATCAGCTAAAGGTGATTAAATTAAATAAGACCTTTAATAAAATTTAGTGAAAATTATTAGTAAGTAGGAAAAAACATCTATTCTAATTATATGAGTCTACTCTAGGGTACTAAAGCTGGTATATTTGTTTTATTAAATATCTACTTGAAACACATCATCATAATTTTATTTAAGTTAGGCATGCTCTATTCAGTTACATTATAAAACAGCATACTGAGCCTTGAACATAGTTTCAAAAATATTTCATGTTGGAATCACGTCTTTATGGTTACCTTGCAACAACATTTATGAATTTTAGATCTTAGGGGTGCCTGGGTGGCTCAGTCAGTTGAGCGTCTGACTTCGGCTCAGGTCATGATCTCACAGTTTGTGGGTTGGAGCCCCACATTGGGCTCTGTGCCGACAGCTCAGAGCCTGGAGCCTGCTTTGGATTCTGTGTCTCCCTCTCTTCCTGCCTCTCCCTCGCTTGCACCTTGTCTCTCTCACTTTCAAAAATAAAATAAACATTATAAAAAAAAAGAATTGTAGATCTTAGCCAAGTTAGTTTATCTAATAACTTGAGCTAGATCAACTGATTCTTGCATTTCATTTCAGGTAATTTTAGTTTGGAAGAAAAAGACCATACACATACCTACATGTGTACATATATGCACAGAAGTGCTATGAACACATAAGCCACACATGCACGCACACATAAACACATATACACATCCTACGCATGCCCACACAAAAAACAAGAGCAGATGACTGAAATGCCCAGCCCAGGGCATCAGACAATTGCAGGTGATTGCACCACGTTGAAGAAATTCAGATCCTGCTGGCACCAACTTTGTGTTTCTCAGGCTTACACCACCTTAACAGAAGAACTTAGACCACTCATCTATATTCACTGCCATATAAGGAAATGTTAATAACTGTATGGCTCTTCTTTTTTTTAATATTTTATTTATTTAATTATTTTTATTTTTTTTTAATGTTTATTTATTTTTGACAGACAGAGAGAGACAGACTGTGAGCGGGGGAGGGGCAGAGAGAGAGGGAGACATAGAATCCGAAGCAGGCTCCAGGCCCTGAGCTGTGGGCACAGAGCCCGATGCGGGGCTCGAACTCACAAGCGGTGAGATCATGACCTGAGCCAAAGTCAGAAACTGACTGGACCACCAGGTGCCCCTGTAGGGCTCTTCTCTGAAACAAATTCAAGTCCACACTTTGGGTGGGGAGGAGAGAAAATAGTCAGGCTGTACTCTAGCCTTTCGGGGTCCTGTAAAAATCTCCTCTCGGTAACTCTTTTTATATCACTAATATCATCTAGGTAATTGTAAAGGGTTGATTATCATTTCTTTACTTCTTCTCTTTCTACTAAATATTCTGTTTTGAAATTTGTATCTAATGTCATAGAGACAACTAAAACCTTTTTTGGCTGATGTGTTACTAATGTGTAACCTCTACCCTAAATATAAGGTCCACATTTCCTCCAGCTTTCTAGAACTCTTCATCTGGAAGTACATAAGAACAAGTGGTACAAAAAGACTAAAACCAAATGCATTACCTTGTTCCCCTGCTCCCACTTGTCCCCCAAACTACCCTCTATTTCCATCTTGCCTGTATATGACCATTTTCTCAGTGGCAAAATCTTTGAGTCTTCATGGTTGTTTGAATCTGTATTTTCTTCTCTGGCCTCACTGACAATCTTTGTACATGTCTGTACTATTATTGTACTGGATATTGTATCGTTTATTACCCCAGCTATTTTAATCACTCCCAAGTGGGCTCCTTTCCCTCACAATAGTCCTTCCGCTTATCCTGTACATTACAAAACAAGACCATTTATCTCAAATGCAGATAGGAACATGACCTTCTTCTACTTGGAAAAGTCTTCAGTGTTCCATCATTATTTTCAGAATAAAGTACAACAAATGATTTATTTTATGATCTTCTCCTTCTGTCTGCCCCCCATCTCGCCACAAAAACCAGTTGCTATTTTCCACATGCATTATGTGCCCTCACAGAGCCCTGGATTCACACACAGTGCTTAATTGCCTAGGTAACCACTCCCTTCCCCTCCCTTTTGGAAAAGTCGTATCTTGAGGATTCAGGAGTCACTTCAAACTCCTAATTCCTGTTGAGCAAGCAGAATTATGTGCATTTGTCTTTTAGGTCTGGAGAAGAGCTATAGGATCTTGAGGCCGTATTCTTTTTTAGTTAGCCCTCTATGTAATTTTCTTTAAAAAAAAATGGCAGAAATTTACAAAAGCACAAAACTGAACCACATAAAAAGCAGAAATTTAAATACCATTAAGCCTCATGTTTGCATGCATGTGCTCTCACTCTTTCTCCATCTTTCTCTCTCCTTTCTTTCTCTCTCTCACCTTCTTTCCCACCTCAGAATAATCACTTCATTCTCTACTGCATAACAAGCTTTTTGCCCATGCTGAGAATGGGAACATGGTCTCACTATGTTAGATTGATGTATCATGGGCACTCAAGATCCAAAAAGCAAGAGATTGTTTTCCTCTAGTTCTAATTAGTAAAACTAGAGATAGTCATGTAGGTTATCTTGGGCCATGTGCTCACCTCTGGATCTGTCAGTGTGACCAGGAAGATTAGATACTAGAAGTGATAGTTCCTAATGCACATCCCCCTGGTGATGTGACCCATGATTTAGGATGACTTCTGTGCCAGTTCCTGGTAGAAACAAATGCTTGGCCTTCCCAGGTTACATACATACCATGTGACTGGAGTAAGGACAAGGACATTGGGTTCTGTCATCAGAATATGGGTTGGGTTGGGAGAGTCCCAGCTCACCAAAAACAAGAGTCACAATTGCCTCTAAATTCTGACTTTCTAAATCAGCCTGATTTAGAGTAATAGAGTCAGAATAGTAATAGTCTTAAAGCACAATTTTATTTATGCTAACCCTCTACCCTCACTTTTCAATTCGTCCAGATAGGTTGTTAAATAAAAGTCACATCCCTAGTAGGTCATTCAACCTACCCCTGCCACAAGCGAGATTGAAATGGGTTATAATTATCACTAACATTTTTATTTCTGAAACCCCTATTTGATTTCTCTAAACAAAGTGGGAAAAGTTTTTCTTACTGAAGAAAAGAATCCTTGATCTTCAAAGATAATACTGCTCCTAATAGGTACCATCTCACATCCTGAATTCAATGAAATGTTCTAACCCATATTCGATCCTGTGAAATTTTGAATACCGTCTATCTGGAGGGACAAAGGAGTTTGTCACACATTAGCAATGTTTTTTGTCTTTTGACAAAACACTGTTCATGCTTCCTTTACTTTATGTAAGATCTTACCTATTCAGGCCTATTAAGGTGATGAGGCATTAACATCGTTGACACCTGTTTTTGGAATGAAAAGAACTACTTCTTTTAATATAAGATATGATCTCAAAGCCAACAATTGTGTTGGGATATGTGTATGCAAAACAGTAAGTATTTCCAACAGAGAACGACTTGAATGTCTCTGGGAATACCACTTATAAATAGAACGATTATATGAAGAATCAATTAGAACTACACAAAGAAAGATTTTTTTTAACAAAAAAGGCAGCATGTAAAGACTTTATCCAAAGATCTGAAACATTTACACTAAATATATAATTATTCACTGTCCGGTGCTTTTTAAAAAGACCTAAGCTGCCTAAGGGAAGGGGACATCAAAACAGAGGGTATGTTCTCAATTTTAGGTAACAGATTTGTAGTTTTTCTTTTTCAAAGCATTAGAATATCTTTATATTAGTGGACAGATTCAGAAAGGCAGCAATGATTTGAGGTTAAGAGTTTAGTCCTCAGAGTAAGAGTTACCTATCTTCAACTCCAAATTCAATATAAAACCCTCCTTTGTCCATCAGAGTCAAAGGATCTGTTGCCAGTGTCATTTCCCCCTAGTTATAGAAGGATTCTTAGTATACTTTACCTTTCTGGGGTCAGTTGTTCTTTAGGGGTTGGCTTCCCCCAGTAAACTGTAGCAGATTAACCTGACAATTTTCATCTCAGATGAAAACATTTCCTCCCTCATTCCCCTGATGTTTGTCTCCACTCTATGATCCAGTCAATAACCAGTATCCTTACTTCAACCTAGACAGTGCTATTAGAATAGAGGCATTAAGGAAATAGGCCTTTTATTGTAGGGCCACAATGTGATTCTCTGTTCCCATTAGGAAAGAAAACTACTTTCCCATCCCTCATGTTGCCACATGGGAACATTACTTGTACTCTGAGCCATATTTTGTTAATTGTTCCCTAGAGGAGGAGGAGTGATTTTCTAATAGGAAAATATTTTACTTCTATGACTCCACTCTCTCCTTCCTGCCTGTGTGTGTGTATGTATGTGTGTGTAGTGTATGAGAAAGAGAGAGAGAGAGAATTTGCCACAGTTGCCTGTGTAAAGGCACAGTCTAGTCTGCTTTCTTAAAAAAGGATTAGCCTTATTGGAACAGACTCTGGCTGTATGGGACAGTCTTGGATATTTTTTTCTTCCTGGGATGCATGGGGATAAAACATGTAAACCACATTTCCCAATATGACTAATATCAGCAATAATTTCACATTTTTATCTTTATCTGCTAAACTCTTGTGCCTCGTAAACAGTTCATAATTCAGACACAGAACAAACCCAAGTTTTACTTGATAGACCCTCTAAAATACAAACATTGGAAAATTGGCTGGAAACTTTGAGAAAAGTTAAGAAGTAGATTTTGAGAGCCAAATAACTGGTACAAGCTGGTACTATCACTCAAGGCATTAGCTTAAGTGAGGTCAGTATTGAGTGGTTTTAACCTTAGCAATTTGCAGTGTATCTATTGTCCAAGGAGGCTGATTTTTACAGGTGTGGAGATGAGTCATTACTTACACAACTGGACAGAAATGTAGAAATTTGGTAAATATGATTTGTGCGAAATTTTGAAATTGGCAGACTCCTACAGCTTTGACACTGTGGGTCTCAGGCTGCTGGTTGTTTGTGTCTGGAATGGGCCCCAGCAAGTTCAGGCCATGGCATAGGACTCCATAGACCTAGATTCGAGGGTCTTGATGTGAAGTCTCTGCAGCTTAACCTTGACTTCTTCAGGTACCTGTGCCATCAGCACAGTGGCTGCAAGGATTATTCGAAAAGAGATTTTTAGTCCCAGGGAAATCTCACTATGCAGAAAGTAAATTCTTAACTACAGTTTTATTGGGGGTTTTGGCCATATGTGCATCAGGAGACTAGGACTTTAAACTTCAAAGGTGTCTAAAATCTATAAGTGCTATAGAACATTAGAGGTTGAGGCTTAAATTATTATTATCCAACAGAGATAAGTAATCCTAAATGACCTGCTTTGAATTCTGTTCCTCTTTAATGTTGTTTTTAATTACTTCAAGGCCAAGAGAAAGAACTGCTGTTTCTCCAGGTTCTTAAGGGCAATGTTGAACCAGACAGCCTCAAATGTGTTCATTAAGCTCAGAACTTGTCATGCTTTTATATTTAAGGGACTAGAAATTAAGGCTTTTACCAACAGAAGGTTAAGCAGAGAAATAACTCAAAGAAATGTTCCAGAGGAATGTTATCACCAAGATGGTTAATAGGAAATCCTAAACTCCCTTCTCCCCGGAGACACACCAATTCAATAGCAACAAATGGATCAATTCCATTTGTGAAAAATCCAGAAATTAGCTAAGAGGCTCCTGCACCCCAGACAAGGTGAAAGTAGCATCATAGAAACCAGTACTAAAAGCAGAGACATAATTTTACCAAAATCCCCACCCCTATCACAGTGCCCCATGACTGGGAGGGAGCCTCCAGGTCCCACATTCCCTCTCAGGAGTGAATGAGTTAGACTAAATATCTAGCATCCCAACTTGTCTAGATGCTACCCACAGGACTGACTTGTACCTTGCCTTCTTGGTGAGCTGATGGAGACTGATATACACTAGTTCCCCAGGGTCTACAGAGAACAAGGTGGCTGTTAGAACTAGAATGCTCACCATGGCTCTTCTTTTTGGTTTAGCACAGAGTGAGTGGTGATATACTCACAGCTTCCCTGTGAGGAGCTACACATATAATGTGTGAACATTAATGTGTGTAATGTGAGGAGCTACACATATAATGTGTGAACTACACATATAATGCCCCAACTTTTCCAGGTGCAACCTGAGGACTGTCTTTTATCTTGCTTGTTTCAGAGAGTTGGCAATCTCAGCTTCTGCTAGTTCCCAGGGGACTACAGAGAGCAAAGTAGCAATTTGAACTAGCAGGCAGGCACATGCCTCAGTTTCTCTCCTTGGTTTAGCACAAGTAGGCAATAAAGTCAATCTTCTAGCTTCTCTGTGAGGAGGGAAAGAGTTAGACTACAAATCCAGATTCCAACTTCTCTGGGAGCTACTTGAGTAGTAAAGCTACATACTTTAGATGCCTTGGGGCAGCAAAGAACGAGGATGGAAATTTGGACTAGCACAAAGGTTTAAGAGGCCCACAGAAGCTCAGGCCACATTAATTGCTGAAGATTTTCTCCAGTATGAGGCCAATCTAGGGAAGATTGGGAGAAGTGGCAGTTTCTTGAATGTGTATATACCAACAAAGAGTCAAGAAAAATGAAGACCAGCTTCCCTCAATAAAGGAACAAAGTAAAACAAAGAAACCAACTGTAATGACTTGGGGATATATTTTACTGGTTAGAGAATTCAAATTACATAAAAATTATCAATGACTTCAAAAGAGTCATTTTGACATGAGTAAAGGCCGAAGGCAGAAATTTAACAAAAAGGAAATCTAGAAAAGAACCAAAAAGAAATTCTAGAGCTGATGAATATAATAAATTAACTAGAAAATTAAATAGAGGGGTTTAAAAGCAGACTAAAACAAACAGAAGAAAGAATCAGTGAATTCGAAAGTAGGTCACTTTAAAAAACCCAGTCAGAAAAACAAAATGAAACAAATTCATAAAAAAGAGTGAAGGTAGCTCATGGGATTTTTAAGACTCCATCAAATAGATCAATAACATTATGGGAGTCTCAGAAGGAAAAGAGACAGAGAAAGGACTATAAAGCATATTCAAGTAATTAATGGCTGAAAACTTCCCAAATCTGAAGAGAAAATGTACATCAAAATCCAGAAAACTTTAGATTCCAAATAAGATGAATCAAAGAAATCGACACTGAGGAACATTATAATAAAATAGTGAAAAGTCAGAAAAAGATATTTTATTTTATTATTTTATTTTATGTTATTTACTTTTTATTTTTATTTTTTATTAATTTTCAAGTTAGTTAACATACAGTGTAGTCTTGGCTTCAGGAGTAGAAACCAGGGATTCATCTCTTACATATGACACCCAGTCCTCATCCTGGAAAGTGCCCTCATTATTGCCTGTCACCCATGTAACCTACATCCCTCCCCAGCAGCCCTCAATTTGTTCTCTGTATTTAAGAGTTCCTTATGGTTTGCCTCCCTCTCTGTTTTTATCTTATTTTTCTTTCCATTCCCCTTTGTTCATCTGTTGAGTTTCTCAAATTCCACGAGTGAAATCATATATCTATCTGTCTTTCTCTATTTCATTTAGCATAATACTGTCCAGTTCCATCCATGTTGTTGCAAATGGCAATATTTCATTCTTTTTCATTGCTGAGAAGTATTCCATTGCATGCATATATATATATATATATATATATATGTACATACACACATATATATGTATATATATGTGTGTATGTACATATATATATATATATATATCACATTTTTTAATTTTTTTAAAACATTTATTTATTTTTGAGAGAGAGACAGACAGAGCACAAGCAGGGGAGGGGCAGAGAGATAGAGGGAGACACAGAATCTAAAGGAAGCTCCAGGCTCCAAGCTGTCAGCATGGAACCCAACACAGGGCTCAAAATCATGAACTGTGAGATCATGAACTGAGCCGAAGTCAGATGCTTAACCGACTGAGCCACCCAGGCACCCCTATATACCACATCTTCTTAATCCATTTATTAGTTGATGGACATTTGGGCCCTTTCTATAAGTTGGCTATTGTTGACAATGGTGTTATAAAAATTGGGGTGCTATAAAATTGGGGTGCACATGCCCTTTTGAATCAGCATTTTTGTATCCTTTGGATAAATTCCTAGTAGGGCAATTGCTGGGTTATAGGGTAATTCTATTTTTAATTTTTGAGGAACCTCCATACTGTTTTCCATACTATTTTCCAGAGTGGTTGCAACAGTTTGCATTCCCACCAGCAGTGCAAAAGAGATCCTCTTTCTCTGCATCCTCACCAACATCTGTTGTTTCCTGAGTTGTTAATTTTAGCCATTCTTATTGCTGTGAGGTGGTATCTCATTTTGGCTTTGATTTGTATTGCCCTGATGAAGAGTGATATTGATCATTTTATCATGTGTCTGTTGGCCATCTGGATGTCTTCTTCAGAAAAGTGTCTATTCATATCTTCTGAACATTTCTTCACTGGATTATTTGTTTTGTGGATATCGAGTTTGGTAAGTTCTTTATAGATTTTGGACACTAACCCTTTATCTGATACGTCATTTGCAAATATCTTCTCCCATTCAGTCAGTTGCCTTTTACTTTTGTTAATTGTTTCCTTTGCTGTGCAAAAGCTTTTTATCTTGATGAGGGCCCAATAGTTCATTTTTGCTTTTATTTCCCTTGCCTCCAGAGACATGTCAAGTAAGAAGTTGCTGCTGTCAAGGTCAAAGAGGGTGCTTCCTGTTTCCTCCTGTAGGATTTTGATGTGTTCTGTCTCATATTGAGGTCTTTCATCTACTTAGAATTTATTTTTGTGTATGCCATAAGAAAGTGGTCCAGTTTCATTCTTCTGCATGTTGCTGTTCAGTTCTCCCTGCACCATTTACTAAATAGACTGTCTTTTTCCATTGGATACTCTTTCCTGCTTTGTCGAAGACTAGTTGGCCTAAATTTGTAGATCCATTCATTTCTGGGTTCTCTATTTTATTCATTGATCTATGTTTCTGTTTTATGTGCCAATACCATACTGTCTTGAAGATTATAGCTTTGTAATACACTTTGAAGGCCAAGATTGTGATGCCTCCAGCTTAGGTTTCTTTTTCAACATTACTTTGGCTATTCAGGGTCTTTTCTGGTTCCATACAAATTTTAGGATTATTAGCTCCAGCTCTGTGAAGAATGCTGGTGCTATTTTGATAGGGATTGCATTGAATGTGTAGATTGCTTTGGGTAGTATTGACATTTTAACAATATTTGTTCTCCCAATCTATGAACATGGAATGTTTTTCCATTTTTTTGTGTGTGTCTTCTTCAATTTCTTTCATAAGTTTTATATAGTTTCAGCATACAGATCTTCTACCTCTTTGGTTAGGTTTATTCCTAGATATTTTATGGGTTTTGGTGCAATTGTAAATGGGATTGATTCCTTGATATCTCTTTCTGTTGCATTATTGGTGTATAGAAATGTAACTAATTTCTGTACATTGATTTTATACCCTGTGACCTTGCTGAATTCATGTATAAGTTGTAGCAGTTTTCTAGTGGAGTCCTTTGGGTCTTCTATGTAGGGTTTCATGTGTTCTGTGAAGCGTGAGTTTGGCTTCTTCTTTGCCAATTTGGATGCCTTTTATATCATTTTGTTGTCTGATTGCTGAGGCGAGGACTTCCAACACTATGTTAAACAATGGTGGTGAGAGTGGACATCTCTGTCGTGTTACTGATCTCAGGGGGAAAGCTCTCAGTTTTTCCCCATTGAGGGAAAACTGGGGCCTTTCATATATGGCTTTTATGATGTTAAGGCATGCTCCTTCTATCCCAACTTTTATCAGAAAGGAAGCTATATTTTGTCAAACGCTTTTTCTGCACATATTGACAGGATCATATGTGATAGATCATTTTAAAAGCAGCAAGAGAAGGGGTACCTGGGTGGCTCAGCTGGTTGAGCATCTGACTTCGGCTCAGGCCATGATCTTACAATTTGTGAATTCAAGCCCTGCAACAGGCTCACTATTGTCAGTGCATAGCCAGCTTCGGATCCTCTGTTTCCTTGTCTCTCTGCCCTCGTCTTCTTATGCTCTGTCTCTCAAAAATTAAAAAAAAAGTATCAAGAGAAAAGTGACTTATCACATATAAGGAAACTGCATAAGATTATCAGGGGTTTTTCTGCAGACACTTTCCAGGTCAGATAGATGTGTGATGATATATTAAACATACCGAGAGGGGGGGAAAATCTTCCAAACAAGAATACTATACCTGACAAAACAGTCCTTCAAAAATGAAGGAAAGATAAAGACTTCCCCAAACAAACAAAAGCCAAAGGAGTTTAGCAGCACCAAACCCGACTTAGAAAAAACACTAAAAGGGGTTCTTCCATTTGAAATGAAGTATAAAGAATATAAAACTCATTGATAAAAGTAAATATATTGATAAATACAAAATACTGCATTACTGGTGGGTAAATCACTTTTAGCTCTGGCATAAAAGTTAAAAGAAAAAGTATTAAAAATAACTATAAGTAAAATATATGTTAATGGATACACAACATAAATAAATGTAAATTGTGAAATCAATAACAAAGTTATTGGTGGGAGTAGGGGATAGAGATTTTATATGAAATACAAGTTATGTTGTTACCTGTTTAAAATAGACTGCCATAATTATAAGATATTTCATTTAAGCCTCATGGCTATTGGCTTTAAGTCATAGGAGACAAAGAAGAACACTAGATAATAATAAAAGACTCAATCCACTGGAAGTTATGTTAATTATAAAAAAATGCACTCAACAAACAGAAAAACAGGCAGCAATTTGATAGTGATAGGAGACTTCAATACCCAATATCAATAATGGATAGGACAACCAGACAGGAAATAAACAAACAATGGGTTTTAATACTATAGATAAAATTGACCTCATGACATACAGAACATTCAACCAAATAGCAGCAGAAAATATATTCTTCACAAGCACACAAGGGACATTCTTTGTTAGTTCACAAAACAAGTCTTAGCAAATTTTAAAAGATTGAAATTATAGCAAGTATCTTCTTTGGCCACAATGGAATAAAACTAGAAATCAAGAGCAGAAGTGAAAGTGGAAAATTCATAAATATATAGAAATAAAACAGTACACTTTTGAACACCCAGTGGATCACAAATGATATAAAAATAGAAATTAAAGAATATATTGATATAAATGAAAATACAACATACTAAAATTAACAGATTTTGGAAAAGCAGTTCCTAGAGGGAAGTTTATAGCAATAAATACCTATATTAAAAAATAAGGTAGATCTCAAATAAACAACCTAATTTCATTATCTCAAGGAACAAAAACAAAACAAAAACAAAACAAAACAAAACAAAAGAAAAAAACGATAAGCAAGAATAAACTAAACCAAAACTTGGCAGAAGGAAATAATAAAGTTTAGAGCATACATATTATAGAATAGGAAAATAATTTTTAAAAACTCAATAAAACTAAGAGTTGTTTTTCAAAAGGATAAATAAAATGGACAAAACTTTAGCTAGGAAAAAAAGAGGGTATAATCAAAATCAGAAATAAATTGGCGATATCTACAAGTAGTGCCATAAAAATAAAAAAGATCGTAAGTGAATACTAGGAACAATTACATGCCAGAAAATGGAATAACCTAGAAGAAATGGATATATTCTTAGAAACATACAACCTACAAAGGTTTAATCTTGAAGAAATAGAAATTCTGAACAGACCTGTAACTAGAATGGAGACTGTATCAGGAATGAAAAAAACCTCCTGATAAGGAAAAGTCCAGGATCAGATGGTGTTACTGGTGAATTCTACCAAACATTTAAGAAGAATTAAGGCCTATCCTTATCAAACATAAGCATCTCAAATATATCTTGCATAAAGTCAGATATATAAAGTCAGATTATATAGACCACTGGAACAGAATCAAGAGCTCAGAAATAAATCTATGTGTATATAGTCAGCTCATCTTTGACAAGGGCACCAAGAATGCAAGTAGGAAAAGGATTATGTCTTCAACAATGGTGTTGGGAAAATTGGATAATCACATGCAAAAGTAGGAAATTTATCTTACATCATACACAAAAATCAAATAAAAATGGATTAAAGATGTAAATATAAGACTAAGAACTCTAAAACTCCTAGTAGGAAATACAGGGGAAACCTTCATGACATTAGTCTTAGCAATGGTTTTATGGTTATGATATTAAAAGTACAGGCAATAAAAACAAAAACAGACAAACAGGGCTACATCAAATTGAAAAGGCTTTGTACTGTATAGGAAACAATCAATAGAGTAAAAAGCAACTTATAGGATAGGAGAATATATTTGCAAACCATATGTCTGATAAGAGGCTAATTTCCAAAATCTATAGAGAACAGCTGTAACTCAATAGCAAAATACAAATAATACAACTAGAAAACATGCTAAGGACTTGAATAAACATTTCTTCAAAGAAGACATACAAATAACCAACAGATATATGAAAAGATGCTCAGAGTCATTAATCATCAGAGAAATGCAAATCAAAATCACAATGAGCTAGCACTTCACATCTATTAGTACCTATTAGTTATCTATTTTATCATCAATAAAAGCAAAAAAACAAATGTTCGTGACGATGTGAAGAAATTAGAACTCTAGTACACAGTTGGTAACAATGCAAAATAGTTCCGTTGCTACTGAAAACAGTATGAAGGGTCCTCAAAAAATTAAAAACAGAACTACATATAATCCAGTAGTCCCCCTTATGTCTCTTTATGCAAAAGAACATTAGTCAGAATCTCAAAGAGATATTAGCACTCCTGTGTTCATTGCAGCACTATTCACAAAAGTTAAAATGTGGAAACAACCTAAATGTCCATTCACACATGAATGGGTTAAAAAATGTGGTGTGTACACACAACTGAATATTAACGAGCCTTAAAAAAGAAGGAATTCCTGCCATATGCCACTATATAGATAAACCTGAGGGACATTATGCTAAGGGAAATATGCCAGTCACAGAAGAACAAATACTGTATGACTCCACTTTTGAGGTATGTAAAATAGTCCAACTCATAGAAGTAAAGAATAGAATTGTGTTTGCCAGGGTCTGGGGACAGGGGTAATGGGGAGTTGCGAATCAACAGGTATAAATTCTCAGTTATGCAGGATGAATATGTTATAGAGATCTGGTGTACAGCATTGTGTATAGATGTCAATACAATGTTGTATACTCAATCTGTAAGTGGGTAGATCTCACATTAAATGATCTTGCCACAATAATTTTTTTCTTAAAAAGCCAAGTAAAAGTTAAAGTGTTTCAAATAAAAAAGTTAAGAAAGACAACTTAAAAGACTTATGTCTCTAGGAATCAGATACCTGCACAGAAAAACAAGGAGGGGCTGGAGTTTGGGGAAAAATAGATTTCACTGCTACTATAAGAGCAATAGAAGAATGCAAGTACAATAAAGGAAGACAGGCTGACTGAGCTGGAAAGAGAGATCTCCATAAGAAAAAATGTTGACATAGAGAACAGACAAGAGATGAAGTGGAAAACAAGAACTTGAATGTCTATATACACAGAAAACAGAAAAGAATTTGTGTCAGATTTCTGTATCTATCTTGAATTGATTTAGGACTCCAGCCTGGATGAAAAGGGAGTTATAATTTATTGAATAGCCCTACTTTTTCACATCCAAGCATTTGTTTCAGCTTACAAGATATTTTTACAAATATAGATGTCCTATTTTCTACACAAAATCCTTAGTAGCAAACTTAAGGTCCTTTCCAATCAGGATCTAGCCTGTCCTCCTAATCATATCCTCATTTGTTCAAACATTCATTTATTTAATAACATTTATTTGGGACTTACCAGTTGCCAGGCGCTATGGCACCACACAGGATACAATTTTAACAAGATATATGCAGTCTCCTGCAACATAGATTTACCATCTTGAAGGAAAGTTAAATATTGCAGGCAACTTTCAAAGTTTGTTTGTAGTTGGAATTTTAATGAGTAAAGGAGACATACAACTGCTTCAATGTCATATAATCAAAGGATATAATCAAATATTTGATGTCAAAGAAGTGCCCTGAGGAAATGAGGGTTAGGTTCAGCTCTAAAGATGAGTAGGTATTAGAGGGAGTGAGGTCATTCTAAGTAGTATGAAAAGCAAGTAAGGACATCTTAAGGTAGTAAGGTGTAGGCACAGTCCCTTGAGGGTATAAAATGTGCTTACTGCCTTGAAGTTAGAACCCTAAAGAATCCTCAAGGATTGCCAAGTCAGGACTAAAGAGAACTATAGAAAGTTGAGTCATTATAGCTGTGTAGAGGTAGGTAAAAACATGGAAATTAGCAATTAGACCAAGTGGATTCCGTACCAAAGTCAATATATGCAGTGGTTTAAAGCATGTTACTAGGACTCCTAATATAAATGGAAATAAGAGATGAGGCTAGAAGTTTCTGGAGGGGCCAGGTCATGTAAGTATGGGGACAGTTCAAGGCTTTATTGGATCTCTATCAGTTTTTATTGAGAGCAATTGGAAACTATTGAAGGTTTCTAAGATGCGGAAGGACAGGATCATATTTGCAGTTTTTGAAAGATCAGCATGGCTACAACGTGAAGAATGGCATCCAGAGACAAGTGTGGATGAAGAAAGCATAGGTGGAGACTATTGCTCCCACTCGGCATTTCCTGAATGTACTTCGAGACTTCTCAACCCTGCATTGCTTGCTGCTCACTCTTTCTTCGATTTGAAATATGTTGCCTCTGCCAACCACTCTTCTCTTCCTATCTCAACTTTTCAAAATTCCATGTGTCTATTGCCCAGCCACAATGCTGCTCAGTCATAAATCTAACCATCAACTAAACTCAAGATTGTTCTGAGAGATCATCTTAGCCTCCAAGAATTAATTCCTCTTACTTTCACTTGATCCATTCACACCTACAACATTTTTTTAAACGTTTATCTATTACTTTTGAGAGAGGGAGCACAAGCAGAAGAAGGGCAGAGAGAAGGGGACAGAAGATCTGAAGGGGGCTCCATGCCAACAGCAGCCAGCCTGATGTGGGACTCGAACTCACACACCATGAGATCATGACCCCAGCCAACGTCAGAGGCTCAGCCAACTAAGCCACCCAGGCATGACCACCTAGGACATTTTTATACCACTCTGTCATATTCAGACAGTTTAACTTCACTCTGTTTTAGCTGCAAGGATTTTTCTCATCCTCAATATTTTTAAGGACATTTATAATTTCTTATCCATCTACATTTATCCTTCTAACATCTAGGAGAGTGACTTACAAACAGCAGATGGTATTTTTTTTTAATTGCAGCCATCTATCACACAGAGACCCTTAATGCATGATTTTGAAGGAGGCTGGGTACTTAACAGAGAAATCCAGATGGGGAGTTCAGCAGAGAACCAGAACTGATTTCTGCAGAGATTAGTTCATTATTCCCTTTCCGGGCTGCCAATATCACCTGATCCACACCGTAAGACCTGGTTTCTAGAGATATCCTCAATTAGTGTTTGCCTCTCTGATTAAGAAATAAATGCAACCTTTTAAATGTTTTACTGCTGGAGGTAGTAAACGCTGTTTGTATGGTTGATGGATGTGATTAATAAAATCCATTAGGACAAAAAAGAATATAAATAATTGCTTTGTGAAATGGAAAATGCTAATTGCTAGAGACAATCAACACGAATCGTTGTGCTTGGATAGGCAGCGCCAGACTATGTAATTGCTTAGTGCTCTCCCTTTGTTTTTACAGAAGTGACAACCAGTGATTTCTTGTTAGTCCATAGTTTTATTTGTGCCATACACCTGCTGCTTTTGTATATAATAATTAAATAGTTCAGTCTACAATTCTACACCTTCTTTAAAGCCATCATAACTCTGTTTCATTAAAAGGAATGAAAATGACAGCTTATAAAGTACCTGTTTTAGGTTGTCCTATTTAGTCACTGAGATAAATCTTTTAACTACCACCTGTAAAAACCATCTCGCTTCCCTTAACTACTTCTCCGAAGGGCAGCCTCTTTATGTACTTGTATCTTTTTCTCCAAACTATGTTATCTGACACCAAACATGGGCTTCACATTTCCAAGTAAAGTACAACATTTCTCCAGGTTTGTTGACATGCTTCCAATCCTGTGAGTGTCTCCCAGGCAACAGAATTTTAGGAGGACTAAACACAGTATATGAAAAACAGATGGAAATTGAGATGTTGATCAAGTAAGAAGTGAAAATGGAAACTAGAAAAATGACAGGCCTGACATAGATGCTTGTATCCTAATGATATTGCAGGAAGCAAGTAATGAAAATTGACAGCTGACATGTGTTCCTGTAATACGCAGAGATGGAGGTAAACTGTGGGATTGACTGCCTTGACTGATGTGATAGGCAGAATCATGCCCAACCGCCAAATATGGCTAATTCCCAGAGCCTGTGAATATGTTAGGTGACATGAAAAAGGGGAATTAAGGTTACTAATCAGTCAATTTTAAAATAAGGTTATCCTGGAGGTGCCCGGGGGCTCAGTCGGTTAAGCGTCACGCTCTTGATTTCAGTTCAGGTCATGATCTCACAGATGTGAGATCAGACTCTGCATCAGGCTCCACACTGAGCATTGAGCTTGCTTGAGATTTTTTCTCTCCCTCTCTCCCTGACCCTCCTCCCCTCCTCTCTTTCTCTCTCTCTAAAAATAAAATAAATAATAATAATAATAAGACAGAGAAAGAAAGAAAAAGAAAGAAAGAAAGAAAGAAAGAAAGAAAGAAAGAAAGAAAGAAGAAAGAAAAGAAAAGAAAAGAAAGATTATACTGGATTATCTGTGTGTGCCCAGTATAATCCCAAGAGTCCTTACAGAGAAGGAGAAAAGCAGAAGAGGCAGACAGAGCTATGACTACAAGTGGACCGTCAGAGAGAAATGCAACATTTCTGTCTTTGAAGATGGGGGAAGTGGCCTAAGAGCTAAGGAAGGCTAGTGGCCTCTAAGAAGCTTGAAGAGGTAAGAAAAGAAGTTCTTCCCTAGAACCTCCATAAATAAATGCAGACTCACCAGCACCCTAATTTTAGCCCAGTGAGACCCAAAATGGTCTTCTGATCTCCAGCAATGTGAGACAACAAATGTGTATTGTCCCAAGCCACAGAGTTTGTGGTGATTGGACAGCAATAATAGGGAACTAATACAACCTACATTATTTGCATTTTCTTCACTATTATAGGACCTAGAAGCCAAGAGAATACTTAAAATAAGCAGTAAGAAGGTGGGTCACTATATTAACACAGAGCCATGATTGAAAATGGAAATATACTAAGAGGTCTAAAAGTTTCCAGACCAAGGGAGAACTAACACATGCAGTGGTCTGTGCTGACATAAAATTATGGGACATGGTGCTTCCCTGACACAGGGATCTTTACAGAGTCAATACTACTCCCTCTTCACAATCCTTTTCTCAAATAAATTGAGGCCAGTATTTCCCTGAAGCATCGGAGTGAGAGGCCCTAACACATGCAAGTAAGTACCTGAGGCCAAAAAAGCGTGTCTCATGACTCACTCCTTCCAGCCATCCCCTTTCTATAAACCAGACACTGCCACTGGCTGGGAACCTAATGATATTCTAGCACTTTCTCTGTGTTATACAAGAGTTCTCTCTTTTTTTTTTTTAATTTTTAAAAAATGTTTACTTATTTTTGAGAGAGAGAGACGGAGCACAAGCAGAGGAGGGGCAGGGAGAGAGAGAGAGACAGAGAGAGAGAGAGAGAGAGAGAGAATCTGAAGCAGGCTCCAGGCTGATGTGGGTCTCGAAGACATGAACCGTGAGATCATGACATGGTCCAAAGCTGGACACTTAAACAACGGAGCCACCCAGGCAGCCCTGTATGTCATACATGAGTTCTTATCCTAAAGATTGAGGCATGTCACTCTGGCATAAGGTAGAACGTGGCAGTCTCAATGAATTAAGCATAGCCTGCAATTGTGAACCATGAAATGGATCTGCAAGATCCATTCCAAAATGGGAGCCAGAGTTAGCAGGCCACAGTACTGACAACTCCACCACTCAAATGTCCTCAGGATTCTCTGTCTTCTGGCTTAGACATATTGTCTCTATGTCCTGGGGCAAAGCCAGACTTCACATCCCACTCAGAATTTCCCCCTTAAGAAACATTGCTTCTGGAAGTTCTTTCAAATGCTCTATGGTTCTTTCAGATATTGGCCATCAGGTATAAAATGGAGATGGAAACCAAAGTTAAAGGATATATTTCATTTAGAAGAAGAGCACTCATCATTATAGGCAAGTTCTGCTCTGAAGAGAAAAGTGGGTCGGTTATGTTGTGGTAAGAGGTATAGCGGAAGTAGTCTTCTGTCATGCAAATAATGCAGTTTCTTTAGGGTATGGCCCCGGGGGACATGTAGACATGGTTCCAGAGAAAGGAAGGCATGAATATAAAAGGCATAGATTATAACCATCTAAATTTAGGATACAAACAAGTGTCTGAAGGTGGATATCTGGGTGCTTGGAAGTCCATGGAAAAGCAGATCTTGTTCACGTTCAAACACACACACACACACACACACACACACAAAGGGGTGTCTGGAGAAAAAGAATATAGGATGATATTACATGTAGCATTGTCATAACGGTGTCCACACCAACCATGGGTGTAACTGGGGGAAGTGGTAAAATCAGGGATTTGGGCTCTAATAGATCTGGGTCATTCATGTTTGCATATTGGATCCAGATGTGTGCACTAGACTACTAAAATTGTATTTATATAGGATATGGTGTTTTGAAAAGAGAAAAATAGGCAGCCACAATGCTGTGCATTAGGGGTTAAAATTAGGGTTGTTGTTGCTGCTGTATGTATGTTTGTGTCTATGTATGTATTTCTCATATCTAGAGAACAAAGAGGAGTTGAACTGAATCCTACGCTGCCCATCTCCTCTCCAAATCATGAGGTACCCAGAGGAACGATACAACTAAGATACATAAAGAATGAGAAACAAATCTACCTCCTTATTATTAACTGAGTTTCCTATATTACTTCTCATGATAGAACTCTGCTAAAGCTTTATTTGAAATCTTAATTCAATTTTGAGGCTTATGCCTTCTCTTCATGATTATTGTTCTATTTCCATAAAAACGTTATGTGGACATGACTGAGCAGTAGGTAGAGGCAATGTGATTTGGCCCAGGCCCCAGAATTTCCTAGGGAAGGCAAGTATTTGCCTATTCACATATTTTCTCTGTCTCTATTCCTCTCTCTCTCTCTCTGTCTTAGATCTCTCTTTCTCCCTTATCCTCCTCACTCTTTTCCCTTCCTCTCCTTCTTCCCTTCTCTCCACCTCCCAACACACCTTCTCTCTGAAAACTGCTAGGTTCCCCTTTACAGAGAAGGTATTGTTACTTAACTCTTGTGTGCTTTTGTTCCCTCCACATGTAAAATGGGACCAAGAATAAGCTCTAGGTTACTGTGAAAATTAAAAAAGACATCCTATAGTGATGCACTTAGGGAAGTATTTAGCACATGGTAAGTGATCCAAAAAAGATAGCAGTAACAATGACGGAGCTTGTCAAAGAAAACTTGCACCAGGGAGAGTTAAAGAAGCAAGAAAGACTTTATTCAAGACTATTGCAATAAGGGAGGAAGATTAAACTCAGCTCCACTGAAACAAAAAGCAGGAGTGGTTTTGGAGCACCGGAGTGAGCAAGTAGTGAAGTACTAGACATTGTTGGGGGAGGAGGTGGTCAATGTGATTAGACCGTGGATGTTTGCTAATTGAAGGATGTTAAGCTCCTACCCTGGGAGCTCCCTGGCTGGGAGATAGGGGTGACATCTTCTTTGGTGCCGACATTTGAAAGCCATGGCTTCCAGGGACTTGAGAAAGACATTCTGGGTTATAAAGCTGTAAGAGGCTGAAAGAAGATTTTTATCTCAAAGGGGCAGAGAAAGAATTTACAACTAAAAATGCCCTAAAGTTAATGTTCTAAGAAAAGGGAGTTTAGGGGCCTAAGATCAGGAAGAAGTCCATCTCAAGTTGAGTCAAGCTGAGGGGAATAGTAAGGCCGTCTTGGTCACGATATTCAGGATAAAGGTAGAAGTAACTGCAAAGGTACATGGACCATGCAGACAATGAATTAACAGTAAAATGATGTGTATTTCACTTTCACTTTCTTTTAGATAAGCACAGCGTGATTCAAGCACAAAAGCTGCAGAATCCCAAAGGTCTTGTTGTGAGCTTTTGTGGAGTGTTAATTACATAGGTTGAAAGCCTCTTCAATAAATCAGATTTCTATCCTTTTGTAATTTCTAAATTTGGAGATTTAATATCAAACTCAGCCAAAGAAGAAATGTATTATGAGAAATGAAAGAGAATATACAATCTGTTAGTGCCACATACCTGGGTTAAAATATTAGTACATTCAAATATAAATCCTCTTTATTTACCGCTAAGTTTATGTATGAATGTGTTATTAAAATACCTTCAATGTTAACCCTGCTTTACATAGCCTTGGGCAGGCTGAGAAGAATATCAGAATACCTATTCATTGTTTAAAAGCAATGACAAGTTTCGAGTCTGAAAATATTTCCTCTTTATGGTCTGTAAAATTCCCTTTCTTGAAGTGTGTTCAAGCTGAAGTTAATTCTAATTATGGGTAGGAAAAATCACCCATTTTCAGCAACTAGACTAACAGGAATATGTAGATGAATTGGATGCGCTGGCAAAATCAGATAGAAAAATGCAGATACCCTGGCAATTAGGTATGTAAGTCAAAGAAAAATATGCAAATGACCTAGTTTTCATGCTCGGAAACTTTTATGAAAATTCTGCTTTTGAATTTAAGAATCTGTTAATTATATCTCTCATAGTTAAGATGTAAATGAATTTTTTCCTGTAATTATAGTCACGATAATTGTTACTAAGATTTACCCAACAACAGCACAGCAATGGACAACATTTAGTATTGCGACTGAGACAGTCTGGGTTCATGAACAATTTCATTCTCTAGACGTGTGACCTTCGACACATCTCTGAATCTTTCTGGACTTCCATTTCTCAACTGTAAAATAAGCATAAGTGGCACCTGCTTTATTATTACCACACAAATCCTTCTCAGGAGAATTAATGGAGGTGGCATACATTTGAAAATGAGTTTTAAATTTCAAAGTAGTGAAAACATGTTGCTCTGGCCGTTGATTTTTGGGCGCTACGTGAAACACACTCGAACCACGGGTATATCTCACCTTGATTTTGCTGTGAAACTATCGTGGGAGAAATTGAGGGCCTATCTACATGTGATGGACTTCAACTCTAATTCAGACCTGAAGGGAAACGAAAGTCCTGTCAAAGACTTTTGCGGATGGGTGGTGAGCTGCCATTGTCCCGATTATCTCCTTCTTAGTCCCCCTTTTGCCTGTTCCTCACTGAGTACTTCTGATGTGAAATGGATTCCTCTCCATTGTTTTCCACAAACAAATTGACAAGAACAAAGGAACACACAGAAAGAGATTTTCAATCAATTTTTACAGAAGATTTTGAGTCACACAGATTAAATCGTATGTAAGACATGCCAGTTCTTTGTCACATGAGCCCCACTGACCCTGGACGTTTCTTAATGACTTTCATTTCCTATATTCAAGCGTCTAACCATCTTGCTGCTGTTTCTCCTTCTCTTTTATCTGTATTTTCTCTCAGGAGCCTCGAGCAATATCAAGAAAGAAATAGAAAATTCCCATCCTTTTATTATATAGAGAAGCTTAAATTTTCTTTTTATTGCTTTGGTTCAGGTGGAAACACAAGGCTTTAGGGTTTCATATTGTGTCCTGATGTTTATCAAACAGCACCCAGCTTTTCCTGAAACAACAGCAACAACAAAAGACAAACAAAAAAACCCCAGCAACAACAATAAAAATGCCCTGGTACCAGGTGCTACAATTAAAAGGTTGTACCCACAGACGAATTGTGATAGTTGAAACCATTTTTGGGAAATGTTAATAAACTTCTTATCTTTCTCTAGTGAGGATAATGAACTAAAGTAACATTTTAGATATTTGTAGATTGATCAGGAGTTTAGAGCTCTGTTGTATCCAACAAGAGATGGCTTTCTTGGGGTCAATTCTGAGTATGTACAGGTTGTTCATTTCCATAACGCTATTATATAATTCTCAGCTTTGTAGAGGCCTTAGTATAGCTGAAGATTCTATTCAAGATAGTAGTTTTCTCATAGAAGCAATTATGGAATGATTTATTAAATTATATGTAAGACCGGTAAGGGCAGGAACCTTCTCTTGTCTTATTTTTTCTTCTATTCTCAGAGCCAAGTTCAGTGCCCAGTACTGGATAAGAATTCAATAAAAATATGCTACATGATGATAGAATGAAAAAACGAAGTAAGAAGTGAAATACAGAAACAGGAACATAGAGTTTTATCAGGAGCCCTAATGGCAATATTCTCTTTTGGGAATTTTGACCTCCATCCCTCTAGTAACATTGCTTGACATTCACTTCATGAGGATTTCTTATTGTAATTTCGTATCCTCCTAATTGTCCCATCCCTTTAATCCCTTTCTGTCATGCTCTCTTCTTTTTCTTACTCCCTTTTCTTACCCTTTTGCTCGTGAGGCGAATATTAGAAATGCTGATCCAATCTTAGGAAGAATACAAGAACCTCCTTGAACCCAGATGAATCATCTCAGGTCTCCTACTAAGCATGTGCCTCCCTGATCAGTCCCAATAACCACAGACAGTAATGAGGGCATTTGCTGGTCTGAAAATGTATGAGGGGAACAGAATGCTCTGCTGTGTGAAAGGGCTCATCCCCCTCACTCTGCCTTTTCTCTGCAAGAGCCCTTTACTGCAGAGTCAGCATGAAATTATGCCAAGTCTAATAAGCTTTCATTAAAATTTTCAGCTAACATAATCAGAATATTTGTTTTTGATAGATTCATAATGAAAACAACACAGGGAGGACAACTTAGAGGTTTTCAGATGAAAAGAAAGGGGTCCATGAAACAAGAACATTCTAATAGCTCATCAGTCTGATTTTTGACAGCAGAAGCACATATACAATGTAATTACCAAGAAATGAAATGGATAGTTTTGCAAAGAAACCACATATTTGGAAGAGAAATTATGCACGTTGGTCTTTATGGTAATGATCTTCACAAACTTTTTTACGATTGATTTCTCTGGTCAACAATTCTGCTGATGATCAGGGATCACCTTCCTCTTCAGAAGGACACTGCCAAGGTGATCGAGACTGTATCAGGATCGTTTCTGTAATTATCAATCTTGGATTAAAGACGTCTATATAGAATCTGTGTTTGCTACTAAAAAGGAGAAGGAAGTTATCTCCTCTAGGTAATGGTGGGCAACTAGTGGGGAAAGGGAGATGGGAAAGTGGTTGTTATGTTAGAAAACTGGGGGAGGTGGGTTGCAAAAACATCCTATGACTTTTTATAGACTGGACAATCCCTGTTTATCTGGTTTGTCCCTCAGAGGGAAACCATTCTCTGGGATCCAGGGTCACAAAAGAAATTGTGCCAGAAGGAGAAAGTACTTGAGAACATTAGAGCCCTAATGTAAATAAATTTCTACTGCAGTCACTTACACAAATATAAATCAGAACCCCAAATAGCAAATTGAAGAAGAGTGAAAAATGTGTCCCAGGAAGTGAAAAATCGTGTTTAGGCAATTAAGCTTTTGGCAGCTGCTACTTGAATTGGTAGCAAATATTATCTCCTGACACGTCAATTCCCTGTGGGTAAGTAAGACTGAATCTGTACAAGTATGTGTTACTTTTCTAACACTTTTTTTCTAAATAAAGTTAATAAGACTGATGTTAGAAATTTCATTTAGTTTTTGGTAGGAATAACTACCTGGAGTTTTATTTAACAGAGATCCTTAAATGTGTCAAGATGAAGATTTATAGAAATAGATAGTAAAAATCCAAGCAGTAATAATTTATATATCTAGCTAATTGCTTTGTAAAATGGAATTAAATAATCATTATATGGATAACTAATTATGGTCTTTGATAATAATTGAAAGGTAGCATCTTTTAATTGAAAGATAGTATCTTATACTTGTTAAGAACATGAAAGACAGGGGCACCTGGCAGTCTGGATGGCTCAGTCAGCTGAACATCCAACTCTTGATTTTGGCCAGGTCATGATCTCAGGGTCATGGAATCAAGCCCTGCGTTGGGCTCATGCTGAGGGTGGAGGTTGCTAAGGATTCTCTCTCATTCTCTCTCTCTCCCCCCCTCTGTCTCTCTGTCTCTCTCTCCCCCTCTACCCCCCACCTCTCCTCTGTCTCTCTCACTCTAAAAAAAAAAAAAAAAAAAAAAGAACATGAACATGAACATGAAAGACAAAATCAGTTTGAACCCAGATTCATGTGTACAAATCTGGACATATTGCATAGTCTTTTTATGCCTTAGTTCCCTCACCTGTAAAATTGAGATTAATAATAATACCTACTTTTAGTGTCTTTAAGAAGGAAAATCTCATAAATAGCACCTCCCTTCTCCACCTAATTTCTGAACCAATTAAGAAATAAGACAAAAGAGTCAGCAGAGAACCTAAATATCATAGTCTGAGTAGAAAAAAATCAATGAAGAGTGAGAGCATATATTAAATTATTCCTGCCTGTCCACTTAGGCTAGATCTTTGAATAAGGCATTGGAGAGGAAATTAAGTCTGTAGAACAGTTTTACTTACAAAAATCACTTCATCCTACTGATTCATAAAGAGACAAGTTATAAGAAATCAAATCACCTATTCAGGAATTTTGAAAGACAAGCTATATATTTTCAAGTACATGGATCAGTGGCTGTAGCCTAACGACCATGTAAGTAATTCCACTTTCATAAAAAGAATAAGGGAGTCAAGAAGTAGAAATAGCTAGTAAAAATCACTTTTCATGGAAATTCCCCACTAATATTCCCTACCTTTTTATTTTCATAGTCTATTGGGATTAACTTTTCAGATTATGCTCATGCAGGAGAGTACCTACTTCCTTGGAGAGACTCCTGTCTTCTTGAAGTCACTCTGTCAATGCCCACCACTCTTCTATGGGTATTCTCCTAGGACTGCTAGTGGATAGTACAGATTTTGCCCCCAGACACTCAGGAACAGATCAGAACAGAGCATTATTCAAATCCACTCCTGTCCCAGATCATGTCAAAACTACATTTTCCATATGCAAGAAGATTAAATGAAAACATTAATGAAGAATAAATAAGATGAAGAATTGTGTTAATAAATAAATTGCATGAAGATTCTCCAACTACAAAATTCCAACAGTACAAAGAAACTTTAAATGTATATAAATCTTATCATATAATTGAATACTCAAGATGAAGTCCAAAAATTAAATGCCTGGATTTGGACTGAATTTCCTAGATTCTCCAAGAAAGAACAGATGTTAAGTTTCCCATGTCATGGATAGAACGTGTGCTGTAGCTTTTGATTTAGAGGATGCGACCATTATGCATAGAGACCCAGTAGGTATTTACAGCTCCATGTACCCAACTAGACTCATTCTCTGGGAGCTTTCTGGGGCCTGAGACTGGCAGGGTCTCTTAGTCTTTGAATAGTTTGGGTAAAAGCAATTTGAAAATGTCCTTCACACCTTTCCTTTCCCAACTAGTTTAACGGAGGACAGACACAAAGACCAAAAAAAGAATCAGAAATACAGTGTCAACACTAGTCCTGGAGAAGTAGGACTCCAGGTAATAGTGTGATCAGCTCTTTCCTTCCTTATACTGTGGTCCCTGTGTGGCCCTGTCCCACCCAGTCAGCTGATACTTGGTATTGAAATTATATTGTGTTAAGAATCACATACTGGTCACAAACTAAACATGTACGTCTATGAATTTCCATTGTTTTTTTCCTAACATGTTGAGAATGAGGTACCATAGGCATTTTGGAAACCATTTTTTAAAGTATGTCTACTTGCTTTTTAGAATTTGGGCTTGAGGGACTTCTATCTTTAAATTTCAAATTTGTTTTCAACTGATTTTGCTCCATTATTTAAAAACATTGGAAATATTAAATATTAAAATAGGAACAGATAACTCATATAAATGCTAAATATTTCATACGATCTTAGGCAACCATTAAAAATGTTGTAAAGACAATTCTTATAAAGTGTTTGTAAGTGCCTAAAATTAAATAACATATTTTTGACATTTAAAAGAGAAATGCATGAGAAAGCATGTTACCTTATAATATGTACAACTTCTTTAGACTTCTCTAAAAAACTATTATATGTATTTACATGTATCATATCCTTGGAAAAGCTGGCAAATGCTATATATAAATAAAAAAATACCTAGAAGCATACACCCAAGCTATTAATAATTGTTGACTAAGTAGATGGGATGTACATATATGTATATATATAATTTTCTCCTGATTTTTCTTTAATGATTTTATTATGAGAAAGATAACTTTAAAATATAAAAATAAATAAAAATTAGAACTATTTGTAGTTTTAAAGATACATTCTTATTTAATTTCTTCATAATTTCTAATTTACTATTAGGCAGTTATGACTACTATATTTGTTTTGCAATCATTTCACAATTTTTAACCCATATTTGATAAGACATAATACAGAGAAGACATAATATGATAAAAGTTTATTTATAAACTTTTTATTGTTTATTTAAAATAATAAAACTTATTTGTTTTTATTATGAGATGTACTTATATATACATTTATATATAAAATATAGATACAGATATAACAAATATATGTGTATGTATGTATTTTTATTAAAGGAAATCAGCTATAAATTTTACAAAGCAAAAACTTGGGGGGGGGAAGGATCCCTAAAAAACCTTGCTCAAAAGCAATGTGGAGTTTGTTACAGTATACCTCAATTTTCAGGATACCCCAATATCATCAATATGCAAATGATCAGTGTCTAATGATAATCATGATCATTTGATTATTTCAAGGAATTTTTACAGTCATCTGCATCTACTGTACCTTTTAGAGTGTGAAGGACAAGTAGAGTTTGAGACATTGCATGAAATCCTTAAGCCCTGTGGATCATTCTGGACTGTTTATACCAAACCCCCCTTGTCTAACTGATATGTGCTGTCACAATATGAGCTGACTCCTGCACTTTGTGTGTATGTGTGTGTGTACGTGTGTGTGTGCATGTGTGTTGTGATGAGCAAGAGATTTTGCAGTAGTAGTCCAGTCACTTTCCTTCACCTCATTCTGCCTTGTGACTCTCACATGTTTGTGAGAAGGCCACGTATGGATGAACTCAGAAACTAAAGCTGTCAGGAGTTAGCAAAGGACAGAACAGACAACTGTTGAGGCAGGAGAGGCTGAAGTACATGGCCAAGCATGTCCACTGACCTAGAGTAACCCCAAAAACTGGTGTCCCACCTGGTTTTCATGCTGATCAGACCACTCAGATTTTACTTCCTTACTTTTTTCTTTTCTTATTAGAATTAGCCTGTATGATCTGGACTGGCCTTTTTTTTTTTTTTTTTTTTGTATGTTAAGTATTTCCATTCCATTTAATCCTCTTGTTGCATCTTAGATGTCTAACTCAGAATATGTTTTTCTGGATGAAAAGCAGTTACTGTTTCTGACAGGCCCAGGGTACAGCATATCGATGTCTTCAAATCTTGCAAAAAGGAGTAAAGTCCATCAAAATTCAATCTTGAAATTTGTATTCACTCATTTTTTCATTTATTCATTCAGTAAAAATTGAATGCCTACTCTAATAGCATGCCTTGTCTAGGTGCTATGGATAAAATAGGAAACAACACAGAAAGCCTCTCTACTTTCATAAAAAGTACAGCTGAGTGTGATACACTAAATATTAGTAACCAAGTGACTGTATAATAAGGTTTCGTGAATGATAAATGCCATCAATAAAAATAATGCAGGAAAAGTGGACAGAGTCTGATGAAGGATTAGGGAAGGTCTCCCTAGGGAAGAGACATGAATAAGAGAGAGCACCAAGAAAAGAACTTTAGGAATAGATTTCTAGTGGAGGAAAACACCAAGTCCAAAGGCTCTGGGGCAGGAAGGAACTCAGTGTGTCTGGGCATTCGAAAAGCAAGAAGATGGTCAGTGTAGCTGGAGAGGAGTAAGCACAGGTTAAGCAATAGGAAACAAGGACAAAGATGTCCTCAGAGATCAGATCCATGGTGTCTTGTAGGCCATGGGGAGGATTTTGTATCTTTAATTGTGACAGGAAGACGTTGAGGAAAGAGTTTTGAGCCATGGCATCTGATCTATTTATTTAAAATACAACTTTGGTTTCTGAGTAGAGACTCTATTCTGGGCAGGAGAGCATGTAGGCAGATTTCTAAGAAGGTGACCACAGCTGGCCAGACATGAGATGATAGTGGCATGGAAGGGCTGAGAAGTGGCTAATGGATGTGATTTGTGAGGGAAAGGGTCAAATTAAGTTTGACTCTGGGATTTCGAGCCCGAGAAAAAGGGTATATGGTTCTGCCATTTGCTGAGATGGGAACTATAGAGTAGCTGGCTTACATGAAGTGACAAATATAACAGCTATTCAAATTCTGCGGGACTATTCAGTCATAATAAGACTGGTATATATTTAGGAAAAGATAACTGAAATTCAACATCGATCTATTTTTTAATCCTCCATAAACCCATTATCCACACTACTGACAAGTGAAAAGTTCTGGCATATGACTCATTTATTTGTGAAATCACTTCCTCAGTACATACAGATGGTGTTTGCATAGATGGTGATAGGGGATGGCCTGTTGGAGGAGCAGGGATCCTCAGAGTCATATGGGACCATCTCACCTATGGGGGAGAATGTGAGCATGCTTGTGTTTACACCCCTGCAAGTCAAAGCCAAATCACAAGCCTTTTACTGTCCTTTTCTCTAGTCTAACATTTAATAGGTTTTGCTGCCTTTTTTTCTTCTTCTCTATATAGCTTTCTGTAACTGTTGTCATAGCAACAAGATAGTCTTTGCTTAGGAGAAATGGTTTGGACAAAACTGAATTATAAATCAACATCATCAGGATTATGGATGCTTTTACATCATTTTTATGAACCCAGGTAATATTAAGGAGTTATACTTTTATTGAGGTTTAGAGACATAGGACCCAGTTTGTCTAATGCAGGGGTCAACAAACTTTTATATAAAAGGGCCAGATAGGGGTGCCTAGGTGGCTGTTAGTTAAGCAACTGACTCTTGATTTCAGCTCAGGTTATGACCTCATGATTCATGGGTTCAAGCCTTGCATCGGGCTCTGTGCTGATAGTATGAAACCTGCTTGGTATTCTCCATCTCTCTCACTCTCTCTTTTTGACTCTCTCTCCCCCCTTTTCCACTCACATTCTTTTCCTTTCTCAAAAAAACATAAATAAACTTAAGAAAATAAATAAATAAAAGGGCCGGAGAGTAAATATTTTAGCCTTTGAGGTCTGTAAAGTCTCTATCACTACTGTATCTCTGCCTTTGTACCATGATACAGCTCTAGACAATACGTGAATGACTTCAATGTGGCTGTGTCCCAATAAACATTATTTATAAAAACCAGAAAGCCCACTGGATTTAGCCCATGGACCACAGATTGTCATTCCCTGATCTAATGGGTTCCTTCCCCTCACTTTTTAAGATAGTGCTCAAATAGATCTACTCTGTCACCCACAGAAATCCTGGGCCCTACCTCCGACCCACCAAACTGGAATTTCTTTGGTTATGAATTTTTAACAAGCTCCACTCTCCATATAATGCCCAGTCAAGTAAGTTCAAATACTGAGGTTTATCAAACCTCTATAAAGGCTTCCCTAAATAGAATGAGGTGCAAATTCCCACAAAAACTTCCTACATTATAAAATCAATATCCATCTATTACAAGTAAAGTAACATATGAGCAGCATGAATAGTATTTTTTCAAGGAGAAAGAAATTTGACAACATTTTAATGTGGGAAGATTTAATCCAAAAAAAAGTGGATTTCTGATTCTTATAAATCATAAAATCTGGCAACACAGAGCCCACATTCCTGCACAGCAAAATCCTGCTAGAGTTGAGTCATGAGCACCTGATTCATAGAAAGTACATATACTGATCTAGACCACACCCCCCACCACCCTCTACTGTCTCTTACAGTGTCCCACTTTACCCATTTCGGTTACACAGTTGCCTTCTGTGGTCATTTCATTTTACAACCAATGATTTAATAAATGCACTCTCAATACTTATCAGTCATGGTATATCGTTGGCTGCTACCCATCTTTCTTATATCAGAATTTATGTCATAAGCTATATATATGTAATTTTTTAGGCTGCCCATTTTAATAGAATGTCTCTAGAATGGAAAAGACAAACCAGTTTTATGCTTCCTGTTGTAGTACTTATAAGTTTGTTGTCTCTGTGAGGAATGACAGAAGCGACCCTGAATAATAAGTGACAAGTCAAATGCACATATCTTTATCATTGTCAAAATATTTCAATGAGACAGAAAGGATCAAGCAATATTGGTTCCATAAATTAACGTCTGTTCCGGCACCTCCTATTTAAAAGGAGAATGTGTTCTTTGGCCGGCTGCTCCTTTGTGCTTCTAACAGGGACACTTGCAGATGAAGCCCGGAAGAGCGGATGAAGACATGTGACTAGAAACATAAGCATTTCTGCCTTGCCAAAGCAAATGTCATTCGTCACCTTTTGTACTTGCGGACAGGAAGTGAGGTCTAACTTTGACTGGTTGACATTTCCTTTTATTCCGTGCCCTCTCGCTCCTGCACTAGGTACTCTGAGCTCCTGGTGGGAGGAAGTAGGAGATTCCGGGGAAAGGGGAGAAATCACACAAAGATAGAACTCATTTCTAAGAAAGATGCTTCTATCCCTATAAACATATTTAATACGAAAAAGAAAAAATCACTTGGAAAGTATTTACTGCTATCTTTTTGCTATCATTTATATCCACTCACAAATGTACTAAACCTTTAATGTACCGCTAATACCAGGAAAGGCTAATAAATGTTTATGATGTTAGACACTAGATCTGGTGTCAAAGATATGTTTGAATGCCAGTTACATAACTTCCAAGATTTTGAGTAATTACTTCTTTTGTCTAAGTGTCAGTTTTCTCATCTGCACAATGGAAAGAAAAATCTTTTGTGCCTCATCAAAGTGTTATAAAGAGTAAATGCACGTGAAGGATTTAAGAAAGGCCAGGCATTTAGTAAATATTTCTTTTATCTAGTAAATCTTCTATTTAGTAAATATTTCTTCCTAATTGTAATTTTTATCTGTAAAATGTGGATGATAATAATAGAATCTAGCTCATCAGGTTATTATGAGGATTTAATCAAATCACGCCCATGAAACATTTCTCAGAGTGCCTTGAACAGGTTAAGTCTCTGACAGATGCTACTTGTGATTAAAATTTTTTTACTATAACAATTATTGTTAATAATAATAAATCACAATCATTTGGAGAAAGAATTCATTTTAAAAGAGATGGCTAATGGTTATCTAATTTTTCAAACTACGGACTGAATCAGACTATAAAAACAACCTTGGTTTTCTTGGCAGAATATAGCATAATGCTTTGAAAAAAAAATAGGCTTTAGAGGCTGGCAGATCTGAGTCTGGTCTCTACCCACCTACTTACTAGTTGGGTGATGACATCAGGTTTGACCTCTCCCTGCTTGAGTTATCTTTGAGCCATAGTAACCACTTGAATTACAGTAAAAAATAGTTCAAACAGTTTGTATCAAGATTCAATGAGATGAGTATGTCCTTGATGTGAAGGCTTAGCTATCTGCCTTGGGTTCCCACGGTGCTTCAGTTTTGGATGCTTTCTAGTACAGGTTTGCACACGCTAGCACACGCTGTTGGTCATGTTCATAGATATATTTTTAAGTTGTTAGAAGAGGCTCTGTACAGAGGCTTCCTATGATCCAATACAGTGGTTCCACCAGGGGGCAACTTTCCTCCCAGGGAATATTTGGCAATGTCGGCAGATACTTTTTATGGTCTTGACTGGGGTGTGGGGGAGAGACAAGGAGAAAGAGTTCTACTGGCACTGAATAAGTAGAGGCCAGAAATGCTCCCAAACATCCTAAAAATACACAGGGCATCCCCCATAGCAGCTAATGTCAAATAGTCCAGCCACAAGGTCAACGGCACCGAAGTTGAGAAACTGATCTAATACACAGATCTTTGCACGTCCTTCGACTTTACAGAGTTCAGAAACTTAAAGTAGACGGTAGCAATTCCAAACCTGGTCTTGGAAACTGTCAGTATGAATGACAGGATTCTCAGGAAGACTGACGAGAATTTTCTATACTAAAATTCTCCCTTCACTCATCTCTACAATTACAGCTTCATTCTTTTGGTTGTATTTAATCCTTTCCTGGGTTTGAAATGGATAGCATCTCCTTTGTCATTAATGTGCTTACTGTGTATGCTGTAAAAGCACCTAATATTTGCCTAGATAAGGCTGAAGGCACATGAGTACAATAGACTCTGAGACTAGAGGTTTCAGAGGCCCGTCATCCACAGTGACTGGTTTCAGTGCTTCCGTACTTGGCCGTTTTGAGTCTCAAATCCACAAAGCAGTTAGATGATGTTGTTTATAACCTACGTGAGTATAGAACCACCTCTTGATCAACATGGCTTCACAGAGTCATCACCCTGGCCTACAAGGCCCTATATAATGGAGCCTGCCCGCTCTCTGATCTGGTGCTATAACTGTCCCTCTGCTCACTCAGTTATAGTTACATGAGCCTCTCTTTATCCCTCCAATAAAACAAACTCACTCTAGCCTCAGGCACTTAGCCATTTCTATTTTTCTGGAACAGTCTCCTAAATCTTTGTTCATTTAGGTGCCTGCTTCAAAGCTCACCTCATGAGAGCCTTGAGCATCCTATCAATATTACCTCAGCACCACCCTTTGCACACAACATTCCCTTTCTGTGTTTCATTGTTCTTCATAGCATTCATCCCTGTCACACAGCGTATGGTGTATTTGTTTGTACATGTGTATTGCCTGTCTCTACCCTTCTAGAAAGTCAGCTCTTATTGATTTGTAATCCCTATAAACATCCTACTGATCAGAATTCAATGGAATACAGTTTGGCGAATGGTTTGCTGATCTGTATTTTATATTTTATTTTCTCCTGGTTTTTCCATTTAAAAAAAAAAAAATGGAACAGTCTTGGAGAGCCTGGATGGTTAAGGGTCTGGCTCTTGGTTTTGCCTCAGGTCATGATCTTATGGTTCATGAGTTTGAGCCCTGCATCAGGCTCTGTGCTGGCAGCATGGAGTCTGCTTGGGATTCTCTCTCCCCCTCTCTCTGCCCCTTCCCTGCTTGTGCTCTCTCAAAGTAAGTAAATAAATATTTTTAAAAATTAAAAAAAAAGGAACAGTCTATATCCATGTTTCACTAGAATATGCTAGAAATTCCAGTAACTGTCAGAATTTTGATTCATCAGACTGAGACCCATCAATCAAATCTGACCAACAGAGACTTTTAAGAAAATTACATCTGAGTGGCTTTCAAAGGAACTTTATCCTCCGGTTCACTCCCATATCTGGTAAACTATTAACTCCATCTACATTAGGTGATTATATAACATATATTATAGGTATATACATACCCATATGTATATATATGTGTCATATAGATATATAATATCGCTCTATAATATCTATATTAAGTTCACCTATCTATAAGAAGTGAGTATATTATCATACCTGGTCACCTCACACATTTGTGCTTCTTGCCTGACCCCCAAAGGCATTTGAGTTTATTTATAAGCCCTGATCTACATGATAAAAAACAATTTGCCCAACTCAACTAAATTGCATTTGTTGAATTTAATTAAACATTACGTGTAAGAGGAATAGGCTAGGCAATGTAATGTGAAGACCTCATATGTGTCTCTTGCATCCAAGGCTTGTTTTTCCTTTTGATTCATGGATGACAAAATGTCAATGAACAGCTATAACAAGCCACAGAGATTTTATGCAATGAGGCCAACGGTCTACGATATTACACTGGTACTGAATATGCATTTCCCTACAGAATCATTCACTTCTACCTCTAGCAACTTCTGATGGCTCTGAGGGTACAGAGAAAGTAGAAAGTTCATTATTAAATTAGGTACCCATGAAGGAAAAGTTGAAAGATAGCACTGGTTATGGAAGTTCAAAAGATGAAGAGAAAAATGAGAGAAGCTGAAAGAAGTGTGGCCTTTGATTTCTCCTAAACTGGAAACTGCCTGGTCTTTACTTACCCAGCACCCTGTCTGTTCACATTCTCATTGAATTTCACCTCTCCGTATCCCTCCCACCTTGTCTGCTGTTGACTTTGTCTTCACAGAAAGAGTATGAACCCCTCTAAGATGAAGTGAGGAAGAGTTTGTTACTGAGATCAATTTTGCTGTTGATACCCTGTGTTTCTTCTCAGTTGACCAGCCATGGCAATTTTTATTTTTGGGACAGAGAGAGACAGAGCATGAACGGGGGAGGGGCAGAGAGAGAGGGAGACACAGAATCGGAAACAGGCTCCAGGCTCTGAGCCATCAGCCCAGAGCCTGACGCGGGGCTCGAACTCACGGACCGCGAGATCGTGACCTGGCTGAAGTCGGACGCTTAACCGACTGCGCCACCCAGGCGCCCCAACCATGGCAATTTTTAAAGACCATGTAATTCCTGTTTGTTTGAACTTCTGCTCTCTCTCTCTCTCTCTCATACACATACACACACTTCTCAAAACAGACCAAAGGTATTTGTAACACCCTGATTCTTAAGTTTTGTGTCTGAAGTTCACCCTGCATAACGCCCTGGCCCCTCTTTATTGGTGTGTGCTCATTGTGATGGGTCTCCCCTGTCTCTACCTTATTGTCTGACTCTCACGAGGCTTCTGGTGAAGCGGCCCCAGTTCCTTGCTTGACCTTCCGGCACAAATGCCTGTATCCTGATGATCCCATGGTGTTCTGTCCCAGACATTGGACAGACACACATTCACCCTTATCTCATATGTTATTTAAGCTTATTGTAACCCCTGGATGTTTTAAAGTGATAAATGCTCTGTGGGATTTTCAAGAAACATAGATGATTATCATTTGAAAACTGTACCTAAACTATTTATTGTTTTTTTTTTTTTTTCCTGTAAGAATTTAAAGGAAAAAAACTTCTGATGTATTTTCTTTTCCCTATCTGAAAAGCAAACCCTCAAGGGGAGGAATGGGCACAGAAAATGTATGCTCCTCCCTCAAGGCTTGAATTTAAATTGTAACAAAGTGTATAGACCTGTGACTTTCTATTGTTCTGTGCTCTAAAGAGGCATCAATCTCCCTTGCCCAGCTGAAACAGCCTAACAGGCATAAACTGAAAATAGGAGACTCCTTAGCTACATAATCATACCCTTTATAAAAAAAAATGCTCGGTATAGGAGTACTCACCAGATTTTTTCAGCGACAATGTAGCAGGCCAGAAGGTTGACAAGATTCATATAATCAGCCATGCAAATGCAGCTGATGCAAGCTTTCTAATTGCTTTGAAGCACAATCCATCATAATCACATCTTCTGAAAGCAAATGAATGACTTGATACCTTAAATTACAGGTTTTCTATGGACTGAAGAGTAATCTTTTACTTTCCTTTTATTCTCTATGTCTCCCCACACTCTACTGATAATTCTGGCAGGAGGAACATGCATACAAGTTTCGCTCCTCTTTTAAATGACTTTAATTTAAAATCAATTTGAAAAGTGCCCTATATTAAGAAGCCCTGTGGAATGCTGTTGAAAACACACATCTGCTGGGTAATTTTTTCATGTAATATGTAAAGTTAAATCTTCATAAACAGAGTAAAGGAAATTATAATCCCCAGTACTAGGTTTTGCAAAATAGCCCAAAGTAGATTTTTTTTTTCTGCTAATGAGTGAGTCAGAATTAAATTGAACAAATACCACCACCAAAATTTAATTATTTCCTCCCTGTTCATAAAGAACATCCCTGTTCATAAACCCATCACAGCGTGCAACGCTCCTCTGACCTAGAGTTACTATTTTAAATTACAAGGCATGAGTTGCTAAAATGTACAGCACTGTTTGCTGACCAATACCCTTCTCCTTTTTCTCCTAAGGGAGCCATTCTTTTTCCACCCCTGCCCTCTTCCTCACTTAGCCCAACTGTTTTCAAAGCCGCTCCCTCTCAGACCAACAAAATGAGAAGGAGGCGACTTGGTTAGTTTTTGTTGTCTAATAAACCATCCCCAACCTGGTAGCTTTAAACAGTTACCGTTGACTCACTTCATACTTCAGTGAGCTGGAGATCTGGGCTGGTCTTGGCTGGTGAGTCTTCTGGTTCAGCTGAGTTCAATCATGCGCTGTGAACTGCCTAGTTGCTGGGCATCAGTGGTTGGCCCAGAATGGTCTCAGCTGCGAAGATGCATTTCTGTTCCACGTGTCCCTCATCCAGCAGACAAGCCCGGTTGCTCACGTCGAAGCTGGACAGTTTTGCAAGACAGAAGGCAAAGGCATAAAAAAACCTTTTGAAGCCTAAGCGCTGAAGGCCACACAGTCACTTCCACTGCGTTCTGTTGGCCGAAGCAAGACAAAAGGCAAACCCAGATTTTATGGGTAGGAAATTAGCATCCATCTCTTGATGGGAGCAATGGCCAAGTCACATTGCAAGGTTCCTGGATTCGGAGTAGAGAAATTGTGGCTCTCTATCCAAACATTCTACCCCAGGAAGTTTGATATGGATTTGGAAATGAAGTAGTTTTGTTTTGTTCTTTTTCTTTTTAAGATTGTTACATAGGAACGGACAGCTTCTTTGCCTCCAGATAGTTTCTCGTGAGGATGTCAGATTTAACACTGCAACAGCTAACTCAGTATCAGCAAGGTAGAAAGTCAACACAGAAGAAGAATGAGTCTATAGAGACAAAGGAGACGCACTTGACAAAGCTAACTCTACTCCATCCTTCCTCCCACCTCTCCCTGGCCTCCCTCATCCCTAGATGGCCACTAATCTGCTTTCTTTCACAATAGATGAGCTGCAGTTTGCTATCTATGTTATGATGCAGCATGCATGCTTTTCATCTGGCTTGTTTTATCCAGCACACTCATTCTGAGATTTACCTCTAGGTTTGTATGTCTCAATAGTGTATTTGTATTGCTGAGTAGCATGCCACCACACACCGCAGTTGGTTGACCCACTTGCCTATTTTGAAAGACATGTAGGTTGTTTGCAATTTCAGGCTACTCCAGGCACAGCTCTATGAACATTTGTGTGCAGGTCTTTGCACAGACATACGCGTTGATTTACCTTGGGCCTATCTTGGAGTAGGATCGCTGGGTCATATGGCAGGTGTATTCTTCAACAACTAAAAGAGCAGATACTCACTGTATCTATCACATATAGAATAACATACTCAGAACTGCAGATATAAGAAAGAATGAAATAATACTAACACCTACCAAAATCAAGCAGAATTAAAATGCCATAAAATTGATTATTTAATTGGGGCACCTGGGTGGCTCAGGCAGTTGAGCATCTGACTTCGGCTCAGGTCAGGATCTCACAGCTAGTGAGTTCGAGTCCCACGTCGGGCTCTGGGCTGACAGCTCAGAGCCTGGAGCCCGCTTCGGATTCTGTGTCTCCCTCTCTCTCTGCCCCAACCCACTCACATTCTGTCTCTGTCTCTCTCAAAAATAAATAAACAATAAAAATTTTTTTTAAATAAATTTAAAAATAGTTATTTAATTACTTTTCAAAATAGCTATTTCTAAATATGTTTTCTTTTACATAGGCAATCTCTAGGATCTCTAGGGTGCCTGGGTGGCTCAGTCAGTTGAGTGTCTGACTTCGGCTCAGGTCATGATCTCACGGTTGGTGAGTTCGAGCCCCTGGTTGGGGTCTGTGCTGACAGCTCAGAGCCTGGAGACTGCTTGGGATTCTGTGTGTGTGTGTGTGTGTGTGTGTGTGTGTGTGTGTGTGTGTCTGCCCTTCCCTTTTCATGGTCTGTCTCTCTCTCTCTCTCTCTCTCTCAAAAATAAATAAACATTAAAAACAAAAATAAAAAGGCAATCTCTACCATTTAGAAAAGGTAGAAGAGCTACCATTACATTAAACTTATGAGTCTTTCTTTTAGTTCCTTTTTACTGTACCAAAACAATTTATACTTAATGAATTCTTTTTATAGTCAGGTAAGTTCTTCATCAATACTGGAAATAAGTATTTTATGTTAAATACCAAGAAGGCCTTATATATTTGGTCAAATTGATCAAGCACCAAATAAAGTGAAAATTCACTAAATTACTTGCATTTTATATAGAGAGAGATCATGCAAACTTTTTTCCCTATCTAGATATTGTTAAAATATCTAGAAATATCTGTTAAAAGCAGTCAGAGTTAATTTATCCAGTGAATCTGCCAGTTACATCCAGTGTGTATCATTTCAGCCTGACGAGGACAGAAATGGTTTCTGTCTACTTTCTTCAAGGCTAGTTTCTTCTCTTTAATTTTTAATTATTCCTCTTTAGCCAAAAACTCACGCACTTCCTCATACTTTCCTAAAGGCAAATTTTATCCTTTTCTTTACATAGTCGAGCATTTCTTGTAATTGCTTAGGCAGAAAGAGAAGAAATTTTTTTCCCGGTTCACTTAATAAAGAGAACTATGGGAAAGCTACAGGTCTTCAACTTAAAATGTGTTTTATTATTTATGCATTTGATAGAAAGGCTCATGGTGGGCATTTAGGAAATTCATGATGTTTGAAGAATATAAGGAAAAGAAATACACATAATTCCATCACCCGGGGATGAAAGTCATTAACATTTAGAATATTTGGTTCTAGTGTTAGAAGCCCCATTTGATTTTGGACTGCAGTTGTGTATATTATTTGCTTCTATCCCAACCTATGTAGATATTCACCAGATGGAGAAATTCCACTAATTATGTTTCCTCCAGTGTAAAATGTACCAGCTGGCAATCTCATCACAGCTCTTCAGAGCCCTGCCACCATGCTACAGTGGACTTCTTGATGTCTGCACAACTGTGTGAATTTCTTTTGCTCGCTTAAGCCACCCACAGCCCTTCAGTTAATCAAGGAGAGAAGTTGCTAGAAACCTCCAGGTGGACTCAATCTATCAATTGTTATTGGTTTTCATATAATTGAAGATTAAAGATGCATTCAGGGAAGTAAGAGGCTTCAATGACACAGCCTGGTACAGGATAAGATTCACTGGTGTGAGAGAAAATACCACAAGAGCATGGAGTATATTTCTCTCACCCACCCTCTTCTTCTGGTAACAGACCTAGGTCTCAACAATCATAGCGGTGCTTCCGCGCACTCACAGGTTGAAGGCTGGAGGCAGAACTGAGAGCAGAGGCTGAAGGAAAATTTTCAAGTTCCACTCCTGCCTCCATGGCATTGTGACTTGTAATGGCCCAGGCGCTGGCGTCAGAGGTGAGGTGTGATGGAGACCAGTGTGAATGGATAGAGGAGTAGGCTTGGGCACACACTCTTCTCTGTTCCCCACCTCTGACCACCCAAAGAGAACTTTTTCCCTAAGAATCTCAAGGTGAAGTCCGAGCCATAGACTGTGGGACCTGGAGCTTTTTCTCAGGGCTTATCCCTTCCTCTTCCTTAGAATTACCAGGAGGAATACAGCATTTGCCTGGTTTTCAGCCTTTGTCCTACACACATTATCAGACAGAGAAACTGAAACTCCTAAAGAACACATGTTTACAAGTGCAAATATCTATACACTTGAGGAGTACAACTATTATAGAAGAACAACAATATATGCCACATGGATCATAATCAGTGGAATTTTCGAATCAACAATTTAAAATAAGCCCTATCCAATACAGGTAAAAACATAAGAAAAATTAATGATATGAAATGGATATGGCACAATAAAAGAAGAAACAAGAGGAAATATTTTATCTGGAAAACATAATAGTTGAAAAAAGTTAATTGGAGTAAAATAGTGCCACCACTATGAAAAATAGTATGGAGGTTCCTTAAAAATTAAAAATTACAAATTGATCCAGCAATCTCACTTCTGGGTTTATACCCAAAGGAATTAAAAACAGCATCTTGGAAAGACATTTTTACACCTATGTTTATGACCGCATTATTTGTAATAGCCAAAAAGTGGAAGCAACTCACGAATCCATCAACAGATGAATAAACAGAATGTGTTATATACAAACAATGGAATATTATTTACCCTTACAAAGGAAAGTTACCTGTAGCTTTGTAATAATTTTTGAAATCAGGGAGTTTTAGATCTGTAACTTTGTTCTTCTTTTTCAAGATTGTGATGATTTTGGCTGTTTGGCTGTTGAGATTCTATATGAATTTTAGGATACATTTTTCTATTTTCACACACCCAAAGAATGCTACTGGGATTTTGATAGGGACTGCATTAAATCCAGAGGGCACATGCATTTTTAAGACCAATTAATGTTGATGCTAAAACTTCATCAGTTATTACAAGACAGGAAGATTATGATTCTATTTTGTTTGTGAACATAGATCCAAATACTAAAATTAGTAAAAGTAAAATATTAAACACTAAAAATGATATTAACTAATAAAAGTCAATGATGTGAAAATACATCATGATCAAGTAGAATTTATCCCTCAAATATAAGAAAATAATATTGGAATTGTTTCTTCACATTAATAAGCAATAAAACAGGAAACCAATAGAAAATTAGGCAAAGACTATAAACAAGCAATTTCAAGAAATGGAATCTCCAAAAAGTTAGCAAGCATACAGAGATGATCAAGCACATAAGTAATCAGATAAGTAAAAATTCAACAAAAATGAGGTATCATCCACCATTACGACAGACAATTAGAAAGCTGGATAATGACAAGTGTTAGTAGAAATATGACTACATAGAATTCCATGCACTGCTTACAGATGTGTGGACTGGAGGCCATTCTGTATAGGAAACACTGTATGGGAAGCACTCATTCAAAATTAAGTAAGTGTACATACTGCGATCCAGTATATCCATTCCTGGCTATATAGCTGAAAGCAATTCTCATATTGGCTCATAAGGCGACATTGTGAGGACATACATGGTAGCATTGTTCAGAGTAATGTAGATTAGAAACCAATCTCTGTGTCCACCTAATGCGGTGCAATTAGAAAAAGAAAAAAGATGCTATTAGCATAGAGCAACATGGACACATTAAAACATAGTGCACATTTAAAAAAATTAAAGGCATAATACAATTGTGCAAAATTATAATACATTCAAAACACGCGAAAACATCCTTGCATATTTTATAAAAAGAACCCTACCAAAGACCTTAAAAAACACATTGGTCAAACACATTAGAATAATTGCCCAGGAGAAAGAGGAATGGGACTGGGAATGGGAAAAACAAGAATACAAACCAATAAGTCAGACCAATGATGATTGTGTGCTGAGAATGTGCCTTATGTTTAACACAAACCCTTGCAACTCAGGACAAGAGCAACAACAAAGTCACAAATGGAGGCAAGACAAAGGGCCTTCCACGCAAGCTCTGGAATGTTAATGACGAGAATAATAACCAAAGACAAGCATCCAGAGATTTTTTTTTTTTTCAAATTAGCAGGTACTTATAAACTTTTGAATGCAAAAGGAAACAATTCATTAAAGAAGCAAAATGAAAAATATTAGACAGGGAAATGATATATTTGGGGAAAGAAACTGTTCCAAGAAGTTTGGTAATGCCAGGGTCAACAGTAATACGAGCAATTAGCTCTACGGGCAGAGGGATGCCCTAATTTATCGCGAGACTGAAGAAGATGACAGTGTTGTGGAGGCAAATGGATGTGAGGGGGTCTGTGCCAGTGGTCTTGTTCTAAATGGTGGAGGAAGTAAGTCAGCATTGACTAAGGAGTTGGCATTGAGGGACAGGTGGTAAGGGAGAGGAGGTAGAATAGCAGAAGGTCATCTTTCTCAGACCTTGATTTGCAACCTCTTCCCACTTTACCCTTCCTCCACAAATGTTCACTTTCTACCTTCATGCTCAAGACAAACACCTGAGAATCAACTTATATTTCCCTCTTTCCTTCATTCCAATGCTCAACCCGTTAATGAGTCCTATTGACACTGCTTCCAAAATATATCTCAAATCCATGCATGGCTTTTTTTTTTCCATTTCTACTAAAACTATCTTTTATAGGGGCACCTGGGTGGCTTAGTCGGTTAAGCATCCAACATCAGCTCAGGTCATGATCTCCCGGTTCGTGAGTTCGAACCCACGTGGGGCTCTGTGCTGACAGCTCAGAGCCTGGAGCCTGATTTCAGATTCTGTGTCTCCCTCTCTCTCTCTGACCCTTCCCTGCTCACACTGTCTCTCTCCTGCTCAAGCTCTGTCTCTCTCTCTCTCTCAAAAATAAATAAACATTGAATAAAAATTTAAACTATCATCAAATTGTGTCATCTCTCGGAATGATCATCTCAATAGTCCCGTTTTCCCTGCTTACCCTCTGGTCCTCCAATCCATTCCTAATCCTTAGACAAAGTGATCTTTTGAAGTGCACATGACAACATATCATTCCTCCATTAAGATCCTCTAAAAATGTCCATTATTCTTACAATAAAACCCAAATTTCTATTATGGCCTCAAGGCCCTCCAACTAAATATTTTAATATTCCCTCTACCTTTTACCACCTGCCAGCCACACTGGTGTTTTTCAGACACCCCAGGCTCCTTTATACTGAAACATTTTTGCACATCCTGTCCATCTAATGGGAGCACTCTCCCTATGATCTTTGTCTTACCGACTCCTTCCTACCTTCATGAGCCAATTCCAAACCCATCTCTTCAAAGAGGTCTCCTATGGACACACTTTTTTTTTTTTTTTTTTAATGTTTATTTATTTTTGGGAGAGAGAGAGAGACAGAGCTTGAGCAGGAGAGAGGCAGAGAGAGGGAGACAGAATCTGAAGCGGGCTCCAGGCTCTGAGCTGTCAGCACAGAGCCTGACAGAGGGTTTGAACCCCCGAACCATGAGGCCATGACCTGAGCTGAAGTTGGACACTTAACCACCTGAGCCACCCAGGCACCTCTCCTGTGGACACACTTTCTAAAGGGACTCCTTCCCCAAACACTTGCTTCGTATCACCTTATTTTATAATCTTCATAGTAATGATCACTTTTGGACTTTATCTTATAAATGTACTTGTTTTATATTCCCCACACTAAAATGTAAGCGTGGGTTTTCTTTTCTTTTCTTTTCTTTTCTTTTCTTTTCTTTTCTTTTCTTTTCTCTTTTCTTTTCTCTTTTCTTTTCTCTTTTCTTTCTTTTTTCTTACTACTCTCTCCCTGGGGCCAGAACAGGGCTCATCACAGAGTACACACCCGGGAACATTTATTGTTGCTGAATGAACAATGTAGCAATTAAAAATTTTGCCAGTTTTTAAGGGCCCAGTTAAATTTGAACACACTTAGCAAAAGAAACAAGCCAGATGCTAAAAAAGACTAAGGTGGGCCTAATTTTGTGGGAGATACTACTGAGAAGCTTTTATGGTGATAAAGATAACACCAAAGTTTTGGTTTTCTCATCAGTATAATAGAGATAGTGTCAGGAACAAAAAAGAACGAGGCATTTAAAACACAACACAAATACTGATACCAGTAAAAGCATTATTATTATTATTATTATTATTATTATTATTAATACTATTTCTAAGCTTTACGTAATAGACTATATATAGTTGGATATACACAATCTATTGACTTTCCTTTCATCTATATTTTGTTATTCTTTACTTATGTTCTTAAGGGATCATCTCTATGTCTATAATACTACAGGATCAGTCAAACCTTGCCCAGAACCTTATTTCTAGGGCCTCAAAAGATTTATATTTAATGTCGTATTGACTGAGATGCACCAGTAATTCCCATTGAAAATAAAAGATCACTTTTGTAACATTCTCCCTCTCTTATTCTCTTACAACTTCAACTAACCAAATTTTTGCTTCACATTCTTTTACCCTTAATCTCCTAGCAGGAAATATGGTTTGTTCATGCTTGTTCATGTCATATAGTTTCTTTCCTTTAGAATTTGCTCCTCTCTGGTTTCTAATCTTAAATTTCTCTTGGTTCCTTGTCTTGTGAAATTGCAACAAACATAATCACTCCTGTCATGGTGAGAACATTATTTGTTAACAGATGGTAGGTTTTCAAAACCTGAATCATATAAACTTGGAGACACTGAAAAAGGTAGTCAAAATTGGGCTCTAAGACTGAAAAAGAAAGGTCATTTTTTTTTTCAAATAAATTAAACTCTTATAAACAAAGTTACCAAATGCTAGCAGCATTAAGGAAAGCATGTATAAAGACATGGGAATTCATTTGTCTCTCTCAATTGGTTAATGGATTTTGAACATTAGTCATTAGGTTTCTCTATTTTAATTAATTTAAGTAATTTATATAATGAAATCTCTGTACATGAAATATTCCTAATAAGCATTTCATCATCTATCCCAGAAGGATTTCAAATAAATTAGTTCACATAATTCAGCTGTGCTTCAGATAGGATGTAGTGGGAATTGGAAGCCCTGAGACACTGAACTGATAGAGCAAAGCAGAAAAGTGCAGGGAGGGTCTAGAGGAAGTTCCTCTGGTGGTTATGATTCACCAGACAAGGGTTAGACACCAAATGGCTGGGTTTATGAAACATTTGGTTTATACTAAATCCATTTCTGTCACTGCACCAGTTTTGCAACTTTACCTAGTAATTATCTTCCAGTTTGTGTTGTTTAAACTAATTGTAAGATGCTTGAAATCAGACACCATTTTGTTCACTATCTCATTAATCTGTATTTGTTATTATAAGAGTTATTACAATGCCTATGAAGACTTGCCTTGAATGAAAGTATGGTTACCTCTAGCAATGGAACTGAAATGGGGGACATTTCCACTTTTTCTGTATTTTTGACTACACTTAACTTTCAATTTTGAGTTAATTTTAGGCAGATAGTACAGTACTAAGAGTTTCTGCAGCTTCCTGTCATGTTAACATCTTGCATGATGATACCACAATTATCAAAACTAAGATAGCATTAGTACAATACTATTAGATAAACTCCAGACTTTATTCAGATTTCACCTTTTTTTTTCTTTTGACTAATTCTGTTCCAAGATCTAATCTAGGATCCCACATTGCATTTAGTTGGCATGTCTCGTTAAGCACCCCAAACTGTGATAGTTCTTCAGTTTTTTTTATTGTCTTTAGGGACCTTGCACTTGAAAAGTATAGGCCACTTATTTTATAGACTGTCCCTCAGTTTGGATTTGTCTAATACGTTTCTCATGATTAGACACAAGTTATGTATAATTGGGAAGAACGCCACAGATAATGTTTCCTTCTTAGCGCATGTTATCAAAAGGCACATGATGTCAACATTACTGGTAATTTTTACTTTGATCTCTTGGTCAGATGGAGTCTGCCAAGAGTCTCTACTATAAAGTTACTATATTCTCCTTTGAAATTAATAAATATTTATTTTTGGGCAATTTCTTTGAGAGTATGCAGCCTGACTTTACCCATTAATCTTAGCTTCCATTTGGTGGATCTTGCTTGCATCAACTATTCCTGTGATGTTCTGATGATGATTTTCTATTTCTCTGTCTTTCTACATTTACTAATTAGAATTATTTCTCTGTAATGAAGAGTTGTCACTTTTTCCCCATGTATGAATGTATGTTGTATGCTTTTATTGGAAATGAGATGCGTTCATTTTTATCATATAAATTCAAAGGTAATTATTGTATTTGGGTTAATATATATATATATATAATTATTATTATAATTCACTCAAATTATGTCAACTTGGCCCCTATGCCCTTTGATATTTTTTTTTTCTTTTTCTTTCTTTCTTTTTTTCTTTAACCCAACCTTATTTTTTGGCACTACAATATGTTGTAGGTTCATCTCATATTTTTTCTGCCCTTGCCCTGGAATCCACCTTTACTCTAAGAAGCTCTTTTCCCTTTTATTAGATAATTATTTATAGAAACCAATATCTGAGCATGAGGGTCACTAATTGCTACTGAGGTATCACTACTTCTAGGCTCTCTTAGTAAACAGAAATAAGATATATGCCATATATATATATATATATATATATATATATATATACCCATGCACACAGACACATCTTTAGATTTATAATTAGTTCATACTGTCATCTCCGACTCTAATTCAACACCGTCCTAGTCTTCCTTCCTTTATCATTTGTAACATCTTTCTTTAACAGAAAATACTCTTCTCGTTTTCTAAAATATATTTATTTATTTGACCAAACCTATTAAACATATAAAATAGTTTTAAACTTGTTAACTCATATCCATCTGGGAACCAAGTGTGCCAGCTAGGGTATAGTGCTTGTGTACCGTTGCACTTAGCCTTATTGTATCATATCAAAACATTATTAGGAAGCTTTGCTTTTAACTTACACATTTTTCTTTGTTTTCTGGTATAGCTCTAGGGAGAAAACCAATGCTTTATGGGTCGATAATTCATGAGCCTATATAAAACCCACTGACTCCTCTGGTCCACGCTAACATAATACTAATGGTCTTGGTCTGCAATTCTAAACTTTACAGCAGATCTGAAGTAGCTGCTCTCTTCTTCAGTGCCCTGAAGGAATCTGAATGTGTCACAGCTTAGTTCCAAAAGGGTCTCCTTCCCTTACATACAAAAAAATGCACTGTTTTTATTTAGAACCAGATTTGCCTGGCATGTGTTAAAATGAACAGAACAGTCAACTTTGTATTTATGGCAATGGTTCTCAAAGTGTGGATCCTGGATCAAGAGCATTAGTATTACCTGGACATTGTTAGATGTACAAATTCTCAGGCCCCACACCAGACTTACTGTATCAGAAACTTTGGAGGTAGACATTTTAACAAATCTTCCAGCGTATTCTGATGCATGCTGAAGTCTAAGAAGCTTTGATTTACTCAATAGTCCAATATCCTTAAGATACTTTGGGCTGGTGAGGATTTGGAATCAGTATAGAGCTAGAGTCAATTCCTGATCCCTATGGCTCCTTACCATATAGACAAGTGTAGATATAAACCTTCATATCCTTTTGGAGAACAGCTATTCAGAGGGTCTTCAAAACTTGAAGCGAAATCACAGAATCTCTCAGTAGTAGTTGTAGTATAGATTTGTGCTTCTTAGATTAAAGTTCGCATGTATCACCTATGGGTCTTCCCAAAAGCTGATTCTGATTCACTAGGGTTTGGGATGGGGCCTGAGGCTCTTCTATCCAACAATCCCTCATGTGATGCCAATGCTGTGGGTCTCTTTGCATCTGCCCTTCTGGTATTTTTATCTCTCAGCATATCTTCAGAAATTAGACAAACGTGATGATACCCTTGATACCTCCAGCTTATTTTATCATTATTTATTGCTCCTGTCGTGCCACATCTCACATCCAAATTTCTCAAAATTCTGGTTTCACATTTATCTTTGGACTATAAAGTCAAGAGTCAGATAAAATGTTATAGAATATTGAAAGTATACCAAAATTACATGAAAGCACTCAAAGTTATTGTACTTAGAATTACCAAGGGTGATCAGTGGGGTGAGATATTTAATGTAAAATTTCTAAAAGTTAGACTCCTACTTAGGAATTTATGTTGAAAGATGGCAGGCACAGGTAGGCAGGCCAGGAACATCCATAAGAACAAAGATTTATAGTGTTAACTCCTCCCAAACCAAGCATTACTTAGAAGTAATAGACACACTGTTACAAATGCATCAAAAAACAAATTGGAGGGGCACCTGGGTGGCGCAGTCGGTTAAGCGTCCGACTTCAGCCAGGTCACGATCTCGCGGTCCGTGAGTTCGAGCCCCGCGTCAGGCTCTGGGCTGATGGCTCAGAGCCTGGAGCCTGTTTCCGATTCTGTGTCTCCCTCTCTCTCTGCCCCTCCCCCGTTCATGCTCTGTCTCTCTCTGTCCCAAAAATAAATAAACGTTGAAAAAAAAAAATTAAAAAAAAAAAAAAACAAATTGGACATGGTTAATTGGAAGTTACATGGTTATATTGGTAAAATATGACCTGATATTAAACGTTTCAACAGTATATTCCTAATTTTCTCCATTCCACTCAGCATTGATCATGCATTCCTTTGTGTAACATTGTGCATCAGAATTCACCTCCGATTATAAACACAACTGTGAGCTCCCAGTATGGCCTCCACACCAGCAGTGGCTGCTATAAGCCTGTTAGAAATGGAGGATCTCACATTCTACCCTATACCAACTGAGTTAAAATTTGAATGTTAAAATTCCTCAGGTAATTGCAATGTCTATTAGAATATGAAAAGCACTGCTTAAGGAGAATAGGACACTAACTTACTTCAAAGTTTGGCAAAGAGTAAGCCCCTTCAGAACAACTCTTGAATGTTGTGGAATGAGTTGACCAGTATCATTTAAATTTCAATAAATGATTAAATCTGCTTAAAGTGAATGTCAAGGTCTAAGATAGGGACCAGGTCATCAAACTAATAGAGGAGTATTAATGGGGCAACACAAACAAATTCAAACACAATTTTTTAAAAACTCTGTGAAGAGAGGTACCTGGGTGTCTCAGTTGGTTAAGCTTCTGACTTGGGCTCAGGTCATCTCACGGTTCCAGGTCATGATTGCACGGTTCCTGGGTTCAAGTCCTACATCAGGCTTTGTAATAACAGCTCAGAGCCTGGAGACTGCTTCACATTCTCTGTCTCCTTCTCTCTCTGCCCCTGCCTCGCTCACGCTCTCTCTCTCTCTCTCTCTCTCAAAAATAAATAAACATTTAAAAAAGTTTTAAAACCTCTGTGAAGGGCAAAATAACACAACCACAACATGTGGATCATGAACTTTCAAACTCCGCTTTGCAATTGACCCTATCATATGTGATAGGTAAGTAGTAACATTTTATGACTGATGTATGTACTATAGAACAGCTATCAGTCCGAAGATATTTGCAAAATTTAACATGTTCTTTTAACAGAATGACATGAGATCGCAATTTTTTAGCGTTTATTTATTTTTGAGAGAGAGAGAGCACACAAGCAGGGCAGGAGCAGAGAGAGAGGGGAGCAGAGGATCTGAAGCGAGCTCTGCATGCTGACAGCGGAGAGCCATATAGATGAGGAGCTCGAACGCAGGAACCGTGAGATCACGACCTGAGCCGAAGTCAGATGTTTCATCGACTGAGCCACCCAGGTGCCCCAAGATCGCAAGATTTTTAAAAATAATAATTGTAACCATAATGTTCACAGAAGTGTATTGGGAATTCATTGTGTTTTACAGGAATTATTTCAATAACTTTAGTCTTATTATGAAGTAGGTACTAGTGTCCTTATTTTATAGATAGAAAAACAGATTGATAGAAGCTCACTTATTTAAGAGCCACTAGCTGAACTCAACTTTGACTGATTTCAGACTCAATTCTTAACTACAACAACACACGAATATTAGCTGGGAAAACATGACATCTTTGAAAATAGACATGCGTTCAGAAGAAAGAGCATGAACTCTGACATGCAACAAACCTCCTTTCCAATCCGAACTCCTATGCACCAGCAGAGTGGGCATGGGCAAATTATTGAACCTGTCTCAATTTCTTCAATTAGGGCTAATAACATACAGACCTGTAGAGTTTTTGTAAAGATTAATCACCTAACTTGTAATAGATGCTAAACTTGCAAAAACTATTGTTGTTCTTTCTTCTTGTTGTTAATAATATAATAGCAAGTAGCTGTACCTCAAGGCTGATACGTTCAAGTCAAAGTTAAAGGCCGTGGAGTGAAAAGTTCTGAGAGGGCTAATGTGATGAGGAATGAGAAATCCAGCCAGATGGGGTCTCTCCGTGTGTAATTGCTCGTTTCTACCTGCAGTAACATAGGAAAGAAAAAGCAATGCACTAATAAGCAGACTCAGCTGCTTTTTATAACCCAAAAGCATTTCAGCAAACAACATATTCCTTCAGCTCAATCCCCTGCTCACCTTAACCCCCAATCATAACGACTCACAGTACCATATTTTACAGAAGGATGTATTTCATAAAAAGTAATATAAGCCATATTTATAGCGATTTGGTACTTACCAAAAATAAACAACCAACTGATGAATTAATATATTTCCCTTTTTGTTCTAAAGTATGTATTTGGAAAAGCCAGGGCTAGTGCTACAGAGCTAAATAGAGAACTATAAAATTGGTGATTGTTTTGAGCCTTGACTTGTTTAATATATTATACATTAAAAACTTCTCCAGTCAAAGGATGCAATACACAGGACTCAGCAAGCGTGCAAAATTGTTTGTTGGTTTGTTTAGCTGCCCTTTAGACATGCTGTTCAGATGTATAATGTATTAAAAGAAAAAAGAACAGAAAGTAGACTACTTGGTAATATTAATTGTCAGCGGAGCCAGGAAGCTCAGTTGAATGCTTGTGTTTTGTGCTAGGACGTGTATGCATGTAGAAAGTGTATGAGAATGGGAAAGGAAGGCAGAAGAATAGGAAAAGTCAGGCGTGACAAAAACTACACAGCAAAGAACGAGAAAATAAATCTAATGTGATTTTTTTTTCTTTTCTCACTGAAAAATATAGAGTCATTTTTAATAGGGTTGTGTGAACCAGACTAATACTACGTTGGACAAATCTGCCATGATGACCACCCTGTGACCTGAAGCCTTTTGGAGCACAGCCCTCCCTGCCAATTCTTTCTTTGTTTAACCACACCCTTAAGAATCCTCTTAGGGCATAATGTCCTTGATCTGCCCTGGAGCTTCTGTTAAGATTCTCAACCATTTCCCCCAGGTGGCACCTCTAGCCACTAGGGCTATAAAAGCAGGTATTAGAGAGGTGGGGGTTGCAGACGTTTACTCCTCTGGAAACTGCCCAAGACACTCTCTTGTCCATGAGTTCTCTTAATAAATGATTCATGTCAAGCTGGACTTGCCAGACTTTTCTGTCCTACAGTTCCTTTGGCCTTTGGAGATAGTTTTTGCATAGACCCTCCTTTCACAGAAACAATGGTCAACTCTGGAGCCAGACTGTCTGAGTTCAGTGTCTGATCCCTTTACTTTCTAGCTGTGTGACCTGTGGGGGGAAAAGTCAGATTCCTCATCTACAAAATGAGGCTTCCTAATACCTACTTCAATAGGGCTTAGCTGTTTAAATGACAATTCTTCAAAGAATCCTTTCTGATTCCCTTGATGAATATAGCACTTGAGCATTACTCTCTACCCTGCCTTAGTTTTTTCTTCATAACCTGACACTTAACCATCACCTGATTCTACATTAAATAAGCAGTATTTGTTTTATTATTCTTTCTCTCTCAAATGCAAGCCAAATGAGGGCAGAGATACTTTTCCTCACTACTATGTGCTCAGCCCTACCAAATAGTCTGGCACACAATAAAAACACAATGAACGTTCATAATCAATTGTTATTGAAGACAAATGGATTTATCGGAAAAATATTTGCTTATATTTTACAAATCACAAAATCCTTGTTCATTCATTGAAAAAGGTCTTTCGCCTTAAAAATTTAATTCATTATTTTAAATTAATGAAGAATAAAAAAAAGCTATCAACTTTTAGACACTTGAATTTTGTTATGAGCTGATTTTGCTCTCTTACCTGTATGGTGTTTTTATTTTATCAGTAAACATATCTAAGGGGCATAAATAGAACTGGTTCAAACAAAATACCAAAGACAGCCTTCCCCAAGTGTTAGTTGAGGTTCATTTGGTTATAAGCAATAACGAAAACCTACGATGGTTTATCTAAGAATAAAGATAAAGGAGTGTAGGCTGTTCATTGGAAAGAGACTGGAATATCTCCCAGAATCCTAATAATAGCTACCACTTGAAGGTGTCCATTATGTTCCAGCATCATTCTAAGTTCTTTACATAATTACCTTATTGCATTTGTCCATGCAATAGTCTCTGTGAGGTATTTACAGCTATAATGTGCCTTTTATAGATCAATAAGCTGTTATATAAGTTTCTCAAGGTCACAAGTTATTAAGTGACAGATCTGGGATTCCAACCTAGACAGCCTGACCCTTGGCCCTGTGTCTTATCCACTCTGCCATACTACATCCCAGATGCTCATGAATAGTACATGTCCAGGCTTCAGGAAGGGCATGTACTTAAGGAGCTCCAGGGATCTCATGTTATTTCTAGGGTCCTGACATGAAGATGACTCACTCTAGTGATTGCCAGTTTCAAATTCTTAGGAAAAAGAAATAATTGGCTTAGATGTCTGTCTTGCATTAATAATAAATGATGGCCATTGGTTTAGGGACATGAAATATAGACATGACATTTCAAGATTAACTTTCGTGGTATTAAGCCTCACTGAGACAAAAGCTAATTATTGTAAGCTCCAAGAATTATTGAATATATAAGGTGTGAAATATTATAGATGTAGTCCCTAGCTTTAGACATATAGAAACATTAATAAACAGAGGAGAAAAATAAATTCTGTTTAATTTGTGTGACAACCTTAACTGCTATATGTTATTACTCTCATTTTAAAGATGAGAAAACTGAGAGCAGATATGTTAATTCATATCCAAGTCTAAAGAGCTAGTAAATAATGAAGCCAGGCTTTTACATACATCTATTGGCTCCAAAGTCCATGCTTCTCGACTACACTATAACCTTCCTTTTTGGTTGGCTAAAAATTGACTTACAAGGAATAGAAAAGGAGCATAAAGATGGGACATTTATAAGAAAATTTTAATAATCTTCCTTTGTGGCTCATAATGATAATACACAGGAGGTATGTAACAATTTTAAGAGCTTCTCTCATTTGTCTAAAGAATTCAAAATACTATTCAGAGAGAAAATTATAAATTTTCAAGCTCTACATCAGTTTGATTCAAGACCATTTGATAACTCTATAGTCAGTTAATAAAGAAGTAAGAACTGAATCAAGATATTGTGAAAGAAGAAAGATATTCTGAAAAGGGAGTGAAACAAATGATGAGTGGAGAAAGCTCAAGAGACCACATAACACATACTGCTCATAAATTGTATTTCTATTTGAGATACCGACATGAGAGACCATCACTGCTGAACATGGATGTATCAAAATCTTGCTGATTCCTAATTTGAAATAGGGGCATAATCTGTTAAGAAACTCATTTTAATGAGAGCTATGGGGGGGGGGGGGATGGAATTAATTACTTTCTTCTCCGTCCAAGTATTAAAGCAATTAAAGATAGACATTAGAAAAATATAAGGATCAAACTCCCAGCCGTATTGCTGGTGAAACTGAATCACATATACCAAATTCAACCTGAGGTGGAAAATGGCCTCTCTAACTCCTACCACTTTACTTGAAATTATTCATCCAGTCCCAGGCAGTTTTGCTGGACATAAGCATGTCCCCAACCTTCCACCTCCCCTCCAAAACACCTGCAAAGAAAATCTATACATGGGGTTTATGAGAAAAAAACAGAGTCCTTATGCCACCCGCTGACAATGACATTTCCTATTCTCCACTGATACAATTATCAAGAGGTCCTTCTACCAGCAGACAATGCATTAAGGAGGGGGCAAGATGGTTGCAACTTTTCGTATCATCCCATAAATGGTTGGTTCTAGGTGAAGAGAAGTTATTAACTTATGTCCCATTGAGATAATTCAGTAAATTTCTATTTACCCAGCCAGCCATCTAACCATCTATCCATGTAGCTACAGATACAACTGTCTATCTAGAAATCTATGTCTCTAGAAATCTCTATTTGTCTATCCATTCATCATAAAAATCTCTCTAGTCCTGAAAATAATGCATGGATGATTTTATGTACCAAACCTATTTTTCAGGTGTGCAACTATTACGACCAAATATTAAAAATACTAACTAGAAAGATGTGTATGGACAGAAATACAGTAAGTGAACATTTTAGGCTTAGATTTCAGGGACTTCAAGCCTCCATTTACTGAATATAAAAATCTATGCTGTAGTCATTCAGAGCAGGTGTAAATTATTCCAGGTACTATGCCTTTCAAATATTTAGTAATTTACAAGTTTTGTTTAGAAGTGAAAATCATCTACTCTGGGAAGAAGGAAGCACATGACAAAGTAATTAGTATGAAATTGACCTCCTAGGGTCCCTGACTCCTTTCAACTGAATATTTTTAATATCACACTAAATAATAAGCACAGCGCTTAACAAATTTAAAAATATGTGAAGCACTAATTAGATAGGATAGATGCTCTCCACTAGGAGCTATTGAACAATGCATCCATGTGTTGAACAGACAAGAGGCTATAAGCATTTGAAGCCTCATTTCAAAGACCAAAGCCGAGAGTCTCCTAAACTCATAAACAACACCTCACAATTTTCCTTAAACTGGGCATCAAAGTATAGTTGTAGGGCAAAAGTGCTTAAAGAGAAATGATTAGACTTATATTATTGTTATTGTTGCTTATAATATACTAAAGTCTCTCTCTGTAGCAATTCATTTGCTCTCTCTCTGCTTCCTAGTCTCCCCCTAGTCAAAAAGTTTCTTTGTTGAATCTATAACATTCAATACTTTTTCTGGACTCTCCACATTTTCTCATAAGATTGAAGGGGGAAATCCTTGTTTTTCTTGCTCCTCAGTAAACAAAATAGCAGAGTGATTATATTCATTTATTATTTCATTCTAAATTTTTGTAAACCACCCGCCTGTGTGACAGCATAGCTATATTCCAGGTTCTTTCTGAGACATGTAGTCAAGAATCTATCACCGTATAGCACCAAAATATGGGCAGAGAAAACTAGTGTTTTTGTTTTTTGTTTTTTGTTTGCAAACCTGAATAAGTTCTGGAGACCTGATATACAACATTATACCTAAAGTTAACAACACTGTATTATACACTTAAAAATCTGCTGAGGGTAGATGTCATGTTAAATTTTTTTACTAAGTAAAATAATAATAATAATAATAATAATAATAATAATATGCTATTTATCACTTCTTCTAGGATGGTGCTTCTTAGCCAAGGATAGTTTCAGATTTCCCTGAGAAATTGTTTTAAAGTGCAAATCATATATGCCCAAGGGTAACATCTGGGCTTTGGTTTATAAATCTGAGGTTGAAGAAAAACTATGATTAATTTGGAAAAGGCTACCCACTGAGATCACCATGCTTACCTCTGGCGGGAAATTAGTCTTCTATAAAGCATAAAATTCACCCCTGAAAAAAAGGCAGACCCTCAGTGAGAAGCATATTGGACTATATCTATTATGGCTGTCTTTCCTCCCCATATTCCTTGACCACAAGGTATGCCATTAGCTTTGTTTGGGTATACTCTTCCGTGTCCCTTATTTGCTTAACTTCCAGGCTTCTTTCTTGTGTTCTTCAGTTAGAGATACTTTCAGCATCATCTCCAAAATGCAAGTGGGTCCTTCCTACTGAGCATTCTAAGAAGAATGCATTTTTCAAAACAGATCTTTAAATGAACATTTTCAAGGCCTGGGGTTGGCTGGCTTTTAACTGCCTCCATTCTGCTGCTGTTCCTTGGATAGAAGGACCTGTGTCACTTCAGAGCGAGATCCACATGCCCTGAGGGCATTTTCTCCTTCCACCCCATTCTTTGAGGTTGCAAAGTAGAATCCATGATTCTTTCCTTAAATGTTTGTGAAAGGAATGCCATTTGGTGTGGAATCCTTTTTCATTATGCTAGACTCTCTCACTGCAGCATGGATAGCTTCCCTGCCTTCATCCACTAAATGTCACTTGTCAGTGTAAAAATAAAAATATCTCCCCCTATTTTTGAAGCCATTGAATGGGGCAACATCACTCAAATTCAAAGCCATTTTCCATGAATCTAAGGGGCTCAGACACTCCCTAAAACCCACTTCATATTATTACCCCAAAGGGCACAGAGACACCCACTGGAACTGGATTCCATAAGAGTTCTGGGTACTATTAAATATATTTGATGTTTAAATTAGTAATAAAAATAGGTAGGTCAGACAAGAATTTTTTAAGCTGGAAAAGTTCTGAAACACAGAAATTAGAAGCAAAGAAACCACCAATTCTAAAACAACCTATTTTTAAAACACCTATTAGAAAGTAAGGAAACATTTAACTCTTATGTATCATACCCATGCACCCGTGATAGCATGTGTATTATGTTCTCCACGCTCTCAAAGCTTTGCCTGGGTGGCTATCACAGCTCTGCTTCAAGCAATTCCTCAATTTCTGTGTTGTAATTTCAATGTGAAACTCCTGACAGAGAATGTAATTAAGTGACTGATGCAGCCTTCTGAGTTGGCTGTGTCACAGACAGCAAGTCAGAATGAGCGACTGTTTCTTTATCCCAAAAGGAAAAGACAACAGAGCACTGGGATCATTGCCAATTCCATGAGAGAGAGAGACCATTTTGCATTATTTAAATTCCTTCTGGTATCACCTTGAAGCGCCAGGAACAGAACTGATATGAGAATAAGGGCAGTCTTATTTCTGCTATAAAACGGTTTCTCATTTTTAAATTATCACCCCCATCCACTGAAGGAGACTTTTTAGAAATGTTTCCAGGCTCCACCTCCCACCACCTTAATCAGACCCTCTGTAACTAAGGACTAGGCAGGTATATTTCTCAGAGCTCGGTAGGGGAGTCTGATTTCTATCCCTGGTTCAGAAAGACTATATTCTAAGACAGCGGTACTCAAAACTTCACATGCGTCAGAATCACCTGGAATCTTCAACAGGTTGAAATTGCGGGCCATCTCAAGATTCTGATTCTGTGGTCTAGACTCGGGTCCAAGAATTTGCACTCCTGATAAGTTCCCAGGTGATATTGACACTGCTTCTCATGGTACCACTCTTCCAAGAGCATTGCTCTGGATCTTGTAACTCCAAGTGTGGTCCCCAGGCAGCATGATAGAAAGATATTATTTAGGAGATTGTTAAAATGCAGAATCATAAGTCCTACCCCAGACCAACTAAATTAGAATTGACTTTTTAACCAGATCCCCAAGTAATTCATATGTGCATTAAAATTTGAGAAGAATTGGTTGAAGTTTTCTTGAAATTTCCATGATTTAAATTTTGATAATGAGCTGTTTGGCCAGCTCAATAATGGCATATATTTTATCAATATATTACAAAAGCAACAATTAGCTTTATTTTTTAAAGCACTTAAAATCAAAATTAACTTCTATTAAAATGCCATTAAATATGTCAGTCCTTTTCCTTTTCACTACCATCATTTCCTGATCCGATATTTGAGCATAATTTACTTTTATCTTAAAGTTCTTAAAAACTGTTTCTTTTACAACTTGGCTTTTGGCACACACAAGGTTTTGCTTAAATGACTCATTCATTCACGTTGCTCCTGCTGTGCCTTACAGTGCATTTATATTTTATGCTGGCGCTTTTATCCTTTCTCTGTCTGCTTCCTGCTGGGGTGTTTAGGGAGATTAGTTTATAAAATTAGTATATAAAAAATATTACCAAGAAGCCCTCCTACAGAAAATATTTCATAACATTTAAACAACAAAGAGTTATCTTTCTTCTGCCTTCCACCTCCTACCTTAAGAACATAACTTTATAAATTTCCTTAAAAACAGGTGTGAATAGGGCTGTGCAAACCTTCATATTTCCTGTTTTATCTAACTAGTGATCATTCTTAGTGAAGTTCCTAGAGCACTTGTAATTTTGGCATTGGATATCAGTGGAATTTAACTGCCAGAAATACATACAATTGTTTAGTAAATTTATAACCAAAGTTCCTATCCCTTCTGCAATATCACTTTGCAAAAATGCTTCATTTTTGAGCATTATATCTCTGGCAGAGCTGGACCAGGATGAGTGAGAACTTGCATAGCCTGGATAGAAAGTCTTCTTAAATTCTGTGTCCTAGATTCCTCACTTACCTCACCCGTTATTCTGCCCTGATCTCCTATGTTAGTTATCTGTTGCTGTGTAACAAATTATCCTAAATCTTTTTTGTTTAATTTTTTTTTAACGTGTATTCATTTTTGAGAGACAGAGAGAGACAGCATGAGCAGGGAAGGGGCAGAGAGAGAGGGAGACAGAATCCAAAGCAGGCTCCAGGCTCCGAGCCATCAGCACAGAGCCCGACGCGGGGCTTGAACCCACGAACTGCAAGATTATGACCTGAGCTGCAGTCGGACACTCAACCGACTGAGCCACCCAGGCGCCCCTCAAACTATCCTAAATCTTAATGGTTTAAAACAACCAACATTTCTTATTGCACAGTTTCTGTGGACCAGGAATCCAGATGCAGCTTAATTGGGCCCTCCATCTCAAGGTCTTTTATCAGACTGGGATCAGGGGGTCAGCCAGGAGCTGTAGTTTTCTCAAGGCTTGACAAGGAGACCATGTGCTCTCAGTCTCATTCATATGCTGCTGGAAGGAGTTGGTTCTTCATGGGCCGATCAGATGTGAGGGCTTCAGTTCCTTGCTGCCTTTCAGCAGCAGACCTCCCTTAGTTCTTTGTTATGTGGGATTCTCCACACAGAAGCTTACAACATGATAGCTTTCTTCATCAGAGAGAGAGAGAGAGAGAGAGAGAGAGACCATTAACAAGGATATCTTACCACTTTTGGCATGTGCTAGTCATTAGAAGTAGGTCATGGGAATCAGCACACACTCAAGGGGAGGGGATTGCGTAAGAACGTGACTATCAGGAGTTGGGGATCATTAGGAGTCATCTCAGAAAGCTTCTCACCAACTCTCCCTTACACTCCTTTGAAAGCCATGCCTTGTTCTTTTTTGTCTAATTCATTCCTCCTTCTCCCCCTCCTCTTCCTCTTCCTTCTCTTCCTCCTACCTTTCTTTTTCTTATTCTTCTATTCTAACTATGTCATCATGCTTGGTAAAATGTAATACACTGGTGTTTATTGGTAAATGGATTGATTTGGAGTTTCATTATTTTACTATTTATTTGAAATATTCTTTTGTTCTTTACTTATTTATTTTTTCATCATGGTCAGTGGACTCTTTAACCCCCATCCTCTATATTCCCCATCCCCCCACCCACCTCCCTTCTGGTAATCATCAGTTTGTTCTCTGTAGTTAAGAATCTTTCTTGCTCTCTCTCCCTTTGCTCATTTGCTTTGCTTCTTAAATTCCACATATGAGTGAAATCATATGGTATTTGTCTTTCTCTGACTGACTTATTTCACTTAGCATAATATCTCTCTAGCTCCATCCACGGCATTGCAAATGGAAAGGTTTTATTCTTTTTATGGCTGAATACTCTTCCATTGTGTGTGTGTGTGTGTGTGTGTGTGTGTGTGTGCGTGTGTACCACTTCTTCTTTATCCAGTCATCTATCAGTGTATACTTGGGCTACTTATTTTGGTTATTGTAAATAATGCTGCTATAAATATAAGGTTCATATATCCCTTTGAATTAGTGTTTCGTTTGAATTAGTGGATTTAATTTGAAAGATTTTTAAGTTATCTAATATGTTCTAAAAAGTAAGACAGCAGACCATACCATCTGGGAGCTGACCTAGCATTACCAGATAGGCCTTGGTGTCGCTAGGAGATGATCTGGGACTCAGAGGTAGCCCGCAATATTCTTGTGTTGAATGTAAACACTTCACAGGACATCATCATTTAAGGCCATTCAGTGACTCTAATGAAGCAACACGAAAAAGACCATTGTCCAAATGACAAAAATGACTGCTCATACCCCTATTCTGGCTGATTATCAGTGACTGTGACTTCATTGCCAGTTGCAGCACCAGCACGCTTTGTCTTCTCACTTCCTAAATAAGAGCTCTGAAGATACCCAATGGTAGAATTACCCTAACTTCTTGACAGCATCCAACCCAGTACAAAGCCTTACTTCCTTGAACCCTCTTCAAAATCACTGAAGCCAAAGCCCAAGTCCTGCAATAAATCCTTTCTAACATCCTCTAATGGAGACACACCATGGCTCTCCCAGGTGCACTTTTACTCTCATGGTGACAGATCACAAAATTAATTTTCTGCAACTACAGGTGGTCTGTAGGTATAAGGCATTGGTCATTCCAATCATTCATCTTAAAAGTGATATAGATTAACCATCATGGACTCTTTGGGAAGGATTTGTTTGCTATTACACAACAGCCTGTGGGGAATAAGCTTAGGAGTTCCCAGAGCCTGCACTGATGGGTTAACAAGGCATAAAGAATTAGAAATCCATAGGATGAACACACCCAAGTTTGGGTAAGCAAGATTAGGTAAATAAGATTAGGTAAATGGGGCAAAGGTCCCCAGTATAGGACAATAGCAGAAAGCTGCTTTCAAGGGAAGGAAGAACCAAATTAGGTAAAAGGGTAAATAGGGCTATAGACCACAGCTGGGCGAAGTTGCCCAGAGCAGAGCTAATTAGCAAAAGAACGGTGCCTTGTTGACCCTGAGATGGCTTGCTCTGTCTTTCTTCTCCCCTAGGCCAGTTTAGGTAAACAGAGGTGGGGACTCATGTTTGCTGTAAACAACCTTCCACCCAGCACCAGAATCTTGTTTTGTATTGACCCAAACCCTAACACCACATACCTCCAAAACCCTCTTTTCCCCCACGCCCATGAGCTAATGAGTTAATGTTCACTGTTTCATTGTCTCTCTATGCATGCCCATCATGCTTGTAAGATTTCTGATCTTAATAAAAACAGAGCAAGGACCCTTACTCGGGGCTCTTGTCTCCTCTTGGACATTAGCCTCTCTCGAATTTTTAGTCCTGCGTCCCGTTCTCTTATTGGACAAGAGAGAACTCTGGACCCAGAGTCTACAACAGCCTTTGTTTCTTTCATAGTTTTTTCAAAACTTGATTTATGACAACAAAGATAGTATTCCATTTCACTGGCTATAAGTTGCATGATATCTCTGGTGGAGTATCATCTGGTTCTGAATAGCCATTAAGCCAATACTAGATCCAGAGAGAAAAAAACTAGACTCATTCTCTTTTGATTCTTACCCTTTCCCCAAATGCAAAATACATAACACTGATTTACTAATGCTGATTGCCTAGCAAAAACTGAAATATACTTCCCTGGGAAGCCACCACAATATTGTTCTACCACTGAAAGTTTGGCCTATTTTCTCCAACAGCACCCTGCCTATGTGATGGTCCCTGACTAAGCAGGAAACAGCCACATTGGAGTCTAATTTTCCCAGCCTTCAAATCCATCCATGATAGAAAGTTTAGCATTTACAGAAGAATGTTACCACCTTTGTAGTTCCAGAATATTTTGAATGGAAAACTGTCATAAAAAGCTAAATGCTATTAAACTAAATTCCGTACCTATACTTAGTTTTTTCTGAGCTTTAGATCAGTCATATGTAAAGAAATACAAGTTGGCATAACAAATACTTACATTGATGCAAGGCAGCCAGTTTTTATTAATGGTGGATAGAGAGGACCTCACTATCTTTAGGCAAACAGATAATTAAAGAAAGTATACCAATGCCATTGTTGGTATACTCTGATGTAGTCATTTTCAGTTGCATTCAGTTGCAATCAGTTGCATTGGTAGACATTTTTAAAAGATTATTGTTGGGTAATTAGGATAAAATAAGCGATTTCTGCTACTTGTCTTAATAACAGATGTGAATTGGATCTATGGCTTAATCATTTTAGAGCTGGTCAGTCATTTTATTATTAAAATTATTATTTAATAATGTATTATTTAATTAAATTTTCTATAAATTTTTATTAAGTTTTTTATTAAATTTATTCTAAATGTTAAATTCTTATATAGAAATGGGAATGAGCATACACCTTGTAACTATTCCTTGTATTTTTTTTTCTTTTTGAATAAGTAGAGAAGAAGTCCTAGGGAAAAAAAAGGTGAAAAAGAACAACATACACCTTCAGTATACAACAACAAACGCCATTTCTGTACAGAGACAACAGTGATATTTTGTAAAGAGTTGTAAATTTTTTAGGTGAGGGAGTGTGAATTGCTTGCTTTTTGCTTTTTGTTTCATTTTCTGTTTTTACTTTTTAAAATCCAGACATAGCCTTATCTTCCTTGGACCATAGAACTAAAAGATTAAATCGCCCTGTAAAACATTAATCAAAAAGTGTGATCAAAAATGTTGGCCATATTGTTTCAGGGCACATGGTGGCTGGCAGAGGACAAGGCAAATTAAATTTGCCTACTACATTTTAAGAAGAATGCTTTCCTAAGTGTTCTAATCAAAAGCAAGCACGTTTCCACAGACCAGGATTTGAAAATAGAAGAAGATCAAAAGATCCCTAAAACATTAATCTGATATATGTTGGTAAATGATATCACTGAAGAAAAGAGTGGATGTGATATCTTCAAAATCAGCAATAAGGTGGCTCTAGCAGGACCAAATTTAATAAAAGTCAAAAAAAGTAAATGGAGAAAAAGGCACATAATTTAGGATGAATATAGGAGAGGCACAGATGTCTCAGAATAGTTTCTAGATATAGAAATCCTAGAATAACCCGAGGCTTATGAAAAAAGGTAAAGGCAAGAAAATGGTATTTTTTCCCTTATGTTTGGATATATAAGAAAAGGAAGAGGTGTGGCCATTGCCCAGCACAGATGATGTAACATGATGGATGACAAAATGGGAAGCTCCTCAAATTTTGTTTTTATCATCTTCTCTATTTATACTTAAACAGATAATCTTCGGGCAAAAAGTTTAGAATGAACTTTGGAATAAGAGAAAAGATCCTGAAAATAAGTAGCAGGAGTTTTTTTTTTTTTCAACGTTTATTTATTTTTGGACAGAGAGAGACAGAGCATGAACGGGGGAGGGGCAGAGAGAGAGGGAGACACAGAATCGGAAACAGGCTCCAGGCTCCGAGCCATCAGCCCAGAGCCTGACTCGGGGCTCGAACTCCGGACCGCGAGATCGTGACCTGGCTGAAGTCGGACGCTTAACCGACTGCGCCACCCAGGCGCCCCCGGGAGTTTTTAGTATTCCTACAACTAGTGATAAATCCTAGAAAAGTCTTTGGAAATCTATTTCATCATGAAATGATGAAATATTTAAATATTTAAAATATGCTTCCTACTAATTTAATGCTGGTAGTTTTGTTACCTAAAGCAAAAACCTTTCTGTTTTATAACCACATTCCAGTGCTAGTCGCCTATATTTTTTGACTCTACTGTGATTATGTAATTCATCAATTTAAGGACATTGCCTGTACATGACAGTAGCTGGTTTTTTTCACATCTGAAAAACTATTTGCTATTCTGCCTTTTATTGTAACTGGTAATTACCTAGTCAATCTACTTTAGGCTTCATATAGAACAGTTTTATGAGAGTATAATCCACATATTCCTTCTCTTAAATAAATACAGTCTAAGCAGAACATCATGTTTGAGTTTTACTATATAATGATACTTCAGTAGACTGAATCAAATTTACTTTTGTTACCGTTTTGGTTCCTGTGTATAAACTGAAATTGAGATATTATGCATCAAAATATGTTTCCTCCTTACCATTCCATGCAACAGAGATAAATTGTTTCAGAGGTCCTGACACAGCTTCTTCTTTGAAAAAGTCTTGATTAGCAGTGAAGACGGCGAGGGAATGAAAATAGGGCTGCAAGAAGCATAGAATGCTTGATTATCTACAGTGATGACAGATGGGTGGGAAAGGTGGATAGCCTGAAGTGGGGGAGGGGGAAAGACCATAACCAGGGTCATGAGACAAATGAGGAATGTTTGCAGAGAATCTGCTGGTGAGCAAGGGTAAGGCAGAAACCCACTACCAGGAGGGATTGTGAGAAAGGGAAGGAGAAGTCAACTAAGGAAGTGAGGAAGGAGCCCAGTGGAAGTAGCCTCATGAAGTAGCTCAATTAAGCAGAGCTTGTGACAGAACCATGGGCAAAGGATACATGGCTACAAATCCAGCTTAGACGATTTTCCAAAAGAAGGAGGAATATAATATTTGGTGACACAGGCATTAAATGTGGATGTATAATTTTCTGTATATGAGGATGAGGGAATTCCAGGATGGTCATTACTAAGCCACCTTGTGTTACTAGACACTGGTCTTCCTCACTGTGGCCTTTTTGAGGGCAGGGTCTGGCAGTCTTCATCACTACATGACACAAAGTGTCCCTCATAGAATGGGTATCGAATATGTATGGGATTGAATCCCATGTATGGGGGAGAGAGAGAATCCCAAGCAGGCTCCATGCCCAGCATGGATCCTGACGTGGGCCTTGATCCCACAAATTGAGATCATGACCTGAGCCAAAATCAAGAGTCAGACATTCAACTGACTGAGGCACCCAGGCACCCCTGGATTGACTCTTAAATCTAGCTTGGCAAAAATAGAAAATTTTGGAAATACAGAAATGCCTAAACAAGAAGAGCAACTTCACACTTGAACCTTTCTATGTAGCAGTAAGTTTAGTTAAATTTCCGGTGCAATTCTTATAGTCTTTCCTATACACTTGTATAATTTTACATTTTTTGACAGCTTGGGGAATTATAGACAACAGTAAATACATTTCACTAAATATCTTGTGAACATTTATTAGCCATTTAGTCTTTCTCTAAAGCATGAATTTAATATAACAACTACATATTAGATCATAAATTAATAACAGTAATAACAATAGCAGTGTTATAAGTTGTGGTTGTAGAAGCAAAAATAAAGCAGTAAAAGCACCAGTTGGCAACAAATCCAAATATATATTATGTACTTATTGTATGCAGAGCAAATTCTGAAGTACTCTGTATATATTATCTTATTTTAATCCTCTAAATGACACTATAATATGGGTATTATATGTCATCCACTTTATAACTGAGGGAACAGACTTTCAGAGGCCAACTTATTTGTAGACTTAGGCATGTTGTTAAACATATCAATTATCGACCTTAACCTAGACCTATTGAATTAGAATGTGTAGGGTCAGTTCCAGGATCCATATATTTAAGAAGAAACACGGATGACTCTAAAACTGTCCATTTGGGGAAACACTTGGCAATGTCTTTAACAGATTTACGCAAGATTTAAATGTGGTCTAATGACAAAGTCTGTGGCCACTATACTCCAACGCATCTCAAAGTGTAGATCAGCAGTATTTAACCAGTCTCATATCTTGGTGTATTTAGCCTGTTTGAATGTTTATTATAACTAGTGCTGAGATGAAAATCTTACACATTAGGACTCTTTTTCTGATTATTGTTTAGTATCAAATTCTGTAACTAAAAAAAATAAAAATAATAAACATTACAATTTAGCTCTCTGCCATAGTAATCAGGTGAAATATCAGGAAGTCACCATAGATTCTACTAACATTAACAAACTTGAAAGTTACAGTGATGACAGAGAGAAAGAGATTTAGCTCAAATAAGAATTTGACCCCAAAAAACAGTGTTAGGTCAGTTATGTACATTTTATCATACTCTGAGTCCTCATCCTTAAAGTAACTATTTTTTCCCATTTTATTTTATGAATGAAAACTCCTTCAGAACTTTTTAAACTTTACATTTTTTTAATCATACCATTTAAAGCTGGCCACAGTTTTAACATTAAAGATGAGATGCATGAGAAAACTAAAAGAACACCTAGAAATAAAGTAGGTAGCTTTTTCTTTGTCTTTCTAAAAATAGAAATAGCAAAGACAAAAAATCATGGGACATATTAAGATGCCCAGAGGGGCATCTTTGAATAACTAGAGTAGAGTCATCCTATATAAGAGAGTAGAAACAGAAAATTATTTGTAAGGTACTTATGGTATAAAGCTTATAGTAAAAATTATCTTATAAAAATGTATAAAAATAAATTCTGGAAGAGGTAATAATGGCATTTCTCTCTACATTTATTTTTTGTCTCTCTTTTTAAAACAAGTTATGAATTATTTTGGATACTTTGTTGGCTCTTATTATTTACTGTCTATATTATAGAAGTTGAATTAAAACATACCTTAAATTTTATCCACTTCCAATCTAGGGTACCATTGTATTACTTTGTAGAATATATTGTTTGTGTCTGTCCAGAATACTTCAAATGAAAATTTCAACATAACAGTTTTGTCGTATATTTTGTTATAAACGATGACACAAATTTGCCTGACCTCTGACAATGCCCCCACAATTTTAGACTTATGATGTAGCTACATTATAACTTGATCTTTTCCTTAGTTAAAAAAAAATCTATACCCAAATAGACCCCCACTTCTTCCTTTATTTCCTCTTGTATAAATTTTAAGGAAATAAAATTTTGTAATTTAGAAAGTATTTCCCGGGGAAATAGTTGGCTTTCATAAAACTGAAGTTTTTAAATCTCAATATATAAATATCAAGCCAGAAAATAGCCAAGTTCAACAAATTTTGCAAATATTTTTTGAGCACCTACCGTGTGCCAGAAAATCATCTAGGCTCTCGAGCCCCTTCAGTAAGCTTCAGGAGGAGCACTTAGGAATTTCTGATGGATTAGATGTGGCAGAAGAAGGAAAGAGGAATGAAGATGGTCCCTCAACTTCACTTGAGCAGGTAGTGAATATTCATATTCATTTATAAGACGGGGACATCTCAGAGAAAATATTTATGGAAAAAATCCGTTGTTCTAATTTAGATGCATTATTTCTAAATGTCTGTTACATTCAAACAGCCGTGGCTTGTGCATGCTTATATCTTCTAGCAATAAATTTCGAGGAAAGGTCAAGGCTCGAGAAATTAATTTAAGATTCGTTGTGTTAGAACTCTTCGTCTCATTAGACTTCTTACTATTTGAAGTCATGGCACTAAGAAGATAGCATAGAAGAAAGAGAAGAAAGCCAGTAATTCCCCCCAGATTACTCTAACATTCAGAGGTCAAACAAGGGGTGGGGGCCTCAACAAATGAACTTGAGATGGTGTGACTGAGGAGACAGAAGGAAATTAGGAGAATGTTATGTCACAGGAACAAAGATAAGAAAGCATATAAGACAGACTAGTTTTTTTGCATACTGTTGAGTTGAAAAATCCAGACCCATTGAGAACACTAACTTAGGTAACATGGAGGTCATTGGTGATTCTTACAAGAATAGTTCGGAAATACAGTTTTCAGAGAAAATGGAAGACCAGGAAGTGGAGAAAGACATAAGAAACCCTAAGACTAATGTTTCAGGAAGAGGGGAATGATTAAATTCATATAGACACCTACTTTGTGTTTAACATTTATTCACTGTTATACCTTACAGATGTTATATTTTTCAATTCAATTGAGAAGTGACTCTCAGGAAACCTTTATCACTTTATGTTTATTGAATATATTTATATCATATAAAGTCTTTCAAATTTGGCTTGGAAATCCTGTGAGAAAGACAGTGTTTCTCTTTTCTCCATAAGCACTCGGAGCCCAGGGAGGTTAACTTTACACTTGGGTGCTGTTGTAATAATGCTGCTCTATGCTTTTAAAGGCCCAAATATATACCTCCAGTTGAATTATTTACATTCAGAATTGTTTTTTACAAGCAATATGTCCATTTTGAACACATAGGTTTTTATACAAAAGATTTCTAAATGAAATATTACTGTAGTCTTCAATTAAAGTAGTTTTATCACAAATCTTTCAAAGAGCAATATTCACAACTTCTTTAAAATGTTGGATAGCATCAGAGAATTTCTCAAATGCATAAAAATGCATAAATTGAAGTTTCTCAATTTGTAATGACTTATGGCAATAAAATTGAATCATAGCTTCTCAGGAAATGAGAGCAGAATAAGAGTATGCATATATTTTATGAATGCCATTTACACAGAATGCTGTAAACATTTTTTTTTTTCCTGAATGGGCTTTTTAAAAAGTGAGCTAAAACTTTCAGTTACATCTATTTATTTGCTGGTCCATTACAAGCATTTCTATTTGTTAAATCAGTACATGTTTAAATGTAATATTTACAAAGTAGTATGTAGATGCTAATTTATAATTAAACTTGGTGTCTTGGGGAAAAGATCATTGTTTCCTCATGCATAAGCATATTTTCAGGAACCTAGAAGACGCAATCACAAATGTTTTTTTATAAAAACAGTTTTGGGGCGCCTGGGTGTCTCAGTACGTTAAGCATCCAACTTAGGCTCAGGTCACGATCTTGCCATTTGTGGATTTGAGCCCAGCCTCTGCTCTGTGCTGACAGCTCACAGTCGGGAGCCTGCTTTGGATTCTGTCTCCCTCTCTCTGGCCCTCCCCCACTCACACTCTGTCTCACTCTCTCTCTCAAAAATAAATAAACATTAAAAAAAATTTTAAAAAACAGTTTTCCAAGCTAGGCCTCTCCCAAATTTTACTACCAAAAATGTTAGTACCAAAGAGCAGAAGTTCATCCCTCCCCCAAACAAAATCTCTAAACTCATAAGGAAACAATGAATAAGAATCATCACAAACAGAAACCGCAAGATCAGATCTCAAATATTATAGGTGTTAGAATTACCAAAGACATAAAGTGAAATAAGTATGTTTAATAGATTTTTAGAAATAAGAAAGAGAGTTGATAGTTTGACAAGAGACAGTGAACATCAAAATTTACTTGGCAGATTTTTAAAATAACCCATAATATTTCTAGAAATAAAAATGACAAACCTTGAAAATAGCAAATAAATGGAGAAGTAAAACATTCTATTAGATACTATTAAAAAGAGAATTAGTGAACTGGAATATAGATATGAAAAATAATCCAGAAAGCAGACAGAAAAAAGACGAAAGTACACTATTGAAATTAAACAGTAAAAACAAAACAAAACAAAACAAAACAAACACCTGTTCTCATGGAGCCTCATGGGGTAGATACCAACAGAAAGCAATAAACATAATAAATACATACACATGCATACTAATACATGTATATATAGTGGAAAATATTGAGTGGGAGTGTCTATGGAAAGGCACATGCATAATTTTGTATTTCAATGGGTAGACCTCATTGAAAAGTGATACTTGAGTAAAGCCTTAAAGTTGGTGAGGGAGTTAGTCATGCAGATATTTGAGGGAAGAACATCCCAGAACAATCTTCATAAAAAGAAGAGGGTAAGTCTGACATATTTGAGAAATAGCCAAGAATCCAAAATTGAAGGAGACCAAGCAAGAGGAAAATTGTAAACAGTTAAGTCAGAGAGGTAGCAAACATCTTACCATGTAGGATCTTTTGACCAGTGTAAGGACTTTGGCTTGAATGCTGAATATATTGAGTAACCATTGGTGAGTGTTGAGCACAAAAGTAACATGATCCAAAGTGTATTTTTAAAGGATAAATTTGGTCCTCTATTGATTATACACTGTAGTGAAAAAGTGCAAAAAGTCAATAAACATAAGCTATTATTACTGATTTTATTATTTCATAGTATCTTTTATAGAACTGCCATGGAACATATCATGAACTTTTAGAGTCACTTGGTAGAGGTACAGGAAAAGTTCAAGGTGTCCTCTAGATTCCTTTTATAACAGAAGGTCTAATGTCAATCTTGGACGTGGGCAGGAACATGTCAAGGGTGCCAGGTTGAGGAGCTGAGATGGGAATAGTGGAGGCAAGGTATAAATTATTCATTTTCCAAGGCCAGCATAGAAGCTTAGCAGATGGGAACTTGCTATGCACTCAGATAAAAGTGGTTCAGTCACTAGCTCTTTCTATCTGTAACACAGGACGAATCTCTGAATTTGGATCTGCCTTTGTTTCCTTTCTATTGTTACGTATTGTTATGTATTGTATTGTTATGCCATATATACAGAGCAGTATATGAAATATAAATAAACACCTATTTAACTTCCAATACTAATAAATAGTAGTACTTCAAAAGCCCTATCAGGAATGGTTCCTCAATCACCTAATTTAGTCACCCTCTTATCCCTAATTTTTAATCACTCACCCTCAGAATGACTTCTATTCAAAATTTTGTGATAATTATACCTTTGTTTTCATTATATTTTATTTTACCACCTATGTATAAATCCCTGAATGATAAATAATTCTTCTTTTTCCCCTCTTAATTCACTGACTTATTCAATACATACTCATTAGTTCAATATGTGTTCTTCTGTGATTTACTGTTTTTACTCCATGTTTATGAAATACATTTATGTTAATATAGGTCATTATGACTTACTTATTTTCACTAATATATAATATTACATGGCAAGAATATACTATAATATTTTGTACAACTACACATTTGTGGACACTTGGGTTGTTTCCAGAATTTTTTGCTATGGCATGTACATATGTCCTATAGAAAACATTATGGAATGTAATTTCTGGATCACTATTACTAGATGCCAAACCACTTTCAAACCACTTTCAAAAGTTTTTTCTGAAAGTTTTTTCAAAAATACTAATGTCCCCTCCCAGTGCAGACGGTAAGAGTTTTCTTTCTTTACCATGCATACCAGCACTCAATATGTCAAAAATTTAATTTTTTTTTGCCAATATGGACTTCGTATTTTTATTTTGCATTGTGTTTTAATTTGTATTTTTCTAATTTCTATTAAAATACAATGTTTTCATATATGTCTTGATCAATCAGGTATTCTCTTTTATTCTGTTATGTCTTCTGTCCTTTTCTCTTTAGTTTATTTTACTATATCTTATGATTCTTTTGAAAATAAATTCAAATGTAAACTTAAACCTTGCTTAGTCCATTCAGGCTGCTATAACAAAATGCCATTGATTGGGCTGCTTATAAACAACAGAAATTTATTTTTCACAGTTCTGGAGGCTGAGAAGTCCAAGACAAAGGTTATGAAAGAGTCAATGTCTGGTGACAGCCTACTTTCTGGTTTATAGACTGTCTTCTCATATAGTGAATGGATGCAAGGAATCTCTCCAGCATTTCTGTTTTAGGGCACTAATTCCATTCATAAAGCCTCCACCCTCCTGACCTAATGACCCCTAAAGTCCTTCCTAATACTATCACATTGGAGGTTAGGATTCAGTATATGAATTGGGGAGAAACACCAATATTCAGTCTATAGCAAACAAAAACATAATATAAATTAAACACACACATACAGTTATATGTACACACATTCTAGATAATAGTCCTTTGTCAGCTATATATGTAGCAAATATTTTCTCTCACTCCATAAATTATCTTTTTACCATCTTTAAAATAACTTTTAAGTAAACGGGACTTATAATTTTAAATAACCAGGTTTACCAACTTTGTGTTATGTCTTAAGAGTTCCTTCCTTTTCCAAAGTGATGAAAGGTAATACTTTTCTGTATTACCTTTTCAAAGCTTTAAAGTTTAACTTCACATTTTTAGACCACCTGTGACGGATTTTAGAGTATGATGTAATGTAGGGGTCCAATTTTATTTTTTCCTTATAGGGAACTAATTATCCTAACATGATTTAGTGATTATTATTCCCTATCTTTACCACAAAATATCCTTAAAAAATTAATTTTTGACATTAGGTAAGACACCTACTCAACATGTTCTTTTTCAAGTGTCTGCTGTCTATTTCTTGACATAGTCACTTCAATAAATATTTTACAATCATATTTTAAGTCCATCAAAAATGTAGTGACATGTTTATAATTACATCAAATCTACAAATGAATTCAGGAAAAATTGATATCTTAATGTTGAGTGTTCAAATCTATAAACGTGACTTTTTTCAAGATACCTTTAAGATTTTATTGTCTAACTTTTTATCGTTAAATAGGAATACAATATATTTTGTATTTTTTAATCTACTTACCTTGCCGAACTCTGTAATTCTAATGTTGCCGTGGGTTCCCTTTGGAATTTTCTATGTACAAAATCTATAAATAATAGCTTTTTTAAATTTTTAATCTTTGTATCTTTAATTTCTTTTCCTTCTCTCTTACAGCAGTGGGTACAAACCTCGGTGCAATATTGGGAAGAATTTATATTATCAGACTTCCTTCTTTCAGATCTCAAATACAACACTTCTGATATTTCACTGTTAAATGTGATGTTTGCTATATGTTTTTGTAGACACTCTTTATCTGGTTAAGAGTATTCCTTTCTCCACCCATACTGCTATATGTTTTCAATCAGAAATAATTCTGACTTATATCAAACTTTTTCTGCATCTATCCTGATGGACATATATTTTTTCTATCTTCATCTACTAATTCATCTATTCATGTATTCTTTGGATAGACCTTGATAATGGTGAATAATCTCTTTTAAAATATATCATTGAAGTCAGTATGTTCATATCATACTTGAGATTTTGCATCTTTTTCATGAAACATGTTAGCCTACATTTTTTTTTTTTTAATTTTCCTTTTTAATGCTTATCCTGCCAGGTTTATTTTCAGGGTTCTGCTAGCCTCATAAAATGAGTTGTATTTAAATGTCTTTAACCAAAAGAAACCATGTATAGCAATAATAATAGCTTCATAAAACAAAGAGCTGAATATGTCCACTTTTATATACTCCTTCAGCCAATAATTCAACAAATACATATTAAGAACCTACTATATGTCAGGTATTCTAGTACTGGAGACACAGTGGTGAGCAAAATTGGCCAAACTGTTTGTCTTTGGGGAGCTTATATAGAGGGAGACGAGACAGAAAATAAATAAATACATAAAATATATAATTTGACAGATGATGATAAATACCACAAATAAATACAAAGCAGGAACAAAGGGAAATACGAAATACTGGGGAGGGACAGGGATCGCAATTTTATTGGTATTAACACACAGTACCTCTGTAAGGATAACCTTTGTAAAAGGGCCTGAAGGAAGTGAGGGTGAAGAGTTAGATATTTCTAAGAGAGGCATTTCAACTTCCCACTCTTCAACAATATCCTTACCCTTTATATATAATCCCTTTGTAATTTAATCCTGACCCTTTCTCCACCCTGCCTCACTAGAATCTCCCTCCTGTACCTACCCCATACACACATTGAATCTTTGTACTTTTTCTCAGGAGCTCAGTAAAGTTTTCCCTACCTAACTTGTAAAGTAACCAAAACATTTTAAATTCCTTACAACCTTTCATAACAAATTTTTAAAAACAAAAAAAAATAAAGAAAAATAAAAACCAAAACCCACAAGTTTCTTCTTCAGTTGAGATAAGACTCCACATAAGATAAAAAGAGACACACTATGCTGTTCATCAGCTATAGATTTTGTTATATTATTCTTATGGTTCTAAAGAAGGAAATCAAATATATTCCATTTTCTCTGGGTTCAGCCTTAATGAAGCATTGACATTTAATTATTGTACCAAATAGTTTGGGTAAGTCAGACATTAGGACAAGCTCGGGCCCATACAGCCATTTGTGCATTATCAAACACTCAAAATAAGTCTCTGGGCACAAAATTGGCCTGAGTGCTTAAAATTCAACACTCCTCGCCATGACTTTTTGGCTGTTGAGGGTAGGGGAAAAAAAAAAAACCATAAAGAATGCATAATATATGTGTACTTTAACATCTTGAAAATAACTATTTTAGCTTTGTTCTTTTATGAGATCATATATATATTTTTTTTTTAGATTTTTCTCAGTTTCAGGCTACATGGCCAAGCACATTTGTCATTTCCTATTTTAATCCTGAGAGAGAAATGTTAATCTAAGTGTATTTCTCCTGTGATGAACTTTTAGGGCATCTGTCTGGGATCAGAGATTTACCAACACATTACAAGACTGCCTGATGAACTGTGTTGGGAAAATTTTTTCTCCTCTTAAATATGTTTGAAAAATGGATCTTGAGTGGAAAATCCCTGTGTATGCAAAAGCATTTATTAAAATTAATAGGATCTGCTTACAATGTTTGTAATAGTGCCAGAGGAAAGGCAAATAATAAAATAAAATTTTGTTCTTGCTACATTAATTCTCTTATTTGGAAAGCATAGTTCTGAGGCTCTCATAGTACAATACAGTCAATGAGAATAAATGGGATTTGGAAAAAATACACCGAAGCTTATATCCTACCTCTCCTCATTATTATCTGTGACCTTGAGCAAGCTGCATGTACCTCTTTGAGTTTTTATTTTCTTCTCCTATAAATAGGTTTAATAACACTTACCTTTAATAACACCACAGTGTAGCAGTGAGGATCAGAATTAAGATATACACCTGACACAAGTAAGTAATCAACAACTGGTAACAACCGTATTTGACAAAGAAGAAAGAAATGAACATTTTGGAAAATAGATATTATAAAATAATTCTTTTGCCTTCCAAAAGAATATTTCACTTTGGTAAAAGTTTTATTTTTCAACAGTAAAATTGGCATAATTATAGGATGACCCCAGAATTTTGTAAGAAAGTAGTGGAATAATAGACTTCAAGTGTTTATGACAGTGTCTGGTAAAGAGCATCTACTCCATAAATGGTTGCTGTTATTAATGTTATTACTGGTAAAATCATTATTAAAAACAGATTTCTTTTTCAACAAGAAACTCATTCCTTAAGAGCAGGTGAATTTTGGTTATACATCTTTTCATAGTGTTACAGACAGGCTTGCTTAAAGTTGTGAGCAATGCTCAGCCATCACCAGGTGGTAACTATAGATAACATAAAATGAAAAATACAACTTAAAGCAGATTAATGCATGAAATTATGAGTGATTTATATACAACTTAACTCATTTCCAGGGATAAAACATTTATAAAAACTAGAAGTATAAACCAGTGACTGGAAGATACTCCCCAACATTGAGAAGAGGACAATGAGATGAGAGGTAGAAGTAAAAAAAGACTTTGTGTTTTTTTTTTTCTTTTTAAATAATATATGCCTTAGAGAAACAAACAAAGAAGACTGAGCAAATATGACAAAATGTTAATAGTTGGTAATTTAGAATAGAGGTGAATTATAAGATTTTTTTTTGGGGGGGGCATTGTTCTCTGTACTTTAAATTTCTCAAGATAAATTTGTAAAGGTGTTCAAAATATGAAAGAAGAGAAGCCAGGTGTATCGATGGATACGTCCATGACTGAAATCACCATGGTGTCATGGGAATGCTCTTGATACAGAGGCAAAGATCTATTTCAAGACAGATCTTGTTGGGAAGATAGCATTCAGACTGAGTAGCAGGCTGGCTCAGCAGTGAAAAGGAAAATTCGGTGTTCTCAAAACTTGCCTACTCCTAGGAGCTGACTAAATCTGCTCAGAAGCCATGCCCTTGGGTATCATTTGCAGAACTGTTTTAAATACACCCGTCATTAGGGAACCAGTTCACAGAGGTGACAGCATAAGGGAAATCATCTCTCTCTGCTCTCATGTCCTGGATCTTTTCAAATAGAAGAGGTCAGCTTCGGGTCCTTTTGATGACAGCCTCAATGCTTCATCAGATATAAACTGAATTCCTAAATGCTGAGGGGAAAATAAAGTGTCCATCTGCCGAGTGTGACCCTGACCTTTCCTCTGAGGAGATTTCTTTGGACAGTACTCAGCTCTGCAGTTTGCCTTGAATTGGACATAAACAAGCAGCTGAATGGTTGTCTAAAAGAAAAATAATATGTGGCAGGCCAACCACATTCTATGTATTTCTTTCTCCAGGAATTCTAGTGTTTTTCTTAAATGCTATATTGATTTCCCTTCATTTTAGCAAATGAAATTCATATAGTCACACTGTTTCATTTTCTAGTAGCTAATACAGATTTTGTGCTCTAACAAAATCCTACCATATCCCATTTATTTTTCATTTTGGAGTTGAATTATTTGATTTCTAGTAATTGCTTCAATAAAATGGCTCCAGGCCATCTGTCAATTCTTTCTGTTGCTTTCCTAGGTATTTAAAGATGGAATCTGTCTGTAAGTTAGGCATTTGTAGTTTTATCAGCAGCTTGCTGATATTTGCCACCAAAGGCCTTTACCTTCCACTCTTAAGATGAGAGGGCTGATAGGTAATTCCTTTTAGCATATGAACAGAGACTTTGTTTAAGGAAAGTCAACAAGGAAAATAATTTACTCAACAGGTATATTTAACCGTGATTACTTGTAGTTTCTTGAGGAATTCCTGGTAAGAGTCCTAAGTAGGTAGGTACGTAGGGAGGTAGGTGGATAGGTAGATAGATAGGTAGTAGATATAATAGTTAAACAGGTAAGATGATAGATAAATACACATATATCATCTAGATAGATAATGTTCCAATACATAGATGATAGATGATAAATAGATGATAGGTAAATGATAGATAGATAGATAGATAGATAGATGATAGATCTAAACAGAGTAAAACTCCTTTATTACTTAAAAATACTGATTTATAAAATTTTACTGGATTTGTTCTATGAAAATATCTACTTCATAAAGCAAGGAAGACATGTGTATCAGACAGGTTTCCTGCTATAGCTGCTCTCATATCTTCAGCAGGAAGCATTCCTGCAGAGAATCAATACTTTATTTCGGGGATAGCCTTTTAGAAATATTAACAAGTCAGGACATGCTGCTCCAACAAAGATAATTAACACCTCTGTTCGGCTCTGAAATTGTTCTGTAGCAGTTGAAAAATAACATGATACTGTGTGAGCTGACAGAATTTAATTCCAAAATGATGTTGAGTTTGTTCAGAAAGATTTGGCTTTGTTAAAAACTCTCTTTCATTGGTTTTTGTCATGCTCCTATAGTACTCTAAGTGGATTCATTTACTGTAATACTAAGACAAATCCTAATCATTATAAATTCACACCTTTCCTAGTGTCAAATATAGTAGATTCCAAGCCCTTACGTATTATATGCTGTTTTGCGATTCTCTCTTCTACACAATGTTTAACAAGATCACTGATCATATTCACATCTAACCAACTAACTCCTTAGCTTATATTTTTGCTGATTGCTTTTCAATAACAAAAAAGTGCTAGATGATCTCCAAACAAATCTCTCTGAGACTATTTTAAACATTCTCTGTCAGTTCATCAAATTCATTTTCAACTTTACAGTGAAGGTATTGACACTGAAAGAAATGTCCTCTTTGTTAATATTTTACATTATAACCTCATGAAGAGATTATATTGACATAGGGGTAAAAGGGAGAGCAGAGATTGAGTAAGCAAGGCATCGGGAGGCAGGGAGATCAGAAAGGAGGCTCACCTGGACGTATATTTTTATAATTGTGCAGGCATAAGATTAGCAAAGAGATATGTGAGATACCATTAGAGAAATTCAGAAGATAAAATGACAAATCACCAGCGGTAGGAATAAAAATCAGGTGGGCAGCAACAAAATGGAAAAATATTATCAGGCAAAGTCAGTTGATTTCCTAAACTTACAGGTTATCCAAGATTGATTTGCCAATCTTTTGTACACTCATTTCTTGCTTCATCATTGATTCATATGAACGTTAGCCAAGAGTGTACTAAGTACAAACACATGTCTGAGGAAATGTCAGAAATATTAACAGGCGAGGACATTTCTTTCCAGGTCAATCTCTTCATTGCAAAACTGACAATGAATTTAGTGAACTGGTGGGCATTACTCCCTTTAGCTACTCTAAGCTATTCATGGGGCAAAATAGACTTGAATCAAGTAAACTGACCCTTGTTAGTATCATAGACAGCTAATTACCTGTACTTTCTGGTGAGATTCCATATAATATGAAAGGGCCTCAGGAGAAAACATTTCAAAATATGTTTCCTGTCAAATCGTGCTGCCTGGCAATACCCTGCACTGTTTATGAGCAGAACATGTTTATGAGCAGAACATGTGTTGTTGTGTTTGGCTAAACTTTTATTTTGAAGTTTATTCCTTCCCAAAATGCATGATAGGCAACCTTTAAGAAGAAATACCAGTGTGCCATGGAATGGAGGGAGGAACAAAGACTTGCTCTGAGATTTGAAGTCCATTGTAAGTAGGTGAGGCTGTTGGATGCTCTTCTATCCTGAGTCTTTTGAGCATCACTAAAGAATGGGATGCCTGTTCCTTCCTATTGATTTTAGGGAAATGGGATATAGCTTTCTGCCAGCATGTTCTGGACACAGTCCTTCCCAGAGACAGAGGGCTGGATTGCATGACCTCTCAAGGTCCTTTCTGAATCTGTAATCTGATGCCATGACTAAAACTTGGTGTTCTATTCCAAGACAAGGAATTAAATATTTATAGGTAAGTTTTTCATCTAATGATCTTGTTTCCTTTTATATTTAATTCCAGCAGTTGGTTTGAGAAAGCCTAAAGGTTCTATTCAAAATTTTATGAATCCCTAGGCCCACCAGGTTGTTAATTGGATGGTATATTACTATAAAGGAAGTGAGAAATGCCTGGCATAATTGTATAACGTTTGTTTTCTCTACTCTGTGGGAATTCTCAGGGGTTTCATTAGCAGATGGTTACTGAAAGCCAGCATCTTGGAGTCTGGACTAGTGAATATCATTCTTCTTAATTATTCAACAACTAGCCTGCACAGGTCAGGTCTAAAACACAGATATTAAATTCAGAGCATCCTCAATAATAAATTGCCTTCTCTAGAATTAGATTTTTATTCTCTTCAATTAAGTAATGCTAGGCGTGTGAAACACTAATTTGTCAGAGATGTTGAGTGTTATTTACTTGTGAGTCACCATTAGGTTAGATTTATAAACTAGATCTTTTTCAAAGGCCAAATAGTCACTGTTCATATACTTAACTCAGCAAATATACTAAAAAGCTAAACTAAGGCATTTCTCCAAAAACAACTTTTAGAGACAGAGTCTTTCCCTAGGGTTGATACAGTGATTGAATAAATAAATAAGATAAAGCAGCAAATAAATAGTAGCTATCATAAGTTTCTTGGTGACATTCCAAGTCCTGGAGTTTACCTAAATTGATGGGTTTTGTAGGCCTCCATTGGCACCCCAAACTGATCAAGACCATTATACCTCTGCTTGCATCCTGGTTCTGACTCTTTACAAGTTAGAAAAGGATAAAATAATTCTGTAAACAGTCTTTACCATGTGTTGGTCAATGTTGAAACTTAGTGGTAGATATGTGAGAGTTCATTATTCTGTTATATTTTTTTTGTATTTTTTAAAGTTTCCTATCATAAGTAAAGAACAAAGATTTACAATTTATAAATAGCTGTGCCTTGATCATGTAAAATGGAAAATAACAAATATGGTAAAAAGTAGTAAATATTTGTTGTAAATGTCAGATATCTAATCCAGGCCTTAGCTGTCATGCTAGATAATGTCAATTTAATAATGATCTGTCTAGGGGCGCCTGGGTGGCTCAGTCGGTTAAGCATCCAACTTCAGCTTCGGTCATGATCTCACTGTTTGTGGGTTTGAGCCCCACGAGGAATTCTGTGCTGACAGCTCAGAGCCTGGAGCCTGCTTCACATTCTGTGTCTCCTTATCTCTCTGCCCCTCTCCTACTTGCGCGTGCTCTCTCCCTCAAAAAACAAACAAAATAAACATAAAAAAAAAAAATGATCTGTCCCTGAAGTTTTATCACATTGATGCTGAAGTTGATGTGGATTTCCACCTGGCATAGCAGACTGCATTCCCAAACTCCTGAACTCAAGGGATCCAGCTCTTTCAGGCTCCACTGTGGCAAGCAAATGTTCTAGAAGCAATTTTATCCAGGTTAATATGATTTAACAGCTCTCCTACTTAATACAAAGAGACAACGAACCAGATGATGCATCCTTACATTGACTCTTCCTTTTCCCCTTCCTCATTCCACTTGTCTCCACTTATGCTCTTTGGGATTGACTCTATTAAAGACTAGCATACAGTCTTTGTCTCAGGCACTTCAAGCTCTATTCACAGCTCTGTTGGAAATTTAAATGGGTGGAGGTACCAAAGACAATTTAATGTTAAAAAAACATATTTTGTTGGGTTTTGGGAGAACATCTGGACAATATGTGTCCTTATCACACATGTGTGGAAAGAGAAATAATAAATGCGAAAAAAAAATTGCATCTCATTGGAAGATGAAGATGCTGTTTCAGAGTTGTCCTGTTGGTATGGTACATAAATTGTTATGATGAGAAAAATCTAGCAGTATTTTTCAAAATATGATCCTAGATAGGCACCAAGATAGACCATATTCTGTCTCATAAAACCTCAACAAATTTAAAAGAATAGGAATCATACAACATATGCTTTCAGATTACAAAAGAATTAAATTAATGTATGATCTTAGACAATATTAGAATTAAATTAGAAATAAATAACATATATATAGCTGGAAAATCCCAAAATACTTGGACATTAAAGAACACACTTGTAAATAACACATGCATCAAATAAGAAACCTCAAGAGGGCTGAAAAAATGTTTGAACTAAATGACAATGAAAATATAACTTATCAAAATTATGGTATGCAGAGAAAGTAGGGCTTAGAGGGGAATTTATAGCATTGAATGCATATATTAATAAAGGATAAGGATTTCAGGGGCGCCTGGGTGGCGCAGTCGGTTAAGCGTCCGACTTCAGCCAGGTCACGATCTCGCGGTCCCTGAGTTCGAGCCCCGCGTCGGGCTCTGGGCTGATGGCTCAGAGCCTGGAGCCTGTTTCCGATTCTGTGTCTCCCTCTCTCTCTGCCCCTCCCCCGTTCATGCTCTGTCTCTCTCTGTCCCAAAAATAAATAAACGTTAAAAAAAAAAAAAAAAAAGGATAAGGATTTCAAATCAATAATCTAAGCTCCAATCATAGAGAATAGGAAAAGAAGACCAAATGAAATTCAAAGTTAGCAGAAAAAGGAAATAATAAATATTAGAGTAGAAATAGATGAAATTGAAAATAGGAAATCAATAGAGAAAATCTATGAAATCAAAAGCTCTTCTTTGAAAAACAAACAAAACTGATAAACTGAGAACAGAGATTAGTAATATCAGAAATGAAAAAGGAACATTATCATAGATCCCATGGAAATTAAAAGCATAATAAAGAAATATAATGGGCAACTCTATGTCCACAAAGTTGAGATCCTAGATGAAATGGACCAATTTCTTGAAAGATCACAATCTGTCAAAACTCACAGAAGAATAACTGAGAACAAACTGAGGGTTGATGGCGGGTGGGAGGGGGGAGGGGAGGGGAGGGTTATAAAAGAGGGCATCTTTTGGGATGAGCACTGGGTGTTGTATGGAAACCAGTTTGAGAATAAAGTTCATATATTAAAAAAAAAACTCACAGAAGAAGAATAGGCCCATAACTATCAAAGAAATGGAATTAATAATTAACAACCTCCTAAAACAAAAAGCAACAGACTCCTAAGTTTTCTCTGTTGAATTCTACCATTTAATGAAGAAATTACACCAATTCTCTATAATCTTTTTAAGAAGATAGAAACAGAGGAAATACTCTCTAACTCATTCTCTGAGGCCAGCATTACCCTAATACCAAAACCAGACAAAGTACTAGAAGAAAAAAAAAAACTACATCTGTTATGAATATAGATGTCAAAATTCTCAACAAAATATCAGCAAGTAAAATTCAACAACATATAAAGACAATTATAGGGATGCCTGGGTGGCTCAGTTGGTTAAGTGTCTAACTTCAACTCAGGTCATGATGTCACAGTCTATGGGTTCAAGACCTGCGTCAGGCTCTATGCTGACAGCTCAGAGCCTGGAGCCTGCTTTGGATTCTGTGTGTGTGTGTGTCTCTCTCTGCCCCTTCCCTGCTTGCTCTCTCTCTCTCTCAAAAATAAAGTTTAACAAAAATTTAAAAAAAAGAATTATATACCATGACGAAATATGACCAAGTGGGATTTATCCCAAGTATGCAAGGCCAGTTAAATATTTGAAAAATCTATTAATGTTATCCATCATATCTACAGGTGAAATAAAAAATCACATGATTATATCAATAGATGTTGAAAAAGCATCTGATAAAATCCAACACCCATTCATGATAAAAACTCTCAGTGAACTAAAACTAGAGGGGACCTCCTCAACTGGAAAAGAAACATCTGGCAAAAAATCTAAAGTAATATTATAGATAATAGATACTTGAAGCTTCCTTGCTAAGATCAGCAGTACAGCAAGGATGTCCCCTTTCACCATGCCTTTTCAACATCGTATTAGAAATCCTAATGCTATAAGATCAGAAAAGGAAATAAAAAGCCATAAGGATTGAGAAGGAAGAAATAAAACTGTCTTTTTGCAGATGACATGATTGTTTACGTAGATATTTGAAAGATTAGACAAAACAAACAAACAAACAAAAACACTAAAACCAAACCAAAATAAACAAACAAACAAAACTCCTGGAATTAATAAATGATTATAGCAAGGTTTCAGGATACAAGGTTGACATATAAAAGTCAATTATTTTTATATGCCAGCAATGAACAAATGGAATTGGAAATCACAGACAAAATACCATTTATATTAATACCTCCCAAAATAAAATGTTTATGTATAAATCTAACAAAATATATACAGGATCTATCTGAAGAGAACTGCACAACTCTGGTAAAAAAGAAAGCAGGGAAGACACCCAAGATGCAAGGTAGCTCGCATCCGAGTTGCACGAGACATTCTACATGAAAGGTAAATGAAACAGGAGGCCATACCCTCTGCTGAAAAGAAGGATTAATATAACTTCCTTCACCCAAATTAGAATCCAGCAATCATAGCCTATCATAAACCAAAAGATTATCCCCAGAATATTAAAGTTTATTATTGTTCTATTTTGAAGTCCAAAATACTTTACAATTCTGCAGTTTACATTAAAAAAAAAAAAAAAGAAGAAATCAAAGAAGAACTAAATGAATTGAGAGATATTCCATGTTCACAGATAGCAAGGCTCACAACTAAGATGTCAGTTGTTCCCAACTTGATCTATTTATTCAACACAATCCCAACCAAAATCTCACCAGGTTATTCTGTGGATATGGACAAACTTATTCTACAGTTTATATAGTCTGAATGGAGAGGCATAAGATCCATAATAGCCAATATAATATTAAAGGATATGAACAAAGTTGGAAGGCTGACACAGCCTGATTTTAACTCTCACTAGAAACCTATAGTAAACAAGCTGGTGTGGTATTGACACAAGAATGGATAAATAAATCAATGGAACAGAATAGAGACCCTAGAAATAAACTCATATAAATACAAACAACTGGACTATCCACAAAAATTAACTCAAAATGAAATACAAAACTAAATGTAAAATGCAAAATGATAAAAACTCCCAGAAGATAACCTTTCTCCCGGGTAGGAGAAAACCTCGAAGACATTGGATATGGCAATGACTTTTTAGATACAACGTCAAAGCCTGGATTCATGAAAGAAATAAAGAATTACCTGGATTTCATTAAAATTTAAAACTTTTACTCTGCAAAAGATAATGCCAAGGGAATAAAAAGATAAACCGCAGACTGGGAGAAAATATTTGCAAAACACACATATGATAAAGAAATCGTAATTGTCAACAATGAGGAAAGAAACAACTTGATTTAAAAATGGGCCAAAGTCCTTAAAAGATACCTCCCACAAACAATATGTATACAGACGGCAAACAAGCATATGAAAAGATGTTTCATGTCATATGTCATCCAGGAAATGCAAATTAAATCAATGAGCTATCACTGCACATCAACTAGAATGGCCAAAATTTCGAACACTAATAACACCAAATGCTGGTGAGGATGTGAAGCAGTAGAAGCTCTCATTCACTGCTGGTGGGAATGCAAAACGGGACAGTCATTTTGAAAGACAGTTTGGCCGTTGCTTGCAAAAGTAAACATACTCTTACCGTACACCCCTTGATATTTACTCACAGTAGTTGAAAACTTGTGTTCACACAAAACCTGTACATGGATGTTTATAGCAGCTTTAATCATAATTACCCCAACTTGGGCACAACCAAGATGTCCTTCAGTAGCTGGACAGGTAACCGACAGCACATCCAGCAAATGAATATTTTTTAGCACTAAAAAGAAACTCTCAAGCCATGAAAAGACATGGAAGGATCCTAAATGTATACTACTACATGAAAAAAAGTCAGTCTGAAAAGGCTACATACTGTATGAAATTCTGGAAAAGGCAAAGCTATGAACAAATAAAAAGTTAAAAGATCGTGTTTTCCATGTTAGAAGGGAAGGAGAAATGATTAAGTGAAGCAGGAAGGATTTGGGGGACAATGAAACTCTATTCTACCATAATGGAGGATACGTGTCATTAACACTAGTCAGAACCCACAGACTGTACAACATCAGAAATGTACCCTAATGTAAACTATGCACTTTGGGTTATAATGTCTCAATATAGTACCATTACTATTTTGTGATAGTGGGTTCATCAACTGCAACAAATATTACCCTTCTGTCCCAGGATGTTGACGGTGGGAGAGGCTATGATTATAAGCGGGGCAGAGGGCATATGGGAACTCTCTGTAAACTTCTGCTCAATTTTGCTTTAAACTTAAAACTGCTCTAAAGAACACATTCTATTTAAAAGAAAAAAATTTAAATAAAAATACATGATTCTCATTTTAAAAAATTACCGAAGATGATTCTCAGATGCACCAGGCATTGAGAACCACTGTCCTTTATGTCGGAAAGAAATCACAAAATAAATTTTATGCCAAGCTTTTCACAGTGTAAGAAGCCAAGAGTTGCAAGTCAGTCTCTAAAATATTCCTTTTTAAAAAAGAAAAAGGAGCATAATTCACAAGTCCACAGGCCATGGTTAACTTTTTTGGCTCTACCCTTGAAAGATAAGCTAATGATCTAAACTTCTATCCTAGCCTGACTATGATATGAATGGAAAAACGTTTGGATGAATCAATTAATTAATAGACACTTCCTCCTACATAGAGGAGCTGTGTTTCTAAATTTCAGCTGTGTTACTTAGGAAAAAATAATCCACAGCTGTGGGAGCTGGATTTCTAATTCCATATCTGTTAAAATTTTCAACATGATCACTTTATTCTATTTATGACCACTGCGTTAGTCACCTCATGGAAGAATATTTCATAAACTCTTAAAAAGCCTTTTAACAATCCACATTAAATTAAAATTATTTTAGTTTCTGGGATTTCCTATTTGTGTTAGAATTAAATTTGCTAGGGGTGCCTGGGTGGCTCAATGGGTTAAGTGTTCGGTCGGCTCAGGTCATGATCTCAGGGTTCATGGGTTTGAGCCCTGTGTCAGACTGTGCTGACAGCTCAGAGTCTGGGGCCCACTGTGGATTCTGTGTCTCCCCCTCTCTCTTCCCCTCCCTAGGTCGTGCTCTGTCTCTCTCTCAACAAATAAACATTAGGGGTGCCTGGGTGGCTTAGTCGGTTGAGCATCCGACTTCCACTTCAGGTCACGATCTCGCAGTCTGTGAGTTCGAGCCCCGTGTCGGGCTCTGTGCTGACAGCTCGGAGCCTGGAGTATGCTTTGGATTCTGTGTCTCCCCTTCTCTCTGGCCCTCCCATGTTCATGCTCTGTCTCTCTCTGTTTCTCAATAATAAACAAACGTTTTTTAAAAAATAAACATTAAAAAATTAAAATAAATAAAATTTAAAAGAATAAATTTTGCTATAAGGAAGTTCTTATTTTATTAGAAGATGAATCTTTAGATGTTAGAATATTCTTTGAAACTGTGCAATTTAAATGTGATTTTTTAAAGATAAATACAGTTGATTTTAGACAATGAATTCTTTCCACAAGACTTATACCGACTTGTAATTTTCTGATTTGAATTAATTGTTCTCTCTCCATTTTCCAAGAGCCAACACATAACACTGAAGGAAAAATTCACCCTACTATGTAAAAGTGCTTCCATTGTGAGGTTTCATGTATCATGACAAGTAGTAAATTTGCATACCCAGGCCTAATTTTAGCTTAACAAGTTCTGCCTTGGTCAAGGAAACTGAGCAAAGGTGTGCTCCTGATCTATATAGGAACAAAGAGGGTTTAGGATAAAAGAATATGACATTAAACCTGTCTTTAGGGAGCTTCTGGGCTTATCTGTGGTGCCTGACAGAATGTTCACATAAAAGAGATGTGGTCTCAAGGTGAGCATGTAATAAGGAAGACTCAGGACACTTGTTCTAATATAAAATCAGCCATGGGAAGTATTCATTTGACAGCTCACCCCAAGAGACTAATTCACAAGATGCAGAGTGCATGATACATGAAAACTAACTTTACTACATAATTAAGGCTGACAAAAGAACCAAGAGAGAACATTGTATGGATATATATTAAGTGAGGCCAAGAGCAAAGTGAAAACAATCACACTGAGAGAGTTTGTGTGTTTATATACGCATGCACACCCATGTGTACATACACTTTTGTATATGTATACACATGCATGTACTATTTGGCGGGTGTACACATATATATTATTAAGTATATATAACCATATAATGATATAATGTTATACATTCAATGACTTTACTAAAATCCATAAGGCTGAAGAGCTAAATTCCAATAAAGCAATCTCTCAATAAAGGATGGCTAAAGGAGTAGATAATTCACAATAAATAAATAAATAACGACTGAATCGTTAATAAATAGATGCTGAAGTTCATCAGTAATCAAAAATGGGAATTTCAATTTCATCAAAAATTCAATTAAGAATGAGATTCAGGGGCGCCTGGGTGGCGCAGTCGGTTGAGCGTCCGACTTCAGCCAGGTCACGATTTCACGGTCCGTGAGTTCGAGCCCCGCGTTAGGCTCTGGGCTGATGGCTCGGAGCCTGGAGCCTGTTTCCGATTCTGTGTCTCCCTCTCTCTCTGCCCCTCCCCCGTTCATGCTCTGTCTCTGTCTGTCCCATAAATAAATAAAAACGTTGAAAAAAAAAAAAAAGAATGAGATTCATTTTACTGATAACATTGGTAAGAAGAAAAAGATTGCCGAGCGATTGGAATTCCCGCATAAGCTGCTGGGAGTAATAATGGACCGAACACTATGGGAAGCAGTTTGGAAGAACTAGTAGTAATTATACCCTCAGCCTAGAATTTGTATTTCTAAACCCCCCCAGAGAAACCTTATTGGAAGTTATATAGAAGGATGTTTACTGCAGAATTACGCTTAATAGTTAAAGTTGTAAATATTCTAAATTCCATCCACAGGGGGACGAACAAATATAAATATTTTTATGCTAGACTTCTGACTCAGGTCCATTTAAATGTCTATATTAGATGTCAAAAACATAATGTAAAATGAACAAAACTCGTTGCAGGATACGTACACTATACACAATTATATGTAGATTTAAAAAACTATACAAAGCAGTATTTTCTGTGTGTGTATGTGTGTGTATGATGAAGACATAGATTTAGTACATATCTAAACATCTACTAAATTCATAGTAGTGGAGGGCTCTAGGTTGATGGAAAAAGGGGACAGGAATGTAACTGGGATAAGAGACGTCATCTTTATTTGCCAGGCTTTGATTCTTTTATTTTGAGAATGACGAATATTAACGAGAATATTCATAAGAGTTAACTCTGAAGAGTGATTACATGGGCTTTGATTATTTTATATGTTATACGCTGTCTTTTTAAATGTCTTTTCAGAAGAAGTAAGTTATATTTGGGGAAATATAAGCACCAATGATGGTAGATGAATGAAGTCATGGGCTCATCCAGGGATCTATGTATCTTATAATTATCTTGATTATTTGAATAATTATCTCAAAAAATTGAATGTTTGATCAGAACTATAAATACAGAGAACAAACTGATGGTTGCCAGAGGGGAGGGGTGTTGGGGGGAGGTAGGGCAAAATAGGAGAAGGAGAGAGGGAGATACAGGCTTTTAGTTATGGGATGAGTAAGTCATGGGAATAAAAAGCAGAGCATAAGGAATATATAATCAATGACATTGTAATAGTGATGTAGTGGGACAGATGGCAATTTACTTTCAGTGAACATAGTGTAATGTATAAACTTGTCAAGTCAGTAAGTTGTACACCTGAAACTAATTTAACATTGTTTGTCAACTATGCTCAAATAAAAACAAATTGATTTTTGTCTCAAAATATGAATTTCCATATCAGTGCTATGGATAATTCTCATTAATTTTCTTGGAAGAAGGCATCATGCATATTAGTAAATTTACATTACTGAAACTGCTAATATGAGACTATAGGTATAGTCTTTGTATTAATTGGGAAAAATTGTGTCCGGCCCTGTGAAGCATATAATTACAAAAAAAAAAAAAAGGACGCGGTGGGGGGGGGGGGGGTGCTAATCTAATAGGGCATAAAATCAAAGAACTACTACCCAGATTCAATTTAGGGAATTACAGAATAAGATTTTAATCCCATCGCCACTCTCCTATGTTATTAATTAAGGCAATCATTTTTTTTTTTAACCTGTGCATCTAATCAGTTAAAAAGTAAACTAAAAAGAATGCACTACCAGGGGCTTAATCTGTTTGGGCTGATATAACAAAATACCATAGTTTTTGAGTAGCTTGTAAAGAATAGAAATGTATTTCTCACCATCCTGGAGACTGGGAAGTCCGAACCAAAATGCCACCAGTTTCAGTCTCTGGGGAGAGCCTACTTTCTGGTTCATAGATGGGATCTTTTTACTGTGTCTTCACATGGCAGAAAGGATTTAGGATCTCTCTAGCGTCTTCTTTAATAAGGGCACTAATTCCATTCATAAGGGGTTCACCCTCATGATCTAATGGCTTCCCAAAGGCCCCCACCTCCTAATACCATCACCGTAGGGATTAGAATTTCAACAAATGAATTTGGGGGTAGGAAGACATAAACCTGCACTTCATTGTACCCATTTATTTATTTATTACTTGTTTATTTATACATGTATTTATTTATAATTTATATACCTGAACTGTCATATTAGATGCATTAATTTTTATTAATACAAATTGTATTAAATGTCAGGAAAAGATTAATTTCTCTATTACCTTTATACATAGGAAGTTAATCTTATCTTGAACCCGCCAATGAAACATCTCTCACTCTACTTCGAAGACAACAGGACTACAGAAGCATGGAATGAAATATAAATCTATTTTGGTCTGTTACGCTCTCCAATCTGTGTCTATGAAAATTCTTAAACTGTATTTCTTTACTTGTCTTATTTCTATTGCTACTTAGTTGCCACTTCCTGCTCTGCACCAAAGATGGTGCTTTTAGCCACTAGTCAGTCCAGCCTCATGTAATCCCCAACATGAACCTATGCCATAACCAAACCTTCTCTGGTGCCAAACAGTTCATCCCACCTAACGTATTGAGACCCTGCTAAATCTTCATCCATCTGTGAGCTGACTTCCTTGATCCCCCTTTTTATAAGAATTCTTGTCATGGTGTTTAATTAAATAATGAATGTAATCCATGTTACTTTGTGTTGACTCCTACTTCTCCGTGGTATCTGGAAGTTGTGGTTTGTACAGTTTTGAAAAGCTGCTTTCAGTGGTCCTACCTCAGTGTAATCCCCCAGCATATGGGCATGTCAGTTCTATGCAGTATTGAACCGAGAGCGTGCAATACAGGGGTTAGGTGATCCTTAAAAGATTCTTGGAAGAATGAATGAACCAAAAATTCTATGTTTACAGGGAACATTTTAAAAGTATGGAAGGATGAGGTTTTTATTTTTTTACTTAAAAAAATTTTTTTTAACGTTTTATTTTTGAGAGAGAGGGAGCACGAGCAGGGGAGGGACAGAGAGAGAGAGGAAGAATCCAAAGCGGGCTCCAGGCTCTGAGCTGTCAGCACAAAGTCTGACGCGGGGCTCAGACCCACAAACTGTGAGATCATGACCTGAGCTGAAGTCAGACGCTCAACTGACAAGCCACTCAGGTGCCCCTGGAAGGATTAGTTTTCTAAAAATGGACTTTCGGATTTACTACACATGAGTTTTATCCTTTGAACATCTCATGCCCTTCTAGGTTACCTTTGGACTCATTTAAGCTGAAGATAGCAATAATAGGAAAAGTAGTAGGATATTTAGTCTAGTGAATAATGGCTGGCCCCCCAGGCAAATTCAATCCCAAAGACTGAAATCTTTTTTTTTTTTTTTTTTTTTTTTTAATTTTTCAACATTTATTTATTTTTGGGACAGAGAGAGACAGAGCATGAATGGGGGAGGGGCAGAGAGAGAGGGAGACACAGAATCGGAAACAGGCTCCAGGCTCTGAGCCATCAGCCCAGAGCCTGACGCGGGGCTCGAACTCACAGACCGCGAGATCGTGACCTGGCTGAAGTCGGACGCTTAACCGACTGCGCCACCCAGGCGCCCCCAAAGACTGAAATCTTGAGGTCCAGGTGAAACAAACTGATTCTTCACAACTTCTCAAACCCTGAATTCCTGAGTCCAGACCACAGATGACTCAAAGCTATTCCAGGACCCTTCTGACCCTCTTTGTTGACATTTGTATGCTTATAACTGTGCCAAGGTCAAAGTTAGATGAACAGAAGTATGTTCTGTGATGTAGGGTTTCAGGATAGTCACTCCTACAAGAAATATGGCAGGAAAGGTGCACTCAAGACTGACATTTGAGTTTGTTTTACAGTGTAGATGGAGTAAATAAATAGTGAACTCAATTGCCTCTATAAAAAACAAAAAAAAGAGTAAATGGAATGAAAAACCACTATAAAGGCTGCTATGACCAAATCTTCAATTTAATTTCAGAAGAAGAACCCAAGGATGAGGTTTATAGGCTTTTTAATGGATTAGAGTATAGATTTTTAGAAAATTTGTGTTTTTTTATCCTCTAGAATCAGTTTCTTTGGTTTTAGTCAATAATTACTTTCTTCAAGACATGGTAAATTCATTTGATGTGACCTTTAGTCCCTAAGTACCTATAAGAAGGAAATAACATTTCTGAATAAACTGATCGTAATTATATGTAGTCTGTTGAACAAGAAGAAAAGTATATCATCTTGACGATGTATATCATCTTGACAAAAAACAATGATTTTTCAATTATGATTAACATATTTTTAAAGTTTATTTGTTTATTTGTGGGGGGAGGGGCAGAGAGAGGGAGAGAGAAAGAATCCCAAGCAGGCTTTGCACTGTCAGCCCAGAGCCCAAAGCAGGGCTCAAACTCACGAACCATGAGATCATAACCTGAGCCGAAATCAAGAGTCAGGACGCTTAACTGACTGAGCCACCCAGGTGCCCCTGACCAACACAATTTTATTCTTCTTTTTATGACGACTACAGGTAATAAAGAAAACAGTGTATTCTTATTTTTATTTCTACCAGTTATTTACATTTTTGCCATCATTTAGTTGGTACTTTCAATATAGATGATCTAATTCCTGTTTACTCCTGAAGTAACTGTAAAGTGAAATATTCAGGCAGGATGGGATGGTGGTTAGATGGAAAGATACATGATATGGGTGTATAGTCCAATGAAATACTATTTTGACTCTAACTTAGAGATTGTATGATGGAAAACAGGAGCCAAGCAATGTACAGACAAAGCTAAGAACCTTGTCACACAGTATCCACTTTCTATATTTCATCCTCCTGAATCTCTTTATTCATGTATTTATTTTACACACACACACACACACACACACACACACACACACGCACACACACATCACTGGGAAGTCAAACCCAAAACTTTCACTATCACAGCTCTGTGTCTCCTGCCTCAGAAAATACTTCCCCTCCTTAGGCAGGATTACTGTACTCAATAGCAATACTGGAATCTATCTCACCCCTTACTGTCTCCAGATAGTCGGTGGTAACACATAAAAACAGCAAGTGAGTAAACATGTCATTTTCTCAATCAGCCTTCTTCCCCTGAGGCAGTTCTGAGCTTGGCAACACACGGGAAATTTACTAGATTTACAGATTTTTTTTTGCCTAAATGTCATCAAGGTGAGAGGTACTTTTTCTTTTTTGTGCTCTGAACTTTGTCCAACAGAACGCAGGCATGAATCCATATGTGCGAGGAATTCTGAAAATTCTTGTGTCAAAAATATAATTGTACATATTTTGAATGCCCTTATATTTTTATGATCATTCAAAACTCTAGTTGGAACATTTGATCCTACAGTTTATGCTTTTCTGCTTCTAGCCTCAAATTCTTATATGAGCATCAAACAGATTTGGGGCTTGTGTATTGGATAGAACCACCAGCACCTACATATTTGGCTACTCATGCCTTCCATGCTATTTATTGATCCATAAGAATAAGCTTTATTACACCAAATTTGGCTTATCAGCTGATATCAGCTATCAGATAGCTAGTGATGAATTGAAGATCTTACATGGTAAAGCTTTCTGCCAACCCTTGTCCCTGGGGCTTCTCTTAGGAGAGAGTATTTATGTGTGAGCATTTTCTTAGAGGATAGGCATCTTGGGGCGCCTGGGTGGCTCAGTTGGTTAAGCATCAGACTTCAGCTCAGGTCAGGATCTCACAGTCCATGGGTTTGAGCCCCGCGTTGGGCTCTGTGCTGACACCTCAGAGCCTGGAGCCTGCTTCAGATTCTGTGTCTCCCTCTCTCTCTGCTCCTCCCCTGCTCACACTGTCTCTCTCTCAAAAATAAATAAACATTAAAAACAATTTTTGTAATGCTCTTAGAGGATAGGTATCTTGAAGAAGAGAAGCAGGGCATTACTGGTATTCCCGGATAGCTGTTGTAGTTGCCTGCTCTCAACCCAAACTAATCATCTAGAATGTTTTCTTGCTCGCCACAGTAAACAGCTCAAGGATAGAGTACTGACTTCAGCCAGGCAAGGAAGATGCAATCACAGCCTGGCACTCTGGCCAGATCTTCTGGGAAATAGACGCTGCCCACTAAGAGATAGACCTGGAGTTCTGGTGGCTTCTCTTCACCACCTGAGGAAGAATGTAACTTAGAGCAAAGGACACAGGAAGGAAAATCAGAGCCAAAAGTTAAAAAGGGTCAGGTTTCTGACTTCACTTAAGCATCTGGTCCACTTGCCAGAAGTGAAATAGACCACTGGAGCTTTCAGTTACATTATCTAATAAATCCCTTTTTGGGGATTTAAAATCCCTTTTTGTAAAAATCCCTTTTTTGCTTAAGCTATTTTGAGTTGGGCTTCTGTCACTTGTCACCAAGACCAGAAATATACACCAGCTACTGTCTCTAGATATTAAAGGGGGCCACTTAAAGATTCCCAACTGCCAGGAAGCCTAGAGTTTGGCCACTAACTCAAGACCATCTCAAAGTTTTCCCAGGAATAGCCTCCTTCTATCCGTCTCTCTCAAGGTTCCTCCCACTGGGGTAGTTAGAGGGAGGGGGGAAGTTTCCAGAAATGATCACATGTGAGGAATTAGTGAAATATTTGAACTTCTCCTGAATCATCATGGGTAGAAAAGACAGAAGAATAAAGTATGCATATGCATATTAATAGTGAAAAAAATGGCTTGAGGACACTCAACTCCAAATGAGTCTTGTCTTCTTGTCAGATAGTTTGGGAAAAGGTGAATGCCTTTCTTATTTATGACTATAACTAACACTTATGGAGAGCGAATCATTTGTCAAACATTGTTTGAATTTGGTTAATCCTGTTAAATTAATCAAACAAGGAGACCATCTGATTGATGTAGCTCTAATGTTTCAGCAGCCTATGCTGGCAAACTGAAATCTAAGCCTGTGAACGCCTCAGAATTATGCAATCAAAACACTGAAGACAACCAGTCGTAAACAACCAACTGAGCTTTAAGCTATGGCCAATCAAATATTTTTCTTTCTTTGCTTCCAAACTTTCTGTATTGTAGTCTTTCCCCTGGTTCCTTTGTGCTGCCTGATTCAAATTGATTTTCACTCAAATAAACTCTTGAAAATTTTAATATGGCTCACTTTATCTTTTAACAATCCTCATACAAATCCTTTGAGGTGGGTACTATTATTATCCTCATTTTGCTTATGAGCAAGTTAAGGGCTTAAGTCTCATGCTGTTAGTGAATTTGCAAAGCCTTGAATTGAATCCACTATTGCTCCTGAGTATGAATGTGCTCTTGCCTTGTCTCCTAGGAATTAATTGTTAAAGACATAGGAGAGGCACAACCCTTATTATCAATTGAAAGAAAGGAATGGACCTAAGTATCTGCACACACACAAAAGAAATTCTAAAATAATCATTAACAAACCTATGTCAATGAGCTAATATATGCAGAAAAAGTACCCATTGAATGACATTATTTTGCATTATAATGGAAGGATTCACCTTTTCCAAAGGATTCACCTTTTCCAAAGGCCCCTGCAAAATGATACCTGCAAATTCAGTAACTTTTAAGTTTAAATTGGACATACTTACTGGCCTTAGTTCACCTCTCTTTTTCTCCTCCTGCCAGCCAGAACTTGGAAATTACAGATAAGACAGCCCTGATCGCATGCATGGTGAAAATGAAACAGCCGAGAAGGAATCTGGTCCTTAAAGGACCTCAGGAGGCAAAATAACCTTCTCTGGACCACCAGGCATCCTTGCATTTGGGGACCCCTTTTCACCAAATCTTAGCTAGTATCCTAATATAGAGCCTAAACTGAGACGACTTCATTTGGCATAGAGAAGAGTGATTTTATGGTTTTTAAGGAAATCGAAATAACAAGAATGAGTGACTGATGGCTTCTGTCAGTAAAGGGAGATAAGGGAATGGAAAATGACCCTGAGGATTTTAACTTAGAGGATAGGGATGGGGATAATGTCATTAATCAAGTGAGAGATGTTTTTGTCAGGAAGGAAGGAAGGGTGGAATAATGAATCATGTTATGAATATGTTAAGATGGGGCTGCCTCTGACATCAGGGTGAAGATTTCCAATAAATGTGCCATCCCCTGCTTCAACCAGAATAGGTACAAGTAGATCTGTGATTTATACATTGGCCTTCAATGTAAGATTTCATGGTTCTGTACCTCAATATAAATGTTTAGTTCACGGTGGAAAGCTTTCTCATGCAATCAGAAAGAGAAGATCATAGACAGATAGATCAATCGATAGATAGATGATAAATATAGACAGATAAACAGATATATCTTACATTTATACACAAATAAGCAATTAATATAGCTACACTATTTTCAATATGTGTCATGCCTTTTCCTTAGAGTAGGTATTCATACTAATTACCATGTAATTTGAATAAAGAATGCACATTTTAGGAGCTACAACCATTTTGAAATGTGACTTAATATCCATCACTGTAATTATAGGGAACACATATGTTTCCCAAGGAGTTTCTAAAAATCAGTATCTCTTCTCTTTAAACCTTGCCATGGAAACATCTTAACACATCTTTAGTTGTTAGACTATGTCTACATAAATTTTTAAAAAGTAGAGAAGTTTGTCCTTAAGATACCCTTTTATAATACAAAACTAGTGAAATATTTTTTGCTCCACAAATTTTACCTCTAAATGTATGCACTTCCAGACATTTGCATATGCACACACCCCAAGGCACCCATGATATCCCTTGAATTAAGATCTCTAGTATCAGAAACTTCAGCCTGAAAGTATCATTAGCAAGAGAATAAATGTCTTTGGGAAAACTTGCTTTATAGTTCTCAAAAGTGTTGTAATTCAGCCTAAGTTAGCTGAGTTGATTGTGGCCCACCCGGCAAGGAACTTACTGAGCCAACTTTGTGGGTTAATGGCCGTCTTTTCTCTGCTATTCTTCTTTTAGGGGCAAGAGGAATGAAATAGCAAGAGAAGAGAGGCAAGTAATATCGAGAAAGGAAAGTCAGAGCAGAGTAGATTTCTCCAGACTCCCAAGATAATCACAGTCGGAAAATAGAATCTCTATATCCCATCCGGGAAATAGGTCCTCAACAACTGAAGTCCCACTGTATTCTCTGTGAAGAGGGGGTTACTTTTCATCTTTACAATGGAGCACAAGGGGGCGCCTGGGTGGCTCAGTTGGTTAGGTTTCCTACTTCAGCTGAGGTCACCATCTCGAGTTCGTGAGTTTGAGCGCCGTGTCAGGCTCTGCGCTGATGCCTAGGAGCCTGGAGCCTGCTTCGGATTCTGTGTCTCCCTCTCTCTTTGCCCCTCCCCTGCTCATGCTCTGTCTCTCTCTGTCTCTAAAAAATAAATAAATGCTAAAAAAATTTTTTTTTTAAATGCAGCACAGGAATGCTATAAAGCATTTAGGATTCCTAGAACTGGAATTCGCTTTCAGTGTTGCAAAGGGTGGAGAGATTTTGAAAGAGATTGTGGCAATCTTTTATTGTTCTTGTTATACTTTACGATAAAAATGAAAATGAGATAAGGGTGAGGAAGCTTCACTGTTTTAAGGTGATTTTTCAAAAACATTTGAAAGTGGCACTCAAACATGGGTCGTTATTCTTAAGACCTAGAGCTTGATTTTGGAAATTGTTTCAATAAAGCATAAATGAATTTTTGATGCCTGACCTATCACAAGCAATGCTCACAAGAGAAATTTTCTTTCCTGTCATTTTATTCCATCAATAAATTGCTTTGTTCACTCTTTATTTTGTTTTTTATAAATTGTTTTTAAGTTTTGATATATTTTTGAGAGAGGGAGAAAGACAGAGAATAAGCGGGGGAGGGGCAGAGACAGAGAGGAAGACACAGAATCCGAAGCAGGCTGCAGGCTCCAGGCTCTGAGCTGTCAGCACAGAGCCCAATGTGGGGCTCAAACCCACGAACCATGAGATCATGACTTGAGTAGAAGTCGGACACTTAACCAACTGAGCCACCCAGGTGTTCTGTTTTATTCACTCTTTTAAATGTAGAAATCTTTTATTGAAAAGATTTATTAAAAAAAAGAAATCTGTTTATTCATTATTTCTTTATCATAGACTACATGACTGCCTCTCCTATATTATATTCTCCTGAAAATTAGTTTATTGAAGCATGCTGGGTTTGAGATTTCAAATATAAAAATAATCCATTTTAAACAGGACAAGTAGTTTCCCCCTTTAAAGTATAATTATGAAGTATTTAAATGTATGTGAAATTATGAATACACAAGAAGTACCCTTATGATGATACCATTAGTTATGTAAGAGAACACATACGTATACATATGAGCATCCTTTATGTTGTAGGGAATCCAATTGCTCAAGTTGCAAATGAATCTTCGTTGTAAAACAAAATAGATAGGAAATAAGGATGAGTAAAAGATCTCTTATTCCTTATCAGGCTTATTTCAATACTTAGCAATAATCAGTCAGTACTTATTCATTGAGAATTTCACAACCATGATGTGGACAAATGTCAATGGTATGTTGAGACTGACAATGAGACCAGACAGAGATTCCAGCCAAGTGACTGGATCAAATGTTGGTTACTTGACAGTTATGTACAGAGGTCAACACAATCAGTATACGTGGTAGATATTTTCCATCCTCAGGTGGAATATAAGCACTCAGGTTCCTCCCAAAAGGATTATACAACAGTGGACACACATATTTGTGAGTGAAGAGTGATCTCAGAACTGCTGGTTGCTCAGTGGTCGTTCTGAGTCCACAGCTGCATATGTAAGGTGGGTCCTTTTCATCTACTTTAGGAGTATGCAATATACAATTTGAATTCCGAGGTGGGTACATACATTCTGATATACAGTCTGTTCTCTTTTATCATCCTCAGTCTTCCCAGGCTAATAAATTTCCTACAAGCACCTACCTGAGCTAAAAGCTACAGCATAAAGCATAGGTCACTTATGGGATTCTTTAGAAGCTGCAAAGCCCTTTGATCAGTTTGAGGAACAATCGTGTAAGTATTCCGGGTACTGCACATAAGATACTACTTGGGCAGTTTTGTACAATGAGAAAAGCATAAATTTAGGAGCCAGGGCCAAATCTTGGGCCCACCACTTATTTACTTGTATGACTTAGGGAAACCTTCTTAAGTTTATGAGGTTCAGTTTTAAAGTTCGCTAAGGGTTTTAATGGTATTTACTACCCAGTGACGTGGGAATGAAATAACCTATGTAGAAAGCCTGGCCAGGAATAAAGTAAGTATACCAAAAACATTTGTTCCTTTCTTTTCTCCATTTCCTAACGTAAATTAAGGTGCACTCACCACCTTTGTCCTCCAAATGCTTAGTGTCTTAATTGTGGGAAAAAAAGAGCTTTCTTCTAATAATGTTAACTTTAGTGATATCACAGGTAGGAGGTTGCTATTTGCCAAGCACTGACCCAAATGTGACATATGGAATCTCTCATTTAATCTTCACAAAATGTAAGGAGTAGGTACTTTTGTTGTCTTGGTGTTTATTTAAAAAAAATAAAATTTAGGAGCACCTGGGTGGCTCAGTCAGTTGAACATCCAACTTTGCCTCAGGTCATGATCTCACAGCTCATGAGTTCAAGCCCCACATCAGGCTGTATGCTGACAGCTCAGGGCCTGGAACCTGCTTCAGTTTCTGTGTCCCCTCTCTCTGTCTTTCCCCACTTGTACTCTGTCTCTGTCTCTCTCTTTCAAAAATGTCTCTGTGTCTCTCTTTAAAATTTTTTTTAATAAAATTTGTGTCTTATTTAGCTCTGCTACAATAACAACACCTGGATTTTAGTGACTTCCAATAATAAACAACAAAGGGATTTTTTTGTTTAAAATAGCTGGTGAAGTTTCATACAGTGTGCTTTCGCCTAATAAAAACGTTGAAGCTCAGAACCTGTTAGGGACACGCCATTCTCATGGCAAAAGGGAAGAGCCTGAGAAAGAAGGAATGGAAGGAAAAGGGACTGAGAAAGAGAGAGAGACTTGAACTCTTAGACTTCTGTTTGAACTCTCATGTTATTGGCAAAACAAATCTTATGATCAATACTGACAATAAGGCAGAGAAATATACTCCAAATACAGGGGAAACATGACAGTCACACTGTTATGGGCAGAGAAATTTATAGTCTACACAAGGTTAAAAATAACAAGTCCAGAGCTGCATTCTAATAAGTGGGAGTGTCAATGTAGAGTCTTAACTAATAATTCTAAGCATCGCATGACCGGTGAGAAGTTGCTCCTGGAGACAAGAATTGAGAAAGAGAGAGAAAAGCAATTGGACAAAAGCTTTGCTAATTACTTGACTTCCTTCTTGTAAATAGAGGGATAGGAATAGGCAATTTTATTTGGACAAGAATATAGTGAAAGGGACTAATGGGGCATATATACAGAAAGAAAGGCTGTATCCTGACTTGCAAAGATTAGAAATATAACCTGAGTGGTTATTCTATGTCGTATAGTCCAGGATAAGTGTTTGAAGATGGTTTCATATTAGAGGGGTTTTATTAGCATCAGTCTGTATATGTTTGTCAGCGGATATGCTCAAATGACAGTAGCTGGAGGGAAGGCATTGTGGTAATTCTAAGTGACACACGGAAGAAAGAAAATTTTTGTAGTGGAGAAATGCCTTAATTAGGGTTACTGAGAGATGCTGAATTTCAGCCATTCAGTTGACTTATACAAGAATAACCTCTCTTAAAGTTCCTTTGTTGATCTATGTATTCATTCCCCTAATTTTTTGAGAGAAACATCAGTTATTTTAATCAACAAAGTTAGTGTTCCTTCTAATTTCAAAAGCCTTAAGGACAAATTCCAATTCTTCAACTCTGGTATGCAGCCGCAAAATTCACGTGTGCTATTTTATTTAAATAAATCATTTTAATTAACTGGGGCTAAGGAGAAAGGCCAACCTAAACAGAAACTTACATTTAAGAGACAACTGAGGGGGAGAACACCTGAGGTTTTACATATAGAACCATCCCTTCAACCTTAACATAGGTAAGGTGTAGACACTATAGTTACATCTCCAGTCCCTCTCAGAAAATAATTTAAAATTACAGTACTCCTGCCTTCTCCATGAGGATAAAGACCCCCAGAGGATGCCTGTAATGCAGATAGCATCAAACCCTATATGCTCTTGGTGTTTTCCTATGCATACACACCTATGATAGAGTTTAATTTATAAATTAGGCACCATAAGAGTTTAACAACAATAACATCAAATAGAACAATTATAACAAAAGACTGTAATAAAAGTACGTGAGTGTGGTTTCTATTTTTCAAACTATCTTACTGTACTGTACTTACCCTTTTTCTTGTGATGATGGGAGACAATAAAATGACTATATGATGAAGCGAGGTGAGTGATGTAGGCACTGTGTCGTATAGCTAGGCTACTATGGACCTGCCAGTTAGTCAGAAGGAGGATTTTCTGTTTCCAGACCATGGTTGACTGTGAATAACTGACTATGGAAAGCAAAACTGCAAATAAAGGGAGCTGGGGGTTACTATAAATATGACTATAAATATATGTTCATGTTGATTCAGGAAACAATTCATATGTAAAGGGCTGAAACTCAAAATCTGTGATGACTGTGCTATTCCCCTAATAAATACCACAATTCCAAACTGCAGTTAGTAGTCAGTCACCTTTATTTGGATAAAGTCTGCACTATTGCTCTGTGCGCCACACAAATTTTGTATCCAGAATATTCTGTATCCTTACAACAAATAGGAAATAGATTGTTATAGTGAGAGCTTGAGACTTTTGGTTATAGAATCGGGCCAATTGGGGTTTCAGCAGGAGCTCCTTAATTTTGTAGTTCAGTGGGTATCTAAGCCCCAGTGTCTCATTTATAATATGGAATATTAAGAGTATCTATTTCATAGAATTTTACAGCTTTAAATAAAGTAATGCATTTTTCCATGGCAACAATTTCTAATAAAAGCCTCTCTAACCATATATTTTTAAATAACTACATATCTTATTCCTACTGAGTAAATTTATAATTTGGATTCTTTTCCCAAAGATAAGAATCATTTTCCACCTTCACTCAAAAACCATGGAGTGAGGCCAAGCATGTTTGAGACAGCTGCCATGGAGAAGGGGCTGAAGCACATTTGATCCCTGACCTTATGGATTTTCAACAACGTGGAACTTCCAGGCAGAACTCTGCCCCAGTATATTGGAAGGTGCATTCATGAGCCATTACTAAGTTTCTTTATTTAGTTTCTTCATTTGGGAAAGTGCCTTTTCTATAGGGAGTCTATACTTCACAGCTCAGCTCTTGGTTATACACTTTCATAACTAAATCCCAAAGTTTTCATGGACTCTGCTATTTTTTTTTGAAGTTTTCACACAACTCAAATGGTGCCAAAGTAATTAGTACATACTCCAAAACCTTCCATACTTATCTATACACATAAGACTGATCTGGAGAATCTGGCCCCATTGCTCTTGCTATATCATTATCAGTACTTCTAAGATTTTACCTCTTCTTTTTTTTTTTTTTTATTTTCTTCAAGTTTTATTTATTTATTTTGAGAGACAGAGAGAGAGAGCGGAAGGGCAGAGAGAGAGAATCCCAAGCAGGCTCCACACTATCAACACAGAGCCCAACACAGAGCCTCACCAACTGTGAGGTCGTGACCTGAGCCAAAGTCAAGAGTAGGATACTTAATGACTGAGCCACACAGGCACTTCAGGTTTTACCTCTTCTAAGCTTGACACACACAACATTTAATCCATTAGATACGCTTATTAATTTTCTCATGTATATGTTGAACGAATAGGTATTGAGTGCCTCTTTTACGTCAGGCCCTGTTCCAGACACTGGAAATAAAATAGTGTGGAATACAGATACTTTCTAACCTTAGGAAGTTGATATTCTACTGAGAAAGATACAATAAAAACTAAAGCAAAAAGAAAAGATTACCTTAAGGACTTAGAAGAAAACAAAGAATTATACGATAGATGACAGAACATGGCAGGGTGGCGCAACGATTACATAGGATGGGGGGAAGAAGGCATTTTTCAGTTGAGACCCAGAAATGAGAAGGAATCATTCATGTAAAGAACCTTCCAAGTGAGCAGATTGACAGATATAGGACTCTGAGATGGGAGATAACTTAGCATGTCTGGAAATATGAAGACAGCTGGAGTTATTGATCAGAAGTTAAGGAAAGTAGCATGAGATGAGTTGAGGGTAATCAGGGGCTAGGTGATGTAGGGCCATATGAGGCATGTAAGGAATTGGGATGGTATATTCTAAGGGTATTAGGAAATCACTGAAATGTTCGAAGCACTGAAGCACATGATTACTTTTACAATTGCATAAATAATAGCTAACATGGCACTTACCAAGTATTATTCCAAATCCTTTTGCATCCATTATTAACTCATTTAATTTTCATAACAACCCTTGAAATAGGTACTATTATCATTCCATTTTATAGACGGAATAGTTATTGTGAGATGAAATATCTTGCCCAAGATTGCAAAGCTAATAAGTAGCAGAACTGAGATTCAAACCTAGTCGGTTTAGCTCCAGAATCTGTATTCTGTATCTTACCATGTTGCATTAGTTTGTGGGTTTTGTCCAAACACCAAATCAGAGATATTCAGCAAACATCCTGTGCCTTGGGATCAACAGAAATGGCATACTTATTTGTACTCTGTGGCAACATAGTATAGCTACTAAAAATCATAGAATTGTAGAATTTCAGGAGACATGAAAGATTGTTATGTAATATTTATAATGAGACTCTAAGAAGATAACTAACTCGTCTTAGATTGCAGAGCTACTTACATAGCCATCATAAAAACTATTAGGAGTTCTGTTGGGGTAGACACAAATAGTTAAGCAACGAATACTTGACTTTATTTCAACATTTTTATGAAAATCAGTTTGGGGTTATGTAAAGTAATCAGAATCTCATGAGATCTTTTTAATAAGAGATCATTTAAATGGTTTCATAATAAAGCATGGCTTTAAACTGTGGAAAACGGACAGAATTCTCTTGAATACTATACTGTGTAAACTTGCAAACTGATGAAAATTCTGAAATTGATTAAATAGATTAAATAGATGTTAGAGAAAATGCAAACAAAGATAAATTTTCCCTCATTTCTTCTAAGATCTACACATTTATATTAGGAAAAAGGGTTGCAATAGTAGCAAAGGTACTGTGACATCTAAGAAGACAAGTCTAATAAAGTTCAACTGTCAAGATATTGTGAGGCATTTAATACATAGTGGAAGATAATTTTTAATCATAAAAATACAATAATAGGTAAAGCATTGGTTACATAGAGCATGCATTTATGAATCCCAAACATTAACTGAGCACTCACTCTGAACCAAGTGGCCTTGCAAAATGTATATAAAGTTCCTATCCTATGGAGCTTATGTCTTAGCCAGGGGAACCGTCCAAGCAAAATATCAAATAAACAACAAAACATCAACTACCAAGATAAATAAAAGTTGTGAATCCATAAGTACAAAAACTCACAAGCTTTGCTGGTAAAGAAACTAAATCAGTCCTACTCAGGCATCTTAGCAATAAATAATGTCATGGCTGCTAATCTACAGCAGCTAAACAGGAGTCAATGGAAACAGTTTGTCTGCAATGGACTTCAGGAAGCATGCGGTACACCAAAGTTGCATTCATCTGTCATATTTCAAAACCCATCTTCATTATCATTCACTGTCTAGTGGGGACCTCTCTCAATATGAGGACAGGTGGGGTCTTCTTCAGAGTCCTCAAGAGACTTACATAAGTGACAGGAAAAACAAAGAAAATTAAGTTATGTGAAAGATGCGACAGAAAATTAACCAAGTAGAAAAAAAAAAAAAAAAGAACATGCTTGACACAGGCACTCACAAAATAGGCTAAAGAAAGTGGTGTCATTTTGGAAGGGAGTGTTGAGGGGAAATGATGTGCGTGCTTGGCAGTTTGTTCTCACATCCATTTTTCATGCCTTTGCCTCTTCTTTGTATCATAGTGCCACTGAGCCATCTAGGCTGTGTTTTCCTTCGTTTGTTTGTTTGTTTGTTTGTTTTGTTTTAGGCAGCTTCCACTGGTTTTAACCAATAGGAGGAAACAGCAGAAGAAAGCCCATGGGAGGAAAGGGAGAGCCAGAGTATGTCTCCCCTGTCCTTCCTTTGTTTATGTTGGTGTCTTTTCAGTTGCTGGGATGCTTCCCTTGTTCCAGCTCCTTCTAGACAGTCCTATTGCAATTCCAGCTCTTACCAGATGACTCCAAGCTCCTAGGTGCCAGTAACACTATCCCTTCACTTAGATCTTCTAGTCTAAAAATAGTAGCCCCTTCCTGATGTGACTCTGTGTTGCCTCAATGGCCCTGGTTAGCTCTCCAGCTTTTCCATGACTGTACTCAATGCCCTATAATAAATCCATCTGTTTTAAAGACATATAGGTTTCCTTTTTTATTTGTTGGGTACTGATACAGAAATGATGCAGAGTAATGTAGAAGCATCCACATATATTTCAAGCCCTTAGTTAGAATCCTATTCTGTGATTTAGGCTATCTAAACTTGAGAGAGACAGAGAGAGAGAGAGAGAGAGAAACATTATATGCCTCCAGTTCCCATTAATTCCTCCCTCCCTTCATTCACCAATCTACAAAGTGAAAATTCTAACATCTACATTCTAGGATTATTGTGAAGATAAGATAAAGTCATGCAGAGGAATTTCTTAGCATTGTCCCTGTCTCATGGTCAGTCTTCATTAATAATACTCTACTTCCCTCCATGACTTCCTCTTGCCTCCAGCCATTGACATCACACTTATACTCTCCACACAGTGGTCTTACTATGTGTAGTGCCTTGGCTAAAACCTTTGTGTGTGTGTGTACATGTATATGTATATGTATATGTATATCAATGTGCGATATATATGTATATGTATATATATATGTATTTTTAAATGTATACATATGTATATATATGTATTTTTAAAATGTAATCATTATAAAGGTCCTAAGAGTTAGTTGCCATTATTATATCATTTTTTCAGATAAGGCAACTGACACTTAAAATGCTAATTGACATGTTTGAAGTCATATAGTTAGCAAGTGGTAGAGCCAGTATTCAAATTTATGTCTGCCTGACTCCAAAGTCTGGGGCCTTTACTCTTCTAAATGACCTTCCATCACTATAATGATGGGTCATATCTGGTCCTCAGATACTCTGAAAACAGGGAAAACACATATCCCCCAATAGTCCCAATATTCCTTCCCATTTTGAACCTAAGCTTTTGCTTAGGGTCACCTATGGATTTGGAAATGAGGCTTTTACCATTACTGAATAATTTTAGAGTGGTGGATAATGTAGCATATGAAATTGAAGTGGTAATATTCAGATCAATCAGAATGTCATAAAACATCCATATAGTACATAATACTTAAGAAAAATAAAGCACCTAAATATGGAAGTGTATTAAAGTGTTTTGTAATAGTATATGAAGATGTAGCACAAAGGTATATACAATTTTTTAAAAGGACAGGCAAAAAAATACATTTGTTTTTGAAATTATAAGATTATAGACATTTCTTGAGTAGTGATCAAGTAATAATGTCTGAACTATGTATTTGTGGAAAAAAATGTGATTAGAACCATGAGAGAGGAATATTCTGTGTATATAGCTTTGTATCATTGTACATATATATTTGATAATTAAAGGAAAGATCACCAGAATCAGTTACTAAGGACGGTAATAGTGTATAATTCAAGAAGACCCCATAACACATTTAACATTATTCTATGAAATTTTTATTTTAAAAAGAGTGTTGACCATAAACATTGCTAAGAATTATATCAGCTTTTATTTATGTCTAACAACAAAAAAGGAATTTTAGAATTGAAAAGATATTCAAAAGCATGTCATGACAAATTAATGGCATCTATTTAAAATGTATCCTACCTCAGTGTTTAAGTCTTGAGTAACCACCATACCAAAACTCAGCGTGGAAAAAATCATTTTTTAATCACACTTTTAGTATTTTTTCTTATAACTGACACAAAAAGATAAGCACAGTGAATCATTCCTCATCTGCTGTATCTAAAGGAAGTCGTGACTTATTACGATAGAAAATTACTACTAAAAAAAAAACCCTCCTTAAGAAGTTGTTCATGAAAGACTTAAGAAAGTTTAATCAGCAGTATTGATCAGAGGAGGAATCTATTGTAATGCAGGAGGGGGAAATACCAAAAAAGCAAATTGAAACAGATGGAAGACTATCTGTGAAGAAACAGTTAAAAGGAGAAACGTGCAGAATACCTTCAAGCACAGAAATGAAGTGAATTAAGAATATACTGGGTTTCTCTCTTCTGCTTTGGATGTAGATAGTGTGAAAGAATGTCACTACAAATTTACAACAAGAAAAATTGGAAAGCCTATAAATTCACAACTTTTCTTGAACCTATAAAATGGTGAAAGTTGCAGAGGAACCAACTAACGAAAATCTAAGTAAAGACAGATGTTCCCAAGAAGAGAAAGATGTGATTACCTGCTGACCTAGGGCAAACACTGAGTGACACACAAGCAGGTAAGAAAAACTCACTAAAATTTCTTTTTAATGAATTGCCAACAGCCAAGCATTGGCTAGCGTGAGAGTGTAGAAAGACTAGGATTCGCAGATACAGGGAAATAAGCAACTCATAGGAGCTTCTTCAGTGAGCCTCACTGAGTGCTTACAGAAAAGATCAGGGCTGGCAAGAGACCTAAAAGAGCTTCTAGCCTGGTACATGCAGGGGAGGACAGCAGAGGATGTGAACAAGGCATGAAGTCCAACTGAGGATCCTTCTCCCCGATCCCTGCTCTAGACCAAAAGCAGAGCAGCAAACTGTTGCCTTCCGGGTGTAGTAAAGAGCCAGTATAGCTAGAGGAAGGTAGGAGACAATACTATCCTCCCCTGGGAGAGAGCCAGGAAACTGCACTGGGTCTAGACCCTCAGAAATCCCCTACCACTGAGGAGGGGGAGAATCATTAAGAAGTTCCCAAGCCCAGTATCTGCCAAGATTCAGGATCCAGGAAAACAATCAATACCCCCCACCTCACCCCTCCCACACCCACCAGGACTCTACTACTGGGGAAAAAAAGAGAATGTGGAAAGAAAACTTTGAAGCACAGACTCAGTGTGGTTTTGCTACAGTATTTCCCTCTCTGATTTAAGCATCAATCAGATATACCAAAATAATGCCTTATGATATTTTTTAAGTTTTTATTTATTTATTTTGAGACAGGGAGAGGGCCAATAGAGAGGGTGAGAGAGAATCCCATACAGGTCCCACACTGCCAGCGCAAAGCCTGACTGGGGCTCCATCCCAGGAACCCTGAGATCATGACCTGAGCTAAAACTAAGTCAGACATTCAACCGACTGAGCCACCCAGGTGCCCCATGCCTTGTGGGGCACTGTATTTAATTAAAAGTCATATTTATCAATTGTGTGATTGAATCATAACCTCAGTGAGATTCTAGGATAACTTTTACTCAACTAAATCTTGTTTTAAAAATAGGGCCAAAATTCCATCTTGACTCTCAGTTGATTTCATGCTGAGTCGCATCCCAATCTTCAACTGCGTTGAGGAGGTGATTTAGTGGTGTCTTAGTCCCATGCCCACTCTTCTATACTCTACTCTGCACCAGGGGATGGGTATCTGCCAAGTACATTCACTATGAACTGCTGCTAGCTGATTTCCTATTGGCTGGTGAGAGATCAAAAGATTGAGAGAAAGTAAAGCTTTCTGCTTCCAGCTACAATACGATGGCACTTGGTGACAGTTGATGGGAATTATGGTGTCTACAGCAAAGGTAAGATCATTTTTGGTTCAGCGACATGGACAGAGGTAGTATCTCTTCAGAAGTTCTAGCCTGGTCAAAGTAATCCCTGTTTACCAGATCCAGAACAGCAGGGATGGTGTATTCACCCACTCAGCAGCAGGAGTTGCAGGACACTAGTCCACAGTTGTTATCTGCTTCGGCCTTTACATTATCAAGTTTTTTCTCTGCAGCCGCCTTCCTTTTCTCTTTTATAATTTCAGCCCTTCAAATATCTTTGTAACCAATTCCTTTCTTTTAATTCCCTCTGATTGACATTCCTGGAGTGGTTTTACTATTCCTAATCCATGTGTGTCTGAACTTCTAGACATTCAAGAGAAGTAGTGGAGTAGCTGGGACATCGTGCTGGGATTCACCTGCCAGTGGAGGCAAAGAGCCTTGAGGCTGATATATATTATCTGACAAAGAGAAGTTCTCATTGCACTTATGCAAGGTGAAATTTGAAGTGAAAATCTGAGTGTTGATTTCGTGATGCCATTTACTAGACTGTTGACCTTCCCTTATCGATCTGCCATCAATAAAGTGGAATTAATTTGGCTACTTCTTTTTTTTTCAAGTTTAATTTTTTTAATGTTTTTTATTATCTATTTTTGAGAAGGAGAGGCAGAGCATGAGTGGGGGAGGGACGGAGAGAGAGGGAGACACAGAATCTGAAGCAGCTCCAGGCTCCGAGCTGTCAGCACAGAGCCTGATGTGGGGCCCGAACTCATGAACCCTGAGATCATGACGTGAGCCGAAATGGGACACTTAACTGACTGAGCCACCCAGGTGCCCCTAATTTGACTACTTCTTAACAAAATGAACATTTTCCCCACATATTTGTGGGAATATCTACTCTCACTTGTATCCAGGCCTTTGGACATGGGACTTCAATCTCTTCCTTCTTCCCCTATGCTTTGAAGATCAAAAGACACTTCATCTGTGAAGCCATCTTTGACATACGTCTCCCCGTCGTGAGCTTTCCTAGTACACTCTACTTTCCTTCCAGAACAATTATGATCTTTGCTTAAGTGTTTTTCAGGTAAGTTCCATGAAAGAAAAAAACAAAACAAACAAACAAAAAAAACCTTCCTTCAACTTCCTACCATGCTACAGTAATATTCCCCATTGCTTCTCTGGAACAATGCCCATCTAAGTGGCGCAAGAATAATTGTTGAACAATAGGATTACTCCGAATATTCATCAAGCTACAATGCCTCCTATCTTGGACAGTATAGAAAACACAAAAAGCATAAAAGATACATTTCTAAGCCCTAAAGAGCTGAGAACTGCTGGTGAGGTTGAGGCATAGAGAAGGGAAACTGAGGAACAGCTGTCATGAGCTGCAGGAGGACTGTGCCCCAAACCACAGTCCTTCCTGACCCCAGACACTTCTGTCATGAGTAAGCCTTCTGGACTTTTTCTCTTCACAGAGAGAGATGTGAACATAGGATGCCAGGTCCCATATGGAGCGACTTATCTGCAGCTTTTTCTTTATTCTTTTAAATGCATAATGTCCCCAAGAGGAGTTTATGCAAATATGCCAGAGGTATTTTGTCACCATTGACAGTTGCATGACAATCTCCCAAGTGGTAAATTTCTACTTTCACTTACAGAAGGACTAATTACATGTTTTCCTTTACCGTTAATTTGTTCTTTCCCAACGTAATACATGCTGTCACAACAGCACTTTGGTCTGGCTACGACTTACAGAAGCTTGTAACGTTTGACTTGTTTTTTTAAAAATATGGAACAATGGTTGGGAAGCTTTCTAACCACAAAGCAAGAGTGCAGATTGTCTTTCTCTTACAATCTTTATGTCTAGTGACAAGAACATTTGCCAGAAGCTGTTCCAAAAAAGCCAACTCCCACTAGATGTAGTAAAAGTATAAATATAGGCTGATTTTATTTGGAAATTGACTCATGCTTTTTACATAATTGCAAGTAGATGAAATTGAAGCTTCAGAGATTTGAAATTCCAATCAAACAATCTGATGTGAAATAAATGTAAATCCTGTAATAAGTGAATAAATTGCACATTTGCAAAATGATAAATGTCAGTTATCGAGTCCAACTAAGCAATGTTAACCAATAAACTTTAAACACATTTAGAAAGGTGAAAATTACATTTGATTACCTATCAGCAAATCCTAAGTGGGGAAACTTTTTTTTTAAGGTTATGGAAGTTACACAGCAGGCATATTAAGTTATCATGGATGGGAATGTATTTCTTACTTGAGTACTTGGTTACTTGGTTACTCTGCCTTCTTGTTCATGTCAAACGAAAATTCCAGCTTCGAGTTGTAAAGTACTAAATTCCATCTCCACAAAATTTATATGACAGGCTTGTCACTTCTGATGACAGTTGTCTTCAGAAATGAGCCTTTCTACCAGTATTTGACATGTGACTGTAAAAATTTCCATGAAATTTGGGTCTTTGTGCTGTGGGTTTTTTTTAACAGGCTTCTATTCACTGGAGAAGTCTACTTTGACACAACAAAAAATAAACACTTGGAAATTCTTTAAGTGAGAATGTTCCTTCTTGATGCAAATACTGCTTGCTTGCAAATATTGGTCAATAACACAGTGGATTCATCTGCAACAGTTTTACCACACGTTATCCTGGCCAAAGTCATGCTTTTGGACTGTATGTTTTATGAACAAAAAGATTTGGAATTATAGCTCTCGTAGGACTACCCTAATAAATACAAATGATAATTCAACATATTTGGTTACAAGCATTTTTTCAATGAGTATTTGCAGACACTCCTTCCTGTAAGTCTGTTTCAGACTTTAACTGGATAAAGATGAATCAAACACAATCCTTAAAGAATTTATCATTTATTAGGAAAATCAGACAGATTTGCAAATAATTTCAACTCAGGACAGAACTTGACAATCACTTAAGTAAAATAAAGATGAGGCCATAGGAAAATTACAGTTATAAAAATAAAACTTTTGGCTGAAGAATGAAAGAAAACACCTCCAACAGGTTGAATTCTGCCCCTGAGAAAGATATGTCCAAGTCCTCACTTTCAGTACCTGCAAATGAGGCCTGATTTGGGAATTTTGACTTTTTAGATGTGATTAAGTAAAAGATCTCTAGATTAGATAATTTTGAAGCTAAAGTGGTCCCTAATCCAATGACTGCTATTTTTATACAAGAAAAGAGAGATTTGAGACACAGAGACACAAGGGAGAAGGCCATGGGAAGACAAAGGCAGAGATTAAAATTATGCAGCCATAAACCAGGAAAGCCTGGAGCCCCAGAAAGTGGAAGAGGCAAATGAAGATTCTCCCATAGAAACTTTAGAGAGAGTGGGGCCCTACTAACATTCTGATTGTGTATTTTGTCCTCCAAATTTGTGACAGACGATTTCTGTTATTTTAAGCTACAAAGCTTGAAGTAATTTGTTATAAAAGCCTTAGGAAATGAATATAACACTATGACAGAGGTGACATTTGAGTGGGATCATGAAGGATGGATTGTATTTCGACATTTAGAGCCTATCTTGCAACAGGATGCATGGCGTCCTTGCAGAGGGAATATTTGAATAAAGACTTAGAATTGGGAACGCTTAAAGGAAAGAGGAAGTAAGGGGTTTTTTTTAACATACTAGAATAATAAGTGAATGATGTGGAGAAGTAGAAGAAAGCAAAAGAGATCGGAGGCTGGGGCATGGGAAGGGAAAGAGAAGGTATTGTGAGAAGGAACAAAAAGATTGAAAGCAGCATGGAAGCCATTGGAGAAGAAAATGGACCAGAATGATGAAAAATACTACTCCAGTGGCCAAGGAGCATGAGACCTAGAGAATGAGATTCCTGATCACTATTGTCCCTCCCAATTACAGACATGTGAGAGAGAATATTTCTGAGAATAGCCAGTTACTATATTTGCATGCATAGGTACTCTAATAACATAAGAAATAAATTAATCTTATTTCAAATTTTTATGTGCTTTATTATTTTTTTAATTTTTTAATGTTTATTTTTGAGAGAGAGACAGAGACAGAGCACAAGCAGGGGAGGGGCAGAGAGAGAGGGAGACACAGAATCCAAAGCAGGGTCTAGGCTCTTAGCTGTCAGTACAGAGCCAGATGTGGGGCTTGAGCCCACAAACCATGAGATCATGACCTGAGCCGAAGTCATATGCTTAACCAACTGAGACACCCAGGTGCCCCAAGTTTTTATGCACTATAAAATCAGAAAGTGTGATGCCTCCAGCTTTATTCTTCTAGCTCAAGATTGCTTTGGTTATTTGAGGCTTTGTGGTTCCATATGAATTTCCAGGTTATTTATTCTATTTCTTTAAAGAATGCCATTGGGATTTTGATAGAGATTGCATTGACTCTGTAGATCACTTTAAGTAATATGGAGATTTTATAACATTAAATCTTCTAATCCATGAACACAGATGTCTTTCTATTTATCTGTGTCTTCTTTAATTTCCTCTATCAATGTTTTATCATTTTCAGTGTACAGGCTTTTGTCACTTTACTCCTAAGTATTTTATTATTTTGTTGCCATTGTAAATGGGATTGTTTTCCCTCTCTTTTTTTTAATGTTTATTTGTCTATTTTGACAGAGAGAGAAAAAGCACAAGCAGGGGAGAAGCAGAAAGAGGAGAGAAAAAGGGGGAGAACCCCAAGCAGGCTTTGTGCTGTCAGGAGAGCCTGACATGGGGCTAGATCTCATAACCCTTAGATCATGACCTGAGCTGAGATCAAGAGTGGGAAGCTTAACTGACTGAGCCACTCAGGCATTCCAGAGTGGGATTGTTTTCTTAATTTCATTTTCAAATAGTTTGTTGTTTGTGTAATGAAATGTACACAAATGTAAATGTTTGTCAACAGATGAATGGTAAGGAAAATGTGAATATATATTCTATATATAATTCAATCTTAAAAAATAAGGAAATTTTACATGAATGACCCTGGAGGACACTATGTTAAGTGAAATAAGCCAGACATAGAAAGACAAATACTGCATGATCTCATTTATAAGCAGAATCTAAAATAGTCAAACGGATAGAAGCAGAGAGTAGAATTATGGTTGCCAGGAGCTGGGGGAGGGGAACTGGAAAGCTATTAATTAAAGGGTACAAAGTTTCAGTGATGTAAGATCAATAGTTTTGGAGATCTAATGGACAGCAATGTGACTATAGTTAAGAATGCCATATTGTATATATTTGAAATTTGCTAAGAGGATAGATCTTGACTATTCTCATCCTACACACATACACACGTGAAAATATAACTGTGAGATGAAGGACATGTTAATTAGCTTAATTATAGTGATTATTTTATAATATACATCAAAACCTCAAGTTGTACACTTTAAACATATGTAATTTGTATCTGTCAGTTATACCTCAATAAAAGCTAGGAAAAAATGTCTTTATATGATTTAAAATTTCTGTAAATGGAACTGTGTTTGCAGTGATTAGTTTCCCGATCAACTTCCATTCTGTTTAGGAGTTACTACTTTATGCTTTCTTCTCTATTAACCTGAATTCATTTACCTTTTTTATCCCATGTGGATTTGTTTGAATTGTTTCATATCTTCCAAGAGATAAAAATCTATTACTTTATTTTCTTATCTTTCCAAAGATATTATTTCAGAGATAAACGTTTTAAATTTCAAATTGTCTTTCATAAGACTTTTTAAAAATAAAAGCAGACATTTTGAATTTATGGATTAAGTAATAATTAAGAAACATTTGACACAATTCAATGATAAGTCTCTTCGCCTCACTACTTTAATTTTTAAGCATAGATTTTTGAAGATTACAAAACACTTTCACATACATTATCTTATTTGCTCATTTGCTCTATATAATAGCAAGCAGTGGTATACCAATAAACTGGACCTTAAAAAAAAAAAAAAAAGCCCTGATTTATAGTGTATAACAATTCATGTGGCATAAATACTCCCACTATGGCCAATTTCAACCTACCAATGATTTAAAAGTGGGCTTATAAAATTCACGAATATTTAGCAATCTGCTCTTTCCAGTCAACCAGCTCCAGCATACTACTGAATGTTGGGATTTGTGTCCCCATTCTATCAAAGAAAAACAGGAGCCAAGACAGACCGAGTAACTTTCTTAAAATCACACAGCTAGCATGGCGCTCAGGCCATCCCATTCTATGCAATATGTTTTTTATTCCATGACTCTAACTCATTCATGACAAGGCAAGTTTTCATCAACTGCATTATCGTAGGGCTCTTGCCTATTCATAAAATAAGCTGAGGTATATACAGATTAAAACATATCTTAATAAAAAAGACATTTATAGATAAAACTAAATGATAATTTCTAAATGAAGCAAGAGAACCAACAGCAAATAGTATAGGTATTCATGTATGCCATTTTTCCCCCAAAATTTGTCATGAGGACTATTGTTTGGAGAACTTTTAATGAGAGCAAAGTATAGTCCTTTAGCAGCTTACATTATAAAATATGCAAGCCAAATAGTTTTCTCATAGATATTCAAAGGCATATCATCTTACATTTGTACAAAACTCGCGGAGGCAGTTGTGTTGAGACTGAGATATAGGAGATTAATAGGAGAAAACCCAACAACCTAGAGAAGAAATCCTTCTCTTAGACTGGCCTCAAATAGGACATGTCTCACAAGCAATTTTTATCCAAAACAAATTGACAATCTAACCCTTTTACAGGACCATGAGGTCACTAGTATAAATTTCTCAATAAAATGATAAGGAAAAGCTTTAATACAAGACATAAAAAGCAGGGGTTATTTCATATTTGGAAAGTTGAACAGCAGGAATATATGTTCAGAAGATGGTCAGAGTACTTTAGCTAAGAAATACGTAACAGATTTTCTCATAAGGAAAAACTATTATTTTCTACAATTCTGAAATAAGCCTGGAGGCTTCTTCTTTCCTACCCACCTCCCCAAACAAATCATCATTCCATTTGTCATTCACTCATTTATTCATTTGTCAACAAACACTAAGGGACCACCTACTATATTATGAGGTATCCTGTTGGCAGCTGATGAGAAAGTTCACAGTCTAATCATAACAACCCTGTAAGAAAGAAATATTTTCCAATCAAAAGAGGAATATGTTGTTTTAAAAACTGTGGTGAGATACTTATCTGATTGGATTACAATTTAAATAAATGTTTCAAATCAATGTTTACCAAATAAATTTAGCACCAGTGTTGCCCATATGCTGCTCTCCTCATGCAGTCATTCCTGTCAACCTAGCTGTCCCAGAGGAGGACAATGTCCTACCATCTACCAGATCTACAGTTACTGTCAGGGTGGATATTTTGGACCCTACCACTTACACAAATCAGAATGGAAATGAGAACACCTCCTTGGCCATGGTGCTCAGTCTGTCTGGCTTTTCTCTCTGGAGCTACACTAACAAGGTCAGTTTCCTCCATCAGCCACCCCATCTTAAGAATGTGAAGCTTAATACTCATTGCCTGGGAATCGGAATACTTTGCACTCAAGCCAGCCTGAACTATGCCTGCCTCTACTTGAGTGTCTCCTTCTCTTTTGTAATTAAGTTTGGTCTTTGGGGGTGCTATCGAATCCCTGTTGCTTTGGGTTCCAGCTACTTTTGATTAATAACACATCCGGATTGTATTATGATAACCTGCTGTGATCAGGATTACTTTGTAAGTGCACCAAAACTGATAGAAAATTCATCAACTAATTGCATAGCACCTAGAAAAAGTTAAATGTGGTTTTACTTTTAAAAAATAGATCAAATGTATACAGAATCATTACAAATAATATCAAAGAAAGCCAAATTAACTCTGTCCATAGAAGGTCCATTGAAACAATCACAATATGATTCAGTGCTTTATAAAATTAATGGTATACATAAAACACTTTTTAAATGCTGGTTCTAATGACCTACAAACAAATTATGATATGGCAAAACAACTTCTCTGAGCACAAACTGCCAGTATGGGGAGTTATCAGTCGAGACTTGGAAATACTTCTATGTGCTAAATCTTTTGCGAGAAGTAATATATTTATTTGACAGTATTTTCTTTAAAAAAGGTTTTTATCTTAAAGGAAACAAAATAGCTAGTAGTTAAAAATATGGATTTGAAATAAAATGCCAGGATTTTACTGCTGTAGCACAAAAGTTGTGCAACTTTGGGCAAGTTACTGTAATGTTTCTATGCCTCAGTTTTTTAATATTTATTTTTTTTAAGTTTACTTATTTATTTTTGAGAGAGAGAGAGTGAGCAGGGGAGGGGCAGAGAGAGAGAGAGAGAGAGAGAGAGAGAATCCCAAGCAGGCTCCTCAGTGTCAGTATGGAGTCTGATGTGGGCTTGAACTCAAAAACCATGAGATCATGACCTGAGCTGAAACCAAGAGTCAGATGCTTAACCAACTAAGCCACCCAGGTGCCCCAAATACTTAAATGTATATACATATAGACCATGCTTCATAGATTATGTGAGGACTAATGAGTTTTATATATATATATATATATATATATATATATATATATATATATTTATATTTGCAGTGTTCATTGTGTTCTAAGAAAAGAAGAAATGTTAGCTATCATTATTATTGTCTGAGGATTATTCCCAGGGCCAGTTTCACAGGTGTGTGAACTGTACCCATGCTCTGAAGGGCCCATGCTTAGTTTAATGCTCTGCTATTTGTCTTAAAATTCTTTTTTTTTAATTTTTTCAACGTTTATTTATTTTTGAGAGACAGAGACAGAGCATGAGTAGGGGAGGGGCAGAGAGAGAGGGAAACACAGAATCTGAAGCAGGCTCCAGGCTCTGAGCTGTTGGCACAGAGCCTGACGCAGGGCTCAAACCCACGAACTGTGAGATCAGGACCTGAGCTGAAGTTGGACGCCTAACTGACTGAGCCACCCAGGCACCCCTGTCTTAAAATTCTTAATATTTAAACAGAGTACTTCACATTGTCATTTGGCCTGGACTGCCCAAATCCTGATCCCTACCCTCAGGATCTTGATAATTATCAAAGTGATCTTATCTTGGGCCCCAATTGTTTTCTTTCCTATCACTAATCTCTCAGTATCTAGAATCCAAGGTAGGAATATTAAATGAACTTTTGCAGATTATAGAATGATACATACATAAGGCCAACCTCATTGCTTCCTGCCCCCTCCTCTTATATTCTTATCTTTCCCTGCAGTTAGGCATAATTCAAGCCATTCTGGTAGACACATTTGATTGCACAACTTTACTTTATCACCCCACCCCAAAAAAAGAACATCCAGGCAAAAAGCATTTTTAACATAAGTTGTTTAAAGAGCAGATGTATTTTTTCACATTTTACTTAAACGAAGAAATAGATTTCAATGTTAACCAGTCGTTCTGTTTGGAAAATCTAAATATGGTTCTAATATACTTCTAATTATGCAGTATTATGCATTGGTGAATTCTGAGCCATGACAGCAATAGGTAACCAATGTTCTTTTTCAATGCCATTCAGGTTGTGTGTGTGTGTGTATGTGTGTGTGTCTGGTGTGGGAAGGTGTTAAAGTCTATGTATGTGAGAAGTGGTAGGGGAGAAAGGCACAACTAAATACCAGAGGGGGGAAAAAAAGACCATTAGCTGTTCATCCTCTAAACTTGGAATGTTCTTTTTAGTGCACGAGCATTCAACATGAGATGTTTGTTGTCAAGCCATCTGGAGTGATATTGTCACCATACATGGTCAGTTGTTAAGGCTTTCTGTCCACATATATCTATCAGGAATACAAAATATCAGGAGTCTATTTCCATTAAAATAAGCTTTTGTGTAAAATATCAACAAATGTTAATCAACTATCTACAAGAAAACTGTAAGAAATTAAATTATAAAATACAAATAAGAGGAAAAACTTTCTTTCATGAAGCTACCAGTAATCGAATAAAAGCACCGGTTTAAGAGTGACTATAACCTGTCAATCACTGTATTCTGTAGAAGAGACCCTCTTGTTATGTTCCTATTTGGTTGGTATTATTGTAGCTCTTGAACATTAACCATACTCCAGGCACTATGTTATACAGGACTGTAGATTAAATAGATGATAGATAGATAGATAGATAGATAGATAGATAGATAGATAGATGATAGATAGATTAGTTTGCCTTAACAAAGTACCACAAATTGAGTGGCTTTAACAACAGAAATTTATTGTCTCACAGTGCTGGAAGCTACAAGTGTATAATCAAGGTTCAGTAGGAATGGTTCCTCCTAAGGGCTGTGACAGAAGACTCTATTCCAGACCTCTTTCTTTGGCTTGTAGATGGAAGTCTTGCCCTTGTGTCTTTTCTCACTGCCCTTTCTCTATGCAGGTCTAAGTTGGTTTTTCTTTCTGTAATGCAAGTTCCTCAATTCCTGTTTGATTTTTGATGCATCCACTTCAAAGATGGCTCTCTCCAATAAACACATTACCAGCCATACACTAGAGAGTCAGACTGCCCCTGCCCCCAGACTCCTTCCTTTTAGAGATCTGGTTGATTTTGATAACTGGCCACTTGGGTTGCTTGGTTTTTATTTCCTGTGCTTTAAATTCCTGCTTTAATGTTTTAAATTCACCAACAAAAAGTGGCCTCAAACCTAAGTCTCCACACTTGGACCTAATAAAAGCAGAACCCCAGTAAGTAAGTAAACTTTTCTTTCTAAGAAGTTTTCTGGTGGTTATTGCAGAAGATGCCTTGCAGTCATAATAAGAACCACAGGGCCAGTTCAGCCACAACATTGGTCACCAATAGGCTGAGACTGGCACAAAATAATGCCTGTGTCCAAATTTCCCCTATTTTATAAAAATATTAGTTATATTGGATTAGGGACCCACTTTATTCCAGTATGACCTCATCTTAACTAATTACATCTGCAATATATTTCCAAACAAGACCACATTCTGAGGTCCTAGGGATTAGGATTTCAATGTATTAATTATGGGGACATAATTAAACTGAAAGGAGGAAGGAAGGAAGGAAGGAAGGAAGGAAGGAAGGAAGGAAGGAAGGGGAAAGAACTTTATTTAATTCTCAACAAGCCTATGAGTTTTAAGGAGGTTAAGTGGCATGCCTTAATAGTGTGCAGCTATTAAAGGTAGATCAGAGGAAGCCTCATGTTTAAGCCTTGTGCTATAATCCATTAATTCATTTAACAATTATTTAATGGGCACCCATAGGTGTCAAGCACATTATTATTCATATGTTTTCCAAGCTACGTTTCATAATAATGGAGCTTTGGACACTATTAACCCAACTAGCCCAAATGACAGATATAGAGATTGAGTCTAGGTCCCCACTGGGGAAGTATCTCACTCCAGGCCATTAAACAAGTGACAGAATCATAGATTGCTTTTTCCTGAACTTCCTTTTATTTTTCAATTTAAGAAGGGAGAGGCAAAATAATTATGTTTTCTAAATCTAAATTATTTGTCTGTTACTTTTCCAGGCATTCAAATGCCTTCTGGCCTTCTTTGAATGAATAAGCTACCATTTCAACAAAGTAGGTTTAGAGGGAACATACCTCAACATAATAATAAACATTATGAAAAACCCACAGCTAATGTCATACTCAATGGTGAAACACTGAGAGCTTTACCTCTAAGATCAGGAATAAGACAAGGATGTCCATTCTCATCACTATTATTCAACATAATACTAGAAGTCCTAAGCACAGCAATCAGACAAGAAAAAGAAATAAAAAGCATCCAAATAAATAAGAAACAAAATTTTCACTTGCAAATGGCATGATAGTATTACAGAAAATCCTAAAGATTCCACCAAAAAACTACTAGAAATGATAAATGAATTCAGTAAATTAATAGGATAAAATTTAATATACAGTAATCTGTTGCCTTTATATTTACTAATAATGAAGTAACAGCAAGAGAAATTAAGAAAACAGTCCCATTTACAGGGGCACCTTACTTGCTCAGTCAGTAGAGTATGCAACTTTTGATCTTAGGGTCATGGTTCAAGCCTCATTTTGGGGGTAGATACTACTTAATGAGAGAAAGAAAGAAAGAAAGAAAGAAAGAAAGAAAGAAAGAAAGAAAGAAAGAAAGAAAGAAAGAAAGAAAGAAAGAAAGAAAACAATTCCATTTATAACTGCACCAAAAAAGAAAAAAATACCCAGGTATCAACTTAACCAAAAAAGTGAAAGATCTGTACTCCAAAAACTATAAAACATTGATGAAAAAAATTGAAGATGACACAAACAAATGAAACAGATGTTGGTGTGGATGTGGAGAAAGAGAAACCCTGTTAAACTGTTGGTAGGAACACAAACTGGTACAACTACTCTGGAAAACGGTATGGAGTTTCCTCAAAAAGTTAAAAATAGACCTACCCTACAACCCAGCAATTTTATTACTAGGTCTTTACCCAAAGGATGCAAAAATGCTGATTAAAAGAGGCACAGGCAACCCAATGTTTATAGCAGCACTATCAACAAAGATCAAACTATGGAAAGAGCCCAAATGTCCATCAGCTGATGATCGGATAAAGAAGATGTAGTATATATATGAAATGAAATATTACTCATCCATCAAAAAGAATGAAATCTTGCCATTTGCAACATGAATGGAACAGAGTATATTATGCTAAGTGAAATAAGTCTGCCAGAGAAAGGCAAATACCATATGATTTCACTCATATATGGAATTTAAGAAACAAAACAGATGAGCACAGGGAAAGGGAAGGAAAAATAAAATAAGAAAAAACTGAGGGAGGCAAACCATAAGAGGCTCTCAACTACAGAGAACAAACAGGGTTGCTGGGGTGGAGGGGGAGGTGGGTGAGGCAACGGGTTAAATGGGTGATGAGCATTAAGTAGGGCTTTTGTGATGAGCATGGATGTTATATGTAAGTGATGAATCACTAAATTGTACTCCTGAAACCAATACTATACTATATGTTAATCATCTTTAATTTAAATAATAACTTGGAAGAATTTTTTTAAAAAAGATATTCCATGCTCATGGGTTGGAAGAACCAATATTGTTAAAATGCCCATACTCCCCAAAACAATTTGCAGATGTAATGTAATCCCTATCAAAATACCAACAACGTTTTTCAGAGAACTAGAATAAATAATCTTAAAATTTGTATGAAACCACAAAGGACCTGGAAGAGCCAAAACAATCTTGAAAAAGAACAAAGCTGGAGGTATCGTAATTCCAGATTTCAAGATATACTACAAAGATATTACTACAAAGTAGTAATCAAAGAAGTATGCTACTTGCACAAAAATAGACACAGATCAATGGAACAGAATAGAGAGTTCAGAAATAATGCCATGCTTACATGGTCAATTAATCTGTAACAAAGGAGGCAAAAATAGACAATGGGAAAAAGACCCTCTCTTCAACAAATGGTGTTGAGAAAACTGGACAGCTACATGCAAAAGAATGAAAATGGACCACTTTCTTACACCATACACAAAGGTAAACTCAAAATGTATTAAAGACCTAAATGCCAGATCCATAAAACTCCTAGGCAAACATAGGCAGTAATTTCTTTGACATTGGCCATAAAAACATTTTTCTTGGGGCTCCGGGGTGGCTCAGTTCGTTAAGTGTCTGACTCTTGATTTTGGCTCAAGTCATGATCTCACAGTTCTTGAGTTTGAGCCCCGCATCGGGCTCTGTGCTAACAACGAGGAATCTGCTTTAGTTTCTCTTTCTCTCTGCCCCTCCCCTTCTCACTCTCTTTCTCTCTCTCAAAAATAAACATTAAAAAAAAATTGTCTTGATACATTCTTAAGGCAAGGGAAATGAAAGCAGAATTAAACTACGGGAACTACACAAAAATAAAAAGCTTTTGCTCCATAAAGGAAACCATCAACAAAATAAAAACGCAACTGATTGCATGGAAGAAGATATTCACAAATGATTTATCTAATGGAGGGTTAATATCCAAAATATATATAGAACTTACATAATTAACACTAAGAAAACAAATAATCCAATTAAAAATGGGCAGATGAGCTGAACAGACATTTTCCAAAAGATACAAATGGCCAACAGACACATGAAAAGATGCTCAACATTACTATTCATCATCATGGAAATACAAATTAAAAAAACATAATGAGGTATCACATTACACTTGTCAGAATGGCTGAAATCAAAAACATTAGAAGCAATAGTTTTGGTAAGGATGCAGAGAAAAAGAAACCCTCATACCTTATTGATGGGAATGCAAATCGGTACAGCTATTATGAAAAACAGTATGGAAGTTTCTCAAAAAAATTAAAAATAGAATTACCACAGTAATTCCACAGCTTGCTATTTATTTACCCAAAGAATAAAAAACATTAATTCAAAAGGATACATGCACCCCGATGTTTATTGCAGCATTATTTACAATAGTCAAGAGAGAAAAGCAACCCAAGAATCCACGAATAGATGGATTCCGTTTATATAATGTGTATAATCCATTTATACACACACACACACACACACACACACACACACACACACACACACACACTAGAATATTATTCAGTCATAAAAAAGCATGAGATCCTGGGGCACCTGGGTGGCTTTGTCGGTCAAGCGTCTGACTTGGCTCAGGTCATGATCTAGTGGTTGTGACTTTGATCCCTGTGTCAGGCTCTGTGCTGACAGCTCAGAGCCTGGAGCCTGCTTCAGCTTCTGTGTCTCCCTCTCTCTCTCTACCCCTCCCCCGCTTGCTCTCTGTCTCTCACAAAAAATAACTAAATATTAAAAAAAAATTTTAGGGGCGCCTGGGTGGCGCAGTCGGTTAAGCGTCCGACTTCAGCCAGGTCACGATCTCGCGGTCCGTGAGTTCGAGCCCCGCGTCAGGCTCTGGGCTGATGGCTCAGAGCCTGGAGCCTGTTTCCGATTCTGTGTCTCCCTCTCTCTCTGCCCCTCCCCCGTTCATGCTCTGTCTCTCTCTGTCCCAAAAATAAATAAAAACGTTGAAAAAAAAATTTAAAAAAAAAAAAAAAAAATTTTAAAAAAAGCATGAAATCCTGCCATTTGCAACAAAACGATGGACCTAGAGGGAATAATACTAAGTGAAAAAAGTCAGTCAGAGAAAGGCAAATACCAACTGATTTCATTCATATGTGAAATTTAAGAAACAAAACCAAAGATCAAAGACAGAAAAAAAAAGAGAGGAAAAAAAAAAAAAAAAAAAGCCAGACTCTTAAATACAAAGAACAAGCTGGTGGTTGCCAGAGGGGAGGTGGGTGGGGAATCGGTGAAACAGATAAAGGGGATAAAAATACACTTATTTTGATGAGCATTGAGAAATGTATAGAATTGTTAAATAACTGTATTGTACACCTGAAACTAATATAACACTGTATGTTAATTATACTTCAATAAAAAAGAAATAAAAAATAAAAAAGATACAGTTTCTGCCTAGAAAGAATGCTTATCTGAGATATGATCAAAGTAGTGCAGGGTTATGGAAGACTGAGCAATCAACTGTCCTTGGAAGATGTAGAAAAGGGTTGTTCACAGGAAAAGTGACATGTGAGGTGGGTCTTGGAGAATGAGTAGGAGTTTGCCCACAGCAGAATGCAGGGAACAGCATTCCAGGCAAGCCTAGAGCATGAGCAAATGCAGCCAACCATGAGGGTACATCTCTCCTGGATAACACTTAATTACATTGGCTTTTGTTAACTCAGTGGGTGATGTGAAGAGGTGTGAGGGAATGTCACTGTCTCTTCTGAGACTACCTCCCCAGACTCCAAAGCACAAAGCCATTATTGTTTTTAAATGTTTTGTTTTATTGGGGCACCTGGGTGGCTCAGTTGGGTAAGCGTCTGACTTCGGCTCAGGTCATGATCTCACAGCTTGTGAGTTTGAGCCCCACGTCCAGCTCTGTGCTGACAGCTCAGAGCCTGGAGACTGCTTCAGATTCTGTGTCTCCTTCTCTCTCTGTTCCTCTCCCATGCACTCTCTCTTTCTTAAAAATAAACATTATAAAAAAAATTTTTAATGTTTTATTTTTGAGAGAGAGAGCACATACAAGCCGGGGAGGGGCAGAGAGAGGGAGAAAGGGAGACAGAGGATCCAAAGCTGGCTCCAAGCTAACACCAGAGAGTCGAATGAGGGCCTTGAACTCAAGGACAGTGAGATCATGACCTGAGCGGAAGTCAGACATTCAACCTACTGAGCCACCCGAGTGCTCCAGCACAAAGCCATTATTAAACAGATTTTTCCCTATATCCCCTTTGGGAAATATTCCCTTTTGGGAAAAAAATTGTGAAAACTCTGTAAATTAGATTATTGACTATTAGTTTTGAATTAGTTCTCTCTGCTCTCTGTGTGACGCATTCACTTCAAATAGAGAAGTCTAACTGTGATCTCTGTTAAGTCTCCAATTCTGTGGAGATTGTCTTTAATTTATTGTCAGATCATCTTGAAGCAGTAACTTCACCATACGAACATGTGACACTGCTTTCAAAATTGTATGAACCAAGAGGGCAGAATCTCTTAATACTCAGTGGATGTTGCTGGTGCCACACCAAAATATCTGCTACAAACCCAAGCCCAGCCCAAGTAAATGCTGGCTCACAGCTGCCCCCCTACAGATGACCTTATGCAAAGGAAATCCTCTACGCCCACATAGAGCTGACCTCAGTCCATTACTGACTGGCACAGGGGTTCAAACACTGGGGGTGTGGTGGACAAAGTCTATGCTACAAGTGGTACTTGAGAGCTTCCCTAGGATCAGACCAAAGCTAATGCCTTTTGAAACTACTTCCTGCCTTAACTTTGCTCTATCCTCATACCTCATTTCCTTCCCCTGAGAACACTTGAACCCTGAACCCTGTCTCAGGCTCTGCTCCTAAATAATAACTTGGCACATGGAATGTTTTGCGGGTTTGTTGAGAAATATTTTTGGGACTGAAATCCAAAACATAGTCATTATCAAAATTACTAGTCTTACCAAAATCCATCTATACAACCAGGCATATATATCCTTATGGTTCTCGTATGGTTATTTTATAAATAATCTACTTTGCACTATAATCAACTGTGGTTAATGATCTTGCCACACTTAATTGAAACAATTTGTCTAAACACAATGAGAAAAGTAATATACTGGTTTTTTTTTTCAACAGTGTACTATGCATTGCCAGGAAGTATAGTTTGACTCATGTTTAAGCATACTCTTTCTACCTTCTAAAACATTTACTAAAATTATTTAGTATTTATCACTAAATAATTTATAATGAAATGAAATGAATTTTTTGTATTAAAAATAATCATTTTAATCAACTGAAACAAGTAAAAAAGGAATAAAAAACAGTTGGATTCTTTGCAAATCTTCTTGTCAGCAAATGAAATAGAGTTCAATTTTATTATTGGACTTTATTATGGAAAAGATTTCAGAAGAATAACATATTCTGAAATTTAATCATACCAAAATCCTCAGTAACTTTTGCAAAAGACAATGGTAAAAACAGCCGTGAAAAATCAAGATTGATTTCTCTAATATGACTACCTATTGTTTAATTATATTCCTGGATGAAAGTTATTAGTACAATATCAGCATCATCTTCAGCAATTTTCATTGTACAGAACTATGTCAAGGACAAAAGTAGGAAAGGTGAGAAAGAATTGTTCTTTTTTTTTTTTCTTTGAACATCCTTTCAGGACTTAACCTGAATATAACATTTAGCCCTGGAATATGTATATCAATCTTTGTGTAAGTGAATAAAATAAGAAGCTCTTCATACACACACACAAGGTGCCTCACACCAAAGATTTTTCCTATGCCTCTGGGTCATTCATTGTCTAGATGTTCTTTTATAAAAAAAAAAAAAAAAAGAGGTAAGTAAATGAGCCATCTTGTTCTAGATGCTTACATTCCATAAGTTTCCTCATTCTCATCATGATACAAGCCATGTCTAGATCCAGAGTTATTGTGTGGGTGATATACATAAAAACTCACTGTGAATTGTAAAGTACAAGACAAATATGAGTTACTACTTCTCATCACTTGCTCTTCTCCATTATCAGATAGCCTCTCTTTTTAATCTGGAAGGAGCTTTATATTTTATTGCATTTTCTATCTTTTTGTTGCTGACACATTCCAGGCCAGAGTCTTTCCAAAGAGCTTCCTAAAGAATCACATGCTTTTTAAAAAAGAAAAAAAAAAAAAAGAAAGTAAAAAGAAAGAATCGCATGCTTTTTGGAGCCAATACTTAATTCGCATTATGATGTCTAAATCACTATGACTTTTTCATTTTAACTCCAAGAAAAAAAAATAGAGGTGTTCAACTTCAAAACCTGAATAACCACTGAAGATTCTCCCCAAATGCTGACATCATTAGAACACATCTGTGTGGGTGACTTTACCAATTGGTTTACCAAAAGTCTAGATTTATTATATACTCTCTAAGGCATTAATTAACACCATGAAAGTGACCTACATTTGGATAATTTCCGTCTTGATCATCTTGTATAGAACCACAATAGAAACATTGGAGTGAATATCACAACTGATTTCTCATATCCTTAGAATATCCCTTTATATCAAGTCAATATGAATGAGGTGTGACTATAAAATGAAGCTTCATTTTTTTATTGAACATAATAGAATTTATATGTGTAGATGAATATCATCCTACTTAGTAAAGTTTGTGACCATCTTTTCTTATCATATGACAATAGCTTTAATATTATTATTATTTTACTTTTTTCTAGATATAACTTCAGTGATTTGCTCAAACATTTAAAAAATATACCTGTTAGAACTGCCTTTTTAAAACATGTGCTACTCCTTTATTATTAGACATTTTTGCATTTTTAAAAATATAACATTAAAAAAACATTTTTGGAAATGTTTAGCTTAATAATATAAAGCTAACACTCATATACCACAATTACATGAAAATTATATTTTCATCAGCAAAATGATGATAACATAATCCAGATTAAGAAATAAAATATTACCAACCCTTCCCAAGGTCCTACATGTGCCTGTACAAGATCTCAAGATCCTACAATCCCCTTAAAAGCAACTACTCCCTAGAATATTGTGATAATTGATTCCTCACCTTTAAATTAATAGTTTTGGATATGAGCAGTGGAAGAAAAGCCCTGAGGCAGAGTCCCAAGTCCTTGAGGAGGAATGATAAAGTAGGCAGTTAGTTAGACTTGAGCTGGAGGCAAGGACAATGATAAGTAAGTTACACATTAGAAGCCTGAGGGGAGCTCAACCTCCGGACCTTGTGGCTTGCAAGACCTTGGGGCTAACAGACCAGGAGCCACAGGTACAGAGCCAAGAGTTCTCCACTTCCACCTCTGCCCCAAGGTAACCCCCATACTCATTATAATACATTTGCTTTGGGGTTATAGCCCACCTGCCTAGGGAAAAAGTCTGTGAGAAGGGTTCTGTTACACATCTCATAGGGTCAAAAACTCCCCCTCCCAGCCTGTGGGAGGAGTCCCCCAAATGATTGGAAGCAGCCCCCATTAGAGACCACCCCACTGTATGTGTCTGAGTCTAAAGAAGCCCGACAAATATCTAACTCCCAGACAAGCTAGCGGCAAGTTCCAGCTCACAGAACCTGCCTGCTCTCCCAACTTGAGAGTATACCCTGCTTTGGTCTTGCTACTTTCCCTCTAGCTGTCTTTACCCCAGCATGGATCCTGGTAAATCTTCTTGTGGAGAATCCGAGAATCTATACCTCTATTCACACAAGGGCAGACTCTCCCTCTGGTAACAGTCTCACCATCTCTTTACCCATCCCAAAGTAATAGGATTTATTTTAAAACCTGTAAGCGATTATGCATTGCATATATTCTCTAGGGTTTTGATTCCTTGGCTCATCCTAATATTTGTGAGATTTATCTGTGTGCTCTGGTTTTGTTTTGGTTTTCTCGTTTTCACTGAAGCGTAACCACACCACAATTTGTTTATTCATTTTCGTGTTAATGGAAATTTGGATTATTCCCAGTATTTAGATACTATATGCAAGAATTCTATAAACATTCTGTTTTTATCCTGGTACACATATGCAAGAGTTTCTTTAGGGTATATATGTAGGAGTTGTAATTGCTGGTGTCATAGAAAATGTATTTCTTTAATTCACTAGAAAATGACAAACTGGTTTCTAAATTGGTTGTTCCAATGTATAAAACCATTAGCACATTTCTTCACACCAGCACTTGGAATAGTTATTGCAATTAACACTTGCAATTGTCACTGCAACTTTTTCATTGTTGCCAATCTGGTGTATATGGAATATCATCTCATTTTGTTCTTAATTTACACAAACTCAAAGAACTCATAAGATGTGAAATCTAATAGGGATATCTCCCCCGATTGAAAAATCCACACCGAGATACATCTTTTTTGCCTGTTGCATTGTATAGTAGTTACTCAATGTTGAATAGAAGGGGCTAGAGTGGATATCCTTGCCTTGTTCCCCGTCTTAGGGGGAAAGAACTCATTTTTTCACCATTAGGTATGATGCTAGCTGTGTCTGATTGTTTTCTTGTTTTGATTTGGTTCTGATTTCATTTTTGGTAGATAATTTTTTATCAGGTCCTAGTTTGGTCAGAGTTTCATGGGAAATGGGTGTTGAATTTTATCAAATACTTGCATTTTATCTATTGACCTAATTATGTGGTTTGGGTCTTTATTTAGTTCTTTAATCTATTAAGGTGATCTATTCCATCCACTGATTTTTATATATTAAAGCAATCTTGCAATCCTGGGATAAATTCTGCTGTTTAATTCTTTTCTAGATTTGACTTCCTAACATTTTGTTAAGGATATTTGCATCTATGCTCATGACGGATATTCATATTGGTTTATAGTTTTCTTTTCTTATACTGTCTTTGGCTTTGTTACCAGTGCATTACTGGCATTATAAAATGAGTTGAAAAATATCCCCCCGCCCCCACCCACTATATTTCCTGAAACAGTTTGTAAAGGAATAATGTTATTTCTTCAAATATTTTCTAGAATTCACCATAAATGTCAACGAGACTGGGCTTTCTTCGGGAGAAGAATTTGAATTTTAGTTATTTTACTTATTTCAAGTCTATTCAAATTTCTATTTATTCTTGAGTCAATTTTTGTAATTTGCATCTTTCTAGAAATTTTTCCATTTTACCTGAGATGCCTAATTTGTTGATTTAAAATTGTTTATAATAAACCCTTATAATCCTTTTCATTTCAGTAGGATGGTAGTAACGTTTCCTCTTTCACTTAATCAATTTGGTATTTTGTGACTTCTTTCTTTTTTTCTTTGTCAATATGATTGAAGATTTGTCAATTTTGTTGATCTTTCTGAAGAATTAACTCTAAGTTTTGTTGATTTTTTTGGTTTTATGTTTTCTCTTTCACCGATGTCTTCTGTAATCATTACTATATCATTCCTCTTTATTACTTTGGATTTTGTTTTCTCTTTATTTCTGGTTTCTTAAGATGGACGTTTAGGTTATTGACTTGAGACTTCTTTTCTGATATAGGTGTTGAAATCTATAAATTTCCCTCTAATTGATATTCTAGCCACATCCCATAAAGAGAGAAAGAGAGATAGAGTGTGAGTGGGGGAGAGGCAGAGAGAGAGGGAGACACAGAATCCGAAGCAGGCTCCAGGCTCTGAGCTGTCAGCACAGAGCCCAATGCAGGGCTTGAACCCACGAACTTCAGCTCATGACCTGAGCTGAAGTCAGATGCTTAACCAACTGAGCCAGCCAGGTGCCCCCATGGTGCTTTCACTTTCATTGAGTTCAAATTATTTTCTAATTCACTTATGCTTTCTTCTTTAACTCATCTACTGATATATTTTGTCTGAAAGTCTATTTTGTCAGGTATTAATATCGCCACTCCAGCTCTTTTTTGGTTATCATTTATGTGTGTGTGTGTGTGTATATATATATATATATATATATATGTATATATATATATATATATATATATATTTTGCATTCTTTTCCTTTAATCTATTTATGTCTTTGACCTAGGGTATGTATCTTGTAGACATCATAGAGTTGGATTTTGCTTTTTATATCTCTTTTGACAATCTCTGTTTTGTTGGGATATTGAAAAAATGTATATTTTTAATTATCAGTATAGTCAGCTTTATATTTGCCATTTTACTATTTTCTATATGACTTCAGTCTTTTCTCATCCTCTTTCTCTCTTTCCTCCATTCTCTGATGTTAGACATTCTTTAGTGTACCATTTAAATTCACTTTTCTAAAACTGTATTTTATGAGTCGTCTTCTAAGTGTTTACCCTAGGGATTGCCCTATGAAACTTGACCATCACAATCCACTTCAAATTAATTAGTGTCAGCAAAATGTAAAACTTTGCTCCGATGTAGCTTTCTCCTACTCCCTTGCGCTATTACTATTGTCTATATATTACATTTATATGTACATTATAAATCCAACAAGATAATCTTATTGCTTTAAACAACTTTATGCCTTTTGAGGAACTTAAGAGATAATGCAAAGTATTTCATAGTCTTTTAGGTCAGCACACATAGTCCCCACTTCTGGCATTCTTTATTTCTTCCTCTGGAATTGAGTCACAATCTAGAATCGTTTCTCATCAGCCTGAAGGATTTCCTGTAGTATTTCCTATAAGGCGGTCTGCTAGCCATAAATTTTTTCACGCTTTATTTGAGGTTCTAAGTGCTTTTTTAAAATCTGTGGCTTAGTGTCCATCATCAGTGTAATGATATTTGCATGCACTTTATAATTCCTAAAACGATATTTTAAAAAGTGCAACGCAGTACATATGCCGGGTCAATGTATTCTTTCTTCTCCAGAATTTTGGCAACATAGTTTTATTTACTGTGTTGGAAATTTCTTGTCCAATTAAGGAAACATATATGGTGTATAATATAGTTCTTTATCCTCTGTGGTCAATTGAGCTACTACACACAGAGTTTAGAAAAGTATAGCAAACTGAAACCTCAAAATAGAGAAAACTATATATCCTCGGAGAGCTGAAAAAGCCCTCAAATTGGAAAGTTTATCTAAAGAAAGAAACATATTAAATAAGGATGTACTATAACAAGGACGAGGTATGATATATGAAATAATAAACACAAACTCTTTAAACATTTCTTAAACAGGAGTAAAGGGGCTTTATTTTTGACCTTGTTTAAATAACTTTAAAATGCTAATCTTTCCTTTTATGTTTCATAGAGCATAGCAAAATCCATCATCAAACAGCTTTTATCTATCCTTTCCTTGGTCTCACTAATAAAGAATGGTTTGTTAAAGGCCAAGTTCTATAGCTTTTCGGTAAGCAGAATTCCCACTGACCTCTACTGTGGGCTGTGTAGGCATTTATCTCTATAAAGTGTGCAGGGCCAAGTGCATCAATATTCATTAGGGAAATTACTTCCAGCGTAGAGAGGTCAGCACAATTTTAATGGTCATTTACGTGCATCATGACTCTAAGTCACAAAGGAAAGTAATCATGATTTTAAGGAAGAGTCCAGAAAATGATTTCTTGGACGCTCTTGAACCTGGCCTGGTTGACCTAGCCACTGTATTTTTTTGCAAATACAGTATACATTGCAGCACATGCACCTTCCTGTGTGTTTAATCATGTCATTCCGCCTGCCTGGAATGCCCTCTCTACTTGCTACCAGTTATCAAAATGCTTTCTGCTCTTCCAGTCCCATTCAAGTCCCATCCCTTTCATGGAGCCTCCTACAATCCATCCCACACCAATTAACAGGATTTCTCCCCAGCCCTGACTCCAACTGCACTTGCTATCATATCAGTATCATTTGGTTTGAGATACTTTGTTTCCTAGTTGTTTTATGATTTGTTTTGTCTCCCTTAAATTGCAATAGTCTATTATGTTTGCATAAATACTTTATAGGTTATAAAGTATTTTATGTCCCTTTCTTCATTTAATTCTCAGAATGGAGTGGGGGACAACAGAAAGCTTTCGTTTAATATTTTGATTCTTGAAATAAGAGCTTTGGAACTTAAGGAAATGTATTTAGTCCATTTTAGTCCTAGCGTTCTTATCTGTGAAGTGGGGAGATAAGATGCATTTTTAACTGTGTTGTAAAGAGTACATGCGAATATGTAGCTAAATGACCTAGACAATGCCTGGCTCACAGAAAACACTCATTCAATATACATTCATTTCTGTGCTCTCAAAAAGTCTATGCTAATGGTATTATCAAAATGTATTATCATACGCTATGTCTATAGCATTCCAAGGCAATTTCTATATCCATGTTAGCTATTTGTAGTCAGATTTTACAGATGAAGAAATTGAGACTCAGAGGATTGAAGCGGCCACACAAGCTCTGAAAGTCTGATTAACTCCAAACCTGGTGTCGTCCCATCTCCACGTACTGACCAATCTCTACTGAACATAACTTGATGACCAAATGCAGCACAGTAATGGGCACATAATACACAAAAGCAATAATTGATGTAGACACATGTCAATGTTAGACTGAGCCCCACTGGCTGCCAGGGCTTCCAGAGAATCTGAGGGAATCCCAGGGTGGTTCCTTACCTGGAGTTGCAGCCCCATCCAGGAAAAAAAAGGTCACCAGGGCAAGTGAATGGACCATGATCATGTTATATAACACCAGTTATCAACGTCATGCTCTTATTATCTTATCCTGTTATTTTCTATGTAATCCACCTCCTTGCCTTTTCTCATTCCATCTTCATATCTCCTCCCTCTACACTCTCCTGGCTCAATAACGTCAACATTTACTCATTTGTTCAGTCCTTCAATACAACTAAAATACTTTCAGAATGGCTTTACCACACCACTACAACAAAACAAATCCACTCAAAAGAGTTCAGGTTTGTTTGCTCTTTTTATCCCCGAGTAGGGGACTGAGAGTAGGTAGTCAAATTCCATGTAAAAAGCTATTTGGATCAGTCCATTTATAACTTTTCCTTCTTTTAGTATGACTTATGTAATTCACTTTTAAAAAGTGGGGTTTATTTTTTTAATTTAGTTTCTCAATGTTTTTGCCTATCCTTACACTTTCAAGTGCTTTTCTGAGTATGTGGAACATAAACAACCTTCCTAAGTCAAGAGTATGCAAAAGCTACATTCAGAAAATATGTCCTTTCCTTGCCTCTCTCTCTACCTTGCCCCTCCTTCATTGTTTTCTTATCTATCTTCTTGGGTTAATTTTTGTAGAGACATCATTTCATATTTGTGCATCTTTCTTAAACAAAAAATAGCATATTATATTTACTTCTTTGAAACTTGCATTTTTCCCTTTAACAATTGATCTTGGGTATCTCCTAAAAGTCACTCTGAATCGGTACACAGAGAAAGCCCTTTTTTATTTCTATGGCTGTATAGTGCTCCATTGTGCATAAGTACCCTAGTTTATCCAAACATCTCCTACGCTTGGAAATTTGGGAAGCAACGAATATTTTGTAGTTATAAGTAAATAAAAAAATACTCGTATATATGCATTTTCATATTTTTGATACAGATCTCTAGGATAAATTCCCAGAAGGAGAACTTCTGAGACAAAGAGTAGTGCATATAAGGGCTGTTAGCTATTGTCAAATATCCCTGGGTAGACTTCTTGGACCTTTTATTCTCACCTCCATGTGTACCCATGCTTATTTTCCTATAGCTTCCAAAACAAAAGCTGGTTTTGAGTTTAGAATCTCTACCAATCTGTTGAGTAGTAAATAGTGCTCAGTGTAATGTTAACTTGTGTTTCTCTTATTATGATCACTAGATATGTTTCAATATGTTTAAGGACCATTTTAGATCCTTTTTTGCTCGGTATTCTATAAAATTTGGTGTCTTCCCCTATATTTTTATAAGTTCTTTGTCAAATGGTTTGTAATGTATGTTGCAAATATTTTCTCCCAACTTGTCATTCCTTTTAGACATTTTTCAATATTTTTTTTTCATACAGAAGTTCTTTGTAAGTTAAACAGTCAAACTTACATGACTTTTCTTTTATTGTCTCTGGATTTTGAATCATATAGAGCCATTCTTAATCCCCATTCTTAATCCCCATGTTTTCTCATAGCATTTTTATAGTTCCATTTTCTTAACATTTAGCTTTATCTATTTATCTATTTATTTATCTATTTATTTATTTATCTATTTATCTATTTATTTATCTATTTATTTATTTATCTTTATCTATTTATCTATCTATCTATTTATTTATTTGAGAGAGTGCATGGTGCCCATGCAAGAAGGTGAGGGGCAGAGTGAGAGAGAGAATCTCAAGCAGGCTCTATACACAGCACAGAGCCCAACGTGGGGCTCGATCTCACAACCATGAGATCAGGACCTGAGCTGAAATCAAGAGTTTGGATGCTTTACTGACTGAGCCACCAGCTGCCCTGACATTTAGTTCTTTCAGATAAATTTTATATTTACATTGTATGTTTTCACATTTAGGTCTCTTTGGACTCTATTCTTTCTGATGGTGTAGGAAATGGATTTAATTTTGTCTTTTTCAAAATAATGCTACAGTTTTCCCAACATCATTTATTAAAAAGCCCATTTTTTCCCGAGTGGTCTGATGTTCTCATTTTCCAAATATAGTTGGGTTAATTTGTGCCCTTTCTGTTCTGTTTCATTGGTCAATCTGTCTATTCTTATATAAGTACATATTGTTTCAACCGGAGAGGTTTTGTAGATTGTTTTTGTATCTGCAGAGTTCATTTCTAACCATTTCTAATCATTACACGCTGTGTGAGATGGCATGCACAGGTAGAAAGCTCAATTCTTGGGAAGGAAGAATATTATAATTTTTCATCTTTTATCAATAAGATATTTGGGGTGCTTTGTACTCATCAAACTTTATCTTTTGACCTGGATTATTATCAACACTCTAAAATAGAATTTGAGAGAGTACCACTTGCCACTTATGATTTTAAAAAGTGGCAAGTAGTTTAAAAGGTTAAAAAGCATTTTGAAAAAAAAGGAGGTTAAATATTATAGACATAACAAGTAGCCTTTTCACAATTTGCTATCATCTGTCCACATTGCAAATAAGAGTCCAAAGGTAGGTATGAGGCTCTTAGTATGAAACGTGCTCCTAGTTAATGCAGCTAGTGTAGGTCCACAAATAGTCAGAGCTTTGGGATGGCAATCCAGTTGGAAAGAACAGTTAGGGGGCTGGCATTGCAGGTATAGTTATCATACTGTTTTGGTTAACTATGAATTTTCACCTAGGCCATATGTTAGTGTGCGGTAAGGGAGACTAATAGAGATCACGGGGTGGTTGAGGTTGCTGGGAAGAAGGCTTCAACTTCACTCTCCTCGTCCCACACACATAACTTGAGCACCACCACTAAAACTGGAAGGTTCCCTTGAAACTTTGGAACACAGGAATCAAGGTGAAACAAGGCGATGCGACAGGTAATAATACACCATTGGAATACTGCTATTGTTTTCAGTCACGAGTGAAAACACTTGTACTGTTCAACCTGGTCTCCTCAGGACAATTTGCCATTCTAACTGTATTTTTTTATTAGACCACAAACTGTTGGAAGGCCTTATTCATTCAGACACTTTGGATTGCCAGTGACAGAAAGCCAATTCAAATGAGCTTAAACTAAAAGGAAATTTATTTCCAAATATTCCTGGGAATTCTGGGAGTGGACACTTTAACAAAGAAATTCTCAACTTTCTTTTTGAATTCATTTTGCACAAAGTCAAGTTAGCAGGCAGGATGGCTGTCGGCAGCTGCAGGCTCACATAATCTTGGTTTAACAGCTATAGCAGAAAATGCTTCCTTGTTTTTCTTTCCATGTGAATCACTGGGACTCTGACCTTACTTGGCTCCAATGCCTATCCTCGGCTGTAGTCATGGTCATATGTTCACCCTGTAGCCTGAAAGAGGATTTCCCCAAGGAGAAGAGGCTGACAGACACAAACAATAGGTCTACTTCAAAAACTGAATCAAAATCTAAGTCATCTTTGTATCCTCCACAGGTCTTTGACCTACCGGATTTTCAATCATTAGATGCCAGAGGAGCAAGGTACTTTGCTAAGAAGAAAGAGGCAAAGTGGAGGCAGAGCGGATTGGCAGGTAAGAAAGTGGACAGAAATAGAAGAGAAAAATATACAAAAAGTTGAAGGTAAGATGAAATTTGTCTCTGCTTTATGTATTTGCAGAGAGTTAAGAAAAGCTATGGTAGCCTTCTTTATGAGAGAAAGATTTTTTTTAAAAACATGAATAATTATTGGGATCATTTTTAGAGAGCCTTTATAAAATGCCAGGGAGTCTATCCAATTCTTCTCTGGATTTGGTTGTTGTTACCAGTGTCATGTCTGTTACATTGTTAAACAACCAGAGATGCTTTGATGGGAAAGCCCATTGGGTTTTGGGAGCATCTGCTAACCGTAATCACTGGTGTTTTACATATGAAGGTCCTGAAGATAATTAAATTGAAATCCCAAGTTATTTAACAAATTTGGGCAAGAATGGTAGTCTACTCTGTCACCACCAGTTTTATCACCGAGTGCCAAAATTCTATCATTCCTGTCAAAGAAAACATGAATCAACACTAAGGATATAACTTAGAGATGGCATCCATACACTTCTCTACCTAAATCCACCATTTGGAGTCTCGTATCTTTCAGGAGATGGAATACAGGCTACATGCAAACACATGCACTCACACACATTCATCCACCAAAACAAAGCACCAGCAAGCAATAGAGAGTTTACTGCTGATTTGGAAATTAAAAGGGATGTCACATTGCACAGTATATAACTATATATGTATATATGTATTCATATTCTCCCCATATGTTTGCTCCCTCCTCTATCTGTGTCTTTTTCTCCCTTTTCCTTCTCTTACCTCACAAATTGTTGTATCTATGTTGCTAAAGAGTTCTCCTTCCCGAAAGTCTGGGCACTATCCCTTACATGCCCTGCAGCTCGGGTCAGCCACCCAAGAGGCTTGTCAAAAATATTTCAGCAAAGGTGAGACTTTTGCTACAAGAGATTCTAGTACTCAAGTCAATGGAATACAACTTTTACAAATAATAATGATAAGCAATAATAATCTCCTATATTTCCTGAACCAACCACATTTATGGCCACCCATTGCGCTAAGTACTTTACAGGCCTATTACATTTGATTCTTAGACTGCTGTTTTGATGTTGGTATTGTTATCTTTGTTTCTCAGTTGCCTAAGTTCACACATTAAATAACAGAACTGCAATTTCACCTATTGTGTGATATAAATCCAATGCCCTGTGTTTGTTTTGTTTTGTTTTGTTTTGTTTTGTTTTGTTTTTCCAAAGCAGAGTGCTTTGGGGTATACTGACATTTAGTATTTGCCATTTAGAAATCTTAATTTTAGGGGTGCCTGGGTGGCTCAGTTGGTTAAGTGTCTGACTTTTGATTTCAGCTCAAGTCATGATCTCATGGCTCCTAAGATCAAGACTTGTGTCAGGCTCTGCACTGACAGCACAGAGCCTGCTCAGGATTCTCTCTTTCCCTCTCTCTGCCCCTCCCCGGCTCATGTGCACATGCTCTTTCTCTCTCTCAAAATAAATAAATAAACATTAAAAAAAGTAAATCTTCATTTTATATGAAAAATCAGTTTCCCTGTGCAGTTCATTTGAATCCCTGGAATATTTTGGTTAAAGTAAATAAATGGTGAGAGACCTAATTTCTTAATGTCTAAATAACAAAGATAAATTTGGTCATGATACTTCTTACATATTATTAGTTTATTTAATTATCACCAAGGGGTGCCCAGATGGCTTAGTGAGTTAAGCGTCTGAGTCTTGATCTCAGGGTTTGTGAGTTCGAGCCCTGGGTCAGGCTCTGTGCTGACAGCATGGAGTCTGCTTAAGATTCTCTCTCCCTCTGTCTCTGCCCCTCCCCTACTCATGCTTTCTCTCTCTCAAAATAAATAAACTTTAAAAAAATATCACCACAGACTGTAAAGAAGAAAATTTGTAGTGCATTTTACTGGACAGGAAGCTAGAGAGCAAGATCCTCTGACTTCCAAACCCAAGCTTATCTTATTCTTCCATAGAAGCTAAAGCACCTGAAGATATCCACTGAAACTGAGAGATGGGTACAAAAAGTCACCTGGAGTTTGCACTCACAGTTACCTGTTAAGTCATCTAGAAGACTTCTACATCTGGCTCAACTGGATCAAAAGAACCTAGAAGAGAAAGGAGTGGAGGATGAATCAACACAAAGAAGCAATTCTCAAGAACCATGCAGGACAGAAAAAACAATCTCTATTTTTTTTTAGCATATTTAAACCTTCCATTTCAAATCCCTGTCTCTTCGGTACAGTTTATGTGGGTGAGGAGATACACATTTACCAAAGCAACCCACTACTTTTCCAATCTCTTTTCCTACTGTGGGTTACTCTTCCTTCTCAGAGTCAGAAATTCATTCTTTTTGACTAAAGAAACAAAACCCAAAAGGATTAAATTGTTCAATTTCCTTTCAACTATTTGTTAATATTATTATGTTAACTTGTGCCCTTTCCTTTGCTTTTTTGCCCCAGCAAAAGCCAGCATGGTCCCCATTGCTATTATAATTGCTCCAGAGTTCAGATCTTTGAGACCTTAGGATTTTTGATACTGTTATTAACAGTTCTGGGCAACTCTATTTGTGTTTTGTTTTGTTTTGTTCTGTTTTGTTTTGTTTTGCTGGTTATGAAATTTATTGTTTTTTTTTAATATGAAATTTATTGTCAAATTGCTTTCCATACAACACCCAGTGCTCATCCCAACAGGTGCCCTCCTCAAAGGGCAACTCTATTTGTTGTAAAACCAGTAAGAGACATGCCCATGTCCCCTTTTGCCCATGTCCTTTTTAAATTTTGGGCACGTCTTAGAGTTTCCTGTGCAACACTAATTGTTTAATGTAATTCAAATCCTTCTTCTTTGCCTAGATCATTGTCAAATAGAAATTAAAGTCTCTGAGGACTAAAAATATTTGGTGAAGCTTCAGCCAGTTATTTGTAGTGCTATAGGCTATAGAGATTGAGATCAAATATGGGTAGATTTCAAACTTTATTTAAGGAAAAACAGTATAAAGATAAAACAAGTAATATTGAGCAGTAAAGTAAATATTATTGCTGTCCATTAGGAATCAAAAGCCTGAGTTCAAATTCAGATTTCACACTTAATATCTATCTGATTTTTCTTAAGTGGCTAAATTTCTCTCATCCTCAGTTTTTTGATCTCTACAATGGAACTAACAGTAGCACCTATCTTCAGAAGTCTTATGAGGATAAAATAAACTAATATATATGAGACATTCAGAACAATACCTAACACATACTAGGAGCACAATAAAAAAATCAGGTATGTGACTAAATATTTGTAGCTGATTGGACCAGAATCATAAGGATAAGGGATCTCTACCAAGAAGGTATCCACGTGTCACTCAACCCAAGGGGATAGTTACTGGGAAGGTCTCCTGGCAACTGGGTTAGACATTAAGTGCTAAAGTCTGGATCCTATATGTATTTGGTTTACTCTCATGATCTCTCATTGCATTATAAAGCTTTCCATTTTCTCATGAGGAAGACAAAATTCTTGTGTAGAACTGGAGCATAAGAGAGATAGGGAATAAATCCCCCCCCTGCAAATAGAGAATGTAAAGGGACCTGTTATGAAGAAGCAGAGACAAGAACAGAAGTGGTTATTTGGAAACCTTCCTCAAGATAACCAAATTCAGACCTACAAGCGCACTGCTTCTCGGGATCCCAGGAGAGCGTTGCATCAAACTGCACATAAAGATTCTGTTTTAAAACCTCTCTAGATGGAGGTAAATTATTAATTCTGACTTTTCCTTAAAGGTAGCTAGCTAGCATAAAAGGTGTACTTATAACATTCCTTCTCTAAAATAAGGTCTGAGGAACTGAGTTGAAGCTCCTCCCTTCAGGGCTTGAGTGCCCTGACACAGTACTTCTCACAGTGGTAACATCACGCTTTGTTCACGAACATTTCACCACTGCCTGTATCCCCACTCAACCAAAGTACCACGAGAGCACAGAACCCCATCTGGTTTTGTTTACCATTTTATCTCCAGTACCTAGCATGGCTGCCTGACACATACTAGATATTCAGTAAATATTTGCTGAATGAATTAATGAACTAATGAAAGAAGAGAATATCATATTCTTTCTCATCTATGATCCCCAGAGGAAATTAGTCTGACAATTGTGTATATCCAAAAATGTGGATTTTAGGTGACCATTGCTGAAATGTGCCAGAAATAAAATAATCATATGATGATATCATATCAAAATCTTAACTTCGTAAGAAATTGGAATATCGTGTTACCCTTCCTGGCATGGCAACCATCTACTCAAGCAGAGTCACTGCCATCGTTTTTTCAACAGGTCACATGTTCTCTAGTGTCCCCGAAGTCCCCTCCACTTATTAGCTCATCTACACCAACACTAACTTTCAGTTGCAATATGAAAAACTAAAACAAAAACAATAATACAATTGAAATATCAGAACCATTATACTTGATGAATTCATTCATTTACCCCCACATTCTCTATTGGCATTTGAATTTATGACCTTGAGTTATGTAAAAAAAAAAAAAAAAAATTAGTGAGTCAGACATATTCTCATCAAACTACATAAGATTCAACATAGAAAATGTGGGGAAACTTTCAGGTTAAGACTTTAGGCATACCTTCAAGGAGTTGAAAACACATAAATTTCACCACTATGGGACAATACCCATCCAAAGAAACAGGTGGTTATACCTCCCACAGCAAACACCTAGCCTCCTGCCTGTCCTCTGCCAGGCTTTGAGCAGTTCACCTGGCCTTTCCAGATGTAAAACATGAGCATATAGTGGCTGTACATTTTTTTATAGGAAGAGGATTGGAAAGAATGGAGTAAAATCATCCTGGCTATTTAAAGAGTCATGATTTTATTATCAGAAGAAATTTTAGAAAGGTTTTAGTAAAGCTGTCTTTCCTTTTTCATTTTTTGTCCATCTTCTTTGTTTTTACTCTTCACTTCTTTCTTTCTCATCCCAGAGAGCATGAAGTGTCTTATCCAATGTGATTCAAAGGTATGACTAAAAGAATGGCTTTAAGATGTCCCAAGAAAGAGTAATGGAGCTCTGTCAGTGGCTGTTGAGTATCAGTCAGGAGAGAATAACCATGCATTTCAGCATATATTAGGAAATAAAAATGTTTTAAAATCAGTGATCAAAGTTTCCATCTAGAAAGCCAAGAAAATAAAAGCAATTTAAGTTCCCTGACAGTAAAATGAAAAAAATAATAACTATTTGGCCAGAAGTCAGTGAAATACCTTCTAAATGTATGAACAACAACAAAATGGCAGAAGTTTGGTTTTTGAAAGTGATAAACTTATGGAAAAACTAATGAAAATAAATGAGGAAAAACACATTGCTAAATCCAGAAGGGAAAATGGGACATCAATCCAGATATCATAGATATTAAAAAGTTAATAATAGAATATTATTTTAAAAGTTATGCCAACAAATTATATAACTAAAGTGAAACGTTTTAGATGTTTTGAAAATTATTAAAACTAACAAAAAAAATTAGGTTATCTGAATACTCATATACATGGTTTTTAAAATTTTTTTTAACGTTTATTCATTTTTTGATAGAGACAGAGCGTGAGTGGGGGAGGGGCAGAGAGAGAGACACACACACAGAATCTGAAGCAGGCTCTAGGCTCTGAGCTGTCAGCACAGAGCCCGAGTGGGGCTCGAACTCACAGACCGTGAGATCATGACCTGAGCTGAAGTCAGATGCCCAACAGACTGAGCCACCCAGGAGCCCCAAATACTCATATACCTGTTAAAGGAACTGAATCTATAATAAAAATAAACCTCTTAAAAACAGAATACACCAATTAAGAAATTATTACTAATGAATTCTGCTGAATATGTAAGGAAAATATAAAACAAAATATTTTGTAGAACCCTGAATATGACACCAAAACCGAGGAAAGATATTAGAAATGATTACAGAGTAATATGCCTCGTAAGCATGGGTGCAAAACTTATAAGCAAGTATTTATATATTGAATCTCATGTTTACCTCAGGAAGATAAGTCTAAATTAACATGTGAAAATCAAATCACGTAATTTACTATGCTGACAAAAGAAAGGAGAAAAAATGATATGATTATCTCAATAGATACAAAACAAGAATTTCATTAAAAAAAAGTTCATGAAAAACTGGGAATTGGAAGAAACACAAAACCTATACTAACACCATACTTAATGTAAAATTCTAAAGACTCCTTTTTGAAATCAGGCACAGAATATAATGTCACTATTGATACTTCTCTCAACATTGTTCTGGAAGTCCGGTCAGTGCAATAATGCAAGAAAAAGAAATACGAGGCACAAATACTGGAAAGGGAAAAATAAAGCAGTCTTTATTCTCAGACGGCATGATTACATACACAGAAAATACAAAGTTCTCTAATATTTGATTTGGCAAGATGGTATGACGGTCAGTAGATGCAAAATTAAATGGTATTTCTGTATTCTAGGAAGAAAGAATCAGAAAATGAAAGTGAGACAAATACTATCTAGAAGGGCATCCAAAAAAAATGAAGACACAGATTTTTAAAAAACGTGTGAAAGATTTCCATACAGAAAACTGTAAGACACTGCTGAGTGAGATAAAAGGGGACTTCGTTAAATGGAGAGCTGCATCGTGTTTATGGATTGGAAAACTCGATATTAAGGTGCCTATTGTTCTGATATTGATCACTACATTATCCGTGTCAAGATGCAAAGCAATCAAAACAAAATCACAGCAAGCCATTTGGTAACAATTCATATCCTAACTCCAAAGATGCATATAAAAGTGCAGAGAACCTAGAGTGGATGGTATGATCATGAAGAACAATCAGAGGACATCTATTACTTCAAGACTTTAAGACACACTCTAAAATGTCAGTACTTAAGACAGGAGAATAGTGATATAAAAATTAACAGAGAATGCAGACTAGACTTCATGGAGAGCACAGGAAAATCTGAAGGTTCTATTGTACTAAAGTTTATAGATATTATACTGTATGGAGGCCACTGAATTGCCATAAATTCAATGAGGAAAGAAGTCAAGTGTACATTTATTGAACATCTGCTATGTATAATGTGGAATAAATGTATAAGGAAGTTGAATAAGTCATAGTCCCTGATCTCAAGGAATTTATATTTTAGATAGATTTGAAATTATCTATGACATAATAGAGTAACATAGCAAGGCATATGGAAGATACACCAGTTTTACCTAATGGGCACCCTGGAAGGCTTAAGAGAGGTAATTTTGAAAAAATGAATAATATTTTATCAACAGAGAAGCTAATAGAAATCAAATCTGCTGTTACCTGGTATTGGTCCTGAATAATATTCACTTTAGGGGCATGTGTTTTAGAAAATGTGATTTAGAAATCAAACACTAGAGTATGTAAACAGTGAAAACATAGACTGCCAAGGCTAGGCAACTTAATTTGTTAAAATTAAAATACGAAGTTCACAGTAATACTTACTATAGTAAATAATTTCCATTTAATAAGCTGCTTTACCTTTTTCATTCAGGCCCAAGATTGATATGCTCTGCTTGGGTTCATATTACATTGGGGGGAAATACAACGTTGGATGACTTTACCAGAAAAGACTGACAGATGGTATCAGTGGTATTGAAAGCTATTTGCCAAATTCATAGTTGTATATTAGCAAGATCTGGAAGGTAGATTAATGAGTCATTACTCTGCTCTTTGAAAAGTTCCCAGATGCTGGTTTGAAATTGGTTTGCCTAAGTAGTCCCAGGGAAAATTAAATTTCCCAGGGAAATTTTACCAAAACATTCTTCCTATTTCTAAGTAAAAATAAACTGAACACATTTTATTCAGCACGGCTTGAGGCCAAATTTTGTTTGATGAATGCCAAAAAAACCAAAAGGAGCATCATGCGTCCTTAAGGATTCAGGATTCAAAAGAACCTCTCTTAACAATGTATCCTTATCTGTAAAATAGAGCAACCTAGCTACATGACCCCTAAAAATGTAACGTAGTTTGTAGTTTCTAAGTTTCTTCCATCCCTAGCCTCACTTTCAAATGTTTATATTTCAGTGAAAGAAAAAGAGAATAACACAAATCAATTTTTAATCAGATACGTAAGATAATGCAAGGTATCAGAAGAGGAGGTCATTTTATTTATGATAAACATGGTTCGACGTCTAGACTCCAGCAAGTCATAGAAACTTGGATAGAAAAGGAGGGGAATGAACTTGGATGTGGACAAAGAGGGGGGAAAAATAACTGTCTCAATTCTGTGGAGGATCTGTGCTGGAGATATTTTGAGAATTTTGGTTAAGTAAAATAGAGGCATTAAGAAAAGATTTTAGATACAGTGCTGTGAAATTAAGCATAAAACTAATAGACAATGAATTCTTCAGAAAGAGTGTGACATCCAGAAAATTGTGTTTGAGAAAATTAGCGCTCCAGAACGTATTGATCTACTAGTTGTAGGTTTATGCCCTTAAACAACATTTCTTCAATTTCCCAGCCCACGCCCAGTAACTAGTAACCATAATTTGACTCTGGTATTATGAGTTCAGCTTTTTAAAATTCTGCACATAAGCTCAAATATCATACAGTATTTGCCTTTTTCTGTCTGACTTATCTTAGACTTGAAGACCATAATGCCTTCAAGGGCCATCCATGTTGTCACAAAAGGCAGGATATCTTTCTTTCTCATTGCTGAATTATATTCCACTGTATACGCATACTGCAGTATAGTGATTATAGTCCACAATACTGTATTTACAAATTTCCAAGTTGCTGAGAGGCTAGATCTTAATTATTTTCACCACAAAGAAGAAATTATAATTACGTGACATGATAGAGGTATTTTGCAATACATAAATATACCAAATTAACACATTGTACGTTTTAAACTTATACAATGTTATGTGTCAAATATATTTCAATAAAAAGTAACAAAGTTAAATTTTAAAAAGCACAGCCCTTTAATATTGTGGGTTGCAAGGAAAGTAAATAAACTAAATGTGAGCTTCTTGCCTTAGGCTTGGGCTAGCAAGTTCTTAGGCCATGTGGAGACAGTAAAGAATTAAAAGAATTATCACAGCAAAAACTGTGGGGACTATAGTGGCATATTTTACATACTAAGAGAGAATGCATAAAAGAGAAGGGCATTCTGTAAATGGACATCAAAATCAAGCAAGGACAAATTTGTTACATTTAAAGTGACTGTAGATTATCCCAGTGGAGGGGTCCTGTAAGTCAGACTGGAAATGGATGAAATAAAGTTTAAGACCATAGATTGAGAAGGCAGAGAGCAAGGAGTTCAGTTCTCATCTGTGCCATTCTAGCTGTGTGTCCTTGGGCAACTTTTATTATAAACATAACTGAGCTACAATGATGGCTGAAGATATTTACTGGTGAGGAAACAGTGAGAGAGACAGAGGAGACCAGGAGAGCGAGCTGGCAGGGGAGCAGGGGTATAGGTCCAATGAACGAACTTTTAAGGACGTTTAGGAAATGAAAGCACAAGAAACAAATACATAAATAGATGAGAGGAGCGCTGAATGAGCAAAAAGATTTGAGAGTATATGGATGTAGGGAAGGGAAGGAATCTAAAAGGAAGAACGAAAATGGTACCATGTCATTGAGGAAGACAGAACCCGCTCAATGGGACTAAAATATTATCAGTCAATGTATTTGTAGGAGACGAGGCTATATAATTTTTGGTTCAAATGTAGTGAATGATAGAGAAATGGAAACTAAAGTCAATAGTGTAGATTTGAGGAAGTCAGGCCAACAGTGTAGACTTAGAATCTTGGAAATTTTAAGCATTTGAAACTGCACTGTGGTCACGTTGCTTGTATCATAATCTAGGTTTAAGAAAGTGGATGGTACTTCAAGCTTGCTCAATTTATAACAAATGGTATATTTGATAATTATAAAACTTTATCCTAAAGGAGACAAAAGAATAAAGAAAACACAGTTTTTGCATGTTACTTTATCTGTTGTATGATACTCATGTCACTTTAGTGTAAGAAACACCATTGCTCATGACTGGTAAGATGAGCAATGAGCCAGATGGCCAAATTTCAGGATTTGAAGCCTGGCTCTGACACCTTCCAGATGCATGAACTAGAAAACATCAGGGCAGTGCCTCAGTTTTCTCATCTATAGAATGGGAGTAATAACACTGCCTACTTTACAGGATGCCCTGAGCATCCTAAATTTTTTTCAATGTTTATTTATTTTTGAGAGACAGAGAAAGACAAAGAATGAGCAGGGGAGGGCAGAAAGGGAGAGAGACACAGAATCTGAAGCAGGCTGCAGGTTCTGAACTGTCAGCACAGAGCCCGATGCAGGGCTGGAACCCACAAGCCATGAGATCATGACCTGAGCCAAAGTCGGATGCTGAACGAGCTGAGCCACCCAGGTGCCCCTATCCTGAACATCCTAGAAGCTAGTTAATACATGTTGAGCACTTAGAAATGTATATTGTATACACTAAGCTCTTAATCAATGTTAGCTATTATTATCAGATACTTTATTTCTTACAGTAATTTTTAGGCTATAAATGTCTTCTGACTTTTCTCAATATGGCTTATTTAAAATTTTGAGTCCATATATCATGTAAAAAAAAACACTTGTTTGTAGATTTGCAAATCACTCTCTGAAATTGAAGTCCCTGAATTGGTTTGTCTGAATTTTGGCTAAAATACACCTAAATAACACCATAATAACCATTATATATACTATAACTTTGAATGACATTATTTATATAACGATGATGCCAGGCCTGTGGCCAGGTGTTTCTACCACCACTAACAAAGTAGATAAATTCTCCACTGTCTCCACTTCTTTGGGGAGCTCCAGGGGAAGACACAACTAACTGGGCAAACTGTCCTTTATGCTGCCCACACTTTAGCTCCCCCAAATGCTAGAAAAACTAGTAGAGTGGAATCAAGCTCTTTATCAACAAAGGAAAGAGGTCATATCCTGGACAACATATAAAAATGTCCATTAGACCTCTCTGACATGGAATTAATTTTGTTGAAGACATGTGGAAAGGGAATGTTGAGGTAAGTGAAAAGGAGTTTTCCAGAGACAAATGTGGCCATGAGAATATACATCCTCCTGGGAATCTGTGGAGATCTGGGATAGGACTTTGTAGACACCCGGGTAACAGAATTGAGGCTTCAAAGTAATTCCCTCAATAACAAGTTGCAGAGAGGTCCTTACTTACATTTGGTAGGCATGTAGGGGGAAGCCACAGATTTCAGAAACAAGCTGGAATCTGTAAGGTATAAGCAAAGGGTAACTTTATTCATTTGACTATCCTGCTATGTGAATCTGTCCCCCTCTGTCTTTTGTATGAATTTCAAGGTTTCCATGGCTTTCCCACTAATTTCCAAGTAATAAAGCATCCAGTCCTATCTGATAGCAAATTTTCCCACTCTCATCCAATATGAAATGTCTCTAGTTATTCAGCTTAGACCTGCCTTGTAGGAAGAGTAAAGGAGACGTGCAGTAAGGGAAAAGGGTTGTAGAGAATTTCTTCCCTACTTCTTTCTCTACCTCTTCCCCTTGGTAGCTACTGACATAAGTCCATCTAGCATTGGAGCAGACATGATGGAGAAAGAACAACTATAAAATAAATCTTGCCATTGAGTAACGGTGTCACAGTAGTGGGAGTAGTGCCACATGGGTTTTCGAGCCTGGTTCTTTCTCACAAGAGATGTCACTGGGGGTCTCTTAGGGATATTTATCCCCACTGACTATGTGAGACCACATGTATCTGATCCCATTGATACCTTCTCTTCTTGGACACTGGAGAGTCCCTACAGAGGTGGTCTCACTCCTTTAAAAAGACCTGCTCAGGCAAGGTGTTTTCCAACACAATGTGTAGTTGGTCTGCTTACGACTCATTTCCCTGCTGTCCAAGCCACAGCCTCACCACTTGGACTTATCTCGGTGTGAATCAGGTACCAGACCTGATGTCCCATATGCTTATTAGGCTAGTTCCTTAAACCAAAGCTTCAAGTGGATTTGAGAAACATTTAATTTATTCAGGGAGACTCTCAGAAGAAAGGGAGTAAGTAAAGCAGGATAGTGTAAGAAAGGACATATTTATAACTGAAGTATCATTTCAGCTGATCCCATGAGGGCCTCTGGAGCAAGAACAGAACTGGTATCAATGTAAAGCAAAGGAGTACACACACCCTTTGTATCAGTTATCCTCAGCTGCAGGCAGCCTCAGCTGGGGGCTGAGTCTTGTACACCCAGTTACTGGACCCTGGGCAGGATGCGAACACACCTACTACATTGGTCAAGCTTTTGCTAAGTGTCTGTTTCTAGACTCAAAGTGGTAGGAAAGCACTCTCATCCTCTTTCCTCACATGGAGGGGCTAAGAATTAACAGTATTCTATTCTCCAAAGAAATTAATATTCTTGTCTTTTTTGAACTTTCTAATGAATCTCTAGTCTTCTCTTAGAGTAGTCTTGAGTGGCTGATGAGTCAATACTGGTAGAACTCATTTCACACCGTCTAGCATGGTCCACTTTGATATGCAAGCAGCTTACCATGAGATCTAGAATATTTGAAACCTTTTGTATTGTTCTTGGCTTTCATTGAAACTCTGAAAAATAGATAAACTTACATTTATTCTCCTAACACAAATCTCTCAGAAATAAGGAACAGTAAAATCCACTGCTCTGGGCATTCGGATGGCAAAGGGAAGTGCAGATAATGATCTATGGTTCAAGAAATTCCAGATGTTTCCAGTAGACCTCCTCTGCTACATAAACCAGAGAGCCTTGTGTTCCAATACTGATGTCTGCATCTTTTGGGTATTTCTAGAGCTATGTAGAGCAGTGAGATTTGGTTAGAATTAACTGAGACCATTCTGTAACAATTAAGGAATTTCTTCTGAAAGACTTATCATTTCTTCGTGCTTTCTGTGGAATTGAACTGAATAGCCTTCTCTTCTCAGGGGCAAATGACCACAACATTATGACCTTAGAACAGACACGGGCATAATCAGCACTCAATATCAACATTTGGCACCAAAGAATTTCTTCTCGTCCTACCTCTGTCTTCTCTGAACAACTTCTCTGACCATAATAGTAAATCTTACTTAAGGAGTGCCTGAGTGGCTCAGTTGGTTAAGTATCTGACTCTTGATTTCTGCTCAGGTCATGATCACAGTTCATGGGTTTGAGCCCCATGTTGAGCTCTGTACTGACAGCATGGAGCCTGCTTGAGATTCTCTCTCTTTCTCTCTCTCTGCCCCTCCCCTGCTCATGCTCTTTCTCTCTCTCTCAAAAAAAAAAAAATAATAATAATCTTTAAAAAAAAAGAAATTGTTCTTAAATTTTTCTTTACAGTTGTTGGTTAGGAATGACAAAGGACACTTTTGCGCCATGCAATTTAGTCACCCTTAGGAACCTTTGTGCCAGGGTTAGAACTAAAACTGACCATGGCTTGTTACAGAAGAAAGACACAGCAGTCTTTTTGTAAGAGAGAAAGTCATTTGAGGCAATTTTCACTTTAAAGGCACCTATTGAAGAATAATTTGCTGATGCATTTTTAATAGCGTTAATCTATTTTTACTCTTAGATGTTTGCTGTTAGCGGCCAATAGCTAATGCATTTCAGAACATTCTCAGTTTGTGAAACACGTATATTGGTTTTCGATGAAACCATGACAGGCAGAAAGATTGCTTGAACATTGAAATCATTTATAACTGACTAGATCTCTACAGAAAGTGGAGTATGATTTGTTGAACATGTGGATAAGTACAATCAAATTTGCAACTAGGAGATGGATAAATTCTGAAGATCTAATGCACAGCATTGTGATTAGAGTCACCAACACAGTAATACACACTTCAAAGTTGCTAAGAGACGAGATCTTAAATGTTCTCACCACAAAAAAGAAATAATAATTATATGACATGATAGAGGTGCTAGCTAATGCCAGGGCGGTAATCATGTGGCAATATATCAATTTATTCAATCACCACTTTGTACACCTTAAACTCACACAATTATAGGTCAATTGTATCTTGATTATATATAGTATAATATTTACACATAATATATTATAATATATATATTCAAAGAAGAATCATTGCCAAACTCTGAGATTTTCAAACCTATATGTTATTGTATTTACCAATAAAAATAAGATATTCTTGAAAATAATTAACTTTGGGACGCCTGGGTAGCTCAGTCGATTAAGTGTCTGACTTCTGCTCAGGTCATGATCTCACAGCTTGTGAGTTTGAGCCCCACATCGGGCTGTGTGCTGACAGCTCGGAGCCTGGAGACTGCTTCGGATTCTGTGTCTCCCTCTCTCTCTCTGCCCCTCCCCCCCCTTCTCAAAAAACAAATAAGCATTAAAAATTTTTTTTGAAAAAGAAAGAAAATAATTAACTTTTATATTTTCATTTTTTTAAAGAACTGATTTTTTACCAGTTTTTAAATGACTGAATGATAGAGACAATCTGGAATTGAAATTCCCATGTGACTGTACAAATATAAATTCTAGTTAGGAGAAAAGTTACTATCCTAAAAGGATTTCTAATTAAGAGCTAGCTGAATGAAAAAGTTCTCCTCAAGTTTTCTTTCTATTCTATAAGCAAGCAAAGAGGCATTTAGACAACTGTTCTTTTCTTCCAGGACATACAGGAAACTTATAGAAGCAGGATATTGGCAATGAAATATCATGTAATGAAGGAGAACTGGGAAGGACTGCATAGACAGCAATGGAGTTATCTTATATTGTGAAGAAATTTAACCAAGGCAACATATTGTCTTCCAGATAACAGTAATAAAATAAATCCTTCATTTCTCTCTCATGGCTGAGAATATTGTTGAGGGGAGTGCTGACAAATAGAGGAAATAAAGAGGGTTTCCAAGTAAAATTTCATTATAATAAATCAATTGTATCACACAAGTTAAAAACTACCTTTGCCAAAAGTTAGACCTAATACACAGAGCCTCGGAAAGACCTTGAGTTTATATTTAAAATCTTTGAGTTAGCACTGAGATTGAGCACTAAGACTGACACCATAGCAGGTGTCATTGAAGTTAAGCAATAGACATTCATGCAATCTTTCTAACTTTCATTGGCTCTTCCGTAGACAAGATAAAATACAGTATTTTTCAATACCAGATGTCAGTTAACAGGCCCAGCAAGGAACAAGAAGTGATAAGCAAGAAATTTAGAATTGGGTCACCGATTTGTATTTCTGTTTTCTGGAGGAGGATGACCCCCTAGCTGACTAAAAAAATGGTTGATAATTCCTAGCACACAGCAGGTATGCAAGGGGCTATGAGGGCATTTGAGTGGGGGCAGCATGGCGAAAGAGAATGATATGTCAACAGGCTGCAAATAAGAATTGCTACGAGTGTCTTCTTGATCAGGAGCTCCAGGACTAAGGTACAACAAAAAGACCACTTACCTAGCAGCTTACAGGGAAAATGTTCATGGTGAGAGGCAAAGGGAGGTAGACCAACCTGGGATCTAAGACCTTTAAAGACACTAATATAATCAATAAGTTGCATTTGCTTTCCTACTTGAGCCTCGGACAAATTATGTTTGCTCTAAAAATGGTTACTCTCTTTGCTTGAGAGGAAGAGAAAGACCTTGAGCAAATTATGAAGCAAGAATAAGTCCTCAAGGAAGGATAAAAATAAAGGACGTCATACCAACAACAACAAAAATAATTGCTTTGGAGCAAAATAAAATTAGAATTGGTAACAGAACATGACATGTGACAAAGGGAAGGAACTAGATGCCACTGGAGATTTAAATAACAGAAGAGACCTCTATCCTGACCTTACTATGTCAGACTTGATCTCCTGCAGAAGTTCCCACAGAATTTAAAAGAAGGATTCACAGGAAGAATTCTGGGGCCAGTCTTTGGAGTAATAAATCTGTGGTGATGGTTTCTGACAGCTTGCTGAGCACATGTTTTGCACCCAAGGAAAGTCTTAGGTTCTAACTGGGATACAGGGTCTTCCTAGAGCAATAAATAAAGTTAAATTTACTTAAAGTAAATAAATTAAATAAATTTACCATGAGATACACATGCAATTTAAAATTTTTGAACAGCCACATTAAAAAGAAACAGGCCAAACTAATTTTAATGAAACAATTTTTTTAACCCAGTCTATCTAAAACGATTCCGTTTCAATATGTATTCAGTAAAAATGATGAAAGATTTTTTTTTAATTGTGCATTTTATAATTTCAGCACATTTCGATTGGGATCAGCCATTTCTCAAGTGCTCAAGAGCCACATGTGGCCAATAGCTACCATATGGGACAGTTCATTCTTAGAGTGTGAATTTAAAATATGGCAGTAGGCCAAATGTGTCTTGTCAGGCTGGATAATGACTTTCTAAGTCATAGCCTCTCGTTCTCAACTCATTCTTCCTCCTCAGCAACCTCACTCAATCAAATGTTTCCTCTCTCATCTTTATATACAACCATCTCCCCTCTGCTAGCTCTTCTTTCTTGGGCCAGAAAAGCACTCAAGCCTCTCTTGTACTTAAATGCAAAGCAAACACTTAAACTATTCATTCTCTTCTCTTTGCTTTCCTCCAAGGGACAATCCTTATTACCCTTTCCATTTCCTCAAACCTCACTCATGTCCTAAACCTGAGCTGGGACATTGCACAAGGTAGGGTCTTTGTCCCCAGAGAATGCGTTAGAGGAGATTTTCCCACTGGTTGTTGCTCACACCATTGAAATTTTCCTTCTGTTTCCAACAACTTCATAGAACCTGCTTTTACCACAATAGCAACTTACCTCTTCATTGCACAAGATAGTGACACAATTTAGTCCTCTCTTGCCCTAACCAGTAATCAGTAGCAATATCTGTCCTCCTGTCTAGGTTTTCCTACCGTCAACATGGCTTGTTCTAAGTCCTCCCTCTCATTGCTTCTTCTTGATCTCTTTTCAGACTTCAGTTTTGGACCCATACTTTACATGCTGGTGTTTCTTGGGGCCCATGTTTATCTCTTTCCTATCCTCACACTGAAAACTACATGAGTGCTTTAATTCACTTTTGTGTTATCAGCCAGGACCTATTCTTCCAAATCTGCATCTTTACTCTGGATTTCCATTCCTGGGCAACAAATCATATAGCCAACTTCTTAATTTACATCTGCCTAGATATCCCTCAAGGATTTAAGACTTGGCATATCTAAAACATAGTCTATCATCTCCATCACTAATTTCTGAATTCTCTGGCTAATCAAGAGCATGCCTCTTTAGTCACTGGAATCAGTCACTTAGCACCACTGCTTATTCTTCTAGCTCCTTGAAATCCACAGTTATTCAGCCATAGTACCCTATTATTTTACTGACTTTATATTTCCATTCCTCTTGTTGCCACTTTATTTTGACCGCTGTCAAAGAGACACAATGGAAGAAGCTTCTGGTTTTGAAACAAGTTTCCTAACCTTGCTGAATATCAGTTCCTTCATATCATGCATGTAAAAAACTATGTAAAATAACATATTATGGATATTCAGTATTCCACTACTAACCTTCCCAATAAATACTAGTCTTCACCATAAATACAGTTCTATAGTATGGCCCACAAAAGCACTTATGATCTGGTTCCCAGTTTCATAACTTTCATAACAAATTTTTATTTGTCGATACAAGCCAACTTATTTTTTTTTTCTAGGTGCACCTGTGTGTCTTTCTCATCTTTCCCCCTCTATATTGGACATGTTTCATTGCACTCATTCCTACCTGATAGTTGGCCTTAATCGTTATCTATTTCCAGACTTTGCTGAGATATGAACTCCTATAAGATTCTTTCCTTGACACCACTCATACTCTGTCTTTACATATTTAATCATAGCACTCAGTTAATAGAAGTATAATTATATGTTCAATTATTTGACTCAGAGGCCTTATCTTAGTGGATACTAAGCCTCTCCCATGAGCAGACTTGAGAATATAAGAAAAAGTGAATGAATGAATGAAGGTAAATATCCTATCCGTGACACAAAACAGTTTGGGAATACAATGGAAAGTCATGGCATTAAAAGTGAAGAAAGAATGAAAAGAAAACAGATGGTTCTATTGATGACGTGAAAAGACAGGATTTTGGTTTCTTAGCCAAGATACATTACTGTACAATGATAAGCAGTCTCTTGGCAAGAATCTAAGAGGTCCTCTGGAGAGTTGGAAGTACATATTTGACATGTACTTATACACAGAAGTTCAAACCAAAATTTAAAGGAAAGGCTGACTTGGGGAAAATTGAGAAAACAGCAAAAATCAACAGACTAATCGCCATTGTTGGCAAAGCTATGTAATAATTATCTGGAGAAAATAATAGGCATAATGTTACTTACATGTGGTTATGGGCTCAAAAAAAATCAATGTAATAAAATGATTAAGTCTGAAATTAATTCTTGGCATTTCATTTGGAGGTTCTAGTCATTCATCAAATTAGATTAGACTTAGAAATTTCTATTAAAGCAAGAGAGGACTAGTATGGCAGATAATCTGAAAATGTAGTTCTTCAAATATAAAAGAATATAGATTTGTAAGCATTCATAAATATCAAGATATCACACACTACATAAAAAAATGTATAACTAAAGACAGAATAAAGACATAAAGAACAGAAATGTTTTGGGTCTGCTGAAGAAATTTGGGGAATGCAGACATAGGGACCGTTATCCCTCTTTATTTGAGTTCAAGTCCAGAAAGGAGGCAAGATTCCAAAATGTTCCAGATGTCTGCATAGTTCAAGAATAAAAGATATATACTAGAGATTCTAAGAAAATGGATGTAGGTCAGCATCATAAAGGGCCTGTCGTATGAACAGGACTCATGGAAAACTGAAACATTTTCTTCTACAGAGTGCCGATGCTCCAGAGATCTAGCACACTTGAAGGCCACTAGGAGTTGAGATCAAGAGGACGTAACATTGACATTCATGAACCAAACACCCTATAGGAATACAAGGGTATCTTTGGGCATCGGTGGGGGCTCCCCGACTCCCAAAGCCTTCACAATACTTATGTCCCTCAGAACACAGAAAAACCAGTGACGGTGCCGAATTGATTGAGATAAAGTTTCTGCCATTCGACATCATAAGAGTTTGTGGTAGAAATTTACTGCAGTTAAAAATAAAGAGAAAAATAAAGGAAGCTACCTTTTTTACCTACCACGGTTCTCCAGTGACAGATTCTTGGCAAATTAAAAAAAAAAAAAAAAAGTTATATCAATGAGAGTCTTTTAACAATGGAATAAATTCTTTTTTTTTTTTTTTTTTTTTTTTTTTAATTTTTTTTTCAACGTTTATTTATTTTTGGGACAGAGAGAGACAGAGCATGAACGGGGGAGGGGCAGAGAGAGAGGGAGACACAGAATCGGAAACAGGCTCCAGGCTCCGAGCCATCAGCCCAGAGCCTGACGCGGGGCTCGAACTCACGGACCGCGAGATCGTGACCTGGCTGAAGTCGGACGCTTAACCGACTGCGCCACCCAGGCGCCCCAACAATGGAATAAATTCTTTATTGATGTACTAAGCTCTGGCATTGGGAGCTGGAAAAGCACCAATATGGAGTGCTACTGAGGCAAATCGTCAGTTTAACAAGACAACACTCCACATGCTTTCTAATATGCTGTGATGATGACATCAATTTCGACAGTACATCACCGCTTCAGCACATCAGGTAGGGACAGTGACTCTGAATGGGAAAGGAAAAGGGTGTCAAAGCAGCAAGGGTTTAAACCTGCACCTTAACAAAAATTCAACCATAAAAGGACTTGCAAAAGTATGTAGAAACACTTACAAGCTTACCAAGTGTTGTCTGAATGGTTGTGTCTCTTACACATTGTCGCAGCTTTTATCCAACTCTGAGACTAATCAATGATGATAAGACGCTGCCGAGGATAATGAGATTTGAAATTATGTGAATGCTCCTTGTGGGGAAAATAACGGCAAGAGGAATTCAGTGTTTGCATTGGAAGAAAGTTTCGTGAAAGGAAAAATTGTCATTCTCACCATGCTTTTCTAACCGTGCTGAAGACATGCAGGTGACAGAGTTGTGACTGAAAACCTTACTTGTTTGCATCTTATCAGCTTTTGACGGATGATTAAGTGCTTGGCTAATCGCGAGTTATGTAATGAGAGAGTTTCCATATGTTTTTTTTTTCACTTAAAAGATGTTAATTAGGCGGCGCCTAGGTGGCTCAGTCGGTTAAGTGCCCAACTTCGGCTCAGGTCATGATCTCACGGTTCGCGGGTTCGAGCCCCGCGTCGGGCTCTGTGCTGACAGCTCAGAGCCTGAAGCCTCCTTGGAATTCTGTGTCTCCCTCTCTCTCTGCCCCTTCCCTGCTCAGTCTCTATCTCTGTTTCTCTCAAAAATCAATTTAAATTAAAAAAAAAAAAAACTGTTAATTCGGTAGTTGTGGGATCATTTTATGGGGTAGTTGATTTAAAAATGCTTTAAAACCGCTGAGACATTCACAAGTAACAATTATCCATAACTTTGTGTCTGCAGGCATTATCCTACCCTCTATCCTATGGACACTGGGCTGGGTAATTCTGGAAATAATTAGTTCTATAGTATTGGATGGTAGGCTCCATTAACTGAAATTGTTAATGTGGAACAGCATCACTATTAGATCTACCAGTAGGAAATCTAATATACTCAAGCAAATAATTAATAACCACAAACACAAACTAACAAGTATAAATAGGGAGAGAGATACTAACAATCTTTGTTTATCACATTTTAGTTTATTAAAATTCCTGACCACAAAGTTGATTTTTTTTATATATAATTTACTTTGGTAGGGGAAAACAAGATATAACAGAAAATTTAAAGATTAATGGTAGAGGTTTTCAGTCAGTCATTTGCAGAATTTAGAACCATGACTCAGAGCCTCAAGCTTGGTGTAACTGATGGAATTATATTTCAAGTGACATCAATAGTTTGTTATGAATTTCACTATGTTCGTTATTTGATATTTTATATTAAGTGATTCTTAAGCCATACACTATCATAGATATCCAATGTTGCTAATTACTGCAAATGGAAATATCATAGTAGCTATGTAGAATTACATAGAATTCTACAGCTACATGGAACTATACAGTAATTCCAGAAAGCTGAGTCTTTCAATATCTTTTTAGTGCTCCCTTGTCATATTCTCCACTGTGCTATATTATACGATACCATATTTGCCATATACTATGTTTACTGTGCTACTCTATACTATAGTATACACTTTACTAATGATACGTAGTATTCATTGAGTGCATTTGCTAATCCAAACACTGTTTTAAGTGTTTTAGATACTATATCTCATTTGATCCACACAACACATGAAATAGGTACAATTTTATTCCCATTTTACCATAGGGAAACTGAGGATCAGAGAAGTTAAATAACTTGCCTGGCTATCTAATAAGTGGGGTATCCTGTTTCTAACTTACTGGGACTAGGACTTTGAAGTTATATATGTTACCACTAATTCTATGCCACCTCTTATAGGAGTGTACCTGTCATGATGAGCACCAGGTGATTAAAATAAAAACTTAAAATAAATAAACTGATTATTGATAAAAAAAAAAAACAAAAAACAAAACTAACAATCATTGATTTAGCCCACAATTTTCCAGTTAAACTATTGGGACTGCACTCAGGTGGGCAGTCTTCTGGTCTTGGCTGGGCTCATGCTTCCGCATTCAACTGTCCCATCCGAGGCAGACGGCTGATCTAGATCAGAAGTGGGACTTCAGCCAAGATGGCTCATCTAGATTCCATGTGGCCTCTCATCCTCTGGCAGCTTAGCCCATGTTTGCTCACATGACAGCGAGGAGAGGGCTCCCATGTAGTCGAGTACAAATGTGCAAGGTCTTTTGAGTTAGAGCCTTGCAACAGCCCCAATTTTGCCTTTCCCAACCCAGGTTAAGTTTGCAAGTAAGAGTGGAAAGGTAGACCCCACCCACTGATGGGAGGAGCTACAAAATCACGTTGCAAGTAGGTAGGTACAGGAATAAATGGAGAATCTGGGGCATTTTGCATTTGACCCCATCAAGTGAAGCATACTCTGAGAGAACCACCTGAAGAGTGTAGCCTATATCTTTTGAAATGTTGTCAATTCAGAGCCTGGCACATGATTTACGGATGACAAGAATAAAATCAAGTCTACAGAAAGAGGAAGAGAGAGGGCTATAGAGGAAGAAAACTGTACTATAATACATGTGGGAAAAATATTCATGTTCCCTGAGGGATATGTGTAAACCTTGCAGAGATGCTGAGTTATGCTGAAATGTCTCTATCCAGAAGACTTCCTTCAGGTAAGTCTGTTGTGGAGTGGATTGCTGGAAAACAGGAGCAGAGGGGAAAATATAAGTAGCCAGATAGCAGAAGTTTTGGGATCCCACTAGAAAACTATAGTTGGAGGAATCTGATAGTTTGGTCTTGGAAGAATAACAACCAAAAGAATAAAAATTGCCCATATAGAATCTGAGCATTGATATCTATGGAGCACGGTATGCCAGATTACGTTTCCAGGAGTCAAGCACCATTTTTCTGACTTTTATGTATCTTTTCTCCTTTAACTTAAACACTTGAGGATCTGAAGCAGGGAAATGATTGAGGATGAGGAACAGAATAGACGAGCATAGGTAAGTATTGAAGAATCCAGAGACATCACTGAGTGGATATATGACATTTTGCATCCAGAATATGACCGTTTCTTGCCACCTCTACCACACTGCCCTGGTCCAGGTGTCCATTAACAGATATGGATTATTTCATTAATCTCCTCCTTGCTTCTGTCTTTGCCCACCACAGTCTATTCTCAATACCACCGGAGTGACTCCTTTTTAAATTAAGTCAAATCATATATTCCTCTGCTTAGACCTCCTTTCTCTTACACTTAAAGTCAAAAGGAAACAATGACCTATAAGCCTAGAGGAGACATGAGGGTGTGCTGCTCAGATCTTCAGTAAGTAAGTAGACATCCAGGTGCTCAGATTACAGTTAGCTGGTAGATTCTAGTCACACTATCCTAGTGTCGCTGCAGGATTTGTGGACGCACCCTTTCCAGACAGCCCCCAGCCAATGACTTAAGTAGTGTGAGGGTCCTAGACCCAGCTATTCCTGCCAGTGCAAGACTCGTCTTATAGGAAATCTTTGCTCTGAACCATTGGTTTGGCAAGACGATGTCAAATAAGAATCAGTGTTAAGATAGTCCCTGCCCAATTCTGTCTCTTTTCTTCTTGCCTTCCACAGATAATAGATCTGCTTTGCAGTGTAAAGGTTTTCCCTAACCAATTTTCCCTCTCCTCACCTCCTTTTGCTTTTATAGGATGCTGCCCCCCACCCTGACAAGCTTTTTGCACTCATAACTTTATCTCAGTATCTGCTTACTGGAAGACTCAGACTGGATGTGATCTGGCTGTTTGTACTTCTCTGACCTTATCGCTCCTACTCTCTACCTCACTCACCCTGCCTTACCCTCCCTGACCTCCTCACCATGCCTTGAATATGCCAGCTCATTCTCTTCCCTCTGTCTAGAATGCTCTTACCCCAGATATGAGCACAACAAACTCCTTAACATTACTCAAAACTTTTATCAAATATCAGTGTCTTTACAAGGCCTGCCAAGACCACCCTATTTAACGCTGCAATTTGATATTCACTCACCACCATGCTGAGTACTTATGCTCTTTCTTACTCTACTCAGCTATTTCTGTTTTCCATGACATGTGAACTGCACATAAACTCTCCATAGGCAAGATCTCTGTTTAGATCACTGCAATATCTCTAACACTTAGTATGTGCCTGCTGTGTAACTAGTTTTGTTTATGTTAAATTGCCTCTTCTGTGCTATAACTTTAGCCTTCTTATTTGAGACAGGCACAGGGTAGGGAAGAGAAAAGCTTTGAACTGATTAAAAGATAGGAACTTTGATGATAGGTTGTAATGGATTTTTAATTTTTTTTTCAAGTTTATTTATTTATTTTGAGAGAGAGAGAGAGAGAGAGAGAAAGAGAAAGAGTACAAGCAGGGGAGGGGCAGAAAGACAGAGAGGGAGAAACAGAATCCCAAGCAGGGTCCACACTGTCAGAACAGAGCCCAACTTAGGTTTCAGTCTCACAAACCGTGAGGTATGACCTGAGCCAAAATCAAGAGTTGGACGCTTAACTGACTGAGCCACCCAGGCACCCCTATAATGGGTTTTTAAACCTGGAGTTGAAGCCTAATTTACATGAATGTGACAGAAAAGACTGTACAATTACCAAGGTATTGCCAGGGCTGGATGAGGAAGAATCAATAGGACAATGGCTGTGGGCGTGGTGGTGTCCAGAAGGGATGGGTAATTTTCTGCTTGCACCCTGCTGAGTCCAGTTAATCTAATAAAACATTTCATACCCAAAGCAATTACATTCTAATGAAGATCTGTGGCACACCAAGGAAATAAAACAGAACACAAAAACCAAAAAGACTAGACAAAAAACTTAGATTCAAGTTCTGTCAGAGATGACTGGTTGGGTGATCTAAACTGAGTCTCTTTTTCTCTGACAGTCAGATTTCTCATCTGTAAAATGGGGATAGTTATACTTAACTCATAGAGATTTTGTGTGACCCTGATTTGCTCAAAGTAGGTAAGTGTAAAAGTGATCTGGAAACTATGAAAATTGCTATGTGGTTATAACTGGAACCTAGAATGAAATGCTGATCTTTCCATGATCATTGCCTGGCAAACATTTTGGTTAATTCAGGTCAAGAGCATGACAATTCATTAAAAATTCTGGTCAGTAGATAGAAAAGAAAAAGGGATAGAAATAGAAATAGTCTCCTTTTTTGGAAATCTGTTTTCTTCCTCTATCACCCTCTGTATTCCTTGCAAGTGGTCCCAATCTGCCTTAAAGATAACAGTGGAAAATGAAGGGGAAAAAAAATCTCACAGTCCTAGAAGGGATCAACTCAAAACCTTGTATATTCATTCAAGCAGAGCTTTTGAAGGGCATGAGATTTTTTTTTTTTATTAATAGAGAAAGAATCTAAAGACTAATTGATTAGTGTTATGTTATTTAGAAGACAGTAATAAGAAAGGTGAGTGTCCCAAAACACACAACTTATCACCACTGTTTACAAAATATTTTAACTAAAAGGTAAACTCCAAATTTAGGTCCTATGTAGGTTAAGCCAATGATAATCATTTGAAGAGGAATGAACACTTTGATAAGTTTCAAGGGTGGCTATAACTCTTCTTTTCTTACTTACTTACCCTTTGAAGATTGGATGGGTCTGAGTTGATGATAAAATAGTATGAAAAAGCACAAAGTGAAAAGAAATGACTACATTAGTTTGCAGCAATCTATTTTGGGCTCTTCTGTTACCTTAGTAATAATCTTGAAAGGTGTTTAAATCCTATTCTTTGCCAAACACAATTTTCTACTCATTATAAAACAGATACATTATTTCACACATGAATTCTTTTCATTGTTTGACATTTTACTAATATTCACATTCCTAAACCCAAGTGCAAATGATGAAATGGCAAAGAGATGAAAGAAAAAAAAATTATCCATTGATGTCAGTTGATTCACCTAGTGACAGTCGTCAGTATGATTGACTGATTCTTTTCCTGAATTAACCAGTTGTTAATAGACAAAATACAAGTCTTGATAAATAACCTACTGTGATGAATTACCTGACTCATCTTGCACCACGCCATTTTTAAACCAATATATGATTCATCATTAACATTAACACCACAGTGGACAGGCCTAACAGCATTTTTATCCGTCCTGGAAAACAACCAAATGGTTAGGAGTGTCAAAATAGTCTGAGTTCAACCAAATTCTTTGAGCACACTATTTACAGTAACTTTTTTAACAAAACAAATGAGGTCAAGGCCCCATAAGTATCATCCCCAATAAGGACAAGTAACAGAAAGTCATGAGTACTCAATATATCTTCAGAGGAGTTCTTATGAATATATATTCAATGATAGTCATCAATGTTTCTCCACAGAACAGAATGTATATGCTTCAGTAGTTCTGCTTGAATGATCTTATGCAGTGTTTTGATTTGATTCATTTTTATAGTCCTAAGAGCAAGTGAGCGAGATCCATGAGAGCACACAGTAAATTTCCCACTACTTCCCTCTCTGAGGTTTGTCTCAAGTCCCACATCCAAAAAGTCATTCCTATTCATTCCAGCCAATTGAAGACCTCCTACTACATAGTAGATATGACTATCTACTTTCAGGATAAATGAATTGTGAGATAAATTGCCTGCCTCCAGAGAACATCTGTAACTTGGGCCTCAACCGTCTTGCAGGGTATACAAACGTGAAACTTTGAAAGGGCATCTAACTCGGCAGTGAAGAGAACGTGTCGAGGAAGACAGTCAAGAGGAAATGACTGTAGTGATGTGTAATCATGAGTAAGGTGGGCACAGAGGTTGGTATCAAGGTGGAAGGAAAGGATGGAAGGAGGGAGGTGATTTACATTGTGCTCTACCTTATTACTGATGTACAACTCTCCCTTCACTGGATTTCTGCTTTTTCCCTTAAATTGACACAAACAGTTATAGCTTCACAGTGTTATAAAACTGTCCCATGCTCTTTCACAAACCATATTGTCAATTCTTGATTTCTCCATCACTCTTACCCCACGCCCAGCACAGTGTTGTGCAAAGAGCATGATAACCAATGTGTTAAATGAAAATGGAAATTTCAGGATAGGACTTTCTTTTTGTTAATGTATTTATTTAAATTCAAGTTAGTTAACATACAGTGTAGCGTTGGTTTCAGGAATAAAACCCAGTGATCCGTCACTTATATATAACACCCAGTGGTCATCCCAACAAGTGCCTTCTTTAATACCCATCACCCATTTAACCAAACCCCCCCACCCACCTCCCATCCAGCAACCCTCAATTTGTTCTCTCTCTTTTTTTTTTTTTTTTTAATTTTTTTTTTCAACGTTTATTTATTTTTGGGACAGAGAGAGACAGAGCATGAATGGGGGAGGGGCAGAGAGAGAGGGAGACACAGAATCCGAAACAGGCTCCAGGCTCTGAGCCATCAGCCCAGAGCCTGACGCGGGGCTCGAACTCACGGACCGCGAGATCGTGACCTGGCTGAAGTCGGACGCTCAACCGACTGCGCCACCCAGGCGCCCCTGTTCTCTCTCTTTAAGAGTCTCTTATGGTTTGCCTCCCTCTCTGTTTTTATCGTATTTTTCCTTCTCTTCCCCTATATTCATCTGTTATATTTCTTGAACTCCACACATGAGCGAAATCATATATTTCTTTCTCTGATTAATTTAAAAAAAATTTTTTAACATTTATTTATTTTTGAGAGAGAAAGAGAAACAGAGCATGAGCAAGGGAGGGGCAGAGAGAGAGGGAGACACAGAATCCAAAGCAGGCGCGAGGCTCTGAGCTGTCAACACAGAACCTGATGCGGGGCTCAAACACACGAACTGCAAGATCATGACCTGAGTCGAAGTTGGATGCTTAACTGACTGAGTCACCCAGGCACCGCTCTGATTGATTTTTTTGCTTAGCATAATACACTCTAGTTCCAAGTTGTTTCAAATGGCAAGATTTCATTCATTCATTATATATATATATACACACACACACACACAATGGAATACTACTTATGTATATATACACATATATATCACATCTTCTTTATCCATCCATCAGTCGATGGACATTTGGACTCTTTCCATAATTTGGCTATTGTTAATAGTACTGCTATAAACATTGGGGTGCATGTGCCTCTTTGAATCAGCATTTTTGTATCCTTTGGATAAATACCTAGTAGTGCAATTGCTGGGTCATAGTATAGTTCAATTTTTAACTTTTTGAGGATCCTCCATACTGTTTTCCAGACTGGCTGCACCAGTTCGCATTCCCACCAACAGTACCAGAGGGCTCCCCTTTCTCCACATCCTTAGCAACATCTGTTGTTTCCTGAGTTGTTAATTTTAACCACAGAATAGGAATTTCTTGATGATCTTACAGTATCACCTTTAAATGACCATTATGAAGATACACTTAATCTCTGTCTTTATACAGATTTATCCCAGTAGGTATTTGACTGAGTTCTCCATTTCCCTTCCTTTCTTGTGGTCACTATAGCGTGTGGACGTTGTGGATACTGACAGAATTGAGTCCATGAGGCTGATTTCTTAAATAAAGTTTAACAGAAGGCAGTGCTAAAAACTGCCTTTGCTGCCTCCTCACAAAGGGAAAGGGCAATATGGCTTAGAGATGAAACTGACCATTTTTCACCCCAAAATTGTTCTGTCATTCCATGCTGAATTCAGTAATTCCGTTTTATGAAAAGTTATTTATAGAAGCTTTTAAGAGAAAAGGTGCTGCCAAAGTATGTTAACATCGATCATATATATATATATATATATATATATATATATATATATATATAGGCATAAATCCTGAAACTGGAAAGGTAGATATTAAAAAAATAGACATTCTTCAGATTTGATTTCTGACTTTTTTTTTTGAGGCTCTCTGACATTCAGCTTTTTTCAAAGCAATTATAGAAATAAAATAATGTGCTTACTAAGAATACGTTCCTTTTAAAAAGATGGATGTTTTTGTAATTTGAAGAAGGAAAATATTTAAAACAGCAAATCCAGTGCATAATATTTTAAATTAGAATAAACACTTAAAAAGAGAGGTGGCCACATTAGCAGTTTTTGAAATTATGCCAAAACATGAGAGTATGTTGTAGTTCTAAAAAGTCAGGAATCACAGGCTTAAGGATATGTAAATAGGTTTACCATTAAGGTATTGCCTTAAATAACACTTACTTCTCTGAAACTCATCATTAGGTCAAGTATACCATTATAATTCACCTTGAGGTTGGTTAAGAAAGTACAACTTTAGAGAAAAAATTAACATAGGAAGTTACTCTTGGAGCAAAAAATGGGAGAAAAATCCCTTACATTTATATTGAAAATAAATGTATCCACCTGTTATGAGAAATTCTCCTTTTCCAGGCAATCTCCTCAGGGCCAGATTCATCATTGGTAAAATCAGGTCACTTTTAGCTTTTCAGAATTTTAAAATTCTAAGAGTAATGAGTCTATGCCCTTTCTCATCCTATGACTTTGTATTAAGACCCAGGCTTGGTTAATAATGAAGGGAAAGAAGCACATAGCACTTTCTTAACTTCTCTCACTCTTTGCTTCCCTAAAGCGGGGCTCTGCCCACAGGCTGGTTGATGGCTGTCTTTGGTAGCAGTCTTAGAACCAATTCTCTGCTTATTCAAATGTGGACGGTTGTATTGGCAGAATAGACTCTATTCTGTATATGACATGACTGCATATGATGGGACTGCCTTACTCACCAAACACAGAGAAGCTGAAATAGAGCACTTAGGGATGATAGAGCTCCCTTGAAAAGGCCATCCATACCCAGGTTGTGCTTAAAATGAAATTGACCTCTATGTGTAAGACATGCTTACCCAGCCTGATGATATAATGAGATCCAGGGACTAGACCAGCAACTTTTGCTTCCTTGGAGGAAGAGTTAGAAAGGTAGATGAGCAGAGGGGTAAAGACTTCTCAAAAAATAGAAAAGCAGGACAAAGAGGTATGTTTCCTACCTAATATTCAAATGTTAGTTTAATTCAGCATTTCCCAGTATGTGTTCCACGTATAGTAAATATATTTCTGATAATATTGATTCATGGATTTTTAAATTTCACTTCAATTGGTGGTATTAAGATTTTAAATCGATGTTTTTCTAGATTTCAGGAGAACAGTAAATATTAGGTAGAACAACAAAGCTGTTGGTCATTTTTGACTCTCAATTTAGATAGTTTGTTGTTATTGCTGTGGTTTTTCCAAAGCAAGACAACAGCCTGGAGAGCTGGGCCAACCTGTCATAGCAGTTTGCTGTAAGAAGTGATTAGAAACAATTTCAAATATGAAGTTGCATCTTTGTACAAATAGAAACAGTAGGCTCTGGCCAGAAAAAGGGAGACTCATAACATCAATAGATAGCTTTGATTGAGCAGCTCCATGCACAGGTGCTTTTCAAGTACTTAATACACATTATCTATTCAATCTTTACAGCAACTTTCTGGCATTATCTTCTTTCTGCAGATATGGACATATGGAAACTAAGAGGGTTTGAGTAACTTGTCCAAGTTGACATAGTCTTCAGTGGTGGAGGGTGGTTTCAACTTAAGAATGCTAGGTGCAGAGCTGATGCTTTTGAAACTATACTCTACTGCCTCTGTTATTCTACAGAGAGTTCAGTTTTCCTCATTTCCAACAACCTCACCTCCACAGGGTCAAAGTTTAGGTGAAGAGTTAGGAAATGGGGGTGGGGAGGGGTTGGTGGTGAAAGGAGAGAAGGTGATACAATAGAGGTCTCGGAGAGAGTAAAGAAGCTGCCAAAAGCTGCTGAAGCCATACACCTGGTTTCATGTTTGGAAATCTGGAAGATCAGCTGAAACAAGAGCCCCTGTGCCTTCACGGGCAGCCACAGTGTTGTGTGAATGGTATCATCAGTGTTTAGGCATAGAGACGGCTTGTGTTACAATTCTCGGTGGTGTTAAATCAGTCCAGGAAACCCTGCATGTGCTGGAGAGGAAGATAAGGTCAGCCAAGTTGAAAGTTCAGAAGAAAGCCACAGGATTGCTCTGGCATGAGGGTTGGGAAACCAATTGCTGGCTGAGAGCCAGAGACCCAGAGAAGAGTTCAGAAAAAGACCATAGGACTGCTCTGATACACGGATTGGCAAACCAAATGCTGCCTGAGACCCAGACCTCTGCAATGTCACTGAAAACCAAAGTAAGGCCAAGTCATCAAGGATTTTCACCACACCAGTAGGACAGACCATGGGTACGCCAGTGCAGATGACAACAGTAAATTCTAGCAGACAATTCCCTGGAGAAGCTTCAAAGGAAACAGCCAAGACAACTGCTCAAGTCCACTGATGGGTCTGAGGTCACAATCCCCATCCCTAGGCACCATGGGTAACAGTAAATTTCCAGTTGATTCCAGATTCATCTAGGATTGCAACTGGAGGCAAGAAGAGTTCTGAGCTTCTAAGCATTTACCAAAAACAGTCTATGTCTGCCAGAAGTTTCTTTAAACTGGAAAGGGCTAAGGTACAGTGAATTGGCACTTTTAAATTGGTTTCTCACCCTTACCCCATCATACCCCACCATCCAGCAAAACACAAAGATTATGGTGATTAAAACAGTTGTTTAAGGGGCACCTGGGTGGCTCAGTCCTTGCTTGGGATTCTCTGCCTGCCTCTCTCTCTGTCCCTTCCCCACTTGTGCTATCTTTGTCTTAAATAAATAAATTTTTAAAAAATGTTAAAATGGTTGTTTATAAAAAAAGAAAATGGAAAATGTTTTCCCACTCCAATTTATAGAGTGTTCCGTTGCAAGCAGCAGTTACACAGAACACAAGTTCTATGTGAAGTTAATAAATATTATTCAAAAATATTTCCTTGGGGGGCGCCTGGGTGGCGCAGTCGGTTAAGCGTCCGACTTCAGCCAGGTCACGATCTCGCGGTCCGTGAGTTCGAGCCCCGCGTCGGGCTCTGGGCTGATGGCTCAGAGCCTGGAGCCTGTTTCCGATTCTGTGTCTCCCTCTCTCTCTGCCCCTCCCCCGTTCATGCTCTGTCTCTCTCTGTCCCAAAAATAAATAAACGTTTGAAAAAAAAAATTAAAAAAAAAAATATTTCCTTGCAATATATGATTGGAAATATGAGTTTGAAAATTAAACCTGTGTCTGTGGTGTACAAAATCTCAGAAACTTCAATTAGGGTCATTAGCTTTGGGAGCATAGGAGAGCAGGTTATACAATGCCAAGTATTAAAATGTACTATTCCCCCCAATTTTTACATGTTAAATTCCCCATATTAAATCCTCCATTTAATATAATTAGTATTTCACAAAGCACTCTTTGAGAAACAATGATTAGGCTCAATATAAGGGATCACTGTGATTATTAAACAAAAACACGAGATCCAGATCTGGGATATGTGTTGTTAGTTATTCACACATAGTCTCTTTCACACACACACACACACACACACACACACACACACACACGTGTGCAGAGACAGACCGTAAGAGAGATCTATATCTCCTTGGATGTATTATAAAATTACTTACTAATATTTTAGTGAAAATTATCAGCTGGAAATCTTATTCCACTAATCTGCATCATATATTCATTTTGTGCTAGATAGTGAGATAGTGAGATTGTATTTTCCCCTTGGAAAGTTGTCTCACACATGGCATCTGAGGGCTATTGATTATAGTAAGATGTTCTGAATTTTGTGTTAACATTAGGTGAGAAAAGGAAGTAAGCTTTCCTCCCTGCTCAAGCTCAATGTTCACTTTAGTACAGAGAAACAAAGGCTGTGGTATCCTTTTCCCAGTGTAGACTATCATTTATTAATTTGTACTACAGTTTTATCTGAGTAAATATTTGCTAGAAATATCTAGATAACCAAAGTAGGAGCTATTGCCAAACCCATATATTTTAATTCTTTGTTTTTTAATCTGAGTTAATTGCACCTGAAAAACTATAATTTATTTTTTAAAAATTTTTTTTTCAACGTTTATTTATTTTTGGGACAGAGAGAGACAGAGCATGAACGGGGGAGGGGCAGAGAGAGAGGGAGACACAGAATCCAAAACAGGCTCCAGGCTCTGAGCCATCAGCCCAGAGCCTGACGCGGGGCTCGAACTCACGGACCGCGAGATCGTGACCTGAGCTGAAGTCGGACGCTTAACCGACTGCGCCAGCCAGGCGCCCCTGAAAAACTATAATTTATATAAAATAATGAACATTGTTCTTTCTTGACTGTGTTTGAAGACTTTTGAGGTTGTTCCATTGTACCTAATCAATCAGGGATATCACATTTTTTTAAGATTTATTTATTTTTGAGAGAGAGAGAGAGTGGGGGAGAGGCAGAGAGAGAGAGGGACAGAAGATCTGAAGCAAGCCCTTGCTGAGAGCAGCAAGCACGATGTGGGGCTCGAACTCACCAACCATGAGATCATGACCTAAGCCTAAGTTAAAGCTCAACCTACTGAGCCACCCAGGTGCCCCTCACTTCTAACTCTCACGACAGCTGTTGTAATACAACAGGTAGAAAATCTAAAGCACGTCATAATCAGTTATTCTGAAATGATCCTAATGTTGTACCAACAGAAATAAGCTGTTTAAATTCATGTTTTAGCAGCATCTGTTGCTGGCAGATTTAATACCTGATTGTCAGATAAGGATTTCTAAATCCTTTCATCCAGAAAATATTAGAAGCATAGTTTAGCTAAAACTGTGTCTGATAAATCTTTACCCTAAGAGTCCAGGTTTAGTTTGGGGAAGTCATTTTTCTCCCCTTTGTTAGCTTGTCTCTTTCCAGGTAAATGAGGCAGAAGCACATTCTGGTTACTTTCAGTCAGGGAGAGATATTAAAAGTAAACATAGAGGAACAAGGAAAATCACACCCTAGAAGCAAGTTTACTGCTTGGGAATTAGCAGTTTCCCCAGGTGTCCAAGAGCAGCTGTGGTGTCCTTGTGGAAGAAAGTGGCTATTAAAGATGCATGACTGTGCCTCCCCATCCTAATGCTTATCCAGTGCATCTGTTAGCCTATGCACCACGCCAACGTTGGTGTTCTTTCTCTGTCTCACAGTCATGTCTCCAAAAGAGAGGATTATACTAGGTCAGATGGACGCTGACAGCTGGGCAGCCTTCCCATATTAGGCCATGTCATAACTTGTGGCAGTCCATGGGTGTTTACATATGGCTGTTCATGGGCATAAATCCATTCCTGCTTCAAGCAACCAGTGTCAGGAAGGGAGGGTCACATCATTAGCTTTCCTTAGAGATAGGGGAGTTATAGGCATTATGAACCCAGTAAGTCCCCCTTTAATGCCTCTCAAGAACTATAAAGGATCTACTTCTAACTAATATGTTAGCCTGCCACGGTTTCATGGTTGCCAGCAGAACATAAGAGATTCCTGAGTCAAAGACAATGGACAGTTTATTACGTACAGTAGTAGTAGTAGCCAGAGCATTATTTTGTACCACTGTGCCAAGCCACAGTTCCCACAGGGCAACAGGAAGAGCACAAGAGGAGTCCAAAGCTTAGGGAGCCTGAATCTCTTTAAATGGACTGTAAACTTGCCTGAACTTTTCTCCAGAGGGAGAAATATGATCTTTATTATACCTGCTATGGTCTGAATGTATGTGCCCCCCCCCTCATTCATATGTTGAAATCCTAATGCCTAATATGATGGTAACAAGAAGTGGGCCTTTGGGAGATGCTTAGGTCATGAGGGTAGAGAGACCATTATAAAAGAGATCCCACAGAAGTCCCTCACCCCTTCCACCATGTGAGGAGACAAGATGGCCAGAGGGCCATCACCAGACCACAACAGCACCCTGATCTTGGACTAGCCTCCAACACTGTGTTCTGCTATTTATAAGCCACCCAGTCTGTAGTCATCTTATTATAGAAGCTTGAACAGACTAAGACCACACTGGAGAGCAGATGAAGGTGAACTTTGCTCCACAGAGAAAGAGTACCTCTGTCTTCCGAAGTTGCTCACCAAACAAACATCTTCAAAGGACAGTCCAGCAAAAAAGTCAAGCGGTGCCTTTCATTGCAAGACATACAGAAATATAGGAGAGTTGTCTCCTAGAAGACTCCAGCTGAAAAAATGCTAAGCATGATTTATATGAATAGATATAATTTTAAAAAATAATATTGCAAACATGAAATATTTGAGTTGCACATGAAAATTGTAAACATCAAGTGTGAACCGTTCTCATCACTTACAGTCACCTCTCCCCATTCCAAGACCTCTACCAGACTCTGTCTTAAACTCACTTCTTCTTTTCTTAGTGACTTCATGATAAAACACTGAGAAAATTGACAGCTTGTCTTTCAATCTTCCAAAATCTCCATAGACAGAAAGCATTTCTGGTCCATCCTAGTACTGTAATTTCCTTCCTCATCTTGTTTTCCTAAAACATGAAGAGATATGAACAAAAACTTTACCGCTCTCAAAAACAGAGAAGTCACTACCAGATCGCACTGTCCCAAGTATTAGCTACTATTTTCCTTCTTGAAAAACATGTTTTCATGGCTCATAATGGATGCCTGAAAAAAAAATAATTTCCAGAAAGTAGTGAATATCATGAGGGTGTTTTGCCTTGCTTTGCTTTTTCTTTTTTTTCTTTTCTTTTTCTTTTTTAAGTGTTTATTTATTTTTGAGAGAGAGAGAGACAGAGAGAGAGAGAGAGAGGATGAGCAGGGGAGGGGCAGGAAGAGAATCAAGAGCAGGGTCCAGGCTCTGGGCTGACACCACAGAGCCCACATGGGGCTCAAACCCATGAACCATGAGATCATGACCTGAGCAGAAGTCGGACACTTAACTGACTGAGCCACCCAGGTGCCACTTTTTTATTTTATTTTTTTAATGTTTATTTATTTTTGAGAGACAGATGATTTTTCTTACATAAACATGCATATCATATATTTCTGATTGAAAAACAATAATTGATTATGACAGAGACTCTATGCTTCTCAAACACCTACTTTTCCTTTCTTTCACTGTAATCATATCAGACTTATTCAGACCACTAATATGACAATTCACAAGAGTACGTTACTAACCGTTTTTTGTCTAGATATAGTTATGAGACTAATGTCTGCCAGAAAATGACAATGATATAAACAGATGTTTTGGAGGTAAATTGGGGAACACTCCATGCAGGTTCAAGCTGATTCTTCACGGAGATGTGCCCTTTTTGTCTTTTCCCCCTACTTCACTACCACTGCCTGAAATGTGGATGTGATGGGCTGGAGCTTTAGCAGCCCCTACTAAGGACTGTGGACTAGGTTAGAAGCATCCTGAGTCCCTAAAGACTTCCTGAAACCATTATACCAGCCTCCGTACCCTCTATGTCCAAATTTCTATTACATGAGACCAAAACAAACAACAAACAAACAAACATCCCTAATGTGTTTCAGCCATTATGCTTTTTTTGCTTATTTTGGGGGATGAAGTATGCTTTATTCTTTGCATCCCTAAGTAATTGCAAACTGTGTAATGATTTTTACAGAAAATTTGAAGAGTACCTTTAAAAATCCAAGAAAAGCAAAACCATCTCATAGTTTTGCTTTAGTGGCAAAATTTATCCAGATTATCAACACGTTATTAATAGTGAATCTAAACTGTCTCTAGTATGAAGAAACAAGTATTTATATTTAGGATTCTATCTCCAATATTTATTTTTAGTCTACTCTTTAAATCTATCACATTCTTGGCTTTAAAAATTTAGGATCTAATTTCTGCCCTTGAAGTCTTCAACAACGTCGATGGGTTAGATACAGCACACCTGAGATTTTCACTAGGTCTCAGGGTTTTGGTGGTGTGTCTAATGTATTTCATTCATGTCTATTTTATCATTAATATAATGCAGGCACAAGATAAATTCCAATGGTACAAAGGATAAAAAATGAAAAGCTCCCTTCTTTTTCATTAAGCCTCTTTTCTTTTTCATCAAACTCTAAATGGTAAACAACTTTTACATATTGTTTCTAAAAATCATCATGTCTCAAAATGAATATATACACACAATGAACATCTGTTTTATGCAAAGCACTACAGTAAAACCTTGGATTGCTAGTAACTTGTTCTGTGAGTGTTCTGCAAGACAAGAAAACATTTCTAATAAATTTTAACGTGATAAATGAGCAATGTCTTGCAATACGAGTAGTACATGAAACCGAATGTCACATGATCACAACCAAGCCAATGGTTCTTGAAATTCACTTTGATATACAAGTGCTTTGGATTACAAGCGTGTTTCCAGAAAGAATTATGCTCACAATTCAAGGTTTTACTCTGTTCTTAAATCCTAGGAATTCAGCAGTGAACAAAGCAAATATTCTAGCCTCTTGGAATTTATTTTTTTCATAAGAAACTTATTTTTCATGGAAAGGAAGAAATAAAGAAAAAGGCAAATAAATGTTTAATATGCCATCAAGTGGTATGGTATTCACTGTGAAGGAAAAGACCAGGATTGGTGGTAGAAAGTGACTTGCACAAAGGGTTTGGAATATTTGTATTTAATATAGTGTGAAAGGGCGGGCCTACGCCAGCCGACTCCATCTTGTTCTGTGTCCTTCACCTTGACCACACCTCCTCCCCTTGAGTAACCCCCCCCTCACCTGCCTAACAGGACTCGGACCCTTCCCCAGGACCCTTCCCCAGCCAATCGGTTGAGGCCATAGCCATTACCTCACCAACTGCCCCAGGCCCCAATAAAACCTTTGTCCTTTTGAAACTCGCTCTCTTTCCCTGGTATCTCACCGCTGCGTCGGTGCAGGTAGGGGATTGAGCTCGAGCTAGCTCGAATAAAGGCTCTTTGCTTTTGCATCGGACTCGGCTCCCTAGTGGTCTTTGGGGATCACGAATTCTGGGCATAACATTTGGGGGCTCGGCCCGGGATCCCCAAGAACCCCGAGGGACCCCCGACCCGGAGAGCCTGACTGGCCACGGTTAGTGTCTGTTTGTTCTGTCTTTTCTGTGTGAGCTCATTTCTGGAATTCTGGTAGTGCCCGACGCGGTCTAAGTGGACGCACTGGAGGACCACGGGCCGGGAGTTTCGGAAGACGTTCCGATTCTCCCTTCTGGAGGGACGTGGAATCCCCTCAAAGGTCTGAGACGAGGCGGGTCGCTCCCGCTGGTCGGCGTGAGGCCGTCGTCTTTGGAGGGACGTGGAATCCCCTCATCGGTTTTGGAGGGACGTGGAATCCCCTCAAAGGTCTAAGCTAGCTTGCAGTTTTGCTTCCATGGAGTTGGAAGACTTTCTAGGGGCCCTCTGTTTGTCTGTTTTTGTGTTTCTCTGTTTTGTTCTGTGGACTTACTGGACGGACGTTATGGGACAGACTCAGACTACTCCTCTAAGTATTATGATTGATCACTTTAAGGATGTGAGGGGAAGAGCTAACAACCTCAGTGTGGAAGTCCGAAAGGGTCGGATGCAGTTTTTTTGTTCTAGCGAGTGGCCAACTTTCAATGTCGGATGGCCACCAGAGGGGACCTTCGACCTCCCTACCATCCACCGAGCCAGGAGTATCATCTCTCAGCCTAAGGCGGGCCATCTTGATCAGCTCCCTTACATTATCACTTGGCAGGACCTTGTAGAAGACCCACCCTCTTGGCTTAAGCCCTTCCTAACCCTGCTCCCTCCGGAGCCAAAACCCATTCTTGCTTTGCAGGAGACAGAGAAGAGGAAAAGTCTTACCTAGCCTTCAGCACCCCTCTTCCCTGTCCTACAGGGGGGTACTGAAGAAGAATTAATTTTTCCTCCCCCGTATAACCCCTCTAGGATGCCGGAAGAACACCATCCTCCCCCTCCGGGGGAGGCAGACGCTGTTACGAGAGCGGGAGGCGGAAACGCTCCAGGGGGAAGCCCGCCCTTTACCAGACAAAGGGCTCAGAGGGGGCAATCCGCCTCCGCCGCCGACTCCACTATTCTGCCCCTGCGAGCCACCGGACCCCCAGACGCGGAGGGGAATCAGCCCCATCACTACTGGCCTTTCGCCACTAGTGACCTCTACAACTGGAAAGCTCAGAATCCTAAGTTTTCCGAGAAACCGGCAGGGCTTATTGATCTATTAGACTCTGTTCTTTTTACCCATCAGCCCACGTGGGATGATTGCCAGCAGCTTTTGCAGGTCCTGTTCACGACTGAAGAAAGAGAAAGAATCCTCAGTGGGGCCCGGAAACTAGTTCCAGGCGCAGACGGGAATCCCACCACCAACCAGGCTCAGATAGATGCCTCCTTCTCCTTAACTCGGCCCCAGTGGGATTTCAACATGGCAGAAGGTAAGGAGAGGCTCCGGGTCTACCGCCAGACTCTAATGGGGGGTCTCCGAATGGCTGCTAGAAAGCCAACCAATTTGGCCAAGGTAGGAAATGTACAACAGGGAAAAGATGAATCTCCAGCTGCCTTTTTAGAACGGATCATGGAGGCATTCCGTACCTATACCCCCATGGATCCAGAGGCTCCGGAAAGCAAGGCAGCTGTTATCATGGCCTTTGTAAACCAATCGGCCAAAGACATTAGGAGAAAATTACAGAAAATAGATAGACTAGGAGAAAAAAGTCTGCAGGACTTACTGGTGGTAGCCGAAAAGGTATATAATAACCGGGAGCCTCCTGAGGACAAGCAGGCTCGCGCCATGGCGGCTGCCAGCAGTAAGCAGACTCGAGACCTGGCCAGAATACTACTAGCTACCACTGCTGACTTCCCCGAGGAACGAGACCGCCGTCTCCGGCAGCTGGCAGACGACGCAAGAAAAGGTAAAGGAACCACCAAGGGGGGGAAGCAGAGGCTGCAGAAGGATCAGTGTGCATACTGCAAGGAGATAGGGCATTGGGCCCGAGAGTGTCCGAAAAAGGCCGGCGGGAAGGGAAGCAAGACTGATCGAGTAAAAGTCCTAGAGCTAGATGAACTAAGTGATTAGGGGAGTCGGGGTTCGGACCCTCTCCCCGAACCCAGGGTAACTCTTAAAGTGGAGGGGACCCCTATTGACTTCCTTGTCGACACCGGAGCACAACATTCGGTCCTCCGCACCCCACAAGGAAAACTAGCCAGCAAGAAGTCCTGGGTACAAGGGGCAACTGGTATGAGCCAGTATTCATGGACTACCCGAAGAACAGTAGATTTGGGAACGGGCCGGGTATCCCACTCCTTTATGGTAATACCAGAATGGCCCTACCCGCTGTTAGGACGGGACTTACTGACCAAGATTGGAGCTCAGATAACTTTCAGACAAGGGGGGCCTCAGGTCACCGATGGCAAGGGCCACCCCATCCAGGTCCTGACCATGAAACTGGAGGATAATATAGACAGATGGCTACGAGAATTCCCCTCGGTTTGGGCAGAGACAGGGGGGATGGGACTAGCCGCTCACAGGACCCCAGTCCTGGTAGAGCTCAAGCCAGGAGAGAGTCCGGTAAGGATCAAACAATACCCCATGTCTCAGGAGGCCCGGAAGGGGATCCAGCCACACATCCGGAGACTACGAAGCCTAGGGGTACTAGTTCCTTGCCAGTCTGCCTGGAACACCCCCTTACTGCCGGTCAAAAAGCCTCACACAAATGACTACCGACCGGTACAAGACCTCCGGGAAGTAAATAAGAGGGTCGCGGACATACACCCAACTGTTCCCAACCCATATACTCTCTTGAGCTCCTTAGCGCCCTCCAGGGTCTGGTATACTGTACTAGATTTAAAGGACGCCTTCTTCAGTCTGCCGTTGGCACCCCAGAGCCAACCCTTGTTCGCCTTCGAGTGGCATGATCCGGAGGAGGGCTCCAGTGGGCAACTCACCTGGACACGGCTACCTCAGGGATTCAAAAATTCACCCACCATCTTCGACGAGGCACTACACGAGGACCTGGTATTTACAGACACCTTCTCTGGCTGGGTGGAGGCATACCCAACCAAGCATGAAACGGCTCAGACGGTGGCTAAGAAGCTACTAGAAGACATCTTACTCAGGTATGGTTTTCCTGCCATGGTAGGATCAGACAATGGACCAGCTTTTATCTCGCAGGTAACACAGGCGGTAGCCAAGGCGGTGGGGGCAAACTGGAAATTACATTGTGCTTATAGGCCCCAGAGCTCAGGACAGGTAGAAAGAATGAATAGAACCCTAAAAGAGACCCTTACCAAATTAACCATGGAGACTGGCGGGGACTGGGTGACTCTCCTACCGTACGCCCTTTACCGGGTTAGAAACACTCCTTACACTCTGGGTTTTACTCCCTACGAGATTATGTTTGGCAGGCCACCCCCTGTTATTCCCAGCCTTCGAGCTGAACTTATTGCTGAGTTTAAAGATCAAGAACTTTTTCTTTCCTTGAGCGGGCTCCAGAGGGCGCACGAGGACATTTGGCCGCGCCTCCGTGCCATCTACGAGGCTGGCCCGATCGCGACACCTCATCAGTACAGGCCGGGAGACTGGGTCTACGTCAAGAGGCACCACCGAGAGACTCTCGAGCCGCGCTGGAAGGGACCCTACATCGTGGTGTTGACAACCCCCACTGCTCTCAAGGTAGACGGCATCGCGACCTGGGTCCATCACACCCATGCTCAGCCAGCGGACCCCTCCTCGATCCGGAAGGACGTTGTCACGCGATGGGCCATCAGTCGGGACCAACACAACCCGCTCAACCTCAAGCTACAGCGCATTTGACCTACCTAATATTGGTAACTCTGTTAACTGCTTGTCATTGCTCATGCTGCCGGGAGTCCCCACGCCCCCCAAAACATCACCTGGCAGATCATAGACACCAGCTTGGGGACAATACTTAATCAGACGTCCCAGAGCCACCCCAGGGACACTTGGTTCCCAGAACTTTGCATAAACCTCCAAACTCTGTTCCCCTTGTCACCATAAATGCAGCCGGTCCCATGATTGGGTCCCTAAGCTACATGACAAGGGGGGAATGAAAGGGCGGGCCTACGCCAGCCGACTCCATCTTGTTCTGTGTCCTTCACCTTGACCACACCTCCTCCCCTTGAGTAACCCCCCCCTCACCTGCCTAACAGGACTCGGACCCTTCCCCAGGACCCTTCCCCAGCCAATCGGTTGAGGCCATAGCCATTACCTCACCAACTGCCCCAGGCCCCAATAAAACCTTTGTCCTTTTGAAACTCGCTCTCTTTCCCTGGTATCTCACCGCTGCGTCGGTGCAGGTAGGGGATTGAGCTCGAGCTAGCTCGAATAAAGGCTCTTTGCTTTTGCATCGGACTCGGCTCCCTAGTGGTCTTTGGGGATCACGAATTCTGGGCATAACAAGTGGAGTCAGAGACAATTGCTCTGATGGGGTGACATTTGAGGAAGTACATAAAAATGTGGAATCTAACAAGTAGGTAATGATTTTTTCATTTAATGAATATCTTGAAGATACTCTCATTTGCCTTGCTTGTTCATTTCAAACATAACACAGTTTATCATTTCATAGTATAAAGCCCAATATTTCAGATATTCCTAAATTTATTTATTTATTTATTTATTTATTTATTTATTTATTTGGAAAGAGGAGAGCATGTGAGCAGGACAGGGGCAGAAAGAGAGGGAGAGAGAAAATCCCAAGCCGGCTCCTCACTGTCAAAGCAGAGCCCAACACTGGGCTTGATCTCATGAGCCATGAGATCATGACCTGAGCCCAAATCAAGAGTCAGACACTTAACTGACAGAGCTACCCAGGTGCCCCGGACATTCCTAAATTTAGCAAGTGCCATGTAAGATTAGAAAGGTGTAAGATTAGAAAAAAACTTATATAATTTCCTTATTTTAAGATTAAAAATACTGAAACACAAATATGTTCAGCGACTTTGCTGAGGACAAACAGGTAGAAGATATAGGATGGGTCTCAAATGTGGGGCCTGGCATAATTTCACACATTATTAGCATTTTCAAAACTAAAAACTAAAACTCAGATGTCTCAACTCCAAAATACCACACTTCCTGTTTAAGTAAATAAGTAATACAGTTCATCATCATTTGGAGTACCTGTTCAGAGCTGTGTTTGGCATCATCTTTACTCAAACATAAATGATCTGATAACTAAGTTATGAAATTAATTGCTAGCTCCATCAAAAATAAATCCCAGTAATGGTCAGAATCCAAAAATTCTATTGTCAATGCTACATCGTTTGAATATTTATATTTATGGATTGTGTATATGTGTGTGTATGCCTGTGTATGTGTATGTAAATATATATTACTTACTTATATGTGTACAATGTAACTCAGTTTAAAAAATCTGTGTTCACATCTCAGTTCCAGTGGGCTAGTTGGCTGAGTTGATGTTTTGGGCATCTTCATTAATCTTCCAGATAGACGGGCTGAACCTTTAATCTCATACTGGCTAAAATGAATTTTGTAGTCAGGGACTTAATTCTTGATTATTAGGCCTAGGTTCTTTACAAACATTTAAGGATATTTTCAGTTGCCTTGTGACGGGACCACAATACTTTGAAACCCATAACTTTATTAAGTGAATAACTGGATATTTCTTTTGGAAAACATAAAAAAAAAAAAAAAGAAAAGTGATATGATGTGACCAGACTAAGCAATATCAAGGCAGAAAGAATTCTCTAGTCTTCTAAAGGAATGCATAAAATTTGGTGTCTTGCTTAGAAGAAACGTGAAAGACCTGGAGATTGTCTAGAGAGCAGCAACCAAGATTTCCAAAGCACAGTGATTTGGAAGCCTGGGAAAATGCACGTAAAAGTTTTAAATTAATCTGAGAGTGACTACATTTTGTTTCTCTAGCTCCCCAAGTTGAATGGGAGAGAAATAATGTTAGTTTCTAGTGCACAAAACGAGAGTAAGAGCAAGTTGATTTTTGCTCCAACATGGATGTCCTCACCAGCAGCATGCTTAAGATCTCACCTTGGCTGGAAGACTGTGAGGACACAAAGGTTGAAGTTCAACATTGATCTGGGTGATTTAGGGGTTTGCTTAAATCGAGGCTAAATAGTCTAGCCATTTGAGTCCATCCAGCTTCATCCTTCTCTCATATTTTACCCTCTTAAATACATTTCCTCTTCTGGTATTTTGTCCCCTGTGGTGGTAATCCCAGAAATGAAATGGCATGCTATAAATAGTTTCAAAATACAAACGGCTATTCAGAACAAAATTTAACCACGGTAGGTGTTTGAGATTTAAATTACCTGCAACAAAGGCAGCTTGTGTTGTAGCTTCTTGTCAGCACCAAAAGTGAAGAGAAACTGCTCACATTTCTTTCTGAGCTTTTGAAATCTCGACATTCCACTCCCACCCCTCCAGTGATTAATATAGTTTGCAATTGAATAGAGTGACAGAAAAGCACAAGTCAAAATGTTCAGGTCATTTTCCAAGATATAAATTTCTTCATGATGATGTAGAAGTTTTTTTATTATCATTGAAAAGCTGAAAATGTTTAGGTAAATTGGATAAAGAGGAAAATAAAGTGTAGGGGAAGAAAAACAGAAGTGCCATGTCAAAAAGCAGACATGAGGGCATAAAATGGATCAGAAATACATAATGAAGGAAGATAGCACTTTTCATACGACAGAACTTGTAAAATGAGTCTTTATAAATAAGAACAAAAAGGGTCAAGTTAATGTTCTATGCTCAGTAATAATTCAGTGTTCTAGATATTTTCCGTTCAAAATCAAAACTTAAATAAATGATACAGATTTATTTTTTAAAAAGAATATTGGGTGTCTACTAGTTTTAGTCCTATCTTGAGTACCATGGAGGATTCAAAGATTAAACTAGTATTTATTCAGAAATCTAGTGTGGTTAAGATCATAGTGACAAGTCATTATAGTAACAAATGTGAGAAGAAGAAAGTTAAGGACAGTAATTAAAGGGAGCTACTCTTTCAGAAATTTGCTTCATCATGTACCATGTACACGTACCCCAATCCTCCAGGTTTGAATATAAATGTAAATGGTGTATTTCTGTTCTCAAGAAGTTTTGAGGAATTGAGCATATGTGGAAAAAGAAGTAAGTTCCTTATACAACAGAACAAAAGTAGAATTTTAAATCCTATTATAAAATGTGATTGGTGAGATTTACTAACATAGTAGATGTGACTGATGAAGTTTGGGGGTGATGGTAGGGTAGTCTGGAGCCAACGGCCAAGAAAGAATTCTTGAAGACATCTTTGGTGCAGAAAGATGATTTTATTAAAGCAGGGGGACAGGACCCATGGGCAGGAAGAGCTGCACTGAGGTCATGATGGTATTTCATTATGTACCCTCAGGTTGGGAGGGAGTCAGGAATAAAGTAAGTCTTCTCCAAGGAATTTTGGAAGCAAGGTTTCCAGGACCTTAAGGGGTTAGCTGTTGCTAGGGAAACGCCATTTATTACCCTTTAGTAAAACCTCAGTCATGAGATCCATCAGATGTATATTAGGGGCCATAAACTTGGACTATGATTGCCAGCACGTATCTTGGGGGAGTTGAGATAAAGGAAGTTTCCAAAGGAATCTTTCTATGATAAAGCAGATTTACAGGTTCCTGAGGGGTCAGGATAATGATAAGCTAAGATTCTCTTTTGCCCCCAGCAAAGTGTCATCATCCAGACAGCTGAGCTCCTAGAGGGAGGTCACTCTGCCTATTTTAAGGACTTGTCAATGGGCTGTAGGCAGTAAGGGAATTTATCTTTTCATCTGCCTTTGTTTCCCATATCACCATGGCAAGCACTTAAAACCCTTTCCTTTGTTCTTGGGTAGCCATGGGTGTCCAAGGAATGTCACACATATCCCACCTGGGGCGGGAGTAGGGGTGGGGTGGGAGTGCTGTAGCATGTACTTTGCTCTCAACTTGCCCCATGCTCCCTCATCACATTTCACTCTTAAAAAAAAAAAAATATATATATATATATATATATATATATATATATTTAGCAGCTAGCATTATTGAAATATGAGTGTGAGTGTGATAAGTGAGTGTGCTAGGGGGTGTGTGTAAGGTATGGGATATATATATATATATATATATATATATATATATAATATATATATATATGACATAAGGCAATAGAACATATGCAATGTACATATAAATTAGGAAGGGTAATTATAACATGAACAACCATAGTCCCATAATCAACTTCTGAATAGGAACATCCACAATATTTTTTAACTCTCTGTGTGAACCTGTTGAGGAAAAAAAGACACTCAATAATTTTTTCAGAAATTTTTATCCTTACTAGGATTTTGCACATCCTATTTCCTCTACCTGGTTTTGTCTTTCCCTATATATCTATACAAGTGACTGCCTCACCCGTTTGAAGTCCTACTTATATTTTACCTTTTAGTGTGGCCTTCCCCTGGCTATGATTTTTAAATTTCACATATAACTCCTCCAACAAACCTCTGTTATTATTATTTCCTTTTTATTTTTTCTTTTTCTTCTATTTTTTATTTTTATTTATGGCACTTATTACCTTCTTAGTCATAATTTTTTTATTTTATTTTATTTATTGTCTTTCACTACTAGAATAATAGATCCATGAATGCAGAGGACTACATCTGTTTTGTATGCTTTTGTACACATAATACATAAAGCAATACCTGAAGTTACTCATATGCATTAATTGAATGAATGAATGAATGAATGAATGAGTGAATGAATAGTTAGAAGACTGTGCCATCAACTCAGCCCAGTAAACTGTGCTATTTGCTAGGACTCAATTCAGAGAGCCAGCTTTTGAAAAGGTGATCATTCTTTTATGAGCATACTCTACATTTTGTATTTTGTGAACTGGCTCTAGTTTGTATATATCTAAATTTAACTCTAACCAAAGAAACTTCTGCTCATATTCAGATATTTCTTTCTAGTCAAAGATAATGTTCTCTTCCTTATGCCTTCTTTAACTGAATCTTAGGAAAAGCATGCACACTCAGAACATGGGTATTCCCTGTACATCACAGTCTTTAGTTGGAAACTCATTCTCAAAGGGCAAGATTCCCTTGAGAGGATAAATAACCACTCTTGGAGTATGGATTATCCCTTAGAGCCTGAAGATTTTCCTTTCTACCTTGGTTCATAGGCTTTATACCTCAACCCACTCGGTAACAAAAGACTTTCTATACTCCCACTGAATCAATCAGACAAAATCTTTTGACTCAACAATGCTTGACTTATAGAAAGGAAAATAGACACACTGGGAGGATGGACCAATTTTTTTTTCCATTAAGTTAAAAAAATACAGTATTTGTAAGCCATTTCAAGAGGCAGTATTTCTCTGTCATTTCCAAGGCAGAAGCATATTCTTTTCTTGACTGATTTAAGGAGTAAAAAGGATTCCCAAAGAGAAAGTGGTCTCACACTGATATGATGCCCAACAGGAGATGCATAAGAGATTAGAACCTTTCTCACTAAAGGCTATATGTGGCTTTGGATGTCTCCTTACCTTGTGAATGTATATTTCAACTGAAGAAGTTCTGATCCTGACTCCCATCTGCTGAGACTTTAGAAATCCATGATCAAAGGAACCACTTTCAGAAACACTTCTCATGCTTCTACTGCTTTATGTTAAAGGACATGCCATATTATTATAATAACCCTGGAAGCATTCTTAGATAGAGTTTCTATTTTCCACCCAATAAAAGAATTGAAATTGCTCATGTATATGAAATTGGAGCTCATTGGTCAAGTGCAGATTTTATTTCAATACAACCATTTAGTGCATATTGATATTCACAGAAAATAACATTCAACTTATAAATTCCAGATGTTTCAATTGGACTTCTTAAAAATTATCTAGCACACTTTTTTGATTACAAGATACAGAACAGGTATATGTTTGATATGAAGAGATCTTTAATACCAGGAAAAGCATGTGCAGTCTTAACATCTAAATCAAAGAGCTTTAAGAATTCATCCTTTATTTTTATCAACTATCTGTTAATGCTTCTTTATCTCAAAATCCTGTCTCCTCCCAGTAGCTGAATCAACAACTCTTTATTTCCCCCCATGTCTTTGTGAAGAACTACTTATTTAAGGTTGCAGTCTCTGGGATCAGCAGAACTTTTACTAGGTAGGGCTAAACCAAAGAAAATAGGGCTTATAGTTTTCTGTTTCAATGCAAAAAATATGCGATGTGAGTTTTAATGACTTTTGCAAGAGGAAAATACATATTTTTAGTGTCATAGGGAAACAATATAGATTTCAGATTTAAGCTGATAGCTGAAAAATAAGCAGGAATTCATCAATGAAGAGTAAATAAATGGTCATTCCCTAGCAGTAAGATTCATGTGTGCAGAGACCCTGTAGCAAGAAAGAGTTTCAAGTGATCAAGAAACTAAATGTTAAAAGATATTGTAATGGAAGATTATTGAATTTAGAATAAAAAATCCAAATGCTCCAATAAATAGCATAAAGTCTCAGCAACTTAACCTAATGAAAGTTTATTCTTTGCTTAAGGAATCTCACCTCCAGGTGGTGATTCAAACATACAGACTCTTCACCTTGGGTGTGTTTATCATTTCAGAATTGTCTTCCAAGGGACAAAGCAGATCAAATGGAAAAAGTTAGTATTGCAAGTGGGGTACATCCCTCCCAGTCACATTCTGTTGATGAAAACTGTTCATTTTTTCCCAACTTAGCTGAAAAGTGAATGAGAAACATAATCTTCCTTTTATGCTTAGAAAAGGTACACGTCTACACAGTCTTTGCTACAAAAGGAGAAGAGAGATAAAAGCTAAGGCCAGAGACAGCTAAGCAGGTATCACATGATATAAAGTCTCATAGTCTGCTAATATATTGTATTATACCCCCAAAATAGGAAATCAATGGATGACTTTAAATGATGTAATTTAATTTGTACTTTTGCAAGATCACTCTAATTATAATATGGCTATCAGGAAAAGACTTGGACGTATTGGTCTGCAACTCAAAAAGAGAGGACAATTTTGCAACAAAATTTGGAATCCATTGCCCTATAAGAAGTCACTGAAATGAATGGGAATGGATGAGTTTGTTACAGAGGGAAAAAAACAAAAGCCAGCTCAAAGTAATATTTTTTTAATTAAAAAAAAACTTTTAATGTTTATTTATTTTTCAGAGAAAGAGACAGAGCATGAGGGACAGAGGGACTGAGAGAGAGGGAGACACAGAATCAGAAGCAGGCTCCAGGCTCTGAGCTGTCAGCACAGAGCCTGATGCAAGGCTTGAACTCACAAACCATGAGATCATGACCTGAGCTGAAGTGGGACGCTTCACCAACTGAGCCACCCAGGCGCCCCTCAAAGTAATATTATTTTTTATTCAATTCTTGTTTTCAGAATGGCTAAAGGTGAATGAAATATTGTTGACTTTCAGATCAATAACCATCATTATACTGTATATTCAGAAAAGGGAGAAGAAGGGGGGAATGTGGATCTGGCACTTTATTTTCCTTTTACCATCTGGAGAATGCTGATACATGCAGCTTTATTGTACCTACTTCTCGGACTAATTTTGGAAAGAACACAAATAGCCTACATTTTTATTTCCAGAACATTTTTTTTTAATGTGTGAAAAGATTTAAGTGTATGGATGAGTCAAAGGATAAGTTTCTGTGAGTCACTGGGGAGTAAAGAATAGAAATGCCAATTTCAATCTCTAGTATCTGACAGTTTTGATAAACATTTATAAAACAAGACTATCTGTACCATAACATGCAGCAAGATGAAAATGCAATGTAGAGTTTGCCCTTCATTAAAAGTTCCTGAATATGAGAATTTAAATGACTGATGAAGGGTCATCCCTAAGGCATTATGAGTAGGAAGGAGAAGGGCCCAGAGCCAAGTTATTCTAGGTCAGTTACATTTTCCAGAGGAAGCATTTGCTTACAGGCAAGATCTGGTTTCAATGACCACCAGGGCTCATTTTACACATTCCCATCTATGGGTCATTTGGTAACACAATAAAGAGAAGGTGTGGGGCGCCTGGGTGGCGCAGTCGGTTAAGCGTCCGACTTCAGCCAGGTCACGATCTCGCGGTCCGTGAGTTCGAGCCCTGCGTCGGGCTCTGGGCTGATGGCTCAGAGCCTGGAGCCTGTTTCTGATTCTGTGTCTCCCTCTCTCTCTGCCCCTCCCCCGTTCATGCTCTGTCTCTCTCTGTCCCAAAAATAAATAAACGTTGAAAAAAAAAATTTTTAAAAAAAGAGAAGGTGTAAACAAATATGAAGTGCTCTTTGCCTTCTGTAATTACCAGTGAACACCAGAGCAAGGGAATGGCTTAGGAGGTACATAGACAGTAGAAGACTCTTAGAAGTTTTGGATGAGAGTACCTGCAAAATCAGTTGCATATAGATAATAATTTCATTTCTTACCCAAAGTCAAATTGTGTCGAATCTAATCGCTCCACCGCCGGTATGCCTTAGTTGACATGCCCCTTCGAGACTGGAGTAATAGAAGTTCTATCCCTGAAGTAATTTGTCTTTAAGCAATAGGAGAGTTGTACTGAAACCAGTATTTCCTAAATCTCAAGATATTTTCTAAATTCCACAGAATTTTAAAAGTATATGTATCTATAGTCTCAAATAGACTTCAAACCTTTTTTACATCACAACAATTCTTTGAGAATCTGATAACGGCTATAGACCTCTGCTCCAAAAAATAAAATATCACACATATACTGACACAATATCTGGCTGCTTTTTTGACCTCTAAACTCAACCATGTACGAGCAATTTGTGGTTTAGAGGGAGGATTTACATTTTCAAACCTGGAACTTGTACTTGTTCTTTCCACTCTTGGTTCACTCATTTAGCCACATTTAAATACTCCTATCTCAATTCCATTTTTATGAGCATGCATTCATTCTGTAGATTTTTACTGACAGGAGGGCTTGCTGATTTTGCAATGCACTCAGTAATCAAATTCACATAGAACTTGTCATCTGGTTTTAAATTCCCTCTTTAATAGTGTAACCACAGCATTCCTGAGACCCTCTCAAATGGAGATGTGTCTTTCCAAAAGTTTTATCTTCTCTACTTTTTATAATTATGCACAGTTCCATTTCCTTAATGTGACACTCCATTCCAAGACATTATTTCGGCTGGGTTTTCACCATACTTATTAACAAATTCTAGAGTCAGCTCTTTTGATTTATGAACTTTCTTTCTAATAATACATCCTTATTTGGCATGGTCACAATGACTGCATCTGGACCAAAGACAGAGAGAAAGAAACCAGTGCACAGCTGATACCACTTTAGTATATTTTCTCAATCCAAAAAGGGACAGGTTTTTTTGTTTTTGTTGTTGTTGTTTTTTAATGATGAGGTTTAGGATGGGCTTAAGTGACAAAGGCTGTTGTTAGAGATTTTCTTCTAACCTACTTTATAATCTCTCTCATCATTCCTAATGGTTTGCCTACACATGAATTATTTTTAAGCTTATTCTATTCTGGAAAGTTAGTTACAATGAACAAATGCAAGAGTTTTGTCTAATCACTTGGCATGTGTTTTAGAGAACTGTTAGAAAAATAACTAATAATCTTTTATTCTATGCACATAATACACAAGCCCCAATCCAAACTTTGTAGTTAAAGCCTTATCCCAAATCTAAACCCTCATCATTGGAGCCTAAACATTTTTAACTATAGAGATTTCATTGGGCTTTCTTTCTTTCCTGAACTTTCAGAATGTTTTCTCCTTGAGTGGGAGGAAACAGAATGAGTGTAGAATAAATTGACAATGAAAGAAACCAAGAGTCAGCTGTTTCAAAAGGAAAAATACACCACCACCACCTCCCTCCAGCCAAAAAAAAAAAAAATTGCCTATCACGAGAGGGTCCAGGGCGAATTCTAAGAATACAAAGGAAAGGAATTAAATTAAGTTGCTTCCAGACAATGGCTTTAGCCTTAGTCTTTGGATTAGGCAGCACCGCATGAGGAAATGGCAGACAATAGCCAACAATGAGAATCACAGGATGGAATGAAACAGTGAAAAGGCCACACAATTATCTCTATGTCCTGTTGCGGAAGGTTAGACCTTTACTATGGGCATGGATGCTCTTCTCTCCAAGGGTTCCTTATCGTTATGGGACAAGAAGTAACAGGAATACTTCTTGCAATAAGTAAAGGATCCAGCTTCACAAAGAATATAGTTTGATATCAATGTGCTTAAAGACATCTCTGCTTTAAGTATAAATTTGACATTTTTAATGTCTCCTCTAACTTTTGTGTAGCCCAGAGCTGATGCTATAAGGACATTCAATAGGCAGCAAACTCTCCAGTAGAAATAATGAAGCCTGAGTAGGCCTGGTTGCTCAAAATTATCTTCTATCCTTTTCAATTCCTGAATGTTTCACAATGAATCATACCCTGCGTTAAGTGCATTGCCTATGAATGTCCTCTTTACAATACAAATTTTGTTATTGTTTTTAAAAAAGAAATACATTAACCAATTAGTAACCACAGATTAGGATAGATTTGGGTATAAACTCTTTGATTTATAAAATTTAGAAAAGAGACATAGGTAATGGGTCAAAGTGGTCAAAAGGTAGAAAATTCCAGTTAAAAATGAATAAGTCATGAAGATGGAATGTACAGCATGGTTCCTATAGTTAGTAATAATGTATTATATGTTTGAAAGTTCTAAGAGTAGACCTTAAAAATTCTTATCACAAGAAAAGAAATTCTGTACTATGTATGGTGACAGATGTTAACTAAACTTATTGTGGTGATCATTTTACAATATGTACAAATATTGAATCATTATGTTGTACACCTGAAACTAATATATGTCAATTACATCTCAACACACACACACACACACACACACACACACACACACACACACACACACAGAGGAGATGTTCAAGGCACAATTATTCTTCTAAAACAGCTTTCCATAGTCCAGAAGAAGAAAACTAAACTCTCAGAGTTTAGTGTAGCACCCTAAGAAGAACCAAAATGTGGAAAAGTAAGTGAGGAGAGCACTACAGACAACAAATACCCAATGTGAATACGGCCAAAGATATGTATGGGCACGTGTTCAGGTTTGTCCAGGACAGTCCAGGTTTGCACCTGTGTTAATTATCATTAATTCCCATTTCACTCTCAGAAGGGTCCTAATTTGGTCCATAAATTTTATGGTCAGCCTATCAAAGCCTTTCCCTTCTAGATTTCTCTTCTCAAGAGAAAAGGAAGACTTGGAAAGGAAAAGTTTTACATGTGGACATGAAAAGAAATGTCTTAGACTGTTTGCCAAGCTAAAGCTTTAGAAAGTTATTCTTTGAGGCCCAAATCTGTGGTTCAGAGTGAATTTGTCTTTCCCTGTGTCTTCTCTGTAAATACAGTAACTTTCCAGCTGCCCACGAGTTTACTCTCTTAAAGGAATGTGTTTGAACACACCAGACTACCTTCCTTTTCCTACACCATCCATGTCATCTCCATTGCTAGTTTATCACTCTAAAACCAAACTTTTAATGTTCTGGTTCCTCAGGGCTCCATCACAGGTGTTGTCTTACCTGTTTACTCTCTTGACTATCTCTACCAGCCCATAGCTTTACATACAGATTAATGGGACATCTACCACATTTAAATCTTCAGTCTGATCTTCTCCTTGGAATTCCTAATAGAAACACGCAACTATTTGACTTCAATACTTAGAAGCTTCACAGACATCTTAAAATGGAAATTTTGAATGCTGCTCATTATAATTTCCATTTAAGTAATTGACAAATCTGAAACCCATGAGGCATACTCTCTTTCTCTCTCTTTCACCCTTGATAAACAAATCCATCAATGGCTTCCATCAGATCTCCCTCTGAAACATACCTGGAATCCATGTCTCTTCTATTCCATTTTACTCCTTAATCTGGTCACCATCCCCTACCATCCACCCTTCTAACTGGCCTCGCCATTTTCATTCTTGACCCACCAATACAATATCCACACAGTGGCCAAAATATCTTAAAACACATAGCAATTATGTTACTATCCAACCTTTAAAAAAATTTTTTTAATGTTTTTATTTATTTTTGAGAGAGAGAGAGCACGCATGCACATGAGTGGGTGAGGGGCAGAGAAAGAGGGAGACACAGATTCCTAAACAGGCTCCAGGCTCTGAGCTGTCAGCACAGAGCCCAAAGCAGGGCTGGAATTCACAAGCCGTGAGATCATGACCTGAGCCGAAGTTGGACACTTAGACTGAGCCACGCCTGGCGCCCCATCCAACCTTTTAAAGGCTGTCTATTACACATTGAATAAAACTCCTTACCATGGCCTATGGGATTTTGTTTGTCCTAGCCCCCAGTTATTACTCCCACCTTAATCCCACCACTTTCCTCCTTGGGCCCCAGTCATCATTCTCCTTGCTTTTCCTTGGAGACATCATGCTTTCCCCCACTTTCTGCTGAAATGCTCTGCCCTCCAATATGCACATAGAGTTCCTTTCTCTAATGTCAGAATTTCACCTTTTCAGGGACGACTTTTTTGGCTCATTGTAATCCCTTATTTCTATAAAACATTGCAATTTATAATCATTTCACATATTTACTCTTTTACTAATGCATTGGTTTTTTAAATATAAGCTTCAGGATAGCAAAGACCACTTCTGTGTTTTTTACCTGGTGATTCCAGGGCCTGTAACATTATAAATACTAAATAAAAATGTGTTCAGTCTGTTAATTCATTATTCACAAGTAAGTTAATATTAATTAATATTTCATGAGTGTCAAAAAAAAAAAGAAGCTCATAGGGGAAAAATTAATTAAAGGGCTTTATTTCTGGTCCGCTGAAAACTTGATGTCCAAAGTTTGTTTTCCAAAGCAGTCCTTTCCAGGGATGATTTAAGGGAAAAAAATGATGTGGGGAGAAGTGTTTTCTCTGTAGGCCACAAAAACACCCCTCTTTAGGACTGCTTCTGGGATCTATAAGCTAGTTACTAACATACAAAAAACTAGTCCCACTGTTAACTATGCAGTAGCCACTTTACTGACTTAAAGTAGATATCTGGACTTTATTTGATGGGCACCCTTACCATTTAAACACTCAATCCCACATTTCAAACATCCAATTAAAATGCATGGGGGAAGTTCACACCTTGGTATCTGCCTACATAGCTATCTATTTATGTAGCAAAAGCTGTCAACATGACAAGAAGAGATAAAATTTTTTCCTCCTGTTCAGGAAGTACACTAACAACATTAACAAAAGAAGTCAGAGCAGACTGAATCTGTGTACTTCTCCTCATTCCAAGGTACACAAAGATGAGGACCGTTTTCAGTTGCTCGAAGTGTAACTACAAGTGTATTCCCCGGTTTACAATTTTAAAACTTTTTACTTCATAATTCCTTGTACCTTTTTGTTCTTCTTCCCCATCCACCCCTAGAGTTGCACAAATGGAGAGATGCAGTGGTAACAATATTTAGGTGGCCAAAATTCTATCTCTTCCTCTCCTTCTCCCTCTCCTTCCCTCTCCCTTTCCATCTCATATACATGCATATATGTATCATATATATATATATATATATAGAGAGAGAGAGAGAGACACATACATATTTATATATATATATACATACACATTTATACACACACACACACATACACACACACACACACACACACACACACACACATTTTTTTTAACCCTTTCAGAGTTGGTCACATACATCAAGACCCTTTACTCCTATATACTTAATACATATAGGGGAGTAATGATAAATAATGTTCAGGATAAATGAACAATGGTTTATCATTTTGAATCTATGTGTAAAATATTAAGCATTAATTAAGTATTCAGGTGACTGGTTGTTCCAATTAGGACATGGGCCAGAATACGAATAAACAAGAATGTAATCAAGGAATTTAAGCAAGCATGGTGTTGGGTAGCTTTTTCTGATAACAAACCACCCCCAAATTCAGTGGCAAACAACAACATTCATTCTTAACACTTACAAGTCTGCTCTGCTTCATGTATATTTGTTCTGGCCCTAGGCTGAAGGAACAACAGCCTCTCAGGGCCATCTTCCTCTTATTGGAAAGTTCTGGAGCTCCACAAGGGACTAGCAGAAACATCTGGTGCCTCCTAAAGTCTAGGTCTATAACTCATACACTGCCACCTCTGCTTACATTCTTTTGGCCAGGTTGAGTTACAACGCCAACTCCAACAGTGGTAGAGCAGGGAAATACACTTTTCTGAAGAAAGTGGGGTGAAAAGAAGTGAATATTTACTAAATAATCTAATTCGCTGTACTCCACTTTCTTGTTCAAAAATATTTATGTGCTTTCCCCATGCAAAATACCACTGTAGAGCAAAAAAGAAAAGAAAATAAAAGAAAGAAAAGAAAAGAAAAGAAAAGAAAAGAAAAGAAAAGAAAAGAAAAGAAAAAGACACCTTGAATGTCACAATCCAATTATGGCATCAGACCTCAAGTCCAGAATGCTGTAAGACACACGCACACAAATACACACAAGCATTTTTTTGAATATATATATATATATATATATATATATATATATATATATTTAAAATCCAAATTCAGTTTTTCTTGATCCAGAAGCACAGAAACTAAAGGGGCAAGTGATATGTCTCCATAATCCCAACATCCAGTATGGAAGACGGACAGCATAATTATGATCATATTTGCCATTCAAAAAGCGGAAGACTCCCTTGTTAGCAATCTCCACTCCCCAAGACTTCTAAAGTACTGCCGGAAAATGTGAGGAAAATTTCCTCTACTCTTAGCTGGGTAATTTTCCTCCATTAGGTGCCAGTTATTCTACCCGGGATAGCTCCCGGGTCCATTGTTCCCATAGTTCATGGCTCTGCTCTCCTTTTTCCCCACTTTGGACATCTGCTTCTGAAGAGCTCATGGGAGAACATTTGTTTTTTGGTGGGAACAAGAAATCCTTTTGTATCTCAAATACACCTCTGCTTCTCTTGGTGTAAGCTCACAAAGGTTTTACCACAACAGCTCTCTCCAACATTTGTGTCTCAAACACAGCCCTCTACATATTTGAATCTAGTCAATGATATGCAACAAAATATTCCCCACAGTGGTTTTTCAGGCATGCCTCTTTCTGTAGATTTAATTAAGGGTACTTTGGACACTTTTCTCTTTTGTGTGACTATATCCTTAGTTTTTCTGGAAGTTTTAATTTTCTCCAATTAAAAGATTCTACTAATTCTTTAAAAGAATCTACAAATCTAGCCTCAAACTCTTCCCAGATCCTATAAAAAGCTATTTCAGCTACACCTTTGATTTGGTCTTTAAACTGAGACTGTCATAAGGGCCACATTTTGGATTTGTTGAGAGGTAGTGTCATTTACAATACTGCGATTTCTGAAATATTTATGTTTCCTCTAAATTTTTTCTCTGATCTTATTTTTTTGCTTGAATACCTTGTCTAATGCAGTTAGTTGCAACCAGCTATCACTTTCATTATTTTGCCTCAATAGCACCTAGATCAAAGTTACAAGATTATTCACTATATATACTGTCTTTCAAATAAGAGCAGGCCCAGTTTTACCAAATATTTTGCCACTTACTAAAATAGCTCACCGTTTGTCCATAACCAGTGAAAATCCCTTCCTGCACACTTGCCCCACTTGCCCACTAGCATGGCTATAGGCAATATTCATTTCCTTATATCTGTAGGATTCATAGCAGCGGGCCTCTGCAAAGACAATGATGGAGAAAGAGAATCCAGCAAGACAGGTACACAACCTCATGAATCATGTAAGTGTAATCACATATATTCAGCACATTTTACATTCTACTCCACATCTGTCTTCTGCTTTAGCTTTAAGCTACACCTAGGGCAGAATTCTGTATTTGCTTACCTACCAGCCGAGAGTACAATTTTGTTGACTTGTTTGTTCAAAGTCGAGAATTCCTGCGTGTGTTGTAGCTTTCTCTAAAATCAACAATTTAGTGTTTATATGCACCAGAGGAGATACTTCAAATAAATTGGTTTCTTGATAGTATAGAAATTTAGGTGTTAAAGATAATATAATAACTTATAGGAGACACCAACGGAAGTGTGTTCATACGACATTCTATTTTCTAGGCCCACCAAAATGATAACTTTGTGTAAGAGACTAAATAAGAGACTTTAATCACTTATTTATCCTTAAACCATTTCCCTGGGGCTACCACTAGCTATTTTAGAAGAATTTTCATAAGATCTCTTGTCCTTGTAAAAATATGGGTAATCAAAATTTGACTTTCAGGATTTAATGCTTCTTTTCAAATTCAGGATCTTGGTCTAGTGTATTCCTTACATACCCCATGTCGATCTTTAAGGCAATTTATGAATTTATTTTTTTTTCCATTTATCAAACCTACATTATCTACTACATACCAAATATTTCTTTTCTGTACATTTTAATAAAAATTATTTCCGCATGATGAAAATGCACGTATTAACTTTAGAATTTCCATATGTAGGTCATCTAAAAATGAATTCCTCATTTCATGAAGGAGAAATTAAACCACTATAACTTCCAAGAATGAACATCAATCAGCTGTCCGTTTTATTGCATTTTATTACCTGAAATTTTTGTGGTACCTCATTAATTGTATATATAACAAATGATAGAAGAAATGAGGATAAAATTTAAAAACCTCTTCTTATTCTAAAACAAAGGAAATGAATGCTTTATGCTGTCAATCAATTAAGATCTATTGAATTCTAAAGAATTCTAAAATTCTCTGTCTTTTACCAATTTCCTGGCTTTTGTTTTCTTATGACCTCCTCTGTCTTTAATATAATCGAGATGGTTAGTCTATTCAATGGAAATTTTCTTTCAGGGGAAGGTCTGTTCTGTGACTCCACTCCACTTTTCTGAGTTTACAAAATATCCTTTATATCTTCATTGCCACAGATGTTGGCTTTGTTGTACTGCAATTAAACATGAAACAATTAAATGATGCATAAAGAACATCAATGTCAGATTAGGCTCTCAGACTCATTAGCAGACAGCCCAATGATTACCCCAAGAGAGTATATTTTTGAGGAAGCAAAATAGTCAATGTACTTTCCACTTATTTCCTATCTCTTTTTAGAAGCAAATAGGATAGTACTTTATTTGCTTCAGTAGTCATGTTTCTAAAAACTAATGGAAAAGGATCTCATCAACACCAAGTTATGGTCAAACTCATTTTCTAAATTGAGAAGAAACTTGAAATTGACGGCACATCAAGCTGTGAAAACTAGTCAGGTGATAAAGGAAAGCATACAATGAAGCTTGTTTCTGGACACTGGGGAATAAAGAGACAATCACTGATCTTGAACAGATAAGGATGTACCATACAGGTAAACAACATCTTTGCATTCTGTTTAAGGTTATATCAAGCAAAGAAGTAAAAAACAAACAGACAAACAAAAACAATAATTAAGATTAAGTAAAAACAAGACAGGATTTCGGAATATGAAACTTCTAGTTAGCTGAAATTTCTCCTTTGGGATACATATTTAGTATCAGTTAAAATGGGCATTGAAAGAATCCAGCTTGATTTGCATCTTAACTTCTGTACAATGAGGCACCACAATGAAATTCTGGTTTTCTAAGCACCTGCTGAGCCCCATTACTTCATCTGTTGATTAGAGAATCCTCCCAAAGGCCAATGTACTATATGATTCCTCACTTTGTAATGCCCGAAGTTCCAAAACCTCCCACAAAAGTCCACCAGAGTCGTAAGTCAAAGCCAAGCGGCAAGGGTCGTTTATTGCAGGTTCGAACCTGGTCCCCTGCGCACTCGTCGCCGGTGACGCAAGAGGCCTCGATCAGGGTTGGTACAGCGTTTTTATAGACAGAGACAAACAGCACAGGGGAGGTTTCAAATTATGAGGGGCCTGATTGATTGATTTTAAAGTAAGGACATTTGTTGTTCTCTGATTGGGCGTCCTTTGTCTGTCCTTTGGCGGGAAGGCTTTGTCCCTTACTTGTGGCGGGAGGAAAAAGGGGGAAGGGGGAAGAGGGTAGGGTAGGTGAGGAATGTGCTAAGCAAGCAAGTTTACAGAAGCGAGAAATGCCAGTTAGTTTATGTACAATTACTCATTCCATTACTTATCAGACTACATTCCATTACTTATCAGACTACATTTAGGAAGGTTTACAACCCATTCTACTACACAGCGGGTTACATTCAGGAAGGGCTTCACAATGCTCGTAGCAAACAGCAAGCAAAACAGACTTCTCAGCAATTGTATTTCTTATCAAAGATCCATAATAAGCAGAAAAGAGAACCTAGCTTTAAACTAAGGCAGGGCTGTCATTTGGATTGTTCCTTTCAACTTATTGTTGTTAAAGTACACGTTATTGAACCTTTAAACAGTGTATCTTACTTCTGGATCAGTGGTTTGATGAATCATTCTCACACTGAGATTTAAGTTTATAAGACTTTTTGTCAAATTTCCAAATTCTATAACAAAAATTAGATACATTTTAATATTCTATTTATTTTTGAGAGAGAGCACAAGCTGGAGAGGGGCAGAGAGAGAAGGGGACAGAGGATCCGAAGTGGGCTCTGAGCTGAGAGCAGTGAGCCCAATGTGGGGCTCAAACTCACGAACTGAGAAATCATGACCTGAGCTAAGTTGGACTCTCAACCAATTAAGCCACCCAGGTGCCCCCCAAATTAGATACACTTTATTTTTTTTTTTAATTTTTTTTTCAACGTTTTTATTTATTTTTGGGACAGAGAGAGACAGAGCATGAACGGGGGAGGGGCAGAGAGAGAGGGAGACACAGAATCAGAAACAGGCTCCAGGCTCTGAGCCATCAGCCCAGAGCCCGATGCAGGGCTCGAACTCACGGACCGCGAGATCGTGACCTGGCTGAAGTCGGACGCTTAACCGACTGCGCCACCCAGGCGCCCCTAGATACACTTTAAAATAACACTTGTAATATATATAGCATCTGAGATTACAAATTCAGGTGTTCTCTTGGTCAAAAAAAAAAATCTAGGGCATGTTTTGAAAGTCTGAAACATCGACATTTGCTTTAATATCAGTGCTTAGAATGTAGTCATTTGGTTACTTTTAAGCACAAGGGAGGCTAGGAAATGCAGTATTTTAGTTGCGCATTGACACTATTAAGTTAAAATGATGAAAATTTTACCATATGTACAAGCTATCAAATTATCTTGCCCAAGCTTTATATATAAGTACTGATAGGAGCTTCAAGATTTCTGTATTATAATTTCAGACTGTTAATTACTCACACACTGTCTCAATTCCCCAGGACCCAATCCCTTACAAGACAATATGATTAAGAATTAAGATAACATCTGAATATGCAGAGCATTTACATCACAGGAGAAGAACACCAAAATCATGAGGCTCAGAGTTTATGTAAAGAATTCTGGAAAATTTCCAATCTTCTCCTTCAAAGAGAAATAGACTTTTACTCTAGAATATAAACAAATATTCTCTGGGGAGGGGAGAGATAGGGTAAATCTCTCTAGGTTTCTTACCCTGGAATGTAAGGGTAATCTTATCTCTGAAAAGATATATCTGTAAATCTCTCCTAGGAGATAAACTATTGCTAGCTTTCAAGACTTACAAGCTCTTTGATCATCCTTTAACAAACCTTGTCAGTTATTACTCAGAAGTCTCTAATCATGCAGACATATAAAAATATTCATGGACAATTGTCTTCCAACAGTTGAGCACAGACAAAAATCAGAGTCCTTTTAGGATGAAGATTGGAATGGATATTTTGGTAAACAAATAATGGTTTCTGTGACAACTAGGACTTGAATTAAAATTTTAAATATCCTTTTTATATTGCATTATTTTCAATAGTTACAAAAATTACTTTTTTAAAAATATTGCTTTTTACGATGAAATACTTTTAGATAAGTCACACAAGTTTTTCTCGACTCCAGTGTCATCACTGATACAGTGAGAAGGTTTAATTGCATAACAACTAAGACTACTTCCAAATTGGATAATTTCTATTTCAAAAAAACCACAAATGAAACATATCTAGTTTAGGAACAGAAGGCCTTTCATAACGCATTTTTGGAAAAATAGATACTGAATGTGCCAAACTACAAATATGCATTGTATTATCTAAAAATGTTTATTATGGTATGTCTAGAAATGTTTTCTTAAATATTTACCCTGCTTCCAATTTATAGTATGTCTCAATTCTGTGAATTGGGATTTTACTTAATTAAAACAAATTTTGGGTCATCATATAAAATATGCCTCTATCACTTTTCTCTCTTGTTCTTCTTGGACTCCAGTTATACATAGCTAAGACATTTTTACCATGTCTCATTTGTCTCCTATTCGCTAGTCTGAATTTTCTTCCTTTATTTTTAGTTCATGCTTCAGACTAATATTTTTTTCTATATATCTTGTAGGTAGGTTACTAGTCCTGTCTTTAGTTCCTCTGATCTGTTGTAAAACTTCTCCTAAGGTATTATTACATTTTTGAATTCTAGAACTTACATTTGATATTTTCATAGATTTTGTTCTCTCTTGAAATTCTTCATCTAGACATTTATTTTATTGCATAGGTTAATCCCTATATGTAGTTTTGTGTGTGTGTGTGTGTGTGTGTGTGTGTGTGTGTGTGTGTGTATATATATATATCTGTGAGTCTCTTCCTAGTGTCTGTTCGTTCTCTTGGTCCTGTCTCCTGTCATGTAATTTTGTACTATCTGATAGACATATGAAAAACTTTTAAGGATTTGGGTGGCATTATTTTCCTTTAATGAGGATTTAGTGTTGCTTCCGGAGAACATTAAAGGTAGGAGCAGACCCTTTCAACCTCAAAATGAAATGTGGTTTTAGTCTTTATGAGGACTTATTTTTGGTTTGTTTGTAGTCATATAATTTAGTTATTCAGTATCTCAGTTGAAAGTTTAGGATGTTTACAAGTGTCTGTTTTCCTTAGTGCATATTAAACTATAAATTTAGTCTCTCCAACCCTTGTAAGACTTCTAACATTTTAGTTCAGCTTCTCACCTGATTAGATTCTGCTTTCTTTTTTTAAGTTTATTTATTTATTTTGAGAGACAGAGAGGGAGGCAGGGAAGGGGGAAGAGAGAGAGAAGGAGGGAAAGAGGAGGAAGGGAGAGAGAGAGAGAGAGAGAGAGAGAATATCCCAAGCAGGCTCTACACCATCAGCGCAGAGACCAATGTGGGGCTCTGATTCATAAACCATGAGACCATGACCTGAGCCAAAACCATGTTAGATGCTTAACCCACTGAGCCACCCAGGTGCCCCTAGATTCTGCTTTCTGGTTAAGTTCTTGACTTTTGATCTGCTCTACTTAAGAATTAAAAAATACCTCCACGGAAAAAGCAGTCCAAATGTGGGGCTCACTTCTCATTATATTCTTTCTCTTTGCAGTTTTCTCCTGCTATAAGTACTGGTTGCCTTTTCAGTCCTGAATTGAATTTTGTTTTTTAAGCCTTGTAGAAATGCTGAAAACTCTGCTCAGATTCTTAGACCTCTACCTGCCCCTTTCTGCTTATTCTCTCATTCTCTCAGACTTGACACTTCAAAATAGGCAAAATCCTTACAGAGCAAATTAATGTAAAATGTCAGACTCATTTCATTGCTTTTCTCTTCTCTCTGAAATCTTATGTTCTTTAGCACTGGACTCTACTGTCTTGATAGCACTCTAATTTCTTCAAATATGTATTTTTTTAATTTATTCAGCTTTTCTAGTTGTTCTTTTCAGAAAAACTGTTCTGATTTAAGTTAATGAGTTATAGATGGAAATCCATTATTTTACATAAATACTTTTAAAAATAACCTTTAAAAAGTAGTTTTACTATACTATATGTGTTTGTTTATTTTATTTATTATTCTTATTTGTACAAAGTGCTATTTCATTCTCATTTTATAGGAAAATTACTTGTCTTGATAGTATGTTATACTACATATAAATGGAAAGGCAAATGTAGAATGAGTAATTATTTTCTCCCTGAGCATTTTGAGGTCAATGATAGTGATCACTTGTAAATAAAAGTACTAATTATTTATTGCTTACTGTAGATCGGGCACTGTCCTAAAATTTTATACGCTTTCATTGAATTTTCACAACAACACTATAAAGTGCTTTAATTATACCAATTAAATAGATGAGAAAACAGGCATAATTTACCAAATGTTCTGTACCAGTACTAGGATAGAATAAGAAGCAGGTATGAGGTATGCTTTGTGGGTAGGAATGGTAAATTAAAATAACAACATACTAAGGTTGTTTACTTTTGCCGGGAAGGCTATTAAAAACTAATAAACCCTAAATCACACAGGAATGAGTTTGTAACAGTGACATTTCAAGGCTTGATAGACAAACACAGGAAGATATTTGGGCAATTTGACAAACAATTACCGAATTTCTACTTTGTTTCAGGACATAAAAAAGAAGTGAATCACAGTCTGGCCTGGAGGAGATCCTGAAAATGGATTTGCATTGTATGAAATCAACAAAGACTTAGCATTCAGAATATATAAAGCTATAATATCAGTGATGAAAATATTTCTATAAAAATGGGCAAAGAGAAATGAACAGTTCACAGATGAACAAAATTAATATTCAATAAATATTTGAAAAAATGCTAAAATTCATTACTGAAAATACAAATTTAGACTATGTGATACTCATTGGATTGGCAACACTCTCAAAGTTTGTTATAAGACATAGGATATAGGACTAGAGAGATAGATGACAAATACAGAGAGAGATAGACACATACATATACACTTAATCCTATGTTTATATGCATATACACGTGCATATACAGACATATACAAAGACACACACCCATATATTTAATCCTATGTCCTGTAACACACTTTTTATTTTTTTTAATTTTTTTATGTTTATTTTTATTTTTGAGAGAGACAGACAGACCATAATTAGGGGAGGGACACACACACACACAGAATCTGAGGCTGGTTCCAGGCTCTGAGCTATCAGCACAAAGAGATCAATGTGGGGCTTGAACTCACGAACCGTGAGGTATGACCTGAGCCAAAGTCAGAAGCTCAACTGACTCAGCCACCCAGGTCCTATAACAGACTTTTAAATGCATATATAAAGCTAGTGTGGGGGCCCCTGGGTGGCTCAGTCGGTTAAGCGTCCGACTTCAGCTCAAGTCACCATCTCACGGTCTGTGAGTTCGAGCCCCGCGTCGGGCTCTGTGCTGAGAGCTCAGAGCCTGGAGCCCGTTTCAGATTCTGTGTCTCCCTCTCTCTCTGCCCCTCCCCTGCTCATGCTCTGTCTCTCTCTGTCTCAAAAATAAATAAAAACATTAAAAAAATAATAATAATAAAAAAATAAAGCTAGTGTGTAATATGAGTACCTGTTAGAGTCAAATATGTGAAAACCTAACAGTTGTACATATCAATTAGAAAGAATGTGTAAAAAGTTTGTAAAAATAATGTGCACCAACTTCAGATACTGAAATCTCTAGAAAAAGAGAGAAAAGAAGTAGAGAAAGAATGAAGACTACTTTTAACTGTATCGTTAAATATTATTATTTTAATGTTTATTTATCTTTGAGAGAGATAGAGCACAAGGTGGGGAGGGGCAGAGAGAGAGGGAGACAGAGAATCTAAAGCAGGTTCCAGGCTCTGAGCTGTCAGCAAAGAGGCCCACACAGGCTCAAACCAATGAACTGTGAGATCATGACCTGAGCAGAAGTCAGAGCTTAACCAACTGAGCCCCCCAGACCCCCTATTTTTATTATTTTTAAATGAAGGTTAGAAGTAGAAAGATAAAAATGTTTATATCTGTTAAATCTAAATGAGACACACATATTATCTGTTATCCTATTCTCTGGATTTTATCATCTGTTTAAAATACTCTGTACATGAAAATATATTACAACCATAAATTACAAACCACTTTTAAGGAACTAAAGAAATATTGCATACCTTCTTTTGGCAAAAATACAGACATGGCTGAAAAAATTATTATATAAGAGTGCCTATGTTAGTGAATACAATTTAAAAATAAATTCACATTTTTTATTTTATACAATGTAACTCAAATAGTTTAATATTAACTTTTCTGTATCAGAGCACAAAAATTTCCCAAGGCATAAAAATCTTCCCATGCTTAATATTACACACCTTGCAATTAAACTAGAAATGTGAGTATCTTTGATTTAATCCAGGGCAGCCAAGAAAATATTCTGAATTGTGGAGACCTGGAAAGGATTTGGACAGTGTTTAGGAATAATATATCTTTGGGAATGAGAAAATATAGCCTCCTGGACAGTGTGGCTGGTTCTGATTTTACCTCCTGTCTGTTTCCTTTTAAAGCCCAGCCTTACTTTTTCCAACAGGGAGGCGAATAGACCTGTGTTAATTTGCATGGCTGATGTAGACTCTAATCAATGTCTGCCAAACAATATGTGAAACTTATTAACATAGAAACCAGGAAATTAATTACCATAGTCTAATTCTGGAAATGGCCTTTAATTCGGTCAATACTTTCCATTTGTGATAGAATTAATTGCCTGAAAACGTATTAATGAGAAGATTCAGCAGGTAGTAATTACCATCAAAGTAAAAATTTTTAACTGCTATGAAAATTATTTAGGTACATGGGAAAAAGTCCAGGTAAACAGCCGACAGAAACTATAGCTCTCCTTAAAAGTTATCATTTACTGATTTAGCCTAGCATGTAGGTTTTATATCATAATGAAAGAAATATTCAGTGATGGTGATTTTGCTATAAATGATGTCACAGGGACATAATTAATATCTTTTATTTGATTCTGTATAACTCAAGTTTAGATGCCAATTAATTTGTAATCAGTAGCAAAACTTTTAAAGAGCTTCAGATCATTAAAGTTCCTTGGAAATAAGCCATTCTTGTACATTAATTATTTTAAATCATAGTTTACTGCAAAATTTGGGGGATGATTCTTGCATTAGTCAGTTTAATTGATCACAGAAAATTAAACTTACCATTGACCCAGCAACTAAGTTGGTCAAAATATTAATGACTCTCAGAGGCTGAGCATCCTATTAACTTATTTATAAGTATTCTAACACTCGTGTTGATTTTAGGAATGCCTTTAAATAAGTATGATCATGGTTAACAATAGCATGGAATTTCTACAACTAAGGGGTTAGGAGTGGCAATTCCTTTTGGAATAGGGGCTAGAAAACTTGTTCTGAGGCTTCATTTGTATAAGAAGTACATACAGGATGTGTATGTGTCACACACGTGTGTATGCGTGCATGTACAAGAATGGTATGTGTTATTGAAGTGGCTTGGGGGAGGCCAACGGAGGCAATGGAGGAGATTAATCACTTTCACCCTTTCTTCCAATCCCCCACACACCTGTCTTTGAATCTACTACATTGGATTCATAATATTTCTTTCGCTTTAGGTCACAAAAATATATTTACCCACCATATATCCTTTCCGTTTCATTTTGAGTTGTTCAAAGACATCAAAACTTATTTGCAGTATTATTTGATAATATGTCCATTAGGAATTGGGACAAAGAAGGCTGGAAGGAATGATATAGACTTGAGTCAGAAGAGAGAAGAGAAGAGAGTGGAAAGTCACGGGAATTAGCAGGGTAGCCTTAGGGGAGAACAGACTAGCCAGTCAACTTTATGATGCGCTTCGAGGACTCACTGATTCTCCAGTCTGAGAATTTTCTTTTCATTACCCGTTTTTACAGAGCGTGCCACAGCTAAAAAGCAAATTATTCCTAGGATTCAAGATAGAGTCACTTTCTATTAGAACCCTTGTATATAATTTTTTATCTGATATTTTATTAAAACCATTGAAATCTGTATTACTCATCTATTGCCACGTAAGAAATTACTTCAGATTTTGTGGCTTAAATAATGGGCATATTGTGAGCTGGAGATTTGAGAGAGTTTTTGCAAGGTGGTTCAGGCTCAGGGTCACTCATGAGGTTGTAGTCAAGATGTCAGCTAGGGCTGCAGTTAATGAAGGCTTGACTGGGGCTGAAAAATCCACTTCCGAGTTGGCTGACCCACATGGCTGTTGGCAGGAAGTCTCTGTTCCTTGCCATATGAACCTTTCCACAGGACATTTAGAGTTTCTTCGTGACATGGCAGTTGGACTCCCTTAGAGCGAATGACCTCAGAAAGAAAGAAAAAGACTATAATACTAGCGAATTTTGATGAAGAAGCAGAAGAGGGGATAGGCTTAAAAAAACATTTTCCAAATTTTGATCACCGGCACCACACTGTCACTCAAGATGTAAATAGACATTTACTGAGGAAAAAAAGAAAACTGTGCTAAAATAAGTTTTGAAAGAAAAATTTAACCAAGAAACAAATTTAAACAATTTTTTTTAACTGAGACAGTCTCGTATACATTATGAATTCCCAAAGGAGGGATGTATTTTGCAACTATTGTTAACCAATATATGTGACTCTGGCTGTTTAAAATTTTTTAGGGTTCTTTTGATAAAATTCAGTTATGAGAGGTAAGTAGGAGATGCACATTCCTTCTTCACTACCTTAATACCAAGAGGAACATTATAAGAAATGCAAGTCTGACACAAAATTCTGCCAAACACACAGACATTTATTTGCAAGCTGACCAAATGAGCTATCATCATGGCTTCAGCAACCATCACATCAGATCTGTCGGCAGAGATCTTTACGAAGCGGGAGTGCACAGAGCTAAGTCTCTTCATTTTGAGCACTGTTGTAAAGGGTTAGTTGAGCTTGGAAGATTTGTAAATGCATGAATGAAAACGTATTTCTAGTACAGTTTTGTTTTTTAATGTTTATTTCTGAGAGAGAGACAGAGCATGAGCAGGGGAGGGGCAGAGAGAGAGAGGGAGACACAGAATCCAAAGCAGGCTCAAGGCTCTGGGCTGTCAGCACAGAGCCCGATGTGGGGCTCAAACCCATGAACCATAAGATCATGACCTGAGTCGAAGTCAGACGCTTAGCCTACTGAGCCACCCAGGCACCCCTAGTACATCTTATGCTAATGTGTCAAACCTCCACTGGAGTGTGGGTTCCTGACCAGAGTAGGCTGTGCTCACTAACCCCCTCTAGACGTTGGATTAAAATCAGTTTACACACATCTACGCCATACTGTTTCTGTTACAACAAAGTTTCAGAAGGATAACATAGAAATAACATTTTCCAAACATTTTACGACATCAGCTGTTTTCCTCAGGGCCTTTGTAGGACTAATGTTTTTAGAAAAGATAGGGGCGAAAAATCAGTCTTTTGTTTTTTAATGTTTATTTATTTTTGAGAGAGAGAGAGATACAGAGCAGGAGCAGGGGAGGGGCAGGGAGAGGGGGAGACACAGAATCCGGAGCAGGTTCTACGTTCTGAGCTATCAGCACAGAGCCCAACATGGGGCTCAAACTCACGGATCACGAGATCATGACCTAAGCCCAGAGCGGATGCGTAACTGACTGAGCCACCCAGACACCTTGAAAAATCAGTCTTTAGTAAGGAAGACAATCAGGAAGTAAGAGGACAGATGACCTAGAAGGAATTGGTTTCCAAAAAGAGGGCAATAAAATTAATAAACAATTGATGATGGCAGATGCTGGCAAGAGACTGTATCTTCATCTCACTCTCCCATTGAAGGAGCTCTAAGGGTCAGTTTCCAGTAGACAAGAAGATGTTATTCATCAGAGCACATTACTGAAGTAAGGCTAATTAAAAGTCTTACCACCTAAACGTTAAAAAAAAAAAAATTTAAAGGGGCGCCTGGGTGGCGCAGTCGGTTAAGCGTCCGACTTCAGCCAGGTCACGATCTCGCGGTCCGTGAGTTCGAGCCCCGCGTCGGGCTCTGGGCTGATGGCTCAGAGCCTGGAGCCTGTTTCTGATTCTGTGTCTCCCTCTCTCTCTGCCCCTCCCCCGTTCATGCTCTGTCTCTCTCTGTCCCAAAAAAATAAATAAACGTTAAAAAAAAAAAAAAAAAAAAAAAAAAAGTCTTACCACCCAATGCCTGGGGAAGGGGCACAACAATGTCTTGCCATACATGGAAAATGTGTGAATTAAGTCAAACCGACATTTTTAATTATAAAAAGACAGGTAACAGACACTCTAGTAATTTTGCTACCACGCTGATCCTAGATTCAAACTGGCCAAATACCCAGGACCAAGTTTATATTTAAGCAAAATTAATGCAATAAAATACGTTGATGGCAAGACAGGACAGAAAGCAAATTGACTGCAAACAGTGCCATCTATAATAGGAAAGTAATGGAACTGCAGGGTGTCTGGAGTGTTTCCTATAAGCTGGGTGTTTTACATGAGTAATCTGCTGCTACTTTACACGTGTAACCTACTAACCCTCACACCAACCCCATGAGGATGAAACTGTTACCCTTCCCATTTTATAGATGACCATGGGAGGTGGGTGATTCGTTCAAGCACCAAATGCTGGAACTCTAACCCAAGTGAGCCTTATTGCATAGCCCCTGCTATCTATATTGCCCTCAGCAGTTGGAAATTGTTCCAGAGAATGCAACTTCCAGCAGGAAACCGAAAAGCAAAAATGCAGAATATTGCTTGGGAGAGCTTACTCAATATCTGTTTTTTACAAGAAGACAATAAAGAGCACAGGATTTCATCTCCCAGAATCAAGAAGAATTAGAGCCACATTAGACAAAGAAATGTGAAATTATGTAATGGAATAAATGTCTCTATTCTGCGCTCCTTGTAACCCCTCACCAGTATGAAACATTTTGTATTATGGATTTTTGGAATATGAAAAATGCTCTTAATTAATTCTCAAGCTCTTTGTGTTTTATTTAAATCCTGAATGTCAATCCTTTATTATAAAAAAGAAAAGTCTGTTTCCTAGAATTAATTTCAACCAGCAATTCTAAGACCACATTGCTTTCTTTCACAGAGAAAAAACATTTATAAGAACAGAAAGAATTCTGAATTAGCAACTCACACCAATAACTATTTTTTCACTATTACTGTGAATTTCAATTCTATAAACTTTTATTGAGTACCTTCTATGGGTTTAATATACTAAGTGTTGGAACACAGAAAGCACGTAAGTGATCATCAGTGCCTTCAAAGAAACTATACTTTCATGAGAGACACAAAACATCTAAATGTTAAGCTGTTAAATCAGAATTCTGGGCAGCACACGAATAAGTGCCCAGATGAAGACTATAGACCAGAATCTCCCAGACTGTGATGCAAGAAATATTTAAAAAGAGTTGATTTTTTTAATGTTCTGGTTTTAAAGAAATTGGAAAGCCATGCAATATCTCCTGCTCAAATACTATCTTGACAAACTATTTCACTATCAGCAATATTATCAAACATTTATGGTACCCAGGCAGAACACCAAGTGTCTGATGCATTATCTCATTTAATTCTCCAAATAATTCCATGAAACAATTATTACTATTATCTTCATTTTAGAGTGGAGAAAGGTGATATTGGTAGAGCTAGAATCATGACTGCAGATGATGCTGTATGTGATATATTAACAAACTGCTACACCCAAAAATATGGGCTCTAACCTGAAAAAAGGCCATGCCTCTGAGTTCCCAGAATATGTTTTGCAAAGTAGGCCCGCCTCTCATTTTCACACCACAAACTTGGTTTCCTTTTATAAAGGAAATTTACATTCTAAAATTTGCATTTATTTGTTGTTTACTCATTGTCTTATTTTCTCATTTTACTTATTTTCTGTCTACCCTCAGGAACATGACTACAACTATCTTTCCCACCAACATACCTTGTGCTAACCTCATTCCTGGCACACAGCTGGCACCCAAAACTATTTAGTGGAAGGAAAGAAGGGATGGAAGAAAGGAAGGAAGGAACTGCCATAGCAGAAGCTGAGCCAAAGTTAAACACACAAGGAAAACTCTATTCAAGGCTACTGCAGACAGGACCAAGAGAAACCACAGCTCAGTGTGACCTCAGTGAAGGTGACAAGGGCTGGAGCAGTTTTAAGAGCTGGCATGAGGGAAGAATGGTTTTCTAATTGGCTTTACCCAAAAGAAAAATACACAGTCTCCTATCTTTATAATAGGAGGTACTCGTACAGTTTGGAGCAAGATGCCCACTGAAGGTTGGCCCCTACCTTCTCACAGAGACAGAGAGATAGGGGCAGGATTGCATTTCAAAGGAATGGTCCCAAGGTCTTTGCAAAAGGCATTCCTGGCTTGTAAAACTAGAAAGTAGCTTAAAAAAATATATATCTCATAGGAGCAGAGAACTAATTTACCATTATAAGTTTTCTAAAGCAAGTGCTCTAAGAAAAGAGAGGTCAGGGGCCTAGAGTCAGGAAGAAACCTGCCTACAGTTTAATCAAGGGGACAAGGTCAGGAGAGAGGAAGAGGGAGGGAAGCAGGGAGGGAGGGAGGATGGCATCGTAGTCAGGACACTGTGCTGTTCAGGTGTCCTTTCCTCCTCCGCTGCAAAGGGGCCCCTGGGTGGCTTAGTCTGTTAAGCATCCAACTCTTTATTTCAGCTCAGGTCATGATCTCACGGGTTCGTGAGTTCAAGCCCCATGCCAGGCCCTGTGCTAACAGGACAGAGCCTGTTTGAGATTCTCTGTCTCACTCTCTCTGCCCCTCCCCCACTCACTCCTCAAAAATAACCTTTTTTTTTTTTTTTTTTTTTTTTTTTTTTTTTTAAAGAGAGAGAACTGCTGCAAAGAGGGCAGTTGGCTAATTGCCTCCAACCGCTTCATTTCTGGATGTGCTGCATCGTCCACACCGGCTGGCCAAGCTCTCTTAGCCACTCCCAGCCAGTGATTAAGTAAGCTGGGGATATGACAGCCGGGCCATTACCACCCCACCTAAGCCTCCTCTACTGGGGAGATCTTGTTCTGGGCTCTCCGTTAGCCTGGCCAAGATTTTCCCAGACACCTGCTGTAGTCTGTGGTTTCTACCTCTCATCCGCTCCTCCTCCTTTCCCTCTATCCTGGCGCAGCTTTCTCAAGGTTTTTCTACTAATTCTGCTTCTTTTTGGCTTTATTCGTCCCAAGTGTTTCTCCTAATACATTTCTTGCACATCTAATTTTGTCTTCTGAGAAGACCCAGACACAGGAGGAAGGGGGATGGGAGGGAGGGGAAGGAAGTAAAGGAAAAGAAAACAATAGAAAGAGGAAAGTGAACCGTGCAAAAGGAAAGGAGGCAAAAAGAGAGACATGCAAGAGAGCAAAACAGGAAAAAAGCAAATGAGGCCACGTATTCTGCACACGCTCACTGATCTTGGTGGAATTGGAATTTGAAGGTTGGATTTTTGCTTTGACCCTGTCATCACTAGCAGAGGTACTTCAAAGAAAACCAACTCCATACACAGGAAGACTTTTTTGCTGTCTGGGTAATGGTCCCCCAGATGCCCCTTTATGGCAACCATGTGGCTAATAAAAGTTTGACACAGAGGGTGGCTCATTTGCACTAAAAGAAATGGCTATTCTTAACAGCCCCTCCATGATGGTCTAACTCAATGTCAAAGATAGATAGATAGATAGATAGAGAAAGCAATAGATAGAAATCGATAAAATAGATGGATAGACAGACTTATAAGGTATTTCTATACTTCAGAATCCTGATCCCACAACTGTGTTTTGGTCTCTGAGAGAAGATAAAAGTTTCAATCTCCCAGTGTAAGGTTCCCCTCAGTCTTCAACCCAGTAACTGTTGGTAGAAGTAAAAGTTTATTCACCTGCACATCGGTGTGGACTGACCTACCTACCTTAAACCAGATCATCACAAGACTGCATTGGCCAAAGAATGGTTTATGTACGCTGATATAAGGCCATGGACGGGACAGTAGCATTGCAGACCAAGGTGCCTGTGTAAGCCCTATCTGTTTCTTTCACAGTTTTTTTCTACAGGAGAGGACACAAAGCACATCAGGCATATGTATCTTTCCTGGGGAAATGTGGCCATATAATCACTTCTGAGAAAATCGTTGCATAAAAAGATAAATGCCTCTCCAAAATACAAAGAATTGTTTCCCGGGAGAATTCAGTCAAAATCAATATTTAGAAGAAATAAGTAATATTTTATCTTGCTGCAAACACACAAATCTGCTAAAGGTCACCCAATTTACACTACGTTACTGCTATGCTTACGGCAGGACACTTTGCTCATTCGTTTTGATCAGTTTCTCCAAAAACAATAGATTTTTGTTCTTGAAACTTAAGGGAAACTTCGATTTTTTTTTTCAACGTAAAAGTTGCGTATTTCAAAGGGCAAAGGATGCCTTCAACTCTAGAGTCAGAACACGGTTAGCAACTTTCAAATACCATCTCCCAGATTCAGAAATATTACTTTAATTGGGATTCCTGATACAAAAAGAAGATCAGACTGGGGTCCCACGCTGAGAACTGAGGATCTGGTACCACGAACAAACACAGACTCCGATGGTACTTTAAGAAACCAGGACATAGTTTGACAAGCAGCAGCAGCAGCCTCCTGTGAAGGCTGGCAAAGCCCTAGAAGCTCTGTGCGGGCTAAGAACATAAAACTACAAAGCAGCACAGGCAGAAACCAAGACAACTGAAACATAACACTGTGCAAAGAAAGAGAAAACTCTCAGGAAAGAACCATGAAATATTTGGCAGAAAATAATGGAAAAGGATAAGAAGAAACAAGGAAGGGAATTTGTAATGTAACACAAGCATTTGAGATATAAAAGTAAACATCGAGAGTGGCTGCCCCAGTCTGCATCCCCACCAACAGTGCAAGAGGGTTCCCCTTTCTCTGCATCCTCGCCATCACCTGCTGTTTCTGGGGTCGTTGATTTTAGCCATTCTGACAGGTGTGAGGTGATATCTCATTGTAGTTTTGATTTGTATTTCCCTGTTGGTAAGTGAAGTTGAGCATCTTTTCATGTGTCTGTTGACCATCTGGATGTCTTCTTTGGAAAAATGTCTATTCACGTCTTCTGCCCGTTTTTAATTAGATTATTTGTTTCTTGGGTGTTGAGTTTTATAAGTTCTTTGTATATTTTGGATCCTAACCCTGTCAGTTGCAAATATCGTCAACTGATGAATGAATAAAAAAGATGTGATACACACAATGCAAGATTACTCAGCCATAAAAAAGAGTGAAATCTTGCCATTTGCAACAACATGAATAGAGCTAGAGAGTATAAGGCTAAGTGAAATAAATCAGAGAAAGACAAATACCAGATGATTTCATTCATGCGTGGAATTTAAGAAACAACAAATGAACAAAGAGGAAAGAAGGAGAGAGAGAGGCAAACCAAGAAATGGACTCTTAACTATAGAGAACACACTTGTTACCAGAAGGGAGGTGGGTGAGGGAATGGGTTAAATAGGTGATGGGGATTAAGGAGTGTGTTTGTTATGATGAGCACCGGGTGTGGTATGGAAGTGTTGAAGCACTTTATTCTATACCTGAAACTAATATTACCCTGTATGTTAACTAACTGGAATTTAAATAAAAACTTAAAAAAAATAAAAGTAAAACTTTGAGATTTATTTATGCATTCTACAAATATTTTTTAAGATCCACTGTATTCCAGGCACTATTCTAGGTAGTTGGAATAGATCTGCAAACAAAAAGACAAAGAATGAACCCTGCCATCAAGTAGATTAAATGGGGGAGCCATGGAGCACCTGGGTGGCTCAGTCGTTTGAGCGTCCGACTTCGGCTCAGGTCATGATCTCACAGCTCGTGAGTTCAAGCCCCGCATCGGGCTCTGTGCTGACAGCTCAGAGCCTGGAGCCTGCTTCTGTGTCTCCCTCTCTCTCTGCCCCTAACCCACTCACATTCTGTCTCTGTCTCTCTCGAAAATAAATAAACATTAAAAAAAATTTTTTTTAAATGGGGGAGCCAGGCCAAGGAGGCAAACAGTTGAAAAAAAAAAAAAAAGAGAAGAAAAGGCTCCAGCCCACATAAAGGGCCTGAAATCTACATTTCTGATAATAAGGTCTATACATACAAAAGAAGGAATCAGGAACTTTTTCCAAAACACTGAAGACTGAAGTTTCCATGCTTCACAACACCTTGTGATTTTACCAAGTTTACAATATGGCACAGGTCCTACCTACATAGTGAAATATTTGAATTAATCATTAAGAGTGTGATTATTTTTCAAATATGTATCCAACTCACAGCCCTTTGAAGTAGGATAAATTAACTGACATTGAGCAAACAGATGTTTTATTAACAATCTTTGTAATTTGGGAAAAGTATCATGTTGTCCCTGTTTCCAGATGGTCGTAACTGTCATTTCCTTCAAATTCTCTTGTCATCCCCAAATCCTGAGATCAATCTTCCAGGTAGCTAAGCATCATTAGCAGTAGGTACCCAGACTGGAAATCTTGACTATTTGATTTAGGAATTATTGCCTAATATGAAGTGCACAGGCACACATGCAAACACACACACATGTACACACACACACACAATGGACACACACACTGAACAGGCCACTTTTCAGAATTCTGTCTTAGGCAGTGTTATTCCTGCTCTACTATATCTCACGCTCCAAGATGTTGCCCCATCCTTCCACTTAGAGAGTCATGTCCAAGGGTCTCCTTACAGATCATGGACAGTCTATCACTTAGAGCACAGAGATAAAGCAGTGATACTTCTGATGTTGGGTCACCTTAGAAGGTAATTAAATTGCTTGCTCTGCTTTGTAATAATTTTTGAAGTGAAATGCTGCCACAAATCATTTTTGCAGCTGCCATTAACTCGGGTTGTGAATTGGACATTACATAGACTTATCTGTCAGTCATCATAATGCCAGTCAAGGAAAATTTATAAGACAGGAGATCCATTTGGGAAGAAAAAAATAGTCCACATGTGCTCAATGACTACCTCACTATTATTGCTGCTGGTTTCCAGTTCTTATATAATTTTTTTTTTACTTTTATCCCTTCTCTCCATCTCACCATCCTTTCCTCATCTAAATGAGACAAATATGGGTCCTAATTCTAATGCCATAATATTTTAGCTGTGTTGTCCAGGGCCACTGGCCTTAACCTCTCTCAGCCTCAATTTTCTCATCTCTAAAATGGGCATCATGATACTACTGTCTACCTAGAATAGTTTTGGTTTTTTATTTGTTTTGTTTGTTTTTATGAGGATTTACTGATGGAATGCAAATAAAGACTTGTATTCATTCCATCATTTATTCAATAATGGCTTCTTTGCTATGTATGTTCAAGACATTGCATAGAGTCAATGTGTATTAAATTACAGTTACTTTTATTATCACTAATTAGTATTCATGTTTTAATAATACCAGAAACTCTGCTAGTAGTGAAAAGGAACCAAAATTTAGCAGAACAATGTTTTAACTTTCCTTCAAAAGCAGCAGGCATGTATGTAGGTATACATACATACAAATATGTACATATATACACATACATATGTATGTATGTGTTTATATGTGTATGTATATATGTGTGTGCATATATATATATATATACATGTTTGCATGTGTGTGTATGTATATGTTATATATATTAAGAATCTAAGGCAAGAAGATGAGAAATATGCCCAAGTTTCTATAGCAAATAGCAAAGATTTTATTAAAAGCCAGCTCAGTGCTATTTCTTTTGGACTTAAGCAAATAGTGTTCTGTAATATTACAAGGAAAAAAAACGTGAACAATTCTAAATTAAAGTTTCCCGAATGACTTTTCAAAACCCACACCACATTAGGGCTATATGAGAGAAACCACCATATAGGAAAATGTCAGTCTAAAATACAATATGTCTTCCAGAGTCTGATAAATTGTTCTCATTACAAACCCAAGCTACTCCCAATGGATTTGTGAGTCATTAAAAATGATAAGAGAGATACTCAATCAGTTACCAGATTCTGCTCCCCATCCATATCCGATTTTGCCGCCAGACATTTGCCCATACAGGAAACAGTACTATTCTCCATAGCAAAAGAAAGGAACGTTGCCAAAACTTGGCATCTATGTCTCTTTATTATAATCTGTATCTGTGTAAGTTAAGAAATCACTTGGTGTACATTTTGAAATAATACTCTCATCCCTGTTACCTCTCATTTCTGCTCCTCCTCAAATGTTATTCTTTTCAAAAAACAAAAAACAAAACACCTTTCATCTCTGTATCTCTTTCATAAAAGGGCACGGTGAATCACTAATGCAATACATCTGCAATACATGCACAGAAGAGAAATTTAATGTGCAAAATTCAACCAAATCCCTTAGGATAAAAATTTGTCAAAAGCTATGGAATTGTTTCTGAGACAAACAACAGACAGTACATAGTTCACCACCCCATCGGATGGGGATTGCATATATGGTGACTTTTGTTTGCTTAGGGATGAGGAAAGGTGCCATTACATTTCAGCAGAAGAGCAGAGAGAAGTGTTGGAGAAAGGTGAAGCTAACTTTTCTCCTGAAATCAAAATTTGTCTCCTTTTTCCACCCTACTTGGGCATTCAGTAGCCCAAGACTACACAGCAGAGATATTCTAAGGAGGTAAAAGTGTGTCAGAGACCCACTGTGCAGAGTTCATTCCATCCACACAGACCACGGCTTTGGAGAAATCCATATCCTCAACAATGTGCATATAGCCTAAGTTCCCGTTGGACAACCAAATTTATCCTCAGTAGAAGAGGGGAAATTCAATTAGAGAGAAATGTGGTCCAAATACATTTTATTCTCTCTCCAACAGCCTTCAGAATGACTTTGCCAGGTATCTGTAATTGGCCACATTTTTATGACAATTTCTTTCATTAAATTGCAATTCCTATGCTTACAAGTCTTTGTGGTATTTCCTTTTTTTTTTTTTTGCTTCAACTCAGACAACTTTCTAGGCTACCTGTACCTCGGACAAAACTGTTTATAAATAGCTCTTTGACTTCAGCACCTTCTGCTTCAGAGTGTACTGCTGGAAAAAAAGAGTAAATTAACTATGACCCCAGACAACCCCAACTCAAATCATCTTTCACCCAACTGGAAGGAAACCAGGGCATAGTGTGTAAACTACACATGTTTTATTTTATTTACCATGAAAATATACCCTTTCTAAATAAAATACTATTTACCTGTGTATTAGCATTACATAGAATTTATTTTGCCCTGGTTCAAAGTTCTTTTATCCTTTGGGAGATTGTAAAGGCAATATGGCTCCTCTGTTCTAAACAATTCAGAGAAGTTTGAAGCTGACTGGATATTGACTGGTTGGGAATATCCAAGACCTACCTTCTTCAGCTAGAGAAAAAGAAAGGAATCTCTGAAAGGAATAATGTGGGTACTATGGCCCATAGATGTATAAACATCACTGAGATTTAGGTGCATGGCTCATACTGTCTTCTTTTCTGTCTGAGAGTTAACAAATTAAAACTTTGTCCTCTTGGGGCACCTGGGTGGCTCAGTCGGTTGAGCATCCGACTTCGGCTCAGGTCATGATCTCACTGTCCGTGAGTTGGAGCCCCGCGTCGGGCTCTGTGCTGACTGCTCAGAGCCTGGAGCTTGTTTCAGATTCTGTGTCTCCCTCTCTCTCTGCCCCTCCCCTGTTCATGCTCTGTCTCTCTCTGTCTCAAAAATAAATAAACGTTTAAAAAAAAAAACCAACTTTGTCCTCTTTTCCAAAGATTGAAGTTCAAAGATTGAAATTAACCCAACCAATAAAAATGACACAAACCCACAATGATAACAATAATATGAAACATGTCTCCAAAAAGACCCATGCTTAGCAATATTCTTTTTCAAAACTAGGCAAATTCATCTGCCCACGGTGGATATGTCCAAAGTCTAGAGAAGCCATTAGAGACATTCAAAGCCATTAGAAGTTTAATTTAAACTAACATCTATTCAATAGCAAATTATTCTGCCAACTTTCTCAGCTTTTTTTTAATGTTTATTTATTTTGAGGGAGAGAGAGTGAGCAGGGGAGGGGCAGAGAGAAAGGAGGGAGAGAATCCCAGGCAGGGTCCATGCTGTCAACTCAGAGCCAGATGTGGGCTCAATCTCACAACCCTGAGATCAGGACTTGAGCTGAAATCAAGAGTCAGATGCTTAAGTGACTGAGCCCCCCAGACACCTCCTCTCTCAGCTTTTAAAATAATCTCAAGAATGCAATAGTCCACAGTTATAAAAATAATGTACAGAACTTCCCTATTCCACACTCTTGTTTTCTAGCCAGTTGGGTCAGCTGTAGGTTAGTCTTTGTTATGTAGACAAGTGATCAGGAGAAGTAGAGCTGAAGACCAACCCACATTCCCTTGGGATTAAGCACAGGGAGGTGGGTTCTGTTTTGATACACAGTGTATGGTGGTTAGGTTGGAGGTGACAGGACCAGGGACCAGCAATGGGACTTCATGGATAAGACAAAGGGAATGTTTTTGTTTTTGCCATAGTGTAAGTGCGAAAGTTTAGGAAAAACACACAGTACCTTATCTATACTTTGGAGAGAACTCTTGGTTAGAAATAGAATGTTTGATGTGGAAGAAATTTTAAGACATTTGCTAAACATTAAGAGTGTATTATAGCTACCCAAACCCCACTCTGTCTCCTCTGGTATTTTCTTGAGATACCTAGTAGAGATTCAAATATCTCTTAATCATATTTTTTCTGTCTGATTACTGTTTCTATGAATAAGAACTCTTACTACATGAACCATCCATTATATCTGGTTATACTGGTAACTTCTAAAGCAATGGTTTCCAACAGTCTCTTCAGCCATTTCTTCCCCTCCAAAAGCAAAAAATGATTAATAACAGGTTCTACCTTTTAAAAGTATTTACAGGGGCACCTGGATGGCTCAGTCAGTTAAGCATCCAATTCTTGGTTTCAGCTCAGGTCATGATTTCACAGTTCATGGGATCAAGCCCCATGTCAGGCTCTGTGCCGAGTGCAGAGCCTGCTTGGGATTCTCTCTCCCCGGCCCCCCCGCCCCTTCCCTACTTGCTCTCACATGTGCACTCTTTCTATAAATACATAAATACATAAATACATATATGAGTATTTACATACAACTAGTTCTTTTTTTCACACTCAAAAGTTTAATGACTTATTATATAAAGAACTAATGGCAAGTGATAGTAAAACCACTGAAGTTTAGGAGGTAAATAGGGAAAATGTAAACATTTCACAAAAGATGAACTAACATTCTAAATAAATAGGAAAAATTAATTTGAGTATTGAATTTCTAAAATATTTATTTATAAGATATAAGATTACTTGATATACATTATATATTTACATTTATACATATATGTTTATATGTTTAAACACACACATGCACACGCGCACACACACACACACACATATGATTCAGAGAGTTATGTTTATATCAATATTTGGCTTCTCAACATCAATAGTCCCTTCCCTTGGAAGCAGCCCGATTTCCCACATTCTCCTCTTGGCAGGACACCAGATGCTTCCCTTGCCTTCTACAGTACACCAGGAAGTAAGCACATGACCTAAGCTGGCCAACCAAATGTTCATTCTTGTGAGTCTGGCTCTTGACTTTAATGACAGAAGAAGAAATGGCTGCAGTTTATTCATTGTAACAATGACTACTGAGTATCTTATGCTTTTAAAACCTCCTGCAGCTGCCAGTCTGTCTTCAGCCTAACTTAGAATCCCCATATATATGTAACAAATTTTCTTTTCAGTTAAATTAGCCAGCCTATTTTTACTGTCCTCATGCAAACAACTATAATCACACCTATATGTTTTCATGGCATTTTAAAACTCACTTTTCTTCTAAATCCTCTGAATCATTGTGCAAATAGCTCTCACGCTTAAATGTCATGAACTGCTGCTTCACATATATGCTATCATAGCAAACAGCTAATTAAGATACAGGAGTCATAATAGAGTCATTCTGAAAATGAATATATACAGAAGGTGGGTGTGTTTGCAACTTCCTCACTGTCAGCCCAAGCTAGAATCATAAATTTTGTTTATTGCTTCATTGAACATTTTGCCAGGGTAGAATTCCTAAAAGATCGAGTAGGCTGAGAGCTTCTTCAATGGGCATGCAAGGGCATGACCCTCGTCTTCTAGCCCTTTGCCAAGCAAAGATTAGTCCATAGACCAACATCATCTTTACCTTGGCACGTACGAGAAATGTACACCCTCTGGCCCTACTCTTGAACTGTTGACACAGAATTTGCATTTAGAGATTCCACAGGACATTTGTTTGCGCATTAAAGTTTAAGAAATTCTATTCTACCTCACTTTGCATTTATCATTTTAGTATTTGCTATTTTAGTCTCCACTCCAAATATAATAGTAGACTGCCTCTATTTGGGTCCTTTCAGAAATACTTTAGTATCACTTTTCTCATTTAATTTTATAATAACCTTGTGAGGCAAGGAGCAGTAACATTGCTTCCCATTCTAGATGTAAGAACTGAAGCCTAGAGAAGCTGAAGGGTAAGGTCGCCAGGCTTCAGTGGTGTAGTCGGGGTCAGTACACAGGAATCTTCACTTGAAGAAACAGTTGGGTCTTGAGCGATCATCCTGCTCAGTATTATTTTAAGCAGAATCACTTCAGCAATATCTCCTTTAAAAGGTTTGTTCAGGCGGCACCTCAGTGGCTCAGTCAGGTAAGCATCCGACTCTGAATTTTGGTTCAGGTCGTGATCTCACAGTTCGTGAGTTCAAGCCCCATGTTGGCTTCCATGCTGATAGTATGGAGCTTGCTTGGGATTCTCTCCTCCCTTTCTCTCTGCCCCTTCCCCACTCACTCTCTCTCTCTTTCTCTCGAAATAAATAAATAAATAGGGGCTTCTGGGTGGCTCTATCAGTTAAGCATCTGATTTCGGCTCAGGGCATGATCTCACGGTCTGCGAGTTTGAGCTCCGTGTCAGGCTCTGTGCTAACAGATTGGATTCTGTGTCTCCCTCTCTTTCTGCCCCTCCCATGCTCAGGCTCTGTCTCTCTCCCTCTCAATAAATAAATAAATTAATTAATTAATTAATTAAATTAAACATAAATAGATAAATAAAAGGTTTGCTCAGCCTTTGCTTATACCCACCCATGGGTCAGGATCTTATTACTTCAAAAATCAGCTGTTCCATTTTTAGACTGTTCTAACTTTTATAAAATGTTCTAATTTGAAATATGCTACTTAAATCTTTGAGTCTAGGGAAAAAAAGAGAATGTTTTAATCTTTTCCCACAATAGCCCTTCGAATGTTAAAGAAGAGTTAGCTAGTCCTTCTATAAGTCTTTTCTTGTACAGGGTAAATAACTTCAACTATTCACCAATGGCAGATTATCAAATCCTTTATCTTGATCATTCCTATTAAGAACATTCAAGGCATGTGGAGCTCTTATAAAAAATATTGCAAATAACTTAATATAATCTAACCAGCATAAAATACTTTGGGATAATTATGTCCTTTAATTCACACATTCTACTATTATCAAGGCTGGCTGAGGTTTAGTCAGCCTTGGTAACATTAATATGATATTCTTGTCCTATATTGAGTTTGCATCTTTATTTTCATATTAACTTTTCTCATGCCTGCTAGTATTTTTTGTTGTTATTGTTTATGGTGGCTTAATTTTCATGCCTAAAACACAACATTAATTCTTGTTCAGTGATGTCTTATTGGTGGTAGATCATCAATCCAGACTCAGAAGTTCATTTGAAATCTTGGTTATATTGTGAAGACCAGCCATTAGGGGAAGATTCTTCTGTGAGACAATCAGAGCCAACCCTTTCCTTGCCTCAGCCTTGTAAACAAGCAGTTCAGGACCAAATAAATCTCTACAAATCTACATAAAACCAGCCATCATCATTCAACTACAACCTTACAGCCTTACGAAAAGGTGTTGAGGATTTGAGAGGCCAATTCATGAAGCTTCTCTTTGAATTCAAAAGCATTTGAGTGATAGTTGATTCAGATAAGTATCATAATATAAGCTTTATTGCTCGCAAAACTAGTTGCGGACTATAATTTAAGGCAGAGGCAAAAACTGACTTTTGACTCTCATACCCTTCTCTCCTTGTACCTCATGGAATGCTTCTCTGTGCTTAATTCACGGCGGGGGCGGGGGGCAGGCAGGACAGAGAGAACCTATTCATCCTACAGATAGGTGGTTTGGAAACAGAAACAATGGGAGGCAAGAATGGACAGTTCAGTTGGACACAGCAGCCCCTTTCCCAAATCTCAGTCATCAGAACAATCCCTTCACCTCCTGGGGGAGAATTTCTGAGGAAGGGAGGGACAGTAATGTTCCCTCAATATGTTCTCTGCTGAGGAGGGGAATGGAAATCATTTTCCCTCCAGAAATGGAAAAAACAAAATAGCATGCCCCTCAACCTAGAAGCCCTGGAGCAGGGGGTTGATCCTGTCCAGCTGGCTGTTTGCTGTCTCTTGCATGAGATTTGTTCATTTCTCCCTCTAATCCTTTGCAAATAACACTGCTTGATTAGAATCCTTCCCCTTCTCCATGAAAACAAATCTCCCTGTCTCTCTATTTACTTACACGGATTGCATTATTTGAGTCATCAAATGTTGAATCACCTAAAAATCACTACTTTAAATTAGATTGGTTTCAAAGGCAGATAATACCAAATTCAAATAGCTGCTGCCCATCCAATGAAATAGGCCTTTTAGTTATCCAGTGATCAAGGCTTTCATTTCACACACATGACATGCATATTTAGAGGCTGTTGTAACTCCCTCTTCAGTCTCCTTGGAAGAAACTAACACTCCCCTGAGACATCAATGTAGGTATTAATCAAGGTATATACTTAGAAAAAATATGTAGGTAGTAACATGTTACTTTAAAATTTTCAGGAATAAAATTCTAGTAGATGTATATTATTGACTATACTGAACTTTAAAAAGGTGTTCCTTCCCTCTGCACTGACAGTGTGGAGCCTTCTTTAGATTCTCTCTCTTCCCCTCTCTCTCTGGGCCTCTTCCACTCAATCTATTCCCCTCTCTCTCTCTCTCTCTCTCTCTCAAAATTAAAAAAATAACCATTGAAAAATAAATTAATTTTTTCAAAAGATACAGTTTTAAAGTAACTTAACCCTGAGTTTTTGTTCTACTTACATTGCTCTCAAAAACTGAAAATCCACTCAATTTTAGAATACAAGTCAGCAAACTTCTTGTATAAAAACCCAGATCGTAACCACTTAGGCTTTGAGATTCACTTAGCTCTTGTCGGGACCGCTCAACTCTGTCCGGCTGGAGTGTAACAGCAGCCATGAACAATACAATTTTGAGATTGTATGCCCCTTAAGTGGCCATCTTTGTTAGCTTTTATCCAGAATGGTTTACCAAACCTTGCCTCTTAAATGTGTTCCAATATTTCTACTAAAGATCGTTTCAGCTTCTGGCAGCTTTCCATCATTTATGCTTAGCAAAAAAAATATGTGTATTTTTTTTCATAAGACAAACTTTCTTTTCCCCTGGACTGTTAATAAGATTTGATTATTTGGGACATATGAAACAGAATGAAATGTATAAAGCAAGTTTTGTTTATTCCACAGTCTGACAGCTTGCACATTTAAACAATGAAGAGACTATTAGATTTTGATAAAGGACTTATCAGATGGAAATTCTTTGGTGAATTAGTTCCATAGGAAGAGCATGAAATTGTGAAGATGCTTTCTATCAAATAAAAGAACCCTGTGGTTTCCACTTTAGATCCTTACAAAATATCTGTTTTATATGCTGTTTTTATTTTGAGGAAACTCTTCTATAAATCTCTTTAACAAGATAACAGATGAAACAAGTAAAATGGGAAGAAAATTAATAATATATTCATTAATATGTTAAAATATTACCAATGCTGGGGCGCCTGGGTGGCGCAGTCGGTTAAGCGTCCGACTTCAGCCAGGTCACGATCTCGCGGTCCGTGAGTTCGAGCCCCGCGTCGGGCTCTGGGCTGATGGCTCAGAGCCTGGAGCCTGTTTCCGATTCTGTGTCTCCCTCTCTCTCTGCCCCTCCCCCGTTCATGCTCTGTCTCTGTCTGTCCCAAAAATAAATAAACGTTGAAAAAAAAAAATTAAAAAAAAAAAAATATATTACCAATGCATTCATAATGCATTAATGTTTATAATACTATAATACTACATAATGTAATACTGCATTTTTATTTTTATATTTTTATATATGTTAGAGTAATAGTTAATGTAATAATCATGAATATATTATTATTGCTATTATTATTATTATTATTTAAAAGACTGGCCTAAGGACATATGCATACTCTCTTGGGGCCAGAAAACTAATTGAGATCTAATTATTGGAAAGAAACTTTTGTTGGAAGATAGAAATTCTAATTTGTATTTGAAGGTAAAATGAAAATTAGCTATAGACTTCTCACCATATTTAAAAAAAAAATTTTAATGTTTATTTTTGAGACAGAGAGAGACAGAATCCAAGTGGAGGAGGGGAAGAGAGAGAGGGAGACACAGAATCTGAAGCAGACTCCAGGCTCTGAACTGTCAGCACAGAGCCTGTTGCGGGGCTCGAACTCACGACCCACGAGATCATGACCTGAGCTGAAGTCAGATGCTCAACCAGCTGAGCTACCCAGGCTCCCCTCTCACCATATTTAAATATTAATATATTTTTCCATTTTCACAATTCATACCCCCAAAGATACATGTGGAAAAGGGAAGAAACAGTAATGTAGGGGAAGGACTGGATTCATCTTTACATGTCTCCCCTAGAGGTTTTGTCATCCTGCTCATTACTTGGTGCCATCTAGTGTTTTCAAACATTGATGAAAGCTCTTCCAGTGATTGATAGCTAATTAAGAAACTTATCAGGATGATCAGGAATGATTTCCTCTGCAATTGACAATGGCAGGCTGAGTTAGTTCAGCCAGACAGTTAGCTATTTCAAGAGGCTATTCCAAATGAGACATTATATTTTGTTCACTGTGGAAGAGTGAAAAACAAAATTATATTTTGCTCAGCGTGGAAGTGCTCAGCCCAAGTGAGCTCTCACTGGAAAGCGGGACACACAGGAGCTCCAAGGGTGGTGGGCTGAGAGATAGATGCCTTGGTGGCCAGTGGTTTGAAGAAATTCCAAGTGAAGCTTAGACAGTGTTTCTCAAGATGTGGCCCACATGCAATCTACATGAGAAACACTAAATTTCAAATGCAGATTCCTAGTTTCATTCAGAATGACTGTCAAAATCTCTACTGATTCCTCCTCCACCGGGGATTTCAAATAAAGACCCACTGGTTCTCAGGAAGGTCTTGTTTTTATTTCAAAGACAGTTCTCCGGGCACCTGGGTGGCTCAGCCAGTTAAGTGAACTCGGTTTCGACTCAGGTCATGATCTCTCTTGGTTTGTGGGTTCGAGCCCCATGTCGGGCTCTGTGCTGGCAGATTGTGGCTGCTTGGGATTCTCTCTTTCTTTCTCTCTCTCTCTCTCTACCCCTCCCCCACTTGCACTGTCTCTGTCACTCTCAAAATAAATAAATAAATTTTAAAGGACAGTTCTCCAAATCTATCTGTAAAAAAGCAGTAATTCTTAGAGCTGTTGGGCTTGGAAGACCAAGAATCCCCTAAATTATACATGAAATGTGGAGTGTTTTGCTATTTTTCTGGGATGGAGAGCTGTAGCTTATCAGATTCTCACATAGCTCCCTAACACCCTCCCAAATTTAAGGACCAATGGACTAAAGGAATCAAACGATCCATCTAATTGTAATTGATTAATTCTACTGGAGCCTTCATTTACCATGATCAGGATAGCCGGTCATTTGCTTGATGAGAAGAATTAGTCCTTAAAATATCTGTGCAGCTCTTTAATCATAAGTTTTTCATTTCTTAAATTATTCGCTGTTTCTGAAGTAAAATGCCATGCACATTCATCATCAACCTGATATCAGAAGTCTGGTTCTAAATGTTCCATCAACTGAATGTAAAAATCATACCAACGATAGGAAATAGCTAAACTTCTGATTATTAAATGCACCCTCTGTTCCGTACCTATTATTTGCTTACCCCAGCTTCTGCCTTGATAAAAAGAAGAGGCTTTTATGAGTGAATAACCCATGATATTTCTGCTGGCACCATCTCACTGAAAATACTATAGGTCTCCAGTGTTATGTGGTAGTCTTTGCACAAAGAGGTTATACCAAGAGAAGAAATGAAGCTAAATGAAAATGAATAAGGAGAGACATGACAGCGATTTATAACTCTCTGATTCTGGGTTACTTATAAAAAGTTTTACTTATGTCTGGTTAAAATATTGTGCAAGGAAAGACAACCTCTAGGACAACAAAAGACTTCTCTACATTGTGAATTTTACAAAAGGCAACACCTTCAGTTAATATGTACCTAAGCTGAAAACAAATAACTGCTATAGGTCAATATTCTTTGACTACAAGAGAGCCAGAACTTGCCAATCTGGGCATATATCAATAGTAAAAATAGTAAATCTAGGTAGGAAAAAAAAGTATTCAACTCTCTTCAAATCCAGAGGAAACAAAGCATTTGGCCTATCAAAACTGTCTCAGAACAAAAGCCTGCATCCTGGAGACATTGCAGAAATGCCTAAGCTCTAATGTTAGTTTCCTACCTCCACTTGCCATCTTCTGGTTGATAATTCTAGTTGCTAGCAATGTCTGTGACACGTAGAATATACTCAATAAAAACCTCTTCAATGCATGTGTGAATGAGAGATAAGCAAAGGAGATACTAGAGATTCTAGTTACAGGGTAAATGTATCATCTATATGAAAAAAAGTTTCGATGGCCTAATATAGTCTACTTTTTTTTTTTTTTTTAGCTCGTAGAAAGCTCAATGCATGTTCTATTAAGAGAGCAAATCTAATGTAAATTCCATCATCTTCTTTCCTCAGAGTCCACATCTAGCCAGGAGGCAGAAGACAGAGAATGGTGGAAAAACGTGAGAGGTTTGAATGGGTCACACCTGGATATACCGTGATAATTGCACCTACATTTCATTGGTCTGTCCTTCATCACATGGTTCCGCTTATCACAAAGGAGGCCAGGAAAAGTGGGTGGGCTATATACCAAAGAGGAAATAATAGTGGGTTTCAATTAGCAATTAGCTTGTCTCTGCCATGCCAGAGTTAGGGCCAACTCTTTTCTTAGGTAGTGAGAACCTATATAAATAATACCCACCAACTTATAGCCAGCTCTAAGATTACTTACATACATGGTGGTCTCTGCAATGGGATTTTTCTCACTGCCATGTTATCCTGAGTAGTAAACTCAATTCAGTTGCAATCTTGAGAAGTGAGATGCCTGTTAGTCTAACAGCACAAGAGGGACTATTCCAAGATTTCATTTTTACTGCTTACTAAATGACTCAGCACTTTTAATCGCTTAACCAACAAACTGTTATTGAATTGTTCTTGAGTAAGACTGCCGTTGTAGTTCTAAAGCTCTTCCTAATCCTAAATTTTCTAATACAAGCCATCATAATTCCCTTCCCCTCCCTGTAAGTATTAATTAGGCAATAGACCCACTTATTCACACTGTTTTGACAGCATATTAAAAAAGCATAGTGAACTAATGGAGTAATCTGCTTCAATCTCATATATTCACCTCTTGGACCCTATGAGACCATTTCTTAATGAGATTATCAGCTGTACATACGAATAAAATTGGGATTTATACAGTTACTTCTCAAATCTTAGCTACTCATTAGCAAACTGCCTCTTCAGCAGTTAAATGAATTAATCATTTAGCTCAGGAGGGCTTCAGTGCTTATCCTTTCTTATCTCTAACTGAAGTGTATTGTAATAATACGCCTCATGTTCGCTATATTGCTGATTTGTTATGAGCAAAGTTTGCTATATTTAAAAAGATATACTAAAATTCACTTTTTGATTAGTTATAAAGTCTTTCCGATGTGCCTCCTTCCCCCCTCCTTCCATTCTATTTTTTCTGTATTTCTCCAGTACATGTGCTCTGTGATAGTCAAAAAGCAGTTAATCCCAATGCTTGCTAACAAACCTAAAGACATACTATATTTCTTTATACAAGGAAGTCATCTCTGGCAAGTCACATGCATTAGCTCATAAATTTATTCTCGGGGAAAAAAGTATCTTGAGCTAAAATATTCATGTGTTTTAGAATATGTATATCAACATTACTCAGAAAAAAAAATGAGCAGGAGAGGCTAGCATATTCTATCATAGAAAAGTGCTGTGCTTATATAGTCAGCAATATTGCAATAATTTTTTATAGTGACAGATGGTAGCTACACTTATCATGAACATTTCATAATGTATATAATTTTGAATCATTGTTGGACACCTGAAACTAATATAATATTATATGCCAACTACATTTCAATTAAAAAATAAAGCATCAGGGGCGCCTGGGTGGCTCAGTCGGTTGGGCGGCCGACTTCGGCTCAGGTCATGATCTCGCGGTCCGTGAGTTCAAGCCCCGCGTGGGGCTCTGTGCTGACAGCTCAGCCCCACATCGGGCTCTGTGCTGACAGCTCAGAGCCTGGAGCCTGCTTCGGTTTCTGTGTCTCCCTCTCTCTGACCCTCCCCCATTCATGCTCTGTCTCTCTCTGTCTCAAAAATAAATAAACGTTAAAAAAAAAATTTTTTTTAAATAAATAAATAAATAAAAAATAAAGCATCATAAAATGAGCTTGTCATTGAAAGGTTTTATGTATAAGAATCTCATTATAAGGTATTGTACTTCTGAAATATGCTATCCATGTAAAACAGTTTTTAAAATGCTTAGACTCTTTCATTCCTGCCTGCTTACACCAATCTCTTTTTTTATTCTTTTTACTCCTCTATGATATCTAGCTCCTGGGAACATTCTGGGTTTCTTACATTATTGGGTCAAAAAGGCTGATAATAGGATATTTCCGTTATTCCACAAAACCCATACCTTGACAAATGCCTTGTATATTAATATTTAAAAAGGTGTGGATTGTAATGGCAACCTTCTAAGGGCTTTTTTTTTAATTGCAACAGGACAGAGATTTTGTATCTCTCACCTCATTTCCTTTCTCCTAACCCCTGATGAAAGTGGAGAGTTTGTACAAAATTTTATTGATGGTATCCTATGATACCATCATAGGATGGTATCATGAGACATGGTATCATGAGAGATGGTATCATGAGACAAATGACAATTTGTCTCACAGATGTTCCATTCTAAAGAATCTACTGTTACATAAGATTATGATCATTATTATCCAAAGAGATCCACTGTTACCATACCAAGATAAAGCCCACAGGAAAGACAATCTTCAGGATGCAGCTGAGACTCCAGGGAACAGAGACATACAGAGGGGAATTAGAAAAGGAAATATTATGGGAGGCCAGACAATAAAGAAATTCCAAAGAACCGAGCATCCAACCAAAGTGACTCTGTGTTGACTGAAATATTACCACCAAAAGAGCAAAAACTTATTTTATACTGATAACTAAAACTTTTCATATTTTTATACTTGACTTCTAATACAATTTTATTTTTATTTTTTGGCAATAAACTGTACTTGCCTACCCTTCCAGAAACTGTGCACTAGGTAAATCAATAATGTCATTTCCAAGACCATTGACAAAATCTATCAGTGGTAAATGTAAATTGGACAGAATATAGTCATGTATTTGACAAAATCAATTAGTCTAGAGAGTATTCAGACATTTTCTGCACAAGGTTGTACTTCCTAATAGGATAATCAGTTTTGATCTTCTAGTGGCCCTGTGAACAAACAGATTTAAGATGTTTTTTATACATCTGCTACATGTGTTTCTTATTAGAAGCAACTTTCCCAAAGAAGGATACTTTAATCACACATGCTCACAAAATCTTGCAGGAAACAACAGTGTAAATTCAAGAGGGCAGCTGCTACTTATTCCATTAATATTCCCCATGAGCCTTCTCAAGTTTGTGCCCCTCAGATTCAGAGGATGACGTACTTAGTGGCTTCTTGTATCAGCCTTTCCAACATGTCTTATTTTCCAGCTTACTCTTACCATGCTAACTTCGTAATCAACGCGCTGGGCCCAGGAAAATCAGGGAGGATTTTGGTTCATTCTGTACCTGCGACTTGCCATTAAATCAACACTGGAAAAGTGATCAACTGAGCCTGATCTTAGAACCAAATTATAAGGAAATTATCTCATGAGACCCTTTCCTTAAGTAAATGTATCTCTCACTCTTAATAGAATGAAGAATTAATTCCCAAGAAATTTCACCTAAGAAGAAAAATAATGTAACTAATAAACTTTCTTTACATTTTTTTCAAGAAGTATATTTCAATGAATTGTTATATTGAAAGAATCTTAGTTGAAAGATACATACCACTGGCAATAAAGGAAGAAAATGTCCCTGTGCTAAATGGTTTACCAACATTAACATTATGTAGTAGGTCAAAATCACACATACATACACTACTCACATGTGTGCACACATGCAGCACTAGGTAAAAATAACATATTATTTTGAATTATATAATTTCAATAATAGCATTTGATAAGTGTCAGGTTATTTAGAGTCATACCCTAAACCAAAGATTAGCAATGTGAATTGCAATCTCAAAGAAAATTTATGATTTTTACATTTACTTCAATTGTACAAAGGTAAGAATAGTCAGTAGCTATAAATCAAAATTTGTTATAGAATCCTATCATACTGGAAGGCTACAGGTCATAAATCAAAAATATAAAAGGAAGAGGAAAAGAAAGGCAGTGAGTTCCACATCATCCACACCATCACAGAAGTACCAACAAGGCAGTTAAACCAAAGCAATAAAGCAAATCAGATATCAGAATATGGTAAGAATCTGACCTAAACCCTTCAAAATCCTAGGGCTATCTATGCAGTAGATGCAATATCTTAAGGTGAAAACAGATCTCTGCAATTAATGTTAGGGTCAGATGCTATACAACTGTATACAAAACAGTTCATCCAAGTTAGTCAAATGGCATAAACGTGTCATTCTTTGGTTTACTGTTCATTGAATACACATATTTCAAAAGAAGAAAATATAAAATCAATAATCTAAGCATCCTCATTAGGAAACTAGAAAAAGAGGAGCAATACAAGCTTAAAGCAAGCAAAATAAAAGAAATAATAAAAATTAATAGCAGAAATCAATGAAATTGAAAACAGAAAAACAATAAAATCAATGAAGCCAAATCTTCTTCTTTGAAAAGAACAGTAAAATTTATAAACTTCAAACAAAGCTAAAAAGAAAAAATAGAAAAGACACAATTTATTAATACCAGAAATGGAATAGAGGTCATAACTATTGATCCCATGGACATTAAAAAGATAATATTAACTGTCTGATCTTGATTTCAGCCCAGGTCATGATGTCAAGGTTTGTGAGATCGAACCTCACATCAGGCTCTGTGCTGCCAACACACAGAGCCCTCTTGAGATTCTCTCTCTGCCCTTCTCCTGCTCTTTCTCTCTGTCTCATAAACAAACAAACAAACAAGCAAACAAACAAGATAATAAAATAATATTATGAACAACTCTATACCACAAATTTGATAACTTGGATGAAATTGACCAACTCCTTAAGAAACGTATTATCAATACTCATAAAGGATAAAAAGTATAATCTGAACAGGCCTATATCTTTCAAAGAAATTGAATCAATGAATAATCTTCTAAAGAAGAAATCACCATGTGCAGATGATTTCATTAATTCTACCAAATATTTAAACAATAAATGATACAACTTCTCTACAAACTCTTTCAGAAAATGGAAGCAGAGGGAAGACGTGGAAAAAAAGGGAAACTCAAGACCAAAATTTCTCATGAATATAGGTGCAAAAATTCTCAATGAAATTCTAGCAAATCTAATCCAATTATATATTAAAATATTGTACACTATGGCCAACTAAAATTTATTCCAAGTATGTAACCCTGGTTAAACAGTTGAAAATTAATTAATGTAATCTATCACCTCAACACATTAATGAAGAAAAACTACATGATCATATCATTGATGCAGAAAAACAATTGACAAAATCCAATACCTGTTCATGATAAAAACTCTCAGCAAACCAGGATTAGAAAGGAATGTTGTAAACTTGATAAGAAACATCTACAAAAAACCTACAGATAAAAATCACATCTTCTACTGAAAAACTTCCTCCTTTCTCCCTATGATTGGGAACAAGGCAAGAATCCTGCTGCCCCCACCCCAATTGCTATTCAATATGGTACTGGAAGTCCCACCTAATGCAAGAATACCAGAAAAGAAAATAAATGTGTACAAATTTGAAAGGAAGGAATAAAACTATCTTTGTTCAGAGATGATATGATTGTCTGTGTAGAAGATCCCAAAGAATCAACAATAGCAACAATGACAACAAAACCTACTGGAACTAATAAGCAATTTTGGCAAGGATGCAAGATACAAGGTAAATATAAGAGAGTCAATTACTTTCCTACATACCAGCAATGAGCAATTGAAATTGATATTAAATACAAAATACTATTTACATTAACACAAAAAAAGTGAAATGGATATAAATTATATTAGCTTCAGGTATACAATATAATGATTTGATATATACTACAAAATGATCACCACAATAAGTCTAGTTATCATTTGTCACCATATATAGTTACAACAAAATTTTTAAAAGATCTTAATAATGGGTAGATATCCATGTTCATGGATAAGAAGACTCAATACTGTTAAGATGCCAATTTTTCCCCACTTTAAGCTACACATTCAGTTCAATAAAAATACCAGCAAGTTATTGTGTGGATACTGACAAACTGAATTTAAACACTATAGGGGAAAGTAAAAGACTATAAATTGTAAAGATAAAGTAAATGGTATTGGCTAAAGAATAAACACATAGATCACTGGAACAGAACAGAGATTCCAGAAATTGACCTACATAAGTATAGTCAAATGATCCCTAGCAAAGGAATAAAATCATTTCAATGAAGGTAGAATTGTCTTTTTAACAAATGGTGTTGGAACAATTATATAACCATATGAAAAAAAAAAAACACATAGAATTTACATGTTTTTCAAAAATTAACTCAAATGGGTCATAGACCTAAATGTAAACTGCAAAACTACAAACTTTCTAGAAGATAGAATAGAAAAAAATGCAGATAACCTTGGTTTTAGTGATGACTTTTTAGATACATCAAAAGTATGATTCATAAAAGAAAAAATGATAAATTGGACTGTATAAAATTAAAAATGTTTGCTATGGAAAGATACTCATACATGAATGAAAAGACAAGACACGGGCCTGGAGAAAATATTTGCCAAACACATACTTTATAAAGGACTTGTATCCAAATATATAAAAAACACAACTCAACAATAAGAAACAACCCAACACAAAAATGGTCAAGATTCTGAATAGATTTTCTACAAAAAAAGATATATAGATGACAAATAAGTATATGAAAGGACAATTATATGTAATTGGGAAATTACAAATGAAAAGAACAATGAAATGATATTGTCTGCCTATTAGAATGGTTACACCTAAAAAACTGACAATCTCAAATATTGGTGAGCATGTAGAACAACACGAAATCTTATTCATTGCTGATAGGAATACAAAATGGTATGTCTTACCATGGAAGATGGTTTGGAATATCTCACAAAATTAAACATAGTCTTACCATATCATCCAGCAATCATGCTCTTAGGTATTTCACAATTGAGCTAAAAACTCATGTACACACAGAAACTTGCACACAAACATGTATAGCAGCTGTATTTATAACCTCGCAAAACTGGACCCAACCAAGATGTTCTTCAACAGGTAAACGGATAAACAAATTGTTTCTATATCCAGAAATGGGCTACCAAGCCATCAAAAGACAGTAACATTGAATGCATATTGCTAAGTGAAAAAATCTACATACTATATCATTCCAACTATACGACATTCTAGAAAAGACAAAACTGTGGAAATAGTAAAACAATCAGTGGTTGCCAGGGGTTCAATGGGTGAGGTGGAGGGAAGAAAAGATGAAGTACAAGGGATTTTTAGAACAGTGAAATTATTCTGTTTGGTATTATAAGGGTATCAAATGACATATGCATTTGTCAAAAACTGTAGAACTCTACAACACACAGTGAAATTTAAAGGTACACTATGGACTTTATAACAATGTTTCAATATTGATTCATTAATTGTAACAAAGAACTACTATAATGCAAGATGTTAGCAACAGGGGAAACTGTATACAGAGAGGGGGAGGGGGTAAATGGGAATTACCTGTATCATCTGCTCAACTTTTCTGTAAGTCAAATATAAGATAAATGTGACCTCTAAAATTGAGGGGGAAAAAGTTGCATTGATTATATAAGGAATTCCCAAAAATAAAGATGAAAAAATCAGAAAAATATAATAGAAAAAAACAGGCAAATGTTACCAACTGGCAATTCATTGATCAAGGTGTGCAATGGTAGAGACAATGCCAGAGGGCTAGAATTACCACAGAAAATGAGATAAAAGGAAAAGAATAAAAGTTGGAGTTTAAATGAGGCATAAAAGTATAATGGAAAACATATAAATATCTTGATCCTATTTTACAATGGAAATGTCAAGTGCTAGAGAATAAGGCTAAGGATAAACTATACGAGGATCTGAAGGAAATATACAGACTAGCAAAAGTACGTTAAAAAAGATCAAGATAGAAAATAGAGGAATCATCCACATTATTGAAATATAAGATATTCTACTAAACACAGAAGAGAGCTCTTCCTATGAATTGCAATATCACAATACCAAATAGTTCAGCAGTTTTGAAGTGATTCCAAACATTTTGTATGTCCCAATTAAATATGAAAATTAACCTTTTAGTGCCAATGTGTGTCAAGCACAATCTTATAATGTGAACAGCATTATCTTGAGTTTATATATAAGAAAATTGAGGCCTAAAAAAGAATTTAAGTTTATTTACTTTGGAGGAAGGCAGAGAGAGAAAGAGCATGGGAGGGGCAGAGTGAGAGTGAGACAGAGAATCCCAAGCAAGCTCCGCGCTGTCAGCACAGAGCCCAATGTGGGGCTCAAACCCATGAAACCATGAGATCACGACCTGAGCCAAAACCAAGAGTAAGACATTTAACTGAGCCACCCAGATACCCCAAGAATTTAAAATTTACCTAAAGGTCACAGAGCTTTCTAACAGATCAAGAGTTATCCAATTTCAAGTTGACAGCTCCCCCAACTACATAATATACCTTTCACCATGAAATGCTAGTGTTTGACTATGTTCTTTGTGAACATTTTGCAGGATGCAGTCTTTGCCAGTGCTAGAAGAGTAATGCTATGTGAAGTAGAAGTTTGCCAGGAGCACCAAGATTATTCGCATTTGGATGCGTGGGTGGGAGAATTCAAGCAACATCTGCTGCCCCTCCATGGTCCAGCACACAGAACTATAAAAATGCAAAATGTTCTTTTTTTTTAAAAAAATGAACAACCAGTCCCAAAGGAATCACTGAAGGGGGAAGGCAGACTTTAAACGGAATCACAGAATCATTTCAAAGCTAATTAGAAGCTACAAATGTGGAAAAGAAAATTTCAATGCAGTGCATTTAGAGCAAGAAAAGAATGAATTGGCAGGCTGTGTTCTAGCCACAGCCAAACTAGATTATCTAGCCCAGCACTACTCACCCTTTTGTTCAACTGTTCGTTTGACTAGCATGACCTTTACCGCACTCATGAAGTAGTGCAGTAGTGACCTTTCCTTCACTCATGTGAAGAAAAGAGAGTAACACTCCCGTGTAATCATTGCAAAATGCCCTATTGGTATAGGCAGTCATTACATGAAGAACTGTGTTAAAAAAGCTGACAGGTGAAGAAGCCAGAGCTGAGTCCTTGTCTATGGACCATAGGAACTCATGAAGTTAGGGGAGTCTCAGACAAAATCACATGCAGGTCTCTTTTCAGTCCATCCGCTACTGCCCCAGAAGGTGGACCCACACAAAGTTATGAGAGAAAAAGGCTGAAGAGAAGGAGGATGGATAAGTGAAAAGGGGATGTAGAAATACAACAGTGGGAGATGTCTGTGGGGTTACAGCCTTGCACACAACCCAGTTTTCTATCCCATCTGTGAGAGCCGATTGCTGACCACCACACTGCTTGAGTTAAAGATCAGAGCCACCTTTAGCATCTACAGAAACATCAATGGAGTTCTGAGGACTCGAGAAACCACAGGGCCGACAACAGTGAGACATCTTCCTACCCTTCAGTAATATTGCTTCCACTATGGATTAAAGAAAACAATCATTAGCTAGTCCTTTCTCTCACTTCTGCATGCCTAACACAGAAACATTACCTTTGCTAAATTCACCCCACATCACCAACTTAGAGGAGAAAAGAAGAGAGCTTCTCTTGGAAGCAAATGAGTAATTATGTTAAATTTTGTGCCATTAAATTATAGACTACTGGCTGAAATATACAATTTTAAATAAGTAAAGTCACTAGCAAAAATAATGTACCCTATAAAAAGGCAAACTGAAGCTCTGGGGCAACTGAAACTTCTTTTTTCAGGGCTGCCACAATACACTTATCCAGAGATCAACCTTTTGGCAATTTGGTTTCCTGTAGCATAAGCCAGAAGTCACTAACTTGAGCACTGGAAACAAGATTCATCACAAATTTATTGAGTACTTATTAGGTACTTGATGCCAACGAGAAAATATTTAATGAGATCATAGCAGAGACTATCATTGCTTCCTACACCATCTTTCCAATCCTTCCTCCTAACCAACATTTAATGAACGCAATGCTGTCCACAAGAAAAGACTACATTTCCCAGATTCCCTTGCTGCTTGGGATGACTATGTATCTGAATTCTGGCCAATGAGATAGGAGGGAACCGTTGCAGGGAACTGCTGAGAAATGTTTTAAAAAGGGAGAGGCCAGGCATTTCTCCATTTCCTTCTTCCTGCTTTCAATTATATAAAAGAGTGGCTGGAGTAAGAGCAGCCACTTTGGATATGAAGAGACATTAAGACCAATGAAACCATTCTTTAAGATACTACAAGGAAGCCAATCAATAGCATTAGGCTTTATGGGCCACAAGGTCTCTATTATAACTACCCAATTCTGCCATCATATCAAGAAAGCGGCCACAGACAATGCCTAATAGAATGGACACGTTCCAATAAAACTTTATTTATAAAACAGGCAGCCACCCAGTGGGCACTAGTTTGCCAACCCATGAAAAAGAGAGCAAAGTGAGAATATGGAAGTTTACATCCTGACAATGGAAAGGATAGTGTATAACCCTAAGACTTCCTAACCTCCACATTTCTTTTAGATGAAAAGAAATCTATGTCTTTCTTTTTTAAAGCCACTTTTATTTGGGGGTGTTTCTCTATTACATACAGTGAGAACAAAATTTAAGTATTCTAAAATTAGGATTTCCACATCAAAGTGTTAAATTCTGTGGGTCAGTCAGTAAAATTCCTATATAATACAGAAATTCTTATAACAATGAAATACAAAAATACAGAGAAGAGATGTCTAATCTAGCCAATGTTAGGGAAGACTTTTTAGAACAATAGACATTGAAGACGAGTTTAAAGATGATTGGAAGCTATCTAAATGAAGAACTTGGAACAGAGTTTCCGGAAAGCAGAAGCAGCATGCGCAAATGTCCCCAAGTGGTAGGGCATGAGAGCTTGATCATATGCTAAATAAAGGGATCCTACCTTTACTTTAAAGGTATTGATTCATTGAGGAGTGGTTAAGAGGAAGTGATTCTATCACTTGCATTTTAGAAAGATCAGTTTGGTCATAGATATGAGGCAAATAGGAAGTAGGGAAGGTAGAAGGTGGCAAGAACAGGTGTAAAGCTTTTGTAATAATCCACAGAAAGGAGGGTTTAGTTAAGGTAGGTAATGTATCTGAAAAGACGGGTTTGACTTGAGAGAGATTTAGAGGGTAGAATTTCTGATATACAAGGATGGATTGGATTGAGGAAGGTGGTAAGCGACAGAAAGTTCAAAATGAGACTGAGGTTAGTGGCATGAACAACTGGAAGCACTGGTACTATTCATGGAGGTCACAATGAATGGTAAAGCAAGAGACAGATAAGGAGTTGAAACATTGGGATTAAAGTTCCAACCTTGACACATATAAGCTCTTAGGACATAAGCAAGCCTCTCAACTTTCTGAGCCTTATCTGAATATACATATAATAACAACCGAATCTCGGGGCTAGTATAAGGCTTAGGTGAAATAACAAGGTATTTGTGTTCCCCCCCAAATTCATGTTGAAGCCCCTACCTGTAATGTGACCATATTTGGAGACAAGACCTTTATAGAGGTAATTAACGTACATGATAAATAAGTAAGCAAATAAATAAATAAATACCCATCTAAATTTGTTTCTAATTAAATGAAATCATAAGGATGGGGCCTTGATCCAATAGGATCAGTGTCCTCATAGAAAAAGACACCAGAGGCCCCATTCTCTCTCTACAATGTTAGGACACAACAATAAGGAGGCCATCTGCAAGCCAGAAAGAGAACTCTCACCATAAACTGACCCTGTGGGAACTTGACCTGGGATTTGTACCCTCCAGAACTGTAAGAAATACATTTCTGTTGTTTGAGCCACCCGTTCTGTGGCATTTTTTTATGGCAGCCTGAACAGATTAAGACACAAGTACAATAAAACCTTGGTTTGTGAGCATAATTCATTCCAAAGCACTTGTATAATCAAAGTGAATTTCCTTATAAGAAATAATGGAAACTCAGATGATTTGTTCCACAATCTAAATGTATTCATATAAAAATGATTACAATACTGCAATATAATACAAAATAATAAAGAAAATACAAAATATAAAGAAAAATAAACAAATTCACCTGCACTTGCCTTTGAAAACTTTTTTGGCTGGGGTGAGGGAGACAAGAGAGGAGGGTTACTGTGTAGGACAACTTTCACTATCACTATGGAGTTATAGTTATATCACTATGGAGTCTACTGGCTCAATGGAATATTTTTCTTTTCATTCTAATTTAACAAGGTACCTATCCAATGACACTTGATTTGGCCTCCTTTTGAGGATTTTGTGGAAATGTGGTATTGCATTGATGATCATCCACAATCCTGCAGTGAGAGCAAGAGAGAGAGAGAGAGAGAGAAGAACCACTGACTCAGTTGTGATCATGTGACTTTCGGTATCACGTACTACTCATATTGCAAGACATCGCTTGTTTATCAAGTTAAAGTTTATCAGAAATGTTTCCTCGTCTTGCGGAACACTCACAGAACAGGTTACTTGCAATCCAAGGTTTTACTGTACAAAGCATGAGGCCTGGCGTATATTAGACACCCAATAAACACTTGTGTCAGTGCTCCTTTCCTCCTCATTCTTCGAAATGTTAGGTCTTCTTACCAAAAATTATAAACTTAAAATTAATGCTTTGGCCAGTGTTGCAACTCTATACCAGATCAGAAGCAGCAAACTGGGAAGGGTGTTGGGAGAGTGTTTAAAGCCTGCTAACCCAATAGAAATAGAGATGGTGTTCTGCTGCTGAGAGAAGGGACAAAGCTGTGTCCACACTAGGAAACTGGCAGGAGTCCATAACTATGATCCTGGGACATCCACAAAGCCAAAAATGCCTTCAATTACCTTCCACGTAAGTGGGTAAGAAATCAAGCTATACGTTTTCAAAATATATCCTAATAAATGTATTTAAATGTTAAAAGTGCTGATATTTCAAGAGAAGTGTTCATTTAATTGGAAATTTTCATTTGTCAGTCTATGTTATTCTCCAAAGAAGTTAGCTAAATGAGGCATACATCTATTAATACTCTTGCTAATTTAGTTTTTCAGTTCTCTAGCTGTTAATTGATTGTTTTAAAAATTCTTCCTACTTTTCTTATTAAACAGTAGGACTTTGGGGAATAGTGAAATGAATTAATTATGTTGATGTGCTTAGAAGTGCAGGGCCAGAAAGGACCTTTGGAGGTCAAAGAGTCTGGAAGGTCCTCCCTCCTGCTGCCATTATTCTCCTTAGGTTGGATATTTACCTGCTACTTATTCTTTTAGTCACAGTTCTGGTATTACCTCCCTCAACCCACCTAAACCTTTTGTGATAAGGTCTCACATTGCATTTCCCACTTCACTTGTCTCTGAGACCATTTCTCCCACTAAACTAGGAATCCTTTGAGGGAAGAAGAGTGCTTAATCGTCCTTATAAGCCCGAGGTAGCACATGCGTGGCACGAACATTCTCTATAAATGTGTATTAAATAAAGACATGAATAAACCTGGCTTTTCCTTCAGCTGCAATTTTCTTTCAAACTATCAATGAAAAATTAGAACGCGGACTATTTTGAATAAATGGGGTATCTTCATGTTTATGCTTTGTTGTATCCACCACCAAAAGTCAACTACATGAACGATTAAAACATAAACCACAGTTGCCTCCTCAAAACCTTTCAGGCACCTCCAAGTGTCTGGTCTCACAGTAATATCCTGTTGGAAAATTTGTGGAAACCTTTGTGACTTGTGAACTACGAAGAGATGAAGCATATTGTAGTTTTTTCCCCCCGTTTTTGTTCTGTGTCTTTGTTTTTTGTTTAACTTCAAAAAGAAGAATGGGGTATTCAAATCTTATTACCTCACATTGTGTCCTTGGTGAGGAAATAATCTCAGCAATGTTTATAAAGATACTAACTCATTGGTCCTTCCATTATTAAGATATTTCTGGGGCGCCTGGGTGGCTCAGTTGGTTAAGCCTCTGACTTCTGCTCAGGTCATGCCCTCACAGTGTGAGATCGAGCATGGCTCTGTACTGACAGCAAAGAGCTTGCTTGGGATTCTCTCTCTCTCTCTCTCTCTTTCTGCCTGTCCCCACTTGAAAAGAAATAAACATTGAAAACTTCCAAACACTTTCTATGAAGCCAGCATTACCTTGATTCCAAAACCAGACACAGACCCCACTAAAAAAGAGAACTATAGACCAATTTCTCTGATGAACATGGATGCAAAAATCTTCAACAAGATATTAGCCAACCGGATCCAACAATACATTAAAAAAAAAATTATTCACCACGACCAAGTGAGATTTATACCTGGGATTCAGGGCTGGTTCAATATCTGCAAAACAATTAACGTGATTCATCACATCAATAAAAGAAAGGACAAGAACCATAGGATCCTCTCAATAGATGCAGAAAAAGCATTTGACAAAATACAGCATCCTTTCTTGGTAAAAACCCTCAAGAAAGTAGGGATAGAAGGAGCATACCTCGAGATCATAAAAGCCATATATGAACGACCCAATGCTAATATCATCCTCAATGGGGAAAAACTGAGAGCCTTCCCCCTAAGGTCAGGAATAAGACAGGGACATCCACTCTCACCATTGTTGTTCAACATAGTATTGGAAGTCTTAGCCTCTGCCATCAGACAACACAAAGAAATAAAAAGCATCCAAATCAGCCAGGAGGAGGTCAAACTTTCACTCTTTGCAGATGACATGATACTCTATATGGAAAACCCAAAATATTCCACCAAAAAACTGCTAGAACTGATTCATGAATTCCACAAAGTTGCAGAATATAAAATCAATGCACAGAAATCAGTTGCATTCCTATACACCAACAATGAAGTGACAGAGAAATCAAGAAATCAATCCCATTTACAGTTGCACAAAAAAAAAAAAAAAAAAAACATAAAATACCTAGGAATAAATTTAACCAAAAAGGTGGAAAATCTATACTCTGAAAACTATAGAAAGCTTATGAAAGGAATTGAAGAAGACACCAAAATATGGAAAAACATTCCATGCTCCTGGATAGGAAGAACAAATATTGTTAAAATGTCAATACTACCAAAAGCAATCTACATATTCAATGCAATCCCTATCAAAGTAACACCAGCATTCTTCACAGAGTTACAACAAATAATTCTAAAATTTGTATGGAAGCAGAAAAGACCCCGAATAGCCAAAGCAATGTTGAAAAAGAAAACCAAAGCAGGAGTCATCACAATCCCGGACTTCAAGCTATACCACAAAGCTGTAATCATCAAGACAGTATGGTACTGGCACAAGAACAGACACTCAGATCAATGAAACAGAATAGAGAATCCAGAAATGGACCCACAAACGTATGGCCAACTAATCTTTGACAAAGCAGGAAAGAATATCCAATGGAATAAAGACAGTCTCTTCAGCAAGTGGTGCTGGGAAAACTGGATAACGACATGCAGAAGAATGAACCTGGACCACTTTCTTACACCAGACACAAAAATAAACTCAAAATGGATGAAAGACCTCAATGTAAGACAGGAAGCCATCAAAATCCTCGAGGAGAGAGCAGGCAAAAACCTCTTTGATCTTGCCCACAGCAACTTCGTACTCAACATGTCTCCGGAGGCAAGGAAAACAAAAGCAAAAATGAACTACTGGGACCTCATCAAAATAAAACCTTCTGCACAGTGAAGGAAACAATCAGGAAACTAAAAGGCAACCTACAGAATGGGAGAAGAGATTTGCAAATGACATATCACATAAACGGTTAGTATCCAAAATCTATAAAGATCTTATTAAACTCAACATCCAAAAAACAACTAATCCGGTGAAGAAATGGGCAAAAGACATGAATAGACACTTCTCCAAGGAAGACATCCAGATGGCCCAACAACACATGAAAAAATGCTCCACATCACTCATCATCAGGGAAATACAAATCGAAACCACAATGAGATACCACCTTACACCTGTCAGATGGCTAATATTAACAACTCAGACAACAACGGATGTTGGTGAGGATGCGGAGAAGGAGGATCTCTTTTGCATTGTTGGTGGCAATGAAAGCTGGTGCAGCCACTCGCAAAAACAGTATGGAGGCTCCTCAAAAGACTAAAAATAGAACTACCCTACGACCCAGCAATTGCACTACTAGGCATTTATCCACGGGATACAGCTGTGCTGTTTCGAAGGGACACATGCACCCCCATGTTTATAGCAGCACTATCGACAATAGCCAAAGTATGGAAAGAGCCCAAATGTCCATCAATGGATGAATGGATAAAGAAGATGTAGTATATATATACAATGGAGTATTACTCGGCAATCAAAAGAATGAAATCTTGCCATTGCAACTACGTGGATGGAACTGGAGGGTATTATACTAAGTGAAATTAGTCAGAGAAAGACAGAAATCATATGACTTCACTCATATGAGGACTTTAAGAGACAAAACAGACGAACATAAGAGAAGGGAATCAAAAATAATATAAAAACAGGGAGGGGAACAAAACAGAAGACACTCATAAATATGGAGAACAAACTGAGGCTTGCTGGAGGGTTGTGGGAGGGAGGATTAGCTAAATGTCTAATTGGCTAATGCTTAAGGGGCATTAAGGAATCTACTCCTGAAATCATTGTTTCACTATATGCTAACTAATTTGGATGTACATTTTAAAAAATAAAATTTAAAAAAAAAAAAAAAGAAAGAAATGTTAAAAAAAAGATATTTCTTGGGGCACCTGGGTGGCTCAGTCGGTTAAGTATCCGACTTCAGCTCAGGTCATGATCTAGTGGTTTGTGAGTTTGAGCCCCACATCAGGCTATGTGCATACAGCTCAGAGCCTCCTGGAGCCTGCTTCGGATTCTGTGTCTCCTTTTCTCTCTGCTCCTCCCCCACTCACACTCTCAAAAATAAACATAAAAAAAAAGAAAAAAAGATACTTCTTCTCAGAAATATTCAAGTAATATAATTAACTAGCTTTTCCTTGAAAACATTTCCAGTATTCCACAAACTACTCCTTTTGTTTCTTTGTTTTGATGAGAACACCAAACAAAAAATTCATCTGCTCACCTTAATTCTTTCTTCACCTTCCAAAGAGTCCCTTCAGAAGTATACATTAATTGCATAGCTGAGCTGACCCTGCAGGTCTAGTTAGCAATTCCATTTGTTCTTTCTGAAATCGACACTGACAGAATTACACCTTGGAAGGATGAAAGGCAACACTTCATAGAGGTGATTGTTAAAATGCAAGTGTCTTAGTAGGAAGATGCAGGTGATTCCTCCCTGAACACTGGATACTAAGGATGGCTGGTAAATGACGCATAACAACAATGTTCCTAATTTCCCCTAATATAATATCTTCTATCTCAGTTTTACTCAGGGCTTGCTCTAGCCATGCTTCAGCCTTTCTTCAATAGGTTCTAATCTTAATTCCTCAATTGTTTCTTCTTTTCTCTGGACCTGACAAGAGACCAGGTTAAGTAGTATCTGTGCAGCCCCCATTTAATAGTATTACATGCTGAAAATATAAGGGGGGGGGGGGAGATCTTTCTGACCCCTCCTCCAGGTAAATTGCTCACTGTCAAGAAGCATTAAATTGACATTTTGGAGCAATTTCTCATTTTCATTAGCTATTAAAAAAATTGTTGACGATTCAATGGAGTCAACTCAGAGAGACCTAAACTTAGCCAATGTCTGTTAACATTATTTTTTTTTTAAGAGAAAACACAATTTAATTGACAGGTTAGATGGCATGAATGTAACAGTCTCTTGCACAAAGAAAGGTCATTTTCACAAGTGCTAAGCATTCATTTTTTGCATGTTGTTAGGTCACCTGGTTCTAGTAACATTTAGGAATCAGTGTTGTATTCACAAAAAATACACATGGCAGCTATAGTTGGGTCTAGCACTAATACAAAGGATGCTTAATACTGCTTATAGCCATTAATGGATGAATCTGATTAATGCTTTAAAAGGTGATAGAACTGGGGTGCCTGGGTGGGCCAGTCAGCTAAATGTCCAACTCTTGGTTTCTGCTCAGATCATGATATTGCTTTTCACGAGTTCAAGCCCCCCATCGGGCTCTGCAGTGACAGTGTGAAACCTGCTTGGGATTCTCTCTCCTGTCTCCCACTCTCTCTGCCCCTCCCCTGCTTACACTCTCTGTCTTCCTCAAAAATAAATAGACACTTAATAAATAAATAAATAAATAAATAAATAAATAAGTGATAACATTTTCATGTAAACCATTAACTCCTCAAATATTTCTTTTAGAACAGTCTCTTCTATGCTTCCAGAAATCAGAGTAACTGTATATTTCACACACTCATTCTCTTATCCTTATGTCAACTTCTTATAATCAATCTCCTCAGTCTCCCTGACCTGAATTCTGGAAAACTTCTTGAGTTATGTTCTTTCTTCAGCTTTGACTCATATGCTATGAAACGCACTCATAAAATATAAAGTTCTTAACCTCAGTAATCACTTTTTTTTTCTAAAAGTACTTATCTTTACTTCTAAAAGAAGTCTGCCTTCTTCTTTTTGGTGCCTCTTTATTTCCTCTTTATTTTGTTCTTTTCTTTTTTTTTTTAAATATTATCTATGTGTATTTCAATCTGTACCTGGTGTAATTGGTTTTATTTGAGATACCAAAACAGTTGTTAATTTTTGCACTGAATTTCATTCACATATACTTTTTCATTTGCTTCACTCCCTCATTTGTTTCTAATTTTTTGTAGATGTTTGTATTTAGAACAATTTAAGATTTACAAAAATATCATGAAAATAATAAAGAGTTCCCTTACGTCCCACACCAGTTTCCCCCAGTATTAACACCTGATCTTAGTATGATACATTTATCATAACTAATAAACCAATACATTATTATTAAGTCAAGTCCATACCTTATTTAGATTTTCTTGGTATTTCCCTAATGCCCCTTTTCTGTCCTGGCCATTTAGTGGTCATGATTCCTCGGGTTCCCCTTAGTTAGGTTAGTTTCTTAGAATCTCCTGAGATTTGATGACCTTAATAGATTTTAGGAGTACTGGTCAGGTGTTTGACGTTTGTCAGATGTTTTTGTCATGATAAGACCAAGGTTATGGGTTTGGGGGAAGAACCACAAAAGTAAGGTGACATTCTCATCACATTATATCAAAATTACATGCTATCAACATGATTTAACATTGTCCATGTCAATCTTGATCACCTGGCTGAGGTAGGGTTTGTTGGATTTCTCCACTATAAAGTAGTTCTTTTTTCCCCTCTCATATTGAAGTCTTTGATCTCAATTTTATGTCCAAGAAAAGTCATTGGTTTTCAGTATGTACAGATTTTTCTTCTTGTAAAAGAGAGAGTGATGACTCCCAAGCTCTTTATATGTTGGAGCTGAAAGTATAGTTTGTTTTTCATTTCCATCTGTAATGCTATCCTATTCTGTAGTGAGAACAGAATTAAGTTCAATGACTCTCGTGCCAGCATCTGATCCAGGTGGGCATAACTGCTATCTGATCTATGCCTGCTGTCACCAAGTTCTGCCACTGAAGTCCTTGCTCATCATTTCAGAACAGTGTAGTCTCCAACATAAATTCTGTGCACTGCTTATGCATGAAGAACACACCCGTGATGTGGTTAAGAATAACTCAGGAAAAGAAGGTCAGATGCCATTAGGTATAAGAATCACATGCAGTGCTTGAGATTGAATCAAAGTGGTAACTATTATGAAAATTAGGAACTCCTTTGTACAAACTGAGCACGCAGTTATAAACACTGATAATACAGGGCCTTGACCTGGAAATCCATACTCTAGCAAAATTTAAATCAAAAGCCATGCTGTAAATTTGCTTTTGCTCATCTATGCCTATTTATTTTATCAAAGCCACTAAACCAATTTTTATTAAAACTAACCATCTAGCTAGAAAATAAACTGATCATTAATTTGTGGGCAGGTAACCATATCTGACAAAGCAAATAGGATAGAAATTTCTGTTCTCCAACTCTTACTTTCTCAACCAGCAAGTGAAAATCTGCACTGATGAACTTGAACTACTGACCTGATATGATCTGTTTCTACTGAGAACAGAAAGAAACATTTAACATAATCCGTCTCTCTTTTGGTGGAGTAGGATTGCCTTGTCCTAAAGTTTTTATGAGATCCAACTATAGTCTCTCCCCCCACCCAATCCACACCCTCAAAAACATTTGAAAATTAGAAACACAGAAGTTATGGTCTGTGGGATGGCTTCTGTGATGGCCATGAGCCAGACATTCAATAATACTGTGTAGTGTCCACTAAAGTCATATTATGCTAAAAGTTTTACACAAATTGGCAAATGAACTCCCAATACTCATTTTTTTATCTTCATTTTACAGATCACAGTGAAGCATAGGAAAAGAATGTGCTCGGTGTCACAGAACTAACTAAAGGAAAAGCACGGTACGTTAAGTGTACAACACTAATTATATTATAATATCATTGTTTATAGCATTATTGTACATTATTATATACATTGTTTATTACATGATTGTTTACAGAGTCGTCAGATTTAGCAAATTAAAATATAAAACATCCAGTGAAATTTGCATTTCACATAAACAACATATACTTTTTGTCGTGTAAGTCCCATGTAATATTTGTGGTAGTTATACTAAAAAAAAAGTATTTGTTGTCTATATGAAATTCACATTTCACTGGACATCCTGTAATTTACCTGGCAGCCCTATTTGTTGATGTTGTTGGAGATGATGTTATCATCTCCATGTTGCAGATGAGAAAATCGGAAAAAATAAAAAAGTGTCACAGAACCATTAGCACTGTGCATTACAGGTCCAACATTGATTGTTTCCCAGACAGTTGAGACCAGAGCTGTGGAGTGCATACTTTAGGAGAATGGCTGAAACTTCATAGCCCCTCCCCCCGCCTGAGTTCTCTCAGGGTAGCAGATATTTCCTGGGTCAATGATGATTTCCCACAATGAGGGCCTGTTCTCTCTGCCTGAGAGTTCTCTCCAGCACCTCATGAGTGTCCAGCCTGCACTCAGATGCAACCTGGAAGGGCCAGAAAGGTAATGCCTCTATAGGCAACGTTCAAAAAACAAGAGAAAGGAGAAAAAAAAAAAAAGGAGATGCCTAGGTTCCCATTGTTCTAGAAGGTCACCTGTTCTAGAAGGTCACCTGAGCCATGGGATCCATCGTGATTACCTGCACACTAATACCCTCCACCTTCTCCTCCCTGCTTCAGCACCCGCCCCCCCCCATTCTCAGTTCTGCCTTCTCCGCACACTAGCTTCAACCTGTGTTAAATCCTGTCCCAAGCACTGCTTTTACAGGAACCCAAACCAAGACATGTGTCTGGTAAAAAAAAAAATTGCTAAGAGAGAATCAGGACAGCCATATCCCCACCGACAATCCTACTTCATCGAGACCTTGAAGAATTGAAAGAAAGTCATTGCTCGCTTCATAAGGAAGTATGGTTTATAGCAAACCAGCTTCAGATGGAGCAGAGAAAGCAATAAAGCTGGCCTTCCCTATATAGAATATTGGAGGCTTAGGTTCAAAGCAGAGGCAATTGATAGAAAATATGGGTCATGCCTAGCAGTCTTCTTAACCCTCATCTTTTGTTTTCATTACCACGCTCTCCCCCCAGGCCACAGATACGTGCTTCCCTGTCTCCTGCTCCGGTGTTCCTTTATAACAACAGATTCAATCTTTAGTTTCAATGAAATATTGATGTGGTCTCCTACAAGGGCAGCCCAAACTTTCATACTTTCTTTGAATTATGTGCAGGCCACGGTAGGGCTGCTGTTCCCCCAGGATGACCTCTTATATGCCTCCTCCAGGAAATCAGTTAATGTGCCTTCCAATTTCATGGGGCTGTTACTTTTATTGACATTTATCCTGGAAGCCAAAGAAAGTTACATGATCTCACTAATGACATAGTCACCCCATGAGATTGTGTAGGACATAAATATTCATTAGAACTAAGCCTTGTGTCTTCCTAAAAGTTGACTGGATAAGGTCAGTAAGAATTCATGTTGGAAATGTGTTCATCTGAACCAAATAATGAATCCATTTGTCATAATGATTAACATGGAGAGAGAGCAATTGTAAAGGAAAATATTTTCTTTTTATCGAAGTTTTATTTGCTTACAGTTTTTCTTACCAATCAGCCACTGAATTCATCTGTATGATAATTGCCAGAAATTCAGAAGGAATTTGATACCTTCTCATAATTTATAGACTTTTAAGTTTTTTGATGAACCCTATTTATCACTTGTTAGTCCCATCCTTGAAACATGGTGAAGGGGGATGTTGTGTTTTTATTGAAAATTGTCTACTTTTCCAAAGATTCTAAAAAATCATTTTTATAGTCTTTAGCAGTGTTTTATGAGGGAGAAAGGTGATACCAAAATGCCATGTTGAGAACACTTCAGCAGCGTTACAAAATCTAATTAATAAACCAATGTTGAAACTGTATGCTTTTTAACAAAAGAAATGTCTTTCTACTTGAGTCATTTATACATTTCTGCTGTGACATTTTTAAAGTTTTTAAAGTCTAAAGGTTTTAAAGTTTCTTAAATATCTCTAGCCACATGCTTAAATAGCTTGCTCACTGTCATGCACATTCTCTCTCTTGCTTTCTATCTCCCTGAAAAAGCAAAATATGCATCTGACAATAATCAACACTATATCATGCCATTTCGAAATGATCCTATATTTTTGCTATGAAGTGCATATCTATTATTCATAACCAGTTTTGAGACTCTGAAATATGTGCTAAAGCTTTTTGAGCCAAGCTTAACCCTGTTTCAAGAAAAAATATGCACTCGGGAGAAGTAAATATGTTCAGCTGATTTTTAAGAGGGCTATGATTTCCAAGCTTAGAATATATAGAATCAAGACTTAATGTTATCATATGCAGAATCAAATGGAGATTGTGGAGAGAAACAGGAAGGCTTCCTAAATGATGGATATTCATTATCTATATTATGATCCCAAGATTCTCCTTTTTCTCTACATTACAGCATTTGAATTCCGCCATCCCTCAAGGGAATTCTTCCCTCTGAAATATGTGACTAATTGTCTGGAAGTGAACAGACAAGTCTGATTTCAACCTCTATTTACCTTAAACTGTATCCATTACCTATTGTTCAAACGCTGCCACAACTATTGGAAGGTAGAAACCTGAATTTGTAATGTCATAAAAATCCGTTACTTTTTCCGCACTGGATAGTATACATGATGGATATTAACATGTTAATATGGATATTAATTATCCCATTCCACGTGGTGTCCATGACACTATAAAAGTTGTTTTTCTCCCATCTGATTCAACGAATTAGTGAAATATTCTTAGATGACAGTGTAGACACCACCAGTGCACCAGGGAATGTTGCCCTTTTTCCAAGTCATTACTGATCTGCCTTCTGCTCAGTGTTACATGTACAGCACAGCCACGATTAGACTGGCTCCATTTAGCCACCTTACAGCTAAATTACACACTGGAACTAGCAGAGGACATAAAATTATGCAGGTCACTGCATTCGGGGGAGAGAGGGGCACCAAGGGAGAGTAGTATGTGGAATTCCTAGGAAGACTCACTTCAAGGAGTAATAACAAAAAATTTGATTTTTTTAAACCAATGAAGAATTTGCAGTCTATGAAGGAGAAAGGAGATGGTCTCCACAAAACAGAATAAGGATTACCCCCTTCCTATTTGTGGAGCTGAGAAAGAGGATCCTCTTGACCAGTGCTATGCTGGAACCAGGTTGGACTTGCTCAGCGAAGTCAACTGTGTGCCTCTCTTCCCAACTCTATGTTCAGTATCATCACACTGGTAGCTGCAAATTAGCATGGTGGGAGTAGAGTTGTCCCCCGAACCTGGGGATATGTTCTGAGACCCCTTAGTGGATGCCTGAAGCCACAGATAGCACAGAACCCTACACACGCTAAATCCTTCCCTATGCAGATGCACCTATGATAAAGTTCAGTTCATAAATCAGGTGTAATAAGAGATTAACAACAATAAATCATAATGAAATGCAGCCATTACAATGATATACTGAGATAAAAGTTATGTGAATGTGGTCTCTCTTTCAAAATATCTTATACCGTACTCACCCTTCTTGTGATGATATGAGATGAAAAAAGGCCTACGTGATGCGATGAAGCAAGGTGAGTGACGTAGGTACTGTGACTATTGACTTTCTGCCAATTTGTCAGAAGGAGGATCATCTGCTTTCAGATAGCGATTGACCTCTGGTATTTGAAACTGTAGAAAGCAAAACTGTGGGTAAGGGGAGACTATTGTATTTCTACCACGGAAATTGCGAAATGCTACACATCAAGGCATTATCTCCAGGGAGCTGGTTGTTACACACTTACCAGCACACCTTTGCTTTCATTCAAGGGTTTAGTTGATGAGTTAACTACCTGGCAAGTGTTGGCAGGATGCCCTGGCACAGGTGTTCGAGATACGGTTGTCTGGCACCTGATAGCTTTCAAGTAGCTTTCACATGGGCTACTTATCCATGATGAGGCAGTCATCAAGTAAAAGCACTAAGTCCACCATTATTTTACCCATTCAGAAATTTTATTATGTTTATCAGAACACAACCTCTTTGAGTTCGGTTACTTATGTTTAAAAATGGCAAAGCAGCCATTTGAAATGTATGGTGTCAACAAAATTTGATCCTTTCCCCTGAATTTACAGATAACCATTTGTTTTGGCAAAATATAGACCAGGGTAGAACGTATCTGCTCACACTCGTGGATGAAGTTTTTTATCGTTAAAGGATGTGCATTGCTTTTCTCTTACGAATCCGATATGCTTGTGAGTGGTAATTGTAGGTGGCAGATTTAATGAACTCAAATGCATTTGAGAAGGTTTGAGAAATGCCCATACATAGTCATACATAGACTGTCTAAAGAACATCATTAGATAACTTCAGCATTAACCGGTGCAAACATCCACCCAGTTCACTCCAGGTGCGACCTACAGAAACAGGAAACATTTGTCCAGAGCAACACTCATGGAACATGATCTAACTTTTATAATTATGAGGAAAAATAAACAGATTTAAAAAGAAATACACTGTTATAACTGTTATAACAGTTTTGGTTCACTGCCAAAGTGAGGGAAGGTACACATACCCCCTGCCCACCCTACCACACGGCCTCCCCCACCCCCATCAACATCCCCCACCAGAGTGGTACATTTGTGACCTTACATGGACACACTATTATCACCTGGGGTCCATAGCTTACATTAGGATTCACTCTGGGGGTTGTACATTCTTTGGGTTTGGACAAATGATATAATGACATGCATCCACCATTACAGTATCATATAGAAGAGTTTCACTGAACTCCAAATCCTCTGTGCTTCACCTACTCATACCCCCTGACCCCTGGCAAACACTAATCTCTTTACTGACCCTGTAGTTTTGCCTTCTCCAGAGTGTCATACAGTACGTAGCTTTCTTAGGCTTCTTCTTTCATTTGGTAATAACCACTTAAGGTTCTTTCATGTCTGTTCATGGTTTGCTAGCTCATTTCTTTTCCGTGCTGAGTAACGTTCCATTATCTGGATGTACCACAGCTTATTTATCCCTTCACGTATTGAAGGATATATTGGTTGCTATCAAGTTCTGACAATTATGAATAAAGCTGGTATAAATACCCACGTGTTGGTTTTGGGGTGACATAAATTTTCAACTTATTAATATATTTTAAATCAGAGATGGAGCACCTGGGTAGCTCAGTGGGTTTAGTGTCTGACTCTTGATTTTGTCTCAGGTCATGATCTCACAGTTCCGTGAGTTCAAGCCCTGCATCAGGCTCTGCACTGACATTGCAGAGCCTGCTTGGGATTCTCACTCTTTCTTTCTCTACCCCTCCCCGCTCAAAATAAATCTCTGATTTTTTAAAACTGGAGATATTTGGCAACTATACCCTGCTGAGCACGTTATGCGCCTTATAAAAGATTCTCCTTGAATATATTTGATCCAGATTGTGCAAATACACTCTGAAGAGTTCTATATGTGACACTATTGCTGCACAGAACTCTGATCTTGAAAATTTCATTCCCCATATTCAGTCTTTGTATCAATTCTTAGAAAATACCAAACTCTTTGCTGTCAGAGAGACCTGGAATTTGCCATTTCCTCTGCCTGGAACACTATTCCCTTGACTCTTCCCAGAACTTCAGCCCTTGACTTCTATGTCTCAGCCTTAATGTCTCATTTCTAGCAGAACCTGCCCAGGCAGCTCTAGGAGGTGGTCTGCCCTCACATACTCTGTTATTATTGATCACTCTGCCCTATTTTCCTCATAGCATTCAATTGGACTTAACAAAAAAAAGGAATAAACTACACACTTTTTAAAAATAGAGATTTAAAATTTGCCCAAAGACTTATTTCTAATGAGGCTTGAGCTAACAAACCACAAAAGCAACTAGTCCAAGATCAATACACTGGTGTCCTATGGGTGATGTTCATCCTGTATACATGAGGACAACTGTAAAGTTCATTAAAGTATTGAGATCTGTTTCTACTGGTTAGTAAACAACTTCTGTCCTTAGCCCCACCCTCTCACACACCTACCACCCTGGGTGCTCCACCTTGCCAGGGACCCCTTTGGCTCTCCCTATGATCCTGCAACTACAGAGTTAATGCCCACAGTCTCAGCAACCTTGAACCATACTTAAAGGACACTGTTCATTTTATTGATGGGTTCCGGTACCTTTCAACTCCCCAGAGTCTCTCCTCCTGGGCTCCATCGTTGATTTCCTCTCTTCAGGGCTACCAAAGGCCATCCTTTGACCCAGCCACACCTCTAACTCACTCGTAAGACACTTCTGCAAAATACCTCAGGCTGGAAACACACAAGTTTGCTTATCAGCCCTTTCCAGTGACAAATACCAATCCCCCCATCAACAGGACAGCCCTCCTCCCGTGTAATCTTCTAAACTTTGCAGCACATTAAAATCAGCTGGGCAGCTTTTATTAATTCCAATACCCAAGCCACACCCCAGATGGATTGATTCAGAATGTTTGAGGACTAGAGTCAGCCATGGGTATTTTTGTTTCTTCATTTCAAGTTTTTATTTAAATTCTAGTTGGTTAACATACAGTGTCATATTCGTTTCATGAGTAGAATTTAGTGATTGAATTTACATGTAACACCCAGTGCTCATCACAACAGGTGTTTTCCTCAATACCCATCACCCATTTACCCATCCCCCACCCACCTCCCTTCCACCAAACCTTAGCTTGTTTTAATAGTTAAGAGTCTCTTATGGTTCCCCTCCCTCTCTTTTTTTCCCTTCCCCTATGTTCATCTGTTTTGTTCCTTAAATTCCACCTTTGAGTGAAATCACATGGTATTTCTTTCTCTGAGTCATGGGTATTTTTTAAAGATCTACAGGTGGGGCACCTGGGCGGCTCAGTCGTTTAAGCGTCCGACTTCAGCTCAGGTCACGATCTTGCTGTCTATGAGTTCAAGCCCCACATCAGCACTGTGCTGACAGCTCAGAGCCCAGAGCCTGTTTCAGAGTCTGTGTCTCCCTCTCTCTGACCCTCCCCCATTCATGCTCTGCCTCTCCCTGTCCCAAAAATAAATAAACATTAAAAAGAATTAAAAAAAAAGATCTACAGGTAATTTCACTCTTCAGGCACATCAAATATGCCTTCTTAACCCAATTAACCTTTAAATCAGTTCATCTGTTTCTACATACTTGCTGGTTCACTCATGCTTTTTCACTTCATTATGCTTTGCAGATATTGTCTTCACAAATCTAAGGTTTATGGCAGCCCTGCATCAAGCAAGTCTCTCAGTGCCATTTTTCCAATAGCATTGACTCAGATTCTTTTTTGGTAATTCTCACAATATTTCAGACATTTTCATTATTATTGTATTTGTTATGGTGATCTGTGATCTGGGGCCTGTGATGTTACTATTGTAATTGTTTTGGGGTGTCATGAGTAGTGCCCATGTAAGACAGTGAATTTAATTGATGAATGTTGCATGTGTTCTGACTGCCCCACCACTTGGCCTGTCCCCTTCCCCTGTCTCTCCTCTCCTCGGGCCTCCCTATTCCCTGAGACACAAAAATATTGAAATTAGGCTGATGGATAGCACTATGACCTCTAGATGTTCAAGTGAAACAAAGAGCTGCATGTCTCTCACTTAATGTTTTTTCTTTTTTTTAATATGAAATTTGTCAAATTGGTTTCCATACAACACCCAGTGCTCATCTCAATCACTTTAAATCAAAAGCTAAGAATGATTAAGCTTAGCAAGAAAGTCATGTCAAAGGCTGAGATAGGCTGAAAGCTAGACAGTGCCAGTCAGCCAAGCTGTGAATGCAAAGGAAAAATTCTTAAAGGAAATTAAAAGTACTACTCCAGTGAACACATGAATGATAAGATAGTGAAACAGACTTAATGCCAACATGGAGAAAGTTTGAGTAGTCTGTATAGATCAAATCAGCCACAACTTTCCATTAAACTAAAGTCTGTTCCAGAGCATGGCCCAAATTCTCTTCAATTCTTTGAAGTCTGAGAGAGGTGAGGAAGAAAACGTTTTGAAGCTAGCAGAGGTGGGTTCAAGAGGCTCAAGGAGAGAAGCTGTCTCTACAGTATAAAATGCATTGTGAAGCATTAGGTGCTGACATAGAAACTGCAGCAAGTAATCCAGGAGATCTAGCTAAGACAATGAATGAAGGTGGCTGCACTAGACAACAGGTTTCCACTGTAGACAAAACAGCCTTCTATTAGAAGATGTCATTTAGGACTTTCATAGCTAGAGAGGAGAAGTCAATGCCTGGCTTCAAAACTGTAAAGGACAGGCTGACTCTCTTGTTAGGGGCTAAGGCAGCTGGTGACTTGAAGTTGAAGCCAATGTGCATTTATCGCTCTGAAAATCCTAGGGCCCTTAAGAAGTATGCAGCATCTACTCTGCTGTGCTCTGTAAATGGAACAACAAAGCCTGTTTACTAAATTTTAAGGCTACTTATGAGAAATAGTGCTCAGGAAAAAAAAAATTTTTTTTCCTTTCAAACTATGAGTCTTCACTGATAGTCACCCAAAGGTTCTAATGTATGTGATTTATGTTGTTTTCATGCCGACTAATACAGCATCCAATTTACAGCCCATGGATCAAGAAGTCATTTCTGCTTGTAAGTTCTATGATTTAGGAAATACATTTTGTAATGCTATAGCTGCCATAGATAGTTATTCCTCTGATGGATCTGGGCAAAGTAAATTAAAAACCTTCTGGAAAGAATTCACCATTCTAGAGACCATTAAGAGCATCCATAATTTATGGGAAGGGGGCAAAATATCAACATGAACAGGAGTTTGGAAGAAGTTGATTCCAACCCTCATGGATGATTTTGAAAAATTTAAGACTTCCGTGAGGATGTGGCAGAAATAGCAAGAGAACTGGAATTAGAAGTGAAGCCCAAAGATGGGACTGAACTCTAAAAGTGATAAATATAGAAGCACTGTTACCGGTTTATTATTTAGAAATACATAAAGGGATAGATATAAGACATTAAGGAAAGGACTTCGTTGATAGAAAGGAATATGGCAGGCAGTGTCTCTCTTTCCTTATAAGTCTTGTAATACTCTATTAGATCATATGAATTATCAATTGCTTGATACTTTTCTCATTAAAAGAATTACATTGTTTTTTAATATATGCTTGTCATGTAAATTTTGGCTACTAACCAAAGTTTCCCAGTTTTGGTTATCCTCAGAAATGCCTAATACTAAAGTTTTGGATGTCCTAGAAAGTTAAAGATCAAATCATTGAGCGTGGTAATGGGCTACTAAGAGGTAGCAAAGAAATAACTTTGCCGACAAGTATCTCACACTCATGTTCATCTACTTAAATATAATTGTACTTTCTTAAATGAAGACTGAAATGAGGTACCTAATAAGTATAAATGTATTGATGAGGGAAAGAGAACAAAATGTTTGAAATGGCAATTCTGGCAAAGATTCAAAATGATACCTCCAAGAGTGCCTGACAAAAGAAACTATCGATTGGCTCCTCCTGGGGGTGGTCAATGAATATGAAATGGATAACTGAATAACAGGATGTGAGTCAAAATTTGAATTTGAGGCTCAGCCTTCACAGATGTAAATTATTAAGATCTTGTTTTAGAACAGTGGCCGTGATGAGGTCCAAAAACAAATAATATCTAACACTTGTCTAGCACCTACTATGGATGTTGTAAATTATTAACGCATTTAGTCTTCACAACAAATACATATGGTAGACATGGTTATTATTGGCATTTTACAGCCAAGAAAACTAAGGACCTGAAAGTGTAAGTAGCTTTGCCCAAATCACATAACCAGTAAGGGGAAGAGCTGGGGAAGGAAAGGGGTAGTCTAGCACTAATGTCTGTGCTCATAATACTTCAACTACACTGGCTCTTGAATAACCAGACCTTTACCATTCAAGGTTTGTGGTTAACAGGGAAATAAAAAGAGAAATGCCTCCACCACCCAACAATCACCACACAAAAGAGAAATCCATGGTACTTAGGTGGGAGACAGAGGACAGAAAAAGAAAATGTTCAATAGAAGCAGAATATCAGAAAGAGTTATGACTCTCAGGTAGTCCACGGAAGGAAATTCAAATAAATGCTCTAAGAATACAAATCTCTGGATTTGGGGCAAATATAGAGCTTAGACAAGGAACAGACTAATAGAGGACGGCTAAATACAGAAATCCAAGTAAAAATATGATAATTCACACATGTTCTAAATTGAAGAAAGCTACAGTCTCTGTGTACTTTGTAACTGCCAACCACGCTTGTTTACAAAATAGGCCATACAGTGATAATTTCTCATAACCAGTAAAAAAATGAATGCCTTTACGAAACCTGATCTAGGAATATTTTATTGACTTGATAATGTGTTAGAACTGTGGGTTAGGGGTATCAGAAGAAAGTTATTCTACTGAAAAACTTGCAAATATAAGCACAAGTGATGTTTTAACATAGTGGAAATTTGGGCTACACAATAGTTGTAATTCACTTCTGCCAGTGTGAACTGACTTGATTACCAGTGTTAAAGTGGTAATCCATCATTTTTTAAATAAATAAAAAGACAGTTATTAACAGTAATTTTGAACATTTTTCCCTACTTTATCTTTTACCAAAGCATCCCCATAAGTAAACCAAATAATACATGTTTTAAATTTTTTTCTTCCCCTACACTTACTCTTGATGCTAACAGAGAAATAGTTGAGGAATTGATGGTTTGGGGGAAAGGATGGCAGTTACCACTGTGCCTATTAAATGGCAGACACATTACAATCCTCACACATATCCCTGGGGGGTCAACATTAGGATCTCTGTTTTATCATGATCAAGAGGTATAGCCAACTTGAGTTAAATCAGCATAGGGTCACCACCCAGTGTGGCATAAGAAATGACAAAAGGTCTTCCAGGAAGTGGTTCCATTCAGTTGTTCTGGAGATTATACTGTGCTAGAAGTCTCTGTGATTTATGATACGTGAGTGCCTTCTGTGCGAACCCTGCAAATTCAGAAGGGAAACAAATTTCTTCCCTCTCCCGTTGAAGCCTGCATCCTTCAGATTCTCAGCCTGTGATTAGATTTGGGGAGCAGAGTCCAGTACTTGGGGAGAGAGTACTATTAGGAGCAGGGAGGCTGAACTTCAGAGACCAGCTTTAGACCCAGCAGATGAATCACTATACACATTCAGTAAAAAAAGAAAAATGATTTCTGAGCCTGACTGTGCTTTCATCCCCTTCTTCCTCAGGTAGAGGAAAGGTAAATCCTGGATCCCACATACCAAGGGTTTTTCCTAGCACATCAAGCTTATGCCACAAAGAGTCTATTTATAAAAGTCAGGTCTAAGTTCCCAGCCCTTATTTTCCTTCTATGGCACCTCATTTGTACCATATTGTGTTTTAATTTTATGTTGACAAGTAAATTTGCATTTCCCTTACCAGACAATAAATAAAGGTATGAACCAAGTCCCATTTTCTGTATTCCCAGCATTTGGTACAATGTCTGATAAAGAGTGAGAGCTCATTATGTGTTTGGGGAATGAGTGAATGAATATTGCCAGCTTTGGTAAAAATGAGCTGCAAATTTTGGAAGATTCAGACTTCAAATCATAAGACCTCAGAACTATACCTGTGCACGTTAGAGGAGACAAGGTGACTGATAAATATTTTCAACACTTATTACACTAGACCCATACCAAGAGGAAAACAGTCTCAGTTACTTCAGTCTACATGTAGAATGGTCTAGGATAATGGTGAAGGCCATGAAATGAATGTTTGTGTCTCCTCAAAATTCATATGTTGAAATTCCTAGCCCCCTGTGTGATGGTTTTAAGAGGTAGGGCCTTTGGTAGGTAATTATTTCATGAAGATCCAGCCCTCATGAATGTGATTAGTGCCCTCATAAAGGGGCTCCAAACCACTCTCTCCCTCTTCTGAACAATGAGATGTTGGCAGTCTGCAAGTCAAAAATGGGATCTCACCAGAACCTAATCGTGTAATATCCTAATCTTGGACTTACAGCCTCCAGAACTGAGAGAAATAAATTTCTGTTGTGTATAAGCCACCCAGTCTATGGTACTTTGTTATAGCATCCTTAATTGACTATGACAATGATCGATAACAATACCCGTACCTTTGACCTAATACTTATATCTGTACCTATCTACATCTGTATTATCATCTATATCAATACAGATATAGATATCAGCATATATCAATGTAGACAGAGATACAAATATATACTAATATAGAAATATAGAGGTAGAGATAGAGATAGAGATTGGCATGAGGACCATTAAAAAACATAAGTATTTTATGTACCACATTTTTTACCTGTAATTATTTGCATTCTACAAAATACTATGACCCCAAAGTAAATCAGTAATGTATCATACATTTTTTGCTGGTAACCTGAATACTGTGATTGCTCAAATATTGATTGTGGAATATTTATTAAATAATAAAAATTAAAAATATATAAAACTAAAAATGATAAATATGGACTATTTGTTAAACCATGATAGTTTTTCTTCTTTTGCAGGATGATTGATTATTCACAAATGGTTTTAAACCACCTGTCAATAGAAATAGCTATCATTACAAATTAGCCAAAATTACAGAAACCCATTATGTTAAAAACAATAATTCACACGTACAACAACAAACCACCCCCAAATAACCTTTTGACCTACTTTCTAACTTTTCTCAAGGTGTGGCACCGAACTCTCATAAGGTAAGATGTTCGTTCCATTTTTTAGCTGTTTTAGGCACAAAATAAGAGTGAGTCACCTGAATTTCTAAATATGTTAAGACGAAAGGTGAGTGGCAAATTTTGCAATTATATTTTTAAAGGTGAGTAAATACATTTTGCTTCTTGGAAAGTTTTCCATTCTGTGTATGTACATTGTGAACCACATATTAAGTGTTTATAATGGAGAAGTTTCAAGGTCAAAACTACATATTAAAACAAAAGGGAGATGGATTAGGCAGTACACTCGGACACTGGAAAATGATGAAATAGCTGGGAAGTGCCTTTGAAACCCTCCCATGGCCCATCTCCAGCTCCTGGAGCCTCCTTCTCCCCACTCTGCAAATGTCCACGGTGCTCTCCAGCTCCCCAGTTCAATTCCATGCACAGTGTCCAGTGACCCCACGTGCCTAGCCCACTCTGAATCTCATTTCAGATTGAACAATAAGACCACTCCTCGAGTTTACAACTTCTCAAATGTGCCCAAAGATGCTGATATATTGATGGCTAGAAAACGGTATCAAGTTTCTCATTGGCATTCTTCTATTCAATAAGATAAACCATTATATTCTACAAAATGATGTCTAATTTTTAAAATATCCATTTTTCCCTACAGGACTCAGTACAGCTATTTTTATCTCGAATGGAAAAAAATGTGGCCCATAAAAACATTCACATTTTTTTTTTTAATTTTTAACGCTTATTTATTTTTGAGAGACAGAGACAGAGTGCGAGCAGGGGAGGGGCAGAGAGAGAGAGAGACACAGAATCTGAAACAGACTCCAGGCTCTGAGATGTCAGCACAGAGCCTGACACAGGGTTCAAACCCACAACCCGAGAGACCGTGACCTGAACCGAAATCAAGAGTCAGTCGCTCGACAGACTGAGCCATTCAGGTGTCCCAAAATGTTCACATTTTTTAATTGGCTTTCATTCAAATATAGATACAGATGAAGGTACAGAAGCAGACAGGTACAGGAATGGGTATATACGCATAGGCCTGGGTATAGGTATGGGCATGGACATAAGTACGGGTATAGATATAGCCATGGCCAAAGGCATGGGCTCTGGCATGGGCATAGGCATGCACATAGGTCTAGGCATGAATATAGGCATAGGCATGGGCATGGGCATAGGAATGTGTATAGGCACAGGCATAGACAATGGTATAGGCATAAGCAAAAGCATAGGCATGGGCACAGGCATATGCACAAACATGGACATAGGCGTACACATGAGTACGGGCATAGACATGGGTATAGGCATAAGCATAGGCTTGGGAATGGGTGGTAGGCATAGGCATAGGCATGAGTATAGGCATGGGAATAGCCATGGGCATATATGTAGGTCACTAGTACTCTACACTATTTTATTTTATTTATTTTTTTCAATATATGAAGTTTATTGTCAAACTGGTTTCCATACAACACCCAGTGCTCATCCCAAAAGGTGCCCTCCTCAATACCCATCACCCACCCTCCCCTCCCTCCCACCCCTCATCACCCCTCAGTTTGTTCTCAGTTTTTAAGAGTCTCTTATGCTTTGGCTCTCTCCCGCTCTAACCTCATTTTTTTTTCCCTTCCCCTCCCCCATGGGTTTCTGTTAAGTTTCTCAGGATCCACATAAGGGTTAAACCATATGGTATCTGTCTTTCTCTGCCTGACTTATTTCACTTAGCATAATATCCTCCAGTTCCATCCACGTTGCTACAAAGGGCCATATTTCATTCTTTCTCATTGCCACGTAGTACTCCATTGTGTATATAAACCACAATTTCTGTATCCATTCATCAGTTGATGGACATTTAGGCTCTTTCCATAATTTGGCTATTGTTGAGAGTGCTGCTATAAACATTGGGGTCCAAGTGCCCCTATTCATCAGCACTCCTGTATCCCTTGGGTAAATTCCTAGCAGTGCTATTGCTGGGTCATAGGGTAGATCTGTTTTTAATTTTTTGAGGAACCTCCACACTGTTTTCCAGAGTGGCTGCACCAGTTTGCATTCCCACCAACAGTGCAAGAGGGTTCCCGTTTCTCCACATCCTCTCCAGCAACTATAGTCTCCTGATTTGTTCATTTTGGCCACTCTGACTGGCGTGAGGTGATACCTGAGTGTGGTTTTGATTTGTATTTCCCTGATGAGGAGCGACGTTGAGCATCTTTTCATGACACTATTTTATATAAGGACTTCTCTTCTCCTCTCTATTCTCTTCTCAATTAAACCTCTCCTTTTCCTGGGTATCTGCTGTCAGCTAGTAGTATCAGAAAATGCTGTCAGAGATGTTCATTCTAAAAGCAACTCTAGTGAGAAATGGATATTTGATTTTGAAACAGCAAGACAAAATAAAGTCAGTCCCTTAGATTGATAGGTAGTGGGAAGCAGATACAGTAATGGGGCAGGTATCTTGCTGTTTAAATCAAACCTCACGATGTAAGTGGGAGCATTGGTGTATTACATAAATCCTCAACCAAGGGCCAGAATTACATCATTCTTAGCTGTCTATTCATTAAGAGCAAGGCCAGCCCCCTAGATTTTAAAAGATTGAAAATGAGGGGCACCTGGGTGGCGCAGTCGGTTAAGCGTCCGACTTTAGCCAGGTCACGATCTCACGGTCCGTGAGTTTGAGCCCCGCGTCAGGCTCTGGGCTGATGGCTCGGAGCCTGGAGCCTGTTTCCGATTCTGTGTCTCCCTCTCTCTCTGCCCCTCCCCCGTTCATGCTCTGTCTCTGTCTGTCCCATAAATAAATAAAAACGTTGAAAAAAAAAATTAAAAAAAAAAAAAAAGATTGAAAATGATAGGACATTAATAACCACACCTTAAGGAGAAAACATTATTCCTGCATATCAAATACATCAAGTCACCCACTAGCTTAGACAGGAGATTGCATTTGCAAAAAAAAAAAAAAAAAAATGTAGTTGGAATTGAGATTTTCATTTTGTACCTCTTTGTGAAAATGCAGATGGATTAACATTCATGGTCACTGAGTCCCGTTTCCATAGATATAGTTTGAGTTGTACCAACCAGGGACAGATTGTGTATTTTATTACTTTGTTTAAAATATCACTCAAACATTTTAAAAATATCCCAGCACTACAGAACATCCCATAAGAACATAATGACAATATTTCATCTATTTTAAACCATTTTAAGGTCCCTGTGGCATTAAAAAAAAAAAATGTGTACCTAGATTGTGATGCTGAAAGTCTATTAGTTGAGCTCAGCATGCTGGCCTGGCCTCCAGGGAACTCCTTAAAAAGCCAAATTTTTTTTTTTTTAATTTTTTTTTTTCAACGTTTATTTATTTTTGGGACAGAGAGAGACAGAGCATGAACGGGCGAGGGGCAGAGAGAGAGGGAGACACAGAATCGGAAACAGGCTCCAGGCTCTGAGCCATCAGCCCAGAGCCCGACGCGGGGCTCGAACTCACGGACCGTGAGATCGTGACCTGGTTGAAGTCGGACGCTTAACCGACTGCGCCACCCAGGCGCCCCTAAAAAGCCAAATTTAAATTAATGTGTAATCCCATTAGCATCCAGGGAAGAGTTAACCAGGTAACCAGACGTTTCATTTACTACAATTCTAAAGAGCCTTGGAAAAGATAGGGAGAATAAATGTTTTTGTCTGAGCTCCTGAAAAAAAGATACTGTTTTATTTGGTTTTACAATAGAGGATTATAGCTGAGAAGAAATTCAGTGGTCAGATAAATATGAAATTTCTGTTTTTCTTCCCTTCTGACTAGTAAATTTCTAGGGATGATGTTTTTATATTATTGTACTTCTCAGAACACAGAGTTTTGAATACTAAATACTTAATATATTATTGCAAATGTAATGGCATATATAAGTTGTTGATCTTTTATTTGGAATCTAGCACTGAGTGAATCTTAAATAATGACAGTGGTGCGCCTTTAACCCATATTGAGTATGCATGTTATTTGGAGGATGTTTTGAGGCATCCCCAATGGTCTTAAAAAATACATGTACATAGATTATAACCCTGAAAGTTCAGTGTATGAAGATAAGCTCATTTGGTTCAGCTAGTAATTCAATCCAGTGCGCTTTGGATATGTTAGGGAATAATACAGTCAAAACCCTCTGCTCTCACTCTTACTGGTGATGGGGTCTGAGAAGATGCACAGAAATAGCACCTTGCAAGGAGAAGGAAAAGGAGAAAGAACAGTCTCAGACCTCAGGTGGCCGAAGAAGAAAAAGTGTTTAGTGTCCACCATATCTTTATACTTTCAACAACATTTTCATCTATGGCACCACCCACCTTTCTGGCAAAGAAGCCACCTCCCCATGTGATTGGTAGGATGAAGGTGAAGGCTGGCAAAGATGAGTCTTCTCCATATGCAGTCATGTGGGCCACCCAGGATATGGAACAGAGGTTCAAGAGGCTGGGCATCACTGCCCTCCACATAGAACCCCAGTACACAGGAGGAAAGAAAATCAAAACCCCTGGGCCTGGATCATAGTCAGCCCTCAGAGACCTTGCCTGTTCAGGGATGAAGATCAAGGAGGACTGAGGATGTCACTCCCAAGCCCTCCAATAGCACCAGCAGGAAGGGAGATGGTCACCCTCTGTGAACAAGACTCCTCAAATTACTGTTTTCTGTAAATAAAGTGACTTCCTGTAGGCTTAAAAAAAATCCAAACCTTTTCTCTCTTATATCGCAGCAGAAGGATACAACCAATAAATAATAGATTTAATAAATGATTGTGTGGCATGTTCGAAAGTTGTAAATACTATGGAACAAAATCAAAAGCAGAACAAAGTAAGGCGATTTGAAATTTTGAATGGTAGGAGTATGGGCTGTTGTCAACTTGAAATATTAAAAGGAGTGGTCAAGGTAAGCCTCACTCATCAAGGTGAAATTTGAGCAAAGATTTGAGGAGTTAAAAAAGTTGGCCAAGCAAGTGGCTAAGGGCAGAATATTCCAGGCTGAGACAACATCCAGAGCAAAGCCTCCAAGGTAAGAGCATATCTCATGTGTTTGGTGAAAAGCAAGGGGATAACTGTGGCTCTGAGTTAATGGCAGCGGAGTAGGGTCATAGAAATGAAGGTTGGAAGGGTCACGGGGGAGCAGGCTAGATCATATAGAGCCTGACAAATGCTTGCATGAGCTTTTGCTTCGCTGAGTTTAGTGAAGAGCCATTGCAGAATTCCAAGCAGAGAAACAATCTACTAGGATGTAGGTTTCTGATGATTCCACTGGCGTATATAGGACAGACTACAGGAAGATGAAGATAAACACGGAGTGACCAATTAGGAGGCCGTTTCCATAATGTCATGACAGCTGATGGTGGCTCAGATTGGGGTGGAAATGGTTGGGAGGTGCTTAAAATTGGCCAAATTCTGAATATAGTTTGAAGTTAGAACAAAAGGACTTCTCAGTGGATTTAAAAAGGGTATGTGCTAGAAAGGAGGATTGACAATGACTCCAAAAGATTTGGCCTAGGCACTTCCAAGAATGAAATGTTCCACAATTCCATGGGTAATTGAGGAAAAGTACATGAAGGAAGTTAGAGGAGGAAGATCAGGAGTTTGGCTTTGGACATTAAGTCTATCTAGGATGAACGCAAATGAATTATTGGATCTGTGAGTCTGGAGCTCATGTGAAAGGTCTAGGCTGGAGGTTATCAGCATGCAGATAGTCTGAAAGCCACCAGCCTGGAGAAAATCAAGAGCTAGTGTGTGGACCAAGGACCAAGCTTGGTCCTCTTAACCATTAAGAGGTCAGAATGAAAAAGAACATCAACAAAGTTGCCTGGGAAGAAGCAACCAGAGAGCTAGGAGAGAAGCCATGTGTGGTGGGTATTCTTAGAATCCAAGTGAGGAAAGTGCATCAAGGAAGAATGATCAACTTTGTTAAAACCTATGATGGGTCAAGTGAAATGAGCTTGGAAAACTGGCCACTAAATCAAGTGACATGGTGCTCATTGGTTAATTAAAATGTTCATTCTGACAATGTTCACTATTTTCTTTATATTGCCATTTTGCCTTATAAGTGAAATTTACCTCCACCCAAGAGCTCTGTCCCTGACCTCAGCAGTTTCTTTCTTTCCTTTTTTTTTCTAATTGTGCTTCTCTTGTGGACAAGAGAATATTGGCTCTTAAATCTCTTATTTAATTCCCTATATTTGTGTTATATGCTCTCTCTGAATGTGCTTTTTAATGCTCACAATTTTTTAGATTTAATTTTCTCCACATTTTAATATAGATCTATGTTTGAAATTCACCTATGCTTTTATTTCTTAGTCTATCTTGATTTTTGTTACTTTTCCAGATTACCTCATATTTGTGCTTTATTTCAGCTGCTAAATTTAAAAATTATCTAGCAGTAATCAACTTTGATATTTATTTATTCATTTTATTTATTTTAAATTTTATTTACTACTCTTGAGAGAGAGAGCACCCCCATGAGCAGGGGAGGGGCAGAGGAAGGCAAAGACAGAATCCCAACCAGGCTCCAAGCTGTTAGCACAAAGCCCAAAGCTCGGCTCAATCTCCCAAACCCTGAGATCATGACCAGAGCCTAAACCAAAAGTCGGATACTCAACTGACTAAGCCCCCCAGGTGCCCCTCAACTTTGATATTTATTAAGCATCATAGACAGTGAATTATAACTGTTTCTGACAACAAAAATCTGTCTCTCCCCAGTCACCATCCTGTTAGTTTGACAACATAGCTCGATTCTTCCTCAGGCATTCATTTAGTCTTCCTGAGAAAATAGATAAATTTATGGCTGAATTTTATTTCTAACTCCTTCTCATCAAAGCCTCTACTTTATATGCATTTCCTGCTCCATTCATTTGTGTGGAATGTAATTGCATTCTGATTTTTATTTTTATTTCTGGGACTTATTGTATTTTTATTTACCAGCTCTGACTTTTATTCTAACTGACCTTTGTAATTTCTTATTTATTCAGATTCATATCATCCTGCTGTTGTAGGTACCTTTATGTATAGTGGAATTGCATTCCAATTTAGTCGGTGTTCCCAAACCAATAAATGTCATATCCCACTGTGAAAATAGAACTGATACAAAATGAGTCTGCATTAGAGAATGCAAAAGGTGGCAGGATAGAGGTTATATGTGAATTGAAAGTCAGGAATATTAAAAATAGAGTTAAAAGGGCAATTGTAACTGGAACAGCCAGTGCAAAGCCCTTCTACACATGCAAGTTCAAGGCACTATGTATCTAAGTCGTATTCCTACAGAGTTCTCCAACCCTTCCCATTTGAATGTGTGTGCAACACACGCAGGTACACTTAAGCATCATGAAACAATGATGAGGCACAGCAGCCTCATCATTAATGGTAAATTAATAGATGGTCCTCTTGCTCTGACCATTTCATACTGATTATGTTTATGTGCACAAACATTTTGACTTTCAATAGACCATTTACTTTAACAAGTTGAATTATCAAGCTGCTCAGGGTAGTCACACTGATTTCAAAAAGTTTTTAAATGTCCTCGAGCGCTTTGCTGAACAAATTGTCTTGGATTGTTTTTATTCCCCACCCCACCCCCAAATAACAACCTATGCGGTATAGTCCATGGTAGTACATATTGTGTTCTAAAATATCAATAAAAGGGAAAATATTTCTCAGAAATTATTAATGCTCCAGAGATCCTTCTAAGGATTTAAAACATCTTAAGAAGTCCCTCTCCTTTTAAGCAAACAAAGCAACAATATTACATTTTGTCTGAATAATGACAAGAAATTCAAAAGTATTCTAACAATAGTAGAAACTCAGAAGAGAGAGCATCTGGCCACTTTGTATGTGGTGACTTTCTGCTAACATCACATTCTTTTTTTTTATTATTATTATTTTTAAAAATTTTTTTAATGTTTATTCATTTTTTTGATAGAGAGAGACAGTGTGAGTGGGTGAGGGGCAGAGATGGAGGGAGACACAGAATCTGAAGCAGGCTCCAGGCTCTGAGCTGTCAGCACAGAGCCCGACGCGGGGCTCGAACTCACGGACCATGAGATCATGACCTGAGCTGAAGTCGGACACTCAACCGACTGAGCCACCCAGAAGCCCCTAACATCACATTCTTGAAGAATTTTCTGGAGGCCCAAAATGATGCCAGATCCCACCAAATAACAATTTAGTTGTGAAATGTTTTCAAGTATTTTCATAAGATGCTCTAATTTCTTCAGGGTTTATAGAATTTTCTCTGTAGTAGCAGGGTAACAAAGTGCTGTGAGCATTAAATCAAGTTCTGAGACATACATTCTGTCCCTCATTCAACTGCTGATTTTCCCTACTGTCGCTTTGCTCCTGTATTATCCATTTACCCATTTTCTGGTAGCCACTCCCTGATCTCTCTGTGGAGAAAACCCACTCCAGACTGAATCTTATAATAAATAGGATTCTTTATGTTGCAAATGAATGCCTATCCAAACTTCCTTCCCCTCTGTTGCTGTCAGGTACCATCAGGGACTTGCTAGCTTAGAAGGAATGTTCTGTATCTTTGGCCAGGTTACTATTGGGAAAGGTCATCAAAAAGATGTGACTGCCAGTTGACCTGTGAGCTGAATGAAGCAAGGTGATCAGAGGCTCCTCACATCCTCCCCTGTTTTTGGGGTGTGGGTTCCACTTGGCTTTCCTGATCTCAGAGGCTGCTATAAGAAGTCTTGAGATAGTGATGTGGTGTTGAAAACACTTGCATGGTAGACATGACTGAACCCAGTTAACTTTTAAGATTTGGCGGGCAGACGCAGGGATAAGTCTTGCTGCTGCGCAAGACAAGCCTCTTATGGAAGTTCCTTTTCTTTATTAAAACTGCCACTTACAACCTGGAGTGGCTTGCCCCTTTCTTTGGTCTCTCCAGCCCCCCTCTTATGGGATCTGGTTTCAGATTACACCTGAGAAGCTCTCTGGAGAGAGTCAAACCAACACTTACTAAGATTCACTGCACTAAATTCACGTCTCTAGAAATTAATACATTTGTTTTCTTTGCACACTGTTACTTGTGCCTAATTTCCCTCTAGAGACTTGTCAGAAAGTGTGGCTTGGTCAGATACAGGATTTGGGTGTTTCTCGATCCCTGGGTATAATAGCATCCTAATGCCAAAACAAAAATTTCATCTTGTTTTCTAAAAGTTGGAGGTAAGGCTGATTTCCAACTTTTGGATACTGAAATATACAGTTTTCACCAAAAACAAAACAAAACATTTATCCAGGGATTGATTTCTCACCCAAATAGGTGAGAAATATTTTTGAGAATTCAGTTCTGAAACTAGAATATCACTTATTTGTGTCACACTCCCTCTGAAGAGACTGCATAAATGCATAAAGCACTAACACGATGCGGGAACAACGTTGGAATATGTTTGTAGAAAATAGCTTTGACATTGAAACTTGTTCTTGAAAGCCAGAAAAGTCACATTTAGAACATCACGGATGGATACAAGGACAGGCAGATGGAACACACTAGCAAGTGTTTTATGGAAAGCAGAAAGCATGTTTGAGAAATGCGAGTCACTTCCAAAAAAATTAAAAACCAAATGTCCACCATTTTTTCAACTTCAGTCTGTGGGTAATTCATAAGCCTGTACATTATCCCAAGGCTTCTTTACTTTGTGGTGTCTCACCCTCCATTTACTATCCCAAACAGAATGGTGAATTGTTTAAATCAACGATATGAGTTGTATTTTTGTGAAAATAAAAGTCTTTGTTATAGATGACTAACTCAGATAAGAAAAACTTTTTTCTTTGATGATAGAATTCATTAATTACATAATGAGAATGAAATTCAGTCATTCTGTAGAGAGGAGAAATATTTCTGGATGTTAGAGAAACTCACTTTTAAAAAAATTTATACTATTGGAGCACCTGGGTGGCTCAGTCGGTTGAGCATTCGACTTCAGCTCAGGTCAAGATCTCATGGTTTGTGAGGTCGAGCCCTGCATCGGGCTCTGTGCAGACAGCTCAGAGCCTGGAGCCTGCTTTGAGTACTGTGTCTCCCTCTCTCTCTGCCCGTCCCCACTCACACTCTGTGTCTCTCTCTCTCTCAAAAATGAATAAACGTTAAAAAAAATTTAAATAAAAAAACCTTATACTTATATTTTACTCCCCACAATATAGCAAATATTATGGTTTCCCATTTAAAAAATAAAAATAAGTTTTAGTTGAAAACCAAGCTTATACACAGCCTTCAAAAATCAATTAACTCTATGAATTTTTTCAGAGGTGATGTATTAGGATTTTTGTTTCCCAATGGTATGAATCAAATGGCTTCTATTTCAAAATCACCGTTTTGATCTAGGAATACTAGGAATGTTTATCTGACTCTAAAAATACTTTATCTCAGCAAAGGCCTTGGAATAAATCCTCCAGTCTCAGTATATACTGAAAATTTGAGTGTGATTTAAGCCTGCTAAAATAATGATAGTTACCAGGTTATAACATTCTGAAAAGTTGATTACTCTGCTATAAGGAGAAAGCTTTAAAGGCTGATATGTTCTAAGCTGTAAAAAGTCTCCTAAAAAATATTGTGAATAAATCTAAGATCCATCAAGTTTCTTTGAGTTTTCTTAAGGAACATTTTAGGCATATATATCAAACATTTCTCTGGATTAGGTCAGGTCACCTGAAAATGGCTTTCCTCTACCAAAGGTATCGCCCTTTCATATAATGATGCTCGCCTAAATTAAGAAGTCGTATGAGGAAATGGCATGTGAAAATTATTTTATTTGCTCTGGATATATTGTTGAGGGTACTTCTGACTTCATTAAACAGTCTTGTGGGGCGCCTGGGTGGCGCAGTCGGTTAAGCGTCTGGCTTCAGCCAGGTCACGATCTCGCGGTCCGTGAGTTCGAGCCCCGCGTCAGGCTCTGGGCTGATGGCTCGGAGCCTGGAGCCTGTTTCCGATTTTGTGTCTCCCTCTCTCTCTGCCCCTCCCCCGTTAATGCTCTGTCTCTCTCTGTCCCAAAAATAAATAAAAACGTTGAAAAGAAAAAAAAAAAAAAAAAAAAGTCTTGTATTTTTGACACCTGCTAAAACTCACTCATCAAATGATACCAAGAGAACACCTGTACTCACAAAAATGTACAAAGCACTTTTGTAAAAGTACAAATTACACAGTTGTTTCATTTAACCTGTTATAGCAAGGGAGAAGGCACCCAGGGGACCATTAGGAGAATCTCAGTTAAGGGAAAATGGGAGGGGCTCCTTAAAGAGTTTGAGCAAAGCTGGGCAATTCTGAGGACAGATTAGGAAAGTGGGTTGGATGCTATTCAGTGATTGGGTATTGCAATGATTTTTCTTTCTTGTTTTTCTTTTCTCTTCTTTTCTCTTCTTTTCTTTTCTTTTCTTTTCTTTTCTCTTCTCTTCTCTTCTTTTCTTTTCTTTTCTTTTCTTTTCCTTTCTTTTCTTTTCTCTTCTTTTTTTTTTTTTTTTTTTTCCTGAGGCAGGACAACGAGAACTGGAGGAACAAGAACTATCCTGTCGTTGTAAGGAAGCAGACATAACACAAGAATGGGATATAATTCATTTCATGGTTGTAGTACAGTCTTGTGTATGTTTGCTTAGAAATTTTCCTCTGGCCTTGTCTGCAAGAGTGCTTGGTTCTGGTTAGGACCATCACTGATTGCAAATATGGCATATTCTTATTTCCACTGGGAAATTATTTGTTTTGTTTTATTTTTCCTACTAGAGATATTTTGTGTTTCTCCTTGACCACTGGTTTATTTTTCATCTTATGAGTACTGAAAATTGCATAGCGGACTATGGCTTGATCCTCTCAGTGATTGCTAGAAAGCTTAGAGATTGATTTTCAACCCCTACTCTGTCAATTTCATGAGCTAGCACAGCGTTAACACATGCATTTTACACCAATGTAAAACCTTATTTTTTTTACTCCTCCTTTCTTTTTATCCAATTTTCCAGAGTAAATTTTTATCCAATTTTACTTCATACACATTGACCATCGTGTCATTTTTTTTTTAAGGTAGAGGCAAGGAGTAAATAAAAAATAACCTTTAAGTTTATATTGTCTTTAGTTTACTAACCCAGTTGTGGCAGGGAGAAGTCAGGAAGGTGCTAGGGGTATAAACGGGGTCAGTGAAGAATGCTCTAAGACAAAAGCCAGTATCCTGAACTGCACCCAACTCTAGCGTAGACTCCGTTGTTAACTGGCCTTGTGATCCAGCATCATGGAACTTCGTGGAACATTATTTTCCTCAACTGTTTTTTAAATTTTTTTAAACATTTATTCATTTTTGGGAGACAGAGACAAAGAGTGAGTGGGGGAGGGGGAGAGAGAGAGAGAGAGAGAGAGAGAGAGAGAGAGATTGAGAGACAGGATCTGAAGCAGGCTCCAGGCTCTGAGCTGTCGGCACAGAGCCCGATGCAGGTCTCGAACCCAAACTGCCAGATCAGGACTTTAGCCGAAGTTGGACGTTTAACCGACTGAGCCACCCAAGCGCCCCTCTTCAACTTTTAATGTAGAGATTATAGTGCCAATATAAAGATAAAATGAGAAAAGTCATCTGAAAGACTTCAGGTAATTTTACGCAACTTTATATGAATATTTTGTTAATGATTGAGAGCCAAATGCTTTGTGCACAGAGGCATATTTTTAACAAACTTATATTTACTTATTTTAAATATTTCTGTTATTAACAACTTAAAAAATATTAAGCTTATTTGTTTTGAGAGAGAGAGAGTGCAAGTGAGTGCGAGCAGGGGAGTGGCAGAGAGAGGGGGAGAGAAAATCCTAAGCAGGCTCCATGCTGTCAGCACCAAGCCCAATGTGGGGCTTGAACCCACAAACTGTGAGGTGACCTGAGCTGAAATCAAGAGCCCGACGCTCAACTGACTGAGCCGCCCAGGTGCCCCTATTATTAATAACCTTAAAACCATTTAACATAATATGTGAAAGTAGAAACAGAAAGAGTTTCTGAATTTTCTAAAAGTAGTAATAGCCAGGAGTTCTTAAGACAAATGAAAAGCAATTAAGTTTTATGATGGACTTAAAACAGTCACAAAAGAAGGAATAAGAAAATGTACTTTTCCTTGAAGTTGACTATAATAATATCTTTTACATTTCCTTCAACTTAGAAAGCAAAAATCATAATTTTGCAGTTATGTAAAATCTCCCATGCTCATACATGCTAATTTAATGAGCCCTAATTCCTATTCTAAATCAATTATATGTTACTTTACTTAGTCTCTTAAAAAAGACTTTATACTATTCTATTCATTTCTTGATCTTTGGACATATGGAATATAGGTTGATAAAAAGGACTACTGCTAAATTGTGTGCATGATTCTAATGAGAAAGCAAGCAAGCAGGTAAGCTAACACAGAACACTACACCCAACACATAGCATAAAAGTATCTGTAAAGTAATGGAATATACTTTTAGCATATACATCTAAATTATACTTTAAGTGTTGTCTCCTCGAAAGAGTAGGGACATATTGTGCTCATTTCTACGCTGCTATCAGTGATCAAAATTTACATGCACTTCATCTTTGGTATTTGCCTTCAGTGACAGTTCAGAAGCAAAATACGATAATCAGTTTTATATCAAACTTATTTCCATATCAGTCACACATAGTGTTCTTTTCCATGGTCACCTATCTTATTTAATTAAAATGGCTCTGAATGAATGACCTTTGGTTGTTTACAGATACCAAATCCCCCTTTATGATATTAAGCTTTTGTAACATTGGAGACATGCGGAACTAGGCTCTGAAATATATTTCATCCAATGGCAGTATCGCTAGGGATGGCTATCCCACATGAGGCAACGGTCATCAGGAGGTACATGTGCTCCTCTGGTTGGTAAATCGCCACCTTGTTTTAGAGTTACTGAGCAGCCACACGCCAGCAGACTCTAAGCCAAGAGTAGATGATGGTCCAGTGAGACTAAAGAAAAGACCCAGGGACAGTAATCAAGATACAGGTTTCTTGGCGGGGGGACTTACACTCAAGGAGTCCAGGAGCAGCCAAATGGACAGAGCATCTGCTGCTGAGATCTATATGCAGCAAACTCTTATCATGTAGCAACTTAGCCTCGCAACTATCTGTAACCCTTCCAGCGTTGCAAGGAGATCAAGCCCTGCCAAGTGGACATTCTTCCTTATGAGGGAGATGCTCCTGGTTGGCCACGCCCACACCCCTAAACTTGACTGCCAAAAACATGTTTTTCCACACATTCTGCTTGGTGGGAATAGCGGGAGGACAGGATCTCTGCATCCTCAAGACAGTGATTAATAGGGACATTCAGGTGTGCTTGAACAAACCATCCTTCAGCACATACCACACAGGCACCCTTTAAATATACTGTGTACGTTGTATACATAAAACTAAGGTGAAACATTTACAAAGACAACAGGCATTTTCTATCTTTTGACTCAAAAATGTGACCCATTTTATGTTATTAAAAAATATTAAAATGTTGAGTTTGCAAAAGCCTGGCATTTCAATAGACTAATCTTCAACAGAAGCAAAGCGAAACAAGATGAGAAAAAGTAGTTTCCATTCCCATTCTCTGTTAAGCCAAGAGACTGCCGGCCTACCTAGAGGATTTCATTTTTTCCTAGTTAACCACTTTAGAAGGTGATTTAGACTAGTGTTTAGGTCTGTGTTTAACTTTTTGTTCAACCAGCTTCAGCTTCTGTGAACATGATAAAGATGAGGAAAAGGGAAGATTGCTTCACCAATCTGGCATATAAGGGCAAGGTCATTTAGATTGCATGATATCGACATGGAGTAGTTTGGAGTCTGGATATGGCCTGTCTAGTTGTAGCACAGGATGAAATAGGGATCCCAAGGCAAGATAAATTATAAAAGTCTTTCTTTGGGCCCATTTTTTTTTAAAGGTATTATGTTGGTGATGGAAAGAGGAAGAATTGGGAGCAGACTAGAACATAATAAGATGATGGGCTTATGACATTCTTGTGAGATTCTCCCAGTCTGAGTCAGACCTTGTCAGGGACCTTGACAGACTCTCATGGCACTGTGGATGCTAGGTGGTTAGTAAAACTAAAAACCTAGGAATAAAACTAAAAAAGTACCTGTAAGCCACAGCAGATTGCATCCTCCTGTAAGAAACATGGATTCTTTTTTTTTTTTTTTAATATTTATTTATTTTTGAGACAGGAAGAGACAGCATGAATGGGGGAGGGTCAGAGAGAGAGGGAGACACAGAATCTGAAACAGGCTCCAGGCTCTGAGCTGTCAGCACAGAGCCTGACGCGGGGCTCGAACTCACGGACCGCGAGATCATGACCTGAACCGAAGTCGGATGCTTAACCAACTGAGCCACCCAGGCTCCCCAAGAAACATGGATTCTTGATGGGCTCTGGAGTCCTGCTACCACTGATACATCTTATGGCCAAGGCCATTTGGGGTATGTGCCTATAGGTGTGTGCATATGTGGGTTCATTTTATCCCCTACAAAATGCTCAGTGAACATGAAAGTGATTTTTAGAATGTGAACCCAGAGTGTTAGCTAGGTTTATCAAAAATGTAATTAGAAAATAAAACATATATATTTATATATATACATATGTATGTGTATATATATATATATACACACACACATATCCCTGTTACCCTGTTATGTGTTATGTGTTATATATGTATATATATACATGTATATAAAACATATGTATATACATATGTATAAAACATATGTACATAACATATATATATATATATATATATATATATATATATATATCCATCCCTGTTTAATCTGTCTAGCAAAAAGAGACTAAGGTTTTTTGGTAGATTTGGTCTTTGTTGTCACTGTTGTTTTCTTTGTTTTACTTTTATTGTTAATTTCTATTCAATGTTAAACAATGTGCATGGACTGAAATGCTACACAGCTCTGTAGGCAATCTATGCGGAAACAAAGAACTGTCAGACCCCAGCCACCCAGTCCTGTGTTTCTCCCCCCTGCTACAAGAATATGTCTTAAAGACAGATCTGAGCTCATGACACAGTGCTGACACTTGATCCTACCTACCATCCAAAGTCCGTCCTTAGCATGACAAGCACATCATGTCAACTGACTTCTCTAACTGCGTCTCTTGCCTCTTTCCTATACAAGGTCTATGTTCCAACAATACTGAACTGTTGGATACCCTGAATTTGAATACTACATAACACTTTCTTGCCTCACAGTACCCTCTGCCCAGAATCTTTTTTCTGGTTTCCTTCTTTGCCTAGGTAATATTATTTGTCTTCCCCACTCCTTCCTCATATATCATTTTCTTTGGGAAGACTTCTCTGACTGACTTAGCCCTATCCTGAGTTAGATGTCCCTTCTGGTGGACACCTATTATTTGCTGACCAGCGTCCCTTATGCCTCCATTCTAAAAACAGTGTAATAATGGGGCGCCAGAGTGGCTTGGTCAGTTGAACATCCAGCTTTGGCTCAGGTCATGACCTCATGGTACATGGATTCAAGCCTTGCGTTGGGCTCCATGCTGATAGCTCAGAGCCTGGATCCTGCTTTGGATTCTGTGTCTCCTGCTTTCTCTCTGCCTCTCCCCTGCTTGTGGGCTCTCTCAAAAATAAAGATTTCAAAAATAAATAAATAAATAAATTTTTTAAAAAAATAAAAACAGAACATTGTTCATCTTAAATACATGGCTCCTGCCTCAAGCCTCAAGTTTACTGGGACCAAAGGGTTGCTGGATGTTCAATGTTAAAACCAGGACAGGGTAAATCAAGGTGGTTGGTCAGCCTACCAGAATGGGCTCTGACTCCCTACCTAGGCAGTTTTTAAAATTTGTCTGTTTCCCTCATTAAACTCTTAAATTCTTTGAAGGCAGCATTTTGCTTCTGGTCCCTGGCATATAATACTTTTCCTGATGCTTAATACATATTCAATCAATGAATTCCTATTTTCACAGAGTTCATAAAAAGGAAAGTGATACAATTTTGAGGTCCGAACACACATTCATTTAATGCATTGTTTCCTTGCTGTTAATAACAGCATTGTTAATAAGGTAAAAAAAAAAAAAATCTGGAAACAATCCAAATGCCCACTGAGCAGAGAATACATAAGCATATTGTGAATGGATAAATATACAATAGTATACTCACATGATGAAATATTCTACAAATGCAACAATTAAGGCATTATAGATGCACACAACAAATAAATCTTAGAATTATAATTTATATCATATTTGTTACATACAAACGAATAAATATAAAATATGTATCAAATAGATTTTAACACATTCCAAAGGGGAAAGAAAAAAAAGACTTCTATTATCAATTCATCAATAGGTGAAGGGCTTTTAAGTCTTTTCACCACCAATACAAGTATTACTATCATTACTATCATGAGAAGCTATTGTTGTTGAACATTCATTTCATACTATATACTACATTAAACACTTTACATAAGTGATCTCATTTTATTTTAATTTTTCAATACTTCTCCCCACTTCATTGGTGAAGAAACCAAGATACAGAGAGAGTAAATGCCTTACTCAAAAGCACACAGCCAGTTAGTACTAAAGCCAAGTTTAAATCCTGGTCCTACCTAGTTGCAAAGCCATATATTTTTTTTTAATGGACAATATTGGTAGTCCATCTAGTGGTCTAAGTTGTTTATTAATAGCAGTGGACAGAATCTAGTTTGGTCCCTCATGATCCTCGCTTCCTATAGTTTGCACTTTTGTGTAATCCTCTTACCCTTGAATGTGGACAGGATCCGTGACTAACCAATAGAATGTGGCAAAGGTGATAGGTGCCATTTCTGTGATTGCATTGCATCGTATAAATTCTAACTCATGAACAGGATTGCTCTAGAGACTTTCTGTCTGGATTTCAGGTCCCTGTAACACCCTCTAGGAGTGGAGAATAGCCTCCAGCTGACTGCCAGTAAGAAGCCGGGGGCCTCAATCCTATGGATACAAGGAAATTAATTCTGTCAACAACCAAAGTGAGCTTGGAAGAGGTTCTTCCCAGTTGAGCTTCCAGATGAAAAACGAGCCCAGCCAACAGCTTACTTACAGCCTGGTAAGACCCTAACCAGAGGTGCCAGCTAAGCTGTGCCTGGACTCTTGACCAGCAAGTAATAAACACGTGTTGTTCTCAACTGCTATACTTGTGGTAATTTCCTAGGCAGCAATAGAACATTAACACACTATTCTTTTTTAGTTGTTTCTTTCCTTGAAGATAAGTTATGTAGCTCATTGCTGAAGATTTACTCTGTAAGTTTACAGAAAACTTGACAGTTTGGAACTGAACTGTCTGACTGATTATGCGATTATACCGATAACATCTAAAAAATAATTAAGAATCTTTTGAAATGTCTGAGAGCAAAGGAAACATGATTAAGAAAGCAAAATACCATCTTTCTACCTGGTGACCGTCTTGAAGCTCAGTTTGTGGTACTTTGACTAGGCATGGTGTTATTGAAACATGGTGTTGTTGAAATGTCATAGCCATACTGGAAAAGATGCATTTATGGGTCCTCATTAGAAACATAGCTGCATTAAACCTTGCTCTCTTCAAAAGCCAAGACATATGCATTCCTACATGAATAGCTTTTAAAGGTTAATTAAAAGCAGTGAGTCATAAAAATTTATAAGCTTCTGCTTATAATTTTTTAATGGTATCATTTCCAACCTTTTGATTGTGACGCCGCGTTGTGCCATCCAGACCCCAGCTGTTTACCACACCCATCCACTTAGAAACTCAAGAGACTGAACTATCTTTGCCTTTTCCAGGAAAGATTTTTACAAGATTTGTTCTGGTAAGCACAACTTTCTTGAGCTGTTAGTAAATTTTCTGTTGTCAATAAAATGTCCTCCTCTCAAAGATTTACAATCTACATGAGCATTTCATAAACACCTAAAAGTTCCACAGCTAAGAAAAATAATTAGCTTTTTTTTTAAAGCTACATTACTTATATTCATTTGCCCTCAGAACCTTTCCCATTCTCCACACATTTTTCAATCTAAATAATTCCTTCTGGAGAAAGAGGGTATGAGAATGACCATCAATTTGCAATCTTTCTTCAAAGCAATACTTCCAGTAGCCTTGGTAATTGAACTTGAAGCAGCAAATCTATTAAATAATACATAATGTCAGACAAGTAAAACTAAATGTTCACATGGGAAATTTTCATAATAAAACATTACTAGAGGTAAAATAGTGACGGATGACCAAGACTGGTCCAGATATAAACTTGGATACATTAATGTTGTTACATTTTGCTTCTTAAATCTCAACTTTAGACTAAGGAAGTAGGAGATCAAAGTAAGGAAGAAGCAGTAAATACATGCCAATATATTAGTATCAACAACTTGAATATTTCTGTGCAATTTCAGTAAATGGTATCACTTTGAATTTTGAATCTAGTTGAATTGCCTTCTATCTTCAACTTTTACTTGAATGTATTAACACTGATAAGGGATGGGTTATGTCTCCACAGACTTAGCAGCAACAGTGATCTCTTTGTAGTTTTACAGACACGACAAACGCCTCCCACCTTAGCACTTACTGTTACTTCTGACTGAACTTCCCTTCCTCCAGATGTCCGAATGACTTGCTGTCTCACTTTCTGCTGATATTTGCTCAAATGTCACATTATAGGAGGGGTCTTTCCTCATTCCTACTATAAAAAGAGCACACCAGCAGCCTCACTGCCGATATACTCATTCATGTATTCTTCTGTATTTTTCTTTTCTTCTTTTTTTTTCAATTTGCATACAGCTGACACACACTGTTACATTTGTTTCAGGTGCACGGCTTAGTGATCTGAGAAGTTTATACGTTATGCTATGTTCACCACAAGTATAGCCACTATCTGTCCCATTACCTTGTTATTACAGTTTCATTGACTGTGTTCCTCATGCTGTGCTTTTTATTCTCATGACTTACTCATTGCATAACTGAAGGCCTATATCTCCCTCTTCCCTTCACCCATTTTTTCCCTATTCACTACCCCCATCCTCTCTGGCAACCATCAGTTGTCAGGCATGACTGTATTCATAGTTCTGATTCTGCTTTTTGTTTATTCATTTTTTTATATTCCATTTATGAGTGGAGTGTTTGTATTTGTTTTTCTCAGTCTGACTTATTTCACTTAGCATAATACCCTCTAGGTCCATGCATGTCATATCAAATAGCATGATGATCTTATCCTTTTTATGGCTATGTAATATTCCAGTGTGTGTGTGTGTGTGTGTGTGTGTGTGTGTGTGTGATCACATTTTCCTTATTCATTCATCTATTGATGGACACTTAGTTTGCTTCCATGCCTTGGCTATTGTAAATAATGTTGCAACAAACACAGGGGTGCATATGTCTTTTCAAGTTAGTGTTTTTGTTTTTCCTAGTGAATGAGAGAAGATATTTACAAATGACATATCTGATAAGAGGTTAATATCCAAAATATATAGAAAATGTACACAAAAAATTAACATTCTGATTTAAAAAATGGACAGAGGGCCTAAGTAGACATTTTCCAAAGAAGACATACAGATGGCCAACAGGCACATGAAAAGATGATCAACATCACTCATCATCAGGGAAATGCAAATCAAAACCACAATGAGATATCAACTCACACCTGTCAAAATGGCTAGACTCAAGAAGAAACAAGAGTTGGGGAGGATGCAGAGAAAAAGGAACGCTCATGCACTGTTGGTGGGAATGTAAATTGGTACAGTCACTATGGAAAACAGTATGGTAGTTCTATTTTTTCTTAATAAAACTTACTAATACTTTACATAGTGTATATCTGTTTATTTGCTTGTCGACTATTTACCCAACTAGCATATGGGCTCCCTTACAGCAGAGACTTTGTTCTATTCTATTTATTGTCCACCCGAGCAACTAAAATGGTACATGATTCTCAAGGATGAACTAAATAGTATGTGAATTTTTTAAAAATATTTGTCATGTTTATTTATTTTTGAGAGAGGGGGAGTGGGGGAAGGGTCAGAGAGAGAGGGAGACACAGAATCTGAAGCAGTCTCCAGGCTCTGAGCTGTCAGCACAGAGCCCAATGCAGGGCTCGAACTCACAAACTGTGAGATCATGACCTGAGCTGAAGTCGGATGCTTAACCGACTGAGCCACCCAGGTGCCCCAATAGTATGTGAATTAATGAAATAACAGATGTTCGCTCTTCAGCACAGAACTGCAAGCAATTTTTTAAGGCAAGTTTAACCTATGAGGATCCATGTAATTCAGCATGCTAAAAGACTACCAAAGAAACCAAATATGATTATCTCAGTGGATGCAGAAAAACATTTGAAAAAAATCCAATATCCATTCCTAATGAAAACCCTCAGCAAACAAAAAATAGAAAGGAACTTTTTCAACCTGATATTTGTATCTATAAAAAACCTACAGCTAATCTTCCCTTAATGGTTAAAAAAAACAAAAACAAAAAACCTGGATGCTTTTCCCTAAGATTGAAAGCAAGACAAAGATCTCCACTGCCAACACTTATATTCCACACACTAAAGGTTCTAGCCAGCACTGCAAGGTCAGAAAAAAATAAATAAAAAGTATCCAGACTGGAAAAAGAACAGATAAAGCAGGTCTTTATTCAGAGATGACATGATTGTTTCTATAAGCATTCTATAGAATCTATTAAAATTCCATAGAACTAATATGTACGATTAGCAAGTTTGCAGGGTAAAAAATTAAATATACAAAATCAGCTGCATTTCTATAAACTAACAATGAACAGTTGGAAACTTTTGAGGCTGATGAATATATTCATTTTTTATCATGACGGTGGCTTAACAAGTATGTGACATATGCTAAAACTTATCAAATTTTGCCCTTTAAATATGTACAGTTAATTGTGTATCTGTTATACTTCCACGAGGCTTCTAAAAGAGAAAAGCAGCAAATTTGAGGAGACGAGAGAAAGAATAAAATTGCTTTCGGCCTGCCGCTACCAAGTTGACCTCATTCAATATGCTGGTTATATTTCCTCATGGGTTTGTGTGGGATAGAATGAAAATATATATAAAGCGGTTAGCACATGTCTCCTTTTTCTTACTGCCTTGGCTGATTCACAATTATGCCTCTTGCTTTAAATGGTTCCTAGCCTGAAATCATTTATGGTTTTAGGATTTCTCAACCTTAACTATCTCCTCCTCAAAGAAACTCATTTGCAAATTTAGTTGGATTATTAAAAGTAATCTCAAAGGAGAGTTGCCTAGTAATGTCAATCACGATTCCTGTTTCTAGGCGACTAGTCACTAGATTCAAGGAACAGAGCTAGATGTTTCCAAGTTTCGGTTCATCTTAATCACTTAACAGGCATAAAGTCTATTTATAGTGCTGTTGCTTCCAACATATATTTCACAATGGATTAAACTCCAATTATGCCTTCTATAATGATCTTTAAGTGCTAACAAGCAATGAAACCAGTATATTGGGATTCTCATTTTCAACAGCCTTCTAAACATATGCACTTAGATGTCTTCTGAAATTGAAGATGCTTAAAAAATAATTATTGTATTTCCTCTCTAAAATTGTGTTCTCCTCTGACTTCCTTGTTTTTAAGTGTTTAATTACAAACCCAGAAGCATATACCAGGTACACTGTAGCAGAACAGAGAAATGATCAAATTGTTTTCAGGGCATCAAAGAAAGCCTCAATGAAGATGTTTGAACTTCATCTTGCATCAAGAGGAGGAGTTCTCCAGGTAGACAGGAAGATTCATGCAAAAACAGAGAAAACTACATGAACCAACGCCTAAAATAGATGCAATGGCATGATGGCTTGGGGAACTGCAAGGATTTCAGTATGGCTATTACAAAGCATAGCATAGGATCTGTGTGTAGATGGAAGGCACAAAATCATGGGGAGGGATGGTGATATATTAGCCTACTTTAAAATAATTTATTATAGGGGCTCCGGGGTGGCTCAGGGGGTTAAGTGTCTGACTTCAGCTCAGGTTCGCCGTTCATGGGTTTGAGCCCCACAGCAGTCTCTCTGCTCTCAGCAAGGAGCCTGCTTCAGATCCTCTGTCCCCTCTCTCTCTGCCCCTCCCTCGCTCATTCTTTCCCTCCTCTCTCTCTCTCTCAAAATAAATAAATAAATAAATAAACAAATAAATAAATAAATAAATAAAATAATTCATTATAGATATTGGGATATATGTTTATCTACAATTTACTGCATATCTACCCTCTTGAGTAGTTTGTTAACATTGGAAAGCATTACTAATATTGTGGTTCCCCAAGAAAGAGATTCTGAGACTCTGAGATTTCCTGCAAGAGGTTACTGTGGAATGTTCTTAACAACCACAGCTGAGAGAGGTGAGGAAATCACCCCTGTGATGTAGTTGCAACAGAGGCCTTATTCTATCCTACAGGGAACTCTGGATGTGGGATGATGCTTCAAAGTGACATTAATTGAGGCAAGCAGTCTGGACCAGGCTTTTGTGCTGCCCACATGGAGCAGTCATTGGATGCCAGCTACCTCTAGGGGACAGGTTTGGTCTTCTGTCATATGGTATTATTATACTCTGTTGCAGCTTGGATTCTCCAGGAAGAAAACACTGAAACTGAGTGAAGAGGGCAGATTGATTTCTCCAAAAGGCAGGCCCTGAGGCCTTGTTAGAAGTACACAAAGTTCATTAGGGAGTAACCCCAGTAGAAGGAAAGAGAGAGAAGCCAGCTTGGGCAAGAGGAGCCAGCAGATGGCCATGCAGGCTTATTTGGTCTCTGCCAGCCCAGTGGGGAGTTCCAGGGTGAAGATTATTCATTCCAGGAGTCCCATGATGGGTGGAAATGCCTTTGTACCACCACCTTGCTCAGTCATTGTCCCAAAGCCACCATAAGAAAGTGGAACTTTGGTCCAAAAACTAAAGCAAGAACAAACTAAGACTCAACAGCTGGAGACAGTCTGCAAACCACACTCCTTGCAAATGGACACCAGGGGCTTTCTTGAAGAAAGATCTGAGCTTCACACCTCCTAGTCTGCTACATCTTTCTATAGACATTTACCACATGTACCTCATTATCTCCTAAGATCCATGGTTTGCTTACAGAGCCTCACCTTTCTGTGTTTATCTCTGTGACTGGTTCATGGTGATATATACAAACACCTGTCATTTGACTAATCATTCCCTGAAGTTTCTTTCATGGATGGGATTCCTTTCTTTTGTTTAGGTTTTGCTGATATATTACTAATGCAAATGCCAAATGATCATATAATAAAGTCACTATTTTACATTTTTTACATTTATTTTTTTTATTTGAGAGAGAGAGAGAGAGAGTAGGGGAGAGGGGCAGAGGAAGAGAGAGAATCTTAAGCAGGCTCCACACTCATGAGGTCATGACCTGAGCCAAAATCAAGAGTCAGATGCTTAACCAACTGAGCCACCCAGACGCCCCTTAGACATTTAAATACACACATCAGCATCTCTGATGCTTTTGAACTGCTAACTAAAACCAACTTTTATGTTTCCAATTCTTGCTAATAAGGAAAAATAATTATCTCTATATTACTGTTGGATTCTAAACTATATACTTGTTTTTAGACACTATTAAGTACATTTTAAGTTTTAAATTATATTTTATTTATCTTTTCCATTATGACCAAAAAAGGTATATTATAAGGAAATAAGTCTCAAATTTTTCCTTTACAGTTCAGTTTCATTAAAAAGAAATAACTACATCAGTGAGAAGAAAAAGAAGCCCCATATGGACTCAGCACCATTTATGAAGTACCTTTTAAGTATCAAGCACAGCAGACTGCATCCCACTCTTAGGAACCCCATCCAATGAGGAATAGAGGCCATGTAAACCAATCCCCATAATTTAAGGTGAGATGCTGGGGTAGCAATATGAACAAGGTGCTATGGGAATGGAGAAAGGAAGAATTTAACTGGAGCTGGGGAGTGCTGGAGTGTTCTAGGTTAGAGGAACAAATCAAAAAGACTGCGAACAGGCCATTTTGAAACACAGGCAGCCAGATAGGATGTAATCATCTTAAGACCTGCTCTGAAAGGGCACAGGTTCATTAAACGTGCAACTCACATGTTCTATTGCAGAACGCCAAAGATGGCATGGTTTACCTTTCTTTAACTCCTCTTTGTCAGGTGCTTGATATCTCAGGAATCATTTAGGAGGTGAGATTCACATGTATATGACTCAGTAAGAGTTGGAGGCCTGTTCACAGATGTCAAATCTCTGTTATCTAATGTTAGCATTAATGAATCATGCTTAATCTAAGATGGTTGCTGAAAATAATGCTGCAGATAAATACATGTATTAAACTCCTGAAACAAGTTGAGGACCCAAGAACCAGCTCCAGGAACATGAGGTCAGGGGAGCTTGGACAATGTGCTCTAGTCGGGAGACATCCAGCCAAGCTTCTTGTGGACAAGGACAATTATGAAAGCTCATAAGCTCCTTAAAATTAGCTCAATTCTAATACCTTCAGGAGAGACATAAAATAATGTATTCCTACTGATGGTTATTTGAGAATTTTCCCCAGGTTGAAAAAAGTGCTGGCTAAATTACTGGTTCTAACTACCTTAAAGCAGCCAGAGATTCAATCTTAAGATTCCATCTCTAGGATGCAAAAGGAAGTAACTTATTTCTAGGTGCCACCAGGAAGCAAAATGGTGCACATCAAAAACGAGCCATTTGATGTATCTCAGAGTTTCCAGGCACTTCATACTTGGGAAAAAAAGATGTGGTATATCTTATACAATGGAATGGTATACAATGGAATACTACCCAGTGATGAAAAAGAATGAAATCTTGCCATTTGCACCAGTGTGGATGGAACTTTAGGGTATTATGCTAAGTGAAGTAAGTCAGTCAGAGAAAGACAGATATCATATGATTTCACTCATATGTGGAATTTCAGAAACAAAACATGAACATAGGGGAAGGGAAGGAAAAGTAAGATTAAAAACACAGAAAGAAGCAAACCATAAGAGACTCTTAAATACAGAGAACAAACTGAGGGTTGCTAGAGAGGAGGTGGGTGGGGAGATGGGCTAAATCGGTGATGGACACTAAGGAGGGCACTTGTTGGGATGAGCACTGGGCGTTATATGTAAGTGATGAATCACTGGGCTCTACTCCTGAAGCCAAGACTACGCTGTATGTTAACTAACTTATATTTAAATTAAAAAAAAAAAAGCCATTTGATTTCTCTCCAAGTTTCCAAGCACTTCATACAATACACAGTCATAAAACTGTGTTCTTATTGCACTTGAGAAACTATTAAAATGCTAGGAAATTTTGTTTGTATAATTCCAACTCCAATATGAAATATACCTGCTGTTAAAAATCAAACCAGTAGAGACAGAAAGAATAGCCAATTATTAAGTTTTCCTTCTATTAGCCTTAGAGAATGGGAACATATTTGTTCAACTGTTTTTCTAAAATTTGTAACAGTTAGAAAATTCTGAATTTATATAGAAGAGGTTCACAGGAGTGATGTTAACTGTCCTGACATAAGAAGGAGATTTAAGCCTTTGGATTACAGAAGGTTTAAGATGTTGCTCTTGTGGTAATGCAGTGTTTTAACTTAAGGGCCATTGTGAACATCAGTTTTCCCTTACGAAACAAATCACCTGCCAACCAAAACGTCTATTTCTTCTATATTTCCCGAAGGGCTCTTCCATTCCCAAATTGAATCGATGAATTGCAGCCTCATAAAGGACTACAGAAGTGTGACAGTCTCATTTGGAGACACACTTTACAAAAGAAACAGGTCTCTGGACAGTGACTCAGAGCAATAGATTATTGAGATGAAGAAATGAAAGAGATATTGGAAATCATTCATTCCAAAGTCAATTAGGAAAAGCAGTTAATTGTCAATAGCCTGTACAGGAAAGCAGTAAAATTTCAAAAACTAAGAATGACTATCAGATTTTAGTAACAGTGTGAAATTCTGGGGACCCTGGGTTGGTTAAGCATCTGACTTCAGCTCAGGTCATGATCACACAGTTCATGAGTTCAAGCCCCACATCGGGCTCTCTGCTGTCAGCACGGAGCCCACTTCAGATCCTCTGTCCCCCCTCTCTCTGCCCCTCCCCTGCTCATTCTCTTTATCTCTCTCTCTCTCTCTCAAAAATAAATAAACATAAAAAAATAGTGAGAATTTTATGATGCCCAAAAAACTAGTGGAAAATTTACTATTTACTCCTTTAGTTTCTCTTTTTTGCATATTTGTTTGTTTGCTCTACTGAGTTGAATGTGTTAACTAGCATTTAAAAGTATGCTCTTTAATGCGTCAAAAGTTATGTTCCCATTGGAAGGGAAATCACCAACCAGACATAGGTAATATAGAATACAGTTGAGCAAATAATACAATTGTATCAAATTTATAACAAATTTAACTAACATATTAGCTAAAATGCATGCCCATCCTGCAGTATCATATTAATCTTTGCCCCTCCAGTGTCTATCTAGTACCATACTTAGTGTGCAGCAATATTTGAGCGAAACATAAGTGAACACCCTGGGAGCTGACAGAGAGCTAGTTAACATTATCATCAGATCCCAGGATATGACTATGACCTGTATTGGAGCAAAGGTTGAGTACTATTTTGCCATACACTATTGCAACCTATCCACTATCTATTTCCTCATCCTACTTATTAATAAAACCTAGATTTTGATTGGATAAGGCATTCCAAATTGGGACAGCAGGACGTCCAGATGGAAAACTCGCTTTTCTAACCAACTTGCATTGAGATACAACACAAGTCAGTAAAGAGGGCATCCTTTCCAAATAAAAAGGCAAAGACCCTTTTGCCTTTTGTTTCTCCCCTTCTTCCTGCCCAAAATGCAGATACAATACCTGGTGATGGGCAGCCATATTGCAACCATGAGCGTGAAAGCTTCGTGCTTAGGATAGTGGAGCAAGAAGTTAGAAAGAGGCTAAATATTTGATAACATAGCAGAGCTACAACTCCAGTCACTGACAGCTTACTTCTAGACTTCTCATTGGGTAGGATAAACAGACTCATTGTAAGCTGTGGTTTTCATTTGTCAAATGTATTCTTTCTCTGTGTATCCTTTTGACAATGCCTTTAAACTAACAAATTACATAAAATATGACTCTTCACCTTTATTCTTTTGTAAATATCAAATTGGTACCAGAATGTTGAATTGAAGTAAATGAATGATTAATGTTTGAAACTTCCCTGAAGTTTCTTGCTTCTAACAAACACCAGAAGGAAGAATTATTTGCATATTATTTATATCTTTCTAAAAATTCTTCATATTTATTTTAAGAAATGACTTAAGGTAACTATGAGCACTATTAGCCTTGTTTAAATTATTTACCCATTTGTGTGAAATGTATTTATGATTTTGCAACACTGCCTAGAAGTCTGTTCTCTTGAGATCATTACCTATTATAATCACAGAAAAGAGCTGTTCAGAAGGGCATCCTGAACATTTTGGTAAACAACACACAAAATTAAATACAAACAAAGCATCACTTTTATTATTGGAATAACACATAAAATTATCATGCTGACTCACAGCTCCCTAAATGGAAGATACCCTATTTGTTTTTTTTAATTTAAGGTGTGAGAGAATACATCATGCTCCTTAACTTATGCAAATTATGTGAATCAAAGATGTCTAGAATAATTTCAAATTGGGTGTATTTGGCAGAAAATTTTTTTAATAATAATGTTTGAAAAATTGAAATTATTTGCCATATCCTTCTGTTAATTGAAGTGTAATTGACATACATTAGTTTCAGGTGTACATCATAGTGATTGGATATTTGCACACATTGCAAAATGATTACCACAATAAGTCTAGTTACCACCTGTCACCAAAGTTAATACAATATTGTTGACTATGTTCCCCATTCCACATTACCTCACCATGACTTATTTATTTTATAAATGGAAGTTTGTAATTCTTGATGGCTTTCATCCATTTTGTCCTCCTGAACCCCATTCCCACTGGCAGTAGGCAATCTGTTCTCTGTATCTATGAGTGTAGTTTTTGTTTTGTTTTGGTTTGGTTTTTTAGATTTCATGTATAAGTGAAATCACACATTATTTGTCGTTATCTGTTTGACATTTCACTTAGCATAATACCCTCAAGATCCATCCATATGGTCACAAATGGCAAGATTTCATTCCTTTTTATGGCTGAGTAATATTCCATTACATACACACTCAATTGTGATATATAAATACATATATATATCATATACATATACACATATACATATCATACATATATATATGTGTGTGTGTGTATATATATATCACAATCTTTTTATTCATTCATCCATCAATGTATTCTTAGGTTGTTTCCATATCTTGGTGTTTATAAATAATGCTGCAATGAAAATGGAGGGCATATATCTTTTCCAAGTTATTGCTTTTATTTTCTTCAGATAAATATCCAGAAGTGGAATTACTGTATCACATGGTAGTTATATTTTTAATTTTTTGAAGAATCTTCGTAGTGTTCTCCATGGTAGCTGTGCTAATTTACACTCCTACCAACAGTGAACAAGGGTTTCCTTTTATATCCACATCCTTGTCAACACTCATTATTTCTATTTGATAATAGCCATTTTATAGGTGTAAGACAATTTGTAATTTCCTCATAATTAATTATGTAGAGCATCTTTTCACGTACCTGTTGGCCATTTTTGAGAAAAATGTCTATTCAAATCTTCTACCCATTTTTAATCAGATTACTTGTATTTTTGCTATTTAGTTGTATGAGTTCTTTATATATATTTTTAATATTAGCTCTTTATCAGGTATGTGATTTGAAGGTATTTTTACCATTCTGTAGTTGTCTTTTCATTTTGTTGATGATTTCCTTTGCTGTTCAGAAGGTTTTTGGTTTGATGTAGTCCCACTTATTTATTTTTACCTTTGTTGCTTTTGCTTTTGGTGTCAAATAAATAAATAAATAAATAAATAAAACAAAAACACATTGCCAAGACCTATGTCAAAGAGCTTACCACCTATGTGATTTTCTTCTAGGAGTTTTATGGCCTCAGATCCAACATTCAAGTCTTTAATTTTGAGTTAATTTTTGAGTCCATTTTGAGTTCATATTTGTTTAGGGTGAAAGATTCTGATCCAGTTTCATTGTTTTGCATGTGGCTGTTCAGTTTTCCCAACATCATTTATTGAGGAGACTCTCCTTTCCAATTGTATATTCTTGGCTTCTTTGTAATAAGTTAATTGACCACAGATGTGTGGGTTTATTACTGAACTCTCCATTCTGTTCCACTGATCTTGGTGTCTATTTTTATGCCAATACCATACTATTTTAATTACTATAGCTTTATAATATATTTTGAAGTCAGGGAGCATATGCCTTCAGCTTTGTTCTTTTTTCTTAAAAATTCTTTCTCTATTCAGGGTCTTTTGTGATTCCATAAAAATTTTAGGATAATTTACTCTATTTCTGTGAAAACTAACATTGGAATTTTTAAAGGAATTGCACTGAATCTGTAGATTGTTTTGAATCTGTAGTTGTTGGGTAGTAGGGATATTTTAACAATATCAATTCTTCCAATCTGTGAGCACAAAAAAAATCTTTCCATTTATTTCTGTCTTCTTTATTTCATTAATATTATTAGTTTTGATATACAGATCTTTCACCTCATTGATTAAACTTATTCCTAGGTATTTTATTCTTTTTGATGCAATTATAAACTGGATTTTTTAAAATTTATGTTTTGATAGCTTGTTATTAGTGTACAGAAATGCAACAGACTTTTGTGTGTTGATTTTATATTCTGTAACTTTAAGGAATTCATTTATTAGTTCTAACAGTTTTCCTATGTAGTCTTTAGGGTTTTCTGTATATAATTCATGCCATCCACAAATAGTGCCAGTTTTACTCTTCCTTCCCAATTTGGGTGCCTTTTATTTCTTTTTCTTGTCTAATTGCTCTGGCTAGGAGTTCCAATTCTATGTTGTATAAATGTAGCAAAAGTAGGCATGCTTCTCTTGTTTCTGATCTTAGAGGAAAAGCTTTTAGTTCTTCAGAGAAAAAGATTTGCACAGCAAAGAAAACCATCAACAAAACAAAAAAACAACCTACAAATGGGAGAAGATATTTGCAAATAATATATCCCATGAGGGGTTAATCAAAATATATAAAGAACTTATATAACTCAACACCAAAAAAAAAAAATCTGATTAAAAAATAACAGAGAACCTGAATAGACATTTTCCAAGAAGACATACAGATGGCCAACAGGCACATGAAAAGATGCTCAACACCACTCATCATCAGGAAAATGCAAATCAAAACCACATGAGATAGCACCTCACACCTGTTAGAATGGCTAAAGTGAAAATAACAAGAAATAACAAGTATTGGTGGGAATGTAGAGAAAGGAGAGCCGTCTTGCACTGTTAGTGGAAATGTAAATTGATACAGCCACTGTAGAAAACAGCGTGGAGGTTCCTCGAAGCATTAAAAATAGAAATGCCATATGATCCAATAATTCTAGTATTGGGTATTTACCCCCCAAAATAAAAACACGATTTGAAATGGTAAATGAACCCCCATGTTTATGGCAGCATTATTTACAACAACCAAGATATGCGAACAACCTCAGAATCCATTGATGGATGAATGAATAAAAAAAATTGTAAGATATATATATGTTATATGTACATATAATATTACTCAGCCATAAAAATATAATGAAATTTTGCTATTCGTGACAACACGGATGGATCCTGAGGGTATTAAGCTAAGTGAAATAAGTCAGACTGAGAAAGACAAATAGCGTATGATTCCACTCTTAAGTGAAATCTAATAAAAAATGAATAAACGAAGGGCAGAATCATACCTATTAATACAGAGAACAAACTGGTAGTTTCCAGCAGGGTTAGGGGTGGGTGGTTGGACAAAATAGGAGATGGGGAGAGAGAGATACAGGCCTCCAATTATGGGATGAGCAGGTCATGGGAATAAAAGGCACAACATGAGGAATACATTCAGTGATATTATAATAGGAACATAACAGGACAGATAGTAGCTACTCTTGTGGTAAACATAGCATACTGTATAAACTTGTCAAATCACCAAATCGTACACCTGAAACAAATGTAATTTTGTGTGTCAGCTAGACTGGAATAAAAATAAATAAAATTTAAATATTTAATTTAATGTAATTTAATATAATTTAATTTTAAACGATATGAGAATTTAACCAGAAAAGAAGATGTAAGATCATTTTTAGAATGTTTATGATGAGGAAGGAAAAAATCCAATATTGAGTTAGAAGATTGTGATTTTAGGATGGGCTGTGTTGAATTAGTGGATACCTAACATTCCTGAGCCTCAAATTTCTTATTTGGAAAACGGGGATGAGAATGATTACCTCACTGCATTATAGTCAGGATTAAAGGAGACTGTATGAAAGTAGTTTGTGAAGCACAAGGATTACAAAAATGACTCAGAGTTCTTGAGTTCTTATTATGTCAGGCACTGGAATAATCATTTCATACAGATGATCCCTTTTAATCCTCAGAACAACCCAGAGGAAAAGGCATTAACCAGGTTTTAACATCAAAGGCAGAGAGCCCAGAGGGGGCTTGGGCTGGGGGCGGGTGGGAGGAGGGGAAGGAACAAATCTCACTAAAGCATTGCCTTTCTTTCACAACCTGCTCTAACAATCGCCCTGACATTCACCTCTACCTGGGTTTATTTCACATTTGAACCAGGAGGATGACATCAAAACGTGTGGTCACCTGGTAAGACTCACACTAAGCACCTACTGCCGCGCTCTGGCAAAAAATACACATTCAAGACCTGGGGAGATTCCCTGATCTCCTTGGGAAGGAAAACGCATCCCTTAGAATTCATTTTTGAGGGTTAGGTGCTAAACTGTTAGTAATCCAAGTATATATTTTTTTTTAATTTTTTTTCAACGTTTATTTATTTTTGGGACAGAGAGAGACAGAGCATGAACGGGGGAGGGGCAGAGAGAGAGGGAGACACAGAATCGGAAACAGGCTCCAGGCTCCGAGCCATCAGCCCAGAGCCCGACGCGGGGCTCGAACTCACGGACCGGGAGATCGTGACCTGGCTGAAGTCGGACGCTTAACCGACTGCGCCACCCAGGCGCCCCAATCCAAGTATATTTTAAAGGATAGATTTCTTCACCTGCCATCACATGCAAATTTCTAAGCAAGTTAGAATGCTGTCAAACATCTTCCAGAGACTTGGGGAACTCTTGCACAGAAAGAACATATACCATAAATTAGAAAACGCTAATAGAATTCTAAATATGCCAATCAGGATGTACCCAAGCGGTGTACTTTGCCTCATATAAGTTATAGGAACTTAGGGATGTTGATTCACTACATAGAGCCTCATTTTTTTCACGTGTAAAATGGAAGTATAAACATGTCACTCGAGTGTTACTGTGCCAGTTAAATGAGATGATATGTATGAATCAAAGCATAGTGTGCTGCTCTGGGAAAGTACTGAGAATGGTAATTTTTTTCTTTTTACTAATTTGTTAAGTTCTTTAATATTAAATGTTCATACTTGCTACTGAGAGTAAGTTCATGATATAACTTTAATACCAGAATATTAGCCCTTCAATAACGGTCTTTGCAGCATGAGTTGTCATTCAGTCCAAACCAAAATTAACAAAAATGCCGAATACTAGAATAAGTTTCCTTAAAAATTAGTTTTCTGGGGACTATGTGATGTGTCTTATGGTTTGGTATCAACTCCCAAAATAGAGATATTACATGTGATCTCCTTTCCCAGAAAATCCCAGCAAAACCAACCATTTAATCCTAAATAGTAAATGTATGCATTCAGTACATTTACATAAGTTCTAATCACATGGAATCATTAAGCCTCCATGCTCTCTTATTCTATGTGTAGATTTTGTTTCAGTTCTCAAGAAGGATTACTTCAAAATCATCTGAGGATTCATTTCCTCATTTTCTTGAATCAATATATGCCAAAGGAGTTTCTCTCTTTACCAGAAAATTTGCATAATATATTATTCTTCTAATTTAGTGCCTGTGGGGAAATATCTTAAAAATTTAATATAATTGTTCTAAGGAAAAGACATTTCATGTTCATTACTCTTGCTTTCCTGTGGGTAATTTTAAGAGTGGAATTAGTCCCTTACTTAAGCTCTGAGATTTATTTACTCTCTCTTAAAGAGGGAGATGACTACTAATTGAAAATTAAAATTGCAACCTAGTGACTCACTCAACTACTTAGTAGTATCTGCAGTGTTCATTTTGAAACTTCCCTCCTCCATTGACAGAGTGAATTATAATCATATCTGTGTTATTATATTTTTAGTAGTTGTACTCATGGCTGTTTCCCCAACTTAGATTGCAAACACTTAGAGCATGGGCCATTTAGTTGATCTTGGGAACATCCACCTCTGCTCCAGGTCATCTGTAATAGCAGATCCCCTCACACACTTAAAGCAGGTGAATGAACTTCATGATATGTAAATTATGCCCCAATGAAGCCATTTGAAAGCAAGTGTTCAGTTTAATTCAGCTGTTCTCCAAAGTATGTTCCCTGGTGTTGTCTGGATGGAATGAGTGTAGTGATGTGTCACCTAGTGAGTCCCTGGTCTGTGACGGGGAGGTATTGTCTAGACTACTAGGAATCTCCTCCACAGAAATCTCTTCACAGACAGCACAGCATACAACAAGTGTTAGGGTTTTTCCTATTTACAAAAGTATTTATTATTAATGCATTCTATATCTGCCTTTAACCTTGGTGGGGGGGATGAGAAAGAAAGTGAGCTTTGATCAGATAAAATTCTATTATGCTAAAATATTACCATTACGGAGAGTGTTATTTTGACTTTAATTACAAGAATACATCATTTTATCATCCTTTTGTAACCATAGTAAGAAATCCATACAGCAAAAAAATAAATAAATAAATAAAAATAAAAAATTCAAGTGGAAGAGTTTACAATCTATGGAGTAAATCTAATATGTTTAAATATCCAGCTCTTCTGAGGAAACCAAATTTACTGCCAAACAGAAAATTTGCTTTTTCTTGTTTTATCCAATTTAGGTGATATCTACCAACGCTCCATTATGAAAGATGAGGGATTAGTTTATTTATAGCAGCCCCACCCCACTAGCCTCGTTGCGTTCCTCTGAAGCTCAGGGTGGTGATGGTGGTGGAGAGTGGATGATCTTAGCTCCCACTTCAGATGACTTACCGTATTCTTGTGGCTCCACTGACTGCAACTTTCCTGGTCATATTCTGTGTCTTTACTCCATACCACGGGAGTTGAGGAATACTGAATGAACATCTAATTGGTAAAATTAGGAAGAATAAACTTAGCATGGTTCTCTCCTGATGCTTTGCTTCTGTTTCTGGACTGCTCCAGAAGTTCTCTGCTGTTCTCTACTGTGAGGAAGGACCTGCCCCAGCCCTACACTGCAGGATGGTTAGTCTGTCCATCACTCAGGTTCGCTTAGCAAGCCTATTTAGACTATCCATTTTGTACCAGGAACCAAAGTGGCATTTTTCCTTCTCCCTGCCACTCCTTATTTTTTTCTTCAGTCACTTAGGAACCCGGGTAAGGATGAAGAGTGTTATTGATCAAGCCCCCTTGAAAACAACAAGTAATGCTATAATTTTTATTTTTCATTTTGGTAAATTTTCTGAATTAAAAAATACATTAACCCTTTATTTAATTCTGAGATTTTAATTAATTACTTGCCCCTTTCTATTGAGCCCTCACCTATACATCCCCTTTACCTTCTTACCTTCCATCAGGAAACATCATTATATAAGAATTATTAACACTAAGGTTTGGTTCTATAACCGTAATTAAATCTTCATGCCTTGTCTATAGAGGTGTTCTGAGAGTTGAACACTAACAGCCATTACAACATAATGACTACATAAATATTCAGTGGAGAGCCAACTAATATGCAAAGATTCTATTTCCTTCACTGTAGGTCCAATATCATCACCCCTGTACTACTAATCAATGTGTAATGATCCTAAGCATTCAGGTCAAATGGACTCTCCATAATTATACTTTACTATTTGCTCAAAACCATGCCTTATGTAGTTTATCCCACATTTGGACAATGACTTTCTCAGACACATTTAGCTGTTATTTTTCCTGGACTTTCTATTTGTCTCATTTCTTATTTTTGAGAGAAGCAGCATATGCTTTCTTCACTGTGTCACCACTATCATCCAGCTCATTTGTCATTGTGTTTATTGCTTGGATTCCCCATTCATCTTTTTGAGGGCACCCTTGAAGCTTACTTCATTCCAGTTCCAATTTGGCATTGATTTCTTTCTGGACCTGTTCCCCACCTGTTAAGCTGGGATTGCTTTCTACTGAATTCCTGGGTTAGTTCAGCTGGTTTGAGTATCCTGTAATTCTCTGCCACCTGAGGACAAATTCTCAGGCATTTGTTCAGCACCTATGTGTTTGTCAAATTCAAAGCAAATCAAAAATTTATCCTGCATCAAAAGAATTTACAAGCTAGGACTTGGACACACATATAAATAATCACAATGTAAAATGAAAACTGCACTGGGAGAGTAAAGTAGTAAAAGAAATGGAGATATACCGTGAGAGAAAAGAATAAAAATGAATCAGATGGGAAGACATGGAGGAGAGAGGGGGCACAGTTGGAGATGGCCAAGGGAGGTCAGAGAAAGGAAGAGGATGTACCATGTGAAGTAATAACAACGCAAAAACATGGACACGCTTGTAGAAAAAATGGTAATCCAAATTGTGGAACTTTTTTTTTTTCTTGAAGTATAGTTGACACACAATGTTACATTAGTTTCAGGTGTACATCATAGGGATTCAACAGGTCCGTATGATATGGTACGTTCACCAAAAATGCAGCTGGATCTGTCGCTATACAATGCTATTACAATAACATTGACTATATTTTCCATGCTATAACTTTCATCCTCATGACTTATTCATTTCATAACTGGAAACCTGTATCTCCCACTCCCCTTCACCCATTTTCCCCATTTCTCACCCCTCCTCTCTGGCAACCATCAATCTTTTCTCTGTATTTATGGGTCTGCTTCAGAGATTATTTTCTCAACTGGAAATTACCAAACATTTCCACTTGCATTCCACAGCCTTTTCCATTGGTTGAGCAGTGTCTTTACTTTGGTAGTCATGAACCCAGTGAAAAATCAGGGGTTTTACTACTGTGGAAGAATAGTTATATAGGGATGAATAGTATTCTCTGCACACAGTAGTATAGAGAATTATCAAAAACATTCTAACTTTTCATTATCTCTGGAAAAATTATTAGCTACTTGATTCCCTTAGGCATTGAAAAACCTGTTAATATAGTTTCTCAAGGCTTATTCTGACTGAGGTTTATATAATGTATACTCTTATTCAAATTACTGAATTCCTTTTCATTTCAGACATATCTCTGGCTACCCAATAACTCATGCTATCATGAATGAGAAGGTATGTATGCCTGTAATTTCAATGTTGTATCCAGTTCACAATCTTTGTTCTCACACGTCTCATCCAGTAACAGTTTCTTCTTATTTTTGGCAACTGGTCTGTTCCAGGCTACAGAAACAACCTGTGGGGACCAAAGAAGTTCCCAGGTGCATACTGGTGCTAAATATATCACTGACATCCATGAGTGTCTGTACCATTTTCTCCCTCAATAGTCCAAGGTACAAAACTATGGATAATTTAGTTACCTGTGATTTGCCCAGTCCCACACATAGTTAATAGCAAACAAAGACCTAGAACCCAAGTTGAATAATTTTCATTGTTTGTTACTAATATTCCAAGACAATAAGGAATGCAATTTTCGCAATCGTACATAAGGGAAATGCAATATATTTGTAAATGTTTTACGCTCTTCCCAAAAACTCTCATGAAAGAAAAACACATACCAAAGCAGAGTGAGAGCATATTCCTACCTCTTAAGTTTGTAAGTATAGCTATCACCAATTCCATTTGTCCTCTTTTGTCAGGCCACCTCAAAACTATTTGTTCTTCATTGCATCTCAGAGGGAGCAAATAGCATGCTGAAAGTTACACATCTAATAGGCAGCAAGGTTGTAATTGCAAATTTGTGTTTTCTTAATTAAAAAACACATTTTTCACTACAAGGAGACCTGGATTTTTCCCCCCTGTTTTCTTTAGTATATAGAAATTAAGAGTATTGTCATTGATTTCAGGCATACTTAATTAATTAATTAAATTCCATCTTATTTACATTTAACTAAATTAGATGCCAAGGTATTGGGTTCAGGTTTGTATTTTTAAAAAAATACTGCTCGGGGCGCCTGGGTGGCGCAGTCGGTTAAGCGTCCGACTTCAGCCAGGTCACGATCTCGCGGTCCGGGAGTTCGAGCCCCGCGTCAGGCTCTGGGCTGATGGCTCAGAGCCTGGAGCCTGTTTCTGATTCTGTGTCTCCCTCTCTCTCTGCCCCTCCCCCGTTCATGCTCTGTCTCTCTCTGTCCCAAAAATAAATAAACGTTGAAAAAAAAAAAAATACTGCTCTTGTCACTTACTTATTCTTAATGTAGTTTACATCACAGAATATTTAAAAATGGGCAATATCTTATCAAAAATTGGAATGCACATGACATGATACGCACATGTCCTAATCTATAACTGCTCTCAATTACAAAAAAGAAAGGGAATTAAGGGGACTGAATTATTCTGTCTATCTGACTGTGTGTCCCTGAGTGACTCCTAATTTTCTATATCATTGCACTTGGCAATGTTAGCAAGGAAGGATTAATACATTTTAATCCTCTAAGATTTAGTCCTATTTTTCTTCTTGTTCTTGTGGTTTGACTGTATTTTTTCAGTCTTCAATACTTTCTTTTGCCTTTGGTTAATTTAAACAAACCATGTATTCACAGAGCCTATACGTCTTTTCAGAGACTTTTTAAATCTCTTAATGCTATTCTTTTAAGATGTATTTTGACATGATGATAGTTTCTATGCTTATCTTTCCCTTCAATTGTATTTGCTTCTACACTAATCTGGTGAAGTGCAATTTGATCATGTTTTCTGATATAAAGTTGAAGGGGAAAGAGATATAAGAGAAGTCATATAAGACCTTTTAGTAATCTTTATGATTCCAGAATCATTTAAACAGATCAGTCAGGAAAAATATATTCAGTTCAATATTTATGTTACATTATGGCTCTATGAGAACTTCTAAAACAAGAAAATGTCATTTTTTAATCCAAAACTCTCAATTTTTTTTCTCATAGATAATTTTCGATTTATTTTAATTGCAGTTCTACAGTTTTATTATTTTCATAGACATTTTAGGAACACTGTAAAACACACTTACATTCCTGACTTCATTTTACAAGTGTAATTACTGAGACTTAGGTTCTGTGAATGGCCAAAGTCCCATAAATAATAAATAGTAAACAAGGCCCTAAAATCAATGACAAACAAGGACCCAGAGAGCCCAATTCCCATTTATAGACTTTCTTTATAGTTTCTGACCTCCTTGTGTACATTAAGGCAAAAGGAAATGCTAAGATTGCTGAATACAGAGTACCTTCCCGGTCTAAATAATTCTTAGATAGACCTGGAGAGAATTTAAGCAGTTCAGATCCTATCCACTCTCCCTACTTCCAACCACCACCATTTCAAAGGCATCTACTTCCTTTGAATCTCTGGGAGTAAGACTTAAAAATTAGTAACTTCACAAACCTATCTAGATGATTACAAAACAGCTGTAACTATCCTAGAAAACCATCTCCACCCACAGAATCATTGTCAAGATGAACAGTCCTATAGCATTACCTGCAATATACTAGCCATCCTTCCCAATCCCACATCCCAAGGCCAGGGGTCACATTTCTTTTTTTTTTTCTTTTTTTTTTTTTTTTAATTTTTTTCAACGTTTTTTATTTATTTTTGGGACAGAGAGAGACAGAGCATGAACGGGGGAGGGGCAGAGAGAGAGGGAGACACAGAATCGGAAACAGGCTCCAGGCTCCGAGCCATCAGCCCAGAGCCCGACGCGGGGCTCGAACTCACGGACTGCGAGATCGTGACCTGGCTGAAGTCGGACGCCCAACCGACTGCGCCACCCAGGCGCCCCATAGGGGTCACATTTCTAAGTGCTCACACAAGATCAGGTGAAGGAACATGTGAATACATTTATGAGTTGTTTAAAATGGGGCCAACAGGAAAGTTTCAATAACAAACAGCCCTGCTAAGCTGTATGTTACTGATTTCCAAGATAGCCTTGAATCAAGATTTTTGTGTTTAAAAATCCTGATTTTTAACATTGGTCAAAATTTCAACGGCATGAATGACTAATTATATGTCTTTATGGATATAGAATCCCATCAACTGCAGCTTATGATATATGCTTTTAATCTGAGAGACACCATCTTCTTTCTGATTTTGTTTGGACCTGAACCATGTCTTCAGTTGCTCTAAACCTGAGTTAGTCTAAGTGATCCCAAAGCACACCCTATGTAGCCAGGGTACTGGGTTCTAACTGATGAATTTAGAGTTCTGTGGAGGAGGGATCTGCTTGATTTATACATAATCATGGTAATATTTTGTTTATGCCAGATCTGAAATTGACAGTTTGGTATACATTCATTAAGACCAAGTGAACCCCATGTGAAAGACTTATTAATAGCAAAGCCTCAAAAAGAGGCATAATTAATCCACACTAGTGTTTCTGAATTGTTTTATTCTGAAATAAGGTATATTAGTTTGGTTGAACACGTTGTCTTGGAGATTTTTTTTCCCCCTTTCAAATGCATAAGAAAATTTGATGTTGGCTCAGTAATAGCACAGATACTTAGAAAGTTCAGTTTTTATTATTCCTTTTGTGAGATGGAAATGAGAGATCCCCAATCCAAAAAATGGACATCATTCTTTTTCCGTCAAGTATGAGCTAGTTGATAAAGTGAAGAATGACAGATCAACACACAAAAAATCAGTCTCTTTTCTAAATTTGTCAGAGGTCGAGCTAAAATATCTCCCTCTGCTAGTTGACGGATGTCAGCACAAATGGAGTTTTAAACAAAATCAGAGCCCCAAAACTCATTGCCACTATGTACCATGGGTTCAGCAATATGTATGTCTCCAAAGATATTACAAAACAGGTTTTGGGGGTAAACTAGTCTCTAACTTAGATACACACTGCTCTCTACACTAATAAAGACAAAGACACAGTAGCAGATGGCAAACCCCAATACAAATAGCTCAGTCTGTCCTGGTCTTCATAATACTCCCAAACACTGATGAAAGTAAGATCATATCTTTCTGCGTTATTCAGACAAAAAAAAGCAAAAGACATTTTTAAATGAGGTTAAATATTTTAATTTTTCAAATTTCCACTTGATTTTCTTTCTCAACAGCTAGTATACAAATTTCCTAAGTTTTTGTTTTTATTTGTTATGGAATCCTCTAAAGTCCCTAGCCTACAGCAGAAGTTACAACAAATATTTGCGGGCTAATCAGTTATTAGAAATGAAAGAAATGCCTCTAACTTAAAACTAATATAGGCCCTAAAGCAATATGCTTTTTGATTCACTTCTAAAGCTTTTCAACATATGCATGCAAGATCTTTTTAGAAATTTGTCCAATGCAGCAAAACTAGAAGGACACTGTCCTTGCTAAGTTAATGATATTTGTAACTAAAATAAAGAACAGAATATTATAAAATCATGGCCGCATGCAGACCCTCTATTGAAAATAATTAATATGTATTTTAGGCTAGCAAGAATCCAGCACTTATAATTTAACCATGGATTTTATTCCATGTGTCTTTCCTGAAGTGGGCAATGAATTTTACTTCAAATATTTATAAGTTTTCAAGTGGTTATATCCTCAAGCACAAGGTCTGAAAAAAGAATACAACAAGCAAAAATGGTCAAAATTTAGAAGATAAAATGAAAGCTGCAGGGGATAAAAACATCAAAAGTAGGAAAGGTAAGTGGCTTATGGTTGAACCATGAAAGAAAAAGAACTTTTAAGAAGTGCATTACACAGAGGCCACCATAACGATTAGCTGGATGTCAGAGTCAAGGGGGAATAACAAACACGTCCACTAGTACAGTCCTCATGTGAGGCATAAAATCCTTCTCCAACAGCTTCTATGTAATTACCTACATTAATACATAAACACAATTTTACAAACATCACAATTTCTTGAGGTCCCATTCCATGTTGACAGCTTAGAATATGAGAAAAATCTTAATTATAATGAATTAATATTTGCTTCTTTGAAATTACTACCTATCGGTCTTTGTTATGTCTTTGACAATCACACAGGCATAGTTTTCCTCCCACACATGGCAACTCCTCAAATATTGAAAGCTTGATACCACATCCATTACTAATTCTGGTCATTAGTCTATTCTACCTTCAGAACACACTATCTCACAGAAATAAAATGACCCAAGGAAAGTTTGGCGGGACTTCTGGGAAAGAACCTCCTTGTCTTGGAAGACTACCAAGAAATGACTCCCACCAACTAGATGTGAAAGAGAAATGTTATAACCTAGGACTTATTGGAAACCATCTTGCAACTCGGCATGAAGAACCTATCTGAGGAAGAAAAGTCAAGAAATAAGAAGCTATCCTGGCACCCCTGTAGTTCTGCGTACTCATCATGCACTCTTCCCAAAACACACACACGTATTCACACAATAATTTGTCATGTCATTGCACCCATCTGCAATACTCTTCTCTCCTCTTCCCAGAATTTACTTCTATCCTGCAATGTCTCAGTTCTAGTATGGCTTCTCCAGAAAAACTTTTCCTAACCTCCCTGACCAGGTCAAATCAGCACATTATCCTCCTTGTTGCCATGTGTGTGAGGAAAACTGTTCCTGTGTGATTGTCAAAGACATAACAAAGGCCAATAGGTAGTAATTTCAAAGAAACAAATTTTGACTCATTACAATAAAGATTCCTCCCTTACCAGGCCTATTTCCTATCTTCCCTGACCAGGTCAAATGGGCACACCTACTTTGTGTGTTTATCACAATAGCAATATTACATTTCTTTGTATGATGATTTGATGATTATCTTCTCCACTAGAATGTAAGCTCTTTGAGGTTGAATATTTTATCCATCTTCTATATTACAGTACCCTCAGGGCTTATCAGTACATACTTTTTGAATAAATAATGAATGACTGACACGTTAAAGACCACATGTCAAGGGAGATTTCCATATGGATGATGAGCTCATCCAGGATGGTGGCAACATGCAACTTGGTGGTACAGTTTGTTCTGAGCCATGTTCTCCCATCAATCAAAAGAAGTTGACAGATGGTATCTAATGAAGGCACAGAAGCAAGTCAGAGGTTTTGAGTGCCAAATGCCATAAGACTCAAGGGAAGAGGGGTTTTAAATGAATGAAAGACTAATGGTTTAGAAATAGAATTAGGAAGTAAGGAGGCCTCTCCTCTCCAGACTCCATCTTCTTGGGGAAATGGTATTCCCTGACTGCTAGTTTAAGGCTGGAATATCTGGTGAGCATTCAAGGAATAGATTGATAATACAGGGGAATTTACTTCAGAGGGTGCACAAATTAGAAGGTGGAGGGAGAGACGGATGCAGGGGTTATATGGAATCTTAAAAAGGAAGCATAAGGGGCTATGAGGAATGAGATGGAAATCACCTGAAAACTCAGAAAATGAAGTGACATTGTACACCATGAAGCTAATTCAGAGTAGAATCCATACTAAAATGCATGTCGTCTGCCTTCTTAGTCACCACCCCCCCTTTTTGGCTAACTATATAGCAAAGCTGGTGATAGAAAAACAGTGGTCTCAAAAATTAAGCTAATAATCACCTTGTCGTGGTGGTTGGTTTTTAATGTGAGATTAGAACAAAATCCAAAATACATGTAAGTGTTGCAGTTATATATCATAGCTGCAAATATTGCTTTCTCTCTGGTAATCTAAACTTTTAAACTCTTCCAACTTTCTACCATAGCCTCAATAAATACCAACTGAACATGAATAAATTAACAGAAAGTAATTGAAAATGTCAACATTTCCAGAAGCTGATAGTCAGGCTAATGATGCCAATTAAGAAAAATGATCTTGAAAATAAGACAGTTGCCCTAATACATAGTCAGAGTATAACTCATGAAGCCTCGGGGCCCCAGAATAGAGAGAGAGGGGTTGGTACGATTAAGCAAATGTTTGATGAGTACAGCCAGGGACACATGTATTACCATAGATAGAGTATAATGTGCTAGGACTAGAAAAGAAACGTATATAAAGTATTAACAGAACATAGAAAAAAGAGCTGCAAACTTTCACTAATGAGATAGGTGAAGAATTTATTCATTCATTCTACAGATATTTACTAAGTGCCCATGAGGTACCAGGTACTGTTCATGGGCACTGGGGATACAATGGTGAGCAGCACAGTAGAACATTTCTGCCCTTTTAGCTGACATTCTAGTAGGGAGAAATAGAAAATATATATAATATGTCAAGTGGCAACAAGTGCTGTGTAAAATAAAAAATTTGAGTAAGGAAATAAAAAACAGTATGGTTAAAGACCCCCTTGATAAGGTAATATTTAAGTAGGCTCTGATATTTGACTTGGTTTTAAAAGGATATATATATAGAGAGAGGAAGTCATCAGAAAAAGAAGCAGAGAAGTAATTTCTAAATGTAGAAAATAAGGAATGAAAAGTCCCAGAGACACAAAAGAAATAAGTTTTGTTTCTTTGATTGTTTGCTTGCTTGTTTGTCTTACCACCTAATGCCCATTCTTTCTTCTGATGATACCTGAAATTCCTTTAGAAAAACCTTTCTTCCCATTCTTCACCCATGTATGTCAGACTAGAAATGGAACATGTACCCTAAGCCTGACCAATTAAAGGTTCCTATTTCCGTATAGTAATAAGTAAATAACTCAAAATTATCCAATCATGGTATTTCCCTGGACTTGTGTAAAAATTATCAAAAAGAGATAGTCTCCTTTCTTCAGTGGGATTGCCAGTACTATGATAATGTGAGCCTAGAACTCCCGGAAGCCATTATGCAGAGCCTGGGTATGAAAACAATATAACACAAACAGAGCCAAAGACAAAGAAAAGTAGAAAGCTGGTCTTTATTTTGAACTCTTAGATAAAACCCTGTCTGAAGCTGACCTTAGTCAGGTACTTATAAGCTACATGAGTCAATAAATTTCTCTTTGGCATTGAACTTGATATTCTATCACTTGCCAGCCAAAAAGTCTTTTTTATAAAGAATATATCATGTTCAAGGAAAGAACTATCAGATATTATATTATAAATTATAGTGGTACTTGGCAAGTGTCCCAAAAAGACTTCTACAAACTATATTCCAAAGCCACAGTAATCAAAACAGCCTAATACAGCCATAAACCCAGAACAATAAATTAATGGAACAGAATACATAGCCCAGAAATACTCACACATATATTGTGAATTAATTTATGACAAAGGAAGTAAAAATATACAATGACAAAAGGATAGTTAATTTTCAACTAATTGATGTTAGGAAAACTGGACATCCAAATGCAAAAGAATGAAAACAAACCACTATTTTATCCCATATGCAAAAATCAACTCAAAATTAATTAAAGAAATGAACATAAGACCTGAAACCATAAAACTTCAAGAAGAAAGCATAGGGGGTAACCTTCTTGATATAAACCTTGGCAATGATTATTTTAATTTGACACCAAGAGAAAAGACTAGAAAAGCTAAAAATAGATAAACAATCAAGTAGGCAAATAAGTGGGACTATATCAAACTAAAAAGGTTTTTGCACAGCAAAGGAAACCGTCAACAAAATGAAGACATCATGTAGAATGGGAAAAAAATATTTGCAAACCCGACATCTGATAAGGAGTTAATCTCCAAAATATATAAAGAACTCATACAACTCATTTTCCAAAACAAGCAAACAAGCAACCCTGACTAAAAATAGGCAGAGTAACTATATATACACTTCTACAAAGACATACGATAGCAAAGGTACACGGAAAAGGTGCTCAACATCACTAATCATCAGGGAAATGAAAATCAAAATCACACTTGTTAGAATGGCTATCATCAAAAAGACAAGAGACGTCAAGTGTTGGCAAAAATACAGACAAAAGGGAACCCTTGTGCACTGTTGGTAGGAATGTAAATTGGTACATCCACTATGGAAAACAGTATGGAAGTTCCTCAAAATGGTAAAACTGTAACTATCGTATGATCCGGCAATCTTACTTCTGGGTATGTATCTAAAGGAAATGAAAACAGGATATCAAAGAGATACCTACATCATCATGTTTATTGCAACATTATTCAAAATAGCCAAGATATGGAAGTAAGGTAAGTGTCAGTCAAACAGATGAATGGATAAAGAAGTTGTGGAATACACACACACACACACACACACACACACACACACACACACACACACTGGAATATTATTCAGCCCTGAAAAAGAAGGAAATCCTGTCATTTGCAACAACATAGATAGACCTAGAGAGCATTATGCTAAGTGAAATAAGTCAAACATAGAAACACAAATAATGCATGGTATCAATTGTATGTGGAAACTAAAAAGTCAAATTCAGGAGCAGGCAGTAGAAAAGTGGTTGCCAAGGGATGTGGAGTGAGGGACGCAGGGGAATGCGTTAAGAAAAAAAAAAAAAAGACTTCTAGGAAAACTTTATTCTTGCCATTCAGAAGTGCTGAGATCACGGGGGAGGCAGTTTCAAAAAATAGAATTAAATGTTTTGAGGTGTTTTAAAATGCCCACACAGAATTCTGGAGAAGTCACCTTCTCTGGATTACTTACTCATAAAAATGTACACATGTGTTAAGCACAGTAGGTACTGTGGTGAGCAGCATTCTGTGGGTACAAAAATAGATTTAACATTTATATATTGTTAAAGAGAACCAGAGCTGAACAGTAGTTAAAGCAGTAAAAAAAAAAAAAAAAAAGAAAAGAAAGAAAAGAAAAGAAAGGAAAGGAAAGAAAGAAAAAAAACAGATTAGGAGAAAAGACACCTCAGTATAGAACCGAGCCCAGTTCTAAATACAAGGAAAAATAAGGATTTACAGCCAAGGAAAAGAGTGAGAGGTCAGCGGATAAAAAATTACCAAGAGGAGACATCAAGAACAGGGGAAATACTTGCTAAACAGGATTCTTGCTAAAGGCAGGCCAGGGTAACTAGGTTAGCTAGTATGGCTGTGTTTATATAACATGAGAGCTGGGGGAACACTTGTCACAGTAAAAATGACTGCACTTTAGAATCTTGAAAAACTGTCTATTGTTTTGAACTCAGCTAAACCCATACTTCTCCCTTTTTGCTACAGACTTATAACACTGTCACTGAACTGTAATCTACATAAAGTTAGTAATGCATTGCACCCTACACTACACATCCACCAGTCTGCCTAAATGGCTCTTGGGTAATGCCTTGTTTAAAGTGTGGTCCAAGTGCACCCGCATCAGAGTCACCCAGCAGACTCGTGAAACCAGAAAGCTGGGCCGTATAAACCATGCATCAAGAATATGCATTTTAGAAGAATTCAAGCCTACTCTTATGCACACTGAAGGTGAGAACTATTCAGTTATGGAGTAAATATTGGTTACATTTTAGATAAAACACGGAGACTAAAATTTATTGACACCTACTGTGTTCTTTATATGCTGTATATACCTGTCTCATTTAATAATCAAAACAGAACGCTGAAACAAATATTTTCCCTATTTCACAGATGCTAAGATTAATCATGCACTCAAATCCACATGTCTGGGAAATGTCCACACTGAGAGAGAATCTGACACTAAAACCCATGACCTGTCCTAACTTCGCCAGGCTAGCTCCTTCTCCTGGCTCTTATTTCTTGAATTATTCCATGAGAATCTTCTATCCATAAAAACACTTGCTAAAATGTTGACAGTACTACTTTTGATTGGAAATACCAAACTACATACAACTGTATTGATTCCTAACCTCAAGAAAATGTCAGAAATGTTTCCCAGATTACCATTCCTTTATAAAAGCTAGCTAATATTATATATCTTCGGCCCATACCAGTCTCTCTCCCTGTGATTTCTGGAAGTCCTAAATCTCAATATCTGAGTCAGCTGACCATGTCCACCCTTGCCTTATTCTGACAGGTGGACTAAAAGACATTACAGTAAAGAATATCTAATTTCTTCAACATCTAATTTTACCCACATCCTTTTACCACTTGAAGAAAGTATCCTGTCTTGGCTCTTTAATGTGTTGAATTAAGTAACCATTCTAATGATAATAAGCCTTTTATTATGAATCTAGCTTTTCTAGTACTGAACCAGACACAAAGGACTCCTGAGAAACCTCACTCTCCAGATGGCCTGAGAAACATTAAATAATTACAGTACAATGGATTACATATGCATATATATGAAAAGGTGTGTGCAAGAGGATGAATTGGTCCAGGGAAGTGAATGAATGAATACTTCACAGAGTTTTGTGCCAAGAGATCACAGAGCTGGGAAACAAAGTCCATCACAAGAATAGCATTATTCAGAGACCTGTAGCTCTACCGTGCTTGCCCCTTAAATACCTGCCCGGGTCTTTTCCATCTTTTTCACTCAGCTCATCAGGGACCCAGATAAATGACTTCATTTGCTGACTTTTTGGGGACCAAGAGGCAAACTCAACATTTTTTGCTTAGTTTATTGAATCAGTACCATGAGTTACGCAGATTTTAAAGACTAGTCCCATAGTAAGCACTAAATCCGTCTAACTCCTTCCATATCCTGAAATGACACCAGAAAACTTTGAAACAGAATGGGAGAAGAACTTCTTATGAGGAAACAGGAAAATATTTGATAAATACTTGGGAATTTCCTAATAAAACTTTGAGAAAAAAATCTAAAGTGCTAAGCCCAGAAACAGGAACATAAAAGTATATGATCTCTTGAGGGTTTATTAATCCATAAAGGAAGCTATGGACTTTATGTGAAACTGCCTTTGTTAAAAAGAACATTAGGGTAAGGACTCAAACATTTTTGGGTCAGTATGCTTAGTTTACTCTGGACATTTACCCATTATCTCCGAATTACCATATTTCCATTTTGTATGGATACTCACTCCTATTCTTTCAACTACAATTGTAATTGCCTCCTCAAGACAGTATTTCCTGAATAAATACTGATGTTACTATTTAAATTAGAAAATGTTCTCAGTTTTAGCACTTCAACATGTTAATTTGTGGCTACATCACAAAACGAAATTGCTATCTCCATAACTTATAAATACTTGCACTACTATTCCATAAAACAATGGAAAATGATTTCAAGTAAGTTAGAGCAGAAAATGGAAAAATATGTATTCAAAAGTTAATAATTCATCAGACAATCCATTCACCCTTGTTTCTGAAAGACTGTTGTTATAGCATATTACAAATTCAGAAACATTAAACTTCAATCTTGAAAAAGCATGTTTATTGGGGTGCCTGGGTAGCTCAGTCAGTTAAGCATCCCACTCTTGGTTTCGGCTCGGGTCATGAACTCACAGTTCGTGAGTTCCAGCCCCGCATTGGGCTCTACGCTGGCATTGCAGAGCCTGCTTGAGATTCTCTCTTTTTCTCTCTCTCTCTGCCCCTCTCCTGCACTCTCTCAAAATAAATACTTAAAAAAAAAGAAAAAGCATATTTATTTATAAAATATCTGACCATCAAGATTCACATTATATTTCTCCCATTTTTCCCATTAATATAACCTTAATGATATAAATAAGTGAGGAACTAGACATTGAGACCCATCTTCAGGAAAGCTATGAGTCCAGGACATAGTCTTAAACAACTGAAATCTAATCTGTAAAAACATAGTGAGATAGGATGCAACAGTAATGATGCATATTTCTTAGTTCACATGTCTGTTTCATTTCAGTTTTCTCCTCATGACATCCTAAAAGATGTTGGGAATCCACATGTCAGTCATCCAAAGTCCCACCCTCTCTGTTTTTCGCTATGCTAGACACTGTGAACTTCTCCTTCATGCCATTCCATTAAGTCATTCTTTACATCCTAGAACTTATCATCAACCAGGGTTACTATGCACCTTAAATACTAGCACTCCAGCCCCTCGGGCTCAGGCCATGCATGGTCATTTTCCCATCCGTGTACCCCCTATTTTTACTATGGCCACATAGAAATCTCAAGTCCCTTGATTCCACATTTGTTTTCAAATCAAAGAGCCCCTGTCTGACTCTACTTCTCTCCGAAAACGTCATTTCAACAACTCCCTGGACAACACCCTCAACCTGCTCACTCATTTTCCCTTCTCATGCAGAAGCCCTGGAAATCTCAAGCATTTTCCAATTTACAAAGCCTCAACTTAGGGCAGTATTTCTGGAAAATAATCGGGTCATCAGTGAAGAGTTGCCTATTGTGGTACTTTACAGATTCCTTTCAAATCAGATTGCTTTTCAGTTAACCAAAACATCTGAATCAGTTAATATCTGTTGGTGGCAACAGGAGTCAGTGTCAACATATTCAACAACTAGCCAATTGAAACAGATCAGATAAAAAAAAATATATTGGCTGTTAAAACCAGCCGATAGCAATTCTAATAGCAAGCAATAGGAAACAACTCCAGAAAAAGAGGAGAGGGAAGAGAAAAAAAAAAATAAAATTAAGAGAAAATAAGGTAGCTCACAGCCAAGAAAACAAAACAAGTATTGAATGAGAAAGCCTTTGGAGAACCAGAACAAGGGCAGGTGTAGGAGTCATACCAGCAAAAGATCAAACTTCTCTCTGGGAACTGCCATAAGATGACTTCATTCTAACTGCTTTCTGCCTCTGTATATCATCTCTCAAGATTAAATTTTCCCAGGGCATATACCATATACCATGAACTACTCACTACAGCCAGCAAGATGGATTTCTGTGATTGACTCAGTCTAGGACATAACTCCACCGATGCAGCCAGGCAGGCTGGCTTCCCAGAAAGAAAAGGGATGGGCAGACAAAAGCAAGAACCAGTATAGCATCCTTTGCCATCACTGAAAATTTCTTCTTCTGTTGACTTAAGGAACCTTCATATTATAAAGAGAGAGAATACTTTTTTGCTTTAGTCATAGAGTTCAAGTAAAACGCCAACCAAATTCCTTTAAATTCTCCTTCGATTACTTTTAGAGATATCACTTTCTCCCGGTTTTTCTTCCCGGTTCTCTGGCCTTCCCATTCAGCTTGGGATGGAAATATTGGTACTTTCCAGTGCTCTGTCCTTATTCCTCTTTTATTATTACTCTACAACCTCTCCTGACCATCCCATCCACACGTGTGGCTGCAGCTTCCACACGTGTGCTGGCTGACCCTTCCCGCCATGGCACAGACTGACCCCGAGAGTTTCAGACTCATCAACCCAGCGACCTACATGGCCATTCCCCTTGTTGTAACAGGGGAAATCTTCCACACACAAAAAGCTTTAAATTAAATGTCTCCAAATAAAATCCATCATCTCTGTCCCCCCCCCCCCCCCCCATGTCATTCTGTCTTCCCCTATGTCATTCTGGCCTCCTGCGTGGCATCACCATGTGCTAGGAAATCCAGTTCTGAAATCTTGGAATCTCCCTGGACTCAAGCTTTCTCCCAACCTTCCATCCGTAATCCACCAGTGGGTCACGGCAGTTCTCATTTCTCTTGCCCCAGTAAAAGCCTTCATCACTTCTCTTAACACAATTTCCTGCTCATGCCTTAACCACCTCAACATAGCTTTCAGAAGGCTGCTAGAATAAACTGAAATGTTCATCTGTTCATGTCCCTTTAAAAGTTGCCTGTGGAATAACATCCAAACATAATGGCCTGCGAGGCAAGATCCTCCAAAGTCTATCAACTCACTTTGTGTTTAGCCTTCATCTTGCCACCAACACCCTGGAACAACAGCTGTAGCAAACGGTGGTGTTCACAGAACGTGGCATGCTATGCGATCCCCTACAGAGAGACAAACCGTCCTCATGGTGCCCTGTCTGAATATCTGCCCAATTGAATCTATGAGTATAATAAAGCATATGCAGTTTTACACTACTCAGTTTGGAGTTACATATTACACAGCAATATATAACTGGAAGAGGCCCTTTTCTGATTTGTGATTTTTCAATGATGACCATCTCCAGCATTAGCTGGAGAACAAATTTTATCTTTTAACTGAATCTTTAATTTTTCTTTTAGCGGCTATTCTGTAAAATAGTAGAAAATATATGAAATTTGAGAACAAACCTGGGTTCAAAAAATATTTGCTCCCTTATTTACTTTTGTGACCTTAGGCAATTTTTTCTTCATGAAATACAGATAATACCCACCTTGCAAGTAGTTGTGGGGCCTAATTCAGCAAACGAGGGTGAAGCTCCTAACATCTCAGATGGAGTCAGAGGTTGGAAACCAGGAACTCCCTTTCCCCATGATACTTAGCAGTAAATTTATAAAACAAAATAGGTACGATAATAAAATATGGGACATTAATCTTTGAAGACCATGCCGTTGTGTATCTGGAAAACCCAAGAGAACCAAGTGAAAAAAATCACTGAAAACAGTAAGCAAGTGTATATGAGATAGCTAGCCACAAAATTAATATATAAAAGTCAATAGCTGTCTTATGTTCCAGGAATAATCAAGTGTAAAATACAATGGAAAAAAGACTTGAATGACAACTAATCATAAAATACCCAAGAATATGAATCACAAGAAATGCGTATGAGTGTTTCAGAAAATAATTCAGCTCATGTATATCAAATAAAAATTTAATATATGGTGTCCAGCAATGAATAATTGTTTCAATGAATATTAGATCCCTCCCTGTAGACTTCAGGGGTTATAGGTGCAAAGAAGACAGCTCTCCAGCTCCCCTTACACAGCCACCTTAGATCTTTTTTCCCAAAGCAGGTGGGGCAGATATCATCAATTGAGAGGTTAGAAAATGCCTGCAACTTCAGTGAATGAAAATTTCACATGGAAACCAATTAAAAGTCCTCTGGAGGCCATTTCTTACTGAAGACGATCAAAGGAAATCTAGAGATCAACCTCCTCAAATTGACTAGAGCCAACAATTAGAAGAGACATATATGAAGCCCTCGCTTATAACAGATTATTCTGCCCATGTTTAAAGACAGATAAGTAATTTACTTTTCTGAAAATGTAGTACGGGGAAAAAACAACCCAAACAAACAGAAAGGTGTAGTGTTCTTTAGACTTACAGAAGAAAAACATGCACCTGTTGAGGGAGTGTTGGGTTCATTTTTAATTGTTTCCAAAGATTTATATTTGGTTTAATGATATGATCTTGATATTATTATGGTAATAAGATGCATTTGCTAAGTGTGCTGCACAAGATAATTATTGGTTGTTTTGAATCTAAAGTCTTAGAGAAAAATGTTTAATCATATGCTAACTTGATCATAATTGTGCATATTTTAGGAGGAGTTGTAATAACATAGATTTGGATTTACATTGAGTTTTAGATCGTAGAGATAATGATAAGGTGGCAGGACATTTGTCCAATTTTCAGGCCAATCACATTTTTACACTTTAATGGAAATTTTGTTTTTGTTCAGAGACTTTTGTGACATAGCCTGATATTCCTCTTCCAATATATGTTATCTCTTTCTTTCCCTAAAATCTGATTTTTAGCTAGTCATAACCAATTGAAAAAAGACAACATCTGCCAGCATCCCTTGAGTTAAGTATGTTTATATGACTAAGTTCTAGCTGATGCCGTTTATATAAACTTCTTGTGTTTGACTTTCTAGAAGAGGGTTTGCCTTCCTTTTCTTCTTCCCTCTTTCCTGCTAACCAGACTTATTTCACACACATGACAAAGAAATAAACTTTTACTTTATTTAGGCCACTGTCATTTTGAGTAGTTACCATCAGTCAGGCTAACTTAGTTCCAACTAAAACAAAATTGAAGAAATAGATGGAAAAAAATTATAAGGCCACCTTCCCATTAGGTAAGAGAAATTACATAGAAGCAAAATTGTTTTAAATCTTGTTAAAAGGGTATTTTTTTGGATCTTATAATTCTCCCTTTTCTGGCTTATTATCTAAGTTGCTTAAACTTGTTAGTCACTGCTGCTATGACTCAGTTAATAATTACAATAACATGATCAGAAACCTCATTTTTAATAACTACTGCAATGTGTGTTTGTTGCATTATTTAATTATTGCAGTTTTGACATAGAGGGTAAGGAAAACAAATGGGACAGATAAAACCCATAAGATATGCTAAGCACAATTAATGTAGGTTAATAGTACCTTGTAATGACGGGAAACATTCATAAAATGTGTTATGGATAATACACAGGTTTGAACTGTGCAGGTCCACTCATATGCAGATTTTTTTCAATAAATGTTTTCTCTTCCTTATAATTTTCTTAATAACACTTTCTTTTCCTAGCTTTCTTTACTGTCAGAATACAGTATGCAACACATACATCACACATAATATGCTTTAATTGACTATTTATGTTATTGGTAAGGCTTCCAGTCAACAGTAGGCTGTTAGTAGTTAAGTTGTGGGGGAGTCAAAAGTTACATTCAGGGGCGTCAGGGTGGCTCAGTCAGTTGGTTGGCCGACTACTGCTCAGGTCATGATCTCGCAGTCTGTGAGTTCGAGCCCCACATCAGGCTCTGTGCTGACAGTTCAGAGCCTGGAGCCTGCTTCCGATTCTGTGTCTCCCTCTCTTTCTGTCCCTTCCCTGCTTGCTCTTTGTCTCTCTCTCTCTCTCTCAAAAATAATAAACATTAAAAAAATTTAAAAAATAGTTACATGCAGATTTTTGACTGTGTGGAGTCGATGCCCTTAACCACTGTATTGTTCAAGAGTCGACTGTATAAACAAGTTAATAAACTAAGATGCACGTAGGACATAAATTTAGTGTTAAACTTCGAAAGGAGCAACAGGCACTTAGTATTCAAAATAACTGAAGAAAAGTCTTGAAAGTAATTATTTGGATATTTTTTAACCCTCTGGTTACTCCTCATTTGTTAGTATTGAGACTTGATAGTTTAGTTGAACATTTTTTTTCCTACTTTTCAGAGAGAAAATGGTAAAAGCTTCACTACAGACAACAGTAGGCATCCTGAGATCATTATCATGCATTGACTAGTCAGATGTTCATCACTACCTTTGGAATTTGCTTACCGTCCATTTTGGAAAGTCTCTGTCCTCCCCTCACATCATGCCTAGGTTCCTTAGTCGGTTTATACACTGTCACTGCCTAATAATATACTGGGCGGTGTGTCCCAGTTCTATTTGCTTGCTCTGAATTCTGTTACAAAAATAGTCAAATTTTCAACTGATGCATCTGTGTTCCCATTTAACATGGCTGCTTGCTACAAACGTCAGGCTTCCAGAATGGTGTCTGATGAACTTACTGATCCTTGAGCTGAAGGAAGCATTGTAGGATTACTGGCTGCTTATAATGAATGTGGCTGTCACCATCAACAGAACAATGAAATATTATAGCTATAGATCCACTACTTCACAGCAAATAACAAAATGGATTAACTCTTCAGAAGAAAATAACAGCCACAGCCTGATATTTCATCATTTTATCATGCCATCAATTGAAATGGAAAAGGATCTAAAACCAAATTTATCAGTAGCTTGGTAGAAGAGATTAGTATCATAGACATTAGTAAATTAAAAATAAACTTGGCTATTTTAATGATCCATGGATAGAAACAAAAAAATTTCTAAATGAACCCAACAGACAGAGATATTAACATTACTGATTTTTTTAAAACGTGTATGTGTTTTTCCACTTAGAGAAAAATCTGTATTTGGTTATCTTTTCTATAATTTCTTTTTTAATTCAGAAAACTCAGTCATGTGTATACAAAAGGGCTGCCATGGTTAAAATACCTTAGATTTTTATCAATAGCCTGGTTTCCCTGCCTCTGGTCTTCCTTTTCTCCAAACTGTTCTCCGTCCTGCCACCAGATAGCTTCCCCCCACCCCACTTCCGATCCAGCTTTATTGAGATATACTTGAAAAATAAAAATTGCCTATTTTTAAGGCATACAATTTGCTATTTTGATCTTCACACACATTGTGAAGTAATTACCACAGTCAAGCTAATGAACATATCCGTCTCCCCTGATAACTGTTTGATGGGTCATCAGCTGGTGAGGACCCCCAACCAACGCAGCTCTCCCTTCTTTAGGCGCTTCTGCCCAGCACTTCCCAGACAACAGCCTCACTCTCTGTCCACACTTGGAGCTTTGAGGCCTCTTGTGTTCCTGTTCCCCTTCCTCCTTATCTTGTTCTTTCTCACATCCCTCTATGGTCCTGTTTCACCAGCCACAAAACAAACAAAACAAAACAAAACAAAACATCAACAACAAAATGCACTTTAAACAAATCATTAGAATCAGAGGGATGAGACCTGGGTGGGGAGCTTTTCTAGAAAATAAATAGATAAGTACAATAATAACACACGTACAGACACAGTTCTTCAATCTCCACGCCCTCGAGGGTAAGGATGAGGAGATAGGCAATACCTGCATTGTAAATCAGCAAAGACTGAAATACACATAGACAAATATGTGTGTATACGCATATGTGTGCATAAGTCCATTAAATATTTATATCTTGTTACAGAGGTAAAAATTGTGATACAATGGGAAATTTTACTTTGGTTCTTAAATAAAAAGACAAGAATGAATTTATGGCAACATACAACTTTTTTTCTGTCTCTGTTTCTGTCTCTCTCTGTCTCCCTCTATATATGTCTCTCCCCCTCCCATTCACATATTTGCAAAACATTTAGCAGTAAGCAGAAGACAGGCAAAATTCTTGCTGAATTTATGAACATAGAATTTATGTTTCAGAGGAAGACAGACAATACACAAAAATAAATGTAAAAAGTTGGTGACAAATTTCAAGCCATTAAATAAAGCAGGATAAAATGAGACAGGATGACCATAGTAGGGGGGAGTAGGGAAGGACACAGCTATTTGAGGTATATCCCTCAGATTTCAGCATTTGAGTCAAATCTGAAAGTTGCCTTTAACCTCCAGAGGACAGGCCTAATTAGTGCTTTTTTTTTTTTAATTTCAGCATAGTGTTTCCATTTGTGTATTTATAATGTGGTTATTTCAACATTTTGATGCAGTTTACCATTTAACTACCAAAACGTCACTCAAAAAGTTGAATCCCAGGGGCGTCTGGGTGGCTCAGTCAGTTGAACATCTGACTCTTGATTTCAGCTCAGGTCATGATCCCAGGGTCATGGGATTGAGCCCTGCATCGGGCTCTGCACTGGGCAGGGAGCTTGCTTGAGATTCATTCTCTCTCTCTTTCTCTCTCTCTCTGCCCCTCTTCCTACTCCTGCTCTCTGTCTCTCTAAAAAAAAAAAATTTTTTTTTTTAAAGTTGAAGCCCATTAGTATAAACCCTAACATAAAAAAGAGATAAGAAGAAAGGAGGTGGGGCTTGGAAAAAAGGTACTACCTCTTCTACCAGCCAAGCTGGGCTGAAGGGAAGTTTTGCAGTCTAACAAAGCTGACTGTAAATTGTCAAGGCAAAGAACACCAAAGGGCCACGAGGCTCTTCATGATGAAGTAAAGGAAGTCTAACAAATTTATTAGGTTTTTCGTTAGTAAAGCTAACCAAGCTCTTCCCTTGTTCTACAGTCTTGGGGAAATGCGTACATTTTTTAAATTAAACAGAATAAATGATATTCAGAAATCATCTCCTTAATCCATCCTCTGTTAGGGCTAAGAGTATAATATTTAGTTGCAGCCAGGTAAAGATCATGTGATAACTTGCTTTATGGAATTATTGGTTTTCTTGTTACATAAACATGCATTTAATAAAAAAATGACATATTTTAAACTTTTCATTTGAAAATAATTGTGAACGTGCAGAAAAGTTACAAGAACACTTGTTCTATTTTTCACAGCTTCATCCATTGTTAGTATTTTACCCCATTTGCTTTACCTTTATTATTTGCTATCTACATTTTTTGAGAACCACTTGAGTATGTTACATACAGTATGACCATTTACCCCTCAATGTTCAATGTGTATTTTCTAAATATTAGAACATTCTCTGACATAATCATAATTTATATTAATTTATTAATTATCTTAATAAATTATCTAATGGGGTTTATCTTATCTGTGATTAGATTAACATTCTTAGTATAAAGATTATGCAAGTAATTTTCTGTCTTTCTAAGGGTGTTACATGTAAAGGCACATTATGTCCATCTGTCCTTCATTCCTGATGTTAACTTCGGTCACCTGGCAAAGATATGGTCCAGTTTCTCTATTGTGTACTTTTTTTTCCTCTTGTAATTAACAAGCAATCTATAAGGAGACACTTTAAGACTATGCATCTATCCTGCTCTGCATCAAAATTTCCCCCTTGATTTATCATTCATTGATGACTCTTCTAATTTTTACTGTGATGGTTGCAAAATGATGATTTTTAAATTCCACAATTCTTTGCACAGTGGCCAATCATCACTCAGCCTTCTTCAGTAATCAAGAGCCTTCCTAATCCTCCCTAATTATTTACTCACTTATTTACAATCGGTGTGTACTCATAGATTTCCATTTTGTTCAGTATTTCTGAACTTATTATTATACTTGGTTATTTTGTGGTCAAATGTCTAAGATTTGGCCTTTGCAAATGCTTGAAGCTGGCATCTGGCTCCCGAGATGGTACATTCCTTAATGTTTTGTATGGTAGGACTATGGGCACAATGTTTTTCAGTATCTGGTCTCTCTATATCCTGCTCATATCATCTAGGTGCTTACAACTACAAATTCTTTGTTCAGTAAACCTACTAGATTAGCAAAGGTAGATGATGCTTATGAACAATAAAGATAGAAATCAGTGACAGATAATGTAAAAGAAGAAAACAGGCAAGGAAGACTTTATTCAAGACTATTGTAGTAGGGGTCAGGAGTAATATTTTAGGGGATAGAAAAGGAACTCAGCTCCACTGAAGCAAAAGGCAGAGGTGAGCTCATGAAAAAGTACTCTGGAAGATTAAGAAGGAGATTGGTTAACGTGATCAAGGCATCTGTGTTTGCTAATTGGCACTTATCCAAGTTAGGCGCTACCCTCCCACAGAAACTGGGAGAGAGAATTCTTTCTTGATGATTACGTTTCAATGGGATGGCCCCCAGCAACTTGAGAAAGATATTTCAAGACTAGGTTTCATCTCAAAGGGGCAGAAAAAAATTTACTACTGCAAATTTTCTGAAATAAATGCTCTAATAAGGAAGGTCAGGAGCCTGTAGTTATAAAGCAATGTATCTAAAGTTTAGTCTGGCTGAGGACATGTTGGGGCCACCTTGGTAGATAATAATCTCCATGAAGGCAGGGACCAGACCTATTTTGTTCATGTCTGAATTGCCTCTGGCTAGCTCAATTTTTGCCCTGCGGTAGGCTTTCAATAAATATATGTAAAATGTGTGAATAAATTAATCACTCAATTGATGACCAGAGTCATCAGAAAATTTTATTTTATTTATAGAAATTAGTTTGAGGGGCGCCTGGGTGGCGCAGTCGGTTAAGCGTCCGACTTCAGCCAGGTCACGATCTCGCGGTCCGTGAGTTCAAGCCCCGCATCAGGCTCTGGGCTGATGGCTCGGAGCCTGGAGCCTGTTTCTGATTCTGTGTCTCCCTCTCTCTCTGCCCCTCCCCCGTTCGTGCTCTGTCTCTCTCTGTCCCAAAAATAAAATAAAAAACGTTGAAAAAAAAATTTAAAAGAAATTAGTTTGAGTTCTACAGGCATTCCTCTGTTTCTTTAGGCAGTGTCTTCTGAATCTGTTTGAAAAAAATCTGACAATCACCTAGAGAGCTTCATAAAAATCTAATTCCAGAGCTGTACCTTAGATATTACTGAATCAAATGTCAGAGAGTGGAGGCTAAGTATCTATATTTCAATGCAATTTATAATGTGATCAAAAGAGATAATTTAAGTATCTGTGTCCTTAACATAGGATCCTACTTTTTTTTTTAGTCCCAACCCGTGTTTATCTTCATAAGATATCAGGTGACTCTTCTGAGCTCCAATTTAAAGAAAGGGTTCCGTTGCCACAGTACGCAGTGTTATTGAGCACTGATCTTAATCATACCTTCTTCTATAATAGCCTTCAGGTTTTATGGGAAGCCTGAAAGCAAGCCCTGCTGAGATTTTAAATGCAGCCTCATCTACTGCTGTGTTTTGAAATCTAGAGGAGTTGAGCTATTAGCATTTGTATCAATTACTGTTAAAGTAAAAGTTTGGCCCACAAGACCTTCTTGAGGATGCCTGTGATTAAAAAGAAAAAATTAAATGCTTTCCTGTAATGCAATCTGTATACTATCCTCAGGGTGGCGGGCAATATATCATCCTAGGGAGGCTTATGGCATGTGTCCCTTTCTGAAAATTAGTTAGAGAAAGTAATTGCCTATGTAATTATTTTAACTGGTATTAAAAAGAAAAAATATCCACTAATTAGTACCAATTATGTAACTTTCAGAGTTGGTGAGAAAACCTTTGCGTCTTGTATTACTGTAAAAATTAAAGTTTTATTCAAAGGCTCTAGGGATTGGAATAAAAATAATCTCCGACGATGGTTAAGGGCTTGCTATGTTCCAGGCACTCTTCTAAGTGGTTCTTGTGCATCATCTCATTTAATCCTGATAATGGTCTCATGAGGTAGGTCATTATTATCCTTATTTTCACATGAAGACAGCGAGGCTCAGAGAAGTCAATTAACCTGGTCGGTAAGTGTAGGAGCACGGTTTCAAATTTGGGAAGGGGGAGGTGTAGATTCACAGCCCTCTCTGGAACTTTCCTGTTGTAATCTGAAACCACCCTCCCTCTCCAGCCCACCCTTACATAGAGGGTAGGAAGGGAATAAAAGAGCCCACTCCAGATTGTTTAAGTGGCAGTTCTAATAATAGAAAAGAGAATTTACGTTTGAGGCACATCTTGGGCAGCAGCAAAACAAATGGACCCCCACAGCAGCTCTCCAAATCTTAAAAGCTTGTAGAAGCCCTAACTGGGCCCAGTCACATATATATACCATGCGGATGTTTTCAAGATCACATCACTATTTCAAGGTTATGTCCTTGGAGCAGACTCTGAGTGTGGGAAAGGCAAGTGGAACCCACATTCCAAGGATGGGGAGGGGACAAGGAGCCAACAAGTGCCTGGGTCCAGGTCACTGGTCAGTCGGTTGTCACATCATTTTTATCACACTTCCCAACAGAGGAGACTTCAAATTCTTATATGTGTGAATACTCTGTCTTCAGAATTAGCACTACTGTAAATACTTTAAAAATGGTAGTTCTCAACGAGGGATAATTTTGCCTCCACCCTTCAGGGGACATTAACAATGTCTGGAGACATTTTTGTTTGTCACAGTGAGGGGCAAAGGGATGTGTGCTATTGGCCTCTCGAGGGCAGAGGGCCAGGATGCTGCTAAACTATTTACAAAGATACAGAGAATAGACCCTATAGCAAAGAAGATATCAAATATATATATATATATATATATATATATATATATATATATATATATCAGTGGTATCAAGGTTGAGAGAACCTTTAACATAAACCTGAAATTCATTCAATAGCAAATCAGAGTGGAATGTTTGACATTACCAAGAATCCCTCAGGCCAGATGAGAGAAGATTTCTTCCCTGCAAGCTAAAATATAGAGAGCTGTAAAATCTTTTGGAAGACTAGTGGCAAGGTGGGCAGGGAACTGAGCATACCAGTAGCAACCATTCTCTTTGAGAAGGACTTTTTCATGTAAGCTAAAGAAACAAACTTAGCTCATTAGAAAACAAAACCTTGTGAGGCTGGTATTTTATGGAAAAAATAGATATAGATATAGATACAGATACAGATACAGATACAGATACAGATACAGATACAGATACAGATATAGATATAGATAGATGCCTTAAGTCATTAAAGAGGAAAATCCATACTATCAATTTCTTGTAATTCATTTTGCAGTAATAGTAGCTTGGAGAGAACACTGAAAAAAAAACAAGAAAAAAAACCCTCTATGGCCTATTGAAAATCTTTATTTTAGTCAGTGTTTCATCAAAACTGCTCGCCAGAACTGTTGATTATAAAGGTGTCTGTTTCCACAGAGAATCTCTGAGTCAGCTCCACCAGATGTTTTATTTCATCAATAATTGTTTTCTCCAAAGATATTTTCATTTCAGAGCACGACACACTGAAATGTTAATTTCCGTGAAAATGAAGTAATTTAGGTAACATATCTTCAATGTTATATTCATTAAGAGCTAAGATTCTATTTAATTGCAATTAAAGTTACTTCTCTGATTTAGAATTAAATTTGTATAAAAGTAAGCAATTCAAATATGGCGAAGTCTTAAAATGTTATTAAAAAATCAACATAATTTTACATTTCCTCACTTGATTTTTTGAACACATGAACTAAAATATATTCCAATTGGAAAAGATTAAAAAAAAGTTAGTGAGAGTCTATCAGAAATTAAATTTAATCCTTCTTTTTAAGGACACAGCTGACAAACTTTGGGAAAATATCAAAGGAATATTTTATACTTCTTTAAGTTAATGGGCTAGATGAGTACTTCTTTCTTCAGTCATATTTCAAAGTCACTAAACCTAACCAATAGGCATTTAATATAGATTTTAAGTGTTTGGATGATTCTTTCCTAAACCAGCATCTTTGAGGTCTTTGGAACAGATGACAATAAAATGAAATTTTCCTGATACTTCTGATAATTCAATCATTTTATAAGGAATCCAAATATTTTTAATTTTTTAATGTTTATTATATTTTTATTTTTGAGAGAGAGAGAGAGAAAGAGAGAGTACTAGGGAGAGGCAGAGAGAGAGGGAGGCAGAGAATCAAAGCAGGCTCCAGGCTCCAAGCTGTCAGCACAGCCCAATGCGGGGCTCGAACCCATGAATCATGAGATCATAACCTGAGCTGAAGTCACGATGCTTAACCAACTGAGTCACCCAGGTGCCCCAGGAATCCAAATATTTTTAAATATATCTTCCTAGTATAGTTGTTTTCAGTTGCTAGCAATAATTTCTTGTCAAATGAAAAATGATACATGCAAAATATTTTTCAAATTTAAAACTGTTATGGATGAACAATCAAAGTGCATTTTCATTTGTAAAGAGTAATCAGAAGTTATTACCAAGCAAAGCAATTTTAGAGGAAGAAGAGTCTTGAGAGTTTACCAAGTACATCCCATTCCTTTCACAGCTGAGAACAGGGACATCAGAGAAGGTGACGTTTCCAAAGAGTAGAGCCAGAACTGGAAGTGGACCCTCGATTCCATGCAACCTCTTTCACTGCTTATGTCTCTATTCTTAGGAAATAAAATCTAGGTTTATTCCCATTCAACACCTAGAATGCCATGCCTGGTGTAAAATACCCAACTAGCTTTTGTTGCCCACAGATGCAAAACAGGTAAATATCTAATTGGAGGGGAGCCTAGTTGGCTCAGTCGGTTAAGCATCCAACTTTGGCTCAGGTCATGATCTCACAGCTCGTGAGTTCGAGCCCCCCATTGAGCTCTGTGCTGACAACTCAGAGCCTGGAGCCTGCTTTGGATTCTTCCTCCCTCTCTCTCTGCCCCTCCCCCACTCACACGGGGGCAATCGCTCTCTCAAAAATAAATAAACGTTAAAAAATAATAAAATCTAATTGGAAAGGGAACAAATGGAATAGACAGTGAATGGTAAGTAATACATAGCACATATAATAATAGAGGAGGATCATTTCCAGTTGGGAAGAACAGGGACATCTTTAAGGAAAATGGTTATTTTCAGCTCTTCAAGTGGGCATAGATTTCAGGAGAGGCCATCTGGCTGAAAGACCTATGTGAACAAACACAGAGGTAGGAAATCACAGGCATCGTTGGGAAAAAATGAAAAGACTAGTTTTCTAGTTTTGTCAGGGCATATGATTTGCTTAGAGGATGTGGTGATAAAAGTTAAGAAAAATGCTGGAACCAAATGGATGTGGTTCATTACAACTTCTTAAAGGTAGTAGAAAGATTGTATAGCACCAACTAGAAGCAAATGATGAACCGAATTCACAAGAATGGCTCTTTAAGTGACCCTGTCTAAGGCTGCTTTGTCACTAGAACACAAGCAAATAACAAAATATGAAGGAAATTTTTATAATATAAAGGAAATTTTAGTTTTTCTATATCTAGGATTTTCAAATTTTTTTAATGTTTGTTTATTTAGAGAGAGAGAGAGTGCACACATGCCAGGAAGGGGCAGAGAGAAGGAGAGACAGAATCCCAAGCAGGTTCCACACCATTAGTGCAGAGCCCAACGCAGGGCTCAAACTCACTAAATGCATGATCATAATCTAAGCCAAGATCAAGAGTCAGACGCTTAACCGCCTAAGCCACCCAGATGCCCCTAGGATTTTTTTTTTTTTGGTCAGATATTGTGGCTCCTAGGTGTGGCTCCAAGATGTAACTTTATGAACCTACTAAAATGGGTCCCCATAAACGTTTGAAGTCGAAATTTAAAAAATTTCCAGTGATTTTTTATATTAATTTTACTGTAGCAGTATTTTGATACTTTTAAATAACTTTTGGAAAACTATAGAATTAATGAATTATGGTTATAGTTCCACTGAAAGTTGTTAAGTATTTTGAGTTCAACAGTGAAGCTTTTTGTGGTAAAAGAAAATAGATAATTAAATGGCCAAGAAAATAAGTAATTAAAATAGAATTTTAATAAAGACCTGAGAGAGTATATTTGTTATTGCTATTTTTTATTAACATTTTTGTAAGAATCCAGGGGTACTATTACTGTGCAGCTTGGATGCCCTCTTATAAAAAGTTTAGGATTCTTTTCTCTTGTTAGACAACTATTCTTTGAATGTGATGCTGACAAAGGAAATCATCTAGGTCAGTACATTTTTTAGTCAATTTCAGGATGCCAAGGGTATGAGCATAAAAAATGAAATGAATATTTTCAAGTTTGGAGGCAATATTTCAGTTTGAAGCCATGATTTCCTATCATAATATAAAACATGTAGTTCCAAAATTAATGACAACTACTGTTTATTTAGCACTTAGAACTAAATATGACTCTGAGAGGTTTATATGCACTAAGCAACAATCCTATGAGGTACTTAATAGGGAAATGAAGTACACATTGATAACTTGCCCAACAACGAAGCTGAAAAACAAATAGACTACTGTCCCATGTTGTTTTTTTTTGGGGGGAGGGGCGGTGAGGAGTGTGAAGGAAATTCTGGATCAAAGAGAAAAATGGGAAGAGAGCAGGAAGGACTATTAGATTAATAAAGCCTCATATTAAAGCAAGACCAGAAGAAATTAAACCTAGTAAAGATAGGAGTAGATTAGAAATCATTATGTGAATGTACATTTTTATCATTCCCCCCCTAAGAGGAATCAGGACTCCTTGCAGAATAGCTGACTCAATTCAGGGCAGAAAATCTTGAGGTTAGTCTATCACATTTTGTTATTGCAAAGAAACATGGATTCTTCCAAAGCTTTCTATGGCTAAACTAAGAATCTAGATCCAACGGGCTTCCATTGCTATACGATCACAACTAGAACACAGGGCAGTACCATGAGAAAACCTAACAAAGAGTTCAATTATTGGAACAAACTGAAGTGGAGAACAACTATAAATTCATGATGAAGCTCAAAATGAATAAACAGTATAAACTATGCCAGAAAGTATGGGTTATTTTATGTTAAAAATTTTCAACAACATAAATATATGACCAATGATGGCTGCAGAGATGACCACATGACCTCTCCGTCCAGGTTTGAGTGTGATCTACAGTGAAATGGCTTGATGAGTGGGGTCCCAGGATTCAGTATCAGAAACCTCCCTAATAAAAGGGCATTAAATCAGAGTGAGGTGATTTGCTACAGAGAAAAAGTTTTTCTGCAAGGACACAACCTTATTGATCTGTATAGAAAGCAAGGACCAAAAAGTTCTTGGATGATATGTGTAAATATAGATGGTCAGAGGTATAGGTTGTTCTAAGTTCTCTCTGAATGGTAATGTATGTCCTGATGATACAAGGTCTGGGCACAGCAAGAAAAAGATTTCTCATATCCCAATGTCTCCCTCCTTACTGATATAGTATTCACAGATACTGTGTCCCCAGTACAGATTTTGCCAGCCAAAAAAGGCTTTGCTGTGACACAGTGTATCATTTCCTTCTCTGAGTGGTCAACCCATTTCCAGTACTTTTTTTTTTTTTTTTTTTTTTTTTTTTTTGCATCTCTGGCTAATCAAATAAAAAATGTGATCAAATACTACAATGAGTGTGTTTATGGTAACTTCTCTCCAACTTGCATGGTTATCTAAAATAACATGATATTTAATACACCTTAGTTCCTTAAGACCTGGTAGTCTTTTTACATTGGTCATGTTACTTAACCTTCTGTATCTCCATTTCTTCATTTGGTAGATAGATACTTACATTCTGATTATATGTTTATAATAATACCAAATTCATAGGATTGTTGGAGACAATGCCTGGCACATGGTAAGTTCTCAGAAAAATGTTATGTATTACTACTACTACCATTGTCGTTATTGATTGTATCCTAAATAAGTGTTATATCAGATTTCACATGCCTGAAATGATAGTGTTTTCTTCTATGGTTATTCCTAGCCTTTCAGTACTTCTTTACTACCTAAGATTAGCTTGTGTGACACAAAGCTGTCTTCTAGCTAACAATTAAGGTTTTTAGGTATTTTTTGGCCATAGATGTGGCTAAATTTGAATAATATGAAGGCATGTTTAGGGAGTAACATTTTTCTATTAGATTCCATTACTTCTGAAATGTAGGCAGTTTTTAGCATGTATGCTATCTGTGTTTTCTGAAAGTAGTAGAGTTAGTTGTTTTGAATTTTTAATACATCTTCCTCTAGCATTGAGGCAATAAATGAGAGATTCTCACCTTAGTATATTAGGGGGACAACAAAGAGGGTCAACTGCATACTTCTCCAGCCCCTTAAGAATGTAATTGATGTGAGTGTTGTAGGAAGAGTATCCCTAGCCCATGGTACTAGAAAATCCTTGTGCCCTAAGGTGCTGGAGTTTCTCCCAGCCTTAAAAAGCTGTTGCCCCCATTCAATCTCTCTCAGCAATTTCAAAGCTCATGAAGGAAAAGTCAAATGGCAGGAGAGAAGGAATAAATAAAAAAGAGAGGACATTTGAGCAGAGACTATAGGCAAGATGTAACCACTGAAAGATGGTCAAAGAAAACAAATTTAATTATTTGGAAATCATATTTAAATAATTGCAATGACCCAGAACTTTTCCTTCGGGTTTGAGGCCTGGAAAAGGAAGGATAATATATTCTGCATTTTCATATGTCACTCCCCTTGATGTTCATTTGTACTACCTGTCATTCAAGAGAGCCTCCCCCTGGTATCCAGGCCAGCCTGATTAAGTGTAATTTACTTAATTCATAACATATATATACTAAAAGTCCTGAGCTGCTCTGAAGACTGAACTCTTTCTCTCTCCAAGTTCTGAGAGGACAATGAGTAAAGAAGAACCACTTTGCAAGTTACCATCACCTAACACGTCAAGGTAAGAGAGACGAGACAAGAAGCAGAAGCTCTCTGTATACCCATGGTGAAGGAAATCAGGGAGAGCACATGGCAGCCGTTATTCATATTTGCAGGGTGTTTGGAAATCAAGAAATAGCACAGTTAGCTACACTAATAAACTCCAAAATTTACAGTGATTCAATAGGATAAAAGTTTATTCTTACACGTTAAAATTTTAAATGGATATTATCTCTAATCAGTGAGTCAGGAATTTGGGCTCTTTACCTCATGTATCTCTATTGTCTTTAAGTTCTAATTTCTAAGGGCACTGTGCTGTCTGCCTCAATCCTGAAAGAGAAAGAAATCCTAAAAGATCAATCACCCATATAGGTTTTCGATATTCAGCACTGAATGTGGAGAATTAGGTCACATGACCACACCGAACTGCAAAGGAAACTGGGAAATGTAGTCTTGCTGTGTGCCTAGGAAGAAGGGAATGTACACTTGGTCAACTGTAAGCCACATACCTCTTAAGAAAATCATACTTTAAAATTCTAACTGTATGTTTGAGAAGCATTCTGCTTTTTTTTAATTATATAAAGCGTAAATGTATTTTTATATCTATATATACATATACATGCATATTTATGCATTTTTAACTTTCATAAATCGGGCTTTCTGCTGTCAGCATAAAAGCAGCTTCGAATCCTCTGTCGCCCTCTCTCTGCCCCTCCCCTGTTCATGCTCTCGCTTTCTCTCTCAGAAATAAAGAAAACATTAAAAAATAAGAACAGACATCAGCAGGGCCCCCATTAGAGACTGTTTTCATATGTATTTATATTGACCCTAAAGCTATGGGAGTGGCTAACTTGGGCAGAATTCTAGGTGTTCAGAAATGTAAAGTGAATTGCTACTTCAATTAATGCTTAAGAATAAATTGCCTTAAGAGAATATACAAGACAAGATCATCTGTCATAATAAAAAAAGGTTTCCCATATTTGCACAGTACGTGCAATCTAAACAAATTCCTTCAGCAGATTTTAATTTTGTATTCATTTGTACCACTCAATAAACTTTCATGTAGGTGTTACGAGACCACGCATGCATGTACTACTTACTGGAAAAATGTGAATGATTTGTTGATCCGCTGTTATTACAACCTGCCTCATGAAGTGACTTTGGAAATACTATGTCATCCTGCCATCTCCGATTTTATAGCCCTGGTGCCCTTCCTTAATAAATTTATGGCTGAAGGGGACTGCAGAATAGGAAAACTACCTCAGAGTCTGGCTTTGGTGAAAAGCTAAGTAGAGGAGGGAAGCTATTACCGAAAGTGGCCCCTTGCCAGCTGGGAAACATTTCAAATTTAAAGATAAAAGGCAGTCTCAACAACCCAAATCACATATCAGATGAGTGTGTTAAGGACCTGTCAACAATTACTCTAAAATTCCACTTCATCTGTTCTACAGGGAAAGAAATAAGTTGGGACACTGTTTCTTAATCGGCACGTTCATTAGGTATCTCTTCATGAAAGCCATTCAAATGGCTCCTGTGAAGCAAAGATCAGTAAGAGCTGGCCCCTCCCTTAACAAACCAACCACCTGTTGAGAGCCACAGGAAAGCAGCATCAGGGAGAAAGACAACATCTCAAGTGCGAACGCCAGGAGAGATGGGCTGACTTGTTTTCTTATGTTGTAGAATAAGATGGGCAAGAGTGTGGACACATAGTAAGTAGAGATGTATTTGCATATACTGTGCTGGAAATTAGCTTCACTGATACGTGCTTAAAAGCAGAAGGGCAGAGGCGTCTGGGTGGCTCAGTCGGTTGAGCCTCTGACTCTTGATTTCAGCTCAGGCCATGATCTCAACAGTTCATGGAACCAGCCTGCTTGGGATTCTCTCTTTCTCTCTCTCTCTGCTCTTCCCCTGCTTGTGCACGCTCTCTCTCTCTCTCTCTCAAAAATAAATAAGCTTTAACAAAAAAAAAAAAGCAGGAGTGCAATTCAAAATATTTACCAACTAGTACATTTTGGGTACAAACTCATTAAGTTCTGAGTCTAAGCAACTGATCTGGCTTTAACAACGAGAGCCAGCAGCAGGCACCCTGCCCTCTTGTTAACACTGTGTAGCAAGAGAAAGTTGTTCTGGAACAGAAGCTACTGGAGGCTACCCAGGCCGACTGTTGGAGGAGAACTCACCAAACCCTTGAAGACAATTTTTGTCTTTGCTGTGCAAGACCACCCCTGTTGTTACATCAGAAGATGGGGGCCGGATAAAATAAAACCACTCACAGCAGTGGAGACTGCCACATTGCGATTTCTCCAGGCCCATCCAGAGGCTCCGTGTCATCTCATGGTGGTTGATAGGTTTCTAAGACACTGGTGCTGGAATTGTAACCAAACTATTGCATGTATCCAACATGGTTGTAATGGCTTCTTTGAAAAGAAAACGAAACTGGGGCAATGAGAAAAATGCTGGGTTATGCCTGTTGAAATATGTGCACGTGGAACATGAGGTGTTCTTTAGCACTGTCATCACCCAGTTGTTCTGTTCAAGTCAAACAACATGACTGGGGACCCCCCACACTCCCACACACACCCCCTTCTGCTTCACGCACACATGAAAATTTGCCTCAAATAAATAACGCCCTAACCTCTCCAATCTAATTGTCTCTTTTTTTTTTCCTACAGCGTGAATCATTATCTGAAATCACATTATTTTTCTCCTCCCCCACTAGATTATCAGCTTCATGAGATCGGGGTTTTACCAATATTGTTGTTCATCACTGTACCCTCCATGCCTAGAACAGTGTTTGGCACCTAATAGACTCTCAAAAAATACTATGGTATTTGTGAATGATTAATAACCATAACGATCATCCAGGAAGCAGTGAATCTGTTTCAGTAGCAGGCACTTTATACGCATTATCTCATTTAATTTTTTGCAGCCTGAAATGTCCTTATGAGGTTTTGGACAGAAATGGGGTGAGGTCAGCAATAGTAACTTAAATCCCGACACTCCTCCACCCCCCAAAGCTGGTATTTTCCACAAGGTGCCTCCCATTTGCTCACAAACTGGTCCTAATCTCAAACCATCTTCCAGCAAGCTTCTCTGGCATTTTTGTTCCTCATGCCCCATCTCCATCCGATGGCCATCCACTGAGCCATGGGACAGTGCCTCCGACAACCACAGCAGCCGTTCACCATGAAAACACTCACCATTGCTTCTCTCAGAGCCGACAGTCCTCAAGGGGTGATAGTAGTTCTGTGGTCCATGCAGGAGGAGGAGAACGCCCTTTCTCTCTAATAGTGTCTCGCTGTAACAAGCACTCCGAGAGCGAATTTTTGTAGATGTCTGGCTCCCATCTCCGTCCACTGTGACCAAGATCAAACCAAGGGACTGAGAGGGTGACAAATGGCCTGACTCCCTCTCCATCTGCCTCTTCCAACTCATCTTCCTCTGCTTATGAAGCACCCCTGAAAATTTCTTTTTTCTGCTTTAAAAGAAAATCAAGCCCCGTGTGCATGAGTCACTAATTTACCAGCTCCGCAATCAACAATATTCTGGATCCCACTTGGAGTTCTATTCAGATATTTTAATACCCTACAATAACACTGTCACGTAGGCATTATTCTCATTTTACAGATGAAGAAATTGGCGTTTGTCCAGTTACAGTAACTTGCTTAGAAATCACAAAACTAGGGGGCACCTGGGTGGCTCAGTCGGTTAAGTGTCCGACTTTGGCTCAGGTCATGACCTCATGGTTTGTGAGTTTGAGCCCTGTGTGAGGCTCGTTGCTGTCAGTGGGGAGCCCACTTCAGATCCTCTGTCTCCCACTTTCTCCCTGCCCTTCCCCCATGCTCTCTCTCTCTCTCTAAAATAAAAAAAAAAAAATACATAAAAAAAATCACAAAACTAGGAAGTGATAAAAGCTAAAAATGGAAATCCATCTCAGAATTTGTCTTTATTCTCAGGTCTACGCTCTGAAGAACTAAACCATGGTTGGTTAAAATAAACATTCTGAGAAACTTAACAGAAGAAGACCATGGGGGCAGGGAAGGGGAAAAAATAGTTTCAAACAGAAAGTGAGGCAAACCCATAAGAGACTCTTGAATACAGAGAACAAACCAAGGGTTGATGGGCAGGGGAGCAGGGGAGAGGGGGAAATGAGTGATGAGCGTTGAGGAGGGCCCTTGGGATGAGCATTGGGTGTTGTCCTTAAGCGATGAATCACCGGGATCTTCCCCCAAAACCAAGAGCACACTGTATACACTGTATGTTAGCTAACTTGACAATGAATTATATTTAAAAACTAAGCAAATAAACATTCTGAGCAGCATCACTGTTTTCATGAAACATACCAATAGGGAAAGAAGGAAGCAAACTTACTGGCTGCCAGAGTGAGGGGCTAAGGAAGCAGGAGATCGAGGCTCATAATGGCTATGGGCGGAGCTGTAATCATCTCAATTGGGAGGAGGTAGATTCTGATTTCAGCTTCCACCCCATCCCTTCCTCAGTCTGCGGGGCAGTTAGCAAGGCCAGGGAACAGACAAGGCAGTGGTTCAGAAGGGGCCCACCAACTGGACCCTCCTCCTCCAGCCCCCTCCCTAGTTAAAACATTTGGTCTCATTGTCAAACCAACTAAAAGCGATTTCGCTTCATTATGTTGAGGATCTGAGAATAAAGCCTGAATGATTTCCTAAATTGTTGTTAACTCAATTCTATAAATTGTGTGATGGCTCCTCTGAAAGTGTAAAACTGATTAGTAATTAGGGAATGCAAGGGGCTAACGTAAAATTTGTGAAGCTATTAACCTAATCAGGATAAACAGTTAGACTTCACATCCCAGAGAGCCAATTCCTCTCCATCCCTATGAAGTGGAGAGGACTTCGAGGTGTTACATCTATTTACACAATGGACATCTTTACTTTGGAGTCTGAGCACAGTACTATCAGCAGTTACAAATGTTTTTAATTAATTTCAAAGCAAACTTTAATCATCTCCTCCATCTTTCGGCCAGTAAAAGGTGGTCTCTGGGGCTATAATTCTTTTTGTCTTATAACTTTAAATTTCTCAAATTATGGGTAGCTTCACAATTTCCTTAGAAATTAAATTAGATGAAGGAAAAAAAAAGAGAAAGTCTATAAAATAATAATGAAGCTTAACTCCAGCCCAGTTCTTCATAAGTCTCCCAAAATACCTTGCAAATGCTATATTTCAGGCAAATTTAGAAAGCTACTTGTACCAGTGTCAAGGGAAAATGCAAATTTGCATGCCTGAGGCAGAGACTGTGCCAGAATGCACGGGGGCTACGGAGAAATGTTAAGCGTTAACAGATGCTAGATTGAGCACATTAGCATAGAGATTCTTCCCCCTGCGTGGAGAGGAGAGGGAGGAATGGGGCCTGGGAGTTTTCCTAGTTACCATTCAGTGAGTACATCTTCCTCTGCCATCCTCTTCCCCTGTCAACCCCTTCTCTGCCCTCTGACTCACCTCCATTCACTTCTCTCCCTCCCGTGGCTGGCTGCTTGCCCCTCTCAATCCACAAAGTATTACAAGGGCAGCAAGCACGGGGAGATGGTAAAGGTCTTCAAGTGCCCTGCCTCAAACACCTGAGCAGGGCTCAGGACTGCCGACCCAGTTCGGGTAAGGCTGAGCCTTAAAACTGGAAGATGTAGATGGAAATGAGAAACGCTATCTGGGCAATATTTATGTGATTTGTTCTTCTAAATATGTTTTAGCCCTCTCGTTTAAAGTATAGCCTTTCATTTTTGTTTCCAAAGATGGTCAATGAGAAGTCAGTCTCAGGCTTTCTGATTCGCTTACAATGACGTTCATTAAAAAATCGAACATTTTTGGAGACAGGATCTGTGATAAAATGTAAGTGTCATGTCAAATGTTGTTGCTCAAAGTTTAGGATTATCAAAGAAGATCCATGTCTCCATTAGCAACCCACCAATAGGCTCAAAACGTGGCACTGAGAACAATGAGAGGGCCAGGCACTGGGTGTTGTTTATGTTATCTTATTTAGTCCGCACCGCAAAGATAGCCTCTTTTATTGGGGCAGAAGTTGGAGCCTAAAAAAGACTAAGCATTTGCTTAAGCCAGATAATCAGGTCCAGGACTAAACTCATTAGAGCTAAGCCATATATATTATCAACAATCATCTGAAATTTCCTCTTCTCAACATCTTCAAATGGTTTTCCTATCGTCTTGTATACGTCTAACACCCCAGAGTGACCAGGCACTCGATTCCGCGTGGACCTCTCTCTCCTTTCTCCTCTTTTATCTAAGGTTGCTATTGTCTAGTCCGTTTAGATGACCTGCTGTGAGAGAGACCGAGATAGCCATCAAGCACCCTGCCCCAGACAAGTGCCTCATGAGACTAATCTCTAAGGTAGAGATCCAGAGCAGGATCCAGGGTTCCAAATGGAAGGCAAGTCCTTTATTGTAAACCAATCGCCAAGCAAAAAAAAAAAAAAAAAAAAAAAAAAAAATTGTAACTAGATTAACCACATGTAATCAAAGGACCAATGGGAAGAATGATCATCCAAACAGTTGGAGACATATCTTGATTAGTCCAGTGGCCATTCAACAGGAACAAGAAATAGATGAGCTATGAGACTAGAGGACAAAATAACATTTGACTAATGACCTCTGCACCAGAGGCATGGAACTGACTTCGAGGAATTACAGTGGTGAAGGTAGATGACCCCGGCTCCATGTGCACAAGGAACCCTGGACCAGCTTCCTATGTAGGAGCAACTGTAGAGGATGCTGTAGCCCCAATTTACAGAGATCCCATTGTATTTATACCCACTCCACCAGGTGTAAACAAGGAAAACAGGGGTCATGCATGCTATGGACTGAATGTGTGTGTCCCCCTCAAATTCATACATTGAAGCCCTACACCCCAATGGGGTGGTATTTGGATGTAGGGCCTTTGGAGGGCAATTAAGTTTAGATGAGGTCATGGGGCTGGATCCCCCACAATGGGATTAGTATTCTTATAAGAAAAGGAAGAGACCAGTACTCCACCATGTGAGAACACAGCAAAATGCTATCTCCAAACCAGTAAGAGAGCTCTCACCAGACACCGAATCTACCAGCACCTTGATCTTGGATTTCCCAGCCTCAAGAACTAGGAGAAAGAAATTTCTGTTGTTTAAGCCACCAAGTCTGAGGTATTTTGTTATAGCAGCTGAGTGGCCTGAGACAATGCCCGAAGTCTTTGGTAAAGACCAGCTCCAAGCACTGAACATTGTGGATATTTACAGACCTACTGACCCAGAAATCCTGGTATGATAGGTTAACATCAGCAAATGCCTTAAGTATAGGGAAGAAGATGAACAGAGTTGGAGGGAGGCCCCGTTCGGGAGAAACTCTGAGAGAATTTCGTTCCTGGTATCCCTGGATGGTAATAAGACAAATTAATTATAATACCGGAGGAGCAGAAATTCTTGCAACTGATAACGCTTCCTAGCCTGGTGCCCTTGGCCCCCAGCAGACAGGGTGGCACCAGACTGCAGTGTCACCAATGAATCTGCAAACACAACAGCGGACAGACTCTCCAGTGTTGTTTCTCCCTGATGATAGGAACCAAAAATGTCACCTTAGATTGAGAATCACTAAGGTTCACGGAGTTACCAAAGGAGCAAAGACTTCGCTGAGGGAAGGAAAACTATTTTTGCAGTTGCCTTTTGCAACTGGAGAGACAGCATCGTTTAAATTGGCTATGAATAATGATTCGTGTTGTGCTCCAGACTACAGAAGCTCACACACACCTACCCAAGACTATCTTAGAGTTTCCAGGCTAGCATTCTAGGGTCCCATCTGCAAATTTATCTTCATTTATGGCAGACAAAACATTACAGAGACAGCAGGGTGCAATTCAGAGGTGCCTTGCTGGTAAGTGTACTCTATTTCTTTTCCTCCAACTTCTGACAAGGCATTCACAGGCAGAAAGTCTGTCCTTTACTGACCATGATGTCAATTTTTTTTTTTTTTTACCTTCCTGGAAGTCAAGAGATTGAGCCAGTCCTTTTCCCACTGGATGAATTCCCTGAGACCCTCAACTGGGCTTTCCCAAAGCCCCCGTTGCCCCCAAGGCACTTACAACAGAAGGGCAACCTTGGAGCTGACAATGCCACCCGCATCTGGGGGTGCTCTAGTTGGCCACACTGTATACACAGAATGTCTCACAAAATATAAGGTTGAACAAGTGCCATATTTACATACTTTATTTAAACCCCCTCAAGATAAAGCATTGTTGCACTGGTTAATAGTAAGTCACTTGATTTGTTAGCTTAGACCTTGTAGAACGAAAGGTCTGAAGTACCAAGAGAGCCCTGGGAACACAGGCCTCTTTCCTGGAAATGGTCAAGGCCCACTTTTCAGATGAAGCTCTGAAACTTAATCACTGCATTTCTTTGAGCAAGTTACCTCACTGCCCTCTTCTGTAAAAATGGGAATAATAAGCTAAATAGTTTAAAAGCTAATCGTTTTTTAGGATTGTTCTGAAGAACGTATGAAAGGCTACCCCTGGCCACGGTGTCCAGCACATGGTGGAAATTCCACCAAAGCCATTGAGGAAGACAGGGGAGGGGCCGCCCAAGATCCCACGACAATTACCCAGGTGGACAAAGAGAGGAGGCCCCCCCCCCCACCGGGAGCAAGATGTCTAGCCTCCCGGTGAGACGCGGGCCTTCAGTGATGCTGGGTCACAGGCGGGGAGGGTGCAAATAAATGAGGATAAGGAGGCAGAGCCAGATCAAAGAAACCCAGCCCTTGGATCGTCTCCTCTTCTCCCTCCCCTGAGAAGAAGAAGGATGGCCCCTGAAACTACTGCAAGTGACACAGGCAGCGGTCTCTTTCTTTAAAAGTTAACAAAAGGGGAAAGATCCCTTTCTGCATTTTGCTTATTAGCCAAAATAAAAATAACCCAACTATGCCACAGCTAAATTTGGATTTCATTCTCTATCCTGCCTCTCTCTCTTGTTTACCCAGTCCCCATCCATCCTTCAGCTCCACCTTCAAAACTCCATGATTAACTGAACTTTGCCATTGCTTGGAAGGACAAAAAGAGCCTGTGCGAGCCCCTGCAGACACAGAAGGGCAGGACCACCCTGGATGGAGACAGGGCTGCGCAGGGCTCTGGGACCAGCTCTGACTTGGTCCTTCTTGGCCAGGCCACTGGCATGCTGCCTTATTTGAGTTCCTTCACTTAGGATTCGTTTCTTCTTTTTTAATTTTTTTTAATGTTTATTTATTTTTGAGAGATAGAGAGCACGAGCAGGGCAGGGGCAGAGAGAGAGACACACACAGAATCCCAAGCAGGCTCCAGGCTGTCAGCACAGAGCCCGACACGCCCGGAGCTCACTAACCGTGAGATCATGACCTGAGCTGAAGTCAGGAGGACGCTTAACCAACTGGGCCACCCAGGCGCCCCTCTTAGGATTCTTTATATGTGATCCTTCTATTATCGCTCATAATGCGCAGATCAATGACCGCGTGCATACGTAACAGGCAGGCAGGAGGAGGAGGGCCTACCACTGATAAGGTGCTTTTGTGCAAATCCCGGGAAAGCACTCACCGAGGCTGATGCAGCCTCACGCCAGGGCCCATGGATTAGTTTGCAGAGCGAAAGTTGGAGTTTCAGCTCCCACCTGCTCTCACCGTCCCAGGCACCTTTGTGCAAACCAAAAAGTGCATCACCCTACCTGTCAGTCCTCCTACTCAGTAAATATTTCTAGATGCGATGTGCCTCCTCGCTGATGTCTTTTAACTGTTTATGTGACAAGTAGTCTATGACTTATAGTAAGCATTTCAATGACCTCAAGAGTGGGGGTGACAACTTTATAATTACATTTCTAAGCTCAGGAAGGTCCGGCGGCAATAGAGTGCAGAAAACATAACGGTAACAGTTAATTTTTCCCGAAGATTTACTCATGCTGGTTAAAAGCTTTCTGTTTGCTATCACGCGAATATTCACCATTCAAATGAGGTACATTTCAGTTTACAAGTGAAAAAACTTTAATAGAAAAAGTTTATTAACTTGAGACTGTCGGAGCAAGGACATGAACTCATGTTGATTTATTTCCCAAATTTGTAGGCCAGAAGAATATGACGTATTTCAGGCTTTACTCGCTCACAGGTACAGCATTAAACACCACGGAATCGTCTGGTGAGATTAGCATTCTCTTTCAACCTTCTCTCGATCCTTGCGATTGTGCCTCATTCTAGTGCTGGCATGCCTTTAACACGCACCCTTGCTGTCTTCCTCTTCCAACCAATAGAAAACAGGTCTCAGGCTCAGAGCCTTCCACACACAATAGTATCCAGAAGAACAGTATACAGTTTTAATTATATTATCTTATGTCTATGGCAAGGGTTATGTGTTCTCCGTTTCCCAGCTATCGTACAAAATTTCCGTTCTAAATAAAATCAAGAACGTTGTAAAAGCAAAATCCTAAGCAAGTAACAATGTGGTATATTCACCATGAGAAAAATCATTACAGGGGTAGTTATAGGTGCGCAAATATAGCAAAACTCAGGGAGGTGTTGAACCAACAGCTAAGGAATCAGAAATGTGCTGATCTATAACCTCCATATACAACTGGAGGGAGAATGCCAGGTAATTAAATATATCACTCTAGGCCTGAGGGTAGTGAATTAGACTAATAAGCATTTCATTCCACTATTTCTTCTTTGTCTGCCTAACCTTCTTAAGGGCTTCATTTTCTTTTCAATAGTCTGCTCTCTGTTTTTAAGTCCCATGAGTGTACTTTGTTAAAATTCAGAAATTGGGGGTGCCTAGGTGGCACAGTCAGTTAAGTGTCTGACTCTTGATTTCATCCCAAGGTTATGAGATGGGGCCCTGCATTGGTCTCTGCACTGAGCATGGAGCCTGCTTGGGATTCTCTCTCTTCCTCTCCCTTTGCCTCTCTCCAACTTGCATGTGCTCTCCTTCTCAAAAATAAAAATTAAAATTAAAAAAAAATTTTTTTAAAGAATTCAGGTATTGTTTTGGAATTTTTACTTAATTCACATTGGACTAGAATATTGTCAAGTACCCTGGTGCTTATGATGCATTTGGTTTTTTGTTTGTTTGTTTGTTTCGGGTTTTTTTCCTAATATACCCTTTGCAGTACAACTTAATAGTAAGTCCACTAGGAAAAAAAAAATTATTTGCAGATAACATTTTAGTAATTCCTTATGTGAAACTATCAGGGCTTTTTATTTGTTTCTGCTTCCATTGTTAGTAAAATGAGTTGGAGATAACTTTCTAGGCAAAATGTTTGTCCATGACTAATGATGAAATTATTTTATAAATCGAATGAATGTCATTACTGATACTAATGAGGGAGAGCATCTACATGAATTGATTGAAATGTTAAAGTGTTATCAAAATATTATGATCATAGCTATTCGTACTTAGCGCGTGAGTTACCTAGAAGAGTAAGGAAGGTTAGACAAAATCGATCCCAATTATCACTAACCTATCCACATGAACTGATCACATTATTCTACTGCTGGATTATAACAGTGAATGAAACACTATTGAGCAAGATCACTGGTTAGCCTCTCTGGTCGATTGGATCCTCCAGCTGTACCCCACAGTTGTATGGGGCTAGAGACTATGTTCTGAGTTGGGGTGGGATGGTCACTGTCTGGGATACCAGGTCTGGTAGGGCTTCAAGCTACATTCTGTGACTGGGCTTGGTCATTGACTCAGCTCCTGCCTGGGCATATCCACAGTCTCTGTTCACCAACTGGGCATGACTATATGCTGGGCTCTGCTGGTGGGTAGGGTAGTTGACTGGTCTCTGAGACTGCTCAGGGTCACTGGTCAAGCATCCTGGTTATCTGGGGCCAGAAGCTATGCTGAATAGTTGGGTGGGACTGTTGACTTGGCTCTCTTCCCAGGTGGGACATAGGATATGATCCTCAGCTGCTGGGCATCTGTGGCCATGCCTTCCAGTGGGGCAGAACTAAAGGCCATGATGAACAGTTGTGTTGGACTATAAGTTTGCTTCCCTACTTGGGTAGGCCATAGGATGTGCTCCACAGCCAGCATGGCTCATTGGGTGGGGATCCAAATCAGGCAAAACTACTGAGTCTCTGGCCAGACAAGGCCACCAGCTCAGCTCTATAGAATGGCTGCTGTCTGAGATCTCTGCTTGGGCACTGCTATAAATAGGAACATAGTCCACCAAGATCTCAGCACTGGTTGCTCTAAGCCCTGCTCCCCTTTTCCATCTCTATCTGGTCTGCAACATTGGAGCTCTGAAGTTTCCCCCAATGATCCCATAAAGTGAGAGCTTAATAAGCTTAACAAGCCTCCCAGGAAGCATCACCCAGTGCTGGGGATGCTGGATGACCACCCTGGGTTCTCTTTTACCAACTGGAGAAACTGTGGGCCCATGAAGGGCTTCTTACTTTGGCCTCTTACTGCTCTGTGGCAAGGGTAATGCAGTCAAAGTGGTTGTTACCCTTCTAATACAGTCCTTTTTAGTCTCTGTGGTCCAGGGGATGCCTCACTTCCACTCTCACATTCTGGGATTAACACAATAGTGTCTTGGCTCTGGATCATTGCTAGTTGATTTTCTTGTGATGGGGACTGAGCCATGAACAGCCTATGTCACCCTCTTGATAATGTCAACCCACTCAAATTTGATTTTTTTTTAAATATTAATACATACATTAAAGAAACTTAATGAACTCCATGAAGGATAAACTTAAAGAGATCCACACCTAGACAAATCATAATCGAACTTTCAAAAGACAAGAATCTTACAAGCAGCAAGAGAGAAGTGACTCATCCTATACAAGGAATTCTCGCTAAGATTAACAGCTAATTTGTCATCAGAAACTATGGAGACAAAAGTTGGTAGGATGACTTATTCAAAATGCTGAAAGAAACAAATTCTCCATCGATAATTCTGTATCCAGCAAAATTAATTTTTTTCATGAAGAAGAAATTAAGGCCTTCCTAGATAAACAAAAACTGAGATAATTTTTCTCTAGCAGGTCAGCCCTGTAAAAATATTAAAGTCTCTCAAGTGGAGTTGAAAAGATACTAGAATAAAGAAAAAATAAAATAAAGAAAAAATAAAGAGCATTGGTAAAGGGAAATTACAGGTAAATGTGAGACAGGTTAAATGTATGTTTTTGTCAGCTCTTCTTTATTTCCTCTCCATAAGATTTATTATTTGTTGGTTGGTTAGTTGGTTGGTTTACTGAGAGTGAGAGTACTTGAGCAGGGAAGAGAGGCAGAAGGAGAGAGAGAGAGAATCTCAAGCAGGCTCCAAAATGCTCTACACTCAGCATGGAGCTCAACACAGGGCTTGATCTCACAACCACAAGATCATGACTTGAGCTGAAGTTCAGAGTTGGCCATTTAACCGACTGAGCCACCCAGGTGCTCCTCCCTCCATATAATTTAAAAGACAACGGCATAGAGCAATAATTATATATTTGTGTTGCTAGGCATTTGATGTATAAAGATGTAACATGTACACCAGTAATAGCACAAAGGAGGGGGAAAGGTTGGAGCTATATAGGAGCAAAGTTTTTATACACTGTTAAATTAAGTTGCTGAAAATCTGAACGATGGTTCAGAATTGAAACTGACAGTTTCAATTATAATCATCAGGGAAGGGCTAAGAAAATGATTTTTAAAATATAGTAAAAGAAATGACAAAAGAATTAAAATGACACAATAGAAAATATCTATTTAATACAAAAGAACTCAGTAATAGAGCAACAGAGGTTGGGGAAAGGCATGACATAGAAAACGAATGGATTAGAATTAGACAGATATGAGTTACATGTCACCTCTGCATCAGCTAGAAATTTCCTTGGAAAAATTTCCTTATTCTATGTTCCTCAGTTCCCCATGTCCTATATATAGCATGGAAACAATAATGTCTACATTACTGCCTTGCTGTGAGAAATAAGGCAAGTGAAATACATAAAATACTGAATTTGACATTTGGTAGATTCTCAGTAATTATTAACAATAATCATTGTAATAGATACCATATAAATTCTGAGAGGTCTTAACTTTCGAAAAGTAAAACGTGTGCTCAAATATATTTAAAAAGCAATGGATGCAATATATAGAATATACACAGAAGTACTCTTTACATTTTAAGTACCGAAATACTAACTTAATCTTGGAAGATTTTATTTTAATAAAGCAGCATAAAAGACCATGCAAAGAAGCATTACCTATATTTCTAAGGTGTCAGTTTATTAGAAGTGGACTTTTGTTAGATAAGAATATATTGAGACTAAATGTGTAAAGGTGTGTACCACGTGCATTCAATATTTTTAGAAAACAAGCACGATATGCTTCAAACGATTTTGAGTTGAGTGAAAAACAATACTGAAAAAATCACTCTGCTATTTAAAGCATATGAAACCAAACAACCATTTTTGGGGACTTGATCTTGCTGGTTTACATGCTAAAAAGAAGTACTTCTCATGGTTCTTTCACGTGAGATAAAGTTAGCGAAAAATCTGGCGAAGCAAGGATACGCATAAGTTGAGATATTTGAACAGTTTTGCTGGCATATGTCAGAATCTTAAAAAAAAATGTTGGGGAGGCTAGAGTTGTCTTGGAATTAAAGGCAACCATGAAATAGGAAAAGAGTACTGGGTTGGGCATCAAGGAACAAACAGGGACCACATCCTGGACCCTGTACACTCTCGAGCCAGAAGATCTTGACAAGTTAACTCTTCTGTTTCTTAATTTCTTTCTTTCTAAAGAGTGAGGGTTTTTTTGGTGGGCTGTGTGATCCTTCTCCATTCTAATATTGTATGGTTCTGTGTAATATTTCCTCTTCTGGAAGAAAAATGCCAAGGCTCTACACAGGCTTTTTCTCTTTGAGTATTATTAACAAGGTAGACATGAATTCCAGAGTTTGGGTCAATTTTTCCTTAATGAGTGACTAGCAATTCTATGGTGCTTCTCTCTCCAGCTTGTTTTTTTCTTCTTTGCTGTTACGATTCTTTCTGTTATTTAAAAAAATGCAACTAGAATTCATGCTATGATCCTCTTATTATACCTAAAGTCAGAGGGCTATTCCAAACATATGGCAACTAGCATAGCACAGGCATGAAACAATCAACAGCTACGGATGCTGGCCATACAGACATGTATTTTTAGCCCTGCATAAAACTAGGAGAGGAACTTGATCAATTTATTTTTTTGCTCTTCTCAAATTTTTATTTAAATTCTAGTTAGTAAACATACAGTGCAATATTGGCTTCAGGAGTAGAATTCAGTGATTTATCACTTAAAAACTCTACCCAGTGCTCATCATAAAAAGTGCCCTCCTTAGTACCCATCACCCATCTAACCTATCTCCCACCCACCTCTCTCCATCAACCCTTAAAACTTGATCAATTTAGATAAGGTTTACAAATATTTGTGTTCTTCAATCTGTGTGTATATATACACATGTATTAATGTGGGATCATATTCACTTCAAAATGCATTTAGTTTATAAATTGAATTATCCTTAGTTATGTCTAAGATGCTTAAAGAGATAAATAAAGGAATAATATTCACTAACACTGAACAAAAAGGTATTCACTAGAAAAGGAGATAGATGAAATAAAAAGAAGTAAATATGGGAAAATTAGAAAATTTGGGAATTGAAAAATCATCATTGAAAAAAATTTAAATATGTATTAGATAAGATAAACTCTAAACGGGAAACAAAAAGTGAATTGGCGTTCATAAGAATTTCACCTATAATGCATCAAAAAGAGATGACAGGTGCAAAAGGTGCAAAAAGGTGCACCTATAATGCATGAAAAAATATGACAGGAGTTAGGAGTGAAGGAGGATAGGCAAGAAACTCTAACCTAAACCTAATGGCAGATCCAGAAGAGAATGTAGAGAGTAGAAAAAAACCACAATGTTTAGCAAGACAAAAGACATTTTCACAGCTAAAGGGAGACATGAGTCCCCAAATCAAAAGTACAGTAGGATTACAGAGCAAGAATAATAATTAAAAAAAAGACAAATAAAAATATACCTAATCTTAGATTTTTCTTACCAAAGCTACAGAACATCAAGGGAACAGGGGTGGAGGAAGGGAAGACAGAAATTTTAAAAAGTGCCAGAGGGGAAAGCAAGATTAATTACAAAAATTTGACAGGCAGATTGACAACAGACTTTTCATGAACAACTATAGATCCTGGAAGGCAAAGAAGAAATATCTTCAACATGATGAAGAGAAAATTACTTTCAATATTGAATTTTATATCTAACCTCATAGTATTCAACAGCAAGAGCAAAATAAGGACATATTCAGACACACAAAGAGAATTTACTGGCCAAGTACCTTTATAAAAGGAAATAATGAAGGAGACGATCTATTAAAAAAAATAAATCTGACCCAGAACAGGGATCAAAATTGAACCAGGGAAGACTGAGTTCATAAAATAGGCCAGTGAATTTAATTTTTGAATTCCCACTTTTTGTATTAAAAAGAAAAACAATAGAAAACAATATCACATGTTAGCAAGTGTTAAACGAACAGTTAAAGTGTCCTCATAGATATACAAAAATGCAAAATTATTTTTAGTATGTGTTTTTGAAATGGAAGACATTCACCAAAAGAATAGAAATGCAATCTATGATTTACAAACCATAAAAGGGAAAGACAAATATATAAAAGTATTTATTATGCAACAGAAAACAATAAAGGAAATGAAAAAGAAGAGAAGGGATGATAACAGAAAATTTGAAGATGGTAGAAAATATCCCAATAGAAACATTTTTCTCCTAAAGTCAGTATCAGTCCTTAAAAGCAGATATTCTATGTAAAACCCTAACCAGAAGCCTATCCTCCTTTGTTTTAAGGGCTAAAAAAATATGAATAGTACAGTTCAATTAAAAATTCTCAGGGGCGCCTGGGTGGCTCAGTCGGTTAAGCGTCCGACTTCAGCTCAGGTCATCATCTCGCTGTTTGTGGGTTTGAGCCCCGCGTCGGGCTCTGTGCTGACAGCTCAGAGCCTGGAGCCTGTTTCGGATTCTGTGTCTCCCTCTCCCTCTGCTCCTCCCCCACTCGTGCTCTGTCACTCTCTCTCTCAAAAATAAATAAACATTAAAAAAAGTTAAAAAAAAATTCTCACCCAGTTTCAATTTTCTAAAATGAAACTATGACAAAGTAAAAAAAGCTTATTTGTATAAGTAACAAATTATAATGATAGGTGATGAAATGCTTAAAACATTGCTTCCTGATGATCAGTTAATATGATTGTTAGCACACAGTTGCTTTATATCCAATGGCATGATCTCCCTCATTGCCAGGAACTCTGAGTCACATTTCCTCTTTGTGGACATTGGTGCACTTATCAAAATGTCCCCAAATAATTCTGAAATTCTATTCATTGCATTTGGAATATAACACAAGAGTTTTCTCATACGTCAATTTGTTGAAAATGTTAGTATTGGACTGGATGTAAACATAATTTCTTCATACGTAAACAGCAGCCAGAAGGCATAGTATTGCAAAATAGGAATGGTTTAAGAAGGCATTGTTAAGGAAATTGTTCTAGAAAAACATTGATAGGAAAGATGTTCTGTGGAGTATAATTAAAACAAATTATAATCATTAAACATACCAATTAAAAGACAGAGACTATCAGAATGGATAAATAAAACAAAATCTAGTTATATAATGCAGAAAAGACACACCTAAAACAACCACACAGATGGTTGGAAGTAACAGGATAGAGAAGACTTACGTATTAGATAGGATTCTGCTGTGAGTGACAGAAAAGCCAAAACGATAGTGACCAACCAAGTTCGAAGTTTGTCTCTCCCATAAATGGAGTCTGGAAGCCAGTTTTTAGGGCTGGCAAGACAGCTTCACTCCATGGAATTTCAGGAACCCAAACTCCTTGGTCTTCACAACTCTACCATCGTTAGGCCAGAGCCCTTGATTTTTGGTTCAATATGGTAGGAACTACATTCTAGGTGGCAGGACTGAATTAGGGATGAAAAAATAAAAGGAATGTGCCAGCCATCTTGAAGAATGCTCTTCGTTCATTTCACCTTCAAACTGAAAATTACCGCCATCAACACAGTGCAGAAGAGGCAACTGAGGCGCAGAAAGATGAAGTGAGTTGCCCAAGTTATCACATGACCAGTAAGTGGTGCAGGCAGAACTGGACCCTAGAGCGTCTGTTCTTATACACCACACCATATTGATAAATAGCTTAACTTCTCTAGACCTGTATTTCTCCATCTGTAATATCAAAAAGATGGTCTGGATCTTTGTGGGCCAAATAAGGTCTACAAGTGGGTTTTGTTTGATGTAATTGCTTTTTTATTGTTGGTGGTGGTTTTTTGTTTTTGTCTTTTGTTTTTTGGGTCTTTTTGCAATTAGAATGTCTTTAGGTAGATTACACATCACCCAGTCATCCAAGACCCTACCACCTCCCCCTTGTTTTTCTCTTATATTAGCTTTTCACTTTATTTCCCTTCTGGCACCAGAAGACGTTTAGGCTGGGAACCCCTAGATAAGATGCTTCTCCTTTCAGCTCTGCAGGGCTACTGTCAAAGGAAGGAAAACAATCTTCTGAGGGATGTTCACCAAAATTATCCAGGGTTCATTTGATTCAGAGGTACGTCATTGAAATAACTCAAATAACCAGAAACTTCATTAAAATGGAACAAGATAAGCAAGGTGTAAGCAGTTTGAATATCCTTTGCTAAATTTATGTATACTAAATATGTATGGCAAACTCCAAACTCCAGAGATTAATGCAACACACTAATCCTAGTTTTCGAGTCCTACTCATCACAATATAGGAGATCCAGGACAGAACTATTTAGTAAATAGTCCATCTAGTTGGGGGTTCTTTTTTCAAATTTTTATTGAAAGTCAATAAATTTTTAAAAGCAGTTTTAGGTTCACAGCAACATTGAGGGGAAGGTAGAGATTTCCAAGACACCCTCTGCCCCCACACAAGTAAAGCTTCCCCATTACCCACATTCCCCACCAGAGTGGTACATTTGTGACAACTGATGAACTCACATTGACATCATTATCACCCGAAGTCCATACTTTACATTACGGTTCACTCTTGACTCCACTTAGTTCTATATCCATCTCCTGTTTCATCGCCTCAATTTCCTGTCCCTGACCTAACCCATCTGAATCTGCTCCCCAGTCAAGGTTACGCTGGCCCAGTTGGTTACATGTTTCAGTATCAATAGGCTAACTGAGGGGAATTCTCAGTATCTCTCGCTGAGATAGTTGCAGTTGAGTGGGGCTTTAAAATCTAAACCCACTGCTTCATGTACCAGATCATGGTTCATGTTTCATTGTTTTCATACTGGCTGCTTTTCTCTTTTCCAGTGGCTATGGCACTCTGCTTCAGGAGCTGTTTGAGTGTCGCTTTGGTATGTCTGTGTGGTGGCTTAGCTATCAAGCGTGACAAAAGGAAAAAGGAGCAAAGGAGTGAGAGCATCTTTATAGTGACAAATGTTAAGTCTACACTGGCGAAGGGGGAAGTGAAAATGAAAGAAGGCCGCTGGAAAAGAACATATTGGGAACACATGCTCTGGGAAGTACATGTTACTTCCCAAAAAACCATTCAAATATTTGTGTTCTGTGTCTTGGAAATTCGGTTATGGGTGAGAGCATTGGAAACTAAGCTCCCACAAGAAAAAATTATTTTAATTGATGCTTCATTTGCTTTCAATAGGAATGTTGCAGTTGATTAATCCATGAATCAATAAAATGCTAAGAAGGATGAAACTCACATTGGAAAGAAATTAATTAGCAGACTTCAGATAGTTTAAAAATTAAACCATGATAAGGAAGGAGGTTGTCACTTCTCATTAAGCCTTTTCACAATTAAAAAAAAAAGCCTCTGTTTTTGGAGACAAGAATGTGCTGCTAGAATTCATTGCTTCATCAAGAGATGGGGACATGAAAGAAAGCAGGCAAAAAGATAAAAGAAATGAATGTTTTGTCTTGTTTAATCTTCCCCAAGTAGAGTCATATAATGATAGATGGTTCAATTTATTTAGCATGCTGCAAAACAGCAGAAGGCAGGTGACCTCGATGGATATTTGCATATTTAGAAACCTTTGGTCCATTACTTAAATAACTCATCATCAAACATTTATTTCTTGTAAGAAAATGTGAATTGTGTATATGATATGAAAGAGAGAATACAAACATAGAAGGAAGTATAACATGTTCTAAGACTTTCCATGATAAAAACTTCTATATATAAGGTACATGTGTAATCAAAGCACATGTATCTGGATAATAGTCTACGATATGAATAAGTGTATCCCATACATCCCCAATCTGTTCTTAAGGCACCGTCTTGGGGTACCTGATCCTTCCCCATTCAAACTAGATTGATATTTCCCTCGCCACAGGGTAGATTCTACCAGCTGAACAAAGATCACAAGGGAGTCATTTCTGTGATTTTTGAATAATCTACAGTCTCTTGAAATTTACGGCAGAGGCACTAGTTTGAAAGAAAAGATGTTTTGAGAATCAAAGTGAAGCCCTGAAGGATTCAAGACATAAAGTTTATGTCATAAAAAAATGCATTTGGGAGAATAGATAAAGGCCAGGGTAACCTTGTCCTCTGAATTCTATAAACTAGTGGGGGAGGAGTTGCCAGGGGAAAGAGGAAAGCTACTTCAATGTGTCCCTGTTAAGGATCTTGTGTCTTACCTCTCACCTGAGGTCCAGAAGCAAGTGAGCCTCTCAAAAATTTATGCAAATCGCAGGTCTGTAATTCCAATTACACACAATATGCACTGGGAGTCTCAGATTCATTAAATCCTCATTTTTATGAGGATGCAGCTTTGGAGAATTGAAAGCAAAGGTTTGGAATCTGTACCTGGCCTTGCAGGTAAAGAAAAGACACCTTTGCTCCCCATCACTGGGGAACAGGCCAATGAAAATGGCCACAAAACACAGTCGGGCAGAGACACCTAAAGCAGTCTGATAGAGTCCTCCTGCTTTCCACTGTGGCACAGGAAGACACAGAAGTTTTCCTCGTGTAGTCAAGAGCGATAAGGGCATGGCCTTGACTGATAAAGGCCCTGAACCCCTGGAGACGTGACGGGTGAGACAGCAAGGGTACTGAAGTAATCCACAGAGACCGCCAACCATAAGCTGCTCAGGGCATCACCTATGAACTTGGATTCTCTTTCCCAAGGTGTAATAGGTGTCTGCAAAGAAAGGTTCCATAATCATCTCATTCCTTTGGGTCACAAATGGGGTTAGAGGAGGAGTATGGAACAGAATGGAATGTGGCATGTAAGAGGATTTCTTTTTCCCATAATTCTAGGCATGCAAGCTTACAACATTCATTCAGGACACCTACGACCTCCAGAAAGTACAGGACAACAAAACAAGCAATTCAAGGTACCTGCTAGTTTTGTGGGGGGAAAAATGCATTTATACGTGTAGTTGATTCTTTTTTTTTTAATTTTTTTTAACATTTATTTATTTTTGAGACAGAGAGAGACAGAGCATGAATGGGGGAGGGTTGGAGAGAGGGAGACACAGAATCTGAAACAGGCTCCAGGCTCTGAGCTGTCAGCACAGAGCCCGACGCGGTGCTCGAACTCACGGACCATGAGATCATGACCTGAGCTGAATTCGGCCGCTTAACCAACTGAGCCACCCAGGCGCCCCTGATTATTATTATTCATGGTGATTATGTTCTATAAAGTCACCATGAACACTGAATTAGCAAATACTGAACCATTACTTCTTGGGGAAATACGGGCTAAGTTCCTATATGCCTCTGGTCATAACACTTTCATCAGTCGATTAACACATAAACTTGCTTTATGTATGTTTCTGTTTAAAGACATTATTCATTATATGTTGTTACTTCAATAATCACAGCCAATAGCACTATAACTCTGCCTGAGGGAAGCTCATCTAACACAAGTATTTTCTCCAAGAGGCACATCACAGGCTTCTCCGTAGCATAGGAACACTAGACAGTATTTCAGCACTGTGCTTGGGGGCCACTTTAAACAGCAAATCACCAACAAAAAGAAAAGACAAAATGTGCAAAAAAAAACAAAAACAAAAACAAAAAACAACTAAACTAAATACACCATGAAAAGGACAGTTGTTTTCAGTGCGAGAGCTGGAACACGAAGGCAGAATGTCACCTTGTTCAACCTCAGCTGGGAATGTCTGTGTCAGGCAACTCAAAGTTTTCATCACTCTGCACATATCTGGAAAGCCTGAAAGTGCTGGGAGCCCTGGCTTGGAGGTTACAAACAAATTTCAGGGAGATGACAAGTGTGCAAGCAGTGTTTCTGCAAATAATGAGGATTGACCGCATTTAAGATGCATGGGTATTAAGATGTTAGTGGGTGCAAACCCGGGAGGCAATCTTCAATTCATTGATGAGAGTGCACTGTTGAAAGCTCTTTTCATTCCTATTTGTATTCAGATTTAGGAAAGCTCCAAATGCTTGCAGGAATCCACACATCTTCTATCAGGGTATATTGCAGATGGTTCCCAGGAAACCAGCTCTGAACGGGTGATTTGCAGCCGGTTTACTGGGAAGTGTTCCTGGGATCAACCCCTGTAGGGAAATGAAGGCAGTGGATTTGGGTACAAGGGGACACTGAACTGAAATGAAGTCACAGTGAATCACGGCAGGGGTGGGGCTGAAGCTCGAATGACCTCAGAGTTGCCCCCACATTAAGGCCGAGGAGCTGGGCTTTCGTAACACCCCCAATGGCAAGTCACTAGATGCAGGCTGTCCCTGAGAAGGCACAGTGACTTTTCGTGTGATGATGATCTTCAACAGATGACAATTCCCAAAAAAGACCAAGCTGCATGAAGTCACCATGATCATTCCCAGGAGCTGGAGGGATGGGTTCCCCGTCATGGAAAGAGAATATAGGCAGCACGTACCTCCCTATCACCCCCTAAACTGTGCCAAGCACAAGAGGGTGTTTCCAATGATGTATCTGGGGACAGCCTCAATGAGGTTTTAAAAAGGCATGGAACTAACTGTAGTGGTAGAATGACGGACCCCCCCATCCTCAGAACTTGGGACTGTGTTGCTTTACATGGCAAAAGAAACTGTGCACACAGGATTACAGTTAAGGACCTTGAGATGAAGTGGTTTTCTTGAATTATGCAGGTATATCCAATGCATCCATATGAATTCTTAAGAGCAGAGAAACTTCACAGGCTGCACATATGCAGAGATATAACAATATGAGAAGCACTCCATCTGTTCTTGCTGACATTGAGGATGGAAGAAGGGGGCCACGAGCCAAGGAACGTGGGCAGGCTTCTAGAAGGTGGAAAAGCCAAAGAAATGGATTTCCATCTAGAGCCTCTAGACAGGGCTCAGCCCCGAATTTTAGCCTAGAAGACGCACGTTGGACTTTTGACCTATAGAACTATGAGAGAGTGTATGTGCATTGTTTAAGCCACCAAGTATGCGGTGATTTGTTACAGCAGCAATAGAAAGCTAATTCACTACCTATCAATATAGTGACAGTGGCTCCACATGCTGAGAGAAAAGGGAGGCATCTGAGTGTTCCAAGCAACTGACTGAATCTGCAAGGATTTCCCAGCCAGCGGCGAAAGCCATTACAACAGCTTCAACTACTGTTGATCACTTTCCAGGTGATGTCTTCTTTTTTTCTTCACTGTTTTATCTCAGTGTATGCCTCTGGAGCCATTTGTTTCCTTTATGTTTTCACTCCTTGAACTGCTCACTACTGAACCTCACAACTGCACAATTGTACACAATTATAAAATTAATCCTGTAGCCCCAAAATTCTGTGTGATTCACAACCAGGCAGCTTGTCCCAGCCTAACAGCTGTGCCTTCAGGAAGGTGAGAAAACCAAAACATCTTTTCTGTCACTCTTCATGCCCGTTCATCTCCCCTGAGAGGGAACATTTACCCAAGTCCACTGGTAAAATACAAGCAAGCATGCAATTCCATTACTTACCCAAGAATATGCCTACCTACTCTGGGTCTGACCTTGAACTTGGTGAAGGAGGGAAAATGGTGAACAAGAAAGATTCAGTCCTCACCTCAGAGAACTTGGAGTTTGGTGAGGAGTATAGCAAGAGTTCATTTTAATGCAGTGTATTTATGTTCATTGATAGAGAAATACAGGCTCCTGTAGGACTATATGGAAGAAACAGTGTTAGACGGTCAGGGAACGCTTCTCTGGAGAATTGGCTCTGAAACTGAGACCTGAAGAATGTATAGAAATTAGCTAGACAAATGGATTTAAGAACGAAGCATGCTCCAGATCAACAGAACGTGGATACTGCAGAGGCAACAGTGAAAATCACTGCCATTTACTGTACGTTTGCAATATGTGAGGTCTTACACTGAAGTGCTTTACATACATGATTTCATTTCATCATCAGAACAACCCAGTGAGGTATTATCAATCGCATTTTCCAGATAGAAAAACTAAGGAACATTGAGTTTATAGATCTTGCCCGAAACAATGTTGGTAGTAAGTAGTTGAAAATAGACTTGCATCCAAAAAGTCTGGCCCTAGAATTCCTACAATTCCCTTAGAATCCTGTACTGTCTCTTGCTCAGTCCCAAGCAAGAGATCCAGTGACTCATTCCAGGAACTGAAAGAAGTTCCATATGCTTGGAGCTAAGGTGACAGGGGCAGGCATTTAGATTTAGGAGCAGCAGAAAATGAAGTAGAACTTAGTATTTACCACCAGATCATAATGTATATGCCCAATATGCAAGATTTCATCAGTTTTGGATAAGGGTTCAGAAGCTGTGGGATTCAGTGAAAAGGGCATAGTCTTTGGTGTCGAACAGACCAAGTCCCAATTCTCCCACTTCTACTTCTACGCTGAGCAATTTAGGTTCCTTAAACTCCCTGTACATTTCCCCCTATGCTCCCATCTGTGACTTGGAGCTTATAATAGATACATGAAGGAGTTGTGAGGACTGCATGTTGTAAAGTACATAAGTGTCTGGCATATAGTGAGGAGGTACTTAAATGTTCAGTATTTCCCCTTCCTCATCCCTACGGGAGGGAGCAGAGCAGACTGTCTAAATACCTCTGTACAGTTCAGCCAACAAAGAGCAAGAAGTTGAACAAAAATGGATCCTGACCCACAAATTTTAAATTGCACTTGATTTGGGTCCAAACCTCATATTTTGTTGAACCAAACTGTAAACACCAAGGACAGTGTGGTATAGAGGCAGGCCAGTGGAGCAGAAATCAGAAATGTCAGTGTTTGTGTTCTCTCCACCACAAGTGACTATGGTGCCCCCTTCTCTGAGCCTCAGCCTCCTCAGCTGAAACAAGAGCAGGTGGCTCTTGGTGGCCTCTGTGTACCATTCAGCCTGAGCTTCGAGCTCCCTCAGTGCTTTGAGCATCTGAGCAGGAACAGGACTAGAAAGTCAAATTGATCTCTGAAGTAGGCCAGGATTCCCAGGTTAAACAAACAAAAGATGTGTATGGATGGATGGATGGATGGATGGATAGATGATAGATAGAAAGATAGATAGATTATGATAGATAGATAGATAGATAGATAGATAGATAGATAGATAGATAGATGATAGATAGATGATAGATAGATGATAGAGATAGAGATCTTAAATACCGTAACAAAAAAGGGGTATATAACAAATATCTTCTTGGGAGATGCAGAGAAGCAATGTAGGAAGGATATAAAATGCTGGGGTTCTGATATAAGACAGACATACATTCTAATTTTCTCTCTGTTGTTTGCTGAATCTGTCACCCAAAGTAAATAATTACCTCTTTAACTTTGTCTCTTCATCTGCAAAATGGAAATGATAACCTTCTTTCATAGACTTGTATTCAAATTAAAGGGTGTTTACAACTTCAGTTCACTTTTCATCCTCCATGAGAAAAATAAAAATCGACTCAGCCCATCGCTCCACGGAAAGTTAAATACCCCTTCGTTTTTGCTCCCACTACATGGGGTGTACACAATGCCTCATCAAAGCATTTATTTTTCGAGCCACCTCCTATGTGAGCGCTGTCCTCCGTATTGGGCTTCTTGAGGACAGAGACTGTCATATTCACATGTATGTCTAAAGAGGGGCACTCAGATTGGCACTCAGCACGTGGTAATTTTTCAATGAATGTTGGTTATTCAAATAAATAAAATGAAAATTAAAACAATGAAATTGCACGTTTTGTCCACACTAGATGCTGAAGATTTTTAAGAGATATATACACTTAATGCAGGCAAGTGCACATGAGCTGAATCAACCTTTCTTGAAATCAACTAAGTAATACATCTCAAGAGTCTTAAACCTCTGTACCCTTTGATCCAGTAATTCTACTCTGAGGGCTCCAACCAGTGGAGATACTAGGCTATTGGCCAGGTAGAAGGCAATGGATGGGGAAAAGAGACTAAGTAAATACATCAAAGTATGAATAGCACCATTTCTGAGTGGTAGAGGGATTAAAAGTGATTTTAATTCTCCATTTGATACATTGCTGTATTTTCTAAGGCTTAATGGTCATGTAAAACTTTTATAGGAGGATTATAATGTACTTTTATAGTTCTAAGAGACATTTTTACAAATTTAAATATATAACCCTAAATATATTAAAAAGATGTTCATCTTCCTCAAATACATAAGCTGCTTTTATTTACCCTGATACTCAACATAGCGCCTTGCATCTTGTAGATACCCTACAAGTTCATTACACATATTTATGATTTTACATGAGTGTATCTACTTGGGGCCTTAATTAATCTATCTTCACTCTCTAAATTTAGAAGTGTCACTTGTATTTTTCTTCTGGTCATTTAATTGCCAGAGACATGCAAGTGTCAGCAGATCTATTGTTCTCCAAAACAGGTTAATGCTCCAGTTAAATGCTGTCCAGATAGTTTTTATTAAAAAGTAGCACAGTTCTCCCCATGAGGTTTCAGCATCACATGCCAGGAGGAACAGAAAAGCTAACTAGGTTGCAAGGATTTGTTGGAGGGTCTGATCATTGCTGTGTTATTGCTGAGGTAGACACAAATGAAGTGCTTAAGTAAAACGTCATTATTGTGGCCCTTCTCTCTTAATGGAGTTCTTTGAGACCAAAACATCTGGCTACAGTTCTTTTCTTTGTTAAAAAAAAAAAAAAAAAAAAAAGGCCAGCGTTGGGGTGCCTGGGTGGCTCATTCGGTTGAGGGGCCAACTCTTGTTTTCTGCTCAGGTCATGATCTCACAGTTTGTGAGTTCAAGCCCCACGTTGAGCTCCACGCTGACAGTGCAAAGCCTGTTTAGGATTCTCTCCCTCTCTCTCTGTCCCTCCCCCACTCGTACTCTCTTTCTCCCTCTCTCTCAAAATAAATAAACTTAAAAAAAAAAAGACCAGTGTTTACTTGGCCAAAATTTTTACTGGGTAAAGATGCCAGTCTCTCAATAGAATTGGCCATCATTGCATATTTTTTTTTTAATTTTTTTTTTTCAACGTTTATTTATTTTTGGGACAGAGAGAGACAGAGCATGAACGGGGGAGGGGCAGAGAGAGAGGGAGACACAGAATCGGAAACAGGCTCCAGGCTCTGAGCCATCAGCCCAGAGCCCGACGCGGGGCTCAAACTCACGGACCGCAAGATCGTGACCTGGCTGAAGTCGGACGCTTAACCGACTGCGCCACCCAGGCGCCCCTTGCATATTTTTATATAGTCATGTTGTAAAACTTTTCCTGTGTCATCTCAAGACCTCCTCCTGGAGTTTATTACATCAAATACCCAAATTCTTATATTTCCATAAGACTTTGACTATATTCTTATCCCCCTCAGACCCCAATACGATAAAAATCATTCCTGCTCCATTATTCTTTTGGGCTGATTCTGCTTCTCTCATTTCCTAAAGTATCAATGTCTTAAAACAGGTAGCTCACACTTGGCTGGAAAAATTTCGCACACTTCCTCCAGTCCCCCAGCTTACTCCAACTTCTGATTTCTACTCTTGCTTTCTACTCTGCTGAAATTATGCTCTTGAAAATCTCCCATGAATTCTTGCTACCAAAGCCACGGCTCCTTTCCATTCTTCAACTTCCTCACCTTCTCTGTTTTCTGTTGTTTGTTCTATCTTATTAAAAATCACTTCTTTTCACTTCGATGCTTGGCAGGGTAGGATGTCAATGACCAAGGAACTGGGATTTTGCCCATGCCCCCAGTTCTTTATCAGTATCAAGCAATAGTTTGAAAGTGCATTTAACTTTGTAAAATGTTCACACAAGTTAAACGTAAGTATGTTTTTACTGAAATATGGAAAATGAAACACGTGCGGGAAAGTCTGTCTTTATACCCTGTCCTCCACACCAACTCATCCCATTCCTCCTCATGTAAATAACCTGGTGAGTCTCTTCCAGTGCTTTTTCTGTGTATCCAAATCGATATATGGGTATGTAAACAGAAATAGACATCGTATAAACATAAACGATACACACATAGTTTTTGCCAACAAATGAGCTCATGTGTGTATTTTTTCTGAAACCCGTCTGTTGCTTTAAAACTAAAAGGAAGAGATACTAAGGGTGGGAAGGAGAGTAGCATGAAGAGTAGGGAGACACAAAGGTGGACAGATGGCTTGCCTTTAGGCTTAAAATATCTCATGAATACATAGGCATATTTCATGTCCATGACACATAAAGCTTCTTAAATTTAGCAATGCAAGATTAAGAGCAGAATCTTGGATTTTGATTTCGTTTTTAATAGTCGTCTTGTTGCTAATGTTGAGAATGAAACCACAGAGAGCTTAATTTGAGGGCCATCAATAAAATTCAATTTCAGTTTTTATTAGGAACTTGGGAAAGAAGGAATTATTTCTATATGACTTAATTTTAATAATTGGTTTTGGTTTTCAAAAGGTATGAGGTTAAAGTAGTTACACAGTCAAGGAATAGAAAGAGAGCAGCTTAATTTGAGTGTTTTTTTTTTTTTTTTTTTCCACATTCTGGCTACACTGAGCAAGGTGATTGGATTACACGGTCTGCTCAGATGCTGTAAATATCTTTACATGAGGTAAGCCTTTCCCTAGCACAGTGGTAACATGCCTTAAACAAAGTATTAAAAGCTTTGAACAAGATGGCATCTGAGTATAATGAGGTTTACTAGTTTTCTAGAAAAATGAAACACCTTTTGAAGTGACTTTTAGAAGGTGAAGAAAGATTTGTACTACACAGAAGAGGCTTTCAGTGTTTGGGTTAAAAAGAACTCCAGTTCAAAAGACTTCAGGGGATTTTTCTATGAACTAAATGGTTAGAGACTGGTATCTCGTCACGCACCCTGTTGAAAAAGGAAAAGGTTATAGAAGGGCAGATATTAGAAAGGGCAAGGGAATTTCAAACAAGAATAAGCAGCATTCTATTATTGCAGATATAGTCATTGCCAAAGAACTGGAGGTATCATTAATCATGTTACATTGAAAGAAATGAGCAATTGATTTGGAGATGATTGGTAGCTATCACCTGTAAAGACTCGAAAAGAGAGATTTAAATAAAACACTTTACAATGAAGATCCAAAAGTGAAAAATACCTTAGAATTGAGGGACACTCAAGGAAGAGATAAAGAATGCATTAATACATGTTTATTGAGAGGTTGAGGACTTTGGTAAGGGCTTGAAGACTTTCGACAGCCTAACCTTCAGATGCATGCAGTGAAAAGATTACTTAAGAAAGATAGCATTGATTGATATTTTTCTCAAACTTATTCCTATTAATGGGGCTAAAAGACATTAGTAATTAATAACCTCAAGATTGATAATTCTCATTTTAATCATTGATGTTGATCATCACACATACTGGGAGCATTAAAGAAACGTGGCAAACATTTACTTTAAGTTTTAATGATGGGTTGTTGGCAAGGTTTTACAAGGCAAATGCTTGGGGGCTATTTATCTCTTCCCAGGTAAGGCCCCAGCTGCTGCATGAATACTAACACGAATTCTCAAAATGAACCGGTGGACTTTCCACAGGTGCGGTTACCTAAAGAAGAAATATGACACATACTCATTTTCTTTGAAATAAAAAGACAACATTTTTAAAACCAAGAAGCCTTACGCTACCTAATCACTTACCACTGTGCAATTAAAATGCAATTCGGAAAACATTTTGAATAAATTAAAATACCTAAGTGCAAATAGACACCTCTTGAAACCTGGGATCCTACACGTATATTGTCCCACCCACTCTCATCCAAGATTCTTACTATATCAGTCTAGGGCTTTATGCTGGTGAGCGTGCGCTTACATATTCTTCCAGGAGATTTCAATATGGATGCATCTCATCACCACAACCAAATGGAAACTACTCTTTCAATGCTTCAGTAAAGGGTAATTGAAAAGAAATCAAAAGGCCTCAGTGTATGATCATGGTGCAGTTCACACACTTACCATCTATACTGATTTTTGTTTAGCCTTCTACAACCAGAAGCTCTCTTTCCAGGGGCAACCTCTTCCTCCCACTTTGTACGCCCTGGATCCTATTATTTCTTTATTCCTCTCCTCTTGGCCACAGGAGTGGTCACATGACCCAGCCCTGTCCAAGCGTTTATCCTATTCCTCTGGCCAAAGTGACTCAAAATGGGGCAGAGAAAGTACTCTCCAGGATTTTCTGCCCCAGCCGCTAAGACGGGCAAGTGTTCCTTTTTCCACTGCGGATGTTAAGCTGGTAGAATGTGTCCAACCTGCTATGTGATTGCTTAAATTCTTTGGCTTATTTTCTTCACCTATAGAATTGAAATAATGGCATCCACCATGCCTGTACACGAAAGCATTGAGACATAACATTTAAGCTCACGTACATCCCTCCAAAATAAATATTTAATTCAGACAGTAAGTCATCCGAACTAATTATTTAGTATTATATAAAAATGTCTTAATTTCTTAATCCTTAAGGAGTTATTCCATTGTCATGTAAATAGTGCTCATCAGCAAACAAAGCAAAAACCTCAATCTATTTATAAACCAATAATTAATAACAATGAATAATTCATTCTTCAGCCACTGAATAGTTTAATCACGTTATTAGTTATATCTTAATAGCCCTTTCCTCCAATATTAAAATTATATTTTAAAACTTCTAATTTTTTTTTTTAATTTTTTTTTTCAACGTTTATTTATTTTGGGGACAGAGAGAGACAGAGCATGAACGGGGGAGGGGCAGAGAGAGAGGGAGACACAGAATCGGAAACAGGCTCCAGGCTCTGAGCCATCAGCCCAGAGCCTGACGCGGGGCTCGAACTCACGGACCGCGAGATCGTGACCTGGCTGAAGTCGGACGCTTAACCGACTGCGCCACCCAGGCGCCCCTAAAACTTCTAATTTCCTGGTACAATGTGTATCAGTCACTCTCAAATTTATCAATCACCTGGTAATCATATAAAATGCAGATTAGGATTCAACAGGTCAGGGTGGGGCCTGAGATATGGTATCTCTTTTTTTTTTCTGGCTTTATTGAGCTATAATTCATATATAACATTGTGTAACTTTAAGGTGAACAATGTAATATGATACACGTATATACTGTGGAATGATTACCACAACAGGGTTAGTTAACATCTTCATCACTTCACATAATTACCTTTGTGTGTAATTGTGTGTATGTGTGTGCATGTGTGTGGTGGTTAGAACACCCAGGGCACCTGGGTGGCTCAGTCAGTTAAGCTTCCAGCTTCAGCTCAGGTCATGATCTCGCAGTTCACGAGTTCGAACTCCTGCATCGGGCTCCCTGCTGTCAGTGTGGAGCCTGCTTCAAATCCTCGGTCCCCCTCTCTCTCTGCCCCTTCTCCACATGTGCTCTCTTTTTCTCTCTCTCAAAAAATAAATAGACATTAAAAAAATAAGATTTACTCTTTTCAAGGGAGGCAACCCATAAAAGACTCTTAAATACAGAGAACAAACTGAGGGTTGCTGGAGGGGAGGCGGCAGGGGGGATGGGCTAGATGGGTGATGACCATCAAGAAGGGTATTTGTTGGGATGAACACTGGGTGTTACATGTAAGTGATGAATCACTAAGTTGTAGTCCTGAAACTGATACTACATATATGTTAACTAACTTGAATTTAAATAAATTAAATAAATAAATAAATAATTGATTTACTCTCTTAACACTTCTTTTTTTTTGGTTAATATACAGTGTAATATTAGTTTCAGGTGTATAATATAGTGATTCAGCACGTCCATGCAACACCCGGTGCTCATCACAAGTGCCCTCCTTAACCCACATCACTGATTTCACCCATCCCCCCACCCACTTCCCCTCTGATAACCATCAGTTTGTTCCCTCTAGTTAAAAGTCTGTTTCTTAGTTTGTACCCCCCTCTCTTTTCTTCCCCTTTGCTCATTTGTTTCGTTTCTTAAATTCCACACCTGAGTGAAATCAGATGGTATTTGTCTTGTCATTAGTTTTGAGCAATTTGATTATGATGTGCTTTGATGTGGTTTTCTTTGTTTCTTCTGCTTGGGGTTTTTGAGATTCTTAGATCTGTGCTTCTATAATTTTCATCAAATATGGAAAGTTTTCATCCACAGTTTATTCAAATGATTTTTTTCTTATTTTTTTTCTGTTTTCTTTTTTTTAAATTTAAATCCAAGTTAGTTAACAATACTTTTTGAGTATATAATAGCATTTTTAACTGTTGTCACCATGCAGTACATTAGATTCCTAGAACTTATTCATCTTCTAATTGGAAGTCTGTGCCCTTTGATCAACATCTCCCCATTACCCCCACCCCCCAGCCCCAGCAATCAGTGTTCCGCTCTCTCTCCCCTTCTATGAATTTGACATTTTTAGGTTCTACATGAAAGCGAGATCACACAGTACTTGTCCTTCTCTGTCTGACTTATTTCATATATGCATATAACACAACTTCTTTATCCATTCACCCATTGATAGACACGTAGGTCGTTTCCGTGTCTTGGCTATTGTGAGTGACGCTGCAGTGACTATGGGGTTGCAGACATCTCTTCAAGATAGTGATTTCCTTTCCTTCAGGTATATTGTCAGATGTGCGATTGCTAGATCATGTGGTGGGCCTCTTTTTACATTTTTGAGGAACCTCCATACTAATTTCCATAGTAGCTATAGCAATTTACACTCTCATCAATAGTGCACAAGGGCTCCCTATTCTCCACATTCGCCCCCAGTTCTTGTTATCTCTTGTCTTTTTGATGATAGATATCCAAACAGGTAGGAGGGGATGTCTCATTTTGATTTGCACTTCCCTCATGATTAGTGATGTCACCTTTTCATGTACCCGTTGGTGATTTTCATGTCTCCTTTGGAAAAATGTCTATTCAGGCCCTCTTCCCATTTTTCAGTCAGATTGTTTTGGGTTTTTGCTATTGAGTTATATAAGCTCATTATATATTTTGTACATTAACTTCTCATCAGATAGGTGGTTTACAAGTATTTCCAACAAACTCTAGATGACAGGTGTATATCTGGGCTGCAGACCAGCTTCGAGCGTCAAGGAGCTAGAACAAAACCCTCAGATCAATATAAATACAAATTAAATTAGTTTAGTTGGGAGTTGAAGATTGAAGACATAGCCTTATTTTTCTTATTAAAAAAATGTGATTATGACAAATGGTTCTCTGGGCTTTTGTCTCCTCATCTTAGATGAAAATATTGAAATTTGTTATACAAAAAAACATAAGCATACAGTGGGTACTTAAGAAATTATTGATTGATTGACATTGGAAAATACCATAGAATCACATCTTGGGATTTTTAAGGACTTACTATTCTAAGTGAAAAGGCTGGGCATTTTTTATTAGGTAATTATTGTAGAGCTTCCAGATTTATATTCAATCTTCATTTTCACATAATAGTCAACTTGACAAATATATATATATAAGATCCTGTCATTTTCAATGAAGAATTGAGCCTATAATTAAATGTTGTTCACAGTTCAGTGACCTAGGGTTCATACTGAAAAGACAAGTTAAAATGGTAGGTAAACGATGAAACACATTTCTGACCAAGCGACTTCATGAAAATATACACTGGAATATGATTGTCAGTTAAGGTGGCTTCTTAAAGGCAGCCTGCATTAGAATAGTGTGTGCATTTCCTTCCCATGCCTTGCAGTGCTGGTGCAGAATAGTAAACATATCATTTTAATATAAAACAGACATCCTGGTTCAAAAGTTGCAGCATAGAGTTGACTCTTTAAGCCAGAAGACATTGAAATATACTGAGAGGCAACATTTCACCAAGAAATGCACAAAGTTCATCAAATTTCAGTCATGAAATTTCAGCTAAGAATATTCCTTCTTAGCATAAAAGATTTTGACATTCTCTGTTTAACAGATTTTAAAATGAGAGTAATTTAGTGTATCTCAGATAATATTAGAGTAATCGATGGATCGGGTTTCCTTGTTCCAAGGTAGAATACCAAGTATTCAGTTGAGTTGATGATGGATTGATTTGACCCAGACTTAAGGATATCCCTAAAAAAGCAAAATAATAAGATCAACGTTTCCCAGGGTGGTTTCTTTTTTTGTTGTTTTTTGTTGTTGTTGGTTATTTTTTGGTCGTTCCTTGATCAACTAAGTCGATTTTGGCTTTTAGTTACTAATCAATATTCCACTAATGCCTGTTATAACAATTCAAAAAGACTTAACAGAACCTCATAAGAGTCAATTTGGTTAATCCCCCCCCACCCCCACATAGGTAAATGTGACAAATGTATTTTTATTTAGTGACACCTGAGGTGGGTTAGGAGTTTTTAAGTTTATGGGAAGGCTTTTTTAAGAGACCTGAGTGAGAATTTCAAGCTAATGGCAACATTTCCATGAAGTATATCTCTAAACAAAAGAAAAATCTGACAGTTGTTTTGAAATCAGCATACTATGTTAAGTTTAACACACATTTCAGCACAAAACTGGTCATTACATGACCAGTCTAGAAAGAATTACCCACATGGTATAGATGAACATTTGTCCATTCAGCTTCAAGATAGCTCTTAACGTCTGTAGAAATCATTTTTTTTTTCACTGAAAAAAAAAAAAAAAGACCATCAGGAGTTACACGGCACTATTATTTGTGACATTGTCGGGGATCCTTTTATTTTTGCTATATATTGCCTCATAATTGCAATTTTGAAAGTGGATTACTGAGTTGAAAGGGCAGAAAAGTTGAAGGAGTGAGTTTATGAGTTGAGCTCTGTATGGAAACTTCCCTTGGGTAGCTCAGCATCCAGCAGTATATAGCATACATAGATTAATGATTTGAGTTAGAATAATATGACTTGTTATTTAAGTACAAGGATAAATAATGAACACTACCATGTTTCCCAATCCATAAAAAAACCTAACCCTTTAAATTTTTTAAAGTAGCTATATAGCAGATAAAAACTTTTTTTTTTCTGTTCTTTTCTCAATCCTTTTACTGTTACGTTGTTGTCTAAAGGTTGGAAGTAGATTTCTGAATCTTTTGGAAATTTCTTGGTTGAGGTTATCCCATGTAGAGTTTCATTATCTTGGCAGGAAAACAAACATAAGGCAGATAACATTTGAGGCATTTAGCACTACACCTGGCACATAGCATCCACTTAGCATTTGTAAAATTATGTATGGTATGCTACATAATTTCTTCATTTGATATTATACTAATCAGAGACATTTTTCATGTAAAATAAAATGTTTTTAATCACCAACACAGAAAAATGGGTCTTTAGGCCAAACTTCATGGTGATTGCAAAATATTTAGATTATTTAAAGTACTGATGAAGAAGCTCAATCTTTTCCCCTTTTAGCAGATGTGAGATTTTCAAGATAGCTCTAGTGGTAAGAACTGGGGGCCTACTTCAACGCACATGTGCTGAAATGTTCTGTTTCCCAGCTTTATAATTAGAGATTATTTCACAGTGATTTTCAGCATAGATAAAATTTAGCTCACTTAAGATATGACAGCCATCATCTCTTATTTTCATTAAACATGCTCTAGAGCGGGTGGTTATAGAAATAAGATAGGAATTAGCATCTGAAAGTTTAAAGATGATTGCAAAATCTCTTCCTTAGAAAATTATGGGTTTCCCTTGGCTTAGCTTTCCTAAAATAAATCAGGATTGCTCCAAGTGGCAGCCTCTGCTGCCTGATGTATCACATTTGAGTGTTCATCTACATCCACAAAATAGAAGTCTGACTTCAGTTGTTCCAAAATATAAGCTGTGTCTCGCTCTTGAGATGTAGGGACAAATGGCTGAGTGTGTCACCAAAGCCCATATGCCCCTGCATAATTTGCCCACTTTTCCTCTTCGAATGTGTCTTGGCATAAATGCATCTGCTCCACCATACATGCTCTTCAATGACATACAATTTTCCTATGCCTGGGAGCAAACCTTTAAAGTGAAATTTAAAAAAAAATAATAATTAAGAAACTATTTCTAGTTCTGTTTAAAAAACGAATAAAACTTTGTCTATGGAGGGCCATCAAACAAATCAACTTAGCTCTTCCACTGATGATCATTTCCTGTGGTGTCCATTTATCAAGGGAAAGAGTTCATGTTGGCTGGCTTCCACATTCAATGGTGGTTCTGTCAGCATTCAGGGACTATGAGAGTTGTTGCTCTATTTTTTTGGAACCAAACTCTGATGCTCTGGGAAAGACAGTCTGTGAAGTGCTTAGGATAGGAAAATTTTCTAAGTCCTCTGTCTCCCACTTTCTACGTGAATTATTTTCATCTCTTCATTGCTGTGATATTCAAGGACATTCTTATTAGGAAGATGTTGCTGATGGGAGTGATCCTCAAAGGGACCTTAAGACAAAAACGACCTTGGATATTTCATCTGAGTGTCCCAGGTCCTTCAAATGCTTCTGAAAAAAACCTAAGGAGGAGTCATAGAAATAAGGGCATACATCTCACTGTTCTTCTTCTTCACTAATTTCAGAATACAGGGCCAACAATTTATCCACTAATGTTTCTTTCTCACTACAGAAAACATAGGATTTAGTAAGCACTTATTACTTGGTACTGGACCAATCAGTATGGAGGTCTTGTGGACTTAGGGCTTATTTGACACAGGTAAGACGAGAGAGTAAAGGGCAGAGAAAAAACACATAAAGCAAGTGTGCAAAAGCAGACAGAAGACAATTTGGCCACCGCAAATGAAAGATGTGACCTGGGTTCTTGACTTTATAGTTTCTACTTCTGGTAGTGAGCGAGACTTTCTGTATTTCCTATGTAGATAGTCTGTGAGATACCACGGCTTTCTTCCAATAGATTCTCCAAAGCATTCAATCAACAAATATATATTGAGTTTGTACTATGTGCCCAGCATTGTAGAAAGTTCTAATTAAACAACAGAGTATGAGATAGACATGGAAACTATCTTCAGAGATTGTATGGTTTGATAGGAAAATGAAACACTGAATAGATAATTCCACCAAAAAACATATTGTGAGAGGGGAAATACAATCTGATATGAAAGCATGTAGTTTGGGTAGCATGAGTCATTATGCAGCATTAGTCTACCAGTCATTAGTCGGGTAGAGAGGGATACTGACACTGGTTAAACAGGGCCTCTTTGAGGAAGTAGCATGTCAAAAGAGACCTAAAGGATTATGGACAATTGACTAGGTGAATGGAGAGGGAAAAGTGAAAACATTCCAAGCAAAAGAAAAGCTCTGTGAAGCCTCAGGATAGATAATTGGTATTCTGGGAAATGCCAGTATGAAGAAATCCAATACAGCCCCCAAAAATTGAAGAGGTAAGTAAAGGTTAAAACTTAGGAATGCTTTTATAATTAGGGTAGATTTATTATATATTTTAAAGTCAGAAAATTTAATGCCTCTAGCTTTGTTTTTCTTTCTCAAGATTGTTTGGGCTATTTGAGGTCTTTTGTAATTCCAATGAATTTTAGGATTATAAAATTTTTATGTTAAAAAATGCCTTTGTATTTTGATGGGCATAGCATTAAATCTTTGTATCTCTTTAGCTAATTAAAACAAAGTGGTATTAACATAAAGACAGACATATAAACAATGGAACAGAATAGAGAGCCCAGAAATAGATTCACATGTATACACTCAATTGATCTTCAACAAAAGTGCCAAGAATATAAAATGGGGAGAGGATGGTCTCTTCAATAATGGGTGTTGAGAAAACTGGATACCCACATAAAAAAGAATTTAAATTGGACTCATACTATACAAAAAAACAATTCAATATACATTAAAAACTTAAAGGTAAGACCTGAAAATATAAAACTTCTAGAAGGAAACATATGAGAAAATCTTTTTTTTTTATGTTTATTTATTTTTGAGAAAGAGAGAGACAGAACATGAGCAGGGGAGTGGCAGAGAGAGAGGGAGACACAGAATCCAAATCAGGCTTTGGGCTCTAAGCTGTCAGCACAGAGCCCGACACAGCACTCAAACTCACGGACCATGAGATCATGACCTGAGCTGAAGTTGGATGCCTAACTGACTGAGCCACCCAGGTGCCCCAATAAAATCTTCTTGACAGGAATGTTTGCAATGATTTCTTAGATATGACACCAAAAGAACAAGCAACAAAAGCAAAAATAAACAGGTGAGACTCTATCAAACTAAAACTCTTCTGCACAGCAAAGAAAACAATCACCAGAATGAGAATGCAGCCTATGGAATGGGAGAAAATATTTGCAAGGAGTTAATATTCAAAGTATATAAGGAACTCCTACAACTCAATAGCAAAAACTAAAAAAACCAACAACCATAAGAAACATGTGACTCAACTTAAAAATGGGCAAAGGGCTTGAACAGACATTTCTCCAAGGACACAAATGGCCAACAGATACTTGGAAAGCTGCTAAACATCTCTAATCATGAGGAAAATGAAAATCGGAACTACAATGAGATATCACCTCATACCAGGTTATTCTCAAAAAAAAACAAGACCAAAAAAAAAAAAAAAGTAAACAGGTTGTGGAAAAATGGGAATCCTTGTACACTATCAATGAGAATGAAAATGGTGCAGCCAAGATGTAAAACAGTATGGAGTTTCCTGGAGAAATTAAAAGTAGATCTACCATATGATCCACTAACCTACTTCTGGGTATTTATCCAAAGGAAATAAAAATCACTATCTCTAGGTGATATCTGTATTCCCATGTTCATTGCAGCATTATTCACAATAGCCAAAATACGGAAACAACCTAAATGTCCATCAACAGATGAATAGATAAAGAAAATGTGATATTATTCAACCTTAAAAAAAAGGAATAAATCCCATCATATGTGACTACATGGATAAACGTGAAGGACATTATGCTAAGTAAAATACCAGTTGCTGAAGGATAACCACTGCATAACTCCACATATATAAGGTACCTAAGATAGTCAAACTAACAAAAGCAGAGACTAGAATGGTGGTTGTCAGAGGCTAGCAGGGGAGCTGTTGTTCAACGGATGTAAAGTTCCAGTCATGCAAGGTGAAGAAGTTCTAGAGATCTACTGTACAACATAGTGCCTATATTGCATACTCTTAAAAAAATTTAGTAAATCTCATGTTAAGTGTTCTTATCACAAAAGAAGAAAAAGGGGGGAGGCATAAGGAACTTTTGGAGCTGATAGGTTTATTATCTTGATTATGGTAATGGTTTCACAGGTATGCCTGTCATACTCATCAAATTGTATATATTACATATGTGCAGTCTTTTGTATATAAATTATGCCTCAATAAAGCTGTTAAAAAAGCACTTGAGAATGCTTTTAAGAACCCTGAATTTTATTCTAAAGTCATGGAAAAGCAAAATAAAGTTTTTTAAGAAGTTATGATAACATAATCAGATTTGCATCTCTCACCATTTCGGGCTGTTGCATTAAATAAGGAGGGAAATGATATTAACTGGGACTAAAGTCATGGTTCTCAACTGGAAGCATTATTGCTTCCCAGTGAACATTTTATAATGCATGGAGACATTTCTTATCATCAGGACCTAGGGGGAAGGAGGAAGAGTTGCTATTGGCATCTAGCTGGTAGAGGACAGGGATGCTGTTAAACACCCTACAATGCACAAGATGATCTAACACAACAAAGAATGATCTGGTCCAAGATGACATTGGTGTTGAGGTTGAGAAACCCTGGAGTAGGCTGAAGGCAATGGAAATGAAGAGAAGTTGTGTATTAGATACTTAAGAGGTAAAATTAATACAATTTAGTGATTAGACAGAGGGGTCAGGCATAAAGAGCAAAAAGTTTAACCCTCTGGTCAACCACACCAAATGCTGCTTTGACTTCAAGTAGATCGACAATCAACTTTTTTTCCAGATAAGTTGGGAGATGAGAAAGTCACCAGTGACTTGGGAAGCGCTGGTTTGGTAAAGCAGTGGGGAGAGTTCAGAGTGGTTTGGGGAGTGAAGAGAAGAAATACAACCTTTTAACAATTCTTTTGAAAAGCTTGACTGCAAAGAGCAAGAGAACAGAGCCATAGCTAAAACAATACACGGTTGATTTATTATTATTACCCATTACTGCTTAAGAAGGGAGAGATCTGGTATGTTTAAATATTAATATCAGGGTTAAATGTCAACAGAAGAACACTAAAGATACAGGATACAAAGAGAGTAATTGTTGGGGCAAGACCTCCAAGAAGGAAGAAAGGGAGCATGACAAATAAATAAGACGACTGATGGAGCCCACATAACAAACAACAGCTTACTGATGTAGTCATTTTCTTTCCATAGGTGGAGAGAGTTGATGCAAACTACGGAGTGAAATCCCTAGGAAACTGAAGCAAGGGCATTGCCAAAGGAGTTCTTGTTTGTTTGCTTTTCTCACTTTGGTGGTATTTTGAATATTAAGGGAAAATAAAAGTCTCCTTTTAGGACTCTCTTCACAGGCAATGTTTATTTAAATTCACTTTATGAGCTGAAGGGATAATAATGTGTTCTAAATCAGTATCTTGTCTGTGGCCGTCAGAAAGAGAAATGACTCCTGCTCATAATTGCTAATATATTCCCAAATGTATTTGGACATGAAGAGAAGCATCACTTTGAAACTTTTCTTAGTGTGCCAAAGGGCTTTACAAGGTATATGAGAAGGTGTTAGTGGAGAGGATCGAGAAATCATGGATAAATACCTTCACAGTCCCTTGTAACCTGTAGATTAGCTGTCAGGGAGGGAGAAGGTGGGGTAAAGGACAGGAAGTATGCCACCGACCAGCTACGTGAACCTGAGCAAGTTGTATAATACCTCTTTGTCTCAATTTCCTCATCTGAATAAGGGGAATTATAATACCACTTTCATATGGGTTACTTGGAGGATTAAATGAGATAATGCCTGTAATAATCGTCAAGAAATATTATCATCATTAGAGTGGACAATTTGCCCTTGCCAGTTCAGTGATGTAACCATTGTGTCAGTTTTATATTCACAACCGCATGGAGCTTTAATTCATTCTCTTAAACATCTAACGTTAATTCAAAATCCTGACAATGGGCTTTGATACCTAGAATAACTGAGCAATAGAGCATTCTCACTTTTGTTCCATAGGGCATTGTCTATCTAAAAGCATCTGCTTAAATCCTAAAGATGAGAGAGAAATCATGCAGAAAGAGATAGAAACTGCCTTTGCCTGTTTGGAGGCCTTCCATTGACTGCCCTGATGCTCTGACCTCTCATTTATTATCTCTCTTTCAAGAAGACAGCATGGAGAGGGAAAAACAAAATGCTCTCGATGAAAATATCTGACAAAATGAAAACCTTAGCTTGGAAGTCATCGTCATACACTGAATAGCCACTGTCTTTTGATTACTCAGCTTGGCATTTTATGCCTTTGGGGGGAAAAATGGAGAAAAAGGCTCAGAAGCAGTAATGACAGAATTGGGGTGATCTCTGTTCAGAAGGACACGGACAGGGCAAATGCCATGATCCTTCATTGCTCCAGAACCAAAAACTAATGAGTCTGATTCACCTCTTTGCCTCAAACATGCCTTGGCTGAAGGTTAATCACATTAATTCCTGTGAGTCAACATTCTGCCATGTCATGGGGAAAAAAAAAAAAAAAAACAACAAAAACCTGTCAACCATTCCAATAGTTAAAGCCCCATGTGATGATTTTCAAACTTTTCCTGAACCATAAGAATCCTGCCATCTTTATATGTCCTTTAGGTTAACTCTTTTCTATCAACAAATATTTGGCTACTGAGAGTCTAGAAACTAGTGTTTTTGCAAACCATGGGTTTTTAAACTGAGGGGCATGAGCAATTGTAAAAGGAAAGAGGAGAGCCAGAGGGGAGAAAGACTGGAGAAAATGGATATCAGAATTGTGAATGGATGCTTTTGCAGACCAGTCATATGAAGTCTAGAATAAAATAAAGCCCACATCTTCCTCCCTGTTTTCCTCTCAAACTAGCCTTTTACCTAAAAAACATCAGGGCTTACAGGTGATGAGCTCATCTTTAGACCAAAACCATAAAAACCAATGGGTGTTTTATGTGAGTTAGCATCGCAAGCCATCACAATACTTAATTACTACAATGCTGACCTAGACCAGTGCTTTCTCAAATTGCGGTGTGCATACAAATTCCCTGAAGTTCTTATCAAAATGCAGATTCTGATTCAGTCACTTTGGAATGGGGCACAAGATTCTGTATCTCTAACAACGAATTCTATTGCATTCTATTGACTTTGAATGCCTACAAATTGCATTGATAGGTTCAAAATAAAATCACTTCTAATGATCCATCTCATTATTGCTTAATCTATGCCAGATTTTTGTGATTCAGAATCCATTCCACTATTTCAGGGCATCAGAATCATCCTAAAAGTAAGTTTTTCACAGTGTATTGATGACCAGCTTATGTCCAACCAACCATGAAGATTATTCAGCGCTCTCCAATAACCCAAGTCTTAATTATGAAAGGTTTGTTGAAATGGGTCATTATGATGTATACAGAATTTTTTTTTTAATTGGACTCTTGATTTTTTTTCTCAGATGTGAATCTTAACTTCTTAAATTATACAATAAAATTTAAGGTGTAAATTTAGGGTCTATTCACGTGAGTATAACATTATTTTTTAGTATGGAGTGACATAAGTGACGTAAAAGAAATCTGAAAGTAATCAATGATGTGCCCTTGTGACCAAAATGGAATAAATGGGTAGGCTAGAGCAAAGGCATTTAAGTATCTTATGCACTGCTTTTAGACAAAATCTCTGGCACCGACGGCATTAATAGTATATAAACAGCAAAGTCCTAGTTTAAAATACCTAGCACACATCAGAGAGGCTAACAGATACTGAAGTTGCTGTTAACAGTGTGTTGAATTAACTGAATTGCAAGGCTATGATCTATTCACCAAAGTCTTTGCCAGAAAAGACCAGTGAGAGGAAAAATACTACCATAGTAGAAAGACTTTTGAATGAGAGGGATGTATTCCCAAAAGCCTCTTTCCTTATAGAATATTGCAGCCACCCTCACTCTCCATTGTCTTTTTGTCACTCTGCCACACCCAGTTAAGTCCTAACCTTAGGTAAACCCGACTGTCTGTCTTCCCAGTACCTGCATTCAAATAGCTGAAATGTTCTGGAACAAATCACATCACCAGGTTGATTGACGGCACTTTCAATTTGTAATTCCCAGTCTCAACGTAGCTCTCAACATCCCTTATGATCTTATCACATTATTCCAATCAGTTTCTGCAGATTCTTTTTGCCCTTCACACTCCTCAGATGACCAACCCCTCCCGTATCCCCTTCACCATCTCTGGATGGCCTTAACAAAACATGGCTTGTTGTTCGGCCAGCTGTCTAAAAGCGAACTGTCCAGGCTTTTATTCAGCTTCCGGCAATTTATCTAAATGCAACTTTAGATATTAACTTCTTATCTGATGCATCATTTGCAAATACCTTCTCCCATTCAGTAGGCTGTCTTCTTGTTTTGCTGATGGTTTCCTTTGCTGTGCAAAAAGCTTTTCATCTTAGGGTAGTCTCAATAGCTTAATTTTATATGTTAATTATACTTGAGCAAATAAATAAATAAATAAATGTTAAAAATTAATGTAACTTTAGGCATATATGTCCTAACAGTTCTGGGCCTCAGGTTTGTAGTAGTAAAATAGAGATAGTAATAGTTCCTCCCTCATAAGGTTATTGTAAGTAGTAAGTGAGTCAGTACATGTAAATGTTTTACACAGTATCGGCTGTCAATAAACCATCAGTAAAAGTTTTCCTATGATTCTAATTATATTTTCACAGGAAAGATGAAGCCACTGGATAGAAATTCCCTTAACTTCCCAACCTCATATCAACAAATCCATCTGCACTTTCATGGCCTCATCTAAACCTTATGTCTTCCAAAAGGCCCCACCTTCTGATGCCATTGCATTGGGGTTAGGATTTCAACATAGGTATTTGGGGGAGAACATAAGAATTTAGTCTATAACAGTAACCTACAACTAAATGACTCCTATTCCCTCCACCAAAAGCCCTCTAGGTAAAAGTTACAATAATTCCTATATTCCTAATTTCTTTTTTTTAATGTTTATTTATGTTTGAGAGAGAGAGAGAGAGAGAAAACGGAGGAGGGTCAGAGAGAGAGGGGGACAGAGGACCTGAAGCAGGCTCTGTGCTGACAGCAGCACAGAATAGTGAGATCATGACGCTCAGCCGACTGAACCACCCAGGTGCCCCTGTGTTCCTAATTTCAATGATCATTTCACTTGCGATCTTCTCGGCATTCAAACATTGACTACCTTTCTCTTTGACTTCCAAGACATTATACCCTCCTGATTTTGTTCCTCTTATGCAGTAGCTCATGCCAGAAATGTCACAATATCCAATCACCAAGTCTGATGATTCTCCACCCTAAATATTTTTAAATGCATCCACTTTTGCTCGTGGTTATTGAATAGACAAAATAATATTCCTCTACCTAACCATCTGAACTATCCTTTTTATTCTCCACATAGCATCTTAAAAATCGCATAGCTCTCCTTAAAGTCTTTCAATCACTATTCATTGTTTTCAGGTTGAAAAGAATACTTATTACATTTATTTTAACTGTATCATAAAAAAAACTCAAATATACTTCAAGGTAGGGAAAATACTATGATACATTCCCATATATCCATCACCTAGCCTTACTAATTGCAATTTTATCATATTTCCTTCCTCTATTTTCTCATTCGTTCAGTTGTTTTTTGATTGTGGTAAAAGACACTTAACATGAAATTTACCATTTTAACTATTTTTAAGTGTACAATTCTATGGCATTGAGTACCATCAGCACTACCCATCTCCTAAAGATTATATTTTTACTACACAACAAGGTTGACAAGCATGAACTGCTCTCCATCCTAGGTCACTAGAGTCAAGTCACTTTGGCCTTTATATAGTTTCTTGTAAGTGCCAAACTTGTTCCTTACTCAACACCTTCACACATGCTTTTCACCTTGCTTAAAATGCTTTTTCCCACCCATGTTGCTGGCCAAATCCTACTCACTATTGAATATTCAGTTTATTTTTTTTAATGTTTGTTTATTTTTGAGAGAGAGAGAGAGAGAGTGCAAGTAGGGGAGGGACAGGCAGAGAGGGAGACACAGAATCTGAAGCAGACTCCAGGCTCTGAGCTGTCAGCACAGAGCCTGATGTGAAGCCCGAACTCGCAAACCAGGAGATCATAACCTGAACCAAACTCGGACATTCACCCAACTGAGCCACCCAGGAGCCCCTGGAATATGCAGTTTAAACATTAGCTCTTTCCATGAAAATGCACACTAGGCAAGGTCTCCAGCTTGCTATACTCCCTTACTTCTATAGATGGAGGTAATACAACATAGGTCAAGCTCTACAGCCAGACTGCCTCAGTTTTAATCTTGGCTCCGTATGACCTTGGGCAAGTCACTGTGTCTCTGTGTCTCAATTTCTATCTGCAGAATGGAGATAATAGGACCTTGTCTCTAGGTCATTTTGAGAATTATTTAAGTGTTTAGAAAATGGCTTGGACTTAGGGTTGCATAAGTATTAGCAATTACTACTCTTCTTCAAAATACCTAAGGATTTTGTGAAAGTTTCATTAAATGTCTGTCTGCCGCTATGAAGTCTCTCTTGGTTACCTCTGTATTTGAGAAGCTAGTTCAGGGCCTGTTACATATTCCTCAATCAATACTGGTTGAATATTGGTCTTCTCAAATATTTGTGGCTCAGAATATTGTTGTTAATATCAAATTAAAGGATTAAGAAAGAAAAGAAAAGAAAAGAAAAGAAAAGAAAAGAAAAGAAAAGAAAAAGAAAGAAAGAAAGAAAGAAAGAAAGAAAGAAAGAAAGAAAGAAACTAACTCATGAAAACTTTCTAAGCTTTAAGTCCCAATGTGCATCACGATGCTGCTATTGGGAAGTTTAGGCATAAACAAATGATAGTAAAGTGTATTTGAGATGTTAAGGATGCACATATTAAATTGCCATGGTTCATAATATATATTAGTGTATCCTAAAATGAGTTCTTTGAAATGCTAGTTTATGAAGTAGTTAAAAGAAAAAATAGGAACTTTTTACCCTGATTGATAAATTTGGGAAATGCTGCAAATAATTGTCCCCCTCCCCCTTTGTAGTTTCACAATATACATTTCCCTGTGAAGCACTGGAAAATAAAATAATTCAACTTCTTTAACTCTGAATTTCATCAGCTTACTTTTTTTCTGTCATAGACCTTTTTTTTTTTTTTTCAAGAAAACCTATTAATTAGCCATAGGAACCAAATTTCATTCATAGAATCCAGCTTGATAGAAACTGGGGAAGATGTGATATGATTGTAGCAAGAGCAAGGTGATTGCAGACTCAAGCAATCTAACAATGTTTCAGACACAAGTTGGAATATGAGCCTGGCAATATGGAAAATAGAATTTAGATAGATAAAGAGAGGATAAAAGGATTTCACAGATAACAAAATGTTAGCCATAGAAAACGAATTAATCTGGTAAATATGGGGCTGAACTATGTCTTGATATCAAATCTCAACGATCTTGCCAATTTTTCTTTAGGATGTTTAGTAAGAACTGCAGAAGTATTTTTCTTTAAAGTTTCATAGAGAAGTTGAGAATTTAACTAGCATTTGAGGAGGAGTTGGTTGGGTAGGTGGTGTGGAAAAGAGAAGGAAAAATGTAAAGGTTTCCGAGCCTTAGTGGGGGTGAGGGCGGGAGGGGTGGGGGATTGGACAGGCAGATTTGCATTCATTGAGAGTTCTCCACTCAGGCTTTTCTGTATATTTATTGTTAAATTCTCAATTCAGCAATCCTCTAAAGTGGTTATTACTATATCTCTTTTGCAAACAAGTTAATCTGGGGTTCACAGAGCTTATGTAATGTATCCAATAACACACAGCAGAGTTTCAACTGTAATCTAAATTACACACACTCTTCCCATTATACCACACTGCCTCTTAAATTCAATTGGAAATTAAGCACACACACACTTCTCTCTCTTTTGTTGTTTCCAGTCCTATCACCTCATTACATTCTCAATAAAGTCTCTCTCTCTCTCTCTCTCTCTCTATCTCTCTCTCTCTCTCTCTCTCTCTCTCTCTCTCTCTCTCTCACACACACACACACACACACACACCACTCCCCTCCCATGCCTCATCTCCACACAGACACACAGAAAATGTGCTCTTAATTTATCTGAATGTAATCATGCTGTCCTGTATGGTAGCCACAAGCCACATGTGGCTGTTGAGCACTTGAAAGGTGGCTAGTCCAAACTGAGATGTGAGTGTAAAATACAAATCAGATCTCAAAACCTTAGAACAAAAATAAAGTAATAATAATAATTAATAAATTTCATACAGATTATATTTTTAAGGATAATATTTTGAATATATTGGGTTAAATATATGATTCTTAAAGTTAACTTCACTTGTTCCTCTTTCCTTTCTCGAGAAACTGCTAGAAAATTTTGAATTACATGTGCAGGTTATATTTATGGCTTAAGTTATATTTCTGTTGTACAGTCTGGTATATAATATCAACATTTTTTTTGTCCTTTTGAAATTCTCAAGATTCCTCCCACGATTAGGATTAATCCCCTGAAATGCAAGTCCTCGTAAATGTCTGACACATTAAGCCATTAACTTTTCTGAATGAATTTATCGGAAATTAGCCCAATCATCTGGAAAGGCCCTGAATGAATGGGCTGAGGCAGGAGGGGAAAAAAAAAAAAAAAAAAGATTCAGATAAAATCAAGTCCAGGTAGAGAAGGTGGGGGAAATGAACGGCCTGCTGCATTTGGTGATACAGGAAGTTGGGCAGGTTACCAGAGAAGAAGGGGCTCAGGAAGTTGGAAAGACACTGCAAAATAAAAGAACTGCCAATGTGACAGTGTACCCAGGATGGGCTCTAAACATCCATCTTCATGAGTTCTCTTTTAAAAACTAAAGTTTGGAGGGGCACGTGGGTGGCTCAGTCAATTGAGCATCCAACTCTTGGCTTCGGCTCAGGTCACGATCCCAGGGTCTTGGGATCGAGCCCTGCGTCCAATTCTCTCTCTCCCTTTGTCCCTCTGCCCAACTCTTGCTCTCTCTCTGAAACCTAAATTTTGCTCTGTAAAAATTATGATCTTTTTTTTAAAGAAACTTTCTTTTTTAATGTTTATTTATTGATTTTGAGAGAACGACAATCCCAAGAGGGCTCCACGCTGTCAGCACAGAGCCCCGTGCAGGGCTCAAACTCACGAACCATGAGATCATGACCTGAGCTGAAATCGAATGGGATTCTTAACCATCTCAGCCACCCAGGCACCCCTCTAAAACTTATTAACTTAATGCCAAAGATAGGCTCTGATCCCATAATTCCAAGGAAGATCTCAGTGCTGCAATCCAGCCAGGGCTTTCTGGTGCCCCTCAGACTCATCAAGTGCCATTGATGTTGTTGGGGTTGGACTGGAAGGAGAGTTGTCATGCTTGTGCCCTTAACAAATTACCGGCCCAGTGAGGCTGGCTCAGAGTCTCAGGGCTTGGAAGAGAAAGGATGAATAACGAACAGCAAATAGTGGGGTTTTATTTACCTCAGTTATTTTGAAGAAAATGATCACTATTTCTGATAATAGAGCCTCCCTTGCCATCAGTTTTCAATTAGTTGTTTCATTACACCTATATGTTTATCCCTGATGTGGAAATAGTCTTTGAGGACATATTACAAGCACATACTTATTTAGGCAATTTGAATACTCTTCTGACTGAAGGTGAGAAATCGTGTGTGTGCTTCAATCACAGTTTTAAAATGTTAAAATGTGTAGCAAGTAGTGAAGAAAATGGCACTATTTTAGATTCTTTTGTTTTATGTAACTTAGCATTTAGATGTCACTGTACGTGACCTCTCAAGTCAGGACGATTTAGAAGACAAAATGCGATTTTTAAAAGCAGGTGAGGGTGGAATCTTATCTTTTGAAATACTGTGTTTATATAAGTGACCGTATGTTTTGTATGTTGTAAAAATACAAAACTCCATTAAGTGGTGGGAAAATACTGGGAAAAGGGCCTCAGCCCAGTAATTATTAACTGTGTCACCTTGGGTCAATTACTTCATGAAATTTGTTTCTGTCCTCTAAATCGAGGATAATTAAATCTCCCTCTGGAGGTTGGGGTGAAAAAAGCAAATTCAATGGACTATAAGTTACAACTACCACTCTGGAACAGAACAGATGCTAACACCCTCAGTGTACTGCTGCCATTTTTTTTTTAATGTTTATTTATTTATTTTGAGAAAGAGGGGGAGAAAGAGAGAGAGAGCGAGAGAGCAGGGGAGGGACAGAGAGAAAGAGAGAGAGAGAATACCAACCAGCCTCCATGCTGTCAGTGCAGAGCCCGACATGGGGCTCCATCTCACAAATCGTGAGATCATGACCGGAACTGAAATCAAGTCAGATGCTTAACCAACGGAGTCACTCAGGCACTCTGCACTCCTTCCATTTTTAAAGGAAAGGCACTATCTCCTTCACTCAAGGGGCTTCGATCATGAATCAGGACATCTGAGAATGATTCAAGCTTTCTTTGTAAATTCCTAAGTCTATGGTCACAGCCACAGAGCACCTGTCTCTGGGAGGCCAGTCCATCCCTGTTGCCCAGAGGTACTCCTTCCCCCTCTCCTGCTTGTGTGGTAAGAAAACAACAATGTTCTCTGTCTCAGACGAGTGATCCGCTTGACTCCTACAACATTTCTATCTCTATCCAGTAGCCCTTCCTTAAAAACGCCATCTTCATTTTGCGCTTGAATCTTAACTGGAGAGCCTTTCCAAGACCGTAAGATGATGACAGGACTCGAGATTTTATCTCAGCCTCCAAGACTGTGGAAACTTTCCAGCTCTCCTGGAAAGTTATAGGACCACTGATTTCTATTCATTCATCGGGAGAAGCTTTCAAACGGGCAGATCCTTCCAAAAATGGATCCAGGAGCCTCAGGGGGTAATAAGTTTCCCATCATTGGAAGTGCTCTGGCAGGTGTTAAAAGACAACATGTTTATTCACTGAGTAATTATTTAATGAGTCTCTACCTTGTGCCTGTGATGGGGTCCTGTGGGTAGAAAGTGAGTAAGAAAGGTAAGCTCCCTGAGTCAGGGTGCTTTTGATCTAGTAGAGGAGACAAATACAAAGGCAAATAATGTTATATTTTGCTAAACGTGTAATAGCAATAATTGTTAGGTTTTAGAAACATGGAGGAGGGCAACTAATACCTAATGAAGACTTCCCATAGGAAAGAACATCCAAGTAAGATCTACAGGAAATATGAAGGTAGAAAGAACAGAAGAAAACATGCTTAGACAAAGAAATAGCATTAGAAAATCCCAGAGTGGAGAAAAAATAAGGCTCCAATAAACAAACTGTAAGTATGAAGAGGACCGAGGAGGTGGGGGGGTGGCTGCAGAGGCACCTATAAAGATAAACAGGAACCAGAACAAGGACATTTAAAGGGTCATATACACACATGGAAGAGCTTGGACTTTATTTCCAGGGAAGCCAGGATGCACAGGTGTTTTTCCACAGATCCTGTGCCTGGGGGGTCTGGCTGCAGCCCTGACATCAGAGGGCTGGAATGGAGACCTACCTGGCTCATGTCCTTATACCTCCAGTCCAGGGGAGGGCTCTCTCTGAGGTGTGGGCATCTCTGACCTGGGAGTGTGGAGGGAAAAAGGAAGTTGTTTCAAACTTTCTGAGTTTTGCTTCTTCCATTATCATCTCTCTTAAAAAGCCAGAGGAAAGGAAATTTTCCAAGGAGCCCTGACAGGACCCATAGGAAAATGAATGACTCACCAACCAGAGATCTATTTAGTGATTATCAATGTGCAAGGAATTCCTTTACAAAGAATCCATTGGCACTCCAATAAATAAATTGTATTTATTTAAATACTGGCAAAAGAAAAATAAGAAAAGAAATAAGAAAAGAAAAATAAAAAAGAACATTTGAAATAAGTACTACAGAAGAAAAAACTCCTATATTATGCACCTTTCCAGGAACAGGTACATTCCTCCCCAGCCCCCCATCTTCATAGGCACAAAGACATAAAAAATTTCTAGTGGAAAGAATGACTCAATCTTTTTTCTGTAAATGACTAACTTCTCATTAGTATAAAAATAGCTAACATTAGTTGAACATTTACTTTGTACCAGAAAGACATTAACTGTTTTACATACATTGCTTTATTTAATCCTCCCATGACTGACAGGTAGGTAGGTATCATCATTATTCCCACTTCATAGATAGTAAAACTGAGGCTAAGAGGTTAAATGACTCACTCACATCACAGAGCTCACAGTGATGGTACCAGGGATCCAGACTCAGAATCTCAACCACTACACAAGGGTTTCAACAGGCAAAAATTCACACCTGCATCAATAACATCTAGGGTACTTGTTAAAAATACAAATTTCTTCAGGTCCACTCCAGGCCTATGGAATCAGAAATTCTCCATAGGGGTCAGGTCTAGGAACCATATTTTAATCAGGTACCCAGGGCGATTCTTAGGGACACTGAAGTTGGAGAAACACTCCACTCTCTACGCCATTCAGAAGGACTTTAATTGATAAAAGTAACTGTCCCAACCTCCCAGGGGGGAAAAGTGATCTAAGGGAGGAACATTAGCTTTTGATATCTTTGAGTATGAATGCTCCCAGTAGTAAAACTGTCAGATTGGTAAAGTGAAATCTAGCTACCATCTGCCTCAGGGCTCTTGCTCTAATAAAAGTTGGGGCTGCTCCCCACAGTCGGCACCCTCTGGTACCCCTGCTCTTGAGCCTGGAGCAGCCTTTCCTGACTGCCATAACTGATGGCACTCAGATGAAGTAGAAGGAGAGGCATCCATTGGCCTCCACTCCCAGCTCTGTCCCTTACTAACTGTAAAAACAGAAGAGTTCCTTAAATTCTCTGGACCTGTTTTGTTATCTGTGAAATGGGAATAATAACTCTTGGGAAACAGCTTTGCAACAAAGAGTAGGTTAAATTTTATCTGATACTTTATGTAAGATTTATCTAGTCTAAAGACCTGATGTCTAAGAGGTCCTCAATAAATGGTGGTGGTGATTTCTATAAATAGCCACTCTGGGATGGTCCTTCGATTTTGTGTCCAATTTCAGGACAATGGGCAAAGAGCCTTGGTCTTTTAATTGGACAGATGTGGGCTACGTCCGGGCTTGGTCAGTCCCTGGGAGACCCTGGGCAAGTTAATTAAACTCTCCAATGTTCATCTTCTCACTCCTTACACAGGAAGAGAGGTCTGCTTCCTAGTTCTTTAAAGAATTAAAAGAAAGTATGCAAAGTTCTCATACAAAGCAAGCCCTCAACATCTATTGTTTTCCCTCCCACTTCATAGCCAATGCACCTTGGTTTCTCAACAACCTCAAAACACGGTTTATTATCATTTTAGCTTTGCGTATTTTATTGAATTCTAATTCCTTTTAAGTCAGCAAGATAGAACTTCTGTAATTTCTCATTAGTTTATTGACTGGGACCCAAACATTATCCGAATATTAGATATGGACCATTTCCTAGCCCTTCCTTATCAGCCCAAAGGATTTGGCCAGACTTTGCTCCCTTAGAGACCATGTAGCTCAAGCTGTGTCTCTTCCAGGCAAGATATTGGCAGCCAACAGAGGGGAAGGGACAGAAAATCCAGGTCAGCTGCAAAGATGATCAAATAGTTGGAAAAAGGATTCATGAAAAAATTGATTTTAACAAATAGAAATTGTTTCTTCTGGAGATATTGAGGACAATTCAGTGTGGGTCATCAGCACACCAATGTTTATGCTCCAAGGAAAGGTGCTACTGGGTTACCTCCCATTGCCACAAAAGATGAGGGGCTCTGGGCCCAATCACAGCAGGAGAGATTTAAAGTAAACGTGAGAAAGATGATGGCAACAACAAAGCTGACAGTTCCTCTGATTTGTCTTCTATTATCCTTTGTAAATCTCCCAGAATCATGATTCAAACGTCAGGCTTTGGCCACAGATGATTACTTCTCTAAGCCTCATTCATTCACTCAACACACAACTGGGGAGATACACAACACTGTGTCTGCAGCAAGCACTGTACTAGCCTCATGTTCCCCGACTGTGTGGCATTACAGTCCGGCTGGAGTACATGTTACATACAGGGTCTGTAGAAAGGCATCTCTAGAGTGTAATGATCATTTATTTCCTTGTTCAGGAACTTTGGAAATTCCTACGCCACCCTATTGGTAAAGATACTAAGTTGCAAATTCCTTGGTATGCCATTCAAGTCCTTTCAAGGATCTCACCCTCCTTTCTAGTCTCATCTCTCAAGATTCCTATAAGATGTCTCAACTACACACAGTTCCCTAAATCTACTTTGGTGAAGACATGCTCTTCTACCTTAGGGGTTTTGCCCATGCTATTTCTTCTGTTTGGCATCCTCTGCTCCCCACCATCACTGAGCCCCTGGAAGTAGAGGCCCTTGTAGTAAGTAATTGACACATTGTGAGTTCTGTGTATCAGCACCCCTGATAGATTGGGAGCCTCCAGAAACCAGGAATCATGGAACATCATTATGATCTAGTGGTTAGCTAAGTAACTCACATTATGTCATCAATATGTGGATGATAGGTATAGTAAGGAAGGAAGGGATAGAGAGAGGGAGGTGGAAGGAAGGAAGGAAGGAAGGAAGGAAGGAAGGAAGGAAGGAAAGAAGGAAGGAAGGAAGGAAGGAAGGAAGGAAGGAAGGAAGGAAGGAAGGAAGGGAAGAAGGAAGGAAGGGAAGAAGGAAGGAAGGAAGGAAGGAAGGGAAGAAGGAAGGAAGGGAAGAAGGAAGGAAGGAAGGAAGGAAGGAAGGAAGGAAGGAAGGAAGGAAGGAAGGAAGGAAGGAAGGAACTTGATCCATATAATGGGATAATACTTCTGAATCTTAATTATAGTTCTCTCCAAAGGCCTCTTTTCACTTCCTCCACCATCCCTCCACCCCCACCTCTGCCTTGAACTTGTAACCCACTATAGAAACTGAAGCAAAAACAAAATCAGCTTGAGTCAGAACTCAGGCACACATCTACAGAGTGAGTTTTTATGCTAGCAGGTATTAGCTAGATGACCCTGACTGAGAAAGAAGGGGAAAAGAAGGAGTAGCTCTCAGATCAGAGAGGAAGACACAGAATAATCTCAAGGTCAGTAGGACTAAGGTTTAGACCGGGAGGGTGAGGAAAGACCTTCCTTTGAGAGCACCTGGGAGTTACGTCAAGACAGACTTAGTTCTAAGTTGTCATGCTTCCTCCCATCCAAGGAAGACTAATTGCCCGGAGTCTACCTCCTGCCCAGGGAGCATCCCTCTGGAGATAACTGGTCAGGGCACTGGAGATGCTGCCCTAGCTTCTGCCCACCATGAGAACCCTGGACTTCTACAACCCAGAGATCTTGTATGAGAGACATGGATGCTTGTGGCCTGAGAGTGGTATGAAACAATCCAACATGGTCCCTCCTGGGTTGAACTCAAGACACGATGAACAGGAACACGATTACTGAGACTGTCTGAAGGGCCACCACAGTCCCCTTTAGTGATTTCCTGCAACAGATTTTATGAAAAGTGGGAGTTCTGACCTATGGCCACCAGGACGGGCATCCGGAAAGTTCATTTGGAACCTGTGTTAGTTTCCTAGGGCTGCTCTAACAAATTACCACAAACTGGGTGGCTTAAAACAACAGTAAGAACTGCTATGAAATCTACTATCTCACCATTCCAGAGGGTAGAAATCTGAAACCAAGGTGCCAGCAGGGCCACGCTCTAGAGGCTCCAGGAAGAATGCTTCCTTGCCTCTTTGAGCTTTTTATCGTTGCTGGCAATTTCTAGGGTTTCATGGTAGCGGCAACATAACTCCCATCTCAGCCTCCCTGTTACATGTGCTTCCCTCTCTGTGTTGACCTGTGTCTCCCTACACTAGTGATTGGATTTAGGGTCAATCCTAATCGATTATGACCTCAGCTTAATTTGCATCTTAATTACACGTGCAAAGCCCTATATCCAAGGTCACATTCACAGGTACCAGGAGTTCAGACTAGACTATAACTTTGGGGGAACATAATTCAACCTACAACAGAATCTTGTTATTTCTTACCACAGCCTTCAGTGAAGTGGCAAATTAGATGCTATGTGATAACTTGCTCTATACATGTTTTTACTCAACTATTGGGAAAATCACATCCAAAAAATTACCCAACTACATTAGAATTTCCTAATTAGTGGGGGCGCCTGGGTGGCTCAGTCGGTTAAGCGGCCGACTTCGGCTCAGGTCACGATCTCGTGGTCCGTGAGTTTGAGCCCCGCATCGGGCTCTGTGCTGACAGCTCAGAGCCTGGAGCCTGTTTCAAATTCTGTGTCTCCCTCTCTCTGACCCTCCCCTGTTCATGCTCTGTCTCTCTCTGTCTCAAAAATAAATAAACGTTAAAAAAAAAAAAATTCCTAATTAGTGTTTTGCAGAATACCGTATATGAAGATGTAATTAACTGTGCCAGGACTCAAGGGTTATGTGTCTATTAGGGCCCCAATCAGAAGCAAAACCAAAAAATGATATATATTATATGTTATGTATCATAGACAAAGTATCTATGATATATAGCATATATAATATCACATATATATTGTCAAAAATTAAGAGATGGCTAAAGTAAAGTGCAATTAGTAACAGTTTATTGTGCACACACCAAAAAGGCACTTTGCAAACTGGGAGCATTCAAACCAAAACATGGAGTGAGGCTCAAGGGTACCTTGTTACAGAGCAGCTACTATAGTGAGAAAGTAGTGACTGTTTTTTTCTTCCCAGTGATCGGTTATAATAGTAAATTTTCTTCAATGATAGGGAATCAGTCAGTGGTTATTTCATATCAACCTTGGGAAATAGTTCAAGTTTTCCTCATGATTTCCAGAGGCATAAACAAGAAATGACCCTGGTTGAGTTAGACTTGCAAAATAAGCTAAATTAAGCTTTGTATGAATAAACTGGTTTTGTCTGCTCAGGGAATTTTCAAGATTAGTCTCCATTTGTTTCTGCTTTTAAAAATATCACATATCCATATGGGGCGCCTGGGTGGCTCTGTCCGTTGAGCGACCGACTTCGGCTCAGGTCATGCTCTCACAGCTTGTGAGTTCCAGCCCCGCGTCAGCTCAGAGCCTGGAGCCTGCTTCAGATTCTGTGTCTCCCTCTCTCTCTGCCCCTAACCCACTCGCATTCTGTCTCTGTCTCTCTCAAAAATAAATAAACATTTAAAAAAATTTTTTAATTTAAAAATATCATATAAATACACAAATTTTATATTATATAATTTGGGAACTTTTAAAGAAATCTCAGTAAAGCCGTTGTCTTTCTGTCTGTTGTTGGAGCTTGAAGTCCAATGAAGAAGGAAAGATGAATGTAAAGTGGGGGGGAATAAAGGTACGCTAAAATCCAACGGCACAGCTAGCACCCAGGTCTCACTGCCTCTTACCACACTGGCATGGGCATCCTCCTGTAGGAGAAGCTGGTGCTCTGCACGTGGGAGTTAAACATAACGCCTGGCTTCAGGGTTGGAGAAGCTGAGAGAGGATTCTTGGAAAGGTAGAGAAGTTGCCGGGGCAGCTGTAAGGTGGCTCCACATCATTAAGGTGGGTCAGCAGATAAGCAACCACGTGAGAGCTACAAACCGCTGTGCTCCATTTCCTCCATTTCCGCCTTGTAACTTGCGCCTACCCTAACTGGAAACACAGAGAGAAGGGAATTCTGGGAAATGTAGTTCAGCCTAGCCAAGCTGACACATTACAAAGCTACCATATATCCCATAGCCAACCGTTGAAAACCACAACATGCCCTATCTCTCGGAAAGACTCACAAGCACATTACTGTGTTAAAGGCTCAGCCAGGTCCTCAAGTTTAAAAATAAATATTTAACTCTGATCTAGGATTTCCCACACTTAGAATCACTGCTTTTGGAGATTATTAACTCATCATAGAAACTCAATGGTTACTTATTACTGTGATGTCTGTCGGGGGGCGGGGGATAGTTCTACGAGTGAATTTCAGAAAAAAACTTTGTACTGAGGTGCTGTGTCTTTCAGAATGTCAGTAAAAGTGCAGGGTACTAAGTGGAGAAGAGCTTCCTCAATTTACTCCTCAACGTATTCAGCCATTCTCAATTTCAAAGACAAATATATTGAATTTAGGCAGCAGTCTGAAGAAATGTAGAACTTTTCAAATAATACTAAGTAACCTATTTTTAATGTGGTAGCTCTATTTTATTTTCATTAAAGGCCTAATAAGGAAAGCTCAGTTGATTTCCTATTTGCAAGTAATATAACTTCCTACAGAAGCAACATGTCCACACACATCTGGTAACTTATAGTCATTGTATTAAACATTTCAAAAGTAGATTGAAAAATTGAGGCATATGCTACCATTTGAGGCAGCATACTAACAGTAAAGAACACAGACTCCAAAACCAGACTGCTTAAACTTGTAACTCAGGTCTACCACTTATTAGCTGTGTGACATAGGCTAAGTTACTCAACTACCCTGAGCCTGTTTTCCTATATATAAAATGGGGATAGTAGTAATATTTCCCCCTCCATAAGTTATAACGAGTATTAAAGTATGTAATATTTGCAAAGTGCAAACATTACAATGTGCTTGGCACGTTGTGAATGGTGTGTGTGTGTGTGTGTGTGTGTGTGTGTGTGTGTGTACAGTTCCTCACAGCAATCCCTGAAGGGTTTATACTATTATACCAATTTGATAGATGAGGAAATCAAGTCCTCTTGAGGTGAAGCCATTCTCTCTCAGGTCACATGGCATGAGTCAGAGCCAGGACAAAACCCGAAATGACTCTGACTCTAAAACATGGTCTCATTCCACAAGGCCATGGCACCTCCCAAGCAAAGCTTAATGGCTCTCTGAGACTTCTTCCTGAAAGTCTCAAAAGACAAAATCAAATTGACTAGGTCCAGAAATGGAATTAGTCCCTCTCCCCAGGGGTACTAAAGTTGTTGCTGTCACTCATTCTTGACCTAGACTAGATATGAATGCAGAGCTTAGAATGCAAGGCTCCATGGGTTTATTTTGCCCTGAGCTTACATGGTCCCTAGAAAGTTCTCTAAATACTTTCAATCAAGGGCTCAGAAAAATTTTTAAAAATAACCTTGCACATACAATTAGAAACTGGCATGTGGGGAATTAAATATAAGATGAAATTGTCTGTGATTTTCAGGGACTACTTGAAGGGAGGTGCTTTGGAGAAAATACCTCAGACTCTCAAAACCCACACAAGGGGTCCGACATGACTGTCCACAGCAGGGCTCACGTGAGCTCGAGGGCAGAGACTCTGAGCCAAGCAAGACCCTCCTCTCGCCGCCAGTCAGAGACAGAGAGAGACCAGGCTGGAAGGGTCTGAGGCAGGTGTAGCTGTGTTGTTATGATTTTAATGACTATTACAGGAATGTGAGTCAGGAGAATATTTTAAAAGCAAGTCTGAAAGAATCCCTTTCACATAAAAATCATGTACCTGTATGAGCATGGTTGAGAAACAGATCAAAAATAAATTTCCACACATGTCTATAGTTGTTCAAGTAATTTGAAGGATGGATGCCTTCCGGACACCAGATCACGGTTTCTCTACAGGCTGTGAAATAGTGAAAAGGAGAAAAGAGGTTTGTTCGCAGTTCTCCAGGAAGCTTCTCTGATGCCTGCCGCCTGCACTGATTTCGCACATCCCTGGACCCCTCCTGCCAATATAGTCAGCGCAACATGTTTTGAGTCTGTGATTTTTCTACTTATTCGCTGACTGACCTAAAGTAAACTTCCTAACTTCTCTCATCCTGTTTCCTCAATGTCAAAATGAGAAAACTAATCCCAGTCTCACAGGTTGCAATGAGAATGAACTTAGCCAACTACAAGGGCAGTTTCAGCAGTGTTTGGCACAGAGTAAGTAGTCGATAAATGGTAGTGTTTCTTGGGCTCTCCACGTCGCTGCCTCCTGCCTCGCAGGCCCTGGTCCTGGATATTAGCCATGGGAACTATCGTGAGACTCACGAGAACTTGAAAATATCTGTTTCTGAGATTTCAGCTCTAAAATCATCACAACGTTGGATCCAATCACGGAGTTAGCCTAAAGTTATAAAATGACCCTCAAGGCAGAATAAGGCCTGATTTAGATATTAATTTTGTAAAAGAATGAATGTGTGAGTATCTGTGAAAGGCACATTGGTGGCTTCCTCAGAACTCCTTTGGATACAAGTGACAGAAGCCCAATTCAAATAACAATGATAATAATAATGGTAATTTATCACATCATTTAGCCGGAAATTCAGGAGAGCTCTTATTCCCAGTGCTAAAAAAAAAAAAAAAAAGACAAGTGCTCAAACAGCGTCATCAAAAGTGTTTCTCCATTTCTCAGGGTGCCTGGGTAGCTCAGTTGGTTAAGCGTCTGACTTCAGCTCAGGTCGTGATCTCACAGTTTGTGAGTTTGAGCCCCCTATGGGGCTCCAGGCTGATGGTTCAGAGCCTGCTTGGGATATACTCTCTCTTCCCTCTCTCTTTCTGCTCCTCCCCCACTCACACTTTCTCTCTTTCTCAAAACAAAAAACAAAAAACAAAACTTTTTAAAGGAGTGTTTCTCCCTTTCTCTGTTTTGTTCTCCTCTGTGTTGGCTTCATTCTTAGGCAACCCCTCAAGTGAGGTGGACGTAGCTAACACTATTACTAGCCAAGGACTCTCAAAGTATTCGATTTGCTGACATGGAATCCCATACAATATGTCCAAGGAACCCATTTTACAGTTAAGCAGGCAATGCTGTGGGCACGTAATAATGGGACACACTGGTCCTAGCACATACCACTGATAATTAGCAGCAGGGGTCCGATAAGCAGTGATATGGCCATTTGAAGGCACTGCTGGGGCACTGGCTTGAGATGATACCTTGCTAAGACAAGAGGCCACCTTATGTACACTCCAAGACATCTCATATACATGATATTGGTGACCATTATGGGTGCTGGTGCTATATTCCTTGTTGGTAGAATATACATACGTGGGAACCAGAGGGTGAAACTAGAAATGACCTCACTGACCATCGCTCTCAAGGATCCATGAGAACACCTGAAGGATCTGGTTCCCGGGGACTTACATGCTTCCCATTTCCATACCTTTGTGCTGCATGAGCCTAAATGTCCTGGTTTCTAGACGGCACAGAGCAAAGGTCCCATTAAACTTTAAGCTATAGCTTCTGCCAAGTTATTTCAAGGTGTTCATGCCAAGAGAACAGTGGAAAGGAGTCACCATTTTGGCAGAGCTGGTATTGTGATCACCCGGAGAAAGCTGTCACACACAGGAGGCAGAGAAAAACAGATTCAGCACCCCGATGGCCACAGGGGTGTTTCCTGGCACTCCCCTGCACCATTTTGATGGCTAACGGAAAAAGACAACAGCCTTGGCCTGACATGGGCATGGAGACTAGAAATGAAGATCCGGGTTGCCCACCAGCTATGCCACCTAGACCAAGTATGAGAGGGCTCTGGACATGTGGTAGAGGAGGGAGATGAGGAGTATGGCTCTGGCCTTGAGACAGCCACAGCAATGAGCACTGGAGTTTATTCCACCAATGTTCCTCTCATATGTTTACTATCGGAAGACTCCTGGATGAATCCTGGAGGCACTCATCCCAGACGGGACACATCCTCTGTGTGAAGTGGATATCCTCACCTCAATCCAGGACAATCTGAATGGTCATCCCGGCACCAGATAACCCATGGGCCTCTGTGGCAACCCCACTTTCGACGTCCTCCTCTGCCCAGCTGTGCCTTCCTCATTTGTTTGTAGTGATGTTCCTGAGATCAAGCCTCAGAGCAGCTCCTGCACAAAAACCTTCACCTAGAGTCTGTTTCTCCAGGCCCCTTACCTGGGACAATAGCTGACATCTATGGAATGTTTACTGCGTGCCAAATACTTTGCAGATGTTGACTCATTCAATGCTCACTGAAAATAATATTATCCCCATATGACAGGTGAAAACTTTAGGTTTGAAAGAGGCTAAATGACATACGTGAAGCCTGATATGATGATTTGAATATTAAACTTGGGACAACTATGTACTTTGATCGGGTCGGTCTCATTGAAATTTGGAAGGCCACCAATGTCTTCATTATCGGCAAATGTCTCCGATGATCCGTGACATGTAGTACACTGTACCCACAAAGGTTCCATTTACATCACACACATTCTGAGACAACTAGTGACAGTGCTTTGGAGTCTACCCAGTGGCCACGTCTCAATGGGGTTTTATTGTACCCTCACCAATTCCAAAGATCAATTTTATTTATTATGACCAAATCCCAGTAAACAAGGCTGGCAAAAAAGTAAAATAAAAAAGGAAAAGAAAGGAGCACCTGGGTGGTTCAGTCAGTTGAGCAGCCAACTTCAGCTCAGGTCATGATCTTATGGTCAGTGAGTTCAAGCCCCATGTCAGGCTCTGTGCTGACAGCTCAGAGCCTGGAGCCTGCTTCAGATTCTGTGTCTCCCTCTTTCTCTGCCCCTCCTCTGCTCATGCTCTGTCTGTCTCTTTCTCAAAAATAAATAAACATTAAGAAAATTTAATAAAAAAAGGAAAAGAAAGATGTTAATATGTATTGACTGCTTTGCCCTATACTAGTGCTTTTCAAACTTGTTTTACCTCAACTTGTAGTAAGAAATGCAGTTTTCATGGTAACTTGGTGTGTGTGTGTGTGTGTGTGTGTGTGTGTGTGTGTGTGTATGCATGAAACTGAAGCAAGAAAATGTCACTATCCAATACATACCTTCATTAATGTGACACACTCTGATATTTTCTATTCTACTTGAATGTTTTTAAGCCAGTCACTGTACACTATATTGATTTCATACTTAATGATCTTGAAGTACACTTTAAAAAACACCACCCAGTGCTAAGACTCTTCACATGTATTTACGAATTTAGCACCTCCCAAAGAAATTATTGTCATCCCCTTTTTTAATCAAGTACATGATTTAACAACTCTCCATTCTACAATTCATAAATGACAGAGCTGGACTTTAAACAGATTAAACTACTAAATTATTGTTTTTCAACTTCTTAGTTGAAATAAATGCCAAATGTAAAAGGAGAGAGAGAGACACACAGAGACAGAGAGAAAGAACAGAAGAAAAAATAAAGAAATATAGGTGTTCTCTGCATTCATTTTCTTTTGTCTCTTACAGCAGTTCCCTCTGTTCTCAGAAAGAGGTCAGAGCTAGCAAGATTCCCGGACTCCATGCAGATGGAGTAACTGAAGGCAAATGGTGACCACCTTGCCATTCCTCATGAGATTTCATGGAATTGAGCGTGTAGCTCAAGAAAACATGTCTTCCTATCGAGGCGATGTGCTCTCCCACTCCCTGTACAGCAAGACATCCAAGTAAGGATGATGTTGTTTCTCATCATCCTAGTTTTAAGCACCATTTTTTTTTTTTTTTTTTTTTTTTTTTTTAGTTCTTGAGGAGTAAGGGAACTGTCAAGTCAATCAATGCTCCTATGGACTTTTTTCTGGAAGCAAAAAGTGAGAAAATTTGCCCTGTTGCAGCTTAAGCACGTTATTCACTCTGGACTCTTATGGGTAAATGAAAGTGAATTGTGATATATTTCCTGAGCTGCCCAAGTTTTAGTGTTTGTTAGCATTTGAGGAAAAGATGAATTTGAGGGATGAAATTCTCTTAATCTCTCCCCAGCTTCTTTAGCAGCACTGTCCTCACAACCAATACATTGATGTGAGGTACACAGAGCATCTTCCTCTCCATGCAATTTATTTTTGGTTTTCTACTGTTCCTCAAATACGTGTATACTACAATGAGAAATGTAGACCCTGGTGGTCAACAAGAGCTATAAATTTATGTCTTTTCTAGTGAAGTGGCGGGTCAGAAACCTATTTACGTGGATCATGTGAGGAAGAAGAAAGAGCAATTTCAGACAAGTATTTACAAAACGATCTTCAGATTTAATGTTTTCCTCGTCTAAATCCCAACAGCAATCATATAAAACTAGCAAACAGACTTTAAAAATTAATTAAAAGTGAGAAGGGCAAAAATAGCTAAATCATTTCCCAAAAAAGAAAACATGTCTGCATGTTTTTAGTGAGTGGACAATTGTTCTTGAACATTTGGTGTGTATTTGATTATAAAGAACATAGAGGCCTTGGTGTGTTGAAGCAAGACCCAGGCCTCAGTATTTTTACCAAGATTCCCAGGTGATTTTGATATCCCCCAAGGTGTGATAACCACTTTCCCAGTAGGCAACAAGACAAATTACAAGACTATAGCAATTAAACAGAGTGGTACTCATGTAGGAAAAGATAAAGAGACCAATGGAACAGAAGAGAGAGCCTAGAAACTCATAGGGCTAGATGCATGAGTGATATATAACGGTGGCGGCTTACAGATACTGGAAAAGAAGAATACTCAAAAATAATGGTAACAAAGTGGTTTCCATAGTAAAATAAGGTTAGATTCCGAAAGTCAACAAAATCAAAGGTAATTAAAGATAAATATTAAAAAGCCAAAACTTTAGAACTTTTAAAGAAAAGCAAAGGAGAATAACTTTACCACCTATAGGACATAATGAAAAGGATTTTATTTAGAATAAAAAGGATTTCTCAAGGAAAGCTTTATAAAGCACACATGATAAGGAAAACATTGGTAAAATGTTTTCTTAAACGTCTTCCATTTAACTGTTTATCTATAAGAAATCACAAGTTTCTAGATTATTGCTTAACAAAAAACAAAAATATTGGAGGCTAAGGAATATAGTTGTCATTCCTAACAAGGGTTTAAAATGTTTATTTTTTAATTGTATAAATAAATGTCCCAAAGTTCAATATATATGATACATTTATACTAATATGACACTGGTTGAATTTCTTTTCCATGTTTATGTTTCATATTAGATTTTATTTAAACAAAATGTCTTCCCTTAATTTAAGCCTCCTGCTTAACAGACAGCAAACCCAAGTCCAAAGAGGTTACTCAGCTTGCCCAACATGATGGATTTAATTAGTCAAAATCAACTTTTCAGATGGAATGAAAACACTAAATAACTTTCTAGGATATTAGTTTTCCTTAAAGCCTTCTCTTTTATCATCTTAAAGTTGTTATTAATAACCTCAGCACTAAAAGCTTGAAAGTAAAATGACAAAGTCTTAAGTGGCAAATTTGGATTGTGAACATAGGTTTCATGGATAGGTACAGCCATTTAATTGCCAACGAAATAGATTAGTAGAAGTCATTAAGGTTTTGTGGCAAGAAATAAACCACCAATGTCTCCTTCCTTATTTACTTTCCTATATAAAATTTGATTATTATTAGGATTTAAAATGAGTGAAATCAATTACCTTTTCTTTCCCTCTAGATTCTGAACAAATTGATAACTATACACAGGCAACACTGAGCTCAAAATATCAACCTGATTGGTAGTAAAGCTGGACCAAAAAAGGCAACTTGGATATAAGCTCCAAAACTGTGCCCCCCAAAATTGACCTTTCCCCAGTCACAGACATCCGTAGGTCATAAAAACACTATTCCAGGGAGCTTCTCCACGGAAGGAAGAAGAGAGAACACACAGATTGCTGGAAGGCAGGCTGATCCCAGAGCAAAGGCAAGATGCAAAACTACGATCCTGCACTGATATTTTCCCCACTCTTCCTTTTGTGGGGAGATAGAATACCCATGGGCCCCCAAATATTTATCCACCACTTCTTTGAGGAATAAAATTGAAGACCCTTCATGGAAGCACAAGGCTGATAAAATAAGGTGCCTTTTATCAGTTGGGGCCATAGCAAAAATCCAATGACATAATTCAAATGGAGGATTGATGGTTTGAATCGATGGGCTGCTCACAACACTATGAGTAGTGCTTCAGGAAAATGACAAAGGAGAGTGACGCTCTCCAAAGCTAGAAGCTCCTTGTTGCAGACTCTTCTTTAAAACCTGAAGGACAAAGGGAAGAGGGAAAAGAAGTGTCTACCAGAATATGGCAAAAGGTATGGCTATAGGAGAGAGGAACAAAGCAACTGCCAGACCATGGCCAAGCAGAGAGGGAACCAGAAAAACAAATACCCCAACCTCTCCTTCTCTACTCACCCTCAGGTCTCCTCCAGATGCCACTCCTTCTCCCTAGGAAAGCATGGTTGATGCAGTCCAGAGAAGTCAGTCTTCCAGGATACAGGGAAGAGTGGACAGTGGTGGAAGGTACATCTGGAGTGTCAGAGAATATCAACTCAGCCCCTAACATGTGCAACTACTACCCACTACAGGGGACTGAAGCTGTAACACCTACATAACATTATAGCAACCTGTCTTCAGTACCTCAGTACTTGACCTGTCTTAAGTACTTCGGTGCTTCAGTGCTTTAGTACTCGACCTGTCTTCAGTGTGTCAGTGCTCAACCTGTCTGTAGTAGTTATTAAGGGAAAATGTTTATTGATTCTTTAATCTCCAATGAGGAGAGTGATCAGATTAATCACAAAAAAAGCACTTTATTAAAAGGTTTTTTTAATTCTCAAAATACAAATATGATCAAGATTTCTGATAAATTTTTAACTTCATCATACATAAGATATCTTCTTGTATATATACCTGAGCATTTCTAAAATTCATGATACAGTCATGGAGGTATTTCAATGCAAATGAAACTAAATAAAAGTAGTACAGGAAACACTTTGTATCACACATATAAGTGTGTAAAAACAGAGCTTCTTCCTGCAGAAGAAGATGATGGGGGTAGTGTTCAGGGATAACCCTCAAACCATGGCATTGCCTTCCAAAGTTGAGGTCACTTTGACCCAGCTCAGTTTTCTTCTCCAAGAATGTCAAGATCACTTGGAAATACCACTACTTAGGCTTGGATTCCACCTTTTCATTCCACCACTTCAGAACTATTTAGCTAAAAGCTACACCTCTGCCAATATTTTACCAGCATTTGTCAATAGTTAAAATTTCCCTTTTAGGTGATTCACCCTTTAGAAAATATCAGCTGAAGAAAACAAAATTTCCCCTAACATATCAGGAATAATAAAGGATCCAATTTTTCTCTCTTTTACGTGAAGTCTACACAAACCTAAATTCCCAAGGAAGCACAGATCATTCCCATCATTTACCCTAGCAGCCATAGTCTATCTCATGAATCGCCAAAATGTCAACTGAAGCAGCAGCTGAATGGTCCACTATCCTTCTTTCTGTGATTCCCCAGCTGTTTCACCCTGTGGGCCATTTGTTCTCTTTGTGGCCCTGTCTAAAAGAACAATGCAGAATGTATTCGTTTTGGAACAATGTCTGAGTTGTGCTTCTGAAAGTTCCTAATTCAGTGATCATATAATTTTTTCAGGCACTGTGCATTTTTTCAGTCTCCAAAAGGACATCAAGTATTGTATAAAGTGATTTCCAGGTAAATTTGAGCTGAGAATTTCAAAACCCAGCTTGAGATAAAAACAACAATAAATGCCTACGGTCTTAAAGCCAAAGGCAAGAATCACTGTGGTTCATTCATTAAATGTTTGCTGTTTCTGCAATATGCCAGGCAGAGTTCTGGTCGCAGTGTGTCAGGAGGAAGGATGGACAGGTAGGAAAAGACCCAATCTACCAGGAAAGACAAACTTGTATAAATAATTAGAATACACTGGGTTGAACTCCATGTGTAGACCTCCCTATTTAAAATACCTCTTTTCTTTTTTAATAAGAGACTCTTGATTTTCATTGCAATAGTAATGTGACCAACTAAAAAGGTTTGATTTCCTGGACTCCCCTGCACACAATATAGTTCTGCCAATGAGATTAAGGCAGAAGTCCATGAAGAGGTTATTGCTTCCTGAATAAGAAGTCAAAAATCTCTCTAAAAATACAACTTAGCTCCTTTCCCCTTTGTTCATCCCTTTTCTTCTCAAGAACAGAAGATACCAGAAAGTGCAGCAGTCACCGTGCAACTGTGAGGCAACAAGCATGAGGACAAAATCCTACATCCAAGGATGTAGAGTAGAAATATAGCAAATCCTTGAGTAACCCTGTGAGGCCTTCCCCTAGAATGTCTGTCACATAAGACAAACTAAACCTGTTTAAATCATGTGGGTTTTTTAAATGTTTATTTGTGTTGGAAAGAGAAAGGGGGCATGAGCAGGGAAGGGCAGAGAGAGAGGGAGACAGAGAATCCCAAGCAGGCTCTATGCTGTCGTGCAGAGCCGACTTCTGGCTCGATCTCATGAACTGTGAGATCATGACCTGAGCCAAAATCAAGAGTCAGACTCTTAACCAACTGAGCCCTCCAGGTGCCCCTAAACCATGTTTAACTGTGGTAGATGACGATAGAAGAATGCCTCATCCTATAAAATACAAAAGAAGGAGCAAAGAAAAGTTTTCACAAGACACACTGGCATTTGAAACGTGAGGTGTAAGGAAGGCAGAGGCAGTAAAGTCTAGGGGTTAAGGGGAACTGGACTCAGAATGCTTCAGTTTATAACAAGTTTCTGCAACATACCTACACTTGTGTATATTTCATCTCTCTGTACCTCAGTTTCCTCATTTGTGGGAGAAGGGGTAATTTACTTCTTAGCACAGTTTTAAGTATAAAACAGTTATCACTGGTGACGCTGCTAAACAATACTGGGCACACTGGCAGCAAACACATGAAAAGATGCTCAACATCACTCATCAGCAGGGAAATGCAAATCAAAATTTCAATGAGATATCACCTCGCACCTGTCAGAATGGCTGAAACCAAAAACGCAATTAATAAGTGTTGGTGCAGATGTGGAGAGAAAGGAACCCTCTTGCACTATTGGTGGGAATGCAAACTGGTGTGGCCACTGTGGAAAACAGTATGGAGGTTTCCTGAAAAAGTTAAAAATAGAACTACCCTGTGATCCAGTAATGACAGTACTGGGTATTTATCCCAAAAATACAAAAACACTAATTCAAAGGGATACATGCACCCCTATGTTTATTCCAGCATTATTTACAACAGCCAAATTATGGAAGCAGCCCAGGTGCCTACTGGTTGATGAATGGATAAAGAAGATATATATATAGTGGAATATTATTCAGCCATAGAAAGAATGAAATCTTGCCATTTGCAACACCACAGGTGGAGCTAGAGAAAAACAAATACCATACACTTTTGCTACTGTGTGGAATTTGAGAAATGAAACAAACAAGCAAAGAAAAAAAGAGACAGAGAGGCAACCAAGAAACACTCTTAACTATAGAGAACAAACTGATAGTTGCCAAGGGGGAGGTGGGTGGGGAGATGGGTGAAATAGGTGATGGGGATTAAAGAGTACACTTATCATGATGAGCATTGGGTAATGTACAGAATTGCTGAAACACTATATTGTACACCTGACACTAACATACCTCTGTATGTTAACTATACTGGAATTAAAATTAAAAACTTAATTAAAAAAATACTGAACACATCATATGGCAGGTGCATGTAGATGTACAGGGGACTGACCTGCTATCCTAATAGCTGAACACCCAAAAGCAGTTGTGCATTCTGCATACTGGCTGTCTGTTATCAAATATTTCCTAGATAGATCTGTATTATCAGTTAATTCACTTGGATTAAGAAAGGCTGATCAAAATACGTCCCTTTCTTGGGATGGGACTGAGCAATATGCAGGTTGAAAATTTTTACAGCTATCAGATATGGGCCCTAGATGGATGCCTGAATAGACCTGCTTTTCAGTTTGACAATTATTTATCATCTACATGGAGCGTTCCTCTCTGTCACCTCTATTTTGCCATCAGACTGTTCCTATTAGATTGTTCACTCCATATTCAATTATGTCCTCCACCTAACCAAAGGCGTTTCTAACTCACCCTAACTTCTGATTTCTTCCTGAAAATACTCCCAAGTTCCTGTGACTTTGTTTTACACAGGATTTTGTTTTTATCCAGATATAGTGAAGCCAACAGATCAGGAGACAACTGCCATTGAAAAGTGTTTTTCACAATTTCTAACAGAAAGGGACACACCACGCCATGCAGGGCTGCTTGGGGAAGCACCAGGGTCACTCAGGAAGTGGAAGGAGTGAGGCAAAAACATGGGCAAAAGCCTTTATTGTGGTTTTGTGGGAAGGAGTGGGTGAGGCAGAGTAAATAGTTTAGGATTGCGTCGTTTGAATATTTTCTATGGGTTCTGAGCTCTAGGGGTTGTCCCTAATGGTCAGGTACTGGGCCTTGGGATGAAAAGGGCATGGGAATATTGCCTCCTGGAGTATAGGAGGTAGAGAAGCTTGTTCAGAGTGTGGGTTCTGGAATTGGTTGGTTTGCATATCAAGGGTGTGCTCATAGACAAGTCATTTCCTATCTCTAGGAGTTAGCTAGGCCTGAGAGGGGCATCCTTTTCCTGGTCTAGCTAATGTATTCATTATCTACATTAATTTGGTCAGTGAGGTCCCCAAGACATCAAGGTCTCATAAGATACAGAAAATAAAAACATGACTGATACAGTCTTGGGCTCTAGTTTTGTGTTTTTGATTTACAGTATTTCAATCGTATGTTAAATTTTCTTCTGTGCCATGTAAATGTTAAATTCTAGTAATCTTACAAATAAGTAAGCTACTCACGGTTAATAACATATTTTTTTTTCAAAATGAAATTATACAAGTATTCAGATTGTTTTGGCTGGACTGTTCTGGTGTCTTTATTTTCCAGGTCATTGCTATGACTTTGGACTGTGAAGAGGCAGGCATAGTCAGTTAAGTCTCTGAATAAAGAGATACTTTCCAGTTTGCACTCAAACAAGATTAAATGTAGTGCCTCCACAATTACTACAATTAGTCTAATATATGTAATTATTCTGTATCATACACATACCCAAATAGCTATCATCTCAACATCTTGCTCCAAATAATTGCATCTTCTTTTAGAAACCATATTTGATTTTTGGAGGTTGGGGGAAGAGTACAGCAAATGCTAATAGGCAATACAAGGTTTTTTTGCAATAAAAGTCATAATTTTTTTTTTCAAATGTCCTTTTGTCTTCATGTTCTCTAGATCTGTAAACACCCTGTGTATAGGAACATGTCTGACTTATGCTCGTCCATAGTATATAACCCTAGGCTGGCACATAACAGAAGCTCAATAAATATTTGTCATAACAATGAATAGTGAAGAAATTAATGTAGACAGTGAATACATTAGTGTACTGTAAAGTAATGTAAATGACAAACATGAGCGTATTTTCAGTCTGTGTGAAGAAATCTCTCTGGAATTCTACCGAACTAAATTGTTAAAGTTCACTTCTCCATTTCCTGAAGGCACAGGAAGATATGTCAAGAACAGTCACATTAACCAATATAGTACTATACAAATCACTGCCCTTAAAGTTTTCATACCCAAACTCAAAAAACTCCCAAATCACAAACTCTTATTGATTTGACCTTGCATTTGAAGAACTCAGTAGAGTTTGCAAAGCTCTGTTAATACATGATCTCATTTACCCTTCATAACCACCTTGAGAGGAAATTAGGACGGGCCCATACTCCCATCAGCCCAGGTACTTACACAATCATGAGCTCCAGAGATTTTGAACCTAAAAAAAAAAAAAAAAAAAAAAAAAAAAAAAAAAAAATCATCTTAGAGTGCGTGGGAATTGGGTACTTCATTAGGCTACTGCACTCAGAAATCTCAAAAACAGAAGAGGCAGATCAAATTATTGTGTCCACCACATCTTATATAAAAAAGAAGATGTCAGCTTTAAAGTTTAAATTATATACCCAAACAGCCAGTGAGCACCAGACCAGTGACTGAAGTTCAAATTATCTTTTTGTTCAACCTGCCTGGTTGAAAGTGATCTGCTAGAATTATTTAATCCAGTAATGAAATTGCTGACCTTCAGTTCTTTGAAGTCATTGATATAAGTTTTCATCTACTTTGTGTCCTCTCTCTATTTATCTCTCTCACATTAGGGGATTCCTTACAGGCCCATGCCTTCAGTTTTTCTCTACTTCCCATAACTTTTGAAAAGCAATCTAATAAACTCACTCACTGGCTCTCCAGGGATAAAAGCCTTCTTTTGTAGTATTTGCCAGTTTCTGTGATGTAAACACTCCCTCCATTGTCAATTTCAAGGATGGCGGTTTTTAACAAGAAGATTACGAAATTCCTGAAAATGTAACAGTTAGTGACGAAATCAAGGATGAAGATTATTTACTGCCCTTCTGAAAGGCATTCGCAAAGCAATGCTACTTCCCAAAGTATACCCCAGCTCCCCAAAGTATGGAGCATCACCTCACCTGGAAGATGGTTGGAAATGTAAATTCTTGGGCCCCCCTCAAACTCGGATTGTAAACTCTGATTGTGGGGCTTCAGAATCTCTATTTTAATAAACACTGTGCACACTAAAGTTTGAGAAGCACTTTATTAGTTTGCTAGGCTGCCATAACAAGGTATACCATAGATTAGGCAGCTTAAAATATGGAAATTTATGTTCTCAGATCTGGAAGCTAGAAGGTCATGATGAGGGTATCAGCCGGTTTGGTTCCATTCTGATGTCTCTTTCCTTGGCTTGTACATGGCTGCCTTCTCCCTTTGTCTTCACAGTGTCTTTTCTCAGATTATGTCTGTGTCCTCACCTCTTCTTATGAGGACAATAGTTGTTTTGTATTAAGGCTTACACCAATGAACTCATTTAACTTTAATTACTTCCCACGTTCAGAGGCACGGGGGCTTAGAAATTCACCATACAAAACTGGAGGACAAAATTCAAACGTTAAGAGTGTCCAATAAATATTCGTTAAAATATTTGATTCCATTAATGAATGAATGAAGAACAATAATTCAGGAGGGAGATACAGAACCAATTTATTGAAAGGCTAGGATCTACAATGCTAATCTAATTACTCCCGAATATTGACTCCGTCTATTTAGTTAGCAGGCAGAGAATGGTAGTTATTAGCAAAAGCACTCAGTAGTTACATGAAAAAAGTTGCATCATCAAGTGGCCTTGGTTTTTATTAACTAGTCTGTTGGCTACTCTTACAAAGTCTAGAGTGGGATATATTGCTTAGGACGCTTGGGCTGGGCAGGTCTAACTGATACTTGTCATTATTTTAGCACTCCAATTCAGTAAGACAAGGTAATCTGGCTCCATTACAAAATGGAGGCTAAAAAGGGTCTCTTTCTGTTGCTGTCCTTCCTTTTATACAATCAGGCATTAACTACAGTTTCCCAAGACCCATATGTACCCACTCACACAAATACATAAAATAAAAGTGGGACAATAATAATTCTTTCTTTTCTGATATAATGGAGTCTGCTATTTAGGGTTACTCAATTATTAAACTCCAATTTTGGAATATTTACTAATTCTACTTTGTCAGATTCATTAAATTGTGTCCATAGGGGCATTTGGGGTACTTTATATTAAAAGAAACGGTGTTGTAACAATGCTTAGAGATAGTGTCACATTAGCAATCTCACATTCTAAAATGGTTCGTGATAAAATTATAGTCTTAAACTTTTCTAACATATTCTTTAAAATTTTTGTTGTGAACATATATTGAATTCTTGCACATAGAGAATCATTCTGAGTCTTGCTGCCATTAATATCATGAATATTTTCTGTTTTATACGTGAGAAGGGCAAATATAAAAGGAACCATTTATTTTTAAAAATTAAGGTGAAAGTAGCAAATATCACTCTATGCTCCCAAAATTTGTCAGATGGCTTCAAAGAGAAAAAAAATAACACATCATCATTAGCAAACTCCCCAGGCAGAAGCTCTGACATATCGCCTTTGATTAAATCTAAAGTATCACATGTTTTTTGTAACTAGGTCTGACAGATAGTTCCCATGGCATATCAACCCAAAACTATTCAAATACTGCTTGCAGTGCAACTTGCTTTTCTGTATTTAGGGCACCAGTTTTCTCAAACAAGAAAGAAAAAAGGTTTTCTGATTCTTCCTAGGAATTCCTGAAAAAAAGGACCATAGAATCCCAGAGGTAGGAGGGACATTGGTGTTCACATAGTTCAATTTTCCATATAATTGGGAAATCCCTCTACACTAGTCCTAACAAACTGCCACCAGCCTTTGCTTGTACACTTCCCATGACAATGAGCCTGCTTCTTTTGCAGGATCCCACTGGCCCGATTCTGCACTATAGGGTATCACTAAGTTGTTGACTTTCACAAATTATCAGTCAGATATTTGAACTTTACTCTCAGAACCTTTTAATTCTTCTCTACTGAGTTAGAAAAGAAATCACCAAATACTCTCCAAATAACTTTTTAATGCCTCTTTACCCTCAATATGGATACATATTTATGATGCAGCAATTAAAACATTAAACTAAAAAATAACCAAAAAAATCCTTGCCTTGAACCTATGCTTTGTCAGGCTGTTGCCTTAGCTCTCTTCTTCCATAATATTAAGTTTCTAGAAAAGAATATTGTACACACTGTTTTACTTTCCTACTTTCCATGAACTTCAGAGGCAACTGGGCTTTCGCCCTTACTACATCACTGGAATCATTATTCTCAGTCTTTATCAGTGAACATTTCTAAAATACTTCAACACTCCTGATTGCACATTTCTTTGAAAAATTCCCTCTCTCTTGTTTTCTCTGACACAATTCTTTATTTATCCTCACCTATGTCTCCGGTCAATCCATTGTGGTATTCTTCTTGGACTTATCTTACTTGCTCACTCCTTTATATTTACTTGAGTTTATCTTTTCTGTTTCTTTATTTTTACTCAAAAAAGAAAAAAGACAAATGTCCTTCTGGATATCTATGAATCCCAAAAAATTATATCCAAAATTTTGTATCTACATGTGTGTGCATACTTCTAGGACTTAAGAGTACTTATTGAGAGCCCAAAGGATTCTTTTACTTTTGTTTGTTTTTAATTTTATTTATTTTGAAAGAGAGAGCACACACACAAGTGGGGGAGGGGCACAGAGAGAGGGAGAGAGAGACTCCTAAGCAGGCTCCGTGATGTCAGAGCAGAGCCCCATGTGGGGCTGGGTCCTACAAACCGTAAGATTGTGACCTGAGCCAAAATCGAGTTGGACACTTAACTGACAGAGCCATGCATGTGCCCCAAGGGCTCAAAAGATTCTTTTTTTTTATTTGTTTTTTAACGTTTATTTATTTTTGAGACAGAGAGAGACAGAGCATGAACGAGGGAGGGGCAGAGAGAGGGAGACACAGAATCTGAAACAGGCTCCAGGCTCTGAGCTGTCAGCACAGAGCCCGACGCGGGGCTTGAACTCACGGACCGTGAGATCATGACCTGAGCCGAAGTCAGATGCTTAACCGACCAAGCCACCTAGGCACCCCCAAAAGATTCTTGAAATGAAGTTCTACAATGTTCCCTGTGTAAGCACATCCACTCCTAAGACATCATCTGCCTCCTGTATACACCACTAGGCAGCTCCCCTGATACTTCACAAATGCCTCAAACACAACAATACAAAAGCAAATCACTAATTTACCACCACCACTAAATTTGTCTTTCATACATTATCTTCTGTCTTTATAAATTCCAACACTTTGGGGCACCTGGGTAGCTCCGTCGGTTAAGTTCGAGCCCCGCGTCAGGCTCTGTGCTGCCAGCTCAGAGCCTGGAGCCTGCTTCGGATTCTGTGTCTCCCTCTCTCTACCCCTCCCCCACTTGGGCTGTCTCTCTCTGTCTCTCAAAAATAAATAAATAAATGTAAAAAAAATTATAAATTCCAACACTATTCAGCCAGTTGTCCAAACCATAAATCAATAACGAATTCATAGCACCCCCTCCCACACTCCAAATCCAGTCAATGATGAAGTCCTCTCAGTGACAGCTCTCTGACATCTTCAGAATTCATCCTCTCTCCTCTACACTGCTGCCTTAGTTCAGGGTGCCATCATTTCTCAACTCAATTAGTCTAACAGATTCCTACCTGGTCTTCCTTTTCCAAAAAGTTCTTCTCTCTAGGACATTTCCATACTTCTGCTAAGTATATATGCCAAAGTCCAAATCTGATCCAGGCACTTAACTATTTAAATACCTTTTGTACTTTACATGTGTCTTCAAAGTCCATAGGTCTTAGAATAGTGAGCAATGTTTTTCATTGCTTCTGCCTGAATGTCCAGCTCATCTCTTGACTATCTCATCTTCCTACCTCTTGCATTCCTCCTTCTGGTGCCCCCTTCCCTCCAGCATTCCCTGCTACCCTCTCCATCCCCACTCGTATAGCTAACTGATACCCGTTCTTCAAAACTCAGCTCAGACATCATATCATCAAATGTTTTATTCATTCATTCAGCCAATGTTTCTTAGGAGCAATCTCTTTGCTCAACACCAGGTAGATGCGGAAGACGTAATATTGGTAAGACAAACATAATCCCTGCCTCCTAGAATTTACCTTCTCTTTACAAAAATTCATACCAATGAAGTTAAACCAATAAGTATATAACTAACTGTTTTATTAGAACTACAATAAGTGGTTTTAGAAGTAAATATAAATTACGCTGAGAACATGAATATGGTTTGGACCTAGATTGTGAGATCAGGGGAAACCTCCCATAGAAATCACATTTAAGCCAAAGCCTGGAAGATTTATGGGTGTTCCTGGGTGATGGAGGGGAAAGATTCCAGATGAAGGGAACAGCAGGTGCACTGTGCAGAGGGCTTAAAGCAAAAATGCTTGTGTTGTATTAGAGGAATTGAAGGAGGACCAGTATGGCTGTAAGCCAGGGTGCAAGATAGAGCAATGCAGATTGAACCTAGAGACATAGGAGTGACCAGACCATACTGAGATCTTTGGCATCTTAGTAATGATTTAAGTCTAATTGTAAGAATAACAGGTAGCCCCCAAAGATTTTTTAATAGGCAAGTGATTTGATTAGATATGACTTTTTATCACTCTGACTACTGTATGCAGAACAAAGGGGCTAAGTGGAAAGAGTAGATACAAAGGGAGCGTTTACGAAATTAGTACAATAGTTTAGGCAAGGTGTGATGGGGCCTTATACTAGCGTAGTGATGCTGTGATTAGAAAATAGAAAAATATGAGCATTTTTAGGAAAGTAAAACCAATAGGACTTGACAAAGGATTTGTATGGCAGTTAAAGAAGAAAGATATTAAGGGTGACACCTATGTTTCTACCTTGTACAACTAGGAGGATGATTATGCTATTCATGAATACAAGCCACACTGAAAAAGGAGAAAATTTCAGGGTACAGTCCTTAGTACAGTTTCTACTATGTTAAGCTTGGAGGTCACATTAAGTCTGGAGGTGACATTAAGTAAGCAAACCTGGAGGGCAAAAGTAGTAATCTCAAAGTTGAAGACATTAACATGAGTCAGTATATGAGTGGTAATTGAATTTGGAGATGTCATCATCCCAGAATATTAAAATGATAATAATAAAACTAATAATAATAGCTAGCATTTATCAAGATTTTACTCCATGCCTATCACTTTCTTAATGGCTTATCAGATACCAATTCATTAAACCTTCACAAAAGCCTATTGGTAAGTGTGACTATCATCCACATTTTACAGATAAGAAATGCGAGGCTCAGACAGATGAGGTGAATTATTCAAGTCACACAATGAGTCAAGTGACAAACTATGGACTCAAACACAGGCAATGTCAGCTCTTTAGGTCCGCAAGGTGGTGGAATAGAAAATCCAACACCTCCTTCCCTGACAAAAACGTTGACTTGACAATCATATATGGGCCCTCATACCTTTACAAGAAGCCCAGAATCCAGTGAAGTTTCAGTAGCTTAGACAAGATCAAAGCCAAGAACAGCAGCACTGAAATGAGTAAGAAGGGCCATTTCACTTTAGTCGCATTTGCCCCTTCCACAAGCCAGCACATCTCAGAGCTAAAAGGAATTGCTGCGACTGGCAAGGTTCTGATCAACTGGGAGAAGGTACCGAAGCTCGGGCTTCTCCCCCAGGAGGAAGAGAGGGGAGTGGAGCAGGCTTGCAAAGTCCCAACCTTTTGGTGCACCACCTGGGGGGCCAACTTCTGTCCCACCTCACTCAGAGTGCTGACACGATTGGCAGCAAAGTTGCAGGATACAAAACTCAATGTCCAAAAATCACTTGTTTTTCTGTATATAAAAAACAAACTACCTGAGAAGGAAATTAAGAAAATAATACCACTCACAGTAGCACCGAAAAGAATCGAGTACTTGGGAATAGATTTAACTGAAAATGCGAAAGCCTTGCACACTGAAAACTATAAAATATTGATGAAAGAAGTTAGAGAAAACATAATAAAAGGGGAGACACACCCTGTTCATGAATTGGAAGACTTAATATTGTTAAAAAGTCCATACTACCCAAAGTAATATAATCCTTATCAAATCCCAAATGCATTTTTCACAGGAATAGAAAAAACAATCCTAAAATTCATATGGAGGCACAAATGACCCAAAATAGCCAAAGCAGCCTTAAGCACGAAGAGCAAAGATGGAGGCATCACGCTTCCTGATTTCAAAATATATTACAAACTTACCGTGGTTAAAACAGTATGATATACTGGCATAAAAGTAGAAACATAGACCAATGGAATCGAAGAGAGTTTAGAAATAAGCCCACACATATACAGCATATACAGTATACTGATCTTCAACAAGAGTACCAAGCACACACAATAGGGAAAAGATAGTCTCTTCATCATATCATGTTGAGAAAGCTAGATATCCATAAACCAAAAGAAGGAAATCGGACTCTTAACCTGACACCATACACCGTAGACTAAAACTGGATTCAGGGGGCACCTGGGTGCCTCAGTCAGTTGAGCATCTGACTCTTGGTTTCAGCTCAGGTCATGATCTCATGGTTCACGGGATTGAGCCCCGCACTGGGCTCTGTGCTGACGGCACAGAGGCTGCTTGGGATTCTCCCCTCTTTCTGTGCGTCCCCCCACCCTCTCAAAATAAATAAATAAACTTTTAAAAAATGGACTCAAGACTCAAACATAAGAACAGAAAACGGTAAAACTCCTGAAAGAAAATGTAGGGGAAAATCTTCATGCCACTGGTCTTAGCAATGATTTCTTGGATACCTAAAGCCTATGGGAAAAAAAGCAAACGTAGAAAAGCGGGCCTATAGAAAACGAAAAAGCCTCTACAAAGCAAAGGAAATAATCGATAGAGTAAAAAGGCAATCTGTGGAATGAAAAAATATTTTAAAACCATATATTTCACAAAGATTTAATATTTTAATGTTGTTTCTTCTTAGAGAGAGAGAGAGAGAGAGAGACAGAGCATGAGCACAAGCATGAACATGAGCAGGGGAGGGGCAGAGAGAGAGGGAGACACAGATTCTGAAGTAGGCTCCAGGCTCCGAGCTGTCAGCACAGAGCTGGTACCAGAACAGAGCTACCAGCCCAAATTCACAAGCCACGAGATCATGACCTGGGCCCAAGTCGGACATTTAACCGACTGAGCCACCCAGGCACCCCAAGTGTTAATATTTTAAATACTTAAAGGACTCCTATAACGTAATAGCAAAAATAAGAATGATAACCCGATTAAAAAGTGGACAAAGGACTTTAATAGATATTTCTGCAAAGAAGACATAAAATGGCCAACAAGCGCATGAAAAGATGCTGAAGACATGACCAGTCATCAGGGAAATGCAAATCATAACCACGAAGAGGTATGACCTCACGCCTGTAGGGGTGGCTATTATCAGACAAAAAAAAAATAGTAATCACTAGTTAAGTGTTGGCAAGGATATAAAGAAAGGACCACCCTTGTACAATGTTGGTAGGGATATAAAATATGGTGTGGCTACTATTAAAAGCAGTATGGAAGCTCCTCAAAAAATTGCACCTACCATATGATCCAGCAATCCCACCCCTGAGTAGACAGGCAAAAGGATTGAAATCAAGATCTCAAAGAAGTATCTGCACTCCCCCGTTCATTGCATTATTACTCACAATAGGCAAGATACGGCAACAGACAGCCTAAATACCCATATGTCTAGATATGGGTAGATACATACAGCAGAATACTGTTAAGTCATAAAAAAGAAGTAACCCCTGTCATGGGTAGAACACAGATAAACCTGGAGGACATTATGCTAAGTGAAATAAGCCCGTCACCAGGGGAAAAGTACTGCATGATTTACTTATATAAGGTATCTAAAATAGTCAGACTCATAGAAAAAGAATAGCATGGTCGTTGTTAGCAACTGGAGGAGAGAGAAATGGGGTGTTGCTGTTCAATGTGTATAGAGTTCCAGTCATGCAAGAGAAGTTTGAGAGAGCTGCTGTATAGCTACTATTTTGTGTAGTAGTTTCCAATCACTGAATTTGTGATAAAATTAAACTTCTAAGTCTTTTTCACACGAACACTTAGTTTTTGAACACGCCAGCGTTTCACCCTCCTGTATTTATCTAATTACAGATTTAACCCTTGAAGGCAATGTTAGGATTACAACCATCAAGTTTCTTGGCCCTGCTTCTGTCCCGATGCCACATTACCAAGTCACTTTGAATCTTTGTGACTGGTGGCATTAAAGAAGACCCAACCCATGCACCCCTATTTACTCTTCCTCCATTCTGATCCAATGGAGGAGTTAAATTTGGAAAACTAACACAGAGGGTAAATTAAGATAGTACTTTGATTTATGAGAAATTATAGTCAATGTGACTTAAGTATAGAGAAACAATGGCATCCTGATATTGTACCCCAGAATGACACAGTCAGCCACCCCATCCTAGGCAGCTCTCTGTAAAGGCGTCTGCCCTTGTAAAACTTCCAACACAGAGAAGCAGAGTTGAATACATCCTTCCAGAGGCATCTGAGTTGCTAACAGCAGAGGGAAGATCAGCAGTCTTCACAGAGAGGAATAAGGGGTGAACAAAAAAGAAAGCACAGAGTGCTACAAAATCTGCAAAAAATCCCTTTACAAAGAAGAGAAGACCTGTAAATGTAAAAATAGACAATAATTGCCCATAAGTGGATAAATGATCATATTGGCTTAGTTTATCTTACAGGTTTGCTGTGACAATTAAATGAGAGAATGAAAGTAAAAATTCTTTGGAAAAGATAGGACATCGTTAGCTCGTAAGATAGATTTATCCTATTTATGCCCAGGCAATCCTGAGTTTGGGTCCCACCTCCACAAGCCAATAACCATGACCTTGGGCAAGTTGCTTCACTTCTCAAGTCACTCATCTATAAAATAATAGTCTTCTCAGAGAGTTTTTGAGACTTAAAAAAGTGGTACGTGTGAAATTTGACACGATGCTCATCATACAGAAAGCCAAAAAATTTTGTAGTAGTAGCAACCCCCGGTCGTAGTAGTTTCTATTACTATAAAGAAAAGGTATTCATCATATCAGAGTGAAGTCTTCAAAGATTACAGAAACATTAGCAAAGGTTTCGCGCTCTTTAATGTCCAGCTATTTTCATTCAATACATCGAGGTGAGGATCTGTGCTATCTTTTCTGACCACTGCCTAATATTCTAATTGAGTGATAACATCATAATTTAATTATTATAGCCTCATTTAAATGAATATAAATAAAGATATCACAAACCCACATGTACACACATCAATTATGTTTTTAATCAATTCCTAGGGGAAAAAAACATCCATTTTTAAAGAAGTATTAAGGTAAGTGTTACAAGTCTTGTATTTTTGATACTTCCCATTGTTATACATAGATATGGAAAATATCCTGTATTTTTTCAAAGCCCAAACTGGGATCTCTCCCTTTTCATGAAGCTTTCTCTGATTGTAAGTCTTACAACCCTCCTTCCCTACAGTGTGGCATTCTCTCCTTTATTATTCTGTGTTTTGTATCCTAACAGGTATAACATTCCAACTCTTTTACAAACTCCTGGAAGTTATATACATATTTTTCCTTTACATGATTCAAACACACTAAGGATATTAAACCAACATTAGTTTCAATTAGTCTAAAACCATTTCCCCAAACTGGTGCTATTTACCTCCCTGCCCTTTTACCTTGCTTATTCGTGCCTTGTCTAAAAAAGAAAAGGTAAAGAAATTTTAAAACCTCTAAGACAAAAGGTTATTTTAAAGGTTAGCCAATCAATAACAGGCTGAAGTGCATTTACTGCAAGTTTATTCTCAGCTCTTTGGGGGAGAGATCTGTCCACACACCCACAGCAGATGTAAAGAGAACCAGATCACCCATGTAACCCTCAGGGGCGGCTGCTGGCCATTGTTGGCCAGATTAGCGGCCAGATAAATGTGCTCATGGCAGACTTGTGGGACCATGATGAGAGTGTCCTTCACTGTCAGCAGTATACACTTCCATAAGGACAATTTTCAACATTGTACAGGAGCACAGGTTCTCAAATTTGACCAAAGTGCAAGATCATGATCCAAATTTACCCTGTTCTCCCGAATATGACATCGAGCTACAATTAATTTACAGGTGGGGTCAATGCTACAGATTAAAATATCATGTCATAAGCTTTCAAAGATAACATTTTAAAACAGTTTTGCTGAAAGCAATGCTATGATGTAGGCAAAATAAATGAAATTTAAATATTATGCCTAAACTAGATTATTCGCTATTTTAAGAGTTTCATGTGCAAGACCTTCGTTTGTATCGAAAACGCAGGAATCTAAATTATAGAATATCTTACTGGACCTATTTTTCAGTGTAAGAAGACCATGAGATGTCTTTATTTTGGCCTACAGTATAGTTTAAATAAGGTTTGTGGGCTTTTCAGTGGTACAAGTACCCTAGCTGATTGCTTCTATATTCAGGAAATCGTGTATTTAAAGCTGGTCCTTCTGTGGAGACAACTGCTGATAAGCAAAGCTGTTTCCTTGGAAACATCTAAGCAGCATCTGACAGCTTGCTGAACATTCGAAATTCACAACAATTGATCTTGGTAGCCTCTCCTTAGACAAACTGACTTATGAGGAGGGAGTGGAGGGCTGGGGCGAGGAGCCAAATTTGAATATTAATTGGACAGCGAATTTCTCACTGTCAATCTTCTTCAAAGACTCTATTCGGGCTCATTTTATTATCTTAGAATTCATTCAGTGACCGCAGCATTGTATTTAAAATTCAACATGCAATAAAATTTTAATTTGGGATATGATATTTTCTGGTTTATACTTTGAAAACATAAATTGCTAAAATGCCTATTGAGGGCCTCGTATCCCTTAAATGCAAAAGCCAACTAGAGGTCAGTCAGGGCAGACCTTGGGCATCATTAAAAGAGACAGTGTTTACCACTGTCACTTGTCTACCTTGTCTGAGAATAAAACCTGAGGAATTGTTGGAGCATAGAAAGAATCATAACAGCAAAGCAAGTTTTATGCATCAACATACTGCAAAAAGTGTATATTTAAACACGTTTAGGTGTGCCTGGGTGGCTCAGTAGGTTAAGCATCTGACTCCTGATTTCAGCTCCGGTCGTGATCCCAGAGTCATGGGATCAGGCCCCACCTTGGGCCTCGTGCTGAGTATGGAGCCTCCTTAAGATTTTCTCTCTCTCTCTCTCTCTCTCTCTCTCTCTTTCTCTCTCTCTCTCTCTCTCACACACACACACACACACACACACACACACACACGCACACACACACAAATAAAAAAAAACACGTTCATCATATGTTTATATATATATAAAACTCTGGGATAGTGTCCAGCCGTTTGTGTTCTAACAAGCCCTTCAGGGAATTCTGATGTAAACTAAATTTTGAAAACCACTGTTCTAGCATATGAATTGTGGGATGGTTACATCCACCTGAAGATGGTCTTCGTATGCTTCTGATGATGACCTACAGTAAACATTATGAAGGTGCCAGAATTGCCTTGACAGAGGATTGAAAAAGGGGTCAGTAGGTTCACAGCGGTGGACAAACAGTGTGTTATTATGTAAGACCAGAGAACTACAGTCTGCATGATCCCAAGAGAGTGAGGAAAAAAACAACAAGTTACTTCACTAAATCAATAGGGAATTAATGAGGGAGCACTGGCACTGCTGAGAATCTGTCGAATGTCTATTCTCTGTAGCCAAGGTCGATGGGAGGATATGTTGCTATGGAGCCAGGCTCCCTCCTGTTGATGGGGTGATACAGATGATGGTATTCTGAAACATCAGAGGCCAAGTATTGCACACAATCATCAGAGGCAAAATGGATATAATTACTACAACAGGCAGAAGTTAGGATGGCAACAAGGGGTTAATAGACCATTGGGTCACTAAAAGAAAGATAAGCTAAGGAGGCAAGGAGGACATAGCTTGACGTAAACAAATGAAAATGGTCAAGAGCTGATGAGCAGCTGCTACATGGAAAAGCCATGATCCCCCTTTCACCTCCCAGACCTGAGGCTGATTTTTCAGTTCCAGAGCCCATCCACTGAATTTGGAACATTAAAGAAGAATCTTGCGGGGCACCTGGGTGGCTCAGTCGGTTGAGTGTCCGACTTCGGCTCAGGTCATGATCTCACGGTCCGTGAGTTTGAGCCCCGCGTCGGGCTCTGTGCTGACAGCTCAGAGCCTGGAGCCTGCTTCAGATTCTGTGTCTCCCTCTCTCTCTGCCCCTCCCCTGCTCATGCTCTGTCTCTCTCTGTCTCAAAAAAAAAAAAAAAAAAAAAAACAAACATTAAAAAAAAAAGAATCTTGCAATACCACAGAAGGTATATATGATTAGGATTCCCAAAAATCTTTCTCCAAACAACATACAGTTACGTACTAGATGAACCAAGACAGGGAAAGGAAAATAGCCAGTTCCTTCAAGGCCTGCTGGATAGAGGGCCTGAGTGGTGACAACAAGAGAACAAAAAGTACATTGTGACCCATCTGTTGAAATGGAAACATACAGAGGGAGGCTATACATGGAATCTCAGCCCATGCCCACATCACAGTAGGTGCAATAGTTCCAAGGATGCATACTGTTGTCATATCCCTAGTCCCTGAGTGCATACCTGAAATGGATAATTGTAGTTGCTATACAACTTCCTGTAGATCTCTGACCAGCAGAGTAAGATTCATCACGGTAGCAATGGCCAAAGCCTACAATAGTCCCCTTTTATAGGCCAAGATAGTAAATCTGAAGCAATACCAAATACCAGGTGTATTATCAAGGATTAGTACCACTCAAATATTTAAAAGACACACAGTGAAGCCCCTGCATAAACCAAGGAGATCAAGCAAATGATCAGAGACTGCCATAAACTTAACCATGTGGTAGTCCTGATTGCAGCTGGTGTGCCGATGTGATATCTTCACTAGAACAGACCATTGGCCTTAATTAATCTGGTAAATGCATTTTTTTTAAATATAATGCACTATTTTCAAATACTATCAGGAAGAAGAATCAAGAGAAGTTCTCATTAGCATCAGTCCATAGCAGTTCACATTCATTCTCTTGCCTCAATTACATTCGCTCTTCACTGTCAAAATATAATCTGAAGAGAACTCCATCATCTCAACCCTATGCAAAACATCACACTGGTCCACTGTAATGCACCATTATACCTTTTCAGAGCATCGTACTCAGGCCCTAAGTTCTTGGGACAATGACGAACTGATTCAAGAGAAGTAAATGAGTGAGGATATTGCAAAGAGACATTTGTGATTGACTCAACAATATTGGCTGCCCTTCCCTATGTGAGGATTCTCACTCTAGTAACCTTAGATGAGAACATTTGAGCTACGACTCTTCCACTGGAAACTTCAAGAGCCAGTAGGTGCTTCCCTATGTATTCTTTTCCCCCTGCCACAACAACTGGCACTGTTCCAGATAGAAGCTGATCCGTCTTCTCGGATCCCAGAGTGAAGGTGATATGGAACAGAGTCGTAATGAACATTATCCATAATGAACATTGTTGATGCAAGCCAGAGAGATTTTCTATATTGTCTTTTATACTGCATAACCTAGCCTATCTTAGCCAAGCCAACATCCTTCTGTGATGAAGTTGACCAAGACCAACGCTGCTCCCCAACAGGAATGAAATGAGATGCCTACAAGAAAACTTCCCAACTCTAACTACTATATTATGCGATTAGTTCTGAAAAAAATGAAGGACTTACCTGTATGCTAACTGAAGAGGTGATCAGTATAAAATGAATTATAATGTGCCAAGAAAGTCTGTTGAAATGATAGATGAGGTTGCAAAGTCATCACAAACAAAAAGGAGCAACACCCCCAGAATCTACAAAAAGTAGAGTTGAGAGGAGATATTGTTAGGTCTCCCTAACACATGACTGGGAGGAAAAAGTTGCTTTATGTGGCTGACAAAGAACTTATGTCAATACTTTAAAGATTTTCCATTTAATAGGAAACTGATTCACTGGGCTCCTATACTCTGGTAAAAACAACACTTAAGACCATCTTATTTTTGTCTCTCATTTTATATTTCCAACATTGTTTTCAAAATTAATACCTATGGTTTCTGTTGATTATTAGAGACAGAATACACTGATGAACCAACAAGAACATTCTGATCACTTGGCAGTCACATCTCATTACTAATTAATGATCAGCATTCTGACCAAAGTGGAGGCAAAGCTTCTTAAAAAATAATAAAACACATTACATATTTGTCTTTTACTCTTTCATTATCTCCAGCTTTGGCAATCTCATTGCAAACAATTTATCATACAATGAAAACACTCAAATTTGTGTCTCCAACATTGACAACTTGTCAATACCCTAGTTCTGGTTGATGTCTTGTCAAAACCTCAAATACATATAAGCAAATTTCATGAGCTAAATAGAATCATTTATCTCCCTACCCAAAACCAATCCTATTCATCTTTCTTTATCTGTCATTGGCACTAACCAAATAGTAATCTTCTCTCTTCTTCCTCCCTATTTTGTCGTATCCAAAATGGTAATTACCTCTTTTCCCACGTTGATTGCCCATTTGGTTTGGCCTAGATTTTCACTCCCAAATCCCCAGATGTCCTCACCAATTCTATCATCAGTCTCAAAAGAGTTCAGAAATATGGTAATAGTCTCTAGCTACCTCTCCTTTTATAATATATTGGGTATTAAAATTAATACCGAGGGCCACTACCCAGGCATAACTGCTGAGTGTTTAGATTTCTTTACTGCCAGTCAGACCTAGGACTCAAATATACAATACCAAGCAAGCCCTGAACATATATGTGACCTGCAGGTCAAGTCAAAGCATTTCTACTCTTCTCAGTGGTCTCACCATATAGGACTGGAGCCCATCCTAACCTCAGTTCCAGTGAAATGGGTCCTAATACATCACTTGGGTCTTCTCTTCTCACTTCCCTTTCATGGGCCTCAGTTCCTTCCCCATTCCTCTACTATGTATTTGTAGATCTGCCAGAATCTCATCATTGCCCCTGCTATTTCTGGATTTCATAATGTTAGACCCAGTCCACATGCTCAGATGTTCTGACAATAGACACTACTCCTAACATCATTTTTAAGACTATTGTTTCACCAAAATGATATGTCTCAAACGTCTCCAGTTTTTTACTACGTTGATTTCTATGGCTGCTATAAGAAGTTACCATAAACTTAGCAGTTTAAAACAACTGCTCAGTTTGGACAACCAACCTCACAGTTCTGTTGGTTTCAAGTCCAGGTTGGCTCAACTGGTTGCTCTGCTCTGAATTTCACAGGCCAAAATCAAAGTTTTGACTGGCTAGACTCATCAGAAAATTCTGGGCAAAATCCACTACCTGGCTCATTCAGGATATTGGTACAACTCAGTTTCTTGAGGTTGTAGGGGCGAAGTCCCCATCTCCTTGCTGGCTGTTACCTGGGAGCCACCCTTAAATCAGAAGCTCCATGCATTCTTCCTCATGTTTCCCTCTCTGTTTTACCAGCAGTGGAACAGTGAGTACTTCTCACATCTCAGATCCCTCTGACCTCCCTTCTACCATATCTCTTGCGTCTCATTTTCTGCCTTCCTCTTGTGTATTCCTCTTCTGTTGATGCACCTGGAAAATCCAGAATAATTTCCTTACCTTAAAGTCAGCTATTAAGTATTCTTTTTTTGTTTATTTATTTTAGAGAGAGAGAGAGAGAGAGTGAGAGAGTGAGGGCAGGGGAGGGACAGAGAGAGTGGGGAAAAGAGGATCTGAAGTGGGCTCTGTGCTGACAGCAACAAGTCCGATGCAGGGCTCGAACTCGTGAACCATGATGAGATCATCATGACCCGAGCAGAAGTCAAACGCTCAACTGACTGAGCCACCCAGGTGTCCCAGCTAATAAGTATACTTAATTTAATCTATAAAGTCCCCTCACAGAAGTACCTAAACTAGGTACCAAACAGTGCATAGATTACCATATAATGGGATAGCCAAGCTGGGAATCCTGGGAGGACACCTCTAGAATTCTGCCTACCACCAATACTCTCCAGACACATGAACCAGAGAGACTCAGGAGCCTGTAAGTAAGCACAGCAATGGCAGGGAGAAAGCAGGAGACTGAAAAGAAGGGGATTGTAAAGGTCTTCTCCTGAATGACCCAAGGCACCTCCGTCCACTCAGCTCCTAGAACACCGGAAGTTAAGCTTTGATACCCCAGGCAAAGGACTGGAGAATTTCTCCCTGGAGAAACTAATGGGCACAACAGAAAAGACCTGCTGAGGTTTGATGGGTGGGTCCCCAGTGAATTAGTTATTCCCCACCAATCACTCTACAGGGAGGCTCAACAGGGAACAGCCCTGGCCATGCATCCACAGTACCCAAACAACTTGGTAAGTCTCTCTGTCAAATATGATCCCAAGGAAAATTAAATTAAAAAATAAATTTTAAAAATAATATAACCGTTACAACCTAACTCAAATCTCTCTTTTCTTATAACAACCTTCCTGCCCTCTTTAGGTGCAAAGAATATCTCCCTGAATGCCACTAGCACTTTGTCTGTAATTCTCTTATGATTTCTATCACGTCCTTTCTACCATTGCCATACCGCTCATTTTCATTTACTAAGCTATAAGCTTCTAAATATCCATTTAACTTATATAATTCAGAAATTTCTCATCCTGTTCTCTGAACAGTAACATCAAGAAATATTTCTAGAATCATATACTGTAAAAAAAAAAAAAATTCAACAATGTTTCTTTTATCCTGCATTAGATTGTGAGTTCTTTGGGTGCAAGCACTATCTTGCATGCATTTTCTCCCCAGCTTATGCTCAGTGGTTAGCACTCATGGAGTATCTGTAAATGAGTGAATTCATAAAAAAAACATGTGTCTAGTGCTCTGTTGTTTCCCGGAGATTCACATTCAATCTCATTTGATCCTGACACCTCCATATGTGGGCAGTTCAGTTGTCATAATATCTGCTAACACTTATTGAACCCTGTTTTAAGCCCTCACAAAACACTATGATAGACACAAATTCATTACCATCCCATTTATAGTTAGGAACTCAGGCACAGAAAGGTTACGGCTAGGAAGAAGTAAATCGAGGCTTGAATATTGGCAGCCTGAACCCTGAGCTTTTGCTATTTACCAATATCCTCCACTGATTCACTATTCAAAAAACAAAACAGGGGCGCCTGGGTGGCGCAGTCGGTTAAGCATCCGACTTCAGCCAGGTCACGATCTCGCAGTCCCCGAGTTCGAGCCCTGCGTCAGGCTCTGGGCTGACGGCTCAGAGCCTGGAGCCTGTTTCCGATTCTGTGTCTCCCTCTCTCTCTGCCCCTCCCCTGTTCATGCTCTGTCTCTCTCTGTCCCAAAAATAAATAAACGTTGAAAAAAAAAATTAAAACAAAACAAACCATTCCATTTTATGGGAAACTGAGATCAGTTGACAACTATTCTAACTCGAGATCTTGAGTCACCTCTATTGTCTTATTGTTTTCCATAGATACTTAGTGTATTAATGAGAAAATAAAGATGAGATCCACGAAGACAGGGATTTCATCTGTTGTGTTCATTGCTACAATCCACCACCTAAACCAGCACACTTTTTGGATATTTGTCAATGATTTGAATAAATGGTCATTTGATAGTGAATAAAATTGGTAAATATCTCTTGGATCAAATCAACTCTGGACAAATTGGCCATCAAGTTTCTAGATCTTGTAAGGTGTGAAATATACTCAAAGCCCATAAAATTACAGCAATCCAGGATTCTTGGAATAAATAATTTCTTACCAATTCAGTGCAGTTTTCTGGGAAGAGGGTGAGCATAAAACCACTGAATCATCATCTTGCTGTAGTTATGATAAACGTTATACAAAGGAGGAAAAATTACATGCACGTATGTATATTACAAAGTGGGAAATAAGGTAATTATCTGGAAATTTAGAGGAAATGAAAAATCATTTGCCTTGAATATAGTGATTTTCTAGGGAAAAGCCCTTTCATTACTTTTTAAAATTGTTTGATTGGGAGCACCTGGGGAGCTCAGTCAGTTGAACATCTTACTCTCTGTTTCCACTCAGATGGTGATTCCAGGGCAGTGGGATCAACCCCACTCGGGCTCCATGCTGAGCATGGAACTGCTTAAGATTCTTCCTCTCTCTCTCTCTCTCTCTCTCTCTCTCTGTCTCCCTATGCCCTCTCCCTCCCCAGACACTCTAAAATTGAAAAAAAAAAAAATCTGTTTGGTTTATCATTCCTTTTCTGTGTGTGTAGAAGAGTTCAGCTGTAGGTTTACTCTCCCTCGGGGTTCTTTCCTTCTCTGTGTCACCCCCTCCCATGCAAATGATAACTGACTTCAACACATTCTATTCTCCTTACAGCTTCTACAACGGGTCTTCTCTCATTGTTCCTATGGAAAGGATCTGACCTGTACCTGATGCCCACATACTATTGGCATCGTCTCCCTCTACATCCTATTTCTGATTTTTGAGTCCTACAGTAGTAGAATCTGATTCTTTTGCAGCACTAAATCATACCTAATCAGATAGGGGATCTGTTTTACAACACAAATAGTAAGTGTATGAAATAGCTTCACCCTTCAAGGTGAGCTGACTTTTATACAATGCTTCCCAGCTTCTCCATCAAGACAGAAATCTCTATTCAGCAACTTATTGAGAGAGAATGGCCACCATGCTTCATACTGTTAAAGTTACTGAAGCTTCTTATGTTCTCTCTTACCTAGAGCACATTCTTTAAAGGTCTGTGCTAACCAATTGCCAGGCTGTCAGCAGGCTGCCGGGCTAAGATGAATTTTGTAGGCTTAGCCACTAACCTGAATCTCTTTCTCTTATCAGCCAGCCCTACTACAAAATTCTTTTTAACTGATAAACAATATATATCTAAATTTTTCAAAAAGGCTTCTATTTCATTATCTTTATGTTGAAGAAATATATGGAAATATACAAATACAAACATTTTTAAAATCATGGCCAATTAAATAATTTCCCAACGACACATGGCCTTTACCTGCCAGAATATTTTTGTTTTTATTTATTCTATTGTTGGAGGGAATACATAACTGCATTGATGCCCTTTACTCCCCCTAAGAGAAATGCGATGCCCAAGTAAGAAAAAAAAAATTCTGTGAGAAGAGAAATTCTGTATCAGAAGCTCAGATGTAATTTAAGGTTCACCAAAATGCTCACATATTTTTGAAACCTTATTGATAAAAGTGGGGACTAAATCTAACAAAGAAACTCCCACATACTTTTAAATCTTTATCCTTATTTTGTTCAGCTTAATCATTTCTGGGTTTTGCAAGGGGCATTTGTTATTTCTAGTTTATATTTAAATATTTAGAGGGAATAGAATGCAAACTGCAAAGCTCTTGGATATTTTTTTCTTCCATTTCTCAAGTTCTCCCACAAGTGAGAAAACAGGGAGGATCTAAATTTTTTGAAAGGCATTACATCACCAGAAAAACAGAAGTTCACCATTCATGAAAGACCAGCTTTGTGCCAGACTCTGGGTTGAGCTCTGGGTTGGGATATAAAACTGAGGGCAACATGGTCCCTCTGAATGATCTAGTAGAAAATATGCAACTAGGCTCTGACACTGTGCAAGGAATACCCTAGCATCATTTCCAAAGTCTTGTAGGAACACGGAAAGAACAGCTTTTATTCTTTCCAGATGGTCGAGAGGCAAAGAAGCAGTGTGGCTCTTGCCCTGGAGAAGGAGTATAATTTTACCAAGCAGTGGACAGTCCTCCCCAAACCCAAATCCAAAAAGAAAAGAAGTTAAGAAGGAATGAATGAAAGGAAGGAAGAATGGAGAGAGGGGGAAGGGAATAGTTTGATTTCATCTAAATTGCCTACTCATCGAAGGCTGATTTTCTCATAAGAAAATGACATGATTAGAATTTGGAAAATATTTTGTCACACTGAGCATTTAGTATCACCTAATCAACAGAAAATGATACTGAAGAAAAAAATCTTAAAGTCTTATTTTTATCTCCAGCGAATGCAATCAACCTACCATTTGATATATTTTTGATAAAGCTGCCCTCACAGAACGATCTGGCCAGATATTCTAATGATGTCACAAGATGAGTGGTCCCAGTGAAACAAGATGATGGCCGGGGTTCATCTCCCCACTCCAGAGGTTCTCATGATTCTCTGACAACTCTTCTGACTCATATGACCAAAATAATTCAAGCTTCAATATTTATTTATAACCTCAAAAATACCTTGAAGACTCATAACCCAGACTACCTCATTATTCTAATGATTATGGCAATCAAAATCAACCTTAAATGCCCAGGATAGCACAGCATCTCAAAACTTTGCTATCTACAAGACAAGAGGAAAGTCATAAAGGGGGAAAAAATGGACAAGTTTGGCTTTTTACCAACTCTGATTATGCTACTGCCTCCGTCAGATCTTCTGACATCAGGGATTGCAAAAGTAGAAAAGTCAGTCATACAGTGACCTAGTTAACAACCTCACTAGACCAGGTTAAATGAGAAGGTTGTGTTATGACGGTGACTTCCACGTTCCCACAAACTTTCCAGGGTTATCACTTGGATAAATACAAACAATAGCCCTCACAGAAGCTACTGGACATTAATTATTTACATAAACATTTTGGTCATTGTGAAAATAATATACGATCATTGAAGAAAATTTGAAATGTATATATAGTAAACAAAAAAAAAAAATCCCAAGATACTAAAGGAAACTGCAGAAAGGTTGGTATCCTGTTGTTTTATGACAAGGAAATATTATTTGAAAATGTAATTTTAATGATTATTACGTGTCATTCCATAATCTACATTAATATTCTCTTAATTTTAAAAATTAAGATGATTTCCAACTTTCTCTATAATTTGTGCTAAAATGAATGTCCTAACTGTAACCTATATATTGATCTTTGTCCGCATCTCTACTTAGTTCTTTGTGATAGATTCCTAGAAGTAAAATTACTAAGTAAAACAACAGAAAACGTTTTCTTAATACATATGGCCAAATTGCTTTTCAAATACCATGTACCAGTTAATGCTTCAACTAACATAACATAATACAGTGTCCACAAACCCTCACCAGCATTAAGTAATACCATTTTGTTGTTGTTGTTGATTTGATAAATGAAAATTTGTAACTTTTTACATATTCATTGCCACGATGAAGAGGGAATTGAAAATTTTCTTGGGGCACCTGGGTGGCTCAGTCGGTGAAGTGGCTGACTTCCACTCAGGTCACGATCTGGCGGTTTGTGGGTTTGAGCTCTGAGTAGGGCTCTGTCTGATAGCTCGGAGCCTGGAGCCTGCTTCGGATTCTCCCTCTCTCTACGCCCCTTCCCTGCACATGCTCTGTTTCTCTCTGTCTCTCAAAAAATGAATAAGAACACTTAACAATTTTTTGTTAATGAAAAATTTATTGTAGTTATTCAACATTAGCATTTCTATCATATTTTTTTGCCCATATTTTAGGACCTTTGTATTTTAATCATTGATTTGTAAAAATTCCAAAAATTAGGAATTGTAACATTCATATTTGTTATAGGTATCTCACTTCATAATTTGTCTTTCATTTTGGCTACTATGAAATGTGAAGTGTAGGATAATTTTATGTAAAAAATCAAAATGTTGATTTTTTAAAATCAATTTTTCCAATGCTTTTATGAATGGAAAGTCTTTCCCTATCTTGAAATCAGGCTAACAAATTAGGGGGGAAAAACCATAAATAAAAATCTTCTTTACAATTAATTCTTTTATCTAGTGAGACTGAGAATCTTAGCCATTTAATAGGATTTTAATACATAACCCTTATCATAATTTAAATATTTGGTCTTCAGATATCTCATTTTATGCTCTCATTTTCTATGCTTTATTGCTACTCTTTTGTTTCTATAGAATGTTTTTCTACTTCAATCATTTGAAAGTTACAAATTGTGCTTATTTTTTGCTTACAGACTTTTCCCACTAAGGTATTCCCAAACTTTCTTTGGCCGTTATTCCAAAGTTAACACCATCAAGAATGAAATAGCACTTTTTACTATCCACTCTAAAAACTAGGGATTTTAACCTACTAAAACTTCCCTTCCCACCCCATCTAAATTTCCAGTATACTTTAAAACAACTTGACGGGGGCACCTGGGTGGCTCAGTAGGTTAAGCATCCAACTTTGGCTCAGGTCCTGATCTCATGTTTCCTGAGTTCAAACCCCGCATCGGGCTCTATGTTGACAGCTTGGAGCCTAGAGCCTGCTTTCAAGTCTGTCTCCCTCTTTCTCTGCCATTCCCCCACTTGCACTCTTTCTCTCTCTCCCTCAAAATAAATAAACATTAAACAATTTTAAAAGAAAACACTTGACATTGAAATTGTTTTTTTTTTAATATTATATAACTTTTGTTTCAGTTTGCATTCAATTTTGCAACCTTAATCTAAAGTATGAGAATTCACGGAATGATTATGACAAGAAGTTTTGCTGATTAGAGAGACTTTGCCGTATTGATTAGATTTTCCATGTATTTTTAAGTATCATTTATTCAGATTGACTACATATTCTTTCTTAAATCTTTTTTTTTTTTATGTTTTCTCTCATTGATTCACAAGCACTTCTCAATAGGCAATGAAGCGTAGACAGGCCAGCTGTGCTGCTGATGGTTTAGGATATGTTCCTTGTGTCATCTGAATGTGAGACATGAAGGGGGGAAGCCTGGAACCAAGATGGGCACAGTTAGAATGTTATGTCTCTCCATTCAGGTGTGAAACTCTCAATGTCCACAACAACATAATCCCTTCCTAAGATTTAACACTTGCTATTTTTAGAAATTATTTAAAATTATGTTTTCATTGTACTATTTCTGAATTCTCTTAGCTCTGTATATCTTTGCTTCTCAATAAAAGGTGCTAGCAATCTGCAAGTCATAAAATTTATTGCATTGGTTCCTCAAGGGGAAAATCAGTTTTGTGTCATTAAATAAAAAGCAAGCTATGGAAAGAGTGACTCTGTGTTCAAATATAATTTCAGATGTATCATGCTTTACTTAATAGATTCACTTCTAGCCAGTAGTTTCTTAATAAATCAAGTTACGTATTAAACGTACTGAAGACGTTTGCTATTTTATCACACAATGAATCCTTTTGTATAAGTATGGTCAATCCCTTTGTAACCTGTTTTTATGTATGTGAACTCTCTAATGTCAAGATAATTTGGTTAAAAATTTGTTTAATGTTTATGTATTATTGAGAGAGAGTTCAAGTGGGGGAGCAAGCAGGGGAGGGGCATGGAGAGAAGGGGATTGCACTGACAGCAGAGAGCCCAATGTGGGGCTCAAACTCATGAACCCTGGGGTCACGACCTGAGCTGAAGTCTTATGTTTAACCAACTGAGCCACCTAGGTGCCCCAAGAAAACTTAGCTTTAAACCAGTATGTTCTTCTTCATATATATATATATATATATATATATATATATATATTACATATTATAAATGAAAAGCATAGTAATTCCCCTAAACCAGAGGAAGAAACAATTGCATCATATCCTCAAGTCTTCTCTTGGCAAAATAAGTCTTTAACTGTCAAGGTGGGAATAAAGTGAGTATTACCTTAAATACATGAGATAAAAAGAATCCGGAAGGTAGGCTCTTGGAGTAACGGGCAAGATGAGAGATGGGGTAGAACATCTTACCCAAGCAATGCATGAGACAAATACAACAAGTCTTGAAGAGGTACCAAAGGCACAGCTATGAACCGTATTTCAAATCAGAGGTCATACATATCAAACAAGGAGGTAGAGAAGTATAGAAGATAAAATATAGAGCCAAAATGACATTAGGACCAAGAAACAAGCAAAAACGAACATGAAGAGAGATAAACAATGGGAGAAGAGAGAGGTGTATTTTGGGTTAGTCAAACAGTGCAGCAAATGAACTACAGCTATGCAAATGGAAATGAGGGAATCACAAAATAATGTTCAATGAGAAAAGCCTATAAGTAGTATAGCTCCATTGATATATGCAAAATATACAAAATTAAGAATATACATGGCAAGAGTATTTACACCATGGAAATAAACAAATGCTACCCCCCAAGAAAGAAATTTTTTTCTTCATTGTTTGAAAGTCAGATGTTAAACATTTGCTAACATATCAGTGCATTCATCCACACGGAGATGGAATGTTCATCAGTTGGAATGGCATCTCAATCTCCACATGTCTAAAACCAAACTTATTATCTCCTCTCCTCAAGTTTGTGTATGCAGTATCCATTTTCCAGTTAATGGCATCACCAACCATCTGCTTGCACAACTCCAGAATGGTTACACTTCCTTTTCTTCATTTACACACTTAATCAGTCACCAAATCCTGTACATTTACCTTCAAAATGTGTCTCACATTTGTTCTCTCATATCCTTTCCTCATGCTGTTTCTATAGGCAAAATAATCTGTGATCTGTACATATGTTTCCAGGGTTGCTATTCAAAATATTTAAAAATGAATTATGAGATTTGACCAATCAGAACAGAAGTCAGCTGTAATGCAGGACAGGCCCTGGAAATGTGCTAGCTGCTAAATCAGAGAAGGTCCTGAGTCCCTAGAGGTGCAGCAGGTGGCCAGAGCTCTAGGCAGGTGGGGGGGGGGGACACTCAGGAGCTCAGGGCAGTCACTGTTTAACAACTGGTAAGGTGGCATTTCAATATTTTAACAACTTAAAAGCCACATCAGTGTATGCCAGCTGAATTTTTGTCATGAGTATGGCATGTGTATTGTGAAGATACACAGGATAAAGAGGTGCATATACAAACTTTTTAAAAATAAAAGATGTATTTTTATTACACTTTAAAAAATATAATACACTAAGGCCAAATTTTGAAATATACTTAGTATAAACTAGATAGATAAGACTGATAGATGATAGAGATAGACGATAGATAAATAGATAGATGATAGATAGATAGATAGATAGATAGATAGATAGAACACTTAATAAAATTTAGATGGGTAACAGGATCAGTTTCTTTATTTGTCTTTCTGTTGCTTCATTGTTAGTGAATAAGAATGCAACTGATTTCTGTACATTGATTTTGTATCCTGCAACTTTGCTGAATTCATGTATCAGTTCCATTCACAATTGCACCAAGAAGCATAAAATACCTAGGAATAAATCTAACCAAAGATGTAAAAGATCTGTATGCTGAAAACTATAGAAAATTTATGAAGGTAATTGAAGAAGATTTAAAGAAATGGAAAGACATTCCCTGCTCATGGATTGGAAGAATAAATATTGTTAAAATGTCAATACTACCCAAAGCTATCTACACATTCAATGCAATCCCAATCAAAATTGCACCCACATTCTTCTCGAAACTAGAACAAGCAATCCTAAAATTCATATGGAACCACAAAAGGCCCCGAATAGCCAAAGTAATTTTGAAGAAGAAGACCAAAGCAGGAGGCATCACAATCCCAGACTTTAGCCTCTACTACAAAGCTGTCATCATCAAGACAGCATGGTATTGGCACAAAAACAGACACATAGACCAATGGAATAGAATAGAAACCCCAGAACTAGACCCACAAACGTATGGCCAACTCATCTTTGACAAAGCAGGAAAGAACATCCAATGGAAAAAAGACAGTCTCTTTAACAAATGGTGCTGGGAGAACTGGACAGCAACATGCAGAAGGTTGAAACTAGACCACTTTCTCACACCATTCACAAAAATAAACTCAAAATGGATAAAGGACCTGAATGTGAGACAGGAAACCATCAAAACCTTAGAGGAGAAAGCAGGAAAAGACCTCTCTGACCTCAGCCGTAGCAATCTCTTACTCGACACATCCCCAAAGGCAAGGGAATTAAAAGCAAAAGTGAATTACTGGGACCTTATGAAGATCAAAAGCTTCTGCACAGCAAAGGAAACAACCAACAAAACTAAAAGGCAACCAACGGAATGGGAAAAGATATTTGCAAATGACATATCGGACAAAGGGCTAGTATCCAAAATCTATAAAGAGCTCACCAAACTCCACACCCGAAAAACAAATAACCCAGTGAAGAAATGGGCAGAAAACATGAATAGACACTTCTCTAAAGAAGACATCCAGATGGCCAACAGGCACATGAAAAGATGCTCAACGTCGCTCCTTATCAGGGAAATACAAATCAAAACCACACTCAGATATCACCTCATGCCAGTCAGTGGCCCAAATGAACAAATCAGGAGACTATAGATGCTGGAGAGGATGTGGAGAAACGGGAACCCTCTTGCACTATTGGTGGGAATGCAAATTGGTGCAGCCATCTGGAAAGCAGTGTGGAGGTTCCTCAGAAAATTAAAAATAGACCTACCCTATGACCCAGCAATAGCACTGCTAGGAATTTATCCAAGGGATACAGGAGTACTGATGCATAGGGGCACTTGTACCCCAATGTTTATAGCAGCACTCTCAACAATAGCCAAATTATGGAAAGAGCCTAAATGTCCATCAACTGATGAATGGATAAAGAAATTGTGGTTTATATACACAATGGAATACTACGTGGCAATGAGAAAAAATGAAATATGGCCTTTTGTAGCAACGTGGATGGAACTGGAGAGTGTGATGCTAAGTGAAATAAGCCATACAGAGAAAGACAGATACCATATGGTTTCACTCTTATGTGGATCCTGAGAAACTTAACAGAAACCCATGGGGGAGGGGAAGGAAAAAAAAAAAAAAAAAGAGGTTAGAGTGGGAGAGAGCCAAAGCATAAGAGACTGTTAAAAACTGAGAACAAACTGAGGGTTGATGGGTGGTGGGAGGGAGGGGAGGGTGGGTGATGGGTATTGAGGAGGGCACCTTTTGGGATGAGCACTGGGTGTTGTATGGAAACCAATTTGACAATAAATTTCATATATTAAAAAAAAAATAGATGGGTAACAGGAATTTGGAAATTTTAAAAAAAATTTGTTAATGTTTATTCATTTTTGGGAGACAGAGAGAGACAGAGTGTGAGCAGAAGAGGGGCAGAAAGAGGGGGAGACACAGAATCTGAAGGAGGCTCCAAGCTCTGAGCTGTCAGCACAGAGCCTGTTGAGTATGCAGGGCTTGACCCCACAAGCTGTGAGATCATGACCTGAGCCAAAGTTGGGATGTTCAACATACTGAGCCACCCAGGTGCCCCAGGAATTTGGAAACTATGATGCCTTGCCTCCACTTTCTCCGCACTTCAGCTTTTCTCTTTCAGAGCTTCCAGAGTATTTTTTCTCAACAAAGATTTGATCCTTTCAACTCCATAATTTAAGTTGACACTTTTTGTTTAATCTAACAAAGACCAAATTCCTTAAAGCATATGATAGTCTTGCAAATATGGCTTCATAAAGTTACTTTAGGCATCTCACCAGAACCTTTACATACTTAGCCACATTTGTCCAAGTTTTGCTTCAGATTTTCCCAGCTGGTAAACCCCAAATGATCATTCAAACTTCAGTGTAATGCCATTTTTTTTCCGTGAGGCTTTCCCCAATGGTTTAAATAGAAGTAATCGCATCGTTTCCTTCCTTCCAACATGTTCATTCACATCACCATTTAGAAGGGACTGTACACTACCTCTTCCAGTTGCCAGTTGAGAACATTTGATTGCTCATTGACAACTCTCTCGCAAAGAATGGGCGCAAAATAATAGAATTCTATGTTAATTGTGGCACACCCTAAGCTCTTAAAGCAAAGAGAGTTCAGCAAAATAGAAGTTTATTTCTTTCTCTTGCAATAGCCCAGGAATGGTAGACAAAGTGTGGGAGGGTGGATCCATGGTTCTCAACCTCCAGTCTCCATCCCTGTTTCCAAAGTGTCTGCTCCACTCCCAACATCATGCATGTAAGTAGCAAGCAGGAGAGGCCATGTTCAAGCCTGCTTCTTCACTCATAGGGCATTTAGTAGAAGTTGCACATATCACATCTGTTCACACTTCCTTGACCAAAACTTAGCCAAATGGTCCCATCAAATCACACCAGAGGCTCTCTGGTATCTCCCAGTATAACTCCCAGTATCCTACTGGGGGGTAGTCATTACCTGGTCAGCAATGTGCCCAGTCAAAATCTGAGAGGTTCTATTACTAAAGGGAAACGGGGAGAAATTGAGACAGAACATAAATTAACAGTTGGTACCTCGAACATGAAACACAAATTTCTCCATTTTACTTACATATGAAGCATGAAGATAAAAGGTTTTATGGGAAAACTGTCAGATTATTGGTCACAGCCAGGTTCCTGGTTACTCTGGCATTTTAGTCATTTATGGTCTCCTTTATTACTGTTATTATTGCTTCAGCTTCCTCCATAAAACCAAGCATATATATGATCACAATCCCTCAGCCCATGTATAAATTTTGTTATTTTATGGGACCACTAAATTCTGGGCCAGCTTGTGTACATCCCTTATTTACAGAGATGGTAAAGTAAATTAAGTCAACCTTATTTTCCTTATTTTCTACTTCAATAGTATAAATCTTGCTTCCTAAAAATAAACCTTCTTCCAAAAATACAGTTATCGTATTTTTTTTCAAATTGCATACCTAACTCTAGAATTATCTAGCAGTTCTTATCTTGAATTTTTTAGCTGACTCAAAGTTTTTGCAACTTGACCACAGTTCAGAAAATAATGCACTAAACCTGAGTAGGAAAGTACCGCACTCAAAGTCTGCATACAATTTGCTAGGCACCAATTATATTTTTCAAACAGTGCTCTTTTGGGCATAATAGTAAAATCTATGAAGCTTTTCATCTGCCCTCGAATTAATAAACATTTGCCTTCTTCACTGAGCAAGACTGTAGTGAAGTGAGGGTTAAGGAACCATAATGAGATATAATTATCAACTGTAGGTGTTTGGCTTGAAGCAGTAATACATTTTGTTTTTGCATGGTAGAAAGATACTCTCATTTATCCTACTGGGGGTTCTTCTTTCTGGACTACTGAGTATGAATTACTTCTAGAGGCCAAACATGTCCCTCATTGAATATTTCAGCATAATTGAGAGCTGCCTCGGTGAGAGTGCCCACATTAACAGTGTTCTCCAGTGCCAAATTAAATTTAAACTAATAGCTTTTCATGACCCTCTGGATAATCCGAAACCAAGGGCCTGCATGTCAAAGACGGCAAACTGGTCTACCTAGTACCACCACAATACTTTCTATGCCATATGTGAAAACAGCTGCCCTACCCACCCTCTCCCCCTACCTCAAGAGTTGGTGGTCAGCAAATGCTTGCACTATGGGACAAAAGTTAACTAATGTAAGAGTGTCTGTCTCCAGGCTTCCTCCTCAGACAGCCTACTGCTGAGGATTTGATCTTGACCCTCTTACTATTTGGGTCTTCCACCATGAGAAGAGGAGCTTTATGATGCAGGAAAACAGTTAAGAGAGAAGGAACAAGAGCTTGTAGACATAGACTAGAAGGGAACTCTCAGAGGGAATTTTGAAGCAAGACATATGGGGACAGCTGCAGTGTTTGAATGCAGTGGATAGAACAGAAAATTGGAAATACTTAGAATTGAGTGGATAATCTAAGAATCATGGTGCTTAGGAAATATAAGAATACATATGAAACACTTGGGTTGCTTTGAAATTACGTTTGGTTGCTGGAATTTTGTCCATCAACTATGAGATTGCCCTGGGATTGAATAGAGTGGGTACTAGTTTTAAGACATTACCCTTATATTCCTTCAACACCCTCTATTGCAAGAAGAAAGGAAGAAACCAGTTCTGATATTATATTTCTCAAATACTGTCCACTCCTGATCTCGGCTTTCATCACTTTTAAAATCACATTTATGAGCAACTAAAGGAGGAGTCTCTGTTGGTTATATTGAGTGTAGGGGAGGCATCTGTGCTCAACCAAAGTAGACAAACAGGGAGCAAAAAAGACAGGACCAAAGAAGAGCTCGAGATGTCTCCATGTTGATGACTTAAACTGTCAGCTACAAGGCAATTTCATCTTCCTCACATAATCTACTAAAACTCTCCAATAACTACTCCCTCTCATAACTATTTTACTTCATTTCTTTGCCGTCTCATGTCTGAACTCTGCAGCATTTTTAAGCAGCAGATGAGTCCTTGCAACCTCATTGATATGGAGACAGTATAGCAAAGCAGGGGAGAAGAAACAGAATTCACAATCAAGCAGCACCGAGTTCAAATTGTGATTTGACCATTTACTTCCTTGGCAAAGATACTTGAAATTGGTAAGCTGTAGTTTTCTTGTCTATAAAGTAGGGGTAATGATATAAATCATTATATGGGGTTATTTTGAGGATTAGATGAGATAGAAATTATAAAGTACTAAGCCTGACACCCAGCCAATAAGTTCTAAGTAAACACCAGCCATTATTTGTTATCATTAACACATAACCATGCTGTAGGTCACTATTTATTAGCTATAATTGTCACTATTGCCATCTATATCACCTTCTTTCTCTCTGCACACTTGTGTTCCTCAAGGCCATATACTGAACCTAATCTGCCTGGTTATATGTATGTTATTGCAGTTAGGAGTGGTCAGAACCCATTACAACCACCATCTGAGGATTTCAAGATGTTATCCTATCTAGTATCCATCCTGAGCAGCCAACAGTGCCTCACCTGCATCTCCCTGGTGTCTGCATCTGGCCTGAACTCATCCCTCTTCCCTGACACCAGTGAATCTAGCCTCCAATAGACAAAGCAAGGCCAGAGTTTAATCAAAACATTTCCCCCTGTATTCTAACCTTGCATTGGGACACCTCCACTCAAAAACAAAAAAAAAAAAACAAAAAACAAAAAAAAAGCAAAAAACAAAAAACAAAAAAAAAACAACAAAACTAATTTGAGGCGTGCCTGGGTGATTCAGTTGGTTAAGCATATGACTCTTGATTTCAGCTCAGGTCATGATCTCATGAGATCAGGTCCTCTGTCGGGCTCCACACTAGGCATGGCACCTGCTTGAGATTCTCTCTTTCCCTCTCTTCCTTTCTGCCCCTCCCCTGCTCACGCTCATGGTCACTCTCTGAGAGAAAGAAAGAAAGAAAGAAAGAAAGAAAGAAAGAAAGAAGAAGAAGAAGAAGAAGAAGAAGAAGAAGAAGAAGAAGAAGAAGGAAGAAAAAAAGAAAGGTAATTTGAATGCTAATTTTTATCACATAATATTCTAAGGACTTCTGAGAAGAAAGGAACTGGATTTTTCCTATTACGTTTGAAGTATTTTAATGAAATATAATACTTCAAAAAGAGAACTTTTAGGTGAGAACTTTAAAAGATCTATTCTGATCTTAAAAAAATATAAATCATGGGTGCCTGGATTGCTCAGTCAGTTGAGCTTCCAACTCTAGATTTGGGCTCAGGTCATGATCTCACAGTTAATGCGATCCAGCCCCACATCGGGCTCTGCACTGCTTGTAATTCTCTCTCTCCTTTTCTCTCTACCCTTCCCCTACAAGCACTCTCACTCTCTCTCAAAATAAATAAATCAACTCAAAACAATTTAAACCAACTAACCCATAATTATTTTCTCTCTACTGAGAAAAAAGAAACCCACAGGGGACAGGAGAAAGCAATAAAACAGTAAATCAAATAAATCTCAATTTCCTTACAATTGTCTATCTTCCCAGATATTCTGTGAGATAGGTGGTATCATCTCCATTATACAGATGAGCAAACTAAGGTTTAAAGAGAGGATGTGACTAAGGCACTCAAACCAGAAAGAGTCAAGGCTGGCATAGAAGCCCCAAGTATCTGACTTCAAAGATCATCACAGTGTGAAACATTGTACCCAGGAGCAGACCCAACCCTGTGAGAGAGACCTTCCCCCCACACACTTCCTCATTCCCTTTCCACTCCCCAAATGTCCATGATAACACAACAGGGCACTATTTTAAAAAGGCACATTTTATTGGCTGATGCTTGCACAGTTTGAGCCATTTATCCTGTCTACAGCGTGCGGACGACTTCCGCATTGAGTCCACGTGAGAGCCTGGTGCTCTGAATCATGATTCAACTCAATTCTGTTACCAAACTCCCAGACACTTTTAAAAATCACTTTACTGGAGTTACCATGATGAGAAAACAAGCTACCCAGAAGCACCTGCTGAGAGGGCAGCTGGAAAGTGTCCTGAGCAATTACAGGTCAGCAGCATTTCTTCCTATTTCATCTTTACAATCACAACAGATTCAACATTTGGAGGAGAAAAATAAGAAAGCTCTCAGAAAATCGCCAGTGAGTGAATGAGAATATTTCTGAGTTCTACTGCATTGTGTTTGTACTGTGAGCATCACACCTCCTTCCATGCCAGTTACTAGCAAAGGCCCACTAGGAAACAACACCATGGAGGAAAGATAAGAGGGTTGTATTATTTTCTATACTAGACCTGAGGGATCTTGCTCTCAACACTTATTTTATCAAGCCATCTTTACATCTTTGCCCTGTTATTGTTTTCAACATCACTGCCTCAGTTTGCAACTGATAATGAAATGTAGACATTTGATGTGTGTGGAAGACATCAGGGCTGCTCACCCATAGTTATAGGTTCTTCTTTCCAGGTATGCAAGGATATCTTGTTCTCTACACTCTTGAGGTTAGTCCTGGCCGGGTGATTTGGTTTGGCCAGGGAAATATGGGCAGATATGAAGTGTGTCACTTTTGGCCAGAGTAATTAACTGTACTTGACTGAATCAATCTTTCCCCTGCTGCGGTGTTCATGGTAGCATGTGTTGACATGGAATTGCCATAATACCTGCAATGCTGAGCTAACTCATGGATACCACCTAAACCACAGCAAGCATACCAGAAGCAGGAAATAAACTCTTTTTGTAGGAAGCCACTGAAATTTCCAGGTTGTTCATATATTGTAGCATAAACCAGCCTAACCGATTGCAACATGTATCAGTTGTGTTTGTCTTTGGTTGACAGAAGCAGAAAACTCCATTGCAATGGCTAGACCAAACAAGGGTAATTAGCTCACAGCATTAGAATGCCCAAGAAAGTAATGCAGGGCTTGTTGGGTGGTTCAATAGTATATTCCATGCCAAATCTGTTTCCATCTTCCTACCCTATTATCTCTGGTTGTGGCATTAGTCCTCATGGTATCATATGGCTCCTGCTCCTATAGGCATCATGTCCGGGTTGCAAGCAGGAAGAAGAGGTGAGCCCTTGTCTTTTACTTTGGGGAAGGAAGGCATCCTTGGAGATTTCTGCCTTTGTCTCATTGGCTAGATATGCATGCTATGATCAGTGCTAGCTGCAGGGAGATCTCGGAAGATGTTTCAGCTTCGTACTCTCCAAAGTAGAGGAAGATAAGGGAAAGGAGGTTTGGGGGTAGCTAATTCACAGTTTCTGTTACTATGTGATTTTTAAGAATATCAGGTTTTTGCAAATAGTTTGTTTTGTCTTTTATGCATCATAGAATGACTATCACATCCATTCTCTTTTTCCCCCCTTTTTTAAAATTGAGGAAGAATTGACATGTAACATTAAAGTGTACAATGTGTTGATTGGATACATTTGTATACTGCAATGATTACTATCATAGTGTTAGCCAATACCTCTACCATATCACATAATTCCCATCTTTTTTTTTTTGTGTGTGGTAAGAACAATTAAGATCTCATCTCTTAGCAACTCTGAAGTTTATTATTTTTTTTTAATGTTTATTTATTTTTGACAGAGAGAGAGAGGCAGAGCATGAGTGGGGGTGGGGCAGAGACAGAGGGAGACACAGAATCTGAAACAGGCTCCAGGCTCTGGGCTGTCAGCACAGAGCCTGACACGGGGCTCAAACTCACAGACAGCGAGATCGTGACCTGAGCTGAAGTTGGACGCTCAACCAACTGAGCCACCCAGGTGCCCCTTTGAAGTTTATAATACAGTATTATTGACTATAATCACTATGTTGTTCATTAGATCTCCAGAACCTATTTATCTATCAGTTGCAAGTTTATACCCTTAACATTTCCCCAGTTCCTTCACCCTCCAACCCCTGGTAACCACCATTCTACTCTGTTTCTATGAGTTCAGCTTCTTTAGATTCCACATAAAAGTAAATAACATACAGTGTTTGCTTTTCACTGTCTGACTTGTGTCACTTAGCACAATGACTTCAACGTTCATCCATGTTGTCTCCAATGACAGGTTTATTTCTTTCTCATGGCTGAATACTATTCTATTAATATAATGATGGACACTTAGGTTGTTTCCTTATCTTAGCTATTGTGAGTAATGCTGCAATGAACGTGGGCATGCAGACAGGCAAATTGTTTTCAAAAATCTAATAGTTCACCAAAGGTAGTATTAAGGAGGATACTATATAATAATAAATGTTATTTTATAGCAAAGTATATGTATTTCCTCCACTTTTGTATGGCTTACTATCCATTGACCTAGACTCATGGACAGTATCACAGAATTACAGATTTCCCCAAAAGGATTAGCAGGATTGGGCGTTCCACCAAACCAATAATTGCAGTCTCTATAATCTGAGTCTTTAACATCCCGAGCCTCCAGAGATACACCATCTAATTTCCATGTAAACCCAAAGCCTGATCAGTCACAGAATGGGAGATGCTTGTTCATTCATTCCACAGATGTTTACTGAGCCACTACTCTGGAATAGGCAACTTGCTATGTCCAAGATCTATAATTATGATAAGTGAGGCACCAACTCCACCTTCCAGAAACTCACACCATAGAAAGAAATCTGTACTGATCAACAAGTATCTAAGTGCAATGGGACAAGAGCAATGACAGTGATACTTACAAACTATAGTTATTGCTCTGAGGAGGAAACACTCAGAGTGTGGAATGCAGAGAGGATGGGAGATTGGAGAACATGATATTTGAACTGGGTATTGCAGGATTGAGTAGGAGCTTGCCAGGATAAACGGGTTGGGAGAGAAATCCTTATAATCAAATGAAAGAAATATCCATAGTATTTAAGATCTGAAGATTTTCCAAGCTTTATATGTTTTATCAACCCTTATTTAATGCATTTAAAGATATATATTGCATCAATATCATGGGGGCATTATATAAGCCTACTATCACTAGATTTTTCCCCAATAAATTTCCCCCAGAGAAATGGGGCATAAGGGGGGATAATTAGGGCATAAGAATAGATTCAACCTTCACTTGTAAGACATATTGAGTTCAAACGCCTGCCGTCTAAAACATGCTGCTATTGTTAGGAAAGACAAATGTACTATTTTTATATGTGATTCCATAAAACAGAATAAAAAATGACAGATTTTCCCACAGGGGCCAAGGAGGGCTTTTGCGAGAGCATCCAATGTTACTGAAAATATATTTGGTGGTCTTTATGTGCCTCAGTTTAAAAGTATCCCAAGCAACTGAATCCATATATCAGACCTCCCTTCTATTTCCTCTTACCTTTTTTGTACATGAGACACTGGAATATAGGGGGAAAACCTTACATAATGTAAGACTTATCAAATTGCCTACTTACATCCAATTAAATCATGAATGGGTAAAAATGGGCCTTTTTCCCACTGCAACTATACACATTTTATTCATTTGTACCAAGTATGATAGAAAGTCTTGGCTTCAGACTCCTTGGGTGACTGAAAATTCTGAATAAGACAAGTGTCTTGTGAGCTCCATGAAAACATAAACCATGTTGGCTTTGTTTTTATATGCCACTGTAATAATATAATGTAATAATATAGTACATGTACCAGCCGCATCATAAAAACTGTTTGGCTACTTGGTTGAATGAGTTCATAAAAAAGAAGAGAGGCTGTGAAGTTTAATATAAAATAGCAGAATGTCATTTATCCCAATGATTTGTATTACTGCAAGATCTTGTAGCAATTACTTACAAACAAAGAAAATATTGGCCCGTGTCACAACAAAATTTATTAAGGACCAGGAAGGCGTTGTTCTAAGTGCTTTGCATATGCTAACTCACTTAGCTTTCCCAACACCCTATGCAAGTATCCCTGATGCTGGCAGAGATTAATCAACCCAAATCACGTGTCTGAGAGCAAGAGAACTTCGAATTTCACAAAGAGAAATTAGGGCTCTGAGTAATAGATGCTTGGGTGGAATCCAGAAGTGCCCACCACGGTCCCAGGATGAGTAACATCACCAAGACTGAGCCCACATCTTCTGCCTCAGACTAATGAGCCCTCACTACACCCTGCAATCCACTTCCCAGAACAAAAACATATATGATGACTCACTAATATATGAATATTCTTTCTTATTCATACAATAAATATTTCATTCATTCAACCAACATTTATTGAGCAGGATTTGTATTGCTTTCTTTATGTACGTAAGGAAACTGTGTCTCAGAGACGTTTCTGACTAAGGTTACCCCATTCAGCAGAGAGTCTTTTGGAAGAAATTCTTCAACTTGCCAGAAGCTTCATCTTCTCTCCATGCAATACTTTGAAGCTAATCTAGTTTCACCTCAAAAGGCATGTGGCACATGTTTACAAATGTGGGATCGATGTTTGTGAAAGAAATTATTAGAAAAGGCCCACCACAGCTGAGGATTCGTAATCATCTCCTACATTAAGCTGCATTCAGCTTAGAGGATAGGAACCTCCTGAAGGCTACCTCAAAATAAAGGAGCTGTGCAGACTTCCTCTTACTATTCCATGGAAAGCAGCCCTTCCTGGGAACCCCTATGAGCTATTTTAACTCACCACATCATCTGCAGGGGGGACTCCAAGTTTCAAGCCATGAGCTCAAAGGAGTGGTCCTATGCTCTCTCCTCTTCTTTATACACATTTTACAATTCTATTTCCAGGTAAAGAAAAGTGCAGTGAGACAATAATAAATGAGAGTGGAATAAACAGCCCGTTAAAGAAGGCTCACATCTTTCTCTCTTATTTTTAGATCCTGTCCCTTCAACAATTATTCATCACATGCTTAACATGGGGTAAGCCCTGTTTGGCACAGGTAAAAAAAAAACAAAAAAAAACAAAAAAAAAAAAAACGCATAGGCAAATTTTTGCCCCTGGGAAACCTGTGTTCTAGTGGACTTTATATTCTAACACTATTTGAGGAAAACTGGCTAGGGCACAGAAAATAATTGAAAAGTTTAAGTCTTTTGTGAAGTCAAACCTAAATTGTCAACTATGAGTCTTCAGTCTCAAAGTACTGTGAACAAGACCCTTCCCCCACCCACACCAGCATCCGAATGATAATCTCAGAGAATGGCAACGGTCATCAATGCTGACATAAAGATGTGCCTTAAGTGTTAGGAACTTTAAACTTAGGTGAAAGTAAACTTGGGAAGGAGTCAGCTTTTTAGTCAACACTATGTCACCTCGAGAATTAGGCAAAAAAAGAAAAAAATCTGAAGTCAGCAAGTCAAACTTGAAGTGGTTTAGAGGAGAAAAAGATGGGGTCAGAGACCCCCATAGAAAGATATCATCCAATACAGGAAAACTGGGTAGTGCCTTATATTATGTAAAAATAACATTTGATGAATTAGATTTCAGGGAAGTTTTTGGCTCGCTGTCTGTTAATGCTCCCTAACAGCCTCTGTCTAGACATGGAGAGCTGGTCAATTGTCCAGACCCTGTCAGAATCTTATTGTTATTCTGAACAGATACTTCAGCATGCAGGGTAATTTGGCATCATCAATGAAGGAATTAACCAGATGACTCACAGAATTTATAATGAGCTCAGGAGCTCTCACCTGTTACACCTACAAACAAGACCTCAAGTTGGGGTTCAGGTTTACTAATGACCACATATTAATTAATCACAGGAGACATATTTTCCTGGCTTTAGACCTGAAAGATTAAAAAGTAATAATAATAATTATAATAATTTTTTAAAAAAAGCTTTGTAATTTCTGTGAAACCAAAGGGTAATATCTACTGTGATTCATTAAATACGGTCTCAAAGTAACAGCAGCAATTGAGTAGTGCACCATCTGCTGAAAAGTTATTGTCATTTGAATATAGTGAATCTCTGGTGCTGTATATCCAGGAACATGTAAATCCAAATAAATAGAAGTTGTTAGGTGTTTCAGTTTTCCCAACAAGTTTCCAAAAAGTAAGAAGGAGAAGACTTCTAACATTTACGAAGTGACTCTCATCTGATACGTCTCTTATCACACTTAATCTTGCAGAAATCCTGAGTTCTATATTATTACAAATCTACTTTGTAGATAAGGAAACTGAGACTCAGAGAGGTATGGTAACTCGAGTAACTTTCCCTTGGTCACACAGTGAAAAAAAAAGCAGAAAAACCAAGTCTGAGCTTTCCAGGTGCTTATAGCTGTGCATAAAACTGCTCAGCACTATGAGGGTTCCCCTATGGGTAGCAGCCATAATCCCTACCTTTGTGGATTTATGGTTCAGTTAAGAAGATGAAGCACATAGATATAGAAGTTAAAGAACAAGATCATACAACACATCAGCACAAAAGTGTAATGATGCCTTACACCCACACAGGGCTTTACACTTTCCAAGATGCATCCATTTACGTTCAAAAAGCTCCTGACACATATGTTTCAAGCAAAAAAGTATTCCCATGTCTTTGTTTAGGATTTGTATTTGAAGGAAATTGGGACTAATCTTCACACTTGTAAAATTTAATCTTTCTAAATATACTGTACGTGAATATATTCATGAATATCATGCTGAATACACCGGCCTAGACCGTTAGTTTTCACGTAAGTTCAGGAGGCAGAGCATCCAGGAGCCATAGAGACCACTTTGAAGAGGGCTATCAAATATGGTTCCATAAAGCCAAAATATTAAAAATAAAATACATTGTGTGTGACACTGGATATCATATTACATTGGTATAGTCAAGTGACAGCCAGTGCTGAAGGTCTAAGGAAAATGCAGAGAGGTAGGCAAACTTAACACTAGGAATGACTCTTCCATATACACTAACTAATTTGGATGTAAATTTAAAAAAATAAAATTAATTTAAAAAAAAAGAAAAAGAATGGCTCTTCCAATGCTTTTGGTTGACATTTCAGTAAACTGTAAAAGTTTCTTCTGCAATAATGGATTACCATGATCCCCTTCCTGGAACTCCAAAGGGGAACCCTGAGAACATCCAAGATGGTGGGCCAGGACTTCTGGTCCATAAACTTCCCAATGAATGCTGTATATGCATTCATGAGACTATAATAACACATTTTATATCCAACGTGTTTGGTCAATGGCCTCTTTAGGGTCATACTTCCATTTAAAGAATAGGAATCAATATATGTTGAGTGCCACCTATCAGTAGGATTAATACCAGGTACTTTACCTTAAATATTCAAAATGCTGGCAGACTATTGTCTTCATCTTTGGATGCGGACAGTGATATCCCCAGAGCCTATAGCCACACAGTCAATAAATAATAACACCTCACTTTGTAATAGCAGTCCTGCCAACCTCATAGAATTCTATTAAGGATCAAATGAGGGGGCATCTGGGTGGTTCAGTCAGTTAAGTGTCCAACCCTTGCCTTAGGCTTGGATCATGTTCTCATGGTTCATGGGCTCGAGCCCTGTGTCAGGCTCTGTGCTGACAGCGTGGAGCCTGCTGGGGATTCTGTCTCCTTCTCTCTCTGCCCTCCCCCTTTTGCTCTTTATCTCTCTCTCAAAATAGATAAAAATAAACTTAAAAAAATGAAACAAAAGACAATAGCCTTTCAATTAAAAAAAAAGGATCAAATGAGGTAACACACAAAAGAATAACTTTGAAAATTTTAAACTTTCACCTAACTTCACTGTATGATCATCGCTATCATCATAATGATCATCAACATCACCATCAGTCATTATCATCAGTGGGTCACTTTTTTAACGAGTGGCAGTAAATCTGTTATGTGATAACAAGTATTAGCATCGGAATTATTTTTCTTGACTTATGGATAATTTTCATCAAGATGGTTTTAAAACTAAAACAGCATATCCATTGAAGACTGAACAGTATGGTTTCGTTTTGCCTGAAAAGAGAAAAATAAATGAAGACCTAATAACTATTCAGTGATTCAGTTCCAAAAGCAACCTAATGAGAAAGCAAGAATGGTAGCCAATAGAAGAAATATCACACTTAGCCCAAGCATGCTAACACATCATTGCTCTCTCCAGATTTTAATATTCATTTTCTACATAGCTACATTCAGAGGACATATAGGTATAGACCCTGTTTTTAATTCACAAACATATCTCATAGTCATTTTAAAGGGTTATTACATGATCTTTATAAACCCTTATTTACAACAGCTTCATAATAGGCCACATTGTATATTATTTAACAACAGCTTTACTGGTGATTTCTAATCTTTTCATGACTACTTATGATCCTGTGATTTAACAAAAATACTTTGTACACATATTTTATCATTTGGATTTTTTTAGGAGACACTAGCAAAACTTTCTATAAGAACAATCTGTAGTTCCAGATTCATTCTAATAAATATGTTTCCCTGAAGTCTTAACCAATATGCACATGTCAACAACAATTAGGACTGGCCTCACCAGATACTTGTTAGAACTGTTTTATTATTATTTAAATTTATTTTTTTTTGCTGATTAATGAGAGGAAATTTTCACCTTTTTATTCTAAAATATGCTTCTTTGCTAGTAGTGAAAATAAATGCTTTCCAACATGCTTGCTAGTTGTATTTAATCCTTTTTTAATTGAGATATAATTGACATATAATATTGTTTAAGATGTACAGTGCATTGATTTGATACATTTGTATATCGCAATATGATTACCACCTTACCATTAGCTAACACCTCCACCAGGTCCAATAATTATTATATTTTATGCTGAGGACATTTTATGAATTCTCCCATGAAGGCCTTTACACACTGAGCTATTACATTCTTAATGGTATTTCCTTAATTTATATAAAGACTTTTTCTAAAGACGCTATTTCCCTGACCATCAGTATTTGCAAACATTTTTCTCAATTTGATGTTTGCCTTTTTGTTTTGTCTTTTGTATTTTTTTTAATGTTTATCTACTTTTGAGAGAGAGGGACTAAGCGTGAGTAGGGCAGGGGCAGAGAGAGAGAGACAGAATCTGAAGCAGGCTCCAGGCCAGATGCGGGGCTCAAACTCACAAACCATGAGATCATGACCTGAGCTGAAGTCGGTCACTTAACTGACTGAGCCACCCAGGGGCCCCTGCCTTTTTGTTTTGATTGCTAACATTCAAAAGTGGTAGCTCTGTGTTCACGTAAACCTCTTTATTTCAATGTGAATGTTTTTATTTTCTTTTTTTTCTTTTTTCTTTCTTTTTTTTTTCTTTTTGCCACTTCTACGCTTAGAAATTTAGTGCATCTGCAGAGGTTTAACAAATATTTATTTCTTGTTTCTTCAAGTTTTGATAAATTTTAAAATACCACTCATTGGTCCAGTACAGCTTAGAGTTCAGTGGCACAGGCCTCCCTCGGGTCTTATCACTGACTTGGCTCACATTCTCTGTATTAGGCCTTGATCTCAAGTTTCTTTACACTCCTCTTGCTCTACCCAACCCTTAAATGCTGGTACTTCTCAGACATCTGCGCTGGCCCTCTCCTCTTTTTCCTCTGTACGGTACAGCTCCCTGGCCACCCTACCCATGCTTTCAGCTACTCCCAGTATGGCTTTGACCTCCAGATCTGTATCTCCAGACCCAATTGTCTGAGTCAGAAACCGAGCCATTATCCTTGACTCTTTCCTCCCTCACATCCTGGGCAATCAGATTCTGTAGGTTCTGCCTCCTGATGTAGCTCCTCTCCCCCTGCCTCCACTCCATCTGCACAGCCATTCTCTTAGTACTGGCCTTCCTCTGGAAGGCTGTAACTGCCTCCTTACCAGCATTCTCGCCTCCATTCTTGTCCCTTCCGACGCTGCCTCTTCACAGATCCAGGGGATCTCGTTACCAAGCACATACCACACTCTCACCTCCCTGTCCAACATGATCTGTTCATCCACAGACCAGTAAACAATTACCGACCAGGAATTATAGTGAAGTTACACGAAGGAAATCCGGAAAGAGGGGTGTTAACCAAGACTGAGATCAGGGGTCAAACACAGGTGAAAGAGTTGATGGTGACTATGGATTTAAAACAAAACAAAACAACAACAAAAAACAAGCAGAAGGAGAGAAGGCAATTCTTCACAGAGGAAGCTATGGGGGTGGATTCTGCCATCTAACATGTATGGAAAGCCTGACTCTGTGCAGGCATTTCACCTGTAATTCCCTATTCAGTCTTCCAACACCCATCTGAAGTAAGTACTATCATTAACCCCATCTTATAGATGAGGATCTGTAGCAACAGGATGGCAAAGATACTGTCCTTAGTCACAGTGCCAGAGAGTAGAAGAGCCAGGCATTTGAATCTCTAGGCCAATGCTCTTAGCTATTATGCAAAACTGCCTTTTATGGGGGGAGCAGGGAGGAAGGGACGGAGGGAGGGAGACAGAAATGGTTGAAAATTGACAGAAGTATGGCATTAGGGATCCTGGTTAGGTAGGCCATGAGTCTATTGTGTTCACTTCAGAATAGTAATTAAAATGTATGCACCTTAATTTCAGTATTTATAAAATTCAGTTATTGGTACTTCCCCTTCTAGTTTCTCACCATCAAAAATCATTTTACATATACCCTTGGAGTATTACTAAAATTAAGTGTTACCAGATCTATTACATGAGAAAAACTCCTCATCTTGACAAACATTCCCAACATTGTTCTATCTCAAAATGGGTGAAGGAAGCTTAATTTTCAATGCCCGTGACCTCTGCATTTCTTGGAATCTTATGCGACGTCACTCAGGTCTGAAGTGTGCTTGCCTTCTTCCCCCAGCTTTTAGACCTAGTGAAGAACTTCTTAGAGCTTGTGAACCTCATTGTCAAGTACTCTATACAACTTAAAAAAGAAGTATCTTTGGGGAGTACAGGTTCCTAAAAGCAAGACAGGCATCTCAAAGAGAAGGTGTTCCTAATTGGCCTCCTTGCCTGTCACCTTAGTTCTTCCAGTGTAAGGCTTGGATCTGGACTTTACTGGAGACAAACACTGCTCATAAATTATTCTGGGGATGAACTTCTATATGACCTTTGCCTCCAAGAGCATCAATTTAATCCACGTTGTCTCCCAAGCATTAAACTTGTTCTCTTAATGGAAAGAGAAGTTTGTTGAGGAACTTTGCCTCAGTGGCAAAGTTAATCTAAAGGTGTGAGGATTTTCTTTCCTTCTTCAGGAAGGTATCTTTTAACTAAATTGACACTCAGCCACCTACACTGTTTCTATAGTAATCGCTTACAAACCAGGGTCTCAATTCCAGAAAATAAAAAGCCTAGACCATTAGCCACAGGAAACATTGAAAATTATTATATTATATGTAAAGCCTTATTTTTTTTTCTTGTTCCCTTGCCCTCATAATTTAAAATTATTGCACAGTGACTCAGTGTTTCTCCTTCTAAACCTATTTTCCAGAAAGAACTACAATATCTACTGTGGCTAAGGATAATATGTCAACATTTGGGAAGAAAGAAAGTACAGATTTGGCAATTTCTGTGCATATTTTGGGAACCCATGTGTAGCTCTAAGGAATGTTAATATAACCTATCCCTGTATCCTTTTAGATTTTTGTTTTCCATTGATTGCTACACACAAAAGAGGCCTAAGCAATTTGCAGAAAGTCAGTGTCAATAATCCAAAGACAAAATGTCCTACTAAACACTTGAATGACAGCTGAAAATTAGCTGCATTATGTAATGGATCAATATGGATTATAAAAGCAAAATAAGTCTGACATTTAGACAACAAGTCAAAAACATTTGCGGCACCTGGGTGACTCAGTTGGTTAAGCCTCCAACTCTTGGTTTCAGCTCAGGTCATGATCTCATGGTTCATGGGATCAAGTCCTGCATCAGGCTCTGCTTGGAATTCTCTCTCTCCCTATCTCCTCTGCCCTTCCCCAGCTTGTTCTCTCCCTCTCCATCTCTCTCTCTCTTTCTCTTAAAATAAATAAATAAATAAACATCTTTAAAAAAAAAAAAGAGTCTGTAAAAACAAAGCATTTAAGAGATGAGAACGTAATTTTTCACCGTAAAACTGTTATGTAATTCAGTTCTTAAAAATGTAAGGGACTCCTGAAATCATTGTTGCACTATATGCTAACTACTTTGGATGTAAATTTAAAAGTAAAATAAAATAAAATAATAAAATAATAAAAAGAAAGAAAGAAAGAAAGAAAGAAAGAAAGAAAGAAAGAAAGAAAGAAAGAAAAAGAAAGAAAGAAAAAGAAAGAAAGAAAGAAAGAAAGAAAGAAAGAAAGAAAGAAAGAAAGAAAGAAAGAAAGAAAGAAAAATACAACAAGCAAGTGTTAATGAAATGAGCCTCATCTCAGGATGAGATTTTATACAAAGAAAGAGGAAATAAGCAGTTAGAAATCTGTTTTTTCATTACCTCCTTTCCAAACCAAACCATTTGGAATAAGCTGCAAGTGCTGTAGACTCAGTCCTAATGCCTCTAATTTTCCTAAAGCCAGGAAGGCAGAAGAGTCATCTTAAGATTCCAACTGAGTGGCAGTGTCACCTGTGGAGCTGGATTGCAAAGAACGGTGACGGGGCACCTGGGTGGTTCCATCGGTTGAGCCTAGAACTTAGGCTCAGCTCATGATCTCATAGTTAGTGAGTTCCAGCCTCAGATCAGGCTTGCTGCTGTCAGTGCAGAGCCTGCCTCGGGTCCCCTGTCCACCCCGCCTCTCTGCTCCTCCCCTGCTAATGCACATGCACAAGCTTTCTCTCAAAAATAAATAAACATTTAAAAAAAAAAAAAAAAAGAACTGTGAGGTTAAGACTTGACTCAGCAGGAAAGATATCTGACATGGATTAGTGATGTCTGCCATAGACACTGAAGGATGGGGGAGGAGGTGATAAAAAAGGTGCTAACTATGAACCCACCTTAACTCTCACGGCATTTTTGTGGGACACGAGTGACATATATGAACATTCTTTGTCATGCCCCTTAGTATACATCAGTAAGCTATCACTGGGTTGTGGAGAAAGCAAATATTCAGCTTTACAAGCTAACACCAAATTGCTTTTCCAGAGTGGTTGTACTAGTTCACATTTCCACTAAAAATGAGGAATCTACACTACGGAGAAATTTTCCCATGGTTTCACATCTATAAGTGATGGACACAGATTTGGATACAGACATATTACCTCCAGAATCTTCTCTGTTTGCAACTGCATTAACCACAGAGGTATATATGAAGGCCTAAGGAAAAGAAACCTGCTGAGGAAGTGTTGAGTAGAATTCAGGATATACTGGATTTCCAAGTAAAGTTCTGGCGGCAATAGACAGAGCAATTTTGATCAATATGGAGATTTTGGTCATAGAAAGAATGACACAACAAAATGGAGATTCCTGTCTGACACATGTCACAGAAAGAATCACCATTCTGGATTTGAGGGAAAAAAAAAAAAAAAACTGAGCTCGAAATCCAGTTAGAGTGGAATGAATCCAGTTTTGCAGAGCAAATTATACTCCTTGACCATTAATTACCAGTTTCCACCTTAAAGATTATTTGCCTTGAATAAAAGGGGCTTTGCATGCTTCGGTATTTTGTGGGCAGGCTGAAATTAAGTAGTCCTCAGAAGAGAAAGGTAAAACATGTTTCCAAAATCCTGCTCCAGAAGGACATTTCTGATTTGTGGCTCGGTAGAGAGTTTCCTCTATTTGGGAATATACTGGTTGATGTGGTCATAGTTATAAGTCACATCATTTTAGATGTATTAGATATGGTGTTTAGCTAGGTCTGCAACAAAGAAGTGAGGTAAGAACATCTAAAAATGTTTGAACTTGAAGCATATTAATAAACAAAAATGGGAAGGTTATAAGTTAAATTAATTGCCTCTCATTTATACCTTATATTTATAAATGTCTGTTTTTAAGCTGAATCAGGACTTCACCATCACTTGACACGGGAATAAAAATAAAAGCAAACTCTTTCCAAGCCATGCTGTATGTGCAGCATTTTCTAAGTTGCTCCTTTTGTGTTGGCTTGACTTTTTTTTTTTTTTTTTTTTTTTTTTGAGACAGGGAGAGACAGAGCATGAACGGGGGAGGGTCAGAGACAGAGCGGGAGACACAGAATCTGAAACAGGCTCCAGGCTCTGAGCTGTCAGCCCAGAGCCCGACGAGGGGCTTGTACTCACGGACTGCGAGACCATGACCCGAGCCGAAGTCAGACGCCCAACCGACTGAGCCACCCAGGTGCCCCTGGCTTGACTTTTTAAATATTGTAACATAAAGAATTAGAAGTAAACCTAAGGTTTATTCACTTCTCAAACACATAAATTGAGTTCTGGGTTTTGAAAGGAAATCTCCAGACTCTTTCTAATTCTCAGCTTCAGAACAACTTTTTAAAATCTGTTCTTTCACTGAATTTATTTCTTTTTTTAATATTCAGTGCAATTCAAGTTTATATTAGAATTTGATATTTATGAAATACCTTACTTTTTATGAAGAATTCTTGACCCTCTTGTATAGTTTCTATTTTTTCAAGTTTTATATAGTTTCTATTTTTAATTAATATATACAGGATAATTTCCCATAGGTTATTAAGCACTGAATGTAAATTTTTAGGTTACAAAAATAACAAAATTCCCTTGATCATTGCTCCTTAAAAGGTAATGTCAGGCTGAGGGTCACAATTTGAAGATCTGTTTCAAAAGAATCTATGGTTTTGCTGACCTTTATGGTATCACATTCCCTTTACGTTCAGCCAGTAACTTACTATTTGGTCCAGGGTTGCTTTTGTTTTGCTTTAAATGTCATCATGGGTTTCATCTTGTTTTAACCCAGCATCAACAACTTCTATATCCCCTTGACAGCTCCTTCTATTCTTAGGGTTCATGTGTGGGTATATGTGTATGAATGGCTATAAGGCATCTCTTTCAGATTTCAAGTTACTGTTGAGGACAGGGTCATTAGCCACGCACCCAAGTAGCTAACAAGACCCAAAACGTGGAGACAGGCATGCATGTGGACCCTTGTCAAGCAAGTCCTGCATTGCAGGCTGCCTGATGTCCACCGCTCACCATGTGGGTCATTACAGAGATGCCTCTTCCTCTCGCACTGCCATTGCTTGGATTAATCTGCCCCCAGTGGTTTGAGGCTGCGGTTGAATTCAGTTTTGGCTTCATACAATTGCATAAATAGGTTCTGTTCAGGCGCGTTAGTCAGTGAAGTGCTTTTTTCTCACATATCCCTTCACACGGCCCCAATTCCCTTAGCCATACAATACAGTCTTTTCTGTTGTAAAGAAAACACAAAACAAAAGGAGATGAGAAGAAATCCCAAGTAAATGCAAAGTAGAGACCTTTTCAATAGTTTTGATTCTGATTCTAGTGGCACTCCACTCCAGAGCTGGTGATAAATGAGATAAGGTGCCCATCTGGAATGTGGTCATTTATCACCCATTAGGTAAAACGTCTGTTGGAAGTGTTATCACGAAAGGTTGCAGTAATCAGGAGGATGTGTAATGCTGCCCAGCCTCCCTTTCTAACTTTACGAGGAGCCTTGTGCTGCGATTCTGAGCGGTAAGGGTTGCTTACCAATTAGCAAAGCAAACCACACTCTGAAATGTGTAAACGATCCTTTAAGCTGGGCAGAAAGCCCAGGAATAAAGCTTCTCTGACCTGTTATAACTAATGTTACCACCGTTACCTCTTGCCTTCAATTATTCAGGCTTCCCCCATGCCCGGACTGGATTCCTGCTGACAGTAACGTGGAGTGCATTCATTAATCATTTTCTTGTCATTGTACTCTGGCAGGGGGGAAGGGAGGGATGCTCACAACCAAAAATAGAATGCCTTCTCTCTCTGATAAATAGGGGGAAACTGTAATGAACATGTTATCTTGTCAGGAGCAATTCCTTCTTCAATTGTTTTGAGAAGCATATAATGATGGTGCTGTATATCTATAATCATAGGCACCCAACACTGAAGATGTAAATAGATACTAAATTCAAGTAACTGCCTTAAAAAATAACTATGTAAACATAAACTCTCAGTTATGCTAATCATTTCCAAGTCATGGAACACTGAAGTTTCTCAGCAATAAATGTCAGTGCGTGAAGACTGACGTTTGAGTTTTTTATCATTCATATACATGAAAAAGCCCCATTCGTGTGTGTGTTTATGCGTAAAAAAATATTTTCATCACCCGACATGTGTTTGCAAAACCTCTCATGCTGGGTCACTGCTTTCAAGGGTTTCTAGAAGATTGCCATTGCACACAAATCCAATGTCATGATGATGTCATAAAGTCTAACATTTGTTAGAACTAGAATTGCTGTTAAGAGCCATTGTGTTCCGTCTCTTCACTTTATTTTTTTTTAATTTTTTTAAAAGTTTAGTTATTTTTTTTTTAATTTTTTTTTCAACGTTTTTTATTTATTTTTGGGACAGAGAGAGACAGAGCATGAATGGGGGAGGGGCAGAGAGAGAGGGAGACACAGAATCGGAAACAGGCTCCAGGCTCCGAGCCATCAGCCCAGAGCCCGACGCGGGGCTCGAACTCACGGACCGCGAGATCGTGACCTGGTTGAAGTCGGACGCTTAACCGACTGCGCCACCCAGGCGCCCCAAGTTTAGTTATTTTTTAGAGAGACAGAGTGTGAGTGGGGCAGGAGCAGAGAGAGAGGGAGACACAGAATCCGAAGCAGACTCCAGGCTGCAAGTTGTAAGCACAGAGCCCCATGTGGGGCTCGAACTCACAAACCATGAGATCATGACCCGAGCTGAAGTCAGACGCTTACCAACTGAGCCACCCAGGCACCCTCCGTCTCTTCACTTTATAAATCAGGAGATGGAAGCTCAGAAAATTCTTTTTTATATATAATTTTTTTTAACATGTATTCATTTTTGAGAGAGAGCATGAGCAGGGGAGGGGCAGAGAGAGAAGGAAACACAGAATTAGAAGCAGGCTCCAGGCTCTGAGCTGTCAGCACAGAGCCCGATGTGGGGCTTGAACCCACAGACCATGAGATCATAACCTGAGACAAAGTCAGACGCTTAACCGACTGAGCCACCCAGGTGCCCCATGACAATTCTTATTCAAGAGGCTGGAGGTCCTCTCTGACCCTTGCTCCCAGTGTGAATTTTCCTTAACCCTTTGTATCAGTTCATCCATGTTCCCATTCTGGCTTAATGTGAGGTCTCATGAGGCAAGCAGAGGAGAGACTCAGTGCTCCCTGATCACCCTTTCAAAGGCCGCTCTATAATACTTTGACTTTAATTTAAAAAGGGTTGCCCCATTTTTCAGTTGAGAAAGCAGAGTTAAAAAAGTCAAGTTGAGCAAATTAGTGACAGAAGGACTAGTTAGTTGGAGCTAGGCAGAGTAGGGATTAGTATCCAGGTTGCCTAATACCTAACATCCAAATGCGAGCAGTATTCTTGTCATCAAGTCCCTGGTATCTAACTACATTTTTCTTCTTTTACTCAGAAAAAAAAGTACTTTCTTCTTTCTTTCTTTCTTTCTTTCTTTCTTTTCTTTCTTTCTTTCTTTCTTTCTGGTGTATCTGTAAAAATGACTATGTTTGCCTTCATACAGGTATAAAATTAGGGCTGTGAGGGCATTGGAGAGGCATGACTCCAAACACGCCACTTGGAACACTCTCCCAGACGTCACGCCAACAGTGTCCCAGGAAGTCCTTGAGAGACATTCTTGGGCTGGAAGCTTCGAAGGATGGTTCTAGAACCACTGCAATTAACTTTGAGTTTCATCCATCACCATCTCTCATCTCTACAAAATAACCTAATGAAAGTAAATAACACTTATGGTTTTCAACATATTGGCCTGTGGAGGAAAAATGTCAGCTAATCAGTTTAGCTGATATATTGTAGAGGAAATTGGCCCCACCCACTGTCATATAGCAAAGTCAAGCGGGAGAGATGAGTTGATTACCCGCTGTTTAAAAGGCACCATCTGTTTCACAAGTTGTTTTTTTCCTTTTGTCTTTCCTTCATCCACGACTTTTCTTCATCCGTGACTTTTCTTTTCTCCTACTCAATATTATCTTTCACAAAGCAGAGAAACCAAAACCTATTTGTTCTATCATGATGCCTAAAAGCATCATTTCCCATTGATGAGATGAGCTACAGGTTGACAAACATGGAAATATCATCAGCTAGAGTAATGGCAGGGTATTAAGGAGACTATATGTGACTGTTCTTAGTAAATTAATTTCCATGTAAATATTATTTTTAGCCCCCTCACATTTTAATTAGGTTCCCATCTTGTTTCACCTGACAAGGTAAAATCAGTGACTATTGCTATAGATTGCACCATCAGGTTTGTACTTCCAAATTTCTACAACATAATTTGAGACAGGAAATTCTAGCCAATGTAACTTGAGAGAGCATTTGATACCTAAGCCAAATGTTAATAAAATAAATCACTGTAGCATGTAACTCAATTCCCATCTCAGCTGAATAGTTTGATCCAGAGCTGCTGTTTGTATGGAAGCAAGACCTGCCAGCAGAATCAAAGTGAAGATTAGAGGGCAAAATGGGCCCAAGTGTAAATTGTATTTATAAAGTTTATCTGCCATCCAAACCATCAAAACTTCAACTAAAATTTATAGCACTCAGGGTTATACCATCTCATCAGCGCTCCCAGCCACATGGGGTATTCTTATCTTTGTGTGTCTTATCTGATTGACCGGAGAGGAAACAGAAATTCTGTCCTACTTCCTGCTGTCCTATCTTTCTGAGCTAAGAATGTCTGGCCCAGGATTGCCACCAAAAGTGAGCCCAGACATTTGTCAAAGACATTAGAGTGCCTTTACTGTGCAGAGGTATCCTCAAGAGTTTCCCCTGAATCCATCTTCAATGAGTTTACAATTTTTGATAGAGAATATTCTGGAATAGCAGGATGTCAACAAAAGTCAATGATAGCACACCCTTGTACAGGAATAACAGTGCAATGTCAAACATCACTGAAAAGCAGATTACAAATTCGGCAGTAAGAGCAGTATTTGAAAAGGTAGGTTAAGGGAGGTAGTGAAAATGAAGTTTGTGAAGAGGAAAAGGAAACACTTTGAATATTGTTCATGTAAAATAGAGCTTCCAAAATGTTTTTCATAACTTTCAGTGACTCCCTCCTTACCCTCACAGTAAATTTCAAACCCCTACACAAAGCATGATTCATTCAAGTAGTTATGGAATATTTATTCTCAGCCAAGTAGGAGGGAGAACACAGCAAACACTAAGCTTCGGGGATCAGTTCTCTACACCTTTCCCACAGACTGACCTACAAACTCCATACATCTATACAAGTCCACAACTGTCCACTAATCTTTCTGCTTCTTTACCTTTGCTCATCAAAGAAGAGTCTTCCCCTTCCTTTGCAACTTTTTTCATCATTCAAGGTTCAGCTCAAAGTCACTGCCTTTAGAAAGCCTTGGATAATCCATGAGGCCAACTTTCAAAGCACTCAATTATACCTCTGTCTCAGTCCATTCAAGCAGCTACAACACAAATACCATAGACTGGGTCTTCTCAGCAACAAAAATTGATTTATCACAGTTTCAGAGGCTGAGAAATTGAAGATCAGGACACGAGCAGATTCAGTGTCTGGCGAGATCCCACTTCCTGGTTCACAGATGGCCATGTTCTTCCTGTGTCATCACAAGGCAGAAGGGGCAAGGGAACTCTCTAGAGCCTCTTTCACAAGGACGCAAATTTATTCATGAAGGCACCACCCTCATGACTTAATCACATCCCAAAGGCCCCATTCTTAAAACTGTCACATTAAAGGTTAGGTTTCAAGATCTGAATTGTAGAGTATACAAACATTCGGTCTATAGCAACCGCTATGGTCGATTAATAATGAACTAATTAATGAACTAATCCAGGGAGTGTGTCATACGTGAAGGGAAAGTACACTTTGGACACAGGTACACAGAAGATCCCACACGAAGCTGTTCACAAGCGTATAAAGCACCTCCTCACTCCTGGCCCTGAATCCTCCCAAGGAGATTGTATCACAGGTTTGCTCCATGGCAGTTATCAGTAAGGCTGGCATCCACTGCACTGTTGAGAAGTGAGGTGGAGGAGTAAGGAAAATGAAGACAAAATCATAAGACTTCAGTTCTGTTCACAATCTAGTTATAAAGCCAAGTGTGTAAAATAAGTGTTTGTCATTGATAAATGGATGTGAGTTCCTGAAACACTTTACACGGAAGGCAACCTGACTCCGTTGGATACTACTTCTTAAAAATGGCTCCAAGAGGAAGACTTTGTTCAGCGGTAATCTGATCGGGGAGGTGGAGGCAGTTCCTTTCTTCTTTTGTGGCCTAAGGGAAATCCAGTCCCAAGGCCTTGGCTAATCATCAGAGTGAAGTTAGACCCCTGGAGGAGGGAGCAACCGACTGAAACGATACAACCAGCATCTGAAATTCAGATTTATCGTACCTTTTCGATTTTCTGAGAAAAATCTATTTAGAAGTCATGAATAATTAAGGTTAATATTAAAAAGCACACTCATAAATCTTGTTAAAGTCTTTCTCAACTTTTTCTCTATTATTTCCTTGTAATTTGTAAGGAACAACCATCCCAGACCCTGGAAGTTGGGAGCTCGGGGTATATTTTAAGCTTATTATTCACTAGAATTCTTCACAAGGCGTCATTGGTAGGATTTTCCTCACTTGTGTGTGTGTGTGTGTGTGTGTGTGTGTGTGTGTGTGTGTGTGATTTCCAATTGTAGTGGGAAAATTGCCTACAAATATTTCTGATGATTCAGAAACTACACATTCTCTGGTAATATCGACGAGGAGCCAAGTATTAAGTGAATACTACCATTTGCAAAATGATTTCTGTGAAAAAGTCCAAAACTAAGGCTACTGGTTTTCATTTGCCCTGTCCATTTCATGGGAAATTGCTTTTACTAACAGGTAGGGCTTATCTGCCCAGTTTGTAGCCCACTGACAAATTTCACTTTGCCTTGTCTTATATATAGTCAGTACATTAGGCATGTTAAACAGCTCTCAGGTTTTATTTTGTAACGGGAAGGGGGAAATGTGGCGGAACCTGTAGGCAAGCTGGGTCAGGAGAGTCTTTTGAAACTATAGCCTTTAACCTTGATGAGGAGTCTCTCTCCTTTGACTTGCAGCACGAAATTGCATTCTATCAGAAAATGGAGGTACCGGTCATGGTTCCTAAGTAGTCAAAAGAAAGAACCAATTGATTTAAGCAGAAAAGAAATGAATTGAGGATAATGGGTAGATTTGGCATCTCTGGGAGGATGGAGAACTAGGCTTGAGGCTCTGTGGCCAAATATAATGTTAACTCTCCACAGCATGGCTCCAACAGAGATGCAGCACTATATCCGGCATCAGCAACACGAGGGCCCGCATACATTTTCAGAGGCTTCTGTTCCACTGGCCCTAGAAACTGCACATCTCTCTAGGGCTGTCTTCACCACAGATTCTTCCCAGGGCCTGCTTCCCTCCATCATTCCCTTCCGAATCTATGACCTACACACAGATCTCTGGATGGGAGCACCTAGATCACATGCTTATGCATAACTGCAGAAAGTCTGGAAAAATTAGTTTCTAATACCTTCCACAGGGACGTGCTGACACAGTAGGGAACTCCCTAACGTAGATATGTTCAAAGGTGCCAGACTCCCATGGAGAATGACAAACGTCCATTGTCTTGATTTCTTGGCCAAGCTGGAATATCAGCCAACATTCCAGGTCAGGGTGAACGTAAGCATAAGCAGGAAATGGTGTGTTTCCATTCAACTCCTCTATTCTGGCTAACCCCATCTCACTTGGCCCTGATTTACCAGCTGAGTGTCTTTGAGTAAATTACTCAACATTTCTAATCCAAGCCATCCATCCATTTGGAGTCCCTCTGGTTCCACTCTTACTGTCCAATAGCTCATTTTTATATCCAGTTGAGCTTTTTACAACATATATGTGATGATGTTATTTCCAGCCTTTAGATCCTCAAATGGTTTCCACAGCCTGCAAGACCCTAAAAGAACTGATTGCTGCTTATATTCGCTTCAAGGCATCTAGAACCATCCTTCCTCTCATTAATTGTTCCTCTATCCCACTTTCTTCTAACACAGGCAAGCTTGTTTTGACTCAGGGCACCTGCACTCGTGGTTTTCCCCACCTGTAATATTCTTCCCCCAAATCAGTGCATAGATGGATCCTTTTGATCATTCAGGTCATAGTTCAAATACCATTTTCTCAGAGACCTTCCCTGACCACCCTATCTAAACTGGACACCCCTCCCAAACCCTTTCTACCATACCCTCTTTTAAAAACATATTTCTGGGGCACCTGGGTGGCGCAGTCGGTTAAGCGTCCGACTTCAGCCAGGTCACGATCTCGCGGTCCGTGAGTTCGAGCCCCGCGTCAGGCTCTGGGCTGATGGCTCAGAGCCTGGAGCCTGTTTCCGATTTTGTGTCTCCCTCTCTCTCTCTGCCCCTCCCCCATCCATGCTCTGTCTCTCTCTGTCCCAAAAAAAAATAAACGTTGAAAAAAAAATTTTTTTTTAAATAAAAACATATTTCTTGGGGCACCTGGGTAGCTCAGTGGCTGAGCCTGTGGCTCAGGTCCTGATCTCACAGTTCCTGGGTTTGAGTCCCACGTTGGGCTCTGTGCTGTCAGTTTGGAGCCTGGAGCCTACTTTGGATTCTGTGTCTCCCTCTCTCTCTGCCCCTCCCCTGCTCACACTCTCTCTCCATCTCTCCAAAATAAACATTAAAAAAATTAAAAATCATATTTCTTTAAAAAATGAATTTAAACTTAAAAATAAAATAAAAATAAAAATCAATTCTTATCCATGCCTAGATTATCTTTGATCTGTTTATTAAACTATTTTCTATTTGCTCTACTAACAGATGAGGTTCATGTTTATCTAGATCTCTAGTGCCTAAAACCATTCCTAGACAATTAACAAGTGTCGAATTCCTGAGCCTCTGGCTTAATTCTTTCCACACTCTGCTTCACTCCAGGCTTCCCTTTGCCCCACTTCCTCGCACCCTAACTGAGTTCCCTGTCATGTGTTTGAGCAGATGGGACCTCCCACTTCCCTCGAAACAGATGGCACCCTCTGTGGCTAGTGTAGGCAGGGTATCAGTAGCCTGGGAGTTGAGCACGTGATCAGAGTGTGCAAGGCTGTGGAATTTGGAAGAAATTGAGTGGGAGGGTGAGGAAGAAGGATTGGAGATGTCAGGCGGGCCGGAAGTTAAGTGGGCAAATATGTGACAAAGGTGGCTATGGATACAGGGTTGATATCCAACGTCAGTTGACTTGCTGTCTGGCCAGGGCCTAGCCTCAGTCATCATTTCTTCCTGGATGAGCACAGCAGAGAGAAGCGGACGACACATACAAACCATGTGTCTCATCAAAGATCTGTTTCTTAGAGACACAAAGACGACAGGATTAGCTCAAACATCCATATGCTTGTTAATGCCTCTTGTTAATACAAAGTCCCAAGACCCAGAGTATTCCAAATGGAAGAGGAGTACATTTGGGTTTGAATTGTCCCAGTGATGTGTGAGTTATCTGTGCTTTCTCAGCTACAGGTTCGAAGGAAGGATGGCACTTTTTCCCTTCAAATAAAGTCCTATGTTAATTATGTTTCCTCTTAACATTGAGCTAAACTGATTTCAGGTATAGCTGCAAACAAACATGTCCTCAAATGGAAAACAGGCATCCACTGAGAATCTCTCCATCATAGACCTTGACCTGAATGTTGTGATGAGTTGATTAATACTTTTCAGTCATAACTACTTTCCTTTTAAGTATCTGAAATATTGAGATAATCGTTCACGCTAATGGAGAAACAGCCATGACGTGGTGAACTGCAATTTGTATGAGGTACAACCTTTCACAGTTGTGAAATTTTTCACAGTCGTGATAACATAATGCAATCCAAAATGCAATCCAAACTCCGACAAAGGTCCAAATCTCCTCCTCTTTCATCAGAGGACTTACCAGGGCCCAGGACTATTGGATGGTAGGTGATGAGTGAGCAGGCAGGAATGTGTTCATTCTCTTGGTTCTTCCATTCTGCTCTTGATTCTCCTGACTGAAGGTTTTCACTTTGTTCCTCTAAACCATCCTTCCTCTTCCACTGATTGTTAGACGGGTTTCTGTCCCCTCTCTCCCTTCCCCATGGGCAGTGACATCTAATCTCTTCAAGTGGGAGTGGAGAAATAGACCATCAGGCAGCTTCTTAACAGTCACTTCAATAGAAGATTGTTTGAATCCTTGTTTCTACTTTGCTGTGAGGTGGTAGAGGGAGAAAGTTTCTTCTGGATCAAGTGAGAGGCTAGAGGGCAAATAAATGCCCAGAAACAACTACATTATTGCTTGGAGATACAGTAAAATCTTGGTTTGCTTGAACATATTTCATTTAGGAAACATGCTTGTAATCCAAAGCACTTGTATATCAAAGTGAATTTCCCCATAAGAAATAATGGAAACTCAGATAATTTGTTCTACACCCCCAAAATATGCATATAAAAATGATTACAATACTGTAATATAATACAAAATAATAAAGAAAATACAAAATATAAAGAAAAATAAACAAACTAACCTGCACTTACCTTTGAAAACCTTCCTGGCTGGTTTGAGAGAGACAAGAGAGAGGAGGGTTATCGTGTAGCACAACCTTCACTATCACTGCTGTCTACAGGCTCAATGGAATCTTTTTCTCTTCATGCAGCTTTAACAAGAAACCTATCCAATGACACTTGCTTTTGCCTCCTTTTGAAGAGTTCATGGAAATGACATTGCCTTGTCGTTAAACAGATCCATCACTCACACTGCTACAGCTTTCTTTGGGTGGTGCTTTTCTACAAAATTTTGCACTGCTTCCCACATTTTAGACACCTCCCTCATCTCCTTTGAAGTCAGGAATTCCTCTGCCTTTTTCTCCCCCTCTGCAGACGAGATGCAGACGTAGATGTCTTATAAAATCTTGAAGTTTTGGCCACTCACATACCCTGTTCATACTTCTCAACGATTTCCTTCTTAACTTCCACCCTAATCATCTCCTTCTTCTTAGCGCCTTTGTTTTCAGCCTTTTTCTGCATGGGGGCCATTGTATATGCTCACACAGATATTGGCCACAGTATTAATAAACTCTTGTCATATACTGTATTTAATGTAACTGGCAATAAGGCAGCAGAGGAAGGGGTTTATATCTGCAGGCAGCCTGACCTAGAATGAAGCAAAGCATTCCTAAGCTTACTCACATATGGAAAAGCAAAGAACTGTCCATAGATGCTCTGAAGTGCCAGTTGTAGGCACCTTCCAACGTTATGAAAAATCATTGATTTCTGCCAAACACCACAGCCTGAGACTGAGCATCTGAGCATAGAAGACAATCACCCACAGTCCAGCAGCGAGAGAGAGAGAGAGAGAGAGAGAGAGAGAGAGAGAGAGAGAGAGAAAAGAACCATTGGCTCAGCTGTGATCATGTGACATTTGGGGTCATGCACTACTCTTATTGCAAGACATTGCTCATTTGTCAAGTTAAAATTCATTAGAAATATTTGTGTCTTGCAGAACAAATTTCTTGCAATCCAAGGTTTTTCTAAATAACAGGGACAAGGTTGCAAATGGAAACCATTTGAGGAACTCAGAAAGGGGGACTTTATTGTAGAGGAGGTGTTTCCCACGAAGCCGTATCTGGACCCATTTTCTGCCTGTTGTCTCCGTGTCTGTTGCCTCTCACTCCCTCTCACTCTTCTCTCTTTCCAGGTCTTTCTCTCCTTCTGGTGCTTATTACAGCTCCCCTTACCCTACTCTAAATTTCTGACTAGACCAGCTTCCTCTGCTTCTCTAGTGCACGTGGAAAAGAAACATGCCTCTTGGATTTACCTGTTACAGATCCAGCCACTGAAATTCTCAGGGAAAGTCACCCAAGTTTTGACAGGTCTACCCTTGGAGTATCAATAGGAGAGGTGCTAAGTCAATGTCACATGAACATGGCAGAGTCCTGTAACCATGTGACAGGAAGTCGTGGAGTGGGAGAGCAAGGAACAAAAAATAAACACACATAATGGATATCTACTATACAGTTTACTTATAATGCATGGCAAATTGTCTTCCTGATTTATGAGTATCATACCAGTTGCCTAGTGTATTTCATCTCACTTGAGAACAAAGAAAAGCACTCAGCCCTTAGAAACATTTGCAAACATGTCTATCCATATAGTAGAGATCTTTGAGAAATCTGCATGAGCTATCCTTAACCGGAAATGGGATTCGGCTCTTATCATTTCAGTTGTGAGAAATTTCTTGGTGTTCTGTGTGGTTGCCCACAAGATCAAGTGCTTTATGCTACATTTTTAACAGATGGAGAGCTTTCTTTCCTTACTATAATTTTCATGTCATTGAGGCAGATGGGAGTAAGGGAATTGGAAAATAACAATAGATACAACAAATATCAGTTGCTGCTCCTTCTTTTTTTAAGACAAAAATTTTAATGTCATTTTCTTCCTTCCTCTGTCTTTCCTCAAGATCCTACTTCAATACTCTATATCCTGTGGTGACATATATCCCCTTCACGGTACAAAAAAGGTAATAGGTGCTCCATAAGTTCTTTCTGAAATAAACTGGGTTTATCCAAAATGTGCGCGGTCACATGACTGACTTCGCCATCTCCCCTCTGATGGACCCAGCAAATAGGGAGGAGATCAATGTTTAAGCATTCATCAGTACACATCAGAAGTCCTTTATGGATATTTCAGAAGTATTATTCTTTATTGTCTTTGCAGTGTTAGGCTGTGAAGGTTTTTTTTTTTTTTCTCTTTTTTCAGAATTAGCAGTAGGTGTGGTTCCCTTAGGGAGGGACTAAAAATATTCTGCTCCACATATGGCTTTCTTGGTGTTACTGCAGGTATTTGTGCTTTGCTAGATGCAACCGACTGTCTGCTACTTTGAATATATTCCAAGATCATTTGCCAGGGTGTGGGCAATTCATTGCAGAAGCCTTTATTAAGCACCTCCTCTGTGCTAAGTGCTGTGTAATTCCAATAAATAAAAAGCTAACATAATTGGTGATGGTAAGGAAATGGTTTATTCACTTTTTCTGTTGTTAAATGATTCACAATCCCTTATTCTTCCTATAATCATAAGAGTAGTTTTCAAAAACTGAGATCTGCTCCCATATTCGTATTTATTTTCTCTCATTTTAAAATAGTTTACACAAAGATATACATGTGCTAGTGCTCAGTGCCTTTTTTTTTCTTTCCTGGCGTTTTAACTGAAATTTTTATTGTTCCCTTCTCTTGGCAGAAGGAAAGAAATATTTTTAACTGAAATTAAAAAAAAAAAAAACAATAAGGACTATTCGTAAGAATAGAGTAAGTGTTCCCTCTGTTCAGAGTTGTCTGCCAGCCATAAAGTAGAGTGTGGCCGCTATCAGGTTATTTGGTCCCTATAACAACCAATACTGATAATGGACACATTAAAAAGGCTTCTTAAGGGAAAAGTCTCTTTCCCAAAGAACCGAAATTAATGAAGATACATGTTTAATAGGAATGTGAAGGAAGTAGAGATTTTGACTTCTGCCAGCTAATACAGTGCTCAACTTTTCGTTAAGAGTCCATATATAATGACAGAATTAGCAATGCCTTGAAACCACACTCAGGATTCCTTTTCATTTAACAGCCTCTTCATAATGTAAAAATGACTCAAGTTATGTATAACTGCAGCGCCTAATGAATTTCTGGAAAGAAGGGGGTCTTCGTTAAAGCACTGCTGTGAAAACTCTGAATTCAGCAGCATACAGAGTTGACCTCCACACTGACCAGTCAGGCTCTGACATAGTCAACATTCCAGATCTATGAAGTACCATTTGCTCTCTGATAGATTTTGCACACAATACTCACAGCATCTTTTATCACAGGGCTTTCAAGTGTTCTATGGCCGCAGTTTACAGCCTTGATTTGCAAATGGAGATTCAGAAAGGTGAAGTGATTCCAGATCCTATTCTTTGCTGCCCTCATTAAGCTCATAGGGCTCTGTCCAAGCCGTATCTGAGAAGAAAACAGTGACACAGATAACACCGTCCATCTGGGTCACTGCGGCAGCCCCCAGTGATCCATCTGTACTGATACAGGAGACACGGGGTTGGGAACACGGATGGCCATGCTGCTGCCACCTCAACTCACCTTGAGCTCCTCTCTTCTGAACTCCTGCTACACTCATTCTTAATTCACACATCGGGCTCTTAATCATTCACGACTCTGCACTGTGCTTAATCATTTCATGTTCATTGATTCATCTGGCACACAATGATGAAACATTTGCAGTAAAGAAAGCACTATTCTCGATGTGCATGTACGTGTGTTTTCTTTTTAATCTTACTCAGGCAAATACCTCCATGTTATTCAAAAATTAAAAAAAGAATTGCAGGAGACTTAGTTTTCCATTGCAGTGAGGAAATACAGAGTCACTGTTCTCTGGAATTCAAACCTAGAAAAAGAAGTTAGGCCTTACATGTTGTTCATTAGGACGCTCCATAAATATCCTAGCTCTTCTTTTCTCCTAGATATATGGTTGAGTTGAAATGACTCACCTCTCAAGTGGAATGTGACCATAAGACTTCTTTGGGCCAGTGACACATGAGTTGAACTGATGTGTATAACTTCCAGGTGAAAATTTAAGGGCCAATGGGCGATTCACCATATTCCTTTGGTCCTACCTAGTGATCATAGAAGTATATGATAATGCAAAGCCTCCATCAGCCAGGTTCTTAAGAGTGTCCACTCTGATCAGAGCCCCTCTCCCAGCCCTCATTGAGTGTGTAGCATGAGTGAGAAAAATACATTTTCATTGTATTCAATTACTATGATTTCGTAACAGCTTCATTAAGATATAATTTATACACTGCAAAATTCTCCCATTTAAAGTGTGTGGTTTGATGTTTTTTAGTACATTTATAAAACTACACAACCATCACCATAACCTAATTTTAGAATGCTTTCATCAAAACAACACCATTTCGATTTCATCAACAAGAAATCCTAAACCCATTAGCAATCACTTGCCATTTCACTCTCATCTTCACAGCCCTAGGCAATCACTAATCTCCCCCTGTCCCTATAAATGTACCTATTCTGGACATTTTCAGTAAATTCACTTGTACAAAATGCAGTTGTTTATGACTGTTTACTTTCACTACACATAAAGTTTTGGAGGTTCATCTAGGTTGTGGTATCCCAGTGACATGTTCCCTTTTAGTGCTGAATACATTCTATGTGGTTACCACATTTTGTGTGTCCATTCGTTGTGCGGTAGACATTTGGGTTTTTCCCACTTTTCGGTGTTTATGAATAATGCTGCTACAAACATTTCTCTAGGAGTGAAATTGCTGGATCATACGATAACGTGTTCACCAGTTTAAGGTATCACCAAAGTATTTGCCAAAGTGAATACACCATTTTGCATTCACGTCAGCAATGTGTAAAACTTTTTATCTCTTCACCTCCTTACCAACAATTCTTATCGTCTGATATTTTTATTAGAGTCAATTCAAGTGGGTGTGCAATGGTACCTTGCGTGGTTTTGATTTGCATTTCCCTATTAAGTGATGATGTTGTACATCCTTCCATGTACCTACTCATCATTTGTAAATCTTTTTTGGAGAAAATGCCTACTAAATACTTTGATCACTTTATAATAGGTGTATATTGTCTTATTATTGAGTTTAAAGAGTTCACTGTATAATCTATATACAAATCCCTTGTTAGATATATAGTTTATGGATATTTTACCCATTCTGTGGGTTGTCTTTTTGCTTTCCTGATAATAGGTTTGCAAGACAAAGCTTTTTTTAATTTTTGTAAGGTTTAATTTTTTCTTTTATCACTTATGATTTTTGTGTTATGTCTATGAAAGCATTGCCTAAGCCAAGGTTCCAGAGATTTACTCCTATGACTTCTTGCTAAGAATTTGATAGTATTAGCTCTTACCTTTAGAGCTATGATCCATTTCAAGCACATTTTTTAAGTCTGTTTTTTTTTTTTTTTTGAAAGAAAGAGTGAGTAGGGGCGGACCAGAGGGAGAGGGAGGGACAGAATCTTAAGCAGGCTCCACACCCAACAGGGAGACGGAGCCTGACATGGGGCTCAGTCTCATGACCGTGAAATTATGACCTGAGCCGAAATCAAGAGTAGGACATTTAACTGACTGAGCCACCCAGATGCCCCTCAAGTACATTTTTATGCATGGTGTGAGGTAATGGTCCAAATTCATTCTTCTGTGTGTTTATATCCAATTGTCTCAGAACCACTTGTTGAAAGGATTCCTATTTCTCCTGCTGAGTTATCTTGGCACCTCTGTTAAGAAGCAACCGACCATAAACATAAGAGCTGATTTCTGGTCTCTTAATTCTATTCTTCCAATTCTGTTCTACATGTGTCTATCCTATGCCAATACCACACTGTACGAGTTACTGTAGCTTTGTAATAGGTTTTAAAATCTGGTAGTGTAAGTCCTTCAACCTTATCATTCTTATTTCAAAATTTCTTTGGGTAATCTAGATTATTGCATTTCCATGAGTTTTAGGATCAACTTGTCAATTTCTTAAAAACAGGAGAGAAAAAAAAAATCCCAGTTGGAATTTCAGTGGGGATTGCATTACATTTGTAGATCAATTTGGGAAGTTTTGCCATTGTGATGATATTGAGTCTTCTGATCCATGAACATAGGGTGTCTTTTCATTTATTTAGATCTTTAAATTTTTTAACAAGTTTTATAGTTTTTGGTATACAAGTCTTACACTTTTTGGCCAAGTGTATTTTTAATAAGTTTTAATATTTGAATGCTATTGTAAATGAAATTGTTTCCTTAATTTCTTTTTTTGCATTGTTCATTTCTAGTATATAGAAATGCAGTTGATTTTTTAATATCGGTCTTGTGTCCTGCAAATTCGATTAATTCATTCATTAGTTCTAGTATTTTTATAGTGGATTCCTAGGGCTTATCTACATAGAAGTTCATATTGTTTGCAAATAAAGATAGTTTTGTTTCTCCCTTTCCAATTTCATGCCTTTTGTTTCTTTCTGCCTTGTCTAATTGCCCTATCTAGAACCTCCAGTATGATGCTGAAGAAAAGAATCCCTGGGATTTTGACATTGGTTGTTAGGAAAGACTTCTAAGAATGACTTGGAGAGGCTAAGCCTTGAAGGACTGAAGTGAAACCATTCGATATGAAAAAATACAATATTGAGTTCTCTGCCTTTACTTAGAGTAAATCTGTACTGGAAGAGAGAAGACAGGAAATATAAGTTGGGAACAGAATCTTTGCGAAAAGCTGTACTGGAGAACTGAGAATGAAGATAGAAAGATCAATTGGGAGATTCCTGCAAAAACCTAGAGAGGAAATAGCAAGTGTCATAGCTAGTTAGCGCTGCCTGTTCCAAGATCTCTCCAGTGCTCACACTTAGAGCTCCAACAGTAGCTAGACTCCACCTCCTCAGGCTTCCAGAACCCCCCAGCTCCAAACTAGAGGATATTTACTAGCTACTGAGTATGAATCTAATGGTGAACCTTGTCCCTGACTCTATCTTCTATTCTGGACCCCTATATCAGGAACAGCATGGGTTTTCCACTTTCAAATTGCAAGAATGCCTTTCCCATTTTGCGATCTTTCTGCTTTACCAGAGGCCTAGGAATCAATGTGCTTTCACCTGTGTTTTTCACATTGCTCTAGCTCATTCCTCACCTAGGTTTTCTCATCTAGCTAGACTGCCTGTGGAGTAAAACCCAATGTCCTCAGCTGCTACTGATAGCCCTGCAACCCTTGTCCCCATCCACACAAAAACAAGACACAAAAGGGCCAAAATTCCTCAAATGAAGTTTTGTTAATTGGTTGGTTTGATTTTGTTTTTACTCCAACCTATGGATATAAACAAGAAATAACAAACTATAAAGTTTTAGAAATCTGGCAGAGTTTTGCTGTCATGATCTTCTTTTGAATTAAAAAAAAATTTTTTTTAAGTTAACTTATTTAGAGAGAGAGAGCACAAGGGGAGGGGCAACAGAGAGAGAATCCAAGCGGGTCCACACTGTCAGCCCAGAGCTCATCATAGGGCTAGATCTCAGGAACGGCAAGATCATGACCTGAGCAGAAGTCAGACTCCCAATCGAGCCACCCACATGCCCCACGATCTTCTTTTAAAGCAATAACTGTGAGTCAAAGCAGGCCTCTCTTCTAACAATAATTACCACCAGTGAGTACCAGGCAATGTGCTGGTCCTTTAACATGCTTACCATTCACCATTGCAAAGTAGGCATCTTACTGCCTTTTCACAGAGGATGCTAAGGCTTAGAGAAGAAGATTTACTACTACAGCCACAATTAGTAAGTGTCGGAGCCAGTACTGGAACCCACATTAACTAATTTGTCTCCAAAACTCACATCCTAATATTATAGCCTACTGCCTTTTTGAGCAGAGTTCATCAAACCCCTTTTAGATTCCTGTTCTTGCATTGTCGTGACACTCTTTCATTGTGACCCTCCTTTTCCCTTCAATCCTGTTTTCTAGAGTGTTAACCAATGTCTTTTCAGGGATGTACTTGTCTTCATGGTTTTATTTGTATTTGAGAAACCTCTAAACTGATTGATGGTCATTTCATTAGAGTCTTGCCCCACACAGGCACAATCATTTTTAGAGTCCCATATTAGATTCAATTTCCTGAGGACAAGGCTGAGCTCAGAGCAAAGAAGTGCTTAACAAATGATGAATAAATAAAAAAATAAATGAAATAGATGAATTTATGAATGCACAAATTTAATAGATCATTCTTGCAACTGGCATTTGCACTGTTTAGAGGCAATGTCACCCTTTAGCAAAAAAAGGCAGAGTCCATCATGGAAACTGAATCCCAGCTTCATCACTTACAAGCTCTGTAAAGATGGATGTATTACTTAACCTTTCTAAGCCTCAGATTGTTCATTTGTAAAATGAATAATAATCATACAGCATATGGAAGGCCATATGAACACAACACAGAGTAAACATTCATTGAGCATTATTTCCCTTCCCTTCCCTTCTCTTTCCTTTAAGACAGATGTTGCAACCTGAGTTTCCTTGTCTTAAGCTAGTTTTCTTTTGCCTGGTATGCTACCTAGCATCTACAGATGGGAGTATATCAATGTTTGAAACTCAGATTCTGGAGCCTGACTACCTGCATTAAAGTCTACGCCCCACCACACCCCACCTGTGTGATTTAGGCACGTACCTTCACATTACTTTGCCTCCGTCTCTTCATCTGGAAAATGGGAATAATAGCTCCTCCTTCTCAGAGATTCCAACTTAGAATTAAGTAACATCTATAATTCCCATAAAAGTCATATTATTATCGTTACTGATAATAAGAATAATAATACCACTACTTTAGGCACTTAAGTAAAAGACACCTACAATGTTCTTCTTGGAGGTACAGTTCTAACTGAATCTCTGCCTACTTCATTTGCTGTTTACCTTCACCTCCTTGATGTTTACTACTGGATATCATGAATGCTAATTATCGTAGGTTATCTGCTGCTGAAAATTGCCCCTAAGTACTTGCAGCACTTTAAAGTTAGTCTGTCTCAACTTCAGGATTCATTGATTTTTTTTTTCTGTCCCATTTGGGATATATAGAATTCTACTGTTCCGAAATTAAGTGGCCTCTGGATCATGATGTACTGTGTGTGTTTGAATACCTGTCTCCTCTGCTGTCATATGTTTTCTGACTCTTCACTGTGAGCAGTCATTTCTTCCAGATAGCAGCTGTTCATTGTCTCTAATCTGCTGTGGTTTTGCCAACCAGGAAAAGCCACCTTGTTTGAATTTTGTACATAGTAAGTGTGAAAAGACCCTGACAGAGAGCCTCTGGGGATTTCCCACTGAGTCCAGTAAGTGAGGGTCAGTGTGTATTAACATTGTAACATGCTGTCTAGCTGCTTAGGGAATTCTTTTTAGCTCACTTTCTTATTTTTGGTTGTGGTCCAAGAGAGGTGAGCTTTGCCAGGCATCTGAGTCTTAGAGAGGTGGAGCATGATTATTCTAATTTTCTTACAAGAAATGCAAAAAGCATTCAATTCACCTCTTATCCATAGCATCCAAAGTTCTGGGCCACTTACGAGCACAGGAAGTGTATTCTGCTGGTTTGAGCTGTGTAATGGTCTGACAATCTAACCTCTAAACCTCTTTCTAGTGTTTAGAGAATTCTACACAGCCTAAGTCTAGATACAGGGCAGACAGTATCTCTTCCTAGGTTCCCAGTCCCAGAAGCCAGAGTAAAGAACTGTACAGGACAATAGTGATGGCAATGGAGCCATGGTGGGATCCAGTAAATGGTACTCGTGGTGACAATGGCGTAAATGCTCTCCTGGATGTCTGTTCCTGTAGCACTTTGAGTGTGGATCCAATGGGCTGACCTCTTCAATCTGCTCCCATTTTACAAGCCTGGTTCTCCAGCCCTCCCACAATAATGCAATAATTTTCCAGTAAATTGCTTGTATGCTTAAACCAATCAGCACTAGTTCTGGTATTTTTTTTTCAGCCAAGAACCCTGTGTAGGACATGTGGGTAATTTCTTGTATTTCTATCTAAATCATAATATAAGGCAATCACTTAATTTCAAACCATAGTTTAGCTATATATTTGATGACAGTCAGTAAATTTAACTGTTCACATTCTTATTAACACACTCAGAGAAAGTGTCAAAATTCTGTTTTGACTTACCACTTCCTTTAGTTTTACTCTTCTCAGTACCTGAGAAACTAGCAAGTAGCATTTAGATCATTTTTAGAAAAAAATCACTTTTTCCAGGGTTCCTGGGTGGTTCAGGCTGTTAACATCAGACTCTTGATTTTGGCTGAAGTCATGATCCCAGGGTCATGGGATCAAGCTCTGTGTCCAGCTCCACACTGAGCATGGAGCCTGCTTAAGACTCTCTCTCCCAGGGCTCAGTTGGTTAAGTGTCCAACTCCGGCTCAGGTCATGATCTCACTGCTTGTGAGTTCGAGTCCCTCATCAGGCTCTGTGCTGATAGCTTGAAGCCTGGAGCCTGCTTTGGATTCTGTGTCTCTGGCTCTCTCTGCCCCTGCCCTGCTTGCACTCTGTCTCTCTCAAAAATAAATAAACATTAAAAAAAAAAAAACTTTCTCTCCCTCTCCCTCTGCCCGCCCCCCCCCCCCCCCCCCGGCCCACACTCACATGCTCTCTCTCTCCCTCTCAAAATAAAATTAAAAATTAAAAATCATTTTCCTCCCATATTTTCTTCTACAATTTTTATGGTTTCACATCTTACATTTAAGTCTTTAATCCATTTTGAGTTGGTTTTTGTGTATAACGCAAGGTAAGTTACAACTTTCCTTTTTTTTTTTTGCATGATATCTAGTTTTTCTAACAACATTTATTGAAGAGACTATCTTTCCCCCTTTTTGTCTCCTTGGTACCCTTGTTAAAGATTAGTTGACTGTATATGCATGGGTCTATTTCTGGGCTCTCTATTCTGTTCTATTGCTCTGTTTTTATGCCAGGACCATACTATTTGATTACTGTAGCTTTGCAACATAATTTGAAATCAAGAAGTGTGATACTTCCATCTTTGTTCTTGCTCAAGACTACTTTGGCCATTTGGAGTTTTTGTGAATTTCACGATTCTTTTTTCTATTAGTTTTGGCAATCATGTTTTGGATATGACTCCAAAAGCACAGGCAATAACTGAGTGAGATTACATCAAACTAAAGAGCTTCTGTAAAGCAAAGGAAACCAACAAACCTACAGAATGGAAGAAAATGCTTGTAAAACATGTATCTGATAAGGGGTTAACATCAAAATAGGGGCACCTGGGTAGCTCAGTCGGTTAAGCATCTGACTTTGGCTCAGGTCATGATCTAGTGGTTCGTAAGTTTCAGCCCTGTGTCCGGCTCTGTGCTGACAGCTCAGAGCCTGGAGCCTGCTTTGGATTCTGTGTCTCCCTCTCTCTCTGCCCCTCCCCTGGTAGTGTTCTGTCTGTTTCTCTCTCAAAAATAAATAAATATTAAAAAAAATTTTAACAATCAAAATACATAAGGAACTCATACAACTTAAAAGCAAAAACAAAACAAAAAGAAAAAATCCACAAATAATCTGACTAAAACATGGGTAAAAGAACTGAATAGATAGTTCTCCAAAGAAGACACACAAATGGCCAACAGATATACGAAAAAATGCTCAACAGCACTAATCATCAGGGAAACACAAATCAAAACTACAATGAGATATCACCTCACACCTATTAGGAAGGTTGTTCTCTAAAAAACAAAAGATAACAAGTGTTGGCAAAGATGTAAAGAGAATCTTTGTACACTGTTGGTGGGAAGGTATATTGGTATAGCTTTTATGGAAAACAATTTGGAAGTTTCTCAAAAAATTAAAAATAGAACTACCATATGATCCAACAATCTTACTTCTGGGTAGATATCCAAAGAATTGACATCAGGATCTCAAAGAAATAGCTGTACTCCCATGTTTATTACAGCACTGTTCACAATAGCCAAGATAGGTAAACAACTTAAATGTGCATTAATGGATGACTGAAGAAAGTGTGGTCCTTACACATACTGGAATATGATATTCTGTCTTAAAAAAAAACAAAAAAACAAAAAAACAAAAAAACAAATCCTACCGTTTGCAACAACATGGATGGACCTGGAAAACATTATACTGAGTTAGATAAGCCAGACACAGAAAGACAAATGAAAGCATGATTTCACTTAAATATGGAACCTAAAATAGTCAAACTTATAGAGTAGGATGGTAGGTTTCCAGGGGCTAGAAGAAGGGGGAAACGGGGAGAGAATGATGAAAGGGCACAAAATTTCAGTTACGCAAGAGAAATAAGTTTGGAGATCTCCCATACAGCATAGTGCCTACGGTTAACAATACTGTATTGTATGCTTAAAATTTGCTTGGTAGACAATCTACCACAATTTGACATTAGTATTTGTGTTGAGGTATGGTAACTTCTTAAAAGAATGGGAAGATCTACACTTAAATATCAACTCAAAATGAGTACAATCACTTTGTGTCCATTAACTTCTAAAAAGATTTCAAAAAAGATTTGGTTACTCTTTCCATGACCTAAGGCCTGAGATGTGGCTTGACCATACCCAGAATGAGTATTAGATGCCAAAAAAATGTGGGAGGGGGGAGGGGACAGAGGGGGAGAGAGAGAATATTCATGATGCTAAGCAAGAACCAGAGATGAAATGTGGAAAAATAATATCTTTTTTCCTAAGCACATTTCCAATTCTAGGTTCCAGTTTTTCTTGAGATTCATTTACATTTCTGCCCGTGCAGTCTGTATAAGATCCTATATTCTTAAACACAAACAAACAAAAAACAAAACAAATCCTCCTATATATATATATATTTTTAATTTTAAATATTTATTTTTGAGAGATAGGGAGAGACAGAGCCTGAGTGGAGGAGGGGCAGAGAAAGGAGACACAGAATCCCAAGCAGGCTCCAGGCTCCCAGCTGTCAGCACAGAGCCAAACACAGGGCTGGAACCTACAAGCCGTGAGATCATGACCTGAGCACAAGTTGAACCCTCAACTGACTGAGCCACCCAGGCCCCCTAAACCTCCTATTTTTAAAAGAAATTCCTCCTTAGTTTCAGTTATTTACCACTAAAAAAAAAATTTGTCTAATGCAGAATTAGATTTGTATTCACTGTCTTTTAAAAATGTCACATATACATGGGGCGCCTGGGTGGCGCAGTCGGTTAAGCGTCCGACTTCAGCCAGGTCACGATCTCGCGGTCCGTGAGTTCGAGCCCTGCGTCAGGCTCTGGGCTGATGGCTCAGAGCCTGGAGCCTGTTTCCGATTCTGTGTCTCCCTCTCTCTCTGCTCCTCCCCCGTTCATGCTCTGTCTCTCTCTGTCCCAAAAATAAATAAACGTTGAAAAAAAAAATTTTTAAAAATGTCACATATACTTATATTTTTACAATAAAATATATATTATAGTTATAAATATATAAATATAATAGATATTATATTTCTACACCATATTTATTTTGAGAGGAAGAAAATAAGTCCCCTAAATTTTAAATCTGTTCCAAAGACTCCAAATGATGGCCAAATGATCTTCCCATACTTTCCAAGAAGTGATAGGAGTACAGAATTTAAACCTGTTTGTGAATCATTTGATTTGTAAATGTTTCTCAAAACCTCAAAGCAATGGTAAATAACTGCCTACTCTTTACCCTGACTAAATGTAAATAACCTGTCAATTTCTGCCTATTGTTTTCTAAATTTAGTCAGTAGGATCATTTACATTATGTGACCCAAGCAGACACATGGTGTAACTGTCACTAATTCAGGCTAAAGGACTGTGATGGGGACCATTATTTTGTGAAGAAGTAATTTCAATCAAATAACAAATATAAAGCAGAACTGCAAGAGTATTTTTTTAGAAAATAGAATCCATAGAATTATGTTTAGAGAGACTGTGATAGAATTATCATCTATGCTTAATTTTTACAGGAAAAATACCCAGGAAAAGAACACTTGGTCCCATTAAAACTTTGGGGGACCAAAAGTAAAATTAGCATACATTCAAGTTTAATACTCTTCTAGTTAAGTACAAGCATTTAAACAATGAGATGATTGACCCGGGCAGTACATTTAAGATACTGGGGCCATGTCAGTATGGAATACTATAAAGAGAATATTTTTTGTATCTTATTCATGTGGATTCAGTCTTCTGTGGTAGAAAGATCTCATTTAATAACATAGGGAGAGAAATCTGGCTCACATTCTAGCTTTGCTATTTACTAGCTACCTGAATTTGGACAAATTATTTAAACTCTCGGAACCTCTTGTTACTTGTTACTATAAAACTGAGCTGTTAATAGAATTAAAGGATATGGAACCTAGCTTTTGCTCAATAAAAAATACGGAAACCAATGTAAATAAGCCATGTAGGTAACATTGCAATCCAGGTGGAGTGTTTTATACCCTGTATGATTTGGCTTGCCTAACAACCCATATAAATTTCATAGAGAGGTACAAATGATGTCCATCAATTTGGCCAGATGGATCTTGTTATATATTGGTAGTCATGTGATACATTGTAATTAAATCCATGGTTTGGTGGTCAGAGATTTAGTTTTAATACTGGCTCTGCCAACCACTGACTGAATGAACTTGGACATGCCACTTAAATCTCTTGATCTACTTTTTCATATTAAAAAAAAGGGGGGAGGGGGGAAGGGTAGTATAGTTAATGCAGAAACTACCTCTCAGGGTTAGAATCAAAATGAGTTAACATGTGTGAAAGAGCTTTGTAAAAAGCAATTCTCCAAACCAGTATCAGATAAAGGGACAAGAGAGGAGAGGGTACTGTGTTTAAGATTAATGGCATGAGGGGGAAAATATTTGGCAATCATATAATGAAAATGAAATATCTGACTGAGAAATATGAAATAAACTACAAATTTTTAAACAACTCACCTTGCTTTCTTCTACTTTGTGTGGTATGCCCAGTGCTTACAAAACAATGTGAGTATTTAGAAGGTTGTAAGAGGCAGACTGATCAAAAAATACATTAAACAGATTTGGAAGGGGGTGGATATAAAGTTAGAATTTCTGAGTCATGAAAACATCAGATAGCAATTTCAGAAAGGTGTAACTTTATTTAAAACCAAGCTGCTGTGAATTCTATTATGTCACAGACACCTCTGAATCAACCCTCTCTGTTGGCAAATTGTTATGCTGACAAATTCTCACATACACCGAAAATTTCCACTTTGTAAACAAGTAAGTGGGTTCCTGATGGCCCAGCTTTTTTCCTGAGCTAGAACCTTGGAAAGCAGACTCCTCATCTGAGTGGACCTGCATAATCTACTGCTCACATCCCCAAAGCAGATTCAAACCTTTATCACTCACATCCAAGGGCCACCATGAACATTAATGTAATATTAAATTTGACATTCTTGTTCAAGTCTAGGAAACACAAAAACACATCATTGGCTTCATTGGCTAGATTTCCTGAGATAGTTAGAATAGGGTGTGATAATTTGGTCATTTTTATAACACCAGGGGCTCTATTTCCACTTCTGTCCATGTGGACAAATACAGAACACTGGTCCAGAAGAACCCAGGATATTTGACATGCAGAAAAGTGAGTGTACATATAGGTAAATACAGCTTGAGGGGTGGCCCTTCCTTCTGCAGGGTCAGAGTCAGCGGCAGGGGCTCTGGTTGTCTGCTTTATGATCACCAGCCCTGTCATCTCAGCAGGATGACCTGGTCAAGGGATAGAGCCATGCAGATGGGTGAAAAACCACTACCAGGGCAGGGAAGGGGAGTAGGTGAGGTATATTTCCATAACATGGACCTTAGACAGGGGAACCTGCACATACATCGCCAAAGATGATGTGTGCACATCATAAAAGGTATTCAAGGGACAGCTGTGTCCAAAATAGGATATCAAGTGGGGATATTAGAGGTGTTGGGCCCTGGCCCCAGATACAGTGCGATTTAAAGAATCTATCACAGTGTCTAGCTTACAAGTGCTCAGTATATCAATATATTAGTTTAGGTTTAGGTTTCCTTCCTCCTGTTTTATAAAACTACCTTGTGAGAGGGGCATTATCATATATCAAGGGGAGTTGGAGTCCATGAGCACAACGTTCCTCCTAGCTCTATGAGTAGGAAGAACCTAGCAGTAATTGAACCTTTGAACAGTCCTGTTTTTATCAAGGGCTGCGACCATTGTTGCCTAAAGACCATGCCTCTCTGTGGCGCTCTGTCCTGTTAACCGGGGTGTGTGGGAGGATGAAGAGGGGCATACCTGTCCTTGGTCACAAGCGAGGTTCCCAACCCATTTTTCCTGTACTTTTATCTTCCAATTTCTAGACGCTTTACACTTTCCAGCCAGCTGCAAGGATGATATAGGTTTACCTGTGGTCTTATCAGGAAACAACAGGAATACAAGGCATTCTGCAATTACGTTGGGAGAGTCTAGTCCAGTGTGATCTTGTAGACATAGACCTTCTCTGCCACACGGAAGCAGAGGTGATAACCAGCCTTCCACACCTGTGAACGCAGACCTGAACATCTATCTTCCAGGTTACTAAAGATGTCAGCCAGGGCCAGACCCAGGCAAAATTAGAAAATAGAAGAGGTTTGTTGCAAAGAGTGCTAAGACTGGGGCCACAATACCTGGATCCCATAGTTATATGACCTTGGACAAGCCCTTCTCTTTTTTGAACGTTGGTTTTCTCATGTGTAAAATGAAAGGAATAATAACATGTTCAATATTTGATGAAGAGGAGAAAATGTTTGTAAAGTGTTTTAAACGGATATAAAAACAAAACAGTCTCCCAGCTAGAAGTCAGGGCCTGCCTTCCACATTCAAACCAGCTCCTTCCCTTCCGTTTTCAGTTCTTTTCTCTTTTCTTTCTCTCTCCACTGGTATAGTCACAAGTGCCTTGGGGTGGGAAATAAATCTAGTTAATTCCTAACAGTGTTAGTGCCAAGGGTGACATTTCCCTTATGCCATTTCCACACTAATGAATGGATCTCTGGTTTTAGGAGATCAGATATTAGCAAGAGACAGAAAACTTCGAAGAAGATAGGAGAGAGATGTATGTGTATATGTGTATGGAGGAGGGAGGTGGTTGATTGGGTAGTGTCCTTAGGAGGTGTCCTAAGGTAGACAGCTCCCTGATAACCCAAAGACAGCGCTGGCTCTACCTATGTGAAGCTGGCTGTGCAGGGAGCCCTTTAAAACACCGCCGCACAAAAAATGTGAAAGTCTCTCTCCTCTGCATCCTTGGTCTGCAGTGACACTGGCAGATGCTAAACTTCGGCCTGTCTAGAACAGTTAATTAGGTTATAGAGGCTGCCAAAAATCCCAAAGTCATCTTAAGAAAGTGCAACACTTTGAGATGTGAAGCAAAGGTCAGAAGACACAAACACTAATCTGATTTTTAAGAGAGAAACCACCAAATAAGTAGGGGGAAACGAAAGAAAGGAAGGCAGGTCCCTGACAATCCGGCAACTTCTTATCAGTTTCTTATAAACAGCATTGAGATTAGGCATAAAGTGATCCTGGCTCTTTTCTCCAGTAATAAATACTGTATATTCATAAAGGCTGGTACTGTAACGGACACTGTATATTCATGACCTGTTCCAGAACTCTCAGTCCATACCTCCTGGGATATCAGGAAATCTTTCAGAGACCTCCTTCCTGCCGGACAATGTTCCCACCTGGGAGTAATAAAGCTGGAGAGGGAAGGAGATAATTTGCTAAATGGAATCAGTTGAACAAATGCCTGGGTATGTTCATCGTTTCTTTACTGGTTGCATCAAATTATTACAGAGTACGAACGGTTGACTGCCCCCTGGTTCCCAGTAGTGGAGAGGCAGCCTTAAAAACCCAGAGACCCAATTCTTCCGAAAGGTTACCCCAGAAAGCATGTTTTGGGAACGGGGTGGGGTCAGAAAATAAACAGCAGTGCATAGGACTTCACTGCCACCAGCAGGACCTAGGAGAAGTGCAGGCCAGGAGGAGGCCAGGAGAAGCCCCAGGTGAGAAGATAAAATTTGCAGCTGAGCTGCCCGCACCCTGTGCCCAAGCACCCCCTTTCCAATCCCAAAGGTTTGGAAAAGCCGTTCTTCCTCTCTAAGAGCCAGGAGTTCCTGCCCCAAAGCTCACAATGAGAGGTTTGGACGCCAAACTCCAATTAAGGCTCCAAACACACCTCCTCCCTTCCCCCACCCCAAGTACAATCACACTTTTAATTCTACGAGGTCTTCTTCCTGTCCTGGAATTTGCAGTACTTGGCAAGGGCAGTGAGCGGGCACCGGAGACGGTGATTTTACGTTGGGGTCCCTCGGCATCTTACGTCACCCCGCCGTAGACCAGACCCCTAGAGCTACGACTCCCAACCCCGGGGTAGCAGAGTTCCGCGACCGCTCTGGCCCCGTCGGATCAGCATCAGGCGAAGCCTGCAGGGACTTGGAAAAGCTGCCAAAAGCCAACTCTGATCTCTCGCACCCCGCCCCAATCCGTGGCCACCTGCACTTTGCGGGCTCTTGCGCCAAACAGCGCTCCCCGGAGCCCCCAAAGGCCTGCCGGGCCCAGGCGCGCACTGGCCGGCACGGGGCTCCTGGAGCCGCCCAGCTCGCGGAGTGGCCCGGGAATGCGCCAGGGCGGGGGCAGGAAGGACCCCTCTGGAGCCTTCCAGACCTCGGGAAGGCTTCCCGCGGAGACCCACTCTTGGAAAGGTTCCGCGACCACGCGGCGAGGAGCACGTGAGCGGCGCGGCTTCTCTATAAAAACCCCCGGCTCTGCCGAGCGTGAGGCCAGCGGAGCGGCAAGACAGTCACCTGCGCCACCTGAGGCCAGGCGACGGTGACAGCCCCTCCAGGACGCTCAAAAGGGTCCCGAGTTTTGATGCTTTGCACCCTCGGGGGCCGGGCTCAGTGCGTGAGTCTAACTTTGAGGCCGGAATTGGCGGCACGTAGGCAAAGAGGCGCCGGCGCCGGTAGGCGTGCGTTCCCCAAAATGCTGAGGGCTTGTTTGACCTTTAGGAGAGTTGGAGGAGTCAGAGGGATCTCGGGCTAGTTTCTTTCATGTTCTCCACCAAGGAGACAGCCACGAGTGCTCGGGATCGTCCTCAGAGAAGCCCGGGAGGCCCACGGGCAGCCCGCGGCCCCCGCCCCTGCCGCCCATTAAGCCGCGGGTGAGTTCACCGCCCCGCGGAAGGACGTTCCCATAAAGTCGGACGCCTTTAGCAGATAAAGTTCGAGCAGCTCTCCTCCGCTCGGTACCCGTCACCTCGGCGACCCCTCTTCCCGCGGCAGGCGCGGACGGGGAGATGGCCGCGGGCTGGGCGGCCGGCGCGGGCGCTTCCCGGCGCAAAGAGGCGCCGCGCGCGTAGCCGCCGCCGCCGCCGCCACCGCCACGCTGACCTCCCGCCGGCTGCTGTGCTGAGCCCCCGGCGGCGGGCGAAGGCTGACGCCCAGAGGGCTGGGAGGCGGCGGCGTCAGCGGCCCGAGGGTCCGTATGGCCGCCCCGCGCCTGCCGGTGGTGTGCGCCGCGGAGCTCGCCGGCGACGCCTCGGGCTCGGGGCGGCTCTGAGCCGCGCCGCCTGCGGGGATCGACCTAGCTGCTCCGCGGAACCGCGGGCAGGAACTGAGGACCAGGAGGCGGCGGCGGCTATTCCTCCCAGAGGGCGATGTGGCCGGCCGGCGCGGGCACCAGGCTGCCCTGTCCCCGGGACTCTGCGCTCCGGCGGGCGGCTTTCTCCGGGAACCTCAACGCCCTGCCTTCTCACCTCGTGCCCGCCGGGCGAAGCGTGCGGGTCTTCATCAGCGCCAACCCTGAAGGTAAGTCCTTCGCCCGGATTTGCCCGTCAGTCCTTCCGTCCGTGCGCCGGGAGCCAGAGAGTTTCCGCAGCACAGCCGGGCGCGCCGTGCGTGCCCCAATCTCCCTTCCTCCAGCTGAAAACGTGGATGGCCTGAGCGCGTGGGAATTTCATTTGAATCACTTTTATTCTCCCTTCGCTCATCCCCTCTGCCCGCTGGCTTCCCCTGGGACCCCCATTCTAGCGCCCCTCGCCCGGGTTACTAATTCAGATGGAGCTAAGAAACGTCCGAGGCATTAGACGCTTCTGGAAGCGCCAACCTGCTTCCACTACCACCTTTTCTTTTAGCGGTGTCTTCTCCGGGGTTGTCGCGAACGCAAATAGTTCGTCTCGCTCCCGGCTCAGCTGCGGGGTCCTGAAGGTGGGCTTCCTCCCTTGATACTTGTTCGCGCCGAGCGGGGTGAGCATATGGGGTTCCCTGAGACTAGCCTCTTGTGAGTGCGACGGTGCCCTTCGCTTTGGAGGGCAGAAGAATCCTCTGTGAATCGAAGGCCCACGGCGATTGCAGAGGAAACGCGCTGTGGGGCCCCGGGATAGATGGGCGTTCATCCCGGCGCTGGTTTCGTGGCGAGCGCTCAGGAGTTCATCTCCACAGCTGGACCCCGGGCTTGATTTCCCGGTTTGGAACCTGACCTACTCAGGCCTGTTTCTGCTCAAGGCTGGGCACCTGGTAGGCGCCAGACGCAAACTTGTTGATTTCTCGCATTCGCAAATCACAGTGGCCGAGCGCTGGATGGTTCATTTCTTTTTTTGCTCAACACTGCCTTTGAGTTTTAGGACCTGAATATTAACTTTCCTTACTAGTAAGTGAAGAAGTAGGAAGCATTTGACTTAAGCTGGATAAAACTGCAGGAATTGCTCTTTTCTAGAAAAAGTAAATGTGTGGCCATAAGATAAGTTTTGCAGGAGCCTTTTTTTTTTTATGCACTCTAACAAGCTTTGAGTCTGACAAAAAGTAAGTGTTAACAATCATTAGATATAATCTTTTTAACCCAAGAGTCTGGTTGCTTTTGAAAAGCATTTTGAGAGACTAACAAAAATCACTTTCCAAAGAAGTTGTAAAAAACAAAACAAAAATCTCAGGGAAACTTTACATTATGTCAGGGCATTGGGGAAAGACTCAAATAGGTAACTCACAGTTACCTATATAATAATAGAAAGACTGTATACTTTTTGAGACAGGCACAACTGTGCTAATAAAGTTTGCAGCTCATTTTCACAAAATTTAATAATTGAGGCATTTAGGAAATTACTGTCCACCCTTTTAAAACCTTTTAAAATCTCAGATATGTCTTCCAGGATTTTTACTTAAGTCTGAATAAAGGAAAACATGGAGATATGCAGCCAGTTTAAAGACTACTGGTAATCTGCAATTTAAGTATTCAAGGTGTTTTTTTTTTTTTTTTTTTTTTTTTTTTTTTTTTTTTTAATGCTAAAACATTCTTTTAAGTGGTTGGGAGAATTGTGTTAGAAAATGTTGTCTTAAAATTTTCACTTCTCCTAAGCTTGAAAGAAATTTCATGAGAAGTGTTTAAGTCTGCTGATGTAGAACCAGCAAAATTACTGTTTTTCTTTAAACATGTTCCTTCAAAAATACTGTGAAAATGTTAATATCAGTAGTTTGTTTTTCCTTTAAATTTGTAATTTCTAAAATAAAAATCAATGATCATGAATGTGTGTTAAGTCAGGTTAATAATGAATTAATATTTAAGATTAATGTCATTTTTTTCATAAGCTTGTCCATATGATTCTTCAAATTTTCTAGTTTCTTAAAAGCTTTGCCATATGTTACTCTTAGGAAAGCAAACAGAAGGGAGGCTTTCGTGTCTCCTGCTTACTGTTTGAGCTAAGCTTGTACATTGATCTTGAAGGACCAGAAATGTGACTTCTACGTGAGAAGTTGTAACAGGGTTAGCACCCAGATTTGATCAAATTGGAGAGTCGAGGGTATATTAAATAGAAGAGACAGAGACGGGTATTTTTGGGGGGACTGTGCGTGAAACCTTGCAATCTTGGTAAATGCTCTATCAGAGGCAGCACTCCACCACGAAATTTTTGTGGATGCAATTCAGGAAGCAAATGGTTGTGTTTTGGTTCCATCCAATATTAGATTCTTGGCCAATACTCAAGAGCTTCTCCACTGTCCAATTAAGACAAAGAACATTATCTCATGCTTTTCTCTACAAGTGGAAATCAATTCATGCTCTAGATAAAAGCTGCTTTGTGTTGAACTCCTAGCAGTATGTTTAAGAATTCAGCTAGGGTCTCCCTTAGGTTATTGTGTTAATATGTATTGCTTTAAAAGGCTTGTATGGACTTTACTTATCAATAATAAAGGTAATACATAAAAATTACTTTCCCATGTGTTAGCTCATTCAGTATTTTAATTTTGATTTCCATCCCCAAATCCTGTCAGGATGGTGGACCAGGGGCTGTTCTTCCTGTTTCACAGATAAGGAAACTAAGGCTGTGCCAGGTTAAGCTACTTGCCTGAACCTGGATAGCAAAATAACGTGGAGCTTTCAGGGGACTCAAAACATCTCTCTTGGTACTCTGTGGCCCAGCCTAGGTTTATGCCAGATTTCTGTGAAATCTCTTCCACCCACATGGACAAGACAATCAGCTGGATATATAGTGGATAAGTGTTATCCTTACTCTTGAATCCTGACAGCCAGCCAGAAGCTGACTAACAGAGAGGGAACATGGCTGCTCTGACCTACTTCATTTACACCAGAGGGGTAGCCTCAAGGGCATTCAAGGAAATTTCAGAATGTTCTGGACTCTAATGGACCTGTTTTGGTCCAAAAGTATATCTGCATACGACCAGTCCACGCCACATTAAGGACACTGGAGAAGAACCAGTGTGGGGGAGACAATAGCGTTGTCCCAGATTCTCTTACATGAATAAGCCTTGGACTTCATCTAGTCCCACCTTCCACCCAAGGTAGAAATTCCATCTGTGGCTTCTGTATTAATCCTTGGGAGTCTTCTAGTTATTTAGCCATGCTTCTCTGCCAGAATGGCACATATACCTTTTTGGAACAGTGATTCTAAAACGTGTATAAAAGCTTCCACTGTGATGAGCCTGAATTGTCCACGAATATGTGGAGAAGAGCCAGCATAATTCTCTCCCTGTATTGAAATTCATGGGAGCCTAATAAATAATCCTCTTTGCCTCAATTCCTGTTGGTTTGTGGTTTTTTTTTGTTTGTTTGTTTGTTTTTGTTTTTGTTTTGAGAGAGAGGGAGAGGAAGGGAGGGGAGAGGCAGAGAGAGAGAGGAGAGAATCCCAGGCAGGTTCCATGCTGTCAGTGCAGAGCCTGATGTCAGGCTTGATTCCATGAGTTGAGAGATTGTGACCTGAGCTGAAACCAAGAGTCGAATACTTAATGAACTGAGCCACCCAGGCACCCCTGCCTTAACTCTTAATCAGTTTAGAGCACAGTAATGTCTTACTTAGCTCAGGCTGCTGCTGCAACAAAATACCATAGACTGAGTGGCTTTGACAACAGACCTTTTATTTCTCACAGTTCTGGGGGCTGGCAAGTCCAAGATCAGGGTGCTGGCAAGTGTGATTCCTGGTGCAGGACCTCCTTGTGATTTTCCAATGACCATCTTCTCACTGTGTCCTTACATGACAGAGAGCACAAGCTCTGGTCTTTCTTCTTTTTCTTTAATAAGGATGCTGATCCCATCCTTCATCTAAATCTTCTAATAACTTCATCTAAATCTGATTACCTCCCAAAGGGTCTACCTCTAAATACCCTGACATTAGGGGTGCCCGAGTGACTTAGCAGTAAGCATGCTTAACTCTTGATATCCATTCAGGTCATGACCTCACCATTCTAGAGATTGAGTCCCTATGTCAGGTTCTGCGCTGACAGCTCAGAACCTGCTTGGGATTCTCTCTCTCTCTCTGTCTGCCCATCCCCTGTGCAGTGTTTGTGTCTCAAAATAAAATACCATCACATTAGCTGTTAGGGCTTCAACATATGAATGGGGGAGGGGCAGAAATATTAAGGCCATAACATTCTGTCCCTGCACCTCCCCAAATTCATGTCCTTGTTGCATACAAATGATATTCATTCCATACCAACAACTCCAGAAGTCTCGACCTGCTCTAGCATCAGTTCTAAAGTCTACAGCCCAAAGTGTCGTCTAAATACAATCTAAATCAGATATGGGTGAAACTCCAGATATGACTTATCCAGAGGCAGAAATCCTTTCCTGCTGTGAGCGTGTGAAACCAGAAAAGTTGTGTGCTTACAAAATGGAATGGTGGGAGAGGCATAGGATTGACTGTCATTCTAAAAGGAAGAAATTGGAATGAAAAAAGGGATGAAGGGTCCCAAGGAAGTTCAAAAACTAGCAAGGCAAATAGCATTAGGTCTTGAAGCGCTAGAATAATGGTCTTTGGTTTGATGCTCTGCTTTCCATACCCCCTGGGGGTGGCAGTGCCAAATCTGTAACTCTGTGGAAGGGAGTTACCCACCAAGACTCCAGGAGGCGCTGCCCTCAAGGTTTTGGATGACGCCATCTGACCTGTTGAAGTCCAGGTGATGCCTTCCCCTACCTTTGAACCAAGATGCAACCCTGATGATCTCCAAATCTCCTTTGAGGTCATTCTCCCTTTGTGTTGAAGAACCACAGCTGAATGGCCTTATGGCTCAATCCTGCAGGATCTCAGTCCACCTATCTTCCTTGCAACCCCTGTCTTCCTCAGTTCCAGCTGAACCTTGCCCCTGCTGGGGTGGTCCGTGATTTACACCCATATCAAAGGGTTGCTCGACCACACTCTTGGTTTTCAGAGCAAAAAACTCTCAGTTTGTCCTTTTGTGTGATACGGATAAGCTGAGACTTTTCCAGATCCTAAAGTTCTGGTTCCTTTTTGTTTTAACAATTCCTTTCTCGGTTCCTCCTTTTTTTTTCCCCCCTCCGCACGCAAGAGGAACCAAGCCACCCCTTTGTCCAGTTTCCTGGCTTACCAGTGCTACCTTCCACAAAACACTAGAACACAGTTCAGTGACATCGTTGACCACTTTATGGCACTTGCCTCTGCTCTGTTGGGCGATAACATGTTCCTGGTTTCAGTCTTAGGTGTCGCCCGGATGGCCAGTTCAGCAGAATGGCCATATTCTGTTCACAATTTCTGGATTCTCTAAGAATCTTTTTCCACAGCTCTCTTCTTTCCTTTCTGAGCTCTCCCCAGAATTGCCAGTAACCGTCTCTTTGTGGCAGTTGTGGCTTTTTCTAGCATGTACCTCCCAACTCTTCTAGTCTCTACCCATTACCTAGTTCCAAAGCTGTTTTCCCATGTTTTAGGTGTTTGTTACAGCAGCACCTGCCTCTTGGTAGCAAACTCTGTCTTCATTTCCTAGAGTTGCCATGACATTGGCCCCAAACTGGGTTTTAAAGTACAGGAACTTACAGTCTCATGATTCTGGAGGCCGGAAGTCCCAAATCAAGGTGTCAGCAGGACTGTGCTCCCACTGAAGGCTCTAGGCAAGGGTCCTTCCTTGACTCTTCCTGGCTTCAGGTGGCTCCTGGTGGTCCATGCTGTGTGGACCTTGGCTTGCAGCTTTGTCCCTCCAGCCTCTGCCTCCATGGTCACCGGCAAGAAGGTCATGTCCTCGTGGTGGAGAGAGAACTATTGTGTCTCTTCCTCCTCTTATAAATAGGACAGTAATCCCATCATAGGGCACCTTCGTGACCTCGTCTATACCTAATTACCTCCCAAAGGTCTCACCCCACAATACCATCACTTTTGGGCTTGGGGCTTCAACATATGAATTTGGGGGAACACAACCATTTAGTCCGTAACTGGTAATGTCTAAAGCAAATAGAAGGTCAAGATATTGCTTTTATTACTGGTAAAAACTGATGTGGGCCCATGCTCCTTTATCATTTTTTGGGCCAGATACGATTTTGGAATTTCATATTTTTTAGGTTTAGGAAGAAAATGGTACATATGCTATTTATTACGTAGGGTCTGGGTCATATCCCGTAAGCAAATATGAATGTGTGTATAAGGAAACATGCCTTCACTCTAAGCTGTACTTTCTGCTGTGCTGGAAGGTTTTCATCTGCCTTGTCCTGTGTGGTAGTACTAGTTAAATATAGCTGCTATTGAGCTTTTGAAATGTGGCTGGTAGGACTGAGAATCTATTGTAACTTAGTTTAAATTTAAATAGGCACATGGGGCTGTTGGCTACGACATGCAACACAATGCTCTAAGGGGAAAAATGAGGATTTAAGTAGTTTCATGTCTGTTAGGGTCACGTTTTGCCACTGGTGACTCAGGTCACTTAAGGTTTTGCTGCCAGATGAATCGGGGAAAAATTTTTTGTTTTCATTACTTTGTGGATTCTGGAAGTGCAGGTAAGGACTGTGGACCTTTTGGGGGAAATATGGCTTTGGACTCGAGCCAAGTAGGGTTTTCCAGTGCTGAACCTCAGAACTGCATAAACTTATCCTCCCAGGCAGTGTCAGCAATGGACCAGCGCATAAACCTGCCCCTTCCCCCAGCTGGTGGACAGAGTTGGCCCTTTGAAAATTTAAGACCTGGAAGAACAGAGAAGAATGACAGGTTCACTTATAAGAGAGAACAAAGGGGCCGGACTGTTTGTGCTCAGATTTTCCTTCCAAATGCATCCATCTGATTAAGACACTTCTGACCTGAATAGTAAGTAATGGCCCTGTCCAGGGCTACTCTGCTAGTGGATCTCCCTATGTGTGTTGGGAGACATCAGGATTGGAGAAAAAGCTTGTCCAACACCTATTTTTGTCCCTTTTCACGCCCGCTCCGATTTATCCATTGGTCGACTTTGAGAGTCGTGCACGTTTGTCCATAGTATTCGTGATCAGCTGCTTTGTCCTTTTCCACGTGGACTTTGTATGTCTTTACATGTTCCCGTGCTCTCTCTTCCATGTCTTTGAGTAGAAACGTTTGTTCTCCGTTTTGGCAGAAGCCACAGTAAAGAGAGAAATATTTTCCCTACAGTTGTTGCAACCAGTGTTTATTTGACTTTTACTTTATCTTGTGCTGCCAGGCAAGAGGTAGAAAGATGTGCATCAAGAAATTCAAATGAAAGCTACGAATATTCTTCACTGTGGTTCTTCTTACCTTCCCTGAAATGTCAATTATTTCTGAGGCTCCCTGGTTTTTCTTTTTTTCTTTTTAATGTTTTTAATTTTTGAGAGAGAGAGAGAGAGAGAGAGAGAGAGAGCGTAAGTGGGGGAGGGGCAGAGAGAAAGGGAGACACAGAATCTGAAGCAGGCTCCAGGCTCTGAGCTGTCAGCACAGATCCCAACATGGGACTTGAACTCCTGAACCATGAGACCATGACCTGAGCCAGTCAGACGCTTAACCAACTGGGCCACCCAGGCGCCCCATCTAAGGCTTCCTGTTTTTTATTGTTTTTGCGAGTAATCAGAAAAAATAAAGTTAAGGGGCGCCTGGGTGGCTCAGTTGGTTAAGCGGCCAACTTCGGCTCAGGTCATGATCTTGTGGTCTGTGAGTTCGAGCCCCGCATCAGGCTCTGTGCTGACGACAGCTCAGAGCCTGGAGCCTGCTTCAGATTCTGCGTCTCCCTCTCTCTCTGCCCCTCCCCCATTTGTGCTCTGTCTCTCTCTGCCTTTCAAAAATGAATACATGCTTAAAAAGAAGAAAAAGAAAAAATAAAGTTAACACGGCAAAAAAAACTGTGTGTGCACGCGTGTATACACACAGCTATTTGAACCACAAAGTTAATAGTCTTAAAGGAGAATATACTGAACTGCTACTTTATGGTAAATACACATAGAGCATTTATACTGCATTCTCAACTTCTAGTGGTTGTATCTTCACGTCCTGGAGCAAATATCATTCAGGCAGGGGAAGATGTTAGATGCAGGTACAAGACCAGAGAGCCGGACTGCCCGGGCTTGCCTCCACAGTCCGCCTTTTGATGCTGTGATTCTTTTTTTTTTTTTTTTTTTTTTAATTTTTTTTTCAACGTTTTTATTTATTTTTGGGACAGAGAGAGACAGAGCATGAACGGGGGAGGGGCAGAGAGAGAGGGAGACACAGAATCGGAAACAGGCTCCAGGCTCTGAGCCAACAGCCCAGAGCCCGATGCGGGGCTTGAACTCACGGACCGCGAGATCGTGACCTGGTTGAAGTCGGACGCTTAACCGACTGCGCCACCCAAGCGCCCCTGATGCTGTGATTCTTAAGCACGTTGCTTAACTACTTTGTTCTCAGTTTCCTAATCTGTAGAAAGAGGACAGTAATAGTGCCTGCCTTGCAGGGTTACTGAATAAATAAAGAACTTACAACAGGGCTGGGCCCATAGTAAACATGAAATACATGTTTGCCATGGTCACCCTTATTCTCTTTATCACTATTAGTTTCCGCTGTGATCCAGATCCTGTGCAGGCCTGGGTATGGAAGGATAACCCTCCCCTCCTTATAGAAATGGAGTCTATGGAAGCATATCAGTTAGAATTCCACAGGAAAACAAGAAGCACTCCAGATACTTCTGGGAACTCAGCAGTCCCAAAAGTCATTGTTAAGAGTCTGAGGAGTGAAAGGGATACCACTAGGCAGTTTCCAAAAGCCGTCACCTAGAGGGCAGGAAACCGTAGAAGCCACTGCCAGTTGTCCTAGCTGCGAGCCGTGTAGCTGGCCAGTTTGTACAAACACGCCTGTCTGCTGAAGCTGCGTATCAGCCACCACAACTCAAGGCAGAACTTATCCTGTTCCCTTGTCCTCCATATCTCATGCAGGCGCACCCCCCCCCCCCGCCCCCCGGCAGAGTCAGAATTGCACTTGGACCCTCGAAGTGAGTAAGTCTAGGCCCTTCCACGCTTCCAGCACAAGAGAGAGAATGAAAGGAAGCGGTGATGGACACTCACCACCAACACACAGGGTCTAGTCCAGGGGGGAAGCAGGCGCATTGACTTATTCAACCAGGAGACATTCATGGAACACTTACTCCACATGGAGGGCTGTTCTGGTGCCTAGAATACAGAAGTAACAAAACAGGCAGGTCTCTGTTCTCATGCAGTTTACGTAAATAATATATGCGATGAGCACCGTGCTAAAGATATGAGCAGAGCAGTAGAGAGACGCTGAGGAGGAGTAAGCCAGCCTAGAGCTCAGAATGAGGGTTAGGAGGGCTCCCCAGAGGAGCCAACGGAGCCGGGGTGTAAACACTATCCTACATGGTAATCAAATACGAGGCAATGCGATGATGAGCTCTCTGGAGGGAATAGAAAGAGATTATTATTCAATGAAGAGCTTTTATCCTTTGAACAAGAGAATGGAGCTGATGTCTTGAGGTGATAACTATGGTTTGTCCCTTAAAGGTGGCCCATTTAGAAAGCCACTTAAAAGAGTGCGACTTGAGTATATAGGGCCGGCTACAAAGACATTGTGACTTTATGGTTTAGTCAATCATCTACAGCTCTTTTAAGATTCTTGTCACACCGTAGCAATGACACCACTTACTGTTTTAAAGGGTGTGTGTATATATGCGTTTTGTTTTTTTCAGTTGTCTGCTGCCGTGTGTCATGATGCCCACGCTGAAATTTAGTGGCTTAAAACAATGATTTATGGTTTCCCACAGTTCTGTGCCTGCTGGGGAATCCAGGTAGGGCTTGGCCTGAAGAAGACAGGTAGGTACCTTCTGCCGAGCGTTGGGTGGAGTCACTCACTTGACTGCACTCAGCTAAGCCTGGGCGGAACTGGGCTGTGGAAGGTCCAGGAAGGCCTCACTCCTGTGCCTGGCTCCTCAGTGCTCCTCCACGAGGGCCTGCTCTCCAGCTTTTCTCCTCACTCGGAGGTCTAGCCCAGGATTCATTGTAGGGGATTGGCTACCCGAGAGAAGGGAAATGGCAGCCACCAGGCCTCTTAAGGCCCTGGAAGTCCCAGGATGTCATTTTCACTGTGTTCTGTCCATTGCAAGTCCTAGGCTAGCCTAAATTCAGAGGGAGAGGAAATAGACCCTCTCTCTCAGATGAGCAGAGGTAGATGCACGTGGGGGGGGGAGGGGTAGGAGTTAATGGTGGCCAACTTCAAAAGCTACCCAAACCCCAGTTGTATTGTGAAGTTTCTTTGGCCTGTTGTTGTCCTAGTTAGGTTAAGTGAGTAAATGCTTGCAAAGTGAGTAAACTGGTGGCCTGGCACGTAGCACGTGCCCGACAGGTGTTCACAGTTGTGCTGATCAGTGGGTTGTTGAGCACTGATGGGGACTCCGTGCACAGTGTCCTTGTAGAACCTTCCAAATTCTAAACTGAGAAAAACCGGAGCCTGCAAATAGATGAAAATACCACCATTGTTACTGAAAAGGTAATAACGGAGAATGCTTTTGTGATTCTTGATATTAAACTCCAGAATTAGACATTCTTCTACCCACACACTGGCAGTGATTGGCCACTGGAGGGTCTGCCCCACAAAACACTGAGCCTGGAGAAGAGGGCATGACCTCTGTGTGGACAGGTCAATTCCTGGGGGAAGGAGTGAGCGAGTGGACTGAGCTTGCCTGGTTTATTTTTTCCCACATTTTCAGTCAAATGAGTCACCCCTTAAACCTTCCGACCCCTGTTCCAGGAAGTAAGGAAGGAGGTAAAAGGAACCCAGGAGTCCCATGCTCCAGAAGAAGCCTCCAGTTAGGGGAAGAAGGGCTTCTCCCCTAACCCAGATACTTACCTCTTTCAGTTTTAACATTTGTACACAGGATCACTTATGTCGGATGTCTAGTTTGAAACAGCCCAAATTCTATCCGGGCCGGTATCTAACACAAGATGCTAAGCTATAAGGTATGACATGCTTTGTATGTAATAGCAATAACTATATCAGCTGTCTGTATCAGATACTTTCATAAGGTAAGTGCTTCAAGTGGCTCAGGTGGCCTTGGGGTCACTTCATCTCTCTAGAAACCACTACATTTTGGGGTAGATTGATAGGCAGCAATAGACAACCAAAAAAAACCAAAAAACAAAAAACAAAAACAAACTCACAAACACCTTTTAAAATGGCAAATGATACAGTTCCTGTAGTGTGACAGGAATTCATCTACAGGGTAATTGGGTTTGATAAAGGCTTAGAGTTCTTTGCAACTCAAAAAAATTCTTACAAGTTTTGCCCTTACTGGTCATGTGATTTAAATCAATGTAAAACCCCTAGGAGGTGGTTCAAAAGTATACATATATGCTGAGTTATGGACAATCTAAAAGAAAGTCTGGTGCTACTAACTTAAAGACCGATTCCTTCCTGTTGCTGTTTCAAAGCTTTATCTTTCATATTTTTTACTGAAATCAAACAGGATTCCTTCTGCAAATTAAAGTAAGTAGGCTAATGTATAATTAGGAAAAGGATACGTGATAGAAAGTTAATAAAGAGATTGAATGGCATCCAAAGCTGTAGTTTCTAAGAGAATAATACCCACTTCTAATGAAATGCTTCCTTGAAATCTCATTTTCAATCCAAAATATTTGCTAGGCTTTGACATGAGTACAATCAAAACAAAGAGCAAAGCCCAGATGTCAGGTGTCTTATTCCAAGAGTGATTACAGAATCTAACTCAGAAATGAAACCACAAAATTAAAAAGCTATCTTTCATAAAGTTTAATCTGATCCATTATGGATAGTGTCAGATTCTTGCCACTGAATAGATTTCCTTCAGAGTTTAAGTGTCACCTGCAGTATTTATTAGATACCCATTGTGTACAGTCAAACTCCTAACTGGTTGGTGTGGAGAGTTACAGAGTAAGTAAGAGATACATACTGTCTTCATTCTTGAGACTCCTGCAGCTAGGAGGAAATACAGGCATAACTACCAAAAGTATACTGTGCTTAGGGCGCCCTGATGGCTCAGTAGGTTAAGTGTCCGACTCGACTCTTGGTTTCAGCTCAGGTCATGATCTCATGGTTCATGGGTTCGAGCTACACGTCGGGCTCTGTGCTGATGGCATGGAGCCTGCTTGGCATTCTCTCTCTCTCTCTCTCTCTCTCTCTCTCTCTCTCTCTCTCCCCCTCTCTCCCCCTCTCTCCCCCTCCCCCTCTCTCTCTCTCCCTCCCCCTTTCACACACACACACACACATTCTCTCTCTCTCTCTCTCCCCCCCCCCCAAAATAAACAAACAAAACACCATGCTTGTGAGGTATTTCACACAAAGGGCACTTGGAAAAATTGGGATCAACCCGTGGTGTCTGATATCCCAGTCAGGCATGAGCTCATCAAATTTAGTCAAAAGGAAAAGACCAGGATGTGTCAAATCTAAGAAATGGACTTCTCTGCTGTAGAGGAGTGGCCATTGGGGAACTGGGTCAGTTGTAGGTGATGAGAGTAAGTCTAGATCCAAGAGAAAGGCACTGTTTTTGAAGAGAAAGCATTTGTTACCAAAGAGGCATAGTGAGCACATATATGTTGAAATTTGTTTCATTTCCTTGAGTGTCAGAATAACTTCAGAGTTTACTCAGATAATAATTGGAGGGGTTCGGGCACAAGATAGGGACTCTGGGGAAGACAGAGGGGATAGTAAGAAACATCTGGCAAAATCAAGGCAGGATCCCAGCCCCTCATCTTTAGGTGGGACCCAGGTCCTGAGAAAGGTGCCGGCTGCTGTCAGGACTGAAATCCAAGGCCAGGGCCACAGCTGCTGTCTGAGTGATCTGACCCTGAGTCTCAGGAGAGTTGGGAAAACAGGAACTAGGAAAGTAATAGGAAACATTTCCTGGCTGAGAATAGCCAGCACTGCAGGTGGCAGGAAGTGTGGTTCTGGATATTTCACAGAGTACATGCTGGGGCTGGGCAGCAGGAAGCCTTATTCAATACAAACAAGGAATTCAGAGCACTGAGAGATTAGAAAGACTTGATTGGCCTAGTTGAAGATGACGAAGCATTACAGAGACACGGAATAGTATATACCCTGGAAGGCAAGCTATTCTCATTGCTTAATCATTAGTGGTTGACTGAAATGTTTTGCAGCCACAAATGCGTTGGGGCCACATCCCCTGCTCAGGGATTGATTAGTAATGTCTCCTGTGGGTAAGAAATGGGGTGTATCCTTCTTTGTGCAGTGAATTTGCAACTGTGAACCCTGAGTGGGGAAGGGGTAAGCAACAAACAGAAGGGTTTCTGTTTTGGTTCATTTGGCCAAAGCAAGGAGAACAAGCCAGAGTGAAATAGGAAAAAAAAATGCCCAAGAAGTAACAGGTGAGAAATGTTCTTGCCCAAGTGACAGAACTGGTAGAATCACCACTTTTTAAAGGAGGAAAAATGTGTTAGCTGTAAAAGAGACTGAAAACCTACTTGCATGTGGTAGGACCTGCATGCTCGTTAGTTGCTAAGCAAAGGGTGTAGCTTCAAGCAGAAGACCGTGCTCGGTTGACAGTGTTCTAGAAAATTCTCTAATTAAAATAGAATTCAGAAACTACTGAGGTCAGTGATTAAAAAGCAACAGAGTTAATCAAAGATATTACATATTAAAGGAAAAAAGAAAATCTGAGAACACTAAAAAGAAGATGTGAAAATTAAAGTTCCCTTTTAAGCCTAGGGTCACTATTCAGAAGCCTTGAATAATCTACATAGAGAGAATATGTAAAAAAAAAAAAAAAAAGTGGGAAAAGACCCAGACCTTCCCACCTTGGAGGAGTTGCCTTTGGGGGCATTCATCTGCAAAGTCATGCGGGATGAAAGCATTCATAAAAGAGGAATCTCACAATTTAACAAAATCACCATTGAACCTGAAGTCTTAGAAGGTGTGGGGGTTTTGTTACACGGCCCCCAATTTTTTTTTTGGCATGCATCCCACTGAGAGATGGAATCTATGACTTTTCTCCTTGAATCTGGGCTCTCCCAACTGGTTTTGGCCAATAGAATATGGAACAAATGGCAACGCACCAGTTTCTGGGCCCAGGCTTCTGGAAATCGGCCACCTTGCGGTCAAGGAAAATGCGCCCCCTTGAAAGTGCATCTCCGCTTTCGCAGTTAAGCTGAAGCCATGTGGGCACTGAGCTTTCCCAGTTCAGCTGAAGCCATGTGAGGCAAACGGCAGCCTTCCTTGCTGAACCCTGCTGAAATTGCAGATGTAAGGGGAAGATAAATGTTGTCTTAAGCCAGTGATTTGGATATGTTTTGCAGCAATAGAGAAATTAGTAAAATAAAATAAATGCATTATAGTACGTACTGGGTAAGATGAAAGAACTTGGAGGTTACAGTTGGTTTTGAATCCCAAGATTTGTTGTAAATTTGTGTATTTAGTTTCCTCAGACTTCATTGTCCCTTCTGAAGGTTGGTCACAATAATAACTACCTGGCAAGATCATTGTGGGAAAGAAGTGAAATACGCAAGCACCTAACACAATGCCTGAAAGATATAAAGGACTCAAAAGTTCTAGATCCAAATTTGCTAAAAGCCCTAGGAGATTGGAGAAAAGAACGAGGGATAAAGGTTTCAAAGGAATGACAGTTGCTTGAGTAACTTACTTTTTTGTAAATTGCAACATGAAATGGTCCCTTTTCCCAGATTATGCCACCCATGTAATCACGTATGCTTTTAGCTAGAGACAACTACATAAAAACACCGTTTTTAAATGATGGTTTTAACACATAAATATGAATTCAGCCCAAATTATAAGGTATTAAGTTACTAAGTTCCATCTCTAAATAATAGAGCAGATCTACTTAAAACCTGCTTTTAAAAATTAGCCCCAACTCTCTTTTTAAAGCCACGGATAACAAGCAGATTTCAATAAAATGACATTCAGAAAGAATAAAAAGATAGCACTTCCACCTTTTAATGTAGGGTGTGCTATAATCTTAAACTAAAAACCATAATTTCTTTCACACATAAAGAATCCCTTTAATGTTGCTTTAATCTACATAAAGTCTTGTTCTTTTTTCTAACCCCTGTTAATCTTTTAGACCTTGATGCACAGTTTGCTACGATGTTTCAAAGCGTATTTGGTGCCCACATTCATGTGAGAAGGACCACTCTTCACAAAAAGGAACATCCCTCTTTAGGGAGGATTTCAATACAGACCTCACATATGTTTGAAAACTATTTCATTCTGTGTGGCCATTATGGTAGAATGACCCCATGGTTACGTCAGTTGATAATTCTTAAAAAAAAAATTTTTTAACGTTTATTTTATTTTTGAGAGAGAGAGAGAGAGTGAGAGTGAGAGTGGTGGAGGGGCAGAGAGAGAGGGAGACACAGAATCCAAAGCAGGCTCCAGGCTCTGAGCTGTCAGCACAGAGCCATACATGGGGCTCAGACCCATGAACCATGAGATCGTGACCTGAGCCAAAGTCAGAAACTTAAATCACTGAGCCACCCAGGGGCCCCACATCAGTTGATAATTCTTATTGTATGCGTGTAATGGTCATTGTAAGCCCGAGTTATACTAAGCAAATGATCTAGATATTCCTGTGTGTTGGTGTTTGGGGTGGAGGAGGGGAGAGAGGAGATGGGAAGGGGAGGGAGGAGATGGGTCTCTTGACTGAGTCAGTGCAAGGTCCAGGAACAGGCGGATGCTAACTTCAATCTGGAGAGTGCTTATCATTCATTTCTTTGTTGATTCTGCTCTGCAGATTTCAGACTAGAATGAAATGAAGGAGAAGGCTCCAGAATCTAGAAGTCTTGAAACCAAAACAGTTTTGTTTCTCAAGTTTGGAGTTGGGTTATACTAGAAAAGGGCTAGCTATTTAATCTGGTCCCTCTCGGGATAGGGGAGCCAGAGTGCTTGATGGAGGAAGGCTAGGAGCCTGCCACCCTTTATGTGCCCCATAGGATTATCTGAAGAAAATGAAATTTAGGGCTTAGCCAAGTGCTTTCATTCTGTTACTGAGATTTTTAAAAACTGTTTGAAACTCCTTTTTTTTTGGATTCAGTACTTGCTGTATAATGTTTTGTTTCTCCTTCTTTTTATCCTTTCAGAAATTAGTCTGTGTCAACCTTGTCAGGGAGGAAAAAACAGGTTTCACTTTTGCAAATCCCATGAGCAGTATCAAAGCAGACCTCTGCTCTGGGGGGCAGCCCCAGCGGGTATGTAAGCAGGTGGGTGTATAAGCTGACCTCACATGGGTATGCAGATTTCTCTCTGCCAGCACCTGCGTCTGCCAGGGGGACAGCCGTGCAAACTGGTAGGCTGTGAGTTTCATGTGAGTCCGGGGCATCCAGGAATCATAACCCCAGAGTTCTTGATTCAGTACTGCCCACTATCTACCAGCGCTGTGACCTGAGGCGGTTTCTAGAACCATGAGTCCCCATCTTCCTTCCTTTTTTTTTTTTTAACTTGTTTTATTTTTTATTTTTTTAAATTCACATCCAAATTAGTTAGCATATAGTGCAACAATGATTTCAGGAGTAGATTCCTTTGTGCCCCTTACCCATTTGGCCCATCCCCCCTCCCACAACCCCTCCAGCAACCCTCAGTTTGTTCTCCATATTTATGAGTCTCTTCTGTTTTGTCTCCCTCCATGTTTTTATATTATTTTTATATTATATATATATTTATATAAATTATATATATTATATATTATATATAATTATATATATTCTATATATTTATATTATATAGCTTTATATTATTTTCATTTCCCTTCCCTTATGTTCATCTGTTTTGTCTCTTAAAGTCCTCATATGAGTGAAGTCATATGGTTGTCTTTCTCTGACTAATTTCACTTAGCATAATACCCTCCAGTTTCATCCACATAGTTGCAAATGGCAAGATTTCATTCTTTTTGATTGCTGAGTAATACTCCATTGTATATATATATACCACATCTTCTTTATCCATTCATCCATCGAGGGACATTTGGGCTCTTTCCATACTTTGGCTGTCGTTAGTAGTGCTGCTATAAACATGGGGGTGTGTGTATGTGTCCCTTTGAAACAGCACACCTGTATCCCATGGATAAATGCCTAGTAGTGCAATTGCTGGTTCGTAGGGTAGTTCTGTTTTTAGTTTTATGAGGAACCTCCATACTGTTTTCCAGAGTGGCTGCACCAGCTTGCATTGCCGCCCCATCTTCTTTTCTACAGAAACAAAACCCCTCCATTGTCTCTTTTATGGAGTTCTGAGCACTAAATTCTGTTGTAGTATATAAACAGTGAGCCCGATGCAGAAACAAAGAATCATCCTTTTTTAAAAAAAAAAAAAAAAAAAAAAACAAACAACTCTTTCAAATACATGAGTTGGAAACTGACTCTTAAGTGACTGTGTTAACAGTAGTGCTCACACAGTATTTACTCAAGAAATGCTTGTTGAATTTAAAAACCCCTGAAGAGAAATGGAAGTGGAGAGGGCAGTGAGGTGGGGGCAGTCTTCCTCATGCCCCGGCCATGCTGGGTGTTTCTGCAGGTCCGGCTGTTGCCAGGACCACCTCTGGTTCCCAAATCCCATACCTCCTGTGGTGGTTCTGTCCCTGTTGCCTCCAGTCCCTCCTCAGTGAAGTAACCCTCCGTCACTATACCCAAACTCCTCATGCCTGTATGGCTCCCCTACTCCTTCATCCCAGGGCTGATAGGGCCTCACCCACAGGCCAGCTAGGTGCCCACTGGGCTGGCCATGGAGGCCCAGCCCTAGGGTCCCCAAGCCCTGAGGCCCAAGTTCCCAGTAAGCCACATTCCACACATATAGCTCCCCGTCTCCTGCTGTAGCCACTGAGGAGGAAGTGGGGGGAGACGGGTGCCTTCCCACCGGGAAATCAGGGACTGGGGGTGAGGTGAAGAGAGGTCCGTCGTGAACCCGCACTGTGGCCGTGCAGCTTTACGTGCCCATGCATTTCTCACAAGAACAGTGAGAAGGCGATTGTGCCAGTGGTATGGGCTAGCGACATTGTGTCTTTGAGGACCAGTTAGGCACCTTGCCGCTTCCTGAAACATCCTTTTTATGGCAAATTTCATTTTATGTTCCATTTAAATCATGTGCCATCAGGCTTGCGTAACAGCCCTTTAGAAGTTGGAGAGCTGTGTTTTCACCAGAGACCTTCTCCTCGCCTTCTGATGGCCTTGTGTGCGCATATGGGAGAATGTTCTTGTCCTGGAGACATTGTGAGATGGTAAGGGGTGGGGGGCAGAACATGGACTGAAATGTCTGGTTTGGACGGTATAGCTCTGTGACCTTGGGCATCTTCTCTGGGACACTTGCCTCATCTGCAGAATGAAGTGGCTGAGAAACAGGACCTTCTGGGACATCTTCCAGCTCCAGTATTACATTATCCCACTTCTATGAAACTCCTCGGCAGTTCCGTCTTGTTTTATTTCTGTGCAGGAAGAGGGAGTGTGGGGTCTAATAGCCCTTTTTCCTGACTCGGTGACCATGTCCATTCCATCTCCTGAAGAAGAGGGATAATAGTGCCTGTCCTCCTTCTGAACCTACTGCATGAATGTGCACTGTTGATTTGAATGTGGAAAGTAAAACAAAGGGCACAAGTCAGTGGACGACATGGGCGGGATTTAGGAACTCTGACCAAAGTTTCAGTAGGAAGATGGGGAGCATGAGCAAGATGAAATACGCAGAAAGGGCCCCTTCCTTAGGCCAACAGATGAGACTTTAGGATGATAAAATCATTGGGCTTTGGGGTCAGATGGTTGTGTGTGAACTCCTGGGTGGAAGGGATTGGCTCTCTACCCTGAATTTTGTGGTGGAATACATTGTGTGTGTGCACGTACAGCACACAACGCTTACGGGGGCTAGTAATAGAGGGTAAAGGGTCGGACTCAGGAGTCGGAAACACTTGGGTTGGAGCACTTGCGGTGTGCCATTTTCTGACTGCCGTTTTCCGACTCCGTGACCTTAAAGCAGTCCGTTCCTCTAATCCTAGATTTGCCTATCTCTAAAATTGAAAATATGCTGGGATTTTTATGAGGCTCAAATGAGGTAAAGCTTGTGATAATGCTTATCACATGCCTGGAACCTCATAAGCTTTCATTGAATGTTAACTAGGATTGTTACCGTTATTAGCTCCATTATCTGTTTACCTGGGGGTTGCTGACACCTCAGCAGGTAAAGAAGTGACATCAAGCCTGGCTCAACTAGCTGGCAGTCATTCAAAAAAAAAAAAAAAAAACCAACTCATCCACCACAGTATCTTTGTTGCCCACTAAGTAGGAGAAGGAAGATGTGTGCCATGATGACACAATTAGGAAGCATTTATATTCTGTTTGTATTAAGCCAGAATGTTTATTTCCAGCTGCCTATCAAGGTTGACATCTTAACGAGGCCATAGCTATTATAAACGTTTTATTTTTTTTAATATGAGATTTATTGTCAAATTGGTTTCCATACAACACCCAGTGCTCATCCTAACAGGTGCCCTCCTCAATGCCCATCGCCCGCTTTCCCCTCCACCCCACCCCACCCCACCCCCATCAACCCTCAGTTTATTCTCAGTTTTTAAGAGCCTCTTATGTTTTGGCTCCCTGCTTCTCTAACCTTTTTTTTTTTCCTTCCCCTCCCCCATGGTCTTCTGTTAAGTTTCTCAAAAATATGGAACGCTTCATGAATTTGCATGTCATCCTTGTGCAGGGGCCATGCTAATCTTCTCTGTATCATTCCAATTTTAGTATATGTGGTGCCAAAGCCAGCACTATTATAAACGTTTTAAAAAGTGCTTTCCTAGAATTATCACCAGAAGGAAGTTTAGAGCCACCAGAATCAGCATGCCTTCTTCCTTTTACTCTCAGACCCCATTTTTAATCGGTGACAATAGTCATTTAACAAGTGTTTGTTGGTGGCTTTCTGCATACAAACCACCGTTCTAAGCCTTGAGGATAGAATTTAGCAATGCTAAATAACTACACTTTACCCCTACCCCTTGTGGTTGTCACGTTCAGATGGAGGGACCATGACATAAAAAGGCAAATACATTTGTTTGTAAAGTTTGTGGAGGTGATGGTATGTATTATGAGGAAAAGTAGAGTGAGATAAAGAGGAAGCATTTGGGCAGGTACTGTCTCCCAGTAATGAGTGGTCAGAGAAAGTCTGTCTGAGGAGATAATATTTGAACAGAGACATGAATGGCGGAAGGGAGCCAAGCACTTCTGCCAAGAAGTAAGTGGAAGGAGGAAGCAGTAAGTGGAAGGAGGAAGCAGTAAGTGCAAAGGTCCTGTGGCAAGGCATGCCTTTGGAGACCCAAGGAGCAGCAAGATCAGTGTGGTGGGGAATAGATGGAGGCAGTGCAGTTTTCACAAAAGTGTGTACCCCCATATTGCCAGGTACCAACCAACCAGGACAGATGCCATTTATAAGCAACCAGTAAGCTGTGCTTAGTGCGTCTCTGTTGAACATCAGTCTTTGGAGGGAACTTAGGGAGGCCAGATCACATGGGGCCACCATGTTCTTTTAGCATAATTTCTAGGCTTAGCTCCAGAAACCAACTTTATCCATAAAAGATAAGGATTACTGTTTATTTGTGGGGGAGTACATTTATTATTGACTCGGGTTATTTTTAAGAGTGAGTGTAAGAAAATTTCAAGGCAGATTTGTTACAAATCTGATCTGTACTTGTTTGTTTTTCATTCGGCAGTTCCTTCAGCATCCTATTAGAGTAAAAAGATGTGGAACCTAACTTTCATCCCCTGCCTACTCTGGCTTCTAGGAATTAAAAGAGAACGGGATAAGAGACACAGTTACTGGATCTTTTGACTTAGCAGGTGACAGCGTGCCCTAAACCATGGGAATAAGACTTAAAAGAAGAAGCCACCTTCTCATATGTGACCTGGGCAGATCGGAAGTCCTCTGTGAGGTGGCAGAGGGTGGGGTCCGTCTTAGTCTCTGGGTGCTGGAAAGCGTCCCAGGCTGCTTTGCTTCTCGGTATATCTCCAGGTGGACCCCTGTCATGTGCTTGAACTAAAGCCCTGAGGAACCCTGTTGAAAATTCTTTGAGAGTAGAAACCAGGGCAGTCATTCAGGAGCCCATGGTAAAGTTGATGGGGCAAGGACCATCAACACTACCACGTCGGCCTCGGTGAGGGCAGTAGCAGCCATGAGAGTGATGGCTGTCAACATTAGAGGCCTGAGTGAGTGTCGCCTAGGGCCTCTGGCAGCCCAGCAGCAGCAGCTGTGATGTGACCCCCCATCAGGGACAACCAGGGGCTACATGGTGCAGCTTTCACAGCTACTAGGATCCCAGGGCATTTTTGTATCTACTAGACCTATACCTGAGGCCGGAAAACGGAACAGTCCGCAAAGGAGAACACATAAGCCACATGTTTTCATAGCAGATCCCCAAGGTGGCCAAGAGTCTCATTCGTGGATTCATTCATTAGAGAAATCCTGCGTGGCTGGAGCTGTCTGCCCCTTTCCCTTCCCCAGTCTGGTATGGAGGCTGAGGGAGCGCGGGTTGTGAAAGCTTTCAAGATGTTAACCATGACAGAGAATTGTGTGGCTTCAGGTTCTGGAATCCGAAAGCGCTAGGTCTGGTATCTGGGCTCCGCCACTTTGTGGCAGTGCGTCTTCCTCCTCAACCTTCCCGAGCATTGGTTTCCTCATCACTGAACCGGGCTGAAAATAGCATTTGACTTAAAGTTCCTGTGAGGTTTAATGAGATAATGTATGGAAAGCACTTAGCACTGTGCCTGGTGTAGTGGACACACTAATGGTAGTTGTTGGTTTGATAATTCAGAACGGAAGTAGAATGAGTGTGTGTGTGTGTGTGTGTGTGTGTACATGTACGTGGTGGGGGGGGCATCAGGGGTGGGAAAGAAGGGGAAAAGAGGAAAAAGCAGAGAAGGAAGGAGGAGGGGAGAATATTCAGGAAGAATACAGCAGGGGGAAAAAATCAGAGGTGTGCCAAGGTGTGTGAAGATAAAATATTTGAGACCCTTGAATGATAGGCTGGAATGGGCCCTAAATTATTTAAAATAAAAAAAGAAGAAATGATTTTACCAGTAGGGCTTTGGATGATCATCGGAATTAATTAAAGATTGCTTTTATTCCTGAGTGTTTACGGAGTTCCTGTACACAGTGAGATGACGAACAACCACTTTCTGAGCATTCCCGAAACAAGATAGCAATTAAAGAGAGTGCTAGGGGTGTATCTGATCGTTATTATGATGGAGATTCCAGACTATGGCAGCAGGGCAGTTAACAGCCATTCTATTCGTTTCTGATGGAAATAACACCAACAGACCCGGGGAGGTTTTAGACAGTGGACTCCTTCAATCTGTCTATCCAGTCCCAAAGCTAACAGATAACTGTCAATTTTAATTTAGTGCCTGGCTGAATTCAGATGGGATAGGTGATGATTTTTTATCAGCCCCTTCCTATGATATAGGAAGACCTGGAGAATTTGAGTGGCTCACTGAAGGTGAAATCGCTGGCTTAAACCTTGTATCTTCCCAGAACTTCAGAAGAGTTTGCTTTGCTTTTGGTGGATGTGTGGTCTGTATCGTTTCTTTCCCTTAGGTAAAATGAGGTTTCTCTATCCTCCCCCATCCTGGAGTTGCGTTGTTCATCATTTCGATTTTTTATAATCAGCTGACCTTTTTCCTAAATAGGTCATTTTGCTGTACAGTCAGTAAACTCAGCGTTCTGGAGATTTTTGCCCAAGGAGGCTGCATATATTTATATCTGGATGTGTCCATACGTCAAGCAGATATTTCAGTCTATATTTGAAAGCTGGTGAGGTGGTAGCATTTAAAATTCCCTGCCCTAACAGAACAAAATGAAAACAAATACCCTTAACATATAATCAGACATTTTCAAATGTTCAAAAGATGAAAAATGAGACTTCATTAAATAAGAAATAAAATCAGAAGCAAAATATGCAGGATCTAGCCCTGTATCATTGATGCAACTATATTCTATGCACACATAAAAATGTTTAATTCCCGTTTAAGTTCTAAAGACGAATCACATTTAGATGTGTATAGTATATGTTTTTTTAATGTTTGCTTATCTTCAGAGAGAAAGTGTGAGTGGGGGATGGTGCAGAGATAGGGGAAGTGGGGGAGGGTGAGAGGATCCCAAGCAGACTCCATGCTGTCAGCACAGAGCCTGATGCAGGGCTTGATCCCATGAACCGTGAGATCGTGACCTGAACCAAAACCAGGAGTTGGACACTTAACCAACTGAGCTACTCAGGCACCTCTGGATGTGTATAGTATATTTTAAAATACTATAGTCCTCTAATACCATATTTCAATCATCAAGAGTTAAAAAAAAATACATTTGTTTTGGGCACAATATTTCTGCCATAAGGATTATACTATCCAAATATGCAGGAGTGTTTACTGCAGAATCTGTAGGGTAGAGTGAATCTCAAAATAGGTCTCCCTGCCATTAAATACTCAAAATAATACAAATTTCAAGAATATTAAAATCCAATCCAAGCAAGTTATTACCTCTCAAGCCCAGTCCAGCCTCTTCCGTGACTTGATTGTAAGCTTTTCTACCTTCCAAAAAAAGTGAAGCTGTGGAAGGGAAAAAAAAAAAAAAAAAGGAATACTTTGTGATAATCAAGTATTGAATAATTCTTTTCCAAAAGGAGAGTAATGGGGTGCCTGGGTGGCTCAGTCAGCTAGGTGTCTGACTCTTGATTTCAGCTCAGGTCATGTGCTCCTGATTTGTGAGATTGAACCATACATCAAGTTCTGTGCTAACAACACAGAGAGCCTGCTTGAGATTCATTCTCTCTCTCCCTCTCTCCCTCTCTCCCTCCCCGGCACACACACGCATCCTCTCTCTCTCAAAATAAATATTTTAAAAAAGAGAGTAAGTCCTCAAGATCCAGATTATCAAATGCTATAGTTCAAACAGGGTCAGCTGCCGTGAATTATACAAACTCCTAAGATTTAATTGACCCAGCTCTGAACAGTCTCTGTGTAAAGACACACAGAAGTATGTGACATGGGATTTATATCCAGGAGCTTACAGTGTAGTTACTGACAATGACCTCTGAAGTTAGAAAGTATCTAACAAACATAAAAGATTGGAATTCATTTTCTGTTGCTTTCTTAACAAGTTACTACAAATTTAGTGGCTTATAACGGTACAAATATATTATCTTAAAGTTCTGGAGATCAGAAATCTGAACTCAGATTTTCTGGGCTAAAGTCAAGGTGTTGAAAAGGTCTGCATTCTTTCTAGAAGTTGTAGGGGAGAGTCTCTTTCCTTGTCTTTTCCAGCTTCTGGAGTCTGCCTGTATTTGTTGCCTCGTGGCCCCTTCCAGCTTCAAAGCTAGTGGTGTAGCACCTTCAGGTCTCTGTTTCTGACCTCTGCTCCCATTGTCACATCTCTACCTCTGACTCTGTTTTTATGGTCACACTTCCTCCTCTCACCAGATCTTTCTGTCTGCCTCTTATAAGGACACTTGTGATTATTGGGTCCTCTCAGATAACCCAAAATAATCTCCCCATTTCAAGTTCTTGCGTTTATTCACATCTGCAAAGTCCCCTTTGTCATGTCAGGTAATGGTTACAGGTTCTAGGGATTAAAATCTGAATGTTCTGGGGGAGGGGCCTTACTTAGCCTACCACAACTTTAAGCCACCAAAAAACCACCCTTGCGGCCAAGATTTGAAGATGCTATAACAACAGTCTTTGCCTTCAGCTTCATTTCCCACCAAACTCCCTAAGTGCATTGTTTCTGGCTACAGCCCTGCCCTTTCTCTCCTCTCTGCCTTTGTTTGTGAATCCTCCTGTCTCTTGTTCACCTTTTGGAGTCCTACCCATCCTTCAAGAGTGGTCTTGAATGCAGTGTTCTCCCTTCAGTACTTGTGACTTTCCCAGGTTAGCCAGCACACTTTGTCTGCAGGGGACAGAAGCCTATCTCAAACTAATTTAAGCAAGAACTGGAGTTGTATTAATGCCAGCAATTTAATGGTGTAGGGGCAAGTCAGGGCTGAATCTGACCTCGGAAATAGGTAGGATCGGTGTCTTAGTTTGGGCAGCTGCAACAGAATACCATAGGCGTGGGTGGTTTAAACCAACAAACATTCATTTCTCAAAGTTCTGGAGGCTGGGAAATCCAAGATCAATGTGCCAGTACATTCAGTTTTTAGTGAGAGCCCTCATCTTGGCTTGCAGAAGGATGCCTTGTTCTATCCTCACATGGCTGGGAAAGAGGGCTGTGGTCTCCCTTTCCCTTCTTAGAAGAGCACTAATCCCAATATGGGTTCCACCTTCTTGACCTTATGATTACCTCACAGAGACCCTACCTCCAGCACATTTAGGGATTAGGATTTTAACATGGATTTCGGGGGACACAGGTATTCAGTTTGTAACAGTCAGGAGCTTGAACGTGATTAGGACTGTGTGCTGCTGCTTTTTGCTTCTCTCCACACGCCTACCAAATTATCTCAGACCAACACTTCTGACTTTGGTGGAAATAGATGTGGCCACAGGCTACTTCGGTCTCACAGTTTTACAACTTTTAACTAGGAAAAAAAAAAAAGAAGAAGCAGTCTCCTTCAGCTAGAGTTTGAAAACACTTGGGTGGGAAGGACTTCAATTGGCTTGGCTTTGGTCACATGTTCAGCCTTTAGACCAATCACTGTGTCCAGATGGTCACGTATTGAAGCTGGAGAATGGAAATGGGGAAAAGATTCTCACAAGAGGTGAAAGAAGGAAAAAGGTGTTGGAAAAAAAATACTTGCTGTAGCCTCCAACCTGGTGTTACTTCTCAAACCCCACTTTATATATCTTAATTTATATTGCTGTTACTTACACCACCTCTATCTTCTTTTTCATGACATTGATCATATATTACTCTGGATCGTTATACCAACACACTGAATCCTTAGAGGAAGTGCATATGTCTTTCTCATTGTCACCCCACCCCTCCCACCTGGCACCTACTACTGTGCAATACTGATAGTAAATGTATAGTCAGTGTGTTAAATGCAGTTGAAGATAACATGGTAAAAGAAGAGATATCTTGAGGCAGCTCCAGGTTAATTAAAATAAGTGCTAAAAATTCAGAGAAATTAAGTATACAAAAGAGCTTGATGACTTGAAAAATGTCATCGCTTGAGCTGGAACTTGGAAGATGAGTAGAATTCAGGGTAGAAAAAGACCTATAGCAAAGAGTATGAATTGTTACAGAATGCATGTGACCATAAAGGAAACACAGAGAAACAGAAAACTAAATTTTAGGTGGAGACTGTCTCCTGATTCCAAGACCACTTCTTATGACTGTGTTGGTATAAATCATAAATATTTCATGTTCACATTAATTAGAAATTGTCATTGCAGAATAGGAGTTTTTCCATAACTTGCTATGATTCATACAAGCAGTCATCCAATTAATTACTTACTGAGGGTTTACTATGATTATGTATGCATAGTAGGAGCTGTCACTCATGTTAAGGAACCTATTGCCGTTTCACCGCGGGAGGTAAGGAGCTGCAGGAAAAATGCTGAGGAAAAGGAGAAAAGCATTGCAGCCCTTGACAGTATCAACTCCATCAGAGCCTGTGGCTTTTAAGAATTCTTATGCATCTATTAATCAGAACAAAAGGAGGGTCTTACCCTCTAGTGTAGACATCAAGGGGTCCTGTCCATTTTTTTTTTTTTTTTGATATGCCTTATTCTCTAGAAAATGTAGATGACAAGACCCTTCCTTTGAATTGAGCACCTCACCTAGGGATGCATCTAGCCACAATCTATAGACCTACAAAAGTTAAAGACTTTAAGTTTGGAGTGATAAAGATCTTGCAACCAGAGTCCTGCAATCATACCTCTCGCTCTTAATGTGTTCTTTATAAATTTGTTTAAAGTTTATTCTGACAGAAAGCAAGCAAAGGGGGGAGGGACAGAGAGTGAGGGAGGGAGAGAAAGAGAGAGAATCCCAAGCAGGTTCCACCCTGTCAGTGCAGAGCCCCACATAGGGCTCAAACTCACAAACCATGAGGTCATAACCTTAGCCGAAGTCAAGAACAGACCCTTAACCAACTGAGCCACCCAGGCACCCCAATGTGTTCTTTAAAACAAGAGTTGAGGGGCGCCTGGGTGGCGCAGTCGGTTAAGCGTCCGACTTCAGCCAGGTCACGATCTCGCGGTCCGTGAGTTCGAGCCCCGCGTCGGGCTCTGGGCTGATGGCTCAGAGCCTGGAGCCTGTTTCCGATTCTGTGTCTCCCTCTCTCTCTGCCCCTCCCCCGTTCATGCTCTGTCTCTCTCTGTCCCAAAAATAAATAAAAAACGTTGAAAAAAAATTAAAAAAAAAAAAAAAAACAAGAGTTGAGTCCCTACTATATGCCAGGAATTAATATTGTAACAATAATGGAAAGCATTATAACAAGTAATATAAAATTGATTCTGCCTCCAAGGATTTTGTGTCTAATGAGGGAGAGAAACAAAGAAATAGAAAGTAATAATTGCATGTAATAAGAACTGTGAAAGCCATTTGACCCCAGTGTCATAGGTTGTCTACTCTTCTTTATCAGCTTTTACCCTTACCTGTTCCTATGACCTGTCTTACTTCCTGTAGGAGTCCTCTGTAGAAAGACTATAGCTTTGTATTCAAGAAACTATTTCCATATGTTTGCCCCTTCTCAACTTGGAAACCTCTAAATTACCCCTCACCACCTCTGGAATAAAGTCTGAACTTAAGAGTCTGAGTTGCTAGGCTTTCATATTTTGGCATCATCCTACCAGCTAGTTGATTTCTTCCTGTATTCTACCCTCACATATTCCCCCAAATGAAGCATTTGTGTTTCAGTTTTAAGGTCTACTTGCAGGAAACCATTCTGAATGAACTCCTGGGAAAATTATTGCTTAAATGCTGATTTTTAAATCATAGACCTTTCACATTATTGCTTCACTTTATCTAGTGTCTATGCCTTGTTTCCCAAATTCATTGTTAACTTCTAAAGAACTGGGATTGTTCTATGCATGTGTTGATTCTTAGCACCTTGGACAGTACCTTGCCAGAAAGTCATCCAATGAATATGCAGTATTACAAAACGTAGCTTGAATGTTGATAAGACAATTACAAAACTAGGTTGACATGATATTTTTATGCAGTAAGGTCACTCATCAGCATTAGTGATGTGTCCTATAATTGGTAAGAGCTTGTAAAAGGCTATTTGGTAATATTTAAAGGAGAAGGCAGACTGTTGGTATGAGGAAATCCATTTTTAAGAAAATTATTCTGGTAGCAATATGAATGGTGAGTTGAGGTGAGAGAGACTGGAGGCAAATAGAGGAGCCACAAAACAGGTGTACTATGCAATATATTAAGCATAAGAGGCAAGTTAGGGGGCTCCTGGATGGCTCAGTGGGTTGAGCTTTTGACTTCTGCTCAGGTCATGATCTCACGATTTGTGAGTTGAAGCCCGCATCAGGCTTTGTGCTGGCAGTGCACAGCCTGTTTGGGATGCTCTCTCCCTCTCTACCTGCCCCTCCCCCACTTATGCATGCACATGTTCTCTTTTTCTCTCTTTTTCTTTCTCTGTCAGTAAATAAACTTAAAAAAAATTTTTTTTAAAGTAGCAAATTAGTATCTGCGCCAGGATTCTCCCAAAAACCCAGTATAACCAATTGCATCCATAATTATTTAAATATTGTTAAAGCATAAATCCTCAGGATTTATTTCCATTAATTGTTCAGAGAGAGAGAGAGAAAGAGAGAAAGTCTGTTTTTAGCCAAGTAAGATCAGTTAGAGTACATTCCAGATTTATTAGTATTACATAGATGTGAGCATGGATGATTTCATAGGAATTAAATATAATAGCCTGTATCTGGGGCTAGAATAAATAACATGTGTTTTACAATCACAAGTAAGTTTTAAAAAAAGGAGTATACTGAAATTGATGATGCCAGTCCCAATTTGGTTTGATCCTGGACATCCAGATGCTGTCTCCTCTTGTGCTGCTCTTAATGGTTGATTGTACTTTTTAATTAAGGAGAATCTGAGCTACACAAGACTGAGGTCTAGAATATTAAACTAAAAAGTGGAAGTTTAATCTACAGTCTTATCTATGAATGATCCAGTAATCCTTTGTGAAACTTATATGCATTAAGATATGTAGATCTTAAGGGTACAATTTAATGAGTTTTAACAATGTATTGCCTTGTGTATCCACACCCTAATGGAGCTGTACATATCCCTTGCCCCCAGAAGCTCTTCATGGACTCCTCATCCGTCAGTTTCCACCCTTCATGAGCACTACTCTTCTTAATCCCTTTGCCAGTGATTAGTTTTGTTTATTTTTGAGCTTCATTCAAGTGGAATCATACAATAGGTACTCTTTCATCTGCGTTCTGTCACTCAGCATAAGGTTTTGGAGATTCATCATTGTGTGGTATAGTTCACTCAGCTAAGTACTATTCTGTCTTATAAACATATTATTGTTATTCTTTTGATGACATTGAGGTTTCCAGTGTTTTTTTTCTCCTATGAATTGAGATGTTAGCATTTTTTGAGAATCTTTCATTGTATATATTTTCATTTGTTGATTAAATACCCAAGAGTGGAATTGCTGACTCAAAGGCTGTCAATTTGTAAAAACTGGTTGTGATTTAGGTACTTTACATCAGTCAATATTGTCAGTCTTCAAGTGAGTGTGATGTGGTATCACATTGAGGCTTTAATTTGTATCCCTCTGAGGAATACTAATATTCACATTTTCCTACGCATATTGGCCATTCGTACATATTTTTTTGTGAGGTGTATTCCAAGTCTTTAACAGCTTGGGTTTTTGTCTTTTTATTAATTGGTAAAATTGTTTATATATTCTGGATACAAGTCCTTTGTCAGATATATATATGTATTATATATATATCTCAAATATATATATCTCAAACATGTATATATATAGCAAATATTTATTCACAGTCTATAACATGTACCTTTCATTTTCCAAATATCTTTTGATGAGCAGATGTTTTTAATTTTGGTGAAAAATTACCAATTATATATTTAGTGCTTTTTTTGTCCAAATAAACCTTTTCCTATTCCAGGATAGCAATTATTCTCTTATATTTTTTTTTTCTGAAAACTGTAATTTTTGCTTTTAGGTTTCAGTCTCTGATGCAGGTTGAATCAATTTTTATATAAGGTATGGGACCAGGGTTAGGATTCATTTTCTATACATTATCCAGTGATCCTGTGCCATTTGTCTAAAACATGTTCTTTACCCCCACTGAAATGCTTTAACAGCTTTGTTGAAAATCAGTTGACCCCGTGTGTGTGGATATGTTTCTAGACCATGTTCTGGTTTGTTGGTCACTTTGTCCTTATTTCAGTATCACTATGTGTTCATATTGTCTTGAAATAAGGTAATGTAAGTTTTCTAACATGGTTTTCTATTTTGGGATTCTTTTGGCCATTTCAGATCTTTCTAATTTCCATGTATATATTAAAATGAGTCCATTTTTATAAGACAGCCCACTGAGATTTTGATTGGGTTTCCATTGAATCTACAGATGAATTTAAAGATAATTGATATCCTAACAATATTAAGTCTACCAATCTATGAACATGGATATTTCAACAGTGCGTTATAGATTTCAGTGAACAGGTCTTACACATTTTTATTTCTTTTTTTTTTTTTTTAATGTTTATTTTAAGAAAGAGTGTGAGCAGGGAGCCACAAAGAGAAGGGGAGAGAGAGAATCCCAGGAAGGCTCCATGCTGTCAGCACAGAGCCTGACTTGGGGCTCAATTTCACAAAATGAGATCATGACCTGAGCTAAAATCAAGAGCCAGAGGCTTAACTAACTGAGCCACCCAGGTGCCCCTAGGTCTTACACATTTTTAAAAATTCTTTCCTAAGTACTTAAAAACTTTAATATGTCATTTTAAGTGGAACTATTTTATATAATTTTCTAATTGCTGCTAGTATACAAAAATACAGTTGATTTTTATGTTAACCTTATATGCCCTATGATTATGCCGAGTTCATTTATGAGTTCAAATAATTCTTTTGTAAATTCCTTAGCATTCTCTAGATACGTAATCATGTCATTTGGAAATAAAAAGTTACAATTCTGCCTTTCAGGTCTTTACACATTTTATTTCTATTTCTTGCTTTATTGCACTAGCCTATTATACTTCAGAGTAACTTCTTGAACAGAAATGGTAAGAGAAGATATTTTTTCCTTGTTCCCAATTTTACGAGAAAATGCTCAATATTTCACTATAAAGTGTGATGTTAGATATAGGTTTTTGGCGGTTGCTCTTTTTCATATTTAAAATTTTCTAATCAATTCCTAATTTTCTGAGGGTTTTTATTATGAATGGGTTTGCATTTTATTAAAGACTTTTCTGCATCATTCAAAATCTTATGGGTTCTCGGTCCTTAATTCTGTTGTTGTGGTTAATTGCATGTTTATTTTCAAATGTTAAATTAGTCTTTTCCTTTCTGGGATAAACCTAACTTGGTCATCATATATTACCTTTTAATATTTATGGCTGAGTTTGATTTGCTGATATTTTCAGGACCTTTAGTCTGTGCTCATGAAGGATAGTGATCTGTAGCTTTCTTTTCCTGCATTGTATTTGTTTGATTTGAATATCAGTACTGTTGGCCTCAAAAAGAATTGAGAATTATTCTCGTCACCTCTATTTATTTATAATAGTTATATAAGATTGATACTATTTCTTCATTAAGTGGGTGTGACGGAATATGTTACTGAAGTCATGTGAGCCAGTGTTTTCTTTGTGAGAATATTTTATAATTCAACTCTTGAAAAGATACAGGACAATTTAGGTTTTCTGTCTTTTGTCAGTCCTGGTAGACTGAGGTTTGCAAGGAATTTGTTTTACTGAAGTTGTTGAATTTATTAGCATAGGGTGCCTAGTGGTATGACCTTTATTTTTATACTAATAATTTGAGTTTCCTTTCTTTTTATCCTTAATCAGTTTTGCTAATATAATCATTATAGTATTATTTATTTATCTTACTAATCTTTTTAGACATCCATCTTTTGGCTATGTTAATTTCTCTGTTTGCTTTCTATTTTATTCCTTTCTGTTCTTATATTCTATACTCTATTTACTTGGGATTTAATTTACCCTTTATATATCTGCTTACAGTGAAACTGAAGTTATTGATTTTAAACCACTTTTCTAATCCGAGCATTTATGGCATAATGTATGGTCTGTTTCAGAGAATGTTCCATGTAAGCTCAAAAAGAATGTATATTTTGTATACATCGGGTAAAGCGTTCTATCGGTTGACTTGCTGTTCTTCCCACTTGTCTTATCAATTACTGAAATCTACTGGTTTTCCCTTTAATTCTGTTAATTTTTGCCCTGCTTTAGGTACACATTTATCATTGTTAAGTCCTCTAGATGTATTGACCCTTTTATTCAAAGTATCTCTTTGTATCTAGTAAAAGTTCTAGAGCTGATTTTGCCTGATGTTACTACAACCATTCCAGGCCAGTCATGGCATTCATATCTGTTTTCATGCTTCCACGTTCAACGTAGTTGTATCCTTGAATCTAGAGTATGTCTCTTGTAGACGGCATGCAGTTGGTTGAGTCTTGTTTTTTTAATCAAGTCTGACAACTGCCTTTTAATTAGAGTTTTTGGACCGTTGATATATAATAATAATAATAGTAAATGTAGTTGAATTAACATAATTCAGATTTCCATTTTGCTACTTGTTTTCTATGTGCCTTCTGTCTTTTTATTCCTCTGTTCCTCCTTGACTGCCTTTTTCTGTCTTAAGTAAATATTGTAGTATGCCATTTTAATTCCTCCATTGATTTTTAAACTATATTTTAAAAATTGTTTACTTTGCATTTGTTCTAGGGATCATAAGATAAATCTATTTTTTCACAATCTCTTTAGATTACGATTGACTTTGTTCCACTAAAATGTAGAAAATGTACTTGAAAATAATTCTGTTCCCTCCCCTTTTGCATTAATATTGCCATATGTAGTTATAGTTCTATAAGTAATAAGCTCAATAAAAGTTTTTTGATTCTTGCTTTATATAACATATCTTTTAACGTAGGTAGATACAAAATGAAAAAATACACCTATAGAGTATTTTCTATTAACACACGTTTACCATTTCTAGTGTTTTCCATTTTATTCAGTGGATTCTAGTCACCTTCTAGACTCATTTCATTTTTTTTACTTTAAAATTTTTTAATCTATTTTTAAAATTTCAGCATAATTAGCATGCAGTGTTATATTAATTCCAAGTGTACAATAAGTGATTCAACAATTTTATACAGTACTCAGTGCTCATCCCTTATTTCACCCATTCTTCACCTCTCCTCTGGCAATCACCAGTTCTCTATATTTGAGTGTGGTTTTTTCTTTTTTTAATTTTATTTAAAAAAATTTTTTTTAACGTTTATTCATTTTTGAGACAGAGGGAGACAGAGCATGAATGGGGGAAGGTCAGAGAGAGAGGGAGACACAGAATCTGAAACAGGCTCCAGGCTCTGAGCTGTCAGCAGAAAGCCCGACACGGGACTTGAACTCACAGACCACAAGATCATGACCTGAGCCAAAGTCGGACGCCCAACCAACTGAGCCACCCAGGCGCCCCTTGAGTGTGGTTTTTTTGCTGGTCTCTTCTTTATTTATTTTTGTTTCTGAAATTCCACACATGAGTGAAATTGTACAGTATTTGTCAATCTCTGGTTATTTCACTTACAACATTACACCTTCTAGATCCATCCATGTTGTTTCAAAGAGCAATATTTTTTTTATGGTTGTGTTATTCCATTGGATATATATGTTACAGTTTCTTTATCCATTTATCTATGAATGTATGGATGAACACTTGATGACTTCCATATCTTGGCTATTATAAATAATGCTGCAGTAAACATAAGAGTACATAATATCTTTTTGAATTAGTATTTTCATTTGCTTTTGGTAAATACCCAGTAGTGGAATTACTGGAACATATGGTAATTCTATTTTAATTTTCGAGGAAACTTCATACTGTTTTCCACATTGGCTGCACCAGTTTTCAGTCCCATCAGCAATACATGAGGGTTCCTTTTTTTCCACATCCTCACCAACACTTGTTGTTTCTTATGGTTTTGATTTTAGCTATTCTGACAGTTGTGAGGTAATACCTCATTGTGGTTTTGATTTGAATTTCTCTGATGAGTAATGTTGAGCCTCTCTTCATGTGTCTGTTGGCCATCTGCATGTATTCTTTGGAAAAATGTCTATTCATGTCTTCTACCCATTTTTAATTGCATTTTTTTTTTTTTTGGTTTTGTTTTTTGGAGTTGAGTTGTATAAGGACTTTATATATATTGGGTATTAACTCCTTATTGGATATATCATTTATAAATATCTTTTCCATCAGGTAGATTGTCTTTTTGATGGTGGTTTCCTTTGTTTTGCAAAAGCTTTGTATTTTCATGTAATCCAAATAGTTTAATTTTGCTTTTGTTTCCCTTACCAAAGTAGATATATTTAGGAAAATTTTTCTACGGCTGATGTCAAAGAGATTACTGCCTTTGTTTTCTTCTGGGAGTTTTATGGATTCAGGTCTCACATTTAGGTATCTAATCCATTTTGAGTTTATTTTTGTGTATTGTGTTAGAAAGTGGTCCAGTTTGATTCTTTTCCAGGTAGCTGTCCAGTTTTCCCAACACCATTGGTTGAAGAGACTGTCTTCAACTGATACCTGTCTTCAGTTTATACCTCCTTTGTTGTAGATTAATTGACTGCATACACATGGGTTTATTTCTAGTCTCTCTGTTCTGTTGATGCGTGTCTTTTTTAGCACCACTACCATTCTGTTTCTATCACTACAGCTTTGTAGTGTATCTTGAAATCTGGAATTGGGATACCCTCAGTTTTGTTCTTTTTCAAGATCACTTTGGTTATTCTGGGTCTTCTTTGGTTCCACATAAATGTTAGGATTGTTCTAGTTCTCTGAAAAATATTGTTGGTATTTTGGTAGGGATGGCATTGAATATATAGGTTGCTTTGGGTAGGATGGATATTTCAGCAATATTCATCTAATCCATGAGTATAGTGTATCTTCTTATTTGTGTGCTCTTCAGTTTCTTTTATCACCATCTTATAGTTTTCACAGTACAGGTCTCTTTTACCTCCTTGGTTGAATTTATTCCTAGGTATTCTTTTTGATGTAATTAATTGTAAGTGGGATTGTTTCCACCATTGTCTGAAAACTCTTTATCTCTCCTTAAATTTTTATAAATTTTTTTTTAATGTTTATTTATTTTTGAGACAGAGAGAGACAAGAGCATGAACGGGGGAGGGGCAGAGAGAGAGGGAGACACAGAATCGGAAACAGGCTCCAGGCTCTGAGCCATCAGCCCAGAGCCTGATGCGGGGCTCGAACTCACGGACCGCGAGATCGTGACCTGGCTGAAGTCGGACGCTTAACCGACTGCGCCACCCAGGCGCCCCTCTCCTTAAATTTTTAAATGGTAACCTTCCCAGGTGGAGTGTTCTTGGTTGTAGAGTTTTGTTTTTTTTTTTCTTTCAGAAGTTTGATTATATTCCCACTACCTTATGGCCTGCAAAAGTTTCTGTTGAAAAATTACCTGATAGCCTTATGGAGTTTCCCTTGTACATAACTAGTTGCTTCTCCTCTGCCTTTAAGATTCTCTCTTTATCTTTAATCTTGGGACATTTTAGTTATTATGTGTCTTGGTGTGGACATCCTTGAATTCATCTTGTTTTGGACTCCCTTTGCTTCCTGGACCTGGATGGTAGTTTTCTTCCTCAGGTTAGGGAAGTTTTAATTATTCTTCAAATAATTTTTCTGCTCCTTGTTTTTTCTCTTTCTGGGATTTCTATAGTGTGAATGTTCACATGCTTGATATTGTCTCACAGGTCCCTTAACCTATCCTAATTTTTTTTTTAATTATTTTTTCTTTCTTCTGCTCAGCTTGAGTGCTTTCCATTACCCTGTCTTCTAAATCACTGATCCATTCTGCATCCTCCAATCTGCTCTTGATTCACTGTTGTGTATTTTTTAGTTCAGTTATTGTATTTTTCCAACTCTGATTGGTTCTCTTTTGTATTCTATATCTTTTTGTGGAAGTTCTCAGTGAGTTCATCACTTTTAAGTCTTATGAGCACCTTTCTAGCCATTACTTTGAGCTCTTTATCAGGAAGACTTTTTCTGTGTTTCATTTAGTTATTTTGCCTGGTTCTTTCATTTGGGACACAATCCTCTGTTCCTCATTTTGTTGGTCTTCCTGTTTCTATGAATTGGGCAAAACAGTTATCTCTCCTGGTCTTAAAGGGAGTGGCCTTGTGTGGTAATGTCCCTTGTATAGACTGTGTATACCTGACAGCTTTAGTTGGCTGGCTTGAGTTATAGTGGGCACAGGCTGGGCTTTCAGGGCAGTCTGCCCCAGAACCACCCTGGCAAGATGGCTGAGACTAAAGCAGGCACAGACTTAGAGGGCTCCAGGGTGTTCTATGCAGGGCATGCCTGGCAGGATGGCAAAAACTGAGGCAGTGCAGACTGGGGGGTTCTGGGCACTCCACACAGGAGCCACTGTGGCAAGATGGATGAAGCTGAGGCAGGCACAGGCCAAGGGATCTCAGGAAGCTCTACATAGGGGTGAGGGGGTACCTACTGGGACAACTGGAGCTGAAGCAGGTGCAGGCTAGAAGGTCCTGGAATTGCTTTGTACCTGTGCTGCCTTGATGAGATTACTTAAGCTATAGTGGGCTCTGTCCTGGAATGTCCCAGTCAGTGCCATACTAGGGCCACCTTGGTGAGAGAGGTGGAACTTGGGTGGCACAGGTTGGGGGCGGCCTTGAGGAGCAGCTAGGGCTGGTGTGGGCTATGGACCCAGCGTTCACTGGGACAGTAGGCAGATTGGGGCACCCAGACTCTGCTTCCATCTATTATCAAGGCACAGAGGGAATGTAAACAATGGTGTTCACCAGCACCACTGACCCCTGGAAAGTGTTCTAGCAGCTCCTCTGCTGTTTGGCAGACTCTCTAAGGTTAGTTCACTTTTCTGTGGCCCAGGACGGTGAATCTACTGATGGTCCCTTAGTCTTATCCCTCCCTACTGCAGGTCACAGTGCTAGGTGTGAGTTTACCCATCATTCCCTTGTGTCATCTCTTCTGTTATTTTCTGTGTGGTCACTCCTTTGTTGTGCAGAAGCTGTTCAGTCATCTCTCTGTTCTTCAGCAGCTATTGCTTTATTTGTGCATGTAGATTTAGTCACCCAGTGGAGGATGTAAGTCCATGGTGTTCCTGTGTCACCATTTTGGACCCCGCCCCCCCATCATGCATTTCTGTAATTCATTAACTATGGTTTCCTTTACTACTTGGGACTTCTTTCTAAGAGCTTCTTTGAAGCTTTTATCTGCTCTAGTATTAGGGGATGTTCAAACTTTTCTAATGACTACTTTTTTTTCCTGAGTACAAGTCACACTTTCCAGTTTCTTTGCATGTCTCACAATATTTTTGTTGAAGACTGGACATTTAGATAATATTAGCAACTCTGTATTTAGATATTTCCACTGATAATAATAACAATAATAATCTGAAGATTGTTATTGTCACTGGGTTTTATTTCATTGTGTAGTAACTTACTGGATCTAATTTTGTGAAATTTGTCTCCTCTGTCAAACGCTTCAATGTATACCACTGCTCAGTTTGTATGTATACATAGACCATAGATATTCTCTTGTTTTAATTTTTAGGTCTGCTTTTCTGGGGGTTTACCATGTATCTCTGTAGCTTGGTGGTGCGAAGTTATGCTCAACCACCTTGCCAGTAAGTCCTCTGTCCATGATCTGTGCATCTATGTGTGGTGTAAGTAATGCATTCAAAGCTCAGGCTATTTTAAATTCTGCTCTGACCTTTACTTTTTCTAGGCCCTTTGAGGTTTTTTATGTACATTTGCTTAACCTTAGGTTTGGTTAGGAGTATGTGAATAGCTTGGGTCCTGTCTGGTATTCCCTGGATGCACACGTAGCTGTAGCCATAATTTTGCTTTCTTCAGCCATGACTTTCCCTACCCGTTGACCCTTCCCACTTGTCTGTTGTTGAGATGATCATTTCCATCAAACATGCCACTGGGAATGAGCCATACCCATCCATCACTCAGTATTCCAAAACAAGCGATCCCCTTTACCTGCAGCAGATAAAATGTCACCCCCACGGCCTGCCCTGCCCTGGCACAACCTCCATGGCCACCTTGCTGGTCAACAGCAATTGTGAGACACCAGTAATTTTAAGTGACGTTTTTCATCAAATGTGCGACTTAAAATTGATGAAACGTGGCCATACGAGTTGGGAAAAGTGCACTTAAGTGAATCGTCATATGCATTGCTGCCTTTGTGAGGGTTTCGATCATTCTGACATCCTCTGAATCTTTGTGGAAACTAGCACTCACTTCCTTGACCATTTATAAGTATAGTGAAATTGACCCAGCCATGGCACAAGAGAAATGGGCTATTTTCCAAAACACATACACCTACAAGATGAATAGCCCATTTTCTGATTTAACTGGCATCCTCACCCATCCCATTATGTACAATTGGCTTTATAGCCCTCTCACCCAAAATAGAAGGGCACGTTCTTGGTAAATTAAGTGCAGCTTATTATTAAGATTTCAGCTTCCTGAATCTTCTGTTGTTGTCAATTCTGTCCAAACATTAGGACAAACCAGACTAATTTAGTATAGGCACTTGTTTCCATTGCATTTGGCTCTTTTATATGATATCAAGAATAACAGTCAAAAAAAGGAAGACAGAATGCGAAGCAAGATGAAAATAATGAGAAATACACATGGTTAATATCAGACTATATGTTTAAATAGAGAAGATGTAGAATTCACTGCTAGACTTTTCTGGGTTTTAGATCTATTTGTGCAAGGAACTTCATTATGATTTGTTTTACAGATTTCCAGCTCCATGTTTCTCTGCTTTCCTTTTGAATATCCATCCCTTTGGAAGCCAAAATAAATAGAAATAGGACAAAACCTTTGCTGGAAAATGATCCTCACCAAATGGGAGGGTTGATTTACCAACAACAAAAAAAGAATTCTGTAATACTAAGACTGTACCTGCAGAAGGAAAAAGTTAACATAGTAATTAGCTGTTCATTTCACAATTCAGCAGTAGAACTTCCCAAAATGATATGTAGAGACAGAATTTTATTGTAAATAAATATGTTGATTATTCTCAAATACGTTTTAAACTTGCTGTAATATCTGGACTAGATTGAAAAAAAAATGAAGTGAAAAGTAGAAGCATCTCTGTTGTATCTGAATTATCTCAAAAATAGTTTATTTTATATTACATTTCTTGTTAATGGAATGTTTGTAAGTTTATTTAAAACTCTTCCTATTCACTGAAAAAATTCAGCTATTAAGAGCAGAATTTATCTTGAAAAATTTACCGCTTTCCATTCAGATTATATTATCACCCGTAGCTAAATTTAAACACAGACAGCAGAGTATAATCATCAAGTGAAATGATGCCTCTAAAAAGTACACAACAAAACTAAAACTAAAACTAAGATACGGAAAATTATTCCGAAGTTATAGCAAAGATTGTTTCTCTCAAAAGAATTTCCTAAAGGAAGAAAAAGAATGGAGAAGTCTTGATCATTTTAGAATTCACGGAAGTATTTGTAGGAATAGGTGGTAAGCAGCAAGGGGGAAGTACCTGGGTCCTAAATAGGAATTAAGAGAGGAAACATTGCTGTCTAGCTGCCTAGTGGGAGGAAAGAAGATGGTTGTTTTGTGGCTCTCTGTGTGTATACCTAGAGTACTGTATCAGTCAGGGCTCCAGCAGAAAACAGATGGCACACACTAGATCCTTTCTTGGGGGGCTTACAAAAGGCACTTTTAACAAAGCTTTTGGAGGAGTGGAGAGAAATTACAAGGGGTGGTGCAGCCCCCTGGGGCCAATGATAATAGAGCTGTACCCACCCCTTGTCCAAAGGATCCTGGAGAAGCATGTTTACAGGATCATGCAAAGAGAAGGCCCCCTCCTGAGGGGACTTTACAGGGCAGGACCCTGCGAAATAAAGACATGACTTCTCTCTCTCCTTTCTCCCCCTGGCCTCTTGCTGTGGCTCCCAGGGTCCACAAATCACAGGAAGCTGACACTCTCTACAGATCGACCTCCTGGCTTGGGAAAAAATGAGGGGGGACATTGGAGGACGGTGGAGGAAAGCTGACCCACATGCTATTTCAGAACGCTGCTCCTGTGGAGCTTCCAGGCCAGTGAAAGGATGTGGGTAAAAACAACCTCAGCGTAGTTAAATATGAACGCAAAAGAGAAAAGCAGAAATGCCTATTGCAGGACTCTGATTAAACGTTTTTACGAAGGATTTCCTTCCTGTTTACCTGGGACGGTGGATGTCCCATGGGGCAGTCTTGGCCTCCTCTCTTCTGCACCACACCAAGTATTTCTGGGACCAGTTGAGGGGGTTGGTAGATTTTATCTTTTTTTTCTTTTAAAGCTGCTCTGTTCCAGACATTTTGTTAAAAGTTGATAATATAAAGTTGGCAAAATAAAGACTCCCTCAAAGTCCTGATGGGAGGAGAAGAAAGAAAGGCATCTGTAAGCCATGTCTGGATGACCCTCAAGGGAGACTAGAGCAGCCATGCAGGGGTTTGGGGGCGGGGGGGGGGGAGGACAGAGACCCATTTCTCCTCTTAAGCTCTTTATTTATTAAAGTACTATTGTATTAAATCATGATTTCTTTGCCTGCACCTATGGGATTCATTCTGTTATCCCCAGAGTTAAGTAACACAGAAGGTCACACAGTAAACAAGGAAGGTGCGATTTGAGCTGGGTGGTGCTGCCCCAGCCCCTCCCCACATTCTGACCTTGACAGGGCACTCCCGCCCACTCAAGGCTGAAAGGTCACAGAGGAAAAGAGAAAGAGTGGTAGGAGTGTCCTTAATGATGATGATAGCTCCCAGGATGTAAGGAGGAACCCAAGGTGACTTCTTGAATAACATGGGCTTGAACAGTGCAGGTCTACTTGTATGTGGATTTTTTTTTTTTCAATAAATACAGGGCCAGTACTGTAAATATACTTTGTTTTCCTTCTGATTTTCCTAACATTTTCTTTTCACTACCTTACTTTAAGAATACAGTATATGATACGTGTATAAAATTCTGTGTTAATCATCTTGTTTCTTTTCAGTAAGGTTCCCCCCAGTCAACACTAGGATAAGAGCAAAGTTTGGGGGAAGTCAAAAGTTAAATGCAGATTTTTTACAGTGCAGGGAAGGTGGGGGCACAGCATCCCTAACCTCCAAGTTGATCAAAGGTCAGCTGTGGTATGCCCCCAGCATTGTGGTAACCACTTTTACACTTTGTAACTCAACAAGAACTTTCAGTGCCAAATAATCAATGTTTGTTTAATCTTGTCAAACCACCTATGTAATAAAAAGGTTAAAAGCATGAAGTAATGATTCACTCATCTTCCCCTAAATCTCTGTGAATACTTTGCATTGGGTACCTTTTATCCATCATATTTGATGATACAAGGAGATTCATCACTGCTTAACAATAGAAACACTAGTAATAAAATACTAAGGTTAATATAAAAACTGTCAACTTTTTAAAAACTTTTTTAATATTTATTTGTGAGAGAGACACAGTGTGAGTTAGAGAGGGGCAGAGAGAGGGAGACACAGAATCCAAAGCAGGCTCCAGGCTCTGACCTGTCAGCACAGAGCCCAAAGCGGGGCTCAAACCCATGAGACATGGGATCATGACCTGAGCCAAAGTCAGACACTTAACCGACTGAGCCACCCGGGTGCCCCAAAACCGCCAACTTCTTACACAGTTTTGGTCTGTTCTGTTATCTCCTATGTAATCATCACAGTTCATGTGAGAAAGAAACCCACTGACCCAGTCAAAGGGACGCGGAGGCTCAGAGCACAGTGAAGCGAGGCTTTAATCAACTTTCTTGGAAGACTGGGTGTCTGAAGGACCGACATACTCAGGACAGTTACAGCAGGCAGTTTATCTCCTTGCATGCAGGGCCTTCCCCTGGTTCCTCATTGGCTGGGTCCTACAGAGGTTCCAGCCTTTTCCGGACATCACCTATGCCCACGTAAGGCAAAAAGTAGTCTAATTGGAACAAATGTACATTCCCTGAGGTGACACAGAGACTTTCAGTCCCTCCTCCCTTTATTCCATGGCACATGCTCATTGCAAAGCCCATGAAAACAAGCCCATGAAACAGAGAGGGGAAGAAGAACCAGAAAGTGAAGTGTCTAAAGGTTTGGGACTCCATCATGTGGGTGGGGTGCGGGGGGTTGTACGTATTTCTAGTGGGCTGGGGACTACTGTGAACTGGACAGCACAATTTTTTTTTATTTACTATTTCTGAAAATCCTCTCCCTTCTCAGAGTTTATATGAAGATATTTTTATTAATTTTTAAAGTTTATTTATTTCGAGAGAGAGAAAGCATGGGAGGGGCAGAGAGGGAGAGGCAGAGAATCCCAAGCAAGCTCTGTGCTGTCAGCACAGAGCCCAATGCAGGGCTCAAACTCAAGGAACCCGCAAGATCATGATCTGAGTGGAAATCAAGTCAGACGCCTAAATGACTGAGCTACCCAGGCACCCCTGAAGATATTTTTATTTTAAGGGGATTTATGGATGTAAAAATAATAACAGAAATTACTTCCTTTACACACACACACACAGTAGTATTCCAGTAGCTAAATCAAAGTAGTTGACTAAATGTAGCTTCCTAAAGTCTCCACAATGCTTCTAATTCCCTAGGGAGAAATAGAAAGATCTGTCTTCATATGTACGCTGTCTTCAGGGTTTCTCTGCATTACAGTGAGTATAATATTTCTCGGGCAAGATTTTAGAGCAGCTGTGTATAGACCTTTAGTGGTCAATAACATAAGTTAATCGTCTCTCAATTTAAAATCATTAGCACGTCTCTTGTAGAAATCACAGTTCTTTCAGTGGAAGACTGTTAAAAATGAAAAGCAAAACAAAAACCCCAAACATTCCCAAGACCCCAAGTATAGGGTATGCAATCTATTGCCTAGACTGAAAAAAAAAAAAAATCACTGCTTACAAACTGCATACAGTGTAGCCATATTTTATTTCTAAGGTAGGAAGAAAATTATAGAATAACAATGTTTTTTCTCCACTGAGCTTGCTTTATTTCCTGGACTTGAAGTAATTTAGGTGCTTAGGAAGGCACATTAAGACTTTAGTCTACTTGGATACTGTTTGCTGCACAGCGAATGCAGTTTGGGGCTGTAAAAACAGTAAGCCCTCTCCCTGTTAAGCATTGGTAATTCAGTAAGTCAGACCCACTGACCTTCCAGTCAGTCTAAATCCTTGTACAATCTGAGTTGTAAAAATATTCAAGTGCCATTCCATCATTCATACTCACCACTTACTGGACTTGTATTTGGCTCCAGCTATCGTGCTAGGCATGTTCCCATAACTTATCTCTCTTTTCGGTTTTGAGGCACAAGCTTTTCTTTCCCTGAGTCTCCTTATTTAGCATTTACTAAACATTGTGGGTAAAGTTACACCATGAGCATCCTTGGAGAAATCACTTAATCTCTCAACATTCCCATTGTCATAACTTTCAATGTTGTATTACAGTTTCTCTCTTAGGGTTGTGAGAAATTAATTGACAAATGTCAGTAATGTCATTACAGTGGGTACTGTTCAATTAAATCCCAGGACATTACATGATTACTAAGTTATTCACGGAGTATTAGAAAGACACTACTGTTAACCCTGTTAACTCTGAAAGCTCAGAGAGGTTCAGTAACTTGCCCAAAGTCACACAGTTAAGGTGTGGTGAAAGTAGGACTCACATACTCCGTATGTATTCATAGCAGGACTCTGAAGCTCCAGGCTCCTTGTTGGACTGGGACATTGTAGAATCATCTGCTGATCTTGCCTCAGATCCAGCCTTCTGCAATCAGTGAGGAGGCTTCCCTTACCTAAAATGTGTTTTCGGAATTCTTATTGGTAACATTGTACTAGGCAGAAATCTGTTTTACACCATTCTGGAGGAATATTTGGCTCAGTACATAATGGATTTAGGAAAAAATTCTCTGTGAGGACCAATCCACTTTTTTGACAAAATAATTTCTGAAATATGGCACTTACGTTCTCTTGAATGTGTTCGCTTAATTTTTTACTAATTCAGTGTGCTTGTATACGTCATCTAAGAGCTCTTAATGATACTGGAAGATTTGAGTTCTGTCTTCTGGTAATTGTGGCAGTCAGTGTTTTAATCAATTACAAATGTAGAGTTGTATCATTAGTGCGGTTTATTGAAATCCTAAGCTTCCTGAGCCGAGGATATCCCATGTTTCTAAGAAACCTTGCATGTTTAGCAGAGTGACTTTACACTTAACAGAATGAGACTCGGTAACGCACAGGTCTTACAATTTGGATAATACTTATAAAGAATTGGAACTTAAATCTCATTAATGTGAATCATATGGAAATTTACATGTAGTGGGGCAAGTCAGATAATTTGACCAAGATTTCTCTTGATATATCTCAAGAGCGTCTGAGAGGTATAAAGTGATGAAGAGAACTGTCATCTCTGGAAAGTATATTTAGCACCCTTCTGTGTGCTTTATTGGTATGTGCTCAGGAGATCAAGATTCTGGAGAATGCCCCCAAAGCTCTTGGGTTTCAGTGTTTTCACTTAAACTAAGTGGTTGGCTCTTGGTTAGTTTACTGTATATACAGTATAAAAGTGAAGGAACAATTGAAGTGTTTTATTTAAATTCCTTCAAGAAACATTTTGGCATTCTCCCCTGGAAGGTCATTAGCATTGAGTTACCGTGAATCAGTAGAGCGCCTGTATTGCAGGAGCCAAGAGCCCACAGCCCATCTTGAGGAGCTCTCCACTTCTTCACTCCTCCAGTTCCCATTGGACTCCCTTAGAGGGCCCCAGACCTCCAGATTCTCCTTTGGCCTGAGTAACCCTGTGCATCCGATGGCCCTATCTCTACAGCCCATTTTCAGGAAACTTTCTCTTAGCATGAATCCTGTAAAATTAGGGAATAAAGGAAGACATTCAGTTGGAAACACAGGATGTAGATGTGGTACACGTACCTCTGTGCCCAGCCCCGATGAGTATCGGGTCCCCAGGATGCTGTGATAGCCCTTGTGTTGACTTGGCTCCAGAAACGAGGCTGCAAGTATGTGTCTTTGCAGCTGTGGACTCGCCTCATGTCCCTTCAGTGACTGGAGACCGGCTGGCTGGGATATCAGAGAGGGATGTGGAGGAAATGCTGGTAGCCTGTTTGCCTTCAGGAATGATATTCTTAGTAGTTGTGTCACTAATGAAGTACCTCTCTTTCAGCCAGTTCTACAGTTAGACGTTTACTTCAGTATCTACAGATGGATAGGACTGATTTAAAAAAATCTTGGAATGGTATACGACCTTGGATACCATATTAATTTAACATTCCTTCTTGCATGTACTACCCTCAACCCCCCCCCCCCCCCCACCCTGTGCCAATGCTCTCCCTTTACCAGTGGGGAACAGAAGCCTGATCAAGCTACAGTAATTATTGGCAGAACTTGAACTGTGTCTCCCTTTCTGGCCAACTTTATAGCACACTATGTAACTTTTAAGAAGGTAGACTTTTTGTGTGTCTTTTTAATGATCTCAGATATGTGTTCCCTGTAATTAAAAAACCTTTGATTATTTTTCTAAATCTCTGGAATGTTAGGAAAAAAAAAAAAAACCACTGGGCTTGCTAAAACAATTTGTAAATAATTATCCTAAAAGTGTCTCCTGTATTTTGAAATACGGTTTCATTGGCTGATCTCCAGGACTTTCTGGTAATGAGCAATGCACAATATAATAATATCTTTATAGTAACATACAAGAGTATAGGACCATCCTGATTTATAATTTTTATAAGTGCCCAAAAATTAAATGAAAAATAGGCATTGTTTTCACACATTCATCTTCATTAACACATGAAGGATGCTATTTCCTAACGGTTTTCTTTGAGAAAATGTATAGGTCTTGGTTTCATTTGGACTGGACAGTGTTTTCTAAAATATCTTTTGTTAACAATACATTATCACTTTACTTGGCATTCTGATTTCTAATATATGTGTATGTGTCTATCTTTATTCTGTTGGAAGTTATATGCAGAAGTTTACAGTAAGCTGATTTTTCTCATCCAAAATTTTATGTGCAGAAAATTCTCTTTAATGCTCAGAATACAGGGTATAATTCTGTTCAGTGGTGTCACTGTCTATGTTATTCAAGTGATAGCAATTTTTTTAAATTAGTTTTTAGTATCAAACTGATCTGGAAAAGAATTTCACTCCAATTTTTTGAAAGCTCATCAGATGCATGTGAGGATTTTGGAGCTGCTTGGTGTTAGGATCATGTCACCCACTGGCCTTAGGCCATATGTGTGGAAGCAAGTCATTTAAAGGTATTGCCAACAGAAATCTACAGAGAACAATTTTCTGCATATAGTGACTGAACAAATAGGATATAGCATCACAGAGTATCATTTAATGCATAATGGTTATTTTCAAATAAAACTTTTATTGCCATCTGTGAAAAAAATTAACTTTCTAATATGATTGGACAAGTTAATCATTTTTATGTAGTGTTGTCTTATCTAGCATCCGCTTTAGAGGGTTTTCTTCACGTAGCACTTTTGTTAACAATAACAGCTGTGATGATGAAATCCCCAAGATAGTCTAGTGTTGAAATATCATCCAAATTAGACTGTGCTTATTGGGTCAGGCTTCCCCACTGTCTGAAATGGAGAAGGGCCTTAACTCTTCCTTATTGTGAATGGGTCCTCGCGCCCTAGAATGTGAAATTACCTACGTAAGATTCTAACGTAGGGATTAATCAGATAGAAGCCCAGTTCACACTGTAGTACGCATGTGCCAAGACAATTACGTGGGGTAGAAAGGATAAAGAATTCGAATCCATTTGTGGGCAGTAGAAAGAACATGGACTCTGGAGTTGAGACCCTGGATAAAAACCACAAATTGACCAACACTGAATTGACCAACACAACTAGTGTGTGTTTGGTCAAGTTGATGAGCAACTTTGAGTCTCTTCGTTGTGAAATACAGATCATGATACATCTTTCATATGATTACTGTGAGGTTTATGTCCTAGAACCTGGAACAGTCACCGAGGAGGTCTTAATAAATACTGGTTGAATCGTGACTGCTCGTATTCTCACACAGCTTAACTTAAATGACACTGAAAGAAAAAAAAAATCAGTACAAAGAAGGTAGGATATTTTCTAGTATGTACTGTGTTATGTGGATCCTTTATGTCAATAAAGGAATAAAGCCACTGCGAGGAAAATTAATTTCACACACTAGCCTTCTGCAAATGCCTCGTGTTCCAGGATCATTTAAGCCAGTATCACTTAACCCCAAGGTGAAAGTGAATATACCAAGAGGGAGAAACAGTTGTCCAATTTATTACAATAGCTGAGCTATCAAATTAAACATGTTATTTATAGCATTTCTAATTGTCACCCTGATTTATGTAACAGTTTTTCAAGATCACATGTGCAGAAATTTAATCAGCAACCTGTTATTTCCATGGAGGTTTAGTGGTTATATTCTGGAATAGAGTTCAGGCATTGTAGTCTCTTCTGCTGCCTCTGGCAGAGTCTGGAGGCATAGCCATGGAATGTGTAGAAAAGTAGAAATCTCTGTGAGCTGGCCATTTGTTACACAAGGCTTAACAATAGAAGTAAATTAGTGGTTGGTTTTTATGGGATTAATGGAACCCAATTGCTATAGGAACATACAGGAATGGGCCTGATGATACTGGATGAATCGTTTGTTATTTAAATAAAACAGCTTTAGGGGAAAAAAAAGGTTATAAATTTGTGCTGAATTATTAATAATGATCTTTTATATTGTGTTTATGTTAATTCCATATGTGGTTTACATCAGGATTTTAGCCTCACCTGATTTTCTTTTTTCATCGCTAAAGTTTCCCGTGATTTTTCATGATAAATCTCTTAACCTAGAATTCAAATGTTGATGGATATTTGGACAAATACCTCCAACATGGTTGCAGTGTTCCAGTTTTACTACTCCAGAGAATAATCTAGTTTGGGATGATATAAATTGGAAATTTCCACATGACTTCTGTATTTTTTCATGAGTCCCCTGCAGTCTCCGTTGTAATGTGCTTATACCCCATATCTGCGCAGAAGCCCTATTTTTCAAAAATAAGCATTTTACTGACAAATTAATATTTTGATTTAATTCACTTAGTAATTTCAGAAAGTACAATACTAGTGATTATAGTTTCCTAACTAAATAGGGTCACTTCACCCATTTCCCCCCCAATATATTGTTCTGTATGAAGGAATACTTTTTTGTAAATGAATCCTTAAAGAAAAAAAAAACCTTTATTTACAATGTTATTTTGACAGTTGCATATTCCTTTTTTTCACCTCTCTTACCCCTAAAGTGCCTTCCAGAAAACCCCATATAGTGTTGTTAGTTGATATCATTGGTGCTCCCATTTTAATTTATCAACTTTTTTTCTTTAATTATGACATTTTAAATTCTGAGACATTTTAAACATAAAGAAAATGTACCACCCAGATTTAATAAATGTCTTGCCACATAAGCTTCAGATGTTTTTTAAAGAAATAAATCATCAATGTGGCTAAAATACTGACCACTACTCTCTGCCTCCTTCTCTTGAGGGAGCAGAACGTGAGTCTGTATAATATGCAGTTATGTCTAGATTTAGAAGGTTGCAACACATAGCTTTCTCTATATTGTACATGATACGTTCTTCCAGGGCCAACTATAACAGGAGTTAAGAAAATGAAAGACCCTGATTCTTTCTACTTTGGAAGGCATGGTAATTTACCACTGAACGAAAAGGTGGTCTCACCTGGAAGTGTTATTACCCTCAGTGGATTGCCAGTACATTCCAGATCACAATGCCTCTATCCATTTAATGTCCTTGTGTGGTAGTATTCCCTGCAGAGGGTAGTCAGGACTGAAACAGGAACAGAACTGCCCCCTTGTCTGCAGCTAAGCCCCTGCCCCTCCCCCAGTTTTCTCCCCATCTTTGGAGGGGATCCCCTTGAAATCATGATGAAAATCGCAACTCCCAAGAAGATCCAAATTTTTGTCTCTTCAGTGTGTCTAAAACAGTTTCTGGTGCATCCTAGGAGTCCCATAAATATTTATTGAATGAATCAATGAGTCCATCGGTCACAGATAATGAGAACTTTTCCTATTTTCCTGAGACTTTTAGAATTTCTTCATTATCCATCTTAACCTTTCATGCATGACCTTAATTTCTGAGTACATAGCTGAAGGGCTCCGTGAAGACAACTCAGTACTTTTGGGTGCTAATGTACCTGCATCTAAATGAGGCCAAAGAACCATTTTCCCAAGCATTTTTTAATGAAAATTTTCAAACGTACAGGGATGTTGAATTATATACTAAAAATACAATATACCTACCATCCGGTTCCTACAATTACAGTTTTACATACTCGCTTTCTCATATGTTTCCCTGTCCATCTTTCCTGTTACACACATTTCAAAGTAAATTGCCATCATGCGGGTACTCCACCCTTAGTGTATCACATCTGGTGTGCCATTAAATGGAGTTCAATATGAGGCACCTGGGTGGCTCAGAAAGTTGGGCACCGACTTCAGCTCAGGTCATGATCTCATGGTTTGTGAGTTTGAGCCCCGGGTCGGGCTCTAGATGCTGACAGCTCAGAGCATGGAGCCTCCTTCAGATCCTATGTCTCCCTCTTTCTCTCTCTGCTCTTTCTCTGCCTTATGCTCTCTGTCTCTCAAAATAAAAATCTTAAAAAAATAGAGTTCAATATTTATTGACCTTATGTTTGTTTTTTTGAGGTAAAATTAACACACAGTGGAATGTACACATCCTAAGTGCACCACTTAATGAGTTTTGACAAATGGCTGCCATCAGTATGGGAGAAATCCATTGCCAACCCCTGGAAGTGCTCTCGTACGCCTTCCCAGTTAGTCCCCATACTCACCCCCAGAGGCCACCACTGTTCTGATTTATTCCGCTGCAGATTAACTTCAAGCAACCAGTTAGTAACAAATGCTTTTTCCCTCATTAAAAAAAAAACAAAAACAAAAACTTTGGTTAGATTTGGCCAGCATACACAGGTACCCTGGCTGAAGTTTGAATGAACAATCCATTTTCCATTTTCACATTGGTCTAATTTTTGAGTCTCTTATTTCCACTCTCCTGATGTCTCACTTGCCCTTCTCCCTAATAATCCAACTGTCTTCCAGTTCCTTCCTCCTAGTTCACGGGTAAGCGAAGGGAAGAGGAAAGTTCTTAGGAAGTCCAAGACGCCATTTCACCTTTTATTTATTTATTTATTTATTTATTAAATGTTTATTTTTGAGAGAGAGTGATAGTGGGGGAGGGGCAGAGAGAGACACACACACGGAATCCGAAGCAGGCTCCAGGCTCTGAGCTGTCAGCACAGAGCCCAGAGCCTGACACAGGGCTCGAACCCACAAACTATGAGATCATGACCTGAGCCGAAGTCAGATGCTCAACCGACTGAGCCACCCAGGTGCCCCTCTCAAGACACCATTTCAGAAATAAATTCAACCGGTATATACTAAGGGCTTGCTTTGTGCCAGGTACAGGCTAGACAGAGCAGATACCAAGATAAATAAAACATGAAGAACTCACAGTACAGGGAAACTATTATTCATTTACTGTGTTCACAAGATACTTACTGAATCTCTCCTGTGTGTCAGGCAATGGGGATACCACCCTAGACAAGATAGACTTAGTTCTGCTCTCCAGAGCTTTAGGCTGGAGTCAAAGGCAATCCTTAGTGATTCCAAGTGTGCCGAGTGTCAAAATCAGAAGTGCAGCGTGTTGCAGGAGCTTACTGTAGGCAGAGATAGCCTCTTAGGCCCTCTGGGAGGATGCAGACAGTCAGAAAAGGCTTTCTGGAAGAAATTGACTCTAAGCTGATCTTTAAAGGACAAGCACGAATAAACTAGGGGAAAGGGCTGTGCAGAAGTTTGATCACAGACATGTGGAAACAGCATTGGCATGTTGGAAAAGTGGAAGTCGAGGGTAAGAGCAAGGAGAAAAGGGACAGAAAGTAGAGGCTGGAGAAGGAGATGGGGCAAATCCAGTAGATTCTTATGATGTTCATCACGAGAAGGTGTGAGTTGAGTTGAGCCATCATCATTTTCACTGTTCATACCCCAGATCAATTACCGAGATATTGGATTAGCTTCTGAACATCATCTACAACTGGTTGTACGGTTTGAGAAAGAAGCAACGCTTAGGATTGCTAAAGAGTTCTGGAACTAAGGAATGATAGGACAAGATTTTGGTTTAATCAGACTTCTTAAAATAAGCTGCTGTGTGTTGAGTCCGGAACCCTGAGAGCAAAGTAAGGGACAGCAGGAATCCTTCAACCAAAGCCCTTGAGTTTAGCCTTCTCCTTCCAAGGCCCAGAATCCGCCCAGGGCATAGGGCAGTGATCCCCACTTTGTTAGCAGGTCTTCCCTGGGGAGTTAGTTCAGCAGTTTGAAAATAACATGGCCAAGTTCTTACCTTCGGATCACTTTGATTTTCTTGTGTTATTTAATACCTTATAATAAAATTAAGTTCCCATAACAAAAATAATAGTCCAGTATAAGGATTGTCGTGAGGCTTTAAAAAAATACCGTAAATGCGATGTTTTGTTCATACGGTGAGATTCTGTAGGAAAAACTCCACAGTGATTGAGCTGCTGCATTGAATTGTGTGCCATTCCTGATAAAATCTCCATTACCTTTTTGTGAATTTAATGTTAATTACATCAGCCTAGTGGGCTCCATGAAGATATTTACTTTTAGTATAATGGATTTTTAAGGGAAAATGCTCCATGAAAGCATTGAGTGTTGAATATTTTATTTGAAAGCAAATGGCAAAAATATTTTTGTAACATTCAATATTGATACTCTGGAGAAAAGTAAAGTGAAAACATCCTTTAATGGATTACAAGGAAACCTTTGCAACCTCTAGCTGTGAGGAGTAGTTTGAAGTTCACACTAATAATAATATATTATTTATAAATGCATTGGAGTGAGGGGGTAACTTTACAAAGATGTTGTTTTGCTGTTTCCTTCCATGTAAACGTTTATTAATGTGCTTCGTGTGGTGTGATAGGACCAAGAAAGCGCACCCTTTTAGTGATGAGACCAGATAAACACATCCGTAAATAAGTAACGATCAAGGTAATTTAAACTTACCAAGGAGAACCTGGGTGGCTCAGTTGGCTGAGCATCTGACTCTTGATGTCAGCTCAGGTTGTGATCTCAGGGTCATGGGATCGAGCCCTGCACTGGGCTCTGCACTGAGCAGAACCTTCTTGGGATTCTCTCTCCCCGTCTCTGTCTGCTTCTCCCCCCACATCTGCACATGCTCTTTCTCTCAAAATAAGTAAACTTAAGAAAAAATAAACTTACAATCCTTTAACTGCTTTTGATAGTTTAGAATGGAGAAGAATTTCACTGACAGGCTTCCTCCAGGTTTTCTGAAGTCCAGATCTTTTTTAATGACCTTGTAGGACTCATTTCATGGTTGGAAGGATGTGGCCCAGGCCCCAGATGTCCACCTCACCACTTGCCCATTCATAAGATAGCAAACTGAGGGACAAGGTGGACAGCTTGGTTAAGATGTGGCTTGTGCCTTTTTCTCTGTGTTCCAGATATTCCAGTGAGATGGATTATGGTTTTGTCTGTGATAAAAAATTGTTTTGCTTAACTTGATAGGCTTGGCTATTTTTAAGGATGTCAGACCTGCTTCATGATTGATCAAGTATGGGAATCCTTTGTATAAAAACCAGAGGGTCAGCAAAAAAAATTAGTCATTGAAAGCTAGAATTACACAGGTCTTAATGATGATCCCAAGTACTACATAGATGCTTCGACTGCAGTCAGTGATCCTGAACCCTGTGAATACTGCCAGTAGGAACAAGTCCACCTTCTAAAGCAGCCTGGGTGGCTCATTCAGTTAAGCATCTGACTCCTGATTTCGGCTCAGGTCATGCCCTCACAGTTTGTGGGATTGAGCCCCATGTTGTGCTCTGTGCTGACAGGGAAGAGCCTGTTTGGGATATTCATTCTCTCTCTCTCTCTCTCTCTCTCTCTTCCCCCTACCCCTTCCCCTTCCTTTCTTGGGCACACACACTTTCACTTTCTTAAACTTAAAATGAATAAAGCAGCCCATTTGGCCTGGAAAGCTCTAGTCAAATTTTTCTCTCTCTTTGGATTGGAACACTCTCACTGAAACCTGTCTGCCATTCCTTATTCAGTGTGCATATTTTAATAACTTACGTACAACAAAGGCAGGCATCACTGTGTGCCCCATTCCTGATACGTTAGCCTTGATTCTGCCTGCCTTATTATATAATCCTCATCTGTGTTACTGGTTAGGCACATAATCTGGCTTTTCCTTTGCTCATGGCATCAATTATCTCTACTCTGACCAATAATTCCCATAAACTTCATCTCCTACCCTTTCTCGGCCTTCCTCAATTGCTGGATTTCCAAATGTCCCTAAGGCATTGTGGGTCAACCTTCCAGACCTATCCTATCCTGAATTAAATAGTATCTTCCCTCCCAGAACAACTCCCCAGCCCAGTGGTCATAAATTCATTTTATTATACCACCGTGTTTCTAGTTTTCCAGGTTGAAAGTATATATTCTGAACTTTTTATTTTGATATGTAGGTAGTCTCCATTATTGAAAGATTCCACATTGGCAAATTCATTCACTTATTAAAATTTATTTGTAACCCCAGAACCAATACTTGCAGGGCTTTGGTGACCATTATAGACCCGTGTGGAGCAGTGAAGGATCTGCGTCCCCCAGTGTGCCCCATTCCCCGCTGAGGTTGACCAAGGCGATGACGTACTTTCCTGTTTCAGCGCTCCTGTAAGCAAGGATTCCTTCCACAGTTCATTTAGTGCCACAGTTCCACATTTTTGTGTTTTTTTCTCGCTGGCATCGCTATGTAAAAGGGCCCCAAATTACAGTGCTGATGGCTATATAGTGTTACTAAGCACAGGAGCGCTGTGAAGTGCCTTAGGGAGAACACTTATGAGCCAGATAAGCTTCTTTCAGACATGAGTTCTAGTGCTGTTGGCCAGCATGAATGAATCAACAATAGATATTAAATAAAGTGTCTTTAAAGAGAACACCCATAAAACAAGGTTTTGTATTGATTGGTTGCTGAAAATACTGTGACCAGCAGCTCCCAGGAACCTGACCCCGTGTTTCTCTTAGGGGCGGTGCTTTGGTATTCGCTAATTTTGGGTTCATAGCAACACCACAGAACATATAAAACTACTGCAAATAATGAGAATCAGCTAAAATTTCAGACTTTAAGAAGAGTAAAAAGAATTTCTGTATACCCTTCACCTATATGCCCCAGATGCTAATATTTTACAACATTCACTTTATACATCTCTTTGTGTGTGTGTATATGTGTGTATATATACACATAAAATTACAACATAGATGTATATCCTTCACACCAAAATGCTTCAGTGTGTATTTTCTAAAAATAAGCACATTGTCTTATATAGCCACTATATCAAAATCAGAAAATGAACATGAATTCACTATTATCTAATCTACAGATCTTAGTAGGATTTACCAGTTGTCCCAGTAATACCAGATCATGTGTTGCATTCAACTGTTATGTCTCTCCAGCCATCATTGATTTAGTCCAGTTCCTTAGCCCTTTATGTGAGTATATCATCAGTCGTTTTGTAGACTGTCTTCAGTGTGATTTGATGTTTCTTCGTGATTAAATTTATATTGTGCTTTTTTGGCAGAAATGTTACAAAAGTGAGTGTTCTCCTCAGTACGCCATATCAGGAGGAATATGACGTTGATTGGTTCCATTTCTGGTAATGCCAATTGATTGCTTGGTTAAGGTGGTGTCTTCCAGGTGTCTCTACTACAGAATTATTGCTGATGCCCTCCAGCCAAACACCCCCAGGAATACAGCTGTGTTTGAACACACCTGGGTCTATTGGCTTCAAACCAACCTCCCAGTAAGAGGGAGAGCCCATACCATGAGGAACTTTGGGACATCTCAGTAAAAGGGTCTCAAGGAGTGCTTATTATCAGGTTTAGACTTACAATTGATTATTGGGAGGGGTTTCAGGGAAGTGAGGTCTTACTCTAGAATGGATGCTTTCAGAAAAAGATGGTTTCTAGCCAAAGTATGGAGAGAACCCAGATGTCCATGGACTGATGAATGGATAAATAAGATGTGGGGTGTGTGTGTGTGTGTACACACATATAAATAGTGGAATACTACTAACCCATCAAAAAGAATGAAATCTTGCCATTTGCAACAATGTCAATGGAGCTAGAATGTATTGTGTTAAAGCAAACAACAAATACACATGATTGCACTCATATATGGAATTTAAGAAACAAAACCGATGAACATATGGGAAGGGAGAAGGGAAGAGAAGAGAAGGAAACAAACAGCAAGTGACTCTTTACTATAGAGAACAAACTGAAGGTTGATGGAGGGAAGTGAGTAGGAGGATGGGCTAGATGGATGCCGGGTATTAAGGAGAGCACTTGGGCACTTGTGATGAGCACTGGGTGTTGTATGTAAGTGACGAATCATGAATTCTCCTGAAACCAATATTGCACTATATGTTAACTGAAATTTAAATAAAAATTTTTAAAAATTAAAAAAAAACTAAGAAAAGAAACAGGTAGTTTCATTCTTGGTTAATCATCTGTATCTAGAAGGCAAGAGAAATAGAGCAAAGCTAAACCTGTATTTGATAAGCAACAGTCACTCATGTCAGTGGCAGAGGATGGATATTGGTCATTTTTTGCAATTTGCACAGTATTGTTTTTCTTCTCCTGTGTCCATCTATGTTTATAGACTGGTTTTATTTCTCTTTTATTCCATCATGGTCACAGAGTAACCGTGTCTAATACTGCTGTTAGGTGAAATTATTTACATTCACCAATTGAACACCATCATCTAGCTGTGAGAACTAGGTCAGCTCCTATTTGATAACAGTTTCAGGGATAGTTTTTTTTTTCTTGTTACTATTGTTCTCTCTTTGTGATTAATGTAAGTATCCCTTCTGAAGTGGGTAGATAGATGGGTAGATGGAGTGGGTGTCACAGACTTTGAGTCTGGAGTTCTCTCTTGTCCAGCAAGAGAGCAAATGCAGAATTGAATACGAGAGAGGCTAATGTCCGGGAGGAGACAAGAGCCCCAAGTAAGGGTTCTTGCTCCATATTTATTAGGATCAGAGGTTTACAAACGTGATGGACATGCAGAAAAAGACAATGAAACAGTGATCATTAACTCGTGTGTGAGAGAAAGGGAGTTTCTAGCATATGTGGGTCAACACAAAACAAAATCCCAGCCCCCAGCAGATGTCTCTTTATGGCAGGCACCAGGCACCTGTCTGTTTATCTTAACTTGCCTAGGGAATAAGAGCATGCTACCTCAGGGTCAACAAGGCACCTTTCTTTTGCTAATTAGCTCCACTCCAGACAATTTCCAGGTGGTGGTCTATCATCCTGTTTACCTGTTTACCTATTCTGGATGCTTCCATCTTGTGAAAGCAGCTTCCCACTCTTATGCTTTTATTCTATGCTGGGGGCGCTTATGCCCTGTTAACCTATTCTGGATGCTTTCTTCCTAAGCCTTGTTCACCCACTGATGCAAGCTCAGGGAATTCTTAAACTTATTCCTCACAGATGGGTGAATGAAAGGATGGATGGATGGGAAGGGGGAGAGTTCTTCCTTACAATATAAGGGTAAATGTGAAAGATGATGGAAATAGAAAATCATTATTTACCAACTATAACAATTTATTCAGGCAGGGATCTTCATTGGATGCTCTGGTGGGTGAAAGGTTGAGGAGCGAATAGGACAGTTATATAGTCTCAAAGTATTGCCCCCACAAGATACTTGTCAATTACAAGAAAAATGTTTAATCACTCTAGTATGATGAAGATGGTGGTGGTGCAGCCAACTTTTACTGAGAAGTTAAACACTGATTGAATCCTAATGCAGTAGACAGTGTGGACATTCTCTGAGGTTTTGTAAGGGCTTATGAACTAGCCCTTAGACATGCACCTTATGTTTAACCAAGCCAGTACTCAAACCCAGGATTTTTCTTAAAGAACAGCCATATTATGCCATCTCCTTTTTATTTATCTAATCTATCTTGCACTCCTTCTTTTCCTCCTGAAATCAAGGTATAAACTCTCTTCACCTCATGCATGGATTACTGTACCTGTTTCCAGTAGTCCCCCCAACTCCAATTTCTTCCTTGTCACATCTGCTACACGATTGTTTCCTTTTGTACCTTTCCATGAGATCACATTTACCGCATCCTCGCCCTGCCCCTTCATCGAATCCAGGCCCATCAGTAACTTGGTCCCAATGCCATAACTTCTTCCTATTCCGTTCGGAAGTTTTGTTCACTCACTCCCCCCTTCCTATAATAAGCTCTAGGTCTTTTTCTCCATTAGTAAAGCTGTCTTTTCTACCCTACTTATTCTGAATTCTACTCATTTTCAAGTCATAGCTACCCTAAAGGCTTCACTAACTTGGGCTTCAGTGTCAGTCTTGGGTCTAGAATACATTCTATTTGGTTTAATGTGGAGTCATTTTTTTGGTTTTCTACGGGTACCTTAGTTGTAACTCTGTCTAAAATACAAGTTCCTTTGCACTGGGGACTACATGGTGTTCCTGTTGATTCCTTGACACCCGGTAGAGTGCTGGGTACAGGATGGAGTCTGGGCAGATGGAGGACTGCTGATTGATAAATTACTCTCAGCAGACAGATCTGCCAGGTGTAGGTGGGCCCCTTTCAGAAATGGAACAGCTGCGTTTTGGACATGGTATGAAAGACGTTTTTCTCATAGTTGACTGGAATATGTAATAAATTGCTTTTTTTTCCTTTATGTTCCTCTGCATGTATTACTTTCTTTCCCATTTGATTATGAGAAAGAATAGCTGTCACATTCCCAAATCTCCAGCACACAGAAGAACCTCAAAAGATTCGTAACTAATAGACTAATATAATGCCTGTACCTTGTACTACAGGAAACTGTGCTGCCTGACGTTCCTCAGACACACGTGCTTTTTAAGCCTTCCTCATTTGCTCCTGCTGCCGCCTCTTCTAGAAGATATTTCTCCTTTCTGCCTGGGAAAATCTTGTCCATATTTCAAGGCCTAATATAATGGTTGTCTGCTCTGGTAAACGGACTCTGATAATCTGAAAAAAATTCTTCTGCCCTTCAGCATTTTGCTTATATGTCGAATCTAGAACTTCCTGTACATTATTAGGAATCCCATTCTAGCGGGCTGTCTGCCTTCAATATGTGAGTGCTGAGAGCAAGGCTGTGCCTTCCCTCTTTTATTTTGAAAGAAACAACATAGCAGTAAATTTCAATGTGGCAAGCCCTTGTCGAGAACTACATTTGAGTGAAGTCTAGTGGAGTATGAAATTCAAATTATGTATTATTTGAGTAGATCTGAGATGCCACATATAGTTCTTACTGAATATTCTTTAAATAGACTTTGGCACGAAAGGAAGAGAATAATTAGAGATGAATTATGCCAATTTGAGGAATTTTTTTTTTTAATTACAAAGAAACTGACAATTCCGAGTCACCAATTTTGCAGTAACTCTGTTTACTACGGAGATACTAGGGAATCATTTTGTAATAAATATGAACTATTTTTGAAAAGAAAAAAAAAATCTTACTTTGTTATAATAAACCACAAAGAGGTATTTAAGCTTCTTCAACAACATGCATGGTTTTAACTTTAATATTCAGTTTAATGACTCTCCTGGAAATTTTAACAAACAGACTAAACAAAGTATAGAGACACTCAGAAAACATGGGGAGGGAATGAAGAAGGTTTTAATTTTCACCATGTCTGATTTACATGCTAGCTTAAGATCGTAATTCTTTTTAACTCCATAAATTAAACATTATTATTTTATGCAACAAATTTTTTAGGCTTAGTTATACATTTACCACTTTCTTTGTACACCAACATTTTTTGCATCTCAGACTGAACATTTGGGACAGTTTTGGTTTGTTTGGTTTTTTTCTACCTGAAATATATTCTTTTTAATTTCCTTCTAAAGGAAGATGGCAGAAACTCCCTTTCTGTTATTCTAAAAGCATTCCCCTTTTGCCCTTTTTCTTGAAAGATAGTATTGTTGGTTACTTCATTCCAGGCGGACAGTTGGTTTTTCTCTCTACAGAGTGAAGAAAATATTCCACAGTCTTTTGGCTTCAGTACTGTTGCTGGTGTCATGTCAGCTACAAATATAATTGTCATTATGTTGTATGTAATCGATCTGTTTTCCTCTGGCTGTTTTTCAGATCTTCTCTTGTTGTTGGTGTTCTGAATTTTCACTATGATATGGAATTCTTTATACTTATGATGCCTGGGATTTGTTCGCCTTCCTGAGGACTGGTACCTTTCAACAAATCTGGCAAATACCTAACCATGATCTCTGCAAGGACTGCTTGATCTCTCTTGTCTGTCCTTCTGGGACTTGAGAGATGCCTGTTAGATTTCAGTATTTCACCCCTATCTGCTAATCTCCCATATTTTTCTTTTCTTTATATCTCTGTACTGCATTCTGGATGATTTATTCATACTTTTCTGCTCACTTACCTTTCTTCAGTTGTTTAACTATTCTATTAAATTTTAAATTTAAATATTTTTTATTTTTATTTATTTTTAATTTTTTTTAGTTAATTTTTTGAAAGAGAGAGAAGCAGGGGAGGGGCGGAGAGAGGGAATTCCAAGCAGACCCTGCACTGTCAGCATAGAGCCCGATGCAAGGCTCAGACTCTCAAACTATGAGATCATGACCTGAGCCGAAATCAACAATCGGATGCTTAACCAACTGAGCCACCCAGGCGCCCCAAATATTTTTCATTTTTAGAGATTCTTTCTTCAATATTAGTGTTTTTCTTGGTTTCGTACTCTTATTTTATTCATCACCTACTTTTCTTTCTTTAAATACATTAAGTACTTATTTTGTGTTCCAGATAGTTTTGTAGTGCTGTGTGGATCTGATTCACCTGGGTTGTTTGTTTCAATTCATGGTGCGTTATTTCTTTGTGTTTTTATTGATTTTTGTTTGCATATGTGTTGATAGGAAATGGATAAGGCTTAATATTCCTTAGAACATTTAATTTTCTGGATTTCATTAAGACATTGTTAAAAAGTATGCTTTTCAGGCACCAGGGGTCAATATCAGAATGGGACTATTTAAAAATAAATTACAGACTTAAGATTTATTAGACCGTAAATAAGATGAATTTGCACTACTAACCTGTAGGAAGCTCAGCTTGTGATTACATGCATCAGGGAGATTGCTTTTTCTTTCACCTTATGCAGATATGATGGTCACAGTTTTTCTTGCTGATTTATTTTTGAGTCATCCTCACATTCAAGATACAGGTCTGTGGGGTCATAGCCTTTTCCATAGTTATCCTGTTATACCCATCACTTTGGGGCTCTGTGCTTTGACCAAATACCCAACAGTAGAGATGACTGATTTAACAGCAAATAACTAAAAGCTGGCCTCAGGGATCTCCTAATTTCTGAGATTCACTATGCCTTGGACCTCTGTGCATTGCTTAGTTTTTTCCATCTGTGTGACACATATAAAAATATTTTTTAAATATTTTATGCTGCATTTAGTTGTGTTTAGTGTGATACTTGTACAGGTTTCTTTTATTCAACATTATCAGAAACAAGTCCATTATTAACTTTTATGATTTCTTTTTTCCTAAAATGTATTTAGGTATAGAAATAATACTGAATTCCTACTGGAAGTTTTTAAGAGTATTTTCATAAACTGATAATTAGAAGAATAAGTTTATATATTTTTAAAACTAAATTTGTATTTTTAAAAAAATCTTAGATTTAAAAAAATTTTAATGGTTTTCTCTAAGGCTTTAAAAAAATATCTAGATAATTTAATCTTTTTTTTTTTTTTTTTTTTTGAGAGAGAGGGAGGGAGCACACATGAGCAAGGTAGAGGCAGAGGAAGGGGGAGAGAGAGAATCTCAAGCAGGCTCCATGCTCCGTGCAGAGCCCAACCCAGGGCTGGATCTCGCGACTGCAAGATCATGACTTGAGCCGAAATCAAGAGACGGATGCTCAACCAGATGAACCCTGCAGGAATCATGATCTGAGCCAAAATTAATAGATGCTTGGGCGACTGGGTGGCTCAGTCGGTTGGACATCCGATTTCAGCTCAGGTCATGATCTCGCAGTCTGTGGGTTCGACTCCCACATCGGGCCTGCTTCAGATTGTGTGTGTGTGTGTGTGTGTGTGTGTGTGTGTGTGTGTGTGTGTGTGTGTGTGTCTGCGCCTCCCCAGCTCATGCTCTGTCTCTCTCAAAAATAAATAAACATTAAAAAAATTAAAAAAAAAGAGTTAGATGCTTAACTGACTAAGCCACCCAGGCACCCTGAAAATTCAATCATTTTGAGTAATATGATGTGGGACAAGATACGATTGTTGTGGCTACTTTACCATTACTCTTTCAGTACTGAAAATTGTCGTAAGTTTAAAAAAAATGCTTTAATAAATATTTGACCCTCAAATTGTGTGATAAAGTAATTGCAAACATTTATTGAGCATTTATCATACACCAGGTGTGTTTAAGTACTCCCAACACCTCATAAGGCTGATATTAGTAATGTTGATTGCATGTGACAAGTGAAAAATAAACGGAAACCCAGAAAGATTTAGTAATTTGGCAGAGATCATACAGCTGGTGCATGAAGGAGCTGGAATTCAGACCTAGGAAGTTTGGTTCCAGAACCACACTCAGTCAGTCCACTGTCCTCTCTGATACCAGTCGGTGTACCTTACAGAGCAGGTAATGGGCAAGATCGACTAAGGTGTACCTTTTATTTCATGTTAATGATGGTACTCAAAAAATAGTTGCAAAATGTGCTGGGATTTTGATAGGGATTGTGTAGGATCTGTAGATGATTTTAGAGAATCTCAGGCCAGTATTTGGTAAGGATTGTCATTCTGACAATTTTGAGTCTTCCAACTCTTGAAGATGAAATGTCTATTTAGATCTTTCTCTCAGCAAGGTTTTATAGTTTGTAAACGCGATATGTCTTGCATTTCTTTTGTTATATTTATTTTTCAGTGTTTTATTATTTTAATGCTACTGTAAGTGCAGTTTTTATATTTCATTTCTGGATTGGGGTGAGTATAAAAAAATATGATTGATTTTGTATGGAATATCCAGCAACTTTGCTGAACTCGTTTATCAGTTACTGAAATTTTTCCTCTGGATTCCTGACTTTCCATATAGAAGATCTTGTCATTTGAGAATAAAAATGGTTATATTTGCTTATTTCCAATGTTATTGCCTTTCTTTTTTATTATTATTATTTTATTTTTTATTTTTTATTTTTTATTGTTTTTCACTGCACTGACTGGAACCAGTAAAATGCTGAATAGATGTGACAAGGAAGTGTTCCTGATCACAGGTAGAAGCCATTCAGTTTTTACACCATGAAGCATGGTGCTAGCTGTAGAGTTTTGTGCAGATGCCCTTTACCAGAATGCGGAAGATTCCTCTCTGTTCCTGTAGCCAAGTTTTTGTCCTGAATGGGTATTCGATTTTGTCAAATGATTTTTTTTTTTTTCTGCATCTGTGGAGTGATCATATGGTCATGTCCTCGTGTAATGTAATGGCATGTTCCATTAATGATTTTCAAATATTAAAACTAACCTCTCCTTCTTGTAACAAACCCCTGTTGGACATGATATATAGGTTGCTGAACTAAGGTTGCTAGTATTTTGAAAAGGATTTTTGCATTTATGTTCATGAGGGTTATATTAGTCTGTAATTTTTGTTTTGTGTTTTTTTTCTTTCGATATCTTTGGCTTTGGGTTTAGGATTATACAGCAGACTTAAAGAAGGAATTGAAAACTATTTTCCTTACTCTGTTTTCTGAAAGTGTTTGTAAATGATTATTTCTTCTTTATTGATATAATTTACCAATTAAACACTCCAGAATGGTGATTTTCTTCATGAGACGATTTTTAAGAGTTCAGTAGTGTCAGTATGCCATATGGTTTCTCCTTCATTCCTATTTTGATCATTTGTCTTTTTTTTGTCTTAGTCAACCTAGCCAAAAGTTCATAAATGTTACTGATCTTTTAAAGAACCAGCTTTTGACTTTACTGATTCTCTGGTGGGGAGAGGGGGGTGTTTTGTTTTCCTGATTTCTATTTCATTGATTTTCATGCTTAATTTTTTCCCCTGTTCTTTGCTTTGGGTTGAGTTTGCTCTTCTTTTACTGGGAAGGTGGACTCTTGAGTTATTGATTTGAGACCTTTCATTTTTGTTATAGGTATTTAAAGATAGAGATTTCTTTCTCACCACTACATTTCATGGCTTTTAACATGGGTTTTTATTCACTTCAAAACATTTGTTTCTCTTGTTGCATTGATCTTTGGTACATGAGTATTTTAGAAGTGTGCTGTTCAATTTCCAAATATCTGGAGGTTTCCAGGGGTGCCTGTGTGGCTCACTCCATTAAGGATCTGACTCAGTTTTGGCTCAGGTCATGATCTCTAAGATCAAGCCCCACATCAAACCCCACATCAGGCTCAGTGCTGACAGCACAGAGCCTGCTTGAGATTCTCTCTTTCCTCTCTCTCTACCCCTAAACCCCACCTCTCTCTCAGAATAAATAAACTTAAAAAAAAAACCTGAGAGTTTCCCAAAAATCTTTATGTTATTGATTTTTTATTCTATTATAGATCATATTTGTTACAATTTTAGTACTGTTAAATTTACAAGACTTGTTTGTGGTTTAGCATATGACCTATCATCAGAGCACTAGAAAAAAGGTGTTTTGCTGTCTTTTGGGGGGGATAGTTCTACAAATGTCAGTTAGGTCAAGTTGTTTGATAGTGTTGTTGAAATCTTCTGTATCCTTGTTGATTTTCTGTTTTGTAGTTTTATCCATTATTAAGAATAGACCATAGAAATCATTAGCTGTTGTTGAAATGTCTATTTCTCTTTTTACTTCTGTCAATTTTTGCTTTATATATTTTTCATCTCTGTTTATAATTGTTATATCATGGCTCTTTTTTTTTCTCTAGTATTGTTTCTTAAAATCTGTCTTGTCTGATTTTATATATTCAGTCTGCTTTTGGTTCCTGTTTTCATGTTATTTTTTTCTATCCTTCTACTTTCAACTTCTTGGTTTTTTTTTTTCTTTTAAAAAAATTCTTACTTATTTTGAAAGAGAGAGAGGAAGTGATCAGGGGAGAGGGGCAGAGGGAGAAAGAGAGAGAGAATCTTAAGCAGGCTCCAGGCTAAGCTGGAGCCTGACACAGGGCTTGATCCCATGAATTGTGAGGTCATGATCTGAGCTGAAATCAAGAGTTGGGCATTTAACCAACTGAGCCGCCCAGGTGTCCCTCAACCTATTGGTGTTTTTAAACCTAGTGTGTCACTTGTAGATAGCATACAATTGAATATGGTTTCATTATCCTTAGATAATATCCATATCCAGGAGACAGTCTTTTTCCATTTGAGCGTTTATTCTTACTTAAAGTAATCATTGATGTGTTTGGGTTTATTTCTCCTTTTGCTCTTTGTTTTCTACATAACTCATGTCATTCTTCTTCATCTGTTCTCACTCTACACTCTTCTTTGTAAAATATTTGAATGTATCTTTTTAATTTTTTTAAATTTACTTATTTTGAGTGAGAGCACATAGGGGAGGGACAGAAAGAGAGGAAGAGAGAGAATCCCAAGCAGGCTTCATGCTGTCAGTGTAGAGCCCAACGCAGGGCTCGGTCTCACAAGCCAGGAGTCATATCCTGAGCCGAAATCAAGAGTTTGATGCTTAACCAACTGAGCTACAGGCACCCCTTTTAGTGTATCATTTTAATTCCTTTGTTATATTGTTTTTATTTACTTTTTTAATGCTCTAGGGATTATAAAATCTATCTTATTACACTTTAGGTGAATACTAACTTAATTCTGGTAAAACATACTTTGTGCCACTATGGCTCCATTTTCTCCTCCCTGTTTTTGTTACTATTGGCATGTGTTATATATATATGTATGTTTGTTAAAACCAAACAGTGCAGTGTTATAGTCTTTTTTTTCAAGAAGCATGTAAAAGAGGTAACCAACTAAATAGATATTTGCAAATGACATATCAGATAAAGAGTTTGATTCCAAAATATATAAAGAGCTGTTACAACTCAATACCCAAAAAACAAATAATTCAATTAAAAATGGTCAGAAGACATGAACAGATATTTCTCCAAAGAAGACATCCACATGGCCAACAGACACATGAAAAGATGTTCAACATCACTCATCATCAGGGAAATACAAATCAAAACCACAATAAGATACTACCTCACATCCTTCAGAATGGCTAAAATCAAAACCACAGGAAACAACAAGTGTTGGCAATGACGTGGAGAAAAAGGAATCCTCTTGCACCATTGGTGGGAATGCAAACTGATGCAGCCATTCTGGAAAACGGTATGGAAGTTCCTTTAAAAATTAACAGAACTACTTTACAATCCGGTAATTACATCACCGAGTATTTACCCAAAATATACAAAAACACTAATTCAGAGGGATACATGCACTCCTATGTGTATTGCTGCATTTTTTACAATGGCCGAACTATGGAAGCAGCCCAGATGTTCATTGATTGATGAATGGATAAAGGAACTGTGATATATATTCACAATGGAATATTATTCATCCACAAAAAAGAATGAAATCTTGCCATTTGCAACAATATGGATGGAGCTAAAGAATATAATGCTAAGCAAAATAAGTCAGAGAAAGACATGCACCATATGATCTCACTCATATGTAGAATTTACAAACAAATTCTACAAATTCTACAAAACAAAGGAAAGAGAGACAAACCAAGAAACAGACTCTTAACTATGAAGAACAAACCAATGTTTACCAGGGGGAGATGGATGGGAGGATGGGGGAAATGGGGGATAGGGATTAAAGAGTACACTTATCGTGATTAAAGAAGATAAAATGACAGGCGCCTGGGTGGCTCAGTCGGTTAAGCGTCCAACTTCGGCTCAGGTCATGATCTTGAGGGCCGTGAGTTTGAGCCCCGTGTCGGGCTCTGTGCTGACAGCTCAGAGCCTGGAGCTTGCTTCGGATTCTGTGTCTCCCTCTCTCTCTGACCCTCCCACGTTCATGCTCTGTTTCTCCCTGCCTCAAAAATAAATAAACATTAAAAAAAATTTTTTTTAAAAGAAGATAAAATGATTTAAAATTTGTAAAAAGTATATAAAGGAATACAGAAAAAAATACATAATTATGTAATCTTTTTTTTACATACTTTTCACAGTGCTTTTCATTCTTTGTATGGATTTGTTAACGTCTGATGCCATTTCTTTTCAGTTTGGAGGACTTTCTTTATTTTTAATATTTTTAATATTAAATTAATATTTTAAAATTTTTAATGTTGGGGCGCCTGGGTGGCGCAGTCGGTTAAGCGTCCGACTTCAGCCAGGTCACGATCTCGCGGTCCGTGAGTTCGAGCCCCGCATCAGGCTCTGGGCTGATGGCTCAGAGCCTGGAGCCTGTTTCCGATTCTGTGTCTCCCTCTCTCTCTGCCCCTCCCCTGTTCATGCTCTGTCTCTCTCTGTCCCAAAAATAAATAAACGTTGAAAAAAAAAAAATTTAAAATTTTTAATGTTTACTTATTTGAGAGAGAGAGAGAGTGCAAGCAGGGGAGGGACAGAGAGAGAAACATAGAATCTGAAGCAGGCTCCAGGCTCTGAGCTGTCAGCACAGAGCCTGATACGGGGCTTGAGCTGACAAACTGCATGATCGTGACCTGAGCCGAAGTTGGACACTTAACCGACTGAGCCACTTGGCTGCCCCTCTTTTGTAAATTCTTAATGCAGATCTGCTAGCCGCAGCGTTTCTCAATCTTTTTAAATTTGTTAATGTTCTTATTTCACTTTCTTTTCTCAAGTTTATGGAGGTACAATTGACAAGTTGTAAATATTTAAGATGTACAACTTGATGTTTTGTTACACACTGTGAATTAATCACAATCAAGCCAATTAATATATTCATCACTTCACATAGTCTTTTTTCCTTTTTTTTTTTTTTTTTTTTTTTTTGGTGATCATGCTTAGGATCTTGGCAAATTTAAAGCCTAAAATACAGTATTGTTAACTATATTCACATTTCTCTCTCTATTTTAGATCTACTTTTTCATCTTGCCTAAATGCAACTTTACACCCTTTGACCAACCCCTTCCCATGTCTCCCTTCAGCCCCTGGCACCGATCATTCTATTCTCTGCTGCTGTGAGTTTGACTATTTTAGATTCTACCTGTAAGTGGAATCGTGCAGTAATTTTCTGTGTCTTATTCCATTAACATCATGTCCTCCAGGTCTTTTTTTCTTTATACATAGTTTTATTAGATATGGAACTCTTGGTTGACCTTTTTTCCCCATTATTTGAGTATGTCATTCCATTGCCTTCTGGTTTCCATGCCTTCTCATGAGAAGTCAACCCTTATTGTATTGTTTCCCTTAGTGTGATGAGTCATTTTTTGCTTGCTGTTTTCAAGATTTGCTCTTTATCTTTGGTTTCAACTGTTTGACTAGGTGTCTAACTGTGGATCTCTTAGTCATTACATATTTGGGTTCTTTCATCTTCACGGATGTGTAGATTAATGTTGTCCATTAAGTTTGGGACATTTGCACAATTATTTCTTCAAAATTATTTTCCTCCTTTCTCTTGAACTCCTGTCCTTCTGGGACTCCCTTTACCTATGTACCACTCCAGCAGATGCTGCCCACAGGTTTCTGGGAACTTGTTTATTTTTCTTTCTTCCTTAAACACGGTGACCTGAAGTTCTCTGAATACATCTTTAATAGCTGTTTTGCAGTCTTTGTTCTCTAAATCTCATATAGGAACCACCCACAGCTCATTTCTGTTGACTGCTTTTTTATCCTGAATAGGTGTTACATTTTTCTGTTTCTTTATATATCTCAAGATTTTTTGTTAAAAAGTAGACGTTTTAGGTAATACACTGTAACAAATCTGGATTCTGATTTTTACTTCTGAGTGGTGTTTTTTTAATTTGTTGGCATATTTTGTTTGTTTGTTTAGTTACTTGCCTGGACTAAATCCATGGCATCGGTTCCCCACAGTTCAGGCTGCTGCTGTCTCTGCCCAGTTATTTGATGGTGATGGTGGTGATGATGAAGATATGCCTGACTTCCCAGGGATCACCCACTTTTCTCTGTAGCTTAATGTCTGTCAATGACTTCAAGAGTTTCTTCTCAAATGCCTCAAGCCAGTAGGGCTTCTGTTCTCTGCCAGTTTCTATGGGCTGGGGAACACCTGCAAAGCTTAGCCAGTGTTTAAGTCTATCCTAACTTTTACTTTCCACCCAGTCTTATGTTTACACTGCCTATGTACACAGGCTCAAAGTCAGCCACAAATACGAGGGTAGCTTTCAGTCTCTCTTGTGTTTGTGGGTAGCCTTCCCATCAGCTAGGAATTTGCAGAGAACTTAACAAGGCCTTCCATGACTGTTTATTTCCTTTGTCTCCTTTTTACATTTGGGTGAAACTATAGGTTGGCTGAGCCACAGAGGTCTCTCTACCTCTGAGACCACTGCTGCTGCCAACAACACGGATGGCCATGGAGTGTTCCCATGCTCCGCTCCAGATCAAGCAAGTGCTCTCTAGCAATGAAGTTGTTGATACTCACAGCTTGACCTTGTCTGACATGGGAAGGGGTGTGGCAGTTAAAGAGGAATGGGACAGTCCCATAGATTCTCACTGTTCTCACCCAGAGTTGAGTAGTTTTTCATTAAAGTCATTTCCCAGTTTGCTTTATGCCTTTGGTCTTCGGTGAATTTACAGAGAATTAAAATGCTTATTTTGACAGTTTTAGTGAATTTTATTGAGGATCTAATAAATTCCCCACTATACCAAACTCTGTCATATGTTTTGTAACATCACCCCACATTCACACACGACTATTAATGCTGCAGACACAGTCAGTTATTACTTGAAAACGGTATTGCATTTTGATTTGTGTTAGCTTTGTGGAGACACATTCTTTAGTTGGGATTAATCAATGTTTTCATTGTAGATAGCATCTATTTGCCCATTCACTTATTGACTGTGTACTGGGGTCTGCTTTAATTTCCACATTGCAGAGGTGAATGAGAAAGTCCCAGCATGTCATGAACTCACAAGTCTATTAGGGGAGACAAATTAAAAATTATAATATAGTATATGATGATACATAGGAGTGAGCACAGTGCTCACTGGGATGAGCTAGACAGAGCATGCCTGCCTCTGAGTAGTAAGAAATCACTAAGTATACTACCTTTGATTGGGCCTAAGAAAGGTCAAAGTCTGCCAGGCAAAGGGGATGCAAGGATAAAGAATTCTGAGCATGGAAAGCAGTATGTATTAAGGACAAGGGTTGGGTTCAAGTAATAGCTGAAAATGTACCCAGGAGGGTACATGGTAGAGAGCAGTAGAACATGGAACTTAGCTAGAAAACACATTTACGTCTACTGAACTTCACAGCCTTTATCTTCTGGGCCACCAGATTCCAGCCAAGACCTGCATTGATCAAACTAGTTATTGCTTTTCTTTTGTCTTGGATTTCTCTCCATCTGTTCTCTGGAGTATAAGACTGCAATGAGGAGGGACAGATAACAGGTCAATCAAATAGGAGACTTGGGGACCCTTCGGGTTGAGAGATGGTGAGTACAAAACTAGAGAGTGGCCAGATTCAAAAGATGTTTGTGATCAAATTGACAGGATTTGGTGATACATATAAGGGTAAGCGTGGCTGGTTGGGCACAGAGAGCTTAGAGGGTGTAGAGAGGAGCCAACCTCTGGAAGCCATCAGACAAGAAATCAACCCAAACAAAAACAACAGAAGCCAGGTAGGGTGTCCAGAGGAATCACTGGCTGACAGGCCAGGGGAAGAAAGAGAACCCAGGCAAGAGCAAATGTACAGAAATCTGGGAGGCTGGGCTGGAACAACAGTTGTAGCAGAGGGTGTGGGCTGGATCCTAAATGAATTTTCTGAGCTGCCCGGATGGAAGCGACTTAATCAAATGCCCCTGGCCTTAAGTTTGGGTGAGGCAGGGACAGTAAGAAGTCCCCGTGCAACATGGTCGTGTTGGCATTTTTACTTATTTCTTTTTAATGTTTATTTTTGAGAGACAGAGAATGAGTTGGGGAGGGGCAGAGAGAGAGGGAGACAGAGAATCCGAGGCAGGCTCCTTGCTGTCACGGCAAAGCCCGGTGCAGGGTCAAACTCACGAGCTGGGAGATCGTGACCTGAGCTGAAGTCGGACGCTCGACCGACTGAGCCACCCAGGGCATGGCCCTTGGCACTTTTATTTTTGATAGAAATTTGGAATTAATCTAAATCCCTCATGAAGTGGGATAAATGGTATTGATTAATAATACTCCCTCAACTAAGGCTTTTCCTGTGGGTAACTCAGACACGGCATTAGAAACGATCATTAACTCTGAGATCATTGAGGAATTATAGAAAACAACTTCTTAAAAACCTAGTAATGCTGCCCAAGTGTTAATGTATCTTTTCAAAGCGCTAAGGAGCTGGGCAGATACAAATGGATGCAGTGACTATGTAGAAAGAGTAAATGATGACATACCTTGTGTCTGACCTACACTTTTTAAAGAGGTCTCTTTTTATGTGTGACATTTTGTAACTTAATTTTTCCTGTTTATGACATTCTAATGTTTTTTTAATTGCCAACCATCCGGATTTGCTGTTAGTATGAATTAGGTTTTTTAATATAATTAAGCCAGCTTATCTGCCACCCATTATAACTAATCCATTCTATCTTAATTACTTTTCCATTTCCAGAGCCACTCATCACCTATTAATACAAATATAGGAAAATCTGAGACTTTTTTGTAACATAAGTAATAACACAAAACGTCTGTCAGATATGTGCATATGTTTTCTTCATATTTTTAGGAAAGGTCAACATGACTTGGTAAAATGTATTCTGCCAGAAACACAGAAACCAAAAAAGAAACCAGTATTTCAGCCCATTCACTTACCTCATGAAACCAACTTTATAAGCCACATCGTTTATTTCCCAGAATTTCCCCTAGTCTTGATTCTGGGTCCATCCAGTGACAAATTGTGATGTAGGAAGCCCTTCTGTTTCCGGAGGTAATTACAAGGAAGCATTGCCTGTCAGCTCATTTTGGTCACTGGTGCATGTGTGGGTTTTTTTTTTTTTTCATTCACTCATTTCTTAATCGAGCATAACTCTGATCACTGGCGATGTCGCAATAAACGAGACAACAGAAGGGTTCTGACTCTTTGAGCTCACATTGCAGTAGGGGAGACAAATAGTAACTGAATAGCAACAGTAAAGTGATGAGTAATGTGCAAAAGACTTGAGAGGTGATGTGACAGAGAGTGGTTCATAGATGGAGGGCTCAAAGAGGCCTCTCTGAGGAGGTGGCTCTAAAACTGACACTTGAATGACAGGAGATGCTTTGAGATGACCACAGGACTAACCATTACAGGAGGAAGTCACAGCTAGCGTGAAGGCCGTGAGTAGGTGTGTAATCCAGTAGTGGTAAGAGATCCCTTTGGGGGAGGGAGAACATTCAAGGTAAGAGGCATGGATGTCATTGCAAGTGCCTTGCAAAGCCCCTGGAGGGCTTTCTGTGATCTGATTGGCATTTGTAAAAGAGGAGTCTGGCTCCTCTGTGGAGAATGGTTTGAAGGGGGCAAGAATGAGAACAGAGAGGCAGAGTCCAGATGAGAGGTGAGTTCAGCATTCCTTAACCATTCTATGAAGTTAGTCTATGTGTCATTTTCAAAGATTGTTTCTTTGCACCGTTGCATATTTCCTCTAGTGAGAGTGAACTATAGCATACGGCTCTCTAGATTCAAATCCAGCTTCTCTAACTTAGTGGTCATATGACTCAGGCAAGTCTCATAACTTCTGTGTATTTCAGTTTCCTCTTATTAAAAAAATGGAATAATAATTTTACCCATTTCAGAGAGTTGTTGTCAGAGGGACTAAGAAATACTTAGAATAAATAGAAATACTTAATACATGACTACAGTAAGCATTTGGTAAATATTAGAGATTAGAGACTATATTTCTGTCTTATCCTCATAATATGGCACATTCAGATGGCTGTACCTAGTAATGAGTTACAATAACATATTAAATAATTTCTGCTCCTTCCATCATTTCATAGTTTCTCATGTTATTTTGATACTACGTTAGTATACCTTAATAGCCCTTGTTTACTTAATTATGTAATAATATAATCATTATATCATGCATGTTATTTCCAGCTTCCACATCTGGTAGTAGTTGTTTAATTTTAATGTTAATTTTTAAATGTTTGTTTATTTTGGGAGAGAGAGACCACGTGCACATGTGCGCACTAGTAGGGGAAGGGCAGAAAGAGAGGAGGAGAGAATCCCAAGCAGGCTCCACACTGTCAGTGCAGAGCACAGGACTTGATCTCATAAACCATGAGATCATAATCTGAGCTGAAACCAAGAGTTGGACACTCAACTGACTGAGCCACCCAGGCACCCCAATATTTGTTTATTTTTAAAGTGACTTTTGTTACTTGTGTTTTAAACATGTACAGCCTTTTAGAGAGATTGGTTGAATATTAATCAGCTTTATTGCAAAGTTAGTGTTTTCAGCCCTTAAAATGGGGTGAAGGGGGATGGGGCTCTGATCCTGAGATGATAAAACCCTGTAAAAGCTTAGCATACTGCCTCCACTAGTGCCTTAACAGCACGTGGGCACTGCTCAAATGTACCACTCGGTCCTCCAGCTTTCCTTTTAAACTGAGGGTCCATGCTGGATCTATGGTTAGAAAAGACTCGGACCATATGGTGATTTAGAAGCCTTGTATTGAGTTTCTGGTTTCCCTGTAAATACGGGTTTCTGTCACTTTGTCAGCCTCCAGCTGCATTTCAGACTCTTGAGATTGGTTATTTACATCTCAAAATAGTCTTGAGAATAGTAGGAAAGTAGAGTAGGTCAGCACAGCATATGGTTGAATTTGCATGGACAGACAAACGAGAATAATAAGGCAAGTCTTTTAAACTGGCTCTTAGTTATAAATGCGGTATGCAAATGTTTTATAGTTATGGCTGGGATTGAGGTACATTTGGCAAATGGTAATTTTTATGAGATAAGACATTAACCTAATTTTTAAAATCTCTGTTCTCCTCTTTCACTGAAGTTAGTTGGGCAGGGAACAGCCTGTCTTTGCTGTAAGCATTTTACGGCGACATCATCGATGCAGATAATCTCCCAGCACAGGTGGCTTTGGAAAGCCCTTTCTGTGCAAAACACTTGCCATTAAATACATACATACTCTGTGGTTCTTCCGGTTTCAAGTTCTCTCTTTCTTCTTGTATGTTTTTTTTTTTTTTAATGACGTAAATTGTAACATGATTTTGAAGTTTTTACGTGGTGTGGAACATGTGACACAATTCCCCTCTCTGATAAACAGGCAGTCCCTGTGCCCAGGGTGGCAGGCGTTACTCTGCTAACCCATTGGCCAGTGGAATCTACCAAGTTTGGATGTTGGCTCCCACAATTTGTCCCTCCTCACTGTTGCATTGATTGCATGGATGCCGTACTGAATTTTGTAAAAGTCTAATTAGTCCTAAGTACTCTAGGCATGATGATAGAGATTGAATTTTTTTGGAAATTGGTAACTGAATTAATGTGTGTGTGCATGTGTGTGTGATTTTGTAACTTTTACACTTAATGGGGCTAAAACACCTCATAGCCAATAGCCCTATGATTTTTTTCTTCTGTCTCTTCCAAAGACAGCACGTCTGGCTATTTAAGAGATTCATGTGTGGGCATAAAGGCTCAAATATGAATTTCCAGCCCTGTCACATACACGGAACTGACCAGTGAGACTCCCATCCATTCCTCAGGCTTCCTGTGCGTGTCTGGAAGAGGGGTCACTACTCCCCGTCCCCTATTAGGAACAGGGCTCCCCAGCTTGTCAGATATCCCATCATTTCACAGTTGGCACCCAATCTGGTTATATTAATGTTAATATTAATTGTAAGTTTACCTTGTTTTTCCAGAAATACATACGTGTGGACATAACTCCCTCTCTATGTGTTTGTTTTTCTACCACAGACACAGGAGCAGAAAGACAGGCACTAAGAGAAAATGTGTATCCTAAATTGAGAGAATTCTGCAGAGAAAACTATGGATTAGAATTTCAGGTAACTCTGACATTAATTTCATTTTTAATAATGTTAGCTAAATAATGTTTGTGTTTATTGTCACAGCTTCGGTGTTACAAACCAAGTTTTAAGCTCCCCCCAAAAATTTTACTTCTTTAAGCATGGGTAAAAAGGAACAGTGGAAAATGGAAATAAAATATTTAGTTATTTTTGATGCTTTGCACTTTTATGCTGTTTCTTGGACCCTGCCTGGTATTGGCTCACCTTTTCCCTGTAACCATGTTTATTTGCCTCTTGGCAATCTCCACTATTTTCAAAAAGGTGAAGGTTGCTGAGCACCTGTCTTAGGCTGTGGTCTCTGGAAAGGTTTTACATCTAAAAATTGGGACCAGCTTTCTCACAGGTGTTTTTTTTGTTTGTTTGGTTTTGTTTTGTTTTGAGCAACTGGCCAGTCCTTGCTTTCTATCTTGCCTTTTAGTTGCTGTTCGCATTGTAGAATGTCCTTTTTCCTATTTCAGGGATTTGCCATTTACAAAAAAAAAAAAAAAAAAATTTACATCAACCTTTCAAGAGACAGTAACTCTTCATGTCATTGCTAAAGTTCATGAACACCCTGGCATTTATAGATACCACGGATTTTGCCACCTAATAGCAAAGTATTAGAAAACATTGGGCATATCTTGAATATCCAGAAATTTAAAAAGTAAATGCCTCCTGCAACAGATAATTTTTCAACCTCATTTACAATGGACATCTTACTTCTCCAGTGCTATCTTAACTACATGTTTCCACTGTTAAGTGAGGAATAAGATGTACCAGAGGTTTGTGGTATAAGAGTGCAAAATGCATCTTTGTTAGTGGAAGAAAACTTCATCCTTCATTTATTTCCTCCTGAATATTTTATCTTGGTACACTTAATGATGCTTTCTCATCTGATGGATAAAGTAGTTGGTCTCAAAATGACTCCATTCTCTGTGCATACTGTAAGTCAGCAACAGGCCATTATGACACACATATTGAACAGTTACTCATAAGTCACGAATTGCTAGATAAATTGTGAGCCTAAATTAAATCCCTTGTTGTGAATTCAGCACTGCCTTCCCTGGGGAATCTGGTTCTACTGATAACAGGATCTCAACTGCTACAAAAATTCTGATCTGTCAAGATTCCCAAAGACTTAGACACTCCTTGGGGACTCAGTTACTATAGAGAAAAAGATGTGGCCAAGCACGTTAATCCCATATTTGAGTTTGTTTGGATTTGCATTATTTTTTTTTTTTTTTTTTTAGTAGAGGGAGGGAGTTGTTGAGCTACAGACCAGCCTGCATACAACATGGTATTAAGATTAGCTGAGAGGAAAAAGAAGAAAAATATATTTTCTAAATTATAAGTAGTCCCAGGAAAAGAGAAATAAAGCCAAAGGAAAACTGTAGAAGGCAGGGTCCATAGAATAAATTGACAGCAAGGATCATTGAACGAGGCAGGTGCATTGAACGAGTCTTTGAGATGCCAGGAAGCAGTGGAAACCACACTGGGCAAAAAAGAGCTGGAACTGAAGCCCGGCTTTCCACTGTGACTCCTTTAGTCCGGTGTCTGAAACACGGGGGTGGTGACCACTTCTGCGTCTGAGGCTGTGTTTGGAATGAAAGTTTGCTAGTTCGCATTTGCTTCCCACCTTCTGAGCCTAGCAGGAATTCAAATATGTAATACCTGAATCTTCTAAAAATATACGTCTTAGTATAGTCTCTTCTAGTAAGTTGTTTATAGATCTCCCTAAGGATATGTTTTCTAGTGAGATGGTTTTCTTCCCTCAAGTGCAACAAAATATGATGCTGGAAGATTCGTGAAAAAAAAGAAACAAAAAACAAAAACAACTTCTCTATATATTACTCTGGATTTCATCATTGGCTGTGCATTGAACCCAGAAGAAGTGAATTTCCTAGATTTACTTAAATATGCACCGATCTGTTTTATGCCCCCTTGCCTTTGTTTATGCTGTCCTTTCCACCTGCAGTGCTCTGCAGCCTGCTTCCTTCCCTGAATAAGTCCTACTTATTCAGTTATATACATTAAAAAATGTTTAATGTATATTTATTTTTGAGAGAGGGAGACACAGAGTGCAAGTGGGGGAGGGGCAGAGAGAGAGAGGGAGACACAAAATCTGAAGTGAGTGCCAAGCTCTGAGCTGTCATCACAGAGCCCGATGCGGGTCTCAAACGGTGAGATCAGACCAGAGACAGAGTCGGACACTTAACCGACGGAGCCACCAGGTGCCCCTAAGTCCTACTCATTCTTAAGACTCCTCACCACCGCCCAGTAGCTGTGTGTCCTCCCTGTGGTTCCTTGAATACTTCAAGCCTGTTCCCGTTTCAGGGTTTTGCCCTGGCTGTGCTTTCTCTGTAAGAATGTTCACCCCCCTCATCTTCACATGGGAGTTTCCTTATTATTCTCCAGGTCTCCACAAAAATGCCACTTCCTAGAGATACTTCCCTAGCGACCCAGTCTAAAGTAAGCACCTAGGAGACTTCTTTTACGTCACCCTATTTTAGTTATTTGCATAGCATGTCTCAACACTGGATATTTGCCTTTTTTCACAAAATGGCTTGCTTATTATCTCTCTCCCACTAGATTGTAAGTTTCACAAGAATAAGGACTTCTCTGCCTTCTTGACAGCTCCCCTCCGAGTTCTAGAATAGTGCCTGACACATAGTAAAACTCTGTAGGAATGTGTTGAACAAGTGAAAGCCTTACTGACCATATGAATGAATGAAGTCTAAGTCCAACATTACTTGCTTAAGGAAGTTTTCTCTGATCCTCTGGCCCCTCCTGGGATACGCCATGTACCCTCCTCTTTGCTCCCCTATAATCCTAGGCATAACTCAACAGTGCATCCAGTTTGTTCAAGAAGTGTTTGTTAACCAATGAACACATGCCAGCCAAGTGCTGGGAACACAAAAACAAACCAATCAGACCCTCTTCTTGTGGAGCTTCCAGTATTGTTGGGGGTGGCAGACAATAAACAATATATCCCAGTGGTTATGGATGCATTTTCTTGAGTAAATGCTTTTAAGAAAAGACAGGATAAGGGGGTCAGGGAATGCCAGGTAGTCAGAGAAGGACTCCTTAATAAGACCTTTGGACAGAGGTCTGTAGAAAATGAAGGAGCAAGTCTTACAGATGCCTTGGTAGGAGAATTCCAGGCATAGGCAACAAGGAAAAGGGTCTGAGGACCCTTGTGGGAGAGGACATCAGGGTCAGATCATATGGGACTTTGTGGGCCAAGATTAAGGACTTTGTACGGTTAAGAAGGGAAAGGAGGATGTTATAGGATTTACATTTAAGAGAGTCATTCAAGGGGCTCCTGGGTGGCTCAGGTGGTTAAGCGTCCATCTTCGGCTCAGTTCATGATCTCACAGTTCATGCGTTCGAGCCCCACGTTGGGCTCTGTGCTGACAGCTCAGAGCCTGGAGCCTGCTTCAAATTCTGTCCCTCCCTCTCTCTCTCTCTGCCCCTCCCCTTCTCATTCTCTGTCTCTCTCTGTTTCTTAAAAATGAATTAATGTTGGGGCGCCTGGGTGGCGCAGTCGGTTAAGCATCCGACTTCAGCCAGGTCACGATCTCGCGGTCCGTGAGTTCGAGCCCCGCGTCAGGCTCTGGGCTGATGGCTCAGAGCCTGGAGCCTGTTTCCGATTCTGTGTCTCCCTCTCTCTCTGCCCCTCCCCCGTTCATGCTCTGTCTCTCTCTGTCCCAAAAATAAATAAATGTTAAAAAAAAAAATGAATTAATGTTAAAAAAAAAAAAGACATGTAAGAGAGTCACTCAGGCTCTGTGAGGAGACTGGAATAGGGGTGCAGGAAAAGGTAGAAGCAGGAGAACAGTGCAAGTTAAGAAATGATCACGGCATGGACTAGAATGAGCGATGGAGAGAATGAGACATCTGGTGAGGTCAAGTTTTCATCACCTGTCTCTAAGGTCTGCAAGTTCTCAGGATTGGAATTGTCTTACTCATCTTATCCCAGTGATAAGTCAGGTGTCTGGCACATAGTAGGCTGTTGAGTTAAATATTTATTAAATTGGTAGAATATACAGTTACATTTTACACAAGGCCTTAAAACTCTCTCTCTCTCTCTCTCATATATATATGCCTGTTGGTCAGGCTTTTTTCTCTGTTTACTTAATTTTTTCATTTAAACTAAGATATTCATTCATTCATTCTTAGTATGCACTAAGAATATATAAATCTGCCCCGCCCAGCGCCCACTGTTACTCTGAACTGGGAGTAAGCCAGGTTAGGGCAGGAACCTCTAGAGGGGGTGCTCGACTCATGGGCACTTAGGACACCTCCATTTTGAAAGTGATTTTCGTGTGAGTCCAGCCACTCAACTCGGTATCATTCCTTAAGAATATCTTCTCTCCTGGGTGGCTCGGTCAGTTAAGCATCCGACTTAGGCTCAGGCCAGGATCTCACTGTTTACGAGTTCAAGCCCTGCCTCGGGGTCTCTGTTGTCAGCACAGAGCCTGCTTCAGATTCTCTGTTCCCCTCTCTCTCTGCCCCTCCCCCACTTGTGTGCATGCTTGTCAAAAATAAAATTTAAAAAAGAAAAAAAACTCTGATAACCAGCTTCTTCAGTGGCATCTAGTATTGATCTCACTTCATCTTATTCCCCAATGTTCATAAACCTGTTCCTTTTCTTCGCCTTTAACATCCAGTACACCCTGGGTGTTTTTAATCCTTAGACCCCCAGTAAGAGTGCTGTCTTCCCCCTAAGCTGGTGCCTCTGAGTGATCCCCATGTCCTCATATCTGGCTCTCTTCCCTCCAGAGTTACATGAAGATAAGTCTCTATTTTTGGAATGTTAATATATGTGAAATGGAAGCCATCCCTCTCCTTTTGTCCAGTTTCTCAATTGCTATTGTTTTCTAGTCTTCAAAACTTCAAGATCTTAGCTTCCAGCACATTCTTCACCTTTTATAACTGCCCCTATTCTTGTTGATTCACCTGCGACAGCATTTCTTAGAAATTCACCTTTTTCTTCCCATTTCACAAGGCTCTGTCTTTATTCAGCCTTCTGTTTCTTAGATGCTGAATGACTATGGCATTTTCCAATTCTCTCCCAGCACTGGACATTTTGTCTTCTGGTCCAGACTGTCCACAGCTGCTCAGATCATCTTCCTTAAACAGTATTTATCAGATTTAATTCATTGTAAGATGTTTCTTTTCACATTTTTACTTCTCAGAAATCAGAATTCATCTTACAAATAGCACATCCTGATGTAATTGGCAGTGCGTTTGTGTTTTTAGTGGAACATACAGTATTGGAGCAGCCTACAAGTCCTGATGTTTTGGATTCAGTAGAATACAGTGAATGATGTCATTTATGGAGTGTAGTAGAAACAGCATGAATTTTTCTGTTAGAAAGACTAGGATTCAAATGCTGGGTCTGCAATTACCAGTTCTGTGAGTCTGAACAAATTGCTTGATTTCTTTGACATTAGTTGACCGTTCTGTAAAATGAATGGGGGGTAGTGTTTATCTTCCCAGATTGTTTTGCGAAGGCATGAGATGACACGAAGACCCTGGCACGTGGAAGGCACTCTGCCAATGTTCATTTGTTACTGCCTCTCGCCTTTTTAAGTCTCTTCTCCTGATTAAGAACCCGGTGTAATGAAATGATTTATGTGCATTTTCTTTTGCCTTTCTAAGTACAGCAGGAGACTTCTGACCAGAGGCATCTATCTGTCTGAGGGGTGCTCAATGTCTGGTACAGAAGGAATACAAACGGGAAGAATGGTTAGGAAATACTGTGCCGCATACAAGAAAGACCAGAACCTTAAAGGTCAGGCTGTTGGCTTGAGAGAAGATTTTGCTAAATTCGTTTAATCCTTTAGCACATCGACCAGTACTGTAGGACTCTGAGCCTGGAGGTCTAAAGTGTAGAGAAAAGGGCTGAGTTTGTCCATAAGGCAGAACCAGAACCCTCCCCCTGTAGCCTGCTGGAAAGTGATAGGAGGAGAGAGAAAGGCAGAGTCAGCATGTATACCTTTCCTTTCCTTGAGTTCTGCTTCAGAGAAGGGGCCATGGGTTAGATAAGTGAAAATGAGCGGGAAGATAGGTAGCACTAAGGGCACCTTGCCTGTGCTCTCTACTTGGGACTCTGGAAAGAGATGGCCAGACAGTAACCACCCTTCCCCGACCCCACCCCAACCCTGCAAACAGACCTGGGCTTGGCCACATCATGGCCGTGGCAGCAAGTGACGATCAGGCTGAACTTTCCCAGGCTGCTCTCAGTTATTGTGTGTCATATATTCTGAGTTAAGAGTCAGTGCTAGTCTCCACGACCGGAAGAGGTGGCTGCACAAAAGGCCGTGGTGAAGAAACTGGATGGAGCATGGGCCCATGGCTTGGGGCAGCTCATCCACAGCAGGGGAAGCTGGCCTGGCTTGGCTGGAGAGCAACACGAGGCTCTGACCCAGCTGAGAGGGAAAGACCAGTCCCTGGGTGATGTGATGCCAGCAGCCAGTGGGCATCACCTGGGGGCCATGCCCAAGCACTCTCATGTTTTCCCTTCAGGATATGAGGTTACCTGGATATCATCTTAGGGAAAAGAAGCAGGGGAACAGGGAAGCCATGTCTTTTAAGAAACTCGGCATTTTGATCCAAGAGAGAATAAGCACCTAACAGAGTCCTGGAAAACATCAGTTTACACTAAGGTTTAAATTGGATAAAACTGAAAGTTCACGGTCTCGCACTAGCCAGAGGGTGGAGACTTGGACAGGAGGCACAAACTGGTCTTAGAATTAAGAAGCTGCGCTCTCTGTATGTATCCGAGTTGTAGGCTGAGTGAAATTCCATGTGTCTTACACTACCTTCACCTTGCTAACGATTACCAAGTTGAGCAATCGCTTGGTCTCACACTGAAGGTCCATCCGCGGTTGCCCCCACCCACTCTTCCTCCGCCACAGCCCTCCTGCTCTGTCGAGCCCAGCCTCCTGCTCTATGCTGATTTTTTTTCCTTGCAGCCGTCTGCCTGCTCACAAATCTCAAAATGTCTTTGCCTCCTGAGTTGCCAGAATACATCATTGGCTTTATAATTGACAGGCTGTGTTGTGATGCCCTTGGTTTTTTCTCCACATTGTCAACTGATGGACTTTTCCATTTGCTGTTAATCAAATGCGTGCTTCTTAAGTGAAATGTATATCCTCTTATGGAATCACAGGTTGTTTCACTCAGGCAAGCACTTCAATTTGTCTAGCTCACTTCACATTTCAGTTCTGCCCATCAGTGCCTGCACAGGTCTTAACCAACTTGATATTCCGTAGAAGTATTATAAGTGTGTGACATCATCTTTCTCCCATCCATGAGCCCATTGGTTACAAGAGGGAAGGAAGATTAATAGAGATGAGAAAGAGAAGGAAAGCAGTATGTCATAACTGACCTACTGTTCTAGTGTGTTTTGTAAGTGTTGGCTCACCATTTCTGCAGCACGGAGCGGCTCTTCTGGAATTCTCCTGCCTGACTTCCCAAGACAGTATTCTTGTTCCTCCTTTACCTGGTGTGCACAGACAATCTTCTGCCTAATATTTCTCCTAAATATAGAGCAGTGGCACTGTGGGGAGCTCCAGAATTTACTGGAGGAGCTATATACTTTGCTGAACATTTAATTCTGCTAAATTGTGGCTGGCTGATTACCCCAACGCTGAAAATCACCCAAGAAGATTAGTCCTCCAGTAAGCAGAATGAGAGATCCTCATTTGCAGGTGACATTTACGTGTCCCAGTTGGGTACAATCACCGTGAAGCCTTTCTCAGATTCTTAACACAAGGCACCTATTTCTTCCTATCCTCATTTTTTATTTCTTACAGTAGAGAGAGGATACCTTTTAACAAGACTGCGCCGTAGAAAGAGCACTCTTATTTAAGAGATCTGATTTGTCAATAATTAGTTGTAAACCATCGAAAAAGTAACTTCAGCTCAGTTTTCTTGTTTCTTCTACTTGATCTGTATTTTCTTTTGGCTCCCACAGTTAATTATGCTGTGACCTCATCATCTCTTTATGGACAGGCTGTCACATTTCTGTCTTTGGGGAGCTTCTATCTAGAAGTCCCTCTTCTCCGAAGAACAGCCTCCTGTACATTTAACCTTCAAGTCCAGACTTCCTCACTAGTGTCTGACCCTCAAGTCCTCAGGGCAGATTTAGGTCATTGGTCCCATGGGCCTCATGTATTTATTCACAGACATTGACTGAGCTCTTGCTCTGCACGAGGCAGAGTTGTGGGAGCAGCAGATACCACAGTATTGAAAACGAACCTAGTCCCTGCCTTCGTGGAGTCGTGAATGGTGGTGACCAGAGTGATTCTGGCTGCAAAGGGAACACAGGGTGCTCTGGGCATGCACAGTGGGAGGCTTCCTCAAACTTTGAGGCCTCAGGACAGCTGCTGAGGAACTGATGTCTAAGCTGAATCCTGAAGGATGGGTAGATGCAGATGCCCACATTGAAAAGAAGAAAAGTTCAGGCAGAAAAAACATATTTGCATAGGCAAGTTTGGAAAAGAACTTGAACATTATGCTGTACTCACTGCCTACCAGGCACTTACCCTGAGTGCTGTGTGTACTTTAACGTGTTTAATCATTGCTGTGAGCCTGGCTGGTAAATTCCATCTTCTCCATTTTATTGCCTGGGGATGCTTAGAAATACAGAAGTAAATAACTGCTAGAGATCTCATAGCTAGTAAACCGCAGAGTCAGATTTGACCCAAGGCAGTTTGGCCCCAGTGTCCATGCTCTTCAATCATCGCACCAAAAAGCCTCTTATGTTCACATGTTCACAAAAATGTGTATGGCTAGGTACAGGTATGTAAATATAAACATCTATGTAAATGTATGTGTACATTTCAATATATATTTATACACTTGTACAAACACATGTGTGAAGGGCATATACATAACTAGAACATGAACAGTGAGGGGGGAACGTGATAGGAAATGAGGGTAGGGAGTTGGGTAGGGACTAGATCATGGAGGATCTCATAGAGCAAGTCAGGGATTCTAGATCCGATCTTCAGGCTGATAGGAAGCATGGGAAGTACCGTAAAGTAAACAGCCCAGGTTCAAATCCCACCTCCATACTTGCGACCTCCGGGGCTTTGCACAGGTTACTTCTTTCTGCCTCAGCTTTTTCATTTACAGAAGAGAGACAATATTCTTGTCTGTCTCGTAAGTTTAAGGAGTAAATAAGTTACTCTGTGTAGTATCTGGTAGAGTAGGAGGAAATCTTAGTTCTGGTGATCACATCTGCATTCTAAAAAGCTCCCTCTGCCCGCCATGTTGTGAATAGATTAGAAGGAGCAAGGATGAAGGTAACGCAGGGAGTCGGAGTAGCAAGACAGGCACAGGTGCACTCCGATGCGGTGCTTGCTGAAATCCCAGCGACGAGAACAGAGCCAACTTTGGGTCTTTCACTCGGACACCTGCTCTGTGGACCTGCCACCAAAGGAAGCCGGTCCCTGGTTGCTGCCTAGCTGCTGTTCCTTCATGGAGTGGGCTTCTCCAGCTTCTACTCCATGGCCATTGGCTTCTAGCTTGTGGTTCTTTTTTCTGCCTCCAACAACAACTGCTCCCTTCCCTCTGCCTCCACATTCATTAGGCCTGAAAAGTCCAAGGTGCTGCCTTACTCCGTGGTTTAGTTTTCTTCACTGTCACATCATAATTGTTAGGGCTGTCCAGAGGCTAAATCTCCAAGACATAGAGGCCTCAGGTGTGAGCAGTTCGTCATCCTCATGAGGCTTTGGCTGAGGCATCACCCACCCTATGTCATACTCTTGGAGCCTTCTGGTGATTGTGTATGACCACTTGTCTCAGCCAGTCCTCCCTGGACTTGATTTAGCACCTGACTTTCCCAGAAAAGTCCCATCTTAGTCATGTCCCCATATATCTTTGTCCTATATGTCATGACCAAGAGAATAATTGCGAGGTGACCTAAAGTCAAGACTTGCTATAGTTCTAGTAAAAGGGTGGCCATGGATGAGGCGGAGCTGAAGAGGGTTGTTTTTCTTATATCCTATGCATCTTAGGGAAGTCATTCTAACCAGAGCGAGAATTACCATACCTGTAAACCGTACCTCCCCAGTTTCTGGCGAACCTAGTCTGAGGTTTAAGACTCCTCCCTGTTTACATTCTCCTGCAAGGTGAACATTCTAGTAACAAGACACAACTAAATCAAAATCAAATGAGTGCTGTATTGACCTTGGAGGTTATGTCCATATCACCATAATGTTGCCCTTGTTCAAAACTTTCTGACCTGCTGTGTGTTCTTTTGAATATTTTTAGTGGTGGCAGATTTTAATCCCTTTAAGGATAGGTCTGATTTTTTTGAAAGAGCTTAAGGCCTTTTCAAAGCCATGTCTTACAATGTAAAGGCCAATAAGGCTTGGAAAATACCATTTTTAATAAAAACAAATCTAACAGTAGAGTGACAAGAGGTTTTTTCAATACAAAATAAGATAATTCCTGCAGAGGAAATGCCCTGGGCAGTGGCAGAATCGTTGGCATGAACAGGTAGCCTCCCATTATAATAACTTTGAGAAACAGCCTTCGTTTCAGTACTGTGTCTATTCGAAACCAAAATTGGCCGTACTGTCTCTGTAGTTACACTTTTGTCTTGCATTCAGGTAGCGTCATATGATAGCATGGGAAAATCGAGAAGGAACCTATTTTGGAAAATATTTCAATTCAAAGGCTGTTTCTGAAGAAATGATAGTGTGAAGCCATGGTAAATGCCAATTTGACCTTTTTTCTGGTAAATCATAAGGTTATGTTTGGTTTCTTACAGGCTGCTTTGTGTTTGCTGGGCAGTCTTGGTATTTAAATGGTTATGTCTGATTCGAGTGGCCAAATTTGTTAGGGCCTTTATTTGCTGGCTTTTTGTTTTCAGACCAATTCAGCACATTAGAATCATGATAAATTAGCTTTCCTAAGAATATTTTAAAGCAAGTTAGATGGCTTTAAGTACAAAAAGATAAAATCAAGTTACTTTCCTGAGTGTTTATATTTCATGATGAAATAAGTAAAGGCACATAAAATGTGCTGTCAACAAGTTAGTATTCCAATAAATAGTAAATTAGATTCAGTGTCTGCAGTGCTTGGGCATTAGGCTAAAAGCTAAACTAATTTTTGTAAGTATATAATAAATCTTGTCTTGTTGGGCACTTTGGATTCCAACCACTTTTTGCCAGTTATTGATCATGCGAATAGACGGCAGATTTGCCTGCCTAAAATGGTGTTTTGTGTTGCATAAGTTGGATGTTTCCTTTATTTATTTCCTCTCTGCCTTCATGGTTGCTTGATTTTATCTTTTTTCATCATTTTCTGCCCATAAAGACGTTTGAGAAAGAATAACTTAAGGGAGAAAAGCTGGAAGCAGGAGAACATTTAAACAAAGTGACCAAAGTAAGGAGACGTGGCATTAGACAGCCCTGGATGAGGGCCATGGTGGCCAAACTTGAAGAAAGTCAAAAGCAAAACTTACTACAAAAGACTTCCATTGGTGGCAGATAAATCATGTGTCCCTTAGGCTTCTATTTGAAAATATAAATGAAATCCTTGTTTTGACTCATACCCTGGTCATTTGTTCCACATATATTTATTTAGATTTTATTGTTAACTCTTAAAATCGTAGGCGCTTGATTTAAACATCTACTGTTATTGCTCTCGGTTCTACTGTGAGTAGGAGACGGAAGACCTGTAGAAAATCACAGTACTAAATGGATGCACAAAGTGTCATTGAGATGACAACCACAAAATCGTCCCCCTTAAAGTGTGTGATTCAGTACTTTTTAGTATAGTCAAAGTTGTGTAAGCGTTACAATTTTACAACCTTGTCATCACCTCAAACAAAAGTCCTGTGCCCTTTAGCTGTCACTCTCAAATTTGCCTGTTCCCCTTCCTCCCTGCTCTAGCCAACCATTAAACTGTTTTTTGTCTCTGTAGATTTGCATGTGCTAGACATTTCATATACATGGAATCATATAGCGGATTCCTTTGTGACTGACTTTTTACTTAGAATAATGTTTTCAAGTCTCATCCATATTGTAGCATCAGTATCTCACTACTTTTTATTGCCAAATAATATTCCATTTACAGATATACCACATTATATTTCCACATTGATCGCTTGATGGACATTTGGACTGTTTCCACATTTTAGCTATTATGAATAATGTTGCTACGAATATCAGTTTTTGTGTGAACGTATGTTTTCATTTCTCTGGGAGAACTGCTCGATCGTGTGGTAACTCTGTGTAACTCGATCGTGTGGTAACTCTGTGGCAGTTTGAGGAAGTGCCAGGCTCTTTTCCAAAGTGGCGGCACCATTTTACATTCCCACTAGCAACGTGTGACACTGCTTCACATTTTCATTAACACTTGTTGTTATCAGTCTTTTTAACGGCAGCCACCCTAGTGGGTGTGAGGCGTTATCTCATTGTGGTTTTGATTTGTGTTTCCCTGATGACTGATGATGTTGAGTATCTTTTCATGTGCTTATTGACAATCTATAAATTCCGTGAAGAAACGTGTACTCAGATCTTTCGTCCATTTTCGATCAGCTTGTCATCTGATGGAGCTGTTGGAGTTCCTTATGTATTCTAACTGCAATTCCATTATCATATAGGGTCCTCTTTCTCTTTTTTTAATGTTTAATTTTGAGAGAGAGAGAGAGAGAGAGAGAGAGCGCACACGAGCAGGGGAGGGCAGAGAGAGAGAGGGAGAGAGAATCGCAAGAAGGCTGCATGCTGAGTGGAGCCCCACACAGGGCTCGATCCCACAACTGCAAGATCACGACCTGAGCCCATATCAAGAGTTGGACACTTCACTGAGAGACCCATGTACCCCTCTTTTTACTTTCTTGACAGCATCTTTTGAAGCACAAAACTTTGATTTTGAGGAAGTCCAACTTCTCACCTTTTTTCTTTGGTTACTTGTACTTTGCTATCATATCTAAGAAACCATTGTCAAATCCCAGTTCACAAAAATATACTCCTGTGTTTTCTATAAAATTAGTTTTCATTCTTAATGTCTGTGATCTATTTCAAGTTAATTGTTGTATATGATGTGAGGTAGGGTGTCAAACTTCATTCTTTTGTATGTGGATCTCCAGTTGTCCCAGTACCTTTTGTTGAAAATATGATACATCCCTCATTGGATTATTTTGGCACCCATGTTGAAATCTGTTGACCAGAAGTGTGAGGATTTATTTTATTCCATTGAATATCCTTATGCCAGTATCACACTGTCTTAATTATTGCACCTTTGTAGTAAGTTTGAATCTGGAAGTGAGAATCCTCTAACTTTGTTCTTCCTTTACAAGTTGTTTTAGCTATTCTCGAATAGCTAAATAGCTCTTGAATAGCTAAATTGCTAATAGCTCTTGAATTCCCATATTCTGGGTTTTAGGATCAACATGTCAACTTCTGTAGGTAAGCCAGCTTGGGTTTTATAGTGATTGCTGTGAATCTAAATATTAATTTGGGGAGTATTGCCATCTTAAGTCTCCCAGTTCATTTACTTGGGATGTCTTCCAGTTTGTTCAGATCATCTTTCATTTCTTTCAGTCGTGTTTTATAATTTTGAGAGTGTAAATTTCACATTTCTTTTGTTAAATCTATCCCCTAAGTTTTTTATTCTTTCTGTTGCTGTTTTGTTTTCTCATTGCTGGTGTACAGAAGTACATTTGGTTTTTGTATGTTGATCTTGTATCCTACAACCTTGCTCAACTCGACGGTTCCAACACTTTTAGTGGTTTTCTTAGGATTTTAATATATAAGATCGTGTTATCAATGAATAAAGATAGATCTACTTCTTCCTTTCCTATCTGGATGCATTTTATTTCCTTTTCTTGCCTAATTGCCCTGACTGGAACATCCAGGAAAGTGTTGAATAGAAGTGGTGAGAATGGATATCCTTCCCTTGTTCCTAATCTTAAGGGCAGGGTTTTCATTATTAAGTATGCTATTATTATATGCCATTTATTCGGGTTAAGGTAATTTCTATTCCTAGTTTTTTGTGTGTTTTATCATAATGGGGTGTTAGGTTTTGTCAAATGTTTTTTCTGTATCTGTTAAGATTAATCATTTGATTTTTTTCCCTTTATTCTATTGGTATAAAGTGCATCACCTTAGTTAATTTACTGGTGCTCAGCCAACTTTGCATTCCTGGGATAAATACCACCTAGTTGTATCGTGTAATACTTTTTACATGCTGCCAGATTAGGTTTTCAGGTGTTCTTGAATATATTTGAGTATTCTAGAATCTTCTCCTTTTGTTTTATATTCATGAGATACTGCCCTGTCATTTTCTTGTATGTTTGTCTGCCTTTAGTACAAGCATCACACTGGTCTCATAGAATAAGTTGGGAAGTGTTCTCTCTTCTAATTTTTGGAAGACTGTGAAGAATTGATAGAGTTCACAACAGTGCATCCATCTGAACCTATGCTTTTCTTTCAAATTCCTACTTAATCTCTTTTCACATTTCTATTCATATTTTCTGTTTTGTCTTGAGTCTGTGTGACTTGTCTCTCTCTAGGTATTTGTCCATTTAAGTAATCCAATTCATTGGCATATAGTTGTTCGTCGTATTCTCTAATAATCCTTTTTTTATTTCTATAAGGTCAGTAGTAATGCCTCTCTTTCACTTGTGATTTTGGTAATTTTGAGTATTTTTTTTAATGCAGCTAAAGTTTTGTTCCACTGTGTTCAGAGAACAAACTTTTGGTTTCACTGATTTTCTCTATTGGTTTAATATTTTCTTTAATAATTTTTTTCACTATATTTGTTACTCATAGTTATTTTAAGACCCATCTTCTCAGAATCTATGTATGATTTATACCAACTTAATTTCATTGAGCTAGCATACTTCTTTATAACTCTATTCCCTTTTTGGACTTTTTATATAGGTTACATATCCAATTATATTTTATATAATTTTATGTCATTTAAAGATGAGAGGAGAGCAGGTATATATTGATAGCATTTGTTATATCAACCTTTATATTTACCATTTCTTTTTCTATTCATTTGTTCTAAATCAGACCTTTCCTCACATATGTCCAAACAGTGTCAGCCAAAAGGATGGAAAGCAGGCTCTCTGAATGACTGTTAATCTGTGCGTGATACAACTAAGTGTCAGCATTCACATTGCAGATCTGTGTGTTTGACAAATTATTGGTAGATGGCCAAAAATGTCTTGTTCTAATAATCTCAGTAACTTACAGTTATGCCAAATTAAAGTTTCTGTTATGGTGAAGTAGTCTGTATCTGTGCTTTCCAACATGAGAGTCGGTAGCCACATGTGGCTATTGAGTATTCAGACTGAACTAATTTTAATTTATATTTAATTTTAAATAGCCAAAGTTATAGGTTCTCATACAGGACACCAAAGTTATCATCTCAGATGACTCCTTCCTTAATACTGTGATTAAACTTTGTAAGGTAGATTAAAGGGAAGAACCCCCAAAATATATGATAGTTTCATTTATCATAAAACAGAATATTTTTTAAGAAGTTGTTATATCTTTGTCAGCCATCTAAAAACTCATATGCACATAGACAAAGAACTGGTGCAGACACACCCATGCAGGGCCATGGCCAGGAGACGGGAGGTACGCGAGCCCTTGAGGTCCGCTTGGGGCACCATGGAGGACACACGCTCTGTGCCTGCGTCTCCGTGAATGCCGTACAAACAGCCAGTAAGGAGGGGAGGTTCTTTTTCTGCTTGTGGGAAACAAGAAAAAGGAAATCTTCAAAGCTACAATTGGAAACATTTACCTTATGTATGCAGAACATCAGTTGAGTAAAGGGAAGGAAACCCATAATGCTCTTCATAGATTTTTCAAAGAGTGTGCTTGCGGAAGTTTTCACAGACTCTCAGCATCTTCCCTCATACTCTTTGAAGTAAGGAAATAGAGGATCCTATTATCCTCACTTCTCATTAAGGCATACCGCCTTTCATTGTTTCCAATACATGTTTCTCAGACATATATTGATGAAAGGCAAACTGCTCTCAGATGAAACAGACATAAACAAAATGTCTATTCCCGTGGGATAAAGCATGATAAAAATAAATACATAAAACCTAAAAACACGTGTTAAGAAATGTAGATGTTTCCCTCTAGGTCAGTATATATTAATGTCCATTATGGTTTTCCCTTCTCATATTAAGATGCACAGCACCATTATACACTATTGTTTAATTGTCTCAATGTGGTTGCCATATCCCAGTTGCTTCCACACATGTTTTTGAACTCCTGTTACCATTTCACTATAAGGAAAAGCTGGTTCCACAAAACCTCTGCTGACAGTTAACATTTCATACTTCTCTGGGCCTATGTCAACAGTATAATAAAGAACAAAAGACATTACAGTGTGCACACCTATCATGGGGTAAAACAGTATATCTGTTTGGATCTTAAATATAATTTTCCCTCTTAAGGGAAAACGTGCTGCAAAGAGGAAAGTTAAAAGTCACGTTAGCTTAACACTGTAAGTAAGAATAAAGGGAAATTAAGTTTTCCTGCAGGTAAACTAATGTTGCCTCGTCCATTGGTTCCCAGGTCATAGATCTCTACTGGGGCATCGATGAGGACGAGTGGGACAGCCCCGAGCTCCAGAAGACGCGCATGAAGCAGCTGGAGGAGTGTTTGAAAACTTCCGCAGGTCCATGTTTTGTTGTGGGTATAAAAACACTAATGCTTTATATTAAATTGTAGATGACTGTGAGAATTGTTGTTGGTTTGTGATTCTTAAGGGACTTTTAGTTATTTTGAATGAGGAACAAATCCTGGCTTTTCTCTACCTATTGAAAAACTATAAACTGTCTCCTTGCCCTAAATGTGTGAGAACAAAACCTTCAGCTTCTCCATAAGCAGCACTGCAAATTCACGGTGAATAATTTGCAGTGGTAATCGAAGGGGTGACTTGGGTCTGACAGCAGTTTCCCCCACACCTTGTGATTAGCAGTAAGGATTACTGTGTCCGTGTACAGTAAGTAGCCCGATTTTCCTTACAGGGTATAATGTATTACATCAGTGTCTCCCTTTCTTGACACCGGAATTGTTGGCAGGTTGTTTCTTTTTTTTTGTTTGTTTTTTTAACACACTGACTGAAACATTTGTTAAAGTAAACCAATGTAGGACATCAAATCCACCAATAGAAAGTGATGCCCTATGGGAGGAAAAAATTCTTCAGAGTGATTTTCAGCTAGATGCTCATTAAAGGCTACAAATGCACAGGTTTTTCAAGTGAGACATATTTTCCAAAGAATACATACTCTTCTATGTACACACAGTGGTAGTATGATATGCGGGTCACTCTCTGGCAGGTGATTGTGTCAAATCACTGCCTTAATTTAGCTTAAGAAAGAATTAGCTTATCCTGAATCCAGACAGATTTTAGCAATTGATATGGAAGTTACCCCTCTCAACACAGAGATGTTGAGGCTGATAGATGAATCTGAAACTAGTGAATGCTTCAAAGAAAATATCACACAGTTAAAAGCCTAGAGTTAGTGTGTCAGCAAGAGTTTTTAATATTTATTTGCATTTCTATTTATATTCAGTTCCACAAAGGATTAGGAAGACAGAGATGATATCAGATATCCAGCCACGCGATAGTGAAGTTCTTCCTGAGGATAATAAAGTGCATAAAGGTTCTACAGTATTTTTAGTATCAGTATATAAATTACTTATTTGCCAACTACTTAATGCTTCTGTGCCAGGCCTTGCTCTTAAGTGCTGGGGATATGGTGGGTTGATCCATATGAAATGGTTATTTTGTCTGCCACTTATGATTTAACCTTAGTTTTGAACTAAGAAGGTAAAACTCCCTGCCCTTAAGCAAAAACAATATAAAAACAGAGAGGGGGACAAAATAGAGGAGACTCTTAACTATGGAGCACAAACTAAGGGTTGCTGGAGGGGTTGTGGGTGTAGGGATGGGCTAAATAGGAAGGGACATTAAGGAAGACACTTGTTGGGATGAACACCAGGTGTTCGCAGAAGACTGATAAAACTAACCACTTTCAAAAGTTTTAATAATTATTGGGCACATACAAATAAAATAAAGAATAAATTGCCAAAATAAATAAATAAATCAGACAAAAAAACCCCAAAAAACTCCTTGCCCTTTCGAGAGCTTAATATTCTTAAGTGGGCCCAAAGGGAGAGGGTAGGCAAAAATGAAGAAAATAAGGAAAATAATAAGTGCTATGGAGAAGAATACAAAAAGGAAGGAGAAGAGGGAAGACCCATGAGGGGAGAGATTTGTTATTTTCGGTAGAGTGGTTGGAGACAGGCCTTACTGCTAAGGTGTGGGTAGTGCCTGTGAGGGGAGATAGGAGGAAGGATGGGAAAGAACCAGGTATATTTCCAGAGCAGAGTGTTCCAGGGAAAGGACTTGGGACCATGCTTGGCATGTTCAGGGAACAGTATGAGCAAGAGGGGGGAGGACAGGATGATCTTGGGCTTGCTCATCTTGAACTTGGCTGCAGAGATTTTGCTTCCAATGACCTGAGAAGCCACAGAGTATTTTGAGAAGACTGAAGTGACCTAACCTCTCTTAAGGCCCACCACGGCTGCCAGGTGTAACAGAGAGGGCAGAGCGGGGAGCCCCCTTAGAGCGCTAATGCAGGAAGCCAAACGAAAATACATGACTTAAGGGGTTGAAGAGTGGACATCTAACAACAGTGTCCTGTGGTCTGAACAGAACAAGACAGTCCTGAAAGCCATGTAAGATATCTGAAGATTTAGTAGGGGAAGAGGAATTAAGACCTTTTCCATGGGTCTTCAGAGGACAAAATTAGGACCGGCAGCTGGAAGGAACAAGAAGACAGGCTTCAGCTCCAGGTGAAGAAGTTGGAAGATACAGCACTCACTGGTTTGGGGCGGTCGCATATCCCTGGGCTCTGACATTTCATAGCTGCCTGACAGTGGAGGAGTTTCTTTACTACCCTCAGCCTCAGTTTCTTTATCTGTGAAATGGGGATGATGCTGATAACAGTTCTCTGTCTCCTGGGGTCCCTCTGAGGATGAAATGACATTCCAGAGCACTTTGTAGTGTCTCATATCCGCAATCCGCAGTAAGTGTTGTATCACTGTTACCTCTCAAACTGTCTAAAGATGAAATCATCCGGCCCAGAGTGCAACGAGTGCATCATTAAGAAAGTTGTCATCAAAGGAGAGGTAGGGGTGCTGTACAGGAGACTCCGTGGAAGACAAGTTAGACCAGGTTCCGTGATGCTTGGAAAGCCCAACTGGGGAGGTCCGCCCTGGGGAATCACGGTTGTTATGCTGTCCTGATTCAGCCTCAGAAAAGTCAGGAATGAGAGGGACATTCTCCACAACCCCCCCCTTTTTTGTCTCCCTGTAGAGCATCATACCCAAACTACTAAAATTAGCCACGGCCATTAATTCTCACAATTTGCTGGTAGGGAAGTGAATAAAGACTGCCAGCTTCAGCAGGTTCTGAGAATAAAGGTTAAATGAGAGAACATAGGAACAGCTTCATTGAATGTAAACAATTGATTTATCCCTTCTCCTGTTCCATGTTGAAACTCAGGGGAACCAGGATGAAACCCTGTGGATACAGCCAGGATTACTCACCCCAGTGATCCTAAACCAGGCAAGACTTCTCTCCCTGCTTATAAGAAATATAGTACGTCTCTTATGGCCTTTCTTGTTGTAACTATGGTAACAGCAGGCGTGCATGTGTCGCCTTTGAGCTCCAGTTTCCTTGCCCAATGCTTCCTTGCGTTACTTCTAGAAGTCATCATGACCCCTGTGGCTTGCAGCCCATGGCATATTATTCCCCCTAGTGCTAAAGTCTTTGGCAGGAAAATTCGCTATTGCTGAATGACAAAGTTTGTGTATTTTCAGAGGCTTCACAAATACTAGCCTTATGTTAGATGCAGATAAATTCTGCAACCAAACAAAGCTCGTTTTAAGTACCCGGGGAACTGAGACCCAAAGGGAACTTGGACCTAAACGTTCTATGTGCTTGGCTCTTTCCAGCATCCTTTCCCAAAAGCAGTCCTTTGGGATATGGCCTGAGGTCGTACAGTCAAGAAGGCTAATCCTCCACACCTGTCTGTGCACATGTTTGATCACAGGATGGGATGGCATCAGGTGCCTACACACGTGTCCAGTTTCTCAGAGGATCCACTCAGGAGACCTGTCATACTGAGAATACATCATTTTCTTGTAGGAAAGCACACACAGTGGGAAAAAGCCACACTTTGTATTTCGCAACCTGAGTTAGAGCCCTGGTTCTGACAGAGCGGTTAACTAACCTCACCCTGCCTTAATTACCACATCCATAAAATGGGGAAATAACCGTGAACTACAGCAAACGTAGAACAAATATCAAAGGTTTGCTGTAGGAACCAAATGTGATAGTTCTTGATAAAGGGATGCACAACCATTAGTTATTATTAAAGTGGGATTTATTTTCCAGTGAGAATAAAACGCTTTTACCCGTAATGGACATTTATGCAATATTGGACATTTTTCCCTTTGAAAATGGTGATGATAGTCTAAATGTAGAAAAGCACTAAGACTCGATTCACACCGTCAGATAATAGAGAGCAGATAATAGAGTCAAATGTTATAGGGGTTTTGAGTTCATTCTTAACAAACGTTGTAAAATGTAGAGTATATATTCATTTGCTGGATAGGAATTTGCTGGAATTTACTTAGACCTTGACCTGCTCCCAAGGAGGGGTGTTGACCAGGACCTCACTGTTTACAGGAAGACAGCTTACACCGGAGTCCAGAGTCCTCATCTTCAGAGAGTTGCCTCAGCACCCACCAAGTGTGGGAAGCTTAGCAGAATCTTCCCCACAACTTGTCCCACCCACTTAGTCCAGAAAAACCTCTTATGAAGGTGAGGGGGGGAATGCCCTTGAGCAGAGTTCCCATATCCGTGGCCCTCTTCATGATGCGTGTTTATGGAGAGGAAGCATTTTCTTGTCATCCTTCCAAATTTGGAGTACCCCAAAAGAATTGCTTGTGACATTTCAGCATTGACCCTGGACCTTAGGTGAAGGCCTATGTCTTGGCCAAAGTTCATTAAAGCAACTGTTGGCTTGAGGAACTGGGAGTTTGAGAAGCTTCCTTACAGGATTAGAAGAGCTTCCGCCAAAGGTGTCAGAGCTGTGGGAGATGCAGACAGCGTCTCGCTACATTCCCTCGGTCCAGAGTGGGTGATGTGGAGATTTACTGAGGGAGAGGCATTGGCAGTCTACCCTAGGGGATTCGAGCCAGGCCTGTGCAGCCAATACGGGCAGCTCCAGTTACCACGGACTGAGACAGGTAAGAGGTGATTCCATGACTTCACATTCAGAGGGCCATTCCCCGTATCTTAAAGAGTCGGGACAAAGAGAATGCGGCGTGCTTTGTCAATTTCCAGAAGTCTCAGGGAGCCATAGTCCATATAGCATCCTCACTGGGGTACCAGACGTAAACAGACTTAATCTGTCAGCATTGGACAGAGAAGCATTCCAAAAGAACGGAACTACTGCCATCATTCTGACCTGAGCATAAGTGGATGCACACCCATCTTCCACCCCACCCCACCCACCCCTACACACACACACACACACACACACACACACACTACCGTCACTGGCACCAGTGGTACTTGCAGAGAGCACTCTTGCCGACCACAGACGGCTCCTGGCAGCTGCACTTGAGACTATGCACAAAGTGGGAAGAAGGAAGCTCGGAAATAGACATTTTCAACTGGGCTAAATTTCAAAACAGAAATATGAAAACAGAAAGAAAGGGTTGGACCAAGAAATCGATCACTATTGAGCAATTTAAAGTTTTTCCACTAGGCAGAAGAATAAAGATGAGACAGAGCAAGGTCCATAGTTGTTACTGGTAAAAATGAAACCTTTCCATATTTGCACATCACAGAGGGACACTACTGAATTGAGCCTACAGCACACAGATCCGTTCCTTGTCACCTGCCCCCACTCTCCTCCAGCTGCCATGATGCTTCAGATTTGGGATCGTTTTGGTTTTTTAATAATTTTCAGTGAAGGAAAACTATACAGTGAGAGTTCTGAAATCACTGAATTTGAAAGATGTGTTCTCACAACAGTTTAGCTTTACAAACTATTTTATCCACATTCCGTTATATGATTGATTTACCGTTTTAGGTATACTAAATTAAATAGAAACATGAAAAAAGAATACAAGTGCTTAGTCTCAGTTTGTACTTTAAAAAAATATGCAGGGGTTGTGTATGATTTAGTTCTCACATTTATAGGTACAGGTTTACTAGTCAAAACATATGAAAAATAGAAAAATAGTCATTGATCAGAGCTGGAAAACATTTAATCAATCTAGATTTTTTTTTAAGTCCTTCCCTAAAAAAATTAAATAAAACTTAATCTGAAGCCTTAGATTTTCAACATGAAGTCTTATAGGGGCACCTGGGTGGCTCAGTTGGTTGAATGTCTGATTTTGGTTTCGGCTCAGGTCATGATCCCAGGGTCATGGGATTGAGCCCCGTGTGGGGCTCTGCACTGAGCGTGGAGCCTGCTTGAGCTCTGTTCTCTCTCTCTCCCTCACCCCTCTGCTCCTCACCCTGAATTGCATACTCCCTCTAGAAAAAAATTTTTAAGACATTTTTATAAAATTAAGTTTGTCCAGTTGAAACCAACTAGTTACTGTAGCTCTAGAATAGGTTCCAGTTGGGTTCCAATAAGTTACCTGGTTATCACCCAAGTAATGATAGAATGAGAAAACACTGAAAATTATTGAAAAGGAAGCTAGTTATCTTGTTTATAGAATCCAAGAGATTCCTTTAGTTCATTTTTCTAATATATATAGTTTAAGCACGGTTTCACAGTAAGAAGAATTACGGACTGAAGAGAGAACAGGAGAGCAGTCAACCTCTGTATAACTTAATTGGTAAGAAAAAGTGTTCATTGGAAACTGTAGTCCAAAGGACTTATGTTTCCGAGTGGAATTTCAACCACTTAAAAAATTATAAATATCCTGTTTTTACAGAGATAATAGAGCTTTGAAGATATCAATGATTAGACAAGTTCCATGTCCAGAGAGAAAAGTCCTTTCTTGGTGAGCTGGCATTACATTTGGAGGAGGGCGAAAAGTAAACACAGTTTTCTCCATGAGACATGTGCTGCTCAGTGGGCAACATGGAATAATGGAAAGCTGGGATGGAAAAGCAGAGTGGTCTTCTTCCACAATCTCTTACTGTTTAGAAAAACAAAGTCCACTGAAACCTAACATGAATATTCAAGTCTTGCCATTGACACATTTGAATTCAAAGTCAACTGAATCCAACTAAACCTACAACCTAGTTGCACCCAGTTCAAATACTGCAACTGACATGATCAGCCTCTTCTGCCTAACAGAGAGGAAAAGGAACCCATAAATAACAGCTCTTCTAAATACAATACCCAGACAAAAATAGACACATAAATAAATGGAACAGAGTAGGGAGCCCAAAAATAAACCCACACTTATATGGTCAATTAATCTATGACATAGGAGCCAAGAATATACGATGAGGAAAAGATAGTCTTTTCAAAAAACGGTGCCCAGAAAACTGGACCACTTTCTTTACACCATATGCAAAAAATCAAAATGGATTAAAGAACTAAATGTGAGACCTGGAACCCTAAAACTCCTATTAAAAAACAACAACAACAAACATAGGCAGTAATTTCTTGGATATCAGCTTAGCAACATTTTTCTAGATATGTGCCCCAGGCAAGGGAAACAAAAGCAAAAATAAACTATTGGGACTACACCGAAATAAGGTTTTGCACAGCAAAGGAAACCATCAACAAAGTAGACAACCCACTGGGAGAAGATTTATGCATATGATATATCTGATAAAGCATTAATATCCAAAATATATGAAGATTTTACACAACACCAAAAAGCAATAGGATTTAAAAATGGGCAGAGGAGGGGCACCTGGGTGGCCTAGTTGGTTGAGCGGCCGACTTCAGCTCAGGTCATGACCTTGTGGTTCATGAGTTTGAGCCCCACATCAGGCTTACTGTTGTAAGCACAGAACCCACTACATATCTCGTGTCCCCCTCTCTCTGCCCCTCTCCTGCTTGTACTCTGTCAAAAATAAATAAACATTAAAAATGGGCAGAAGATGTGTAGCAGCAGAAGAACCGTATAATCCAGTAATCCCACTGGGTAGTTAGCCAAAGAAAACAAAAACAAATTCAAAAAGTTACATGTATCCCTGTATTTTATTGCAGCATTATTTACAGCAGCCAAGATATACAGTCATCACAAGTGTCCATTAATGAATGGATAAAGACTCTGTGAAATATATATATAGATATATAGATATCACAATGGAATATGAACCATAAAAAATGATATCTTGCCATTTGCAACAACATAGATGTACCTAGAGGGCATCATGCCAAGTGAAATAGGGAAAACAAATACTATATGATTTTCCTTTTTTTGTAGTTCCAGATTTTTACTTAAATTCCAGTTAACATACAGTGTAATATTAGTTTCAGGTGTAGAATTTAATGATTCATCACTTACATACAATACCCAGTGCTCATCACAACGTGTGCCCTCCTTAATACCCACCACCCACTTAACCCATCCCCTCACCAACATCTCCCCCAACCCAGCAACCCTCAGTGTGTTCTTTTTAGTTGAGTCTGTTTTATGGTTTGCCTCTTTTATCCCCCCTTGTTCATCTGTTACATTTCCTAAATTCCACTTATGAGTGAAATCATGTTGTCATTCTTGGACATTTCATTTAGCATAATAACTCTCTAGCTCCATCCACATCATTGCAAATGGCAAGATTTCATTGTTTTTGATGGCTGATATTTCATTGCGTGTGTGTGTGTGTGTATCCATCCCACATCTTCTTTATCCATTCATCAGTCAGTGGACATTTGGGACCTTTCCATAATTTGACTATTATTGATAATGCTGTCATAAACATCAGGGTGCATGTTTCCTTTGAATAGGTATTTTTGTATCCCTTGGGTAAATACCTAGCAGTGCAATTTCTGAATCCTAGGGTAGTTCTATTTTTAACTTTTTGAGGAACCTCCATACTGTTTTCCAAAGTGGCTACACCAGTTTGCATTTCCACCAACAGTGTGAGAGGGTTCCCCTTTCTTTAGCCATTCTGACAGGCGTGAGGTGATATCTCATCATGGTTTTGATTTGTATTTCCCTGGTGATGAGAGATGCTGAGCCTCTTTTCACATGTCAGTTAGCCATCTGGATATCTTCTTTGGAAAAATGTCTGTTCATGTCTTCGGCCCATTTTTTAACTGGATACTTGTTTTTGTGTGTTCCATTTTATAAGTTCTTTATAAATTTTGGATACTAACTCTTTGTCATAGGTGTCATTTGAAAATATCTTCTCTATATGATTTCAATTATATGTGGAATCTAAAATAAATTTGGACAGGCATCTGGGTAGCTCAATTGGTTCAGCATCTGACTTCAGCTCAGGTCATGATCTTACAGCTCGTGAGTTCAAGCCCCGTGTTGGGCTCTGTGCTGACAGCTCGGAGCCTGGAGCCTGCTTCAGATTCTGTGTCTCCCTCTCTCTGCCTGTAACCCACTCACATTCTGTCTCTGTCTCTCTCAAAAATAAATAAAGGTTAAAAAAATTTTAAATAGATTTGAACAAGCAAATCAGCAAAACAAAACAAAAAACCCAAAAAACAAAAACAAACAAAACAGACTCTTAAATACCGAGAACTGGTAGTTTCCAGAGGGGAGGTAGGTGAGGGAGTGGGTGAAATAGATAAAGGGGATTAAGAGGTATAAAATTCCAGTTATAAAATAAATAAGTCACAGAGATGAAAAGTACAGCACAGGGAATACAGTTGACAAAATTTTAAGAGCATTTGGTGACAAATAGTGAATACACTTACTGTGGGAGCACCAAGTATAGAATTGTTGAATCTGTATGTTGTACACCCAAAAATCCTATAATATTGTATATTAATTATGCTTCAGTAAGAAAATAATAAATGTAATGCGCAGAATACAATGAAAATTACAAGCCATGCAAAGAATCAAGAAAATATGATTAATAAGCAAGAAAAAGTAGATAATAGTCGTCAGACCCCAGATGACTAGATAGAGTTGACAGGCAAAAGCTGTTGGATAACTATTTTTAAATGTTAATGAAAATAGATGAAAAGTAAGGTAAAATGAATGAGAAGATGGATAATTTCAACAAAGACATGGAATCTATAAAAAATATGAAAGAATCAAATGAATATTTTAGAATTAAAATATATACAGTGTCTAAAAGTTGAAACTTACTTGATGGGCTTAATAGTAGACTCAACACAGTAGAAGGCAAGATTAGTGAACTCAGAGAAGTCAGTTAAAATATATGTAAATTGAAGCATAGATTTTCTTTAATAGAGTAAAAGAAACAGAATAAAATAGACAAGACATGTGAGGTACAAATCGTCTCACAGAAGTATAACTGGTGTCTCAGAAAAAGACACCGAGAAAAAAGATGTGAAGTAACAAGTGAGAATTTTCCAAAACTATTTGAAGACATCAACCCACACAGATTCAAGAAGCTCAGTAAACTCCAAGGAAATTGCACCTGATCACATTTTAGTAAACTGCTGAAAAGCAAAAATAAAGAGGAAGAAAAAAAACACCTTAAAATCCATCAGAGAGGAAAAAATTATTACCTTCAGAAAAACAACAGAGAGCCTATCAGTTGACTTTTTAATTGAGAAATTCTTGAAGTCAAAAGACAATGAAATAATATCTTTAAAGAGCTAAAGGAAAAAAACAAACAAACAGCCAAGCTAGAGGGCTATACCTAGTGAAAGTATCCTGCAAACACGATAAATAAAGAGGTTTTCAGACAAAAACAGAAAGACCTTGTCATCCACATTCAAAGGAAAACTAAAAGATGGTTTTCTGCCTTAGAGAAAATGACCACAAGGAGAAGTTCAAATCCATAAAAAGGAATTAAGAGCACTGAAAAGGATAATGTCAAAGAGTATTGACTGTATTAAGCAACTAATAATGCTGTATAGGAATGGTAACATGAAAGGCAGATACAAGCCCATTATAGCTCAAAGGGCAAAAGGGACAAATGTGGTTAACCTCTTTTAAAGGTAGTCTTGCATTACTTGGGAAGTGATAAAGTAAAACTTAGAGCTTATCTGTATTTAGTGAAGGATGAATATTATAATATACCTATATAGGTTCTCCTATACATAGGTATAATATTCATTCATTATAATGAATGATATAAAAATTTCATGTAAGAGATTAAATAGAATAACTCCTCTGAAAGAGGGCTAGAAAAGAATAAAGCATGGATGCAATAAATAGAAAGGTGGAAGCCTTAACCCCAACTATTTCATTAAATTTAAAATAGACTAAACACTCCAACTAAGATACAGATACAACTATGTGCTGTCCACTAACAAAAACAAAGTTTTGTCAGGCTTTAAGCTAAGGCTTTAAGCTAAGAAGACATAGGGACATTTCATAAGATAAAAAGTTCAATTCAGTGGGAAGATGTAATATTCCTTTAAGCACCTAATAATACGGCTTCAAAATACAGGCACACCTCGAGATATTGCAGGTTCGGTTCCAGGCCACCACAATAAAGTGAATATCAAAATAAGGTGAATCAAATGAATTTTCTGGTTTCCACTGCATGTAAAAGTTATGTTTACACTGTATTGTAGTCTATTCATAATAGCATTAGGTCTTAAAAATAAAACAGCGCATAATTGTATAAATGTAAATTGTCAATTTAAAAATACTTTATTTGGTTAAAAAATGCTAACCATCATCTGAACTTTCACGGTCATAATCTTTCTGCTGATAGAGGGTCCTGCCTCAATGTGGATGGCTGCTGACCCATCAGGAAGGTGGTTGCTGAAGGTTAGGGTGGCTGTGGCAATTTCTTAAAAGAAGACAATGAAGTTTGCCGTATCAAGTGACCCTTCTGTGTAGCATCAGGTGCTGTTTGGTAGCATTCTAACCCCAGTAGAACTTTTTTCAAAATTGGAGTCCCTCCTCTCAAACCCTGCCAGTGTTTCATCAACTTAGTTTATGTCATATGCTAAACCCTTTGTTGTCATTTCAGTAACCTTCACAGCATCTTCAGGAGTAGATTCCATTTCACTCCATTTGCTCATCCGTAAGAAGGAACTCATCATCTGTTCAAGTTTGATCATGAGATTGCAGCAATCCAGTCACGTCTTCAGGCTGCACTTCTAATTCTGGTTCTCTAGTTATTTCCACCACACCTGCAGTGACTTCCTCCACCGAAGTCTTGAACCCCTCAAAGTTTTCCATGAGGGGTGGAATCAATTTCTGCCAAACTCCTGTTAGTGTTATTTATATACTTATGCTTAATTTCCCCATGAGTCATAAATGTTCTTAATGGCACCTCAGACCATGAATCCTTTCCAAAAAGCTTTCAGTTTACTTTGCCCAGATTCATCAGAAGAATCACTATCTATGGCACTATGGCTTTACAAAATGTATTTCTTTAATAAGACTGCAAGTTGAAAAGACCCCTTGATCCAGGGGCTGCAGAATGGTTGTGTTATCAGGCATAAAGAGGACATTAATCTCGTTGTCCATCTCCATCAGAGCTGTTGGGTGACCAGGTACATGGTCAACATGCAGTCATATCTTCAAAGGAATCTTTTTGAGCAGTAGGTCCCAACAGTTAGCCTAAAACACTCAGTAGAACATTCAGTAAAACATTCAGTAAACATTCATGTAAACAGATGTGCTGTCATCCAGGCTTTGTTGTTCCCTTTACAGAGCAAAAGCAGAGTAGATTTAGCATCATTCTTAAGGGCCCAAGGATTTTTGAAATGGTAAATGAGCAATGGCTTCAACGTGAAGTCACCAGCTGCCTTAGCTCCTAACAAGAGAGCCAGCCTGCCCTTTGAAGCCAGCCATTGGCTTGTCCTCTTTAGCTATGAAAGTCCCAGATGGCCTCTTTTTCCAATAGAAGACTGTTTTGTCTGCATCGAAGATACGTTTTGTGTAGCCACCTTTGTTAGTTATCTTACCTAAATCTTCCGGATAACGTGATGCAGCTTCTACATTAGCACTTGCTCCTTCCTCTTGCGCTCTCATGTTCTAGAGACAGCTTCCTTCCCTAAACCTCTTGAGCCAGACTCTGTTAGCTTCAGACTTTTCTTCTGCAGCTTCCTCTCCTCTCTCAGCCCTCACAGAATTGAAGAGAATTAGGGGCTTTCTCTGGGCTAGGCTTTGGGTTAAGGGAATGTTGTAGCTGGTTTGATCTTCTATCCAGACCCCTCAAACGTTCTCCGTCAGCAGTAAGGCTGTCTTATCATTCATGTGTTCATTCAAGTAGCGCCTTTAATTTCCTTCAAGAACTTTTCCTTCGCATTCACAATTTGGCTAACTGGTGCAAGGGCCCTAGCTTTTAGCCTGTCTCGACTTTTGACACGCCTTCCTCACTAAGCTGAGAGAACCTTCCTCACCAAGCTGAATCATTTCTAGCTTTTGATTTAAAGTGAGAGACATGTGACTCTTTAACTTGAACACCTAGAAGCCATTGTAAAGTTATTAATCAGCCTAATTTCAATATTTTTTCTGTCACAGGGAATAGGGAGAGACAGGGAAAGGCCTGTTAGTGGAACAGTCTGGAACACACAGCATGTATCAATTAGGTTCAGTCTTCTTTGGATAGGGTTTGTGGCACCCCAAAACAATTACAATAGTAACATCAAACATCACAGATCACCGTAACAAATATAATAATGAAAAAGTTTGAAATATTTCAAGAATCACAAAAATGTGACTGAGAGACACAAAAAATGAGCAAATGCCATTGGTGAAAGGGCACCAGTAGGTTTGCTGCCATGAATCTTCAATTTGTAAAAAAACAGTTATCTGCAATAAAGTGAGGTACGCAGGACTTGACAGAACTAAAAGAGAAATAGTTGGAAATTTTTATAAACTTCTTTTAAAAAAAAAAAAAATTTTTAATGTTTACTTATTTTTGAGACAGAGACACAACATGAACAGGGGAGGGTCAGAGAGAGAGGGAGACACAGAATCCAAAGCAGGCTCCAGGCTCTGAGCTGTCAGCACAGAGCCCGATGCAGGGCTTGAACTCAACGGGCCATGAGATCACGATCTGAGCCCATAAACTTCTTCTAGTATCGGAATTAATAAGTAGAAAACAAAAATCAGTAAGTATATACATTTGAATAACGTGACCAGCAGTGACCTAATTAACATTTATATCCTAGCTGTTATAACCAATAATGACAGAATGTACCTTTTTTCAGTGACACTTCAGTTTGCTGAAGTGGAAAGTGTGATTCATCCATATGATGGGTAATAACACAAGTCAACAAATTTCAAAGGACTGAAATTCCACTAAATGTGTGCACTCACCTCAGTGGAATTAAAAACTAAGAAAAAAAATCACTGAAAGAGAACTGCAAAATCTCTAAATACACAGAAGTTAAGCAGCATAGTTCTAAGTGAACCAGGGATAAAAGATGAAATATCACAAGGGAAATTTTGTAATATTCTTAACCAATTAAAATGAAAACACAACATAACTAAACGTGTGGGGTTCAGCTAAAGCAGTGCTTGCAGGAACAAAGGAGGAAATGCACAGAAATGGGTTTATTAGAAGAGAGTTTGGCAATTAATGATTTAATTGTCCATCTCAAAGAAGCTCAAAGAAGAGAAAATTAAACCTAAGGAAATCCAAAGACAGCAGCACATTCATCAGAATGTGTCAGCTTTCGGGTGCCTGGGGGGCTCAGTTGGTTAAGTGTCCAACTCTTGATTTAGGCTCAGGTCATGATTTCATGGTTTGTGAGTTCAAGCCCCACATCAGGCTCTGCACTGACCTTGCAGAGCCTGCTTGGGATTTGCTCTCTCCCCCCTCTCTCTCTGCCCTTACCCCATTTGCTCTCTCCCTCAAAATAAATAAGCTTTAAAAAATTTGTTTAAAGAATTCATCAGCTTTGAAACCACTTTCAAAGGTTCTCAGTACTGCTCACACCTCTAAAGATAAAAGGGTGATGTGACTTTAGAACTGGAAAGAGCCTGGAGATCATCAAGTAACTAAGTGGTTAAAAAAAAAAAAATCCCACGTTTTACACACAGGTAAAAATTGAGACCCAAAGAAATGAAGGAATCCAATATTTCCTGCATGCCTAAAATACGCCAGGTTCTATTCTGAGCACGTTTCATCTACTAGTTCTTACACTAACCCATTGCAACCGTTATTTTTCCAGTTCTGTCCATGAGGATGCTGAGACACAGGCAGTTTCTTTAATTTGCCTGAAGTCTTCCAGCTAGTTAAGAGATGGGTCCAGGATTCCAGCCAGGTCTGCAACTCCAAAGGCCATACTCTCCCTACAAGCCCCTAGGTGGCTTACTTGGAGAATATAGTGAGCTCTAGAAATGACATCCCTTCCTCTCGGTCTCTTCTCACGCTATAAAAGCACAGAAATTGTACCATAGTACTCTGTTTCCATTGTGTGGAATTGTTTCACACACCGTTGAGCGGGTCAGGTACAGTAATCACTGATCTAGTGTGCAATATACTTTCCAGTGTGCAATAGAATGTCCAGTGGGGAATGTAGCTGTTTTGCCCAAGGCTTTATTAAAATTGCTTAAGCTAACCATGATTCTGTAATAAACTTTGACTTGTTAACCGAATTTCCCTGGACAGAGGACCTGGAAGCTGCCAAAGTCTGTGCTTGGAAATGCCATACATGCACATTGTCAGAACAACACAATGATTTCTTAGATTTCTTTTCCCCTTACACTTACCCAGTGTCTATCTACTCACAGTACAAGGTCCAGGTCGGCTATACCAAACCAGCCTAAAGTCCCCATGTGGTTCTAGAAATGCACAGTGTTGCTCAATAAAAGCAATTCCTGGAGTGTCTATCATATATAAGACTCTGTGCTTTGTTCTCTGAATAACATATTAATAGCTAAATATTCTGTGCTCAGAGATAGAAAAATAAGGAATATACTATCTCTGTCCTAAGCATTCGCCTAAACAGAAAGAGATGTGTATGCAGTTACATATGATCCAGTTTGACAAACACGTCAATATGGTGTTAGACAAGTGTTATGAGAGCCAAAGGGAAAATGGGGCTTGTTCTGACTCTCTGGGTCGGAAGAGGTCTACAGAGGAAGGGATGTTTGCAAAGAAGCTAGAAGGACTTTCCATCTCTAGATCTAGCACAGCGAATGGGAGGGTGCCTTGATTGTCCAGAGAGCAACAGTTCCTGAATGCAGTTAGAATACAGGCAGCGTGACAGAGCCGTGGGGAACACGAGGCAAGAAATGTCATTTGAGGCCAGATCTTATAAATAAGTTGCAGCTTACACTTGTTAGCAGTGAGGGGGGACATTCTCTGCAGATATGTAGCTCTGAAGGTAGTGTTGGGAAAAAGCTAGAGACACTGGAGCCCAGCTAATGTCATGCAGCTGACGTGATCGAGGTGGAGGATTATCTGGTGTGGTGAGAGGTGAAATAGAGGGGTGGGTATAGACTAGAGACATTAAAGAAATAGAATGGGGGGAGGAGTTGCTGAAGAAGGATGAAGAGTCAAAGGTGCTTATGCTAATACCCAGGGTATTGCCTCTTCCATCCATTCCACTGTCACAGACACTGAAATGACACAAGTTATAGAATAACCTATAATCCAGCTTTACAAAAGCTAATTATCTGCTGAATATAAAACCTAAGACCATCAAGAGTGTATAATATTTATTCCAATCTGTTTTCTTCCTGATTCTTCCCTATCTTGGGCCATGTTGGGGGCAGGGGGCGGTAAAACCAGTAACCAAGAGTGAATAAGGAGCAAATGGAATCACAAAATCAGTGTGGACCATCAGAGTTCTATGAACACTTCTCATACTGGTTTTTACTTCTTTAAAGCATCAAGAAAGGAGCAGTTTTTTAAACATCTGTTATGGGTCAAATGCGAAGAAAACTCTGCGGTTGGAGGTCAAAGTAGGTGCTCTCCTAGCTTGGAAATCTGTACAAACATGGGACAGCCTTGTGGGCCTTCTCTGTTTTATGGCCCCTTTATTCTCAGCTGTCTATAGCAGCCCCTGAAATATCAGGACGTCCTTCCCTTTTTCCTGTTTTGTCTTCATTCTTTAGCACCTGAGATGCTAGAAAAAATACAGATCTAGTCATAGGATCATCATTGCTCTCCTCCCCTCCCTGCTTCGCTATGACAAGTTGACAAACCATCTTCCCAGCCATCCTGCAGAACTGAACTGAATGGTTTGAGGCAATTTAAATATTTTAACATTTTCATTTATTTACATATAACGTCTCTGATTATGGAAGAGGTGATGGCTTTAACTTTTTAACTTGGAGAGAATCTCCGCTTATTTTTACTTAGTTCAGCATTTACACTGAATTGTCTACTATTAAAAAAAAAAAAGGCATAAACGAATGCTCCAAGTTTTCCAACTCTGTCATTAAGATTAGTGTTTCTGAACTAGAATCAAATACTCATATACCACTCTCATTATTACACATAATTTTAAAGGTATCTTTTCAGGCTGTGGATGAACCATGGTACTTTTTTTTAACTTATAATTTATTTTCTTGTCCAAACATGGGTGTGGACTTGGGGATTTTTACCTGGCTTTGTAAGAGGCAGCTGAGTAAGCATTTGGATGAGTCTTTGAATTGAATTGAAAATGGATATTAATTGATCTCCAACTTGAACCAGTTATAAATATAGAGGTGACCCCGATTAACCAACTGGGAAGCAGTTGTATTTTAATTGCCTACACCAGTCTCATGAAATGCTGGACTCAACTTTTTCCAAAATGGAGCAGAGAAGTATAAAAAAGAATCTATCGCAGTCATTACATCCATCTCTCTACCTCATTTCTTCAAGACCAGAATCATAATGAGACTAGAGCTTAATTATAAAATGTTCAGCCCAGCCTTAGTTTTTACTAGATTTGTAACTGTTACCTACAGTCACCTACAGATGTGAACACACCTACCAATTAGAGGGCTTGGTTTTTAGTTTGTCTGTAGGACCTCTACAGTGTGAGCTGGGGGTCTTGCTACCCACATGGAACCACCTATGTTCCTTTACTTTCTTATTAATCACAATCACTGTGTTTTTGAATTTCATCTTAATACACGGCCAAAATGGTTTTTTAATAAAGTTTAGGACGGAAGGCTTTCCTTGTTAATTTTTATCAATGATGTGATCATGATTTCTGCTTTTATTCTAGTTAAATATGTTGACGTTTCTCAGGAAGTGAGGCAAGAGGCTTCCCTTTCCTCACTTTATCGTGTACAAGCAATAATTGTAGCTGACACACACTGGCTCTTGTTTACTTGAGGGCACCAGGTATGTCGCCTAATTCTCTTTCTTTGACATTACAAACCAATCAACTGAATAGACGTTCCACTTTGTTGTTCCCCTGGAGAAAACGTTGAAATATGTATTCCTGTTCTATCTCCTTTCACCCTGTAGTGCAGGATAATTGTTCCTTTCTTAGAAGTCTTTCTAATGCACAGAAATGAATTCTTACAATGGAAAACTTTCTGTATTTTAACAGTGTCCTTCTAGAATGAAGCAGAACTGTGTTCACGGTAATAACATTCATAAAGTGTGAAGAAAAAAATGCACTAAATTTTAGGGAATCAAAAAATCCCCGAATACTGTGTTTTTAATAAGAAAACTGGTATTATACTCCTGTAGCATACTGAAAAGCTGGAGCAAGGAAGTCCTTTCAAATCATTGTTCGGTGAAATTATAAGTTTTATATGAATCATAATTGTACGTTTAATAACTATTTGTATCTTCTTTTACTTACTACTTAATTATCTCTACCTCAACACTATTATTTAAAACTAAGCACACACTTGTTTGACTCATATTCTTCATTTTTTAAAAATGTCCAGATTATATTTACAGATTTATGAATCACATAAACATGTAAAACATTAGTGGGACACTTTTTCCGGGCTGTACTATGAGTAAATTTGTGGGTTAGTTCATTTACTCTTCCCAATAATTTATGAGGAAATTGCTCTTGTTACAACCATTGTACAGATGAGGTAACCCCAGGGGGAGTAGAGGGTTCCTGATCCACTAGCACACCTGCTGGTGAAGGAACAACGCAGGGCACAAACTCAGTTGGTCTGATCTAACCATCCCACAGTCTTGCTCCTCAGTCTTTGCTCAGCTTGTGTTTCCCCTGAATTAAGGTGTGTTTTTAGTCTAAGGAACCAAGTCCGTCTTTATCAATGGGTCTTAATCTCCCCTTGGAGCACAGTTATCTACTAGTAACACCTTTTCAGTATGCTCCAGTTCACATAGACCCAGGTTAAAGAAAAGCATTCCTGACTTCACCCTTCTCAAAGTTCCAGTCCATAGTTTTCATTCTGTTTTAAGACACATCCATCCATGTGCCATTGTGCTGTGCAGCACAGAAAACTGCTCATTTCTAAATGTGATTAGTTCACATTTCCTTATCTCCCACAGAAGCCATCATCCCTCTAATCCTTGGCAAGAAAGGGAGTGAAAGAATGCAGACTTACATCATAAATACCTCCTGACTGTCCCAGCTTTACAGCGAACTTTGAGGATCCAAGGCAAAGATAAAAATCTACAATGCTAAAACCAAGACCAAATCAAGGAGGAAATTCAACTAGTTATAAGACCTGGAGAGCTAAATTAAGAGGCACAAAATGTGGGTAATAAATAATGATAGCAGCAAACATTTACTTGGCATTATTTATGTAGTTACATATAGTAATTTGTGTAACCTCACAACAGCAGTAATGATGTAGGTACTGTTATCCCCATTTTACAGATAAGGAAATGGGCACACAGAGTTGGGATTTGAAGCCAGACAGATGGACTCTGAGGTTCATAGTCTAAACATTTCTCCTGCCACTTGGTCTGAGATACTTCATTCATTCTGACCTCACTATCTACCCTTTGCCTCAAAATCCGGGTCAGTTACATGAAATGCACTGAGCAGCCATTCATGGCTATGTATATATACTTTCCAGAAAGGTTGTCAAAGTTTGATCAGCAAAAATTCAGGAACTGCAAATCATTATCAACAAGGAACATGATAGAGATTTGGTAGCTTACTGTAATTTGGCATAGATATTCCCAATAGACCAGTTGCTGCTTGGAAACACCTTAGCAGCACTGCATTCTGAGAATTCTAAATACCTATATACCCCATCACTTAAGACACTGAGAGAATAAGCAACAGTGGTAGATAGAAGATCCAGCTCATTCTACTAAATGCCTATTAGACACTGGTTTCTGAATTAGGAGAAAGGGCATCAATTTGTCCTCCCACAACAGATGAAGAGGAAGAGTTGACCAACACCCAGATGGACAGAGATCAGGACAAGAGAACAAGCCAGACATTCTGTATATTCATCAAGTTTCCGAAAAAGCTTTCGAAAATGATTTTATGGATAAAGGGAAATAGACTAAGAAGAAGGGTAATATATCTGTAAATAATTTTCCCCAGGAAACCAAACACTTTAAAAAACATGTTGGCATCTCATGCAAAGGACTCTCTTGAGGCTGAAAGTTGTATGATATGAACAGAGTAATGTAAAAACAACAACCAACCAGCTAAATGGTAGGAATGGGTGATTTGCGAGGAAAACAAAGAATGGAATTAACACAGTAAAAATCAAGTCGGTGATGCAAAACATCAATATAATTTCTTGATAAAAGAAAAAAAACAAGAAGTAAAAAGAAAAAAAGCAGAGAATGGACTCCTCCCCCCCCCGAAATAAGTAGTACAGGCATTTTCAGGGAAAAACACAAGGGTCAGAAAGCCATAATCAGAGACAAAATTGAAGAAAAAAATAGGCACAAATGATTGTGAGTAGCAGTAAAAACAGACCTTTGGCAAATCTAATAAAATAGAGCAAATACATACAAGCAAAATTAGAAATAAAAAAGGTAATTTAGCCACATGTATAGAAATAACAGAATAAATACTAATAGAGTGCTAAGTGCCATAAGTCTAAGAATTATATATACAAGGTTTTAAACATATCACAAGAAAACTTTTAAAATTGAAATACTGTGTAAAACTCAATGCTGAGAAAGTTTCAAAGCTGAATGATATGAACACTTTTCTGGAAAGTGTAAATTACCAAAATAGATTCAAGACTTGGACAAACTGGTAGTTGTAAAAGAAATTGAAAGCTGATCAAAGCAGAAGTTCCAAAAATAAGCTTCCTTTTGCTTCCAAAAACTCAGAAAAGAAAGTGGTTTTACCTGTATGTTCTTACAGGCTTTCGAGGAACATGTTCCCCTGCTAATTGTTCCACTGTGAAGGCAGGATGCAAAGCCATCCTGTTCACTTTCTAACTTGCCCAGCCCTGACCCCAAACCTGAAAGACCACAAAAATTAATGTCCCTCATTAATTTTAATGTAGATCCAAGAATTCTTTATAAATTACTAAATTCAAAAGTAAGTTTAGGAAAGTATATCTACCTAGTTATCCAAGAAATTTAAGATTATGAGAAAGCCCATCAATAAGTAAATCAATGCAAAAATGTTAATTTATGCCAAATAAAGCATTTAATAAAATTCAAGACCCATTTCTAACAAGTAATGAATTCTATAAATCTATCGATAGGAAGATTCTTTTTTTATATTTTAACAGTATCATCTATTAATAACCAGCTTTGTGATGACTATAGGAATACCTATTACATAAAAAAATTTAATATTTATTTTATATTAAAATATAATTTATTGTCAAATTGGTTTCTATACAACACCCAGTGCTCATCTTAACAGGTGCCCTCCTCAATGCCCATCACCAACTTTCCCCTCTCCCCCACCCCCAATGTTTATTTATTTTTGAGAGAAAGAGCATGAGCTGGGGAGGGGCAGAGAGACAGGGAGACACAGAATCCGAAGCAGGCTCCAGGCTCTGAGCTGTCAGCACAGAGCCCAGCATGGGCCTTCAACCCACGAACCATGAGATCATGACCTGAGCTGAAGTCGGACACTTAACCAATGGAGCCACCCAGGCGCCCCCAGGAATGCCTATTATAAACTCAATGCTTATTGACAGGAATTTGCAGATGATTAGAAAGAAAGACAATATAAGTCACCCGTAATCTCACCATCCAGAGATACTCACCATTAATATTTTAACTAATATTTTTAATATGTACCAGGCCCTATTCTAAGTGCTGGCATGTTTCCATTTAATTCTACCAGTCTTCTGCCAGAGGTATTATTTTTGTAGTCCCCATTCTCCTGATCATGAGACTGATGATTACAACAGTTGTATAGTTTGTCAAGGTTGCCGATCAAGCAGTAACACAGTGAAGGTATGACCTCTGGGAATGTTACTGTAGAATTCACTCCCTCAATCCATTGCCTTATACCGTCTCTTTGGAGAAATTTTTTCCAATATTTTAGCATAAGCCTTTTTCAATGCTAGGTTTTAAAATTAGGATTTTAATAATTGTATAATATTCTAGCATATGAATGAACTGTTACGTATTTTTAAATTGCCTATTTTTAAATATATAGGTCATTTCTATTATTATAAATATTAATGCATTTAACATTTTCATATCAATTCAGGCTACCAAATTTCTTCTTTGAGGATAAACCCCAAGATGCAGAATTACTAGGTGAAAAGTATTAATATTTATGAACTGTCCTGAGTTTTTGCTTGTTTTCCAAAAAGAATGTGCCATTTGTGTTTCTACCCAGAGAAGCTGAGAATGTCCATCTCTGAATAGTACCACCGTGTTTAAAACTTTTGCAAATTCAATAAGTGAAAAGGGGGAATCTTACTTTATTCCACATCTTTGGCAACTAGTAAGCATGCTTTCATACGTTAATTGGCCACTGGAATATTGTTTTCTAATTTACCTGTTTATTCCTGCCCCTGAAAAAAGCAGCATAGCTCATGGTTAAGAATGGTCGTTTTTGTCAACCTGTAGATCAAGATGCTTTCAACTTTTAAGAAACAGAACATCACTAGACTAGATAAATTGTTCTCACACAAAGGCTGGCATGAAAAATTCATACAGGTATTCCTGGAAATCTAACTTAATCCTGATCCCACAAACCTTAATCTCACTGAACCTCATTTCCTCCTCTTTAAAGTGGGGATAATACTTCATTTCGTTTATTATCAATATTAAATAATACAAAGTTCTAAGTGTACAAAGTGTTTAGTGTTTAGTGTAGAGCAGCCTACAAATGGTAACTATTTTAAAACATTGTTCTGTGCTTTCATATCACTTACTTGAAGCTCTATTTAGACTTGAATTACAGTTTTATATATACTTATCAACAGATTATGGAATTTCAGGAATTACCTTTGTCCTGTGTCTCCAGTACTGACATGAAGTGGGGTATATTTGAAATACGTATCTACTATATTGAGCTGAATATGAAATTACTGTGTCTCCAAAGGACAACTTGTGAACAAATGTCATGATTCCGTCTAGCTAGCCTCTAAAACATTTTATCGTTTTCCTATTGCAGAATTTTTAAAAATAGAAGCAATCAAGTTTAAGTTCTTAAAGGCAGCTTTTATAGTTTCAACTACTTGCTAACTACTTTCCTTAGGGCAAACTCAATGACAGGCCAGTGCCATACGGGCCATACTCTAGGGCATAGTGACCACCATAGTGTAATTTGATGAACAGAGGTGTGGTGGTCACAGTGTGGACCGCAGCAAATGGAGAAGTGCTCACCTCACCCCCTTCTTCCTCTTTCCATTCAAAGTGAAATGTTTTCAAAAATAGCTCACAATGTTTGGCATAGTAAAGCAGACACACACACGACGAATCTCACTGCTAAGTTTTCATAAAGACCTGCAAAAGTCAACATGGTTTTTAAAATTATTTTCACTGACATACCAAAGTCATTAGAAAAGTTCAGAGGGAAACTTTTCAGAATAAAATAACTTAAAGCCTATCTTAGCTTAGGCGGCCATCTTTTTCATAATAAATATAAATTCATAAGGCTAATTTTGGTTATGATAATTAAGAAAACAAATGTTGGCTCTCTGTGCCCCTTATCCATCCCCAACCCACCCTCCTCAACTTAAGGGCCCATTTGCTTAACATCCCTGTTAATAATCATCTTTTTTTAAAAATTTTTTTGGGGCGCCTGGGTGGCTCAGTCGGTTAAGCGGCCAACTTCAGCTCAGGTCATGATCTCGCGGTCTGTGAGTTCGAGCCCCGCGTCGGGCTCTGTGCTGACAGCTCAGAGCCTGGAGCCTGTTTCAGATTCTGTGTCTCCCTCTCTCTCTGACCCTCCCCCGTTCATGCTCTGTCTCTGTCTGAAAAATAAATAAATGTTTAAAAAAAAATTTTTTTTAATGTTTATTTGAGACAGAGACACAGCATGAACCGGGGGAGGGTCAGAGAGAGAGGGAGACACAGAATCCCAAGCAGGCTCCAGGCTCTGAGCTGTCAGCACAGAGCCCGACGTGGAGCTCGAACTCATGAACCATGAGATCATGACCTGAGCCAAAGTTGGACACTCAACTAACTGACTGAGCCATCCAGGCGCCCCCCTGTTAATAACCATCTTACAAAATACTAACAACAGCTTTGGTTTGGAGAACTTCAAATGTTCTATCATTATGTGCTTCTATACTGATGTCTGAATTGAAACAAAGGACATACACAACAATCATCGTTATAGACAGGTTTAAGTTCAATTTTATTATCCAAGCTTTCTCAAACAGAAAAGTGAAACACAAGCCAAAAAATAATGATGATGATGATGATGAGGCTCTTGGTTAAGAAGTGAGCAGTGTGACAGGGTGTCATTTAGTTCATCATCTAGCTGTCATTCGTCTTGGATGACAGCCCACAATTTCAGGAAAGTTAGGAGGGGACTCCATTTTCCCTTGGAACCATGGCTGATGCTAGCCAGACTCTAGCCTGGTTTTGCCAGGATCTTGGGACAATTCCTTGGCCTGGTATGCAATTGCCTTCCTCCTGCTGACTCTTACGTTTTGCCTTATTTTCCTGATTTTTTTTTTTTTTTTTTTTTTTTTTTTTAGTGACCTTTGAGTCAGAGGGACTTATAATTTGGTGGCTGTTATAAAAGTGTTTCTTTCAATATACCCCCCATGTGTCCTCTCTAAATGTAATTCTGTAAATCATTTTTTTTTAAACTGCTTTCTCTGTAATGCTGGGCTCAACAGCAGATTTCTTTAAAAAATAAGAAGTTTAAAGAATTGGGCATTTTGCTGAAATTCACAAGGACTTGTGTGTTGTGTTGTTTTAAAGCTGCTGAGGGAATGAACATTTGTTTTTATAGGTTTTCAATTAGAAACTCTAATGCTAGTGGAATAGTTTTATTTCCTTTGTACCGAGGCTATAAAACTGGCTACAATTTCAATTCCCATTTTATAACTCAACTTTCAGATTAATTGTATAAAGGAAAGCCAAAGCTTAGCAAACGCTTACTAATATGCGTTCCTCTGTGTGCCCGGGCCCAAAGCTTCTTTTACTGCAGTTATCTGATCCTTCGGTGGAAAACCATGACCGTTCATGAATCCGCCCAATGTTTTGTTATATTTGAGGTTCAGAAAAGGGTGGCATTTTAGGATGTGTTTTGCAGGGTGTTCACAGGAATTGTGATGGATGGAGCTACTACAGTTAGTCAACCTCGAAGGATAAGAAGGATAGCGATCACTACATTGTACACCTGAAACTAATAGAACACCCTGTGTCAGCTGCACTCAAAAAAATACCCCCCCCCAAAAAAGAATAAATAATAACAAAATACTTATGGAGTAGGTTTCTGTACTTTCAATCATTTAGTCCTTCCAACAGCATGAGGAGGAAGGTACTCTTGTTACCTTCACTTCACAGAACAAACCAAGGCACAGAGAAGTTGAATGGATGCCCAAGGTCACACAGTAAGAAAGGGAGCCGGAATTCAAAACCTGACAGTCCAGCTCCAGGGTCCGTTTATTCCTGTGCCATGCACTTGTGTTTTACAAAGCAAGTATGATGTTTTTTTCACTGACTCTTCTTAATAGCTCCAGGAGATATTAAGGGTTTTTTTATTCTGCTTCTTCACTTGAATAAACTGAGACCTAGAATCGTGAAGCAGGACTGACCAAGGCCACACCCGAGCAAATGTGAAGCCGTCTCAATCCCAGGCATCCTGACCACAAGCCTCCTACTCTTCTCTCATTTTGTTTTTGTTTTCCTAAGGAACAATTTCATTCAATGAAAAGTTAAGCTATCTCTTTATAGAAGACCAATAAAGGCAGAACTGTCCTGTTGAAGCAGAATGACCAGGTGCTTAGACTTCTCTCCTACCTCTACCTGTTTCCATGCCAACCCCAGAAACCCCTAGAAGGGCTCTATAGAAGAGAGCTGGGAACCCATGGTCTTGTTCTGTGTTATCTTTCAAACCGGTAAGGACCGGTTTTGTTCTGACGGACTGAAAGGTATAAGGAGAAATTCGTTCTGGAGAGGCCAGAAATTACTGGCAACAGGAATAACATCTAGGAAAAAGCAAGCTGATTCCGTTGGAGAAGTCAGGACTTGAACTTAGCACTTGTAAGCTTCGGTCTGTTCATCGGTAAAGTGAGAAGAAGAATTTCTGCCTTCCATTCAGTGATCCTAGCAGGCCAAGTGCTAAACACTCTTTCATTTAATCCTTCCAGCAAATCTGTGAGGCGTAGGTATTGTTATCCTCCATTTACAGATGAAAACTTGAGGTTCAAAGAGATTAGCTATCTTCCCCCAGGTTACTAAGGCAGAAAATGGCAGAATAGGAGTTCAAAACTACATTTTTTTACTATAAAGTCTGTGTTCTTAACCTACATAGGATTGTGGACATTATGAGATAAAGATCCTGGTATATGCCACGCACATTTCAGGCAACCAGTAAATGGCAGGTATTATTTTAGAGAGACAGTGTGTTAGTGAACAGTATAGACTCTGAACTCAGAATGTCAGGGTTCAAATATCTCCTCTACTATTCACATAATGTGCGACCTCGGACAAATTTCTCAATCTTTCTAGGCTCCAAGTTACCTCGTGTATAAAATTGGGATAATATTAGCGCCTACTACAGTTTTTGTGACAATCAGACGAAACCCTGTGTTTACTTAGCACAGGGTGTTACCCATATCATGTGTTAAATAAATGCTAGCTGTGATTATTAGTTGGAACTGCATGCTAAGGAATCAGGGATAGGAGACCAAAAAAAGCAGATTTTATAAGTAACCTAAATATCTCACTTTGTTTTCACCAAAACGTATATGAAGTGGGTGCTACATTATTTCCATTTTGCAAATGTTAATTTTTTTTTCCTCAAGTGTTCATAGCCAGTAAGCACTGGAGCCAGAATGTGAGCCCAGGCAGAGGGGAGTCCGAGGCCTCATAGCCAATCTTTGATTCTGACAAACCAGTGAGATCGACTTCTCTTAGTCTAGATGGAGCCCAAGCGTTAGAGCTGTAGCAGGTTAGGAAAAATGCCCTATTTTCCTGCTTAACCAGTACTAGTTACGAGGTGGTTGCAGGAATCAGGCAGATCACCTTTTACCGGATAAAGCTGTTAAGGAACATGACTTCAATTTGATGCCAGTGGTTAAATCTTTCATGAGACAGAATGACCTCCCTCCTGGCCATCCTAACACCTCAAGCCCCACATCCACCCCATGGAGCCCACCCTGGGGAGGACTGGAGCTGGGTGAGGATTTGCTGCAGGCAGATCCCAGAGAGAGAAGGCCAGGTCAGTCGAATTCCATCCTTTCTCCCACGTGACCAATCAGATAAGTGTAAGTGACATCTCTCCTGGATGGAGTGGGTGAGGGTGGAGACAGGCCAGGGGCGTCAACACTCATGGAGCTCCTCCAAATAGAAACACGTGGAATGGGGGCATGGGAATCACACTTAACATTCCCGGATTTGTGTTCTCTCAGCTTCTCTGGGTTCAACCTTTAAGGCTGTGGGTCATCCAGGCCTGTGACTACACCTCTCAGGTGAGAAGATTAACGTCTGTCTGGGCAGGACTGCTCCCGGGCATCGTGAGGCCACTCACCTAGATCAGCTGCTGCTGCTTTGGGTTTTCTCCCTGGACCATAGCCAGACAGTGTTCTTTTCCCTCGAAAGTCCCAAAACAGGTCCAAAACATGTAATTATTAAATTAATGCCAAGGCTACTCTGTACCTAAATCCAGAATTCGGTCTATATTCTATTTCCCTTCCCAAATTCTGTGCAGCCACATCATCCAACATAGCCCTTGGGCTGTGATGGCATTAAAAGGTGGCAAATAGCCACTCCAGTGATGAAATGCTAACAGACACTTGTATTTATTAACATAAATCTCATGCCATTATGAATTATAAAGGGAGAAATTAAAGGTAAAAGATGAGCGCCCAAAAAATTAAAGTGCAAAATAGTTAAGTCAAATATCAAAATAATTGGAAATGCTCTTGCTTTTGTAGGATAAAATTTTTTAAAGTTTAGAACTGATCTCCTTTAACGTCCTATTCTGCTCAGTCTCGTTCATAGACAGTCTTGATGCCTGGGACAAGCTTGGGCTGTCCTCCTCTGGATGGGTGTTATTACTTCAGCATCTCAGAAATGAACTATTATTCTGTGTTTCCAAGGAGATGATAAAACATAACCAGCCGTTTTAGTACTGTCCCCACGCCCATGACATTTAGAAAACAAGCCAACCCCAGGCTCTGAAGAAGTTAGCGTGGGAACCCTGATGTTGCCAGAAACCATAGCAGGGATTTAGTGGTTGCCAGCGAAAGAGACACAATAGGAAAGTCCTGTTTTCCACCTCGCCAGGATGCCAGCTGGTCCGTGCATGCACTCCAGTGACTATGACCTGCATTCATTTGGGAGAAAATTCCCATCCAGAGACTAATTTTGGCACTCTGTCTACTATAGTCAGAAAAACATTTCTCCTTGCACATACCGTCTCCCCTCACGGGACGTAACATTGACGGGCTCCTCCCTTGCCAATCGACATTGCCAATGGTGGCAAGCCCCGGACGTCAAGCTCTGTGTGAGGGGTGTCATTCTTCCCCAGTGGCACTATAAATGGGGAAAATGGTGCTCTTCCCCACCTCTCCCTCCCCTGCTCCCCTTTGAGCTCCATGTTTCTGACATGCCAGTGATGCACTAAGGGTATGGAGTCAGTGACATAACCAAAGCCTCTGTGAAACTCTATTGACAAATGTCTATTACGATCTCTTACCATGGCATCACCTCCACCTATGAAGCATGCTGCCTGAAGAGGATTTTCACTGCATCCACACATCTGTTTCAACTGGAGAACTACCCTAAGAAGATTCCTGAGCTAGAGAGGTTATGGAGGTCTTAGGAACCTATTGAGAACCATTTCTTCCATCATATTCTCCTTAAAGTACTCCCCTCAGATTTTGACTATTTGAAGCATCAGGAGCATTTCTCTCTGTAATCTTTCTCTGCAGTAACATCATCTAGTATTGTAGAAAGGCTCAGGGTGGCGTCTGGGTGGCTCAGTCAGTTAAGCTTCCAACTTCAGCTCAGGTCATGATCTCACAGCTCGTGGGTTTGAGCCCTGCATCAGGCTCTGTGCTGACAGCTCAGAGCCTAGAGCCGCTTCAGATTCCGTATCTCCCTCTCACTCTCTCTCTCTTCCCCTCCCCCACTTGTGCATGCAGGTATGCATGCTCTCTCTCTCACTTGCTCTAAAATAAAAACTTCAAAAAAAAAAAAAAAAGCTCAGGGAAGTTTCTAACAGTTCAACCTAATCCTTGGCTTCCCTCCCTGTCCTAACATGCTTAGGACTAGCCTTGTTTACTGAATTTGACAGCCTCCCCCCCACCTTTAATTTATAGCCAAAACAACTGATTTTCTAAGATCTTTCTTTAGATTCATGTGAGAAATATGAAATTATGAGTTCTCGATAACCAGAGGCTTCTGCTTCTCAAATCATGCCTATCTGGCCCTCGCTGAGTTGGACAGTTCCACATGGGTGATTTTCTCCCATCAGATCAGCATGGAGTCTGACGTGGACTTGTTCTGTTGCTGCACTGGCTGTTCACACATAGTGGGTCTCGTCTCTGTCTCTGAGTTCTGATCTCACAAGCTTCTCAAGCAAGTCCCTAGAGCACATGAAACACCCACATGCCTCCCACAGTGGCTCTATCACCTGAAAATTCACCCAGGCATTCTTTTCTGCATTCCCCAGACTTCATATCCAATCTGTCCACATATGTAACCACTTTCCACACCAACCCCGTAACCAGAATGTGGGTCCTCAATGACTTTTAACTTTGGACTTTGCAGGGCTCTTAAGGTGTTTGCAAAAGTGTTCTGGATTCCAGCGCCCTCAAGGGGAGTAATTTCAAGTTGTTTGTTTTAGTTTATTTTGAGGGAGAGAGAGAATCCCAAGCAGACTCCACACTGTCAGCCCAGAGCCCAACGCGGGGCTTGAACTCACTAACCATGAGATCATAACCTCCGCTGAAATCAAGAGTTGGACGCTTAACCGACTGAGCCAGCCAGGTGCCCTGATTTCAGGTTGTTTTCTGGGATCTCCCCTTCTGTTCTCTTCATTGGGCTTGAGTCACTCTTTCTGATCAGCTTAAAGGTATCTCCTGTTTTAGAAGCAGACAGACTTAGGCCCATCTCATGTTTGAGAGCTGTCTTTTCAGGCCTTCAAAGATTTTCATACCTATTTAGTTTTAGATGTCAGACTTTCCTTCAAGAAAATCTTTTTGTCCTTCAACTTTTAATCAGCTTGTCTTATTTTTTCAATCTTCCATTGATCCTGAAGGGATTGTCAACCTGGAGCACGTTTTCCAAAGCACTTGAGTTCTTCCTGCATTCCCTGATTCCTGGTGATGGGACTCTGGGTTTGCAGTAATATTGAGTTCTCTACCTCAACCCAAGAAGATGGCATATTCTGTTTATTATGAATATACTGCCTTTCACAGGTGACCTTTGAGAGCCTTTGGCAAGCGCATAATCACCAGACATTAGCCATATTAATTCCCTCTTTGGGTCCTGAATGTAGTTCATGGATTCTGAGACCGCCAGAATAATGCCGCCTCCCTGGGCCTGACACTAATAATTTAAAGCTAGAACTTAGCAGTCTTCTTAGTGCACACGGAGCTCAGCTAGCTCTACTCTTACAAGTCCTGGCCAGTAGGCACAGCTGAGAAATAGCAGCAAAAAGCCATTTAGCTCATGAATATCTAAAAGGCCTGTACCTGTTCGCACACTTTCCCCATCTCGACTCCATCGTGACTGCTTTTCAAGGTGAGCAACTACACTCCTGCCAACATAAAATTATTTTCTTACCCCTACAAAAATAGCCACTCACCTGCAGATAAAGCCATCCTAAGCCACTGCAGGAATCCCACAAGACCCACATTTGCCAAAGCCTGAAGCCTTCTGGCTCAGCTGCACCAGTTAAAAACCAACAGTGAGGGGTGCCTGGGTGGCTCATGATCCCGACTCAGGTCATGATCTCACAGTTTGTGAGTTTGAGCCCTGCATCAGGCTCTGTGCTGATGATGCAGAGCCTGCTTGGGATTCTGTCTCTCCTCTCTGACCACCCCCCCACACTTGTGCTCCCTCTCTCTAAATAAAATAAGTAAATAAATAAATAAGATTTAAAGAAAATGGTGAAAAACAGCTGCATGTCACAATATAGATACCAAGTCCCAACATTAACATGCGTGATCCCTCCCTGCCCACCCTAGAGGCCTGAAGCCATGTGCCTTGGCTCCACAAAAACCCTCTCTACTCTTGGTCGATTTCTCCAAGTTCCCAGCTGAAGGTACCAGACACTGGGGATTTAGGGAGATAAGTGACAGTCCCATTACCCATGCTTAAATTCTGAACCGACTGAGACAGACACAGGAATCACGTATCATTTTAAAACCTCACCTTTTCTGTGAATCCATCCGTTTGGGATTTCCAGGTAGGCGGGCTTGTCAGATTTCACAATCATTACCTTCCACGCACCACCGGACAGCCTCAGGCCTCCCTCAGGGGCCCCTGTCCTCATGCTACTAGCTGCTCAGAGGAGCAGAGCCGAACGTGGTCTCTTCCAACAGGTGGGTTCCAAAAAGAGATGCCCGGCTGTATCCCCCAAAGCCTCCAGAGAGTCCTTCCCCCACCCTGGGAGGCATGATTGGAGGAGGGCGAGAAAGGAGGGTCCCTCCGCATGGAAACAACAGCAGCACAAAGTCCTACCTTAACACCAAGTGGAGGCACACACCCACCAAGAAAGCACACGCTATATCTCAGAACAAGGGTGGGAAACCCATAAACTGCTTTGATATATGTGATATATTTATTTTATAGGACCTATGTACACATACAATCTTCTTAACAGGATAGGAATTAACAGGGGGCAATGCAGAAGCATTTCCGGTCTTAGGAACAAGAACGATAATGATAACATTTACCTAAGTGTTCACTGCAGGCCAGGAATTCAGCTGAGGGTGTTCACGAACTCAGATGGGCCCGAGCACAAAGCTGGGTCTCTTAACTGCACAATCATTAGTTATCTAAAACGAAGTTCTCTAAAGAACTGCTTTGGAGATTAACTGGTTTTTAAAATCTCCAAAAACGTGTTCCTCTCTCAACAAGCACACCAACCACCCTACCAAGGTGCTCACCAGAAAGCAGTTGTCATTCAAGAGTTCAGGGAGTTTCTTCCTTTGATGTTGGATATTTAGGGATTTTGTGAGATTTCTCTATGGCACTTGTTCATCATACTGAGTTTTGTTATTTCTGTATAAAGAAAGCTTTCCAAGGATTTTTCTGCTACACTGTACTAATGTAGTCTAAAAAATAAAAAGCACTCCTAGTGTGTGCATTGAAATAAACTGCTGTTCACACACACAAAAAAACATGAATTCTAGACAAAAGTACATGACATTAACATTGAAACCTATGGTTTCATGTAGGTATTTTTTTATTTTATTTTATTAGTGTTTATTGAGAGAGTGCAAGGGAGGCAGGGCGGTAGAGAGAGAGGGGGAGACAGAATCTGAGGCAGGCTCTGAGTTGTCAGCACAAACCTCGACACGGGGCTCAAACCCACAAACCGTGAGATCATGACCTGAGTCGAAGTCAGACGCTCAACCTACGGAGCCACCCAGGTGCCCCAAATTTGTAGGTATTTTCTTAGGCTAGAAAATTGAACATAGAAATGTGGTATCATTTCTGCAATACCTAGTGAGGTATTTCTGCCCAACCCCTAAATGTTGAAGTGTCTCAGGGTTTGGTCCTGGGTCCTTACTGGGCGCTCTCCTACATACAGGCTTTCCAGAAGGGGTCCCCTACTCTCACTCGGCTCTCCATGTTGGCTCTGTCCTACTCTTACTTGGCTCTCAGTGTTATCTACAGGCTGGTGACATCCAAATGTGCAGTGCCAGCTTTGACCTCTGCTTCAAGCCCCAGGCACCCCATCTCCACCTGGATATCTCGCAAACTTTGCAAACTTTCTATGTCCCGAACATAATGTATTTCCACTCTTAAGCCCCTTCTCCATCTTTTCCAATTGAGTAAATGGATCACCATTAATTACATTATTCAAGCAAGAAACTAGGGCATTATCCTAAACCGGCACCTTCAAGAGAAATACAATGTGAGCCACATAAGTCATTTTATGTTTTCTAGTAATTCCATTTTAAGACAATTAAATTAGTAATATAATGTATCTGTCAATATATCAAAAATATTGCCACTGCTACCTCAATATAAAAATCGTTAAGATCTCACAGGAACGTAAACCCTCTGGAATCCCAAATGTATTCTGTGCCCATCAGTACACTTCATTTGATTTTTTTAATATAAATATTTTTAATAGATGGCTTCATTGAACATAAGAAGGATTAATTATCATTAACACTCACCAGAGACCCTGAAATTAGATCAGTTATCTGCATCTCTCTTTTTTAAGTTTATTTACTTTGAGAGAGAAAGAGAGCAGGAGCTGGGGAGAGGCAGAGAGAGAGAATCCCAAGCAGGCTCTGCACTTCCAGCACAGGGTCCGATGCAGGGTCAAACCCACGAACTAGAAGATCATGACCTGAGCCGAAGTCAAGAGTTGGAAGCTTAACTGACTGAGCCACCCAGACACCCCTCTGCATTTTTTTTTTTAATTAAGTTGTTTAATTCCAGTAAACATAATGACACCTCATGTCTTACCAGCCACATTTCAAGTGCTCAGTAGGTACATGGGGCTGATGGCTGCCATATTGGACAGTGCAATCTTGATCTCAGCTTCATGTTTACATTAGCATATCCTGTTTTCTCTGTCTTAAAATATATGTAAACTGTCCACCTGTCTGTACCTCTGGGGCCTTCACATCTTTCACCTACAGACTTCCTACCGTCACCACCCCCACCCCCACCGCCAAGTTCTTCACCCCTCCACTCCTCTTCTCCACCGAGCAACCAAAGAAAGCGTTTGGAAGTATTTGCTCTTGAAGTGAATATTTATTAAATGATTACAGGCCAGACTCTATTCTAGGTATTAGATACAGCAGCAGTGTAATTGTTAAGAGCAACCTATCAAGCGTAAATCCTGCCTCTAGACCCGCTGAGTGACCCTGGGCAAATTGCTAAACCAGTCTGTGCCTTAGTTTCCTCATCTGTAAATGGGAACAATAATAGTATCTACCTTATGGGGTTGCTGCAAGGATCCACTTAGCTAACACATGTAAAGTGCCTGATACACAGAATGCAAGCACTCCATAAGTGATAGCGAGATTTTTTTAAGTCACCCTGCAGGTTTCAATTTGGGGTTACTAGTGATTTTGGTTTTTTTATTGTGGTAAGATATAAACAACATTAAATTTGCCATTTTAACCGTTGCACGATTCTGCGGCAGTAACTGATTTACTGTGCTGTGCAACCGTCACCCCAGTTAGAAACTCTAGACGCAGGAAGCAACAGCTCCCCATTTCCCCAACGTCTGAGTTCTCCACTTTCCATCTTCCATCACGGAGCCCACCTCTACCTGAGGAGAGGCAGCAAGAAGATATTTAACCTGATGTCTGCTAAAGCTAAAGGCTAGTGAGAACAAGAAAGCCTCATGAGGGGGTGGAGGACAGGAATGCTTTGGTGATCAGGAAAAGCCCGAGGAAAAGGCGTGTGCCCAGAGAGAGGAATGATCCCACCAAGTTCTTCTCCTGCCAGAACCCTGCAGTGGGATTTCCGTGCACTTTGAATAAAACCATTAAGTGCTGCCTGAACCTGAGCCTGTGCCTCAGGCCACTCTGCTGCCCCCTGTGGTGCTTGCTGTTTTTTCCCCTTTTCTGGAAATGTGTGTGCTTTGAAGCCTAGATGCCCAGGAAAGAATCCAGTGTGCTCCCATTTTGTGCGAATTTAATCTATGTATTGTTATCAGCCTTAACTCTCTTACCTTTTATCACAGAAGCCCAACACGTTTGGACTTAAATTCTGCTTCTCTCTGTAACTTTGTGACTAGATTTCAAACCCTTCTCTCCCCTCTGCTCATTCCTCATCCACAAGGGCTGCCATTTGTCGAGTGCTGATCATGTTAGTTAAGCCTTCTGGTTCTCAGTGCCCTCGACTGAGAAAGGGACAGAATCTTGACCTCGTCAGGTGGTTGTGGGTAAAAACAGCCAGAAAGCACTCCACACAGGGTCTCATTATTCATCAGTGTTACCTGTTAACATAACTCATTTTCCAACAGCAATGCTCCTTTTAGTACAAAATATATTTTTGTCTGGATGTGAAATATTCAATCATAGGGATGTTTGTTTTCACTTTGCAGAGTTCAGAGTGTGGATTTGTGCTTTCCTTTCTTTAAATGTGAGGGTTCCATCTAGTGGCTAAATTGTAGGACCTAGCCTGTGGGTAGGGCAGCGTTTTTCAATTTGCAGGTCATGAAAATTTTTTAATTGCTTAATTTATACAATAAGAAACGTCAGAGGGCATGGAAATGGCTTTATAGAATTTGACACATTCCACAAAATTTTGTTAATCTTAAAACATATTCATGTGGGTACTTAGGCACAACATGAAATGCTTTTTCTGACAATGGGCCATTTTTAAAACGTTCAGACAGGGTGCCTGGGTGGCTCAGTTGGTTAGGTGATCGACTTCGGCTCAGGTCATGGTCTTGCAGTTTGTGGGTTTGAGCCCCACATCAGACCTGTGCTGACAGCTCAGAGCCTGGAGCCTGCTTCAGATTCTGTGTATCCCCCTCCCTCTACCCCTCCCCTCCTCACGCTCTGTGTTTCTATTTCAATAATAAATAAACGTTAAAAAAAATTTAAAAAAAAACAACGTCCAGAACGTCACCAATCTAAGAGATTTGGTTTGTCATAAGTCAGGGATGAACATTGGCCCTACTTGGACAGAACATTCGGAATTACCTGGGGAGTTTTAAAAATACCGTTGCTTTGGGGCACCTGGGTGGCTCAAGTCGGTTGATCGTCCAACACTTGGTTTCGGCTCAGGTCATGATCTCATGGTTCGTGGGTTCAAGCCCCACGTCCAACACTTGGTTTTGGCTCAGGTCATGATCTCATGGTTCGTGGGTTCAAGCCCCACGTTCAAGCCTCTGTCAGCACAGAGCCCGCTTGGGATTCTCCGCCTCCCTCTCTCTTTGCCCCTCCCCCTCTTACACATGCACAGTCTCTCAACGATAAACTTTAAAAATACATAAAATAGAAATACTGTTGCTTTGTTCTACCCTCCAGAGATGGATTTATTTGGTCTGGGGGGGGGGGGGGTCTCACCTGGGCGTCGGGATTTTTTTTTTTTAAGCGATTCAGGTGATTCCCTGTGCAGCCAGGGTTGACACCTGTAGTCTTTAGAACCATCAAAAATTTGTTCTGCCTGTGAGAGAACTGCAGTGTGCAGAGTTTCAATGACTTGCCAAAAGTCACACTTGTAACTGGTAGAGAAACTTTAGGAAGGACCTTGATATCTTGGAATCTGGCAGAAGTTCAGGAAAGGTTTCATTTTGGGGAGGGCTTTTAGAAAAAGAGATGGAAATAAAATGGAGAATGGTTGTAATTTGTTTTCCAAGTTTTAAACTGATTTGTATATTTCAATACATTTGTGGGATTCATCTGTAAATTTTCATTTACAGAGTTAATTCAAATTAGAGTTGTGTGTTAATACCATCTACATTACTGATGCTTTGGTTTCAGTACATTGGTTTCACAACATCCAACTTGAGGTCATTTGCCACCTACAGCCCTGAATTCAGTAAGATAGCTTCACATTTCTGTTGCTTTTCTCTCAGAAACTGTTGGTGTTGGTGATGCCTTGTCTCTTACTAATAAGTAGGAAAGCACTTGGGAAAATCATCAAGAAAACTTCACACCCTATAAATTACAATGATTAAATGTGGTAGCGCTCGTATTCCAGAGTTCTGTGATGTGTAGAAAGAGAAGACAGATTTTTTAGAATTAAAAGGATGTGGAAAACAGCGTTAGACCATAACCCGAGCATGCTTGTTATATGTTAAAGGTGCTCACAGCCAGCAGATAGGACATAATATGCACATATCGGAGCAATGGGGGTGGTGTGGGGGGCAGAGGAGGCTTCAAGAAGAAGAATTTTGAGTGGGGAGGAAGTGAGGGGTTTAGACTTAAGTCTTCAAATAGCAAATAATTGTCTTAAGTTGGAGTAAGAAAAATATTTTCTAATAGAAAAGGAGAGTATTTGGGAAGGTGTTTTGGTAGGTGGGGGAGATGGAAAGAGAAATATGTATGAAGACATACAAAGAAGGGAAATGGGTGTACAGGTTTCAGTCACCAGGAGGTGTTTGTTTTTTTGTTTTTTTTTGAAAGCACACACACACACACACACATGAGCAGAGGGGGAGAGAGAGAGAATCTTAGCGAGACTCGGATCATGACCCGAGCAGAAATCAAGAGTCGGAGGCTCAACCGACTGAGCCACCCAGATGCCACATCATCACCAGGAGTTTTTAGTGGTAGAATGCTAGAGCCCTAACAGAACGTGGAGCTAAAGCTCATCCTTATCATCCACAGGAGGAAGCGGAAATATGAAGACCTCAACAATGTGGCCCCACCTCCCCCAACCCCAAGTTCTTCCTCCTGCTCCAGTGTCTTCCCTCAGCTACAGTACATGACCTCACCTCACCAAATTTGAACAATAATTAAGAATCTGTATGTTCTGAGGCAGCTGAGTGGCTCAGTCAGTTAAGGGTCTGACTCTTGATTTCGGCTCAGGTCAGGATCTCACAGTTGAGGAGATTAAGCCCTGCATCAGGCTCTGCACTGACAGCTGCGGAGCCTGCCTGGGATTCTCTCTCTCCCTCTGCCCCTCCCCGGCTCTCTCTCTCTCTCTCTCTCTCTCTCTCTCTCTCTCTCAAAATAAATAAACTTAAAAGAATCTGTATGTCCTGTGCCTATCTTCATCAAAAATACTCATTTGATAAAGTATGAATACATAAAGATTTGATAAAGTATGAATACATAAAGGCAAGAACAAGCTCTTAAATCCATATGCCCATTAAAAGTTTTTAAAACGTCAAGAGTTTATTTGAGCCAAAATAAAATTCAATTGGGCAACATCCAGTCTAGCAGACTGGAGCTCCAAGTAGCTATACACAACAAAGGCTTTTAAAGCAAAAGGAAACAGGAGCAAGAAAGTCTAGTGAGCAAAAAATCAGGTTGGCTGCTTTCCTTCAGGGGATGGCAGGAGTCTGTCAGGCAGATTCCCTAAGTAAAGCTGATCAGACAAGTCCTGACCAGTTTAAGATTCCATTTCTGGGACAGCTGAAACTGTGTCAGTTTGGTGAGGCGGGGCTTAGCATAAGCAACTCCATTTTGGGTCTGTCATTTTTAACATGCCTGAGAATGCATTACACAGGCTTGAACCTAATCATCTCCCATAAAAAAAATAAAGACTAAAGGATTGATAATAAAACAATCATGAACAGTTAGACCAGACCATTGAGATCAGGGTTTCTGAACCTCAGTTCTATTGACATTTTAGGTCAAGGGTCGATCGGGTATATTGTAGGATGTTTAGCAGTGTTCTTGACCATTCCTGATTAGATACCAGTAACAACCCTCCACCACCACCACCCCCAGGTTGTAACAACCAAAAGTGTCTCCTGGGGGCAGAATCCCTACCCACCCCCATTAAGAACTATTGATATAGATGTGAGAGATATCTAGATATCTGAGGGCACAGTTCTATCAGCATTCCTGATTAGAAGTGGGCAGAGAGTAGCCAGCAGGGTGCCTCGCTGAACGATGATGTCTCAGTTTTGGACAGCTTGAGCTCTCGCCACTGCTCCTACAGAGCTCTGCACTCTGCAGGGTCCTCCATAACCCTCTCTGTGAATGAAGAGAGACTCAGCGGTTGGCAATTTATTCACCTTAACATGGTATCCACCAGTGGGAGTCGTCTGACCCTTCTAGAGTCTCCCCCTTACAGAATTTCCAAGCACCACGGAATTCTCTCGTTCACTGAGATGTCTATGAATGTTGTGGATGCTTCAGAATTCTGCTGGCCCCAATCTCGGTCGGTCATAAAATCATTTCTGGTCACGGTCAAGTGAGTGGCAGACCTGGAGCAGGCAGTCTTTCGGTTCCCCTCTCTGGGAACCACTGGCTCCACACCACTGAGCCACAGAAAGTGGGAAGCAGTGGGAAGTAAGGCCAAACTGTGAATGTTAGGCCTTTTACTTAGAAGGCAGAGACTGGCTTTAGGCTAGCAAGAAACCTTCTGGAGGGTGGGGATGTGGGGGTGGGGATTGACCTTGATTATAATCAAAGATGGGATTCAGGAAAAACTTTCATGCCAGGAGTAATTGTCATTTTGTTGGGCCTTTTAATCCTATCATTTCTGTTAGAACCATCAACGTTACTGAATTTACAAGAGAAGCAATTGACCCTTTTCAAAGCAAATTTTTGGAAGAGGTTCTCCAGGAACTTTAGTAGTTTTTATATTTTTAATCAAGACTCTTTATTATTTCCTGGGCTCTGTGTTATAAGAAATGCCTAAGCATCATAAAGAGTAGAGAAAATTGGGGCACCTGGGTGGCCCAGTTAAGTGTCCAGCTCAGGTCATGATCACATGGTTCATGGGATCAAGTCCCCCATCAGGTTCCATGCTGACAACGTGGAGCCTGCTTGGGATTCTCTCTCCCCTTGGGATTCTCTCTCCCCTTCTCTCTCTGCCTCTTCCGCTGCTTGTAGGTACACCCCCCCCCCCCCCCCACATGCTCTCGTTCTCTCTCAAAATACACTTTAAGAGTACAGAAAATTCATAAAAACCCAGTACAACTTGGAAATGTCCAGAGAAGATAGCCCCGGCATATTTTAAAAATGCAAAGGGATGCTATTACTACCCTAGACACGTTAATGGACCACAGTGTCTTAGTAGAAACCACTATTTTAGTCTCTTTTTTTTAATACATTGGAAAGCTGAACCCTGCACAGCAGCTAGCACTCTGTTGGTTTGAACTTGGAGTTACTGGATTCCTAACTTCCCTTCTGTCTACACACCTCCCAGCTCCTGATGTAACATGAGGTTTATCAAGTCCTACCTCTGTGGTTTTCCTCTTAACCAACATCCCTCTGTCCTATCACAACTTTCTCCTCCTTAAGGCTTAAAGCCATGCCTTGGGCTACTTGAGTTGGTCTGATTACTTTGGTCCCTAGGCTGGGAATATGAGGTTAACCTTTGAAAAATAATTCCTTACTTCATTAAAGAATTGCAAAATGAATTATCCTCCAATTACAAAGAAAATCCTCCAAATAAGAGTATTCGTTATTTTAGACATCTTCTAAGAAAAATAGAGGAAGAGAAACATTTCAGGTGAATATGGAAGTCTTTACTTCTCTAATCTGCCTAGTACTTTTCATCCCCTAACATAACCCACCCTAAACCCTGCAGTATATGTATCATCTCACCTCACTGTTCCCTGGTTAGCCTTTGTTTTTATTCTGAGATCTTTGCCAGTGTTTTCCTTCTGCATTTGTCTATTACTGTCACATAATTAAACAAGAAGCCTCAAGAGGGGTAGGAGCAGGAGACCAAGGTTTTGCAGGGGAGATAGTAAAATCTGTTAACACCAGATGGCTCAGAACAGAAGTTGGACATAAATAAGTTATTGATTCACATAAGCTAAAAAAAAAAAAAAAAAAAAAAAAAAAATCAACCTATTGTTTTGAATAGGGTCTAGCACAGCCCGTGACAGAGTGATCCCCATAAATAGGCATTTAAGTACTTGATGACAGTACTCCTCAATGAGGGGCAGACCCCTCCCGTTTAATTAAAAGAGGGGTGGGGCACCTCGTTGGCTCAGTCAGTTAACCAAACAACTCTGGACTTCAGCTCAGGTCATGATCTCATAGTTCGTGGCTTTGAGCCCATGTTAGGCTCTGTGCAGACAGTATGCAGCCTGCTTGAGATTCTCTCTCTCCACCCCACCCCTGGTCATACTCTGTCTCTCTCAAAATAAATATTGGGGGGGGGGGGAGAAGAGGGACTACAGATAAGCCATGGCACTAGTAATCTATGTGTCCTGCAGTCACATCTAATTCCTTCTTCTCTCTCGCCGACCTGAAAGCTAGCCCAGCCCTACAGGAACAGGAAGCTTATAAGTTAGTGTTTGCAGTGGAGACACATGGGAACTTTGTCCCTGATCGGCTCATGTAGCTGAAACAGCGTACAAATTGGCCCGTGTTCCTCTCGTGGGAGCCTTTCATTCTTGACCCGGACCTCACCCTCCTCCTAGTCCTCAGTTGGCAGAGATGTAGTGCCCAGACACGTGGAGGGTTAAAAAGCATTCCAAAGCGTGTGCTAAACCAGGACAGTGGCGGCACCTACTAAGCCCAGGTGGGGCCGAGTCTTTTTAAGTTTGTACAACCGGTGTCTTCAGAGGGCTGAACGCAATTAAGGACACATGAGAGAATTTTCTTGCATCACTGCCTCCAAACGTACTTTGCAGGATTCCTTCCCTGCCCTGGAAGCTTTCTCAGCCAGACACTATCAAGACTCACATTCAAGTACTAAAAAGTCCAGGTCAATCTAACTAAAAGTGTCTACTTCTCTACTAGATTAGTGTTTTCTTCTCTTCGGGTCAGCTTCTCAGGTCGGGAAAAGAGAAGGGGCTGGGTCGGTTCTTACACCAATCCTCCTCAGCCTTCATTCCACACCAGCCTTGTGGCGCTCAGAATATGGCTTCTGGGTCCTTCAGGTCGAAGGAAGGGGGAAGGGAGAAAAAGGAGCAAAAACTAAAACTTCTTCAACCCTGCCTGCCATCTTGCACCCCCTCATGTCTAGTGTCTACCAGCTGGCTCTTCCCTGGAGCTCATTGTGAGGAAGCCTTCAGTGGGACCTCCACACTGACATGAGTGGTATTATCTGATTGCCCTCTTAGGACTTCAGCCCAGTTCCCACCATTGCCGTCCACCTCATTGTCTCTTACTCGTGGTTTCCTCACCTTGGCATATAGCCCTCTTGGATGAAGTTTTATCAAAATGGCTAGAGCCCAGCTATTTGCTATGATTCCACTTCGTTTATGGGAAACTCACACATCCCTACCCCTCACCTGCCAGTCTCTGGGGGCCCAGGCTGCCCTGTGTGTGCTCTGCTGTCATGGACAGCTCCCATCAGGCTGTGTTCACTTGTCTTAGATGGAAGGAGCCCATCTTGATACTCGTGAATCTTCAAAAGCTTCTGGGGCCACATCTTGGGTTCTCTCAAGAAATATTTGTGTTGCATTCCCCAATGTTCACTGGAGAGGATTTTATGGCTGCTTTAGCTCAGCAGGTCTGAGAGAGGAGAATGTGGTCTCCCCAGTCTATAGATAGAACTTTCCTCACTTTGTGGGGATGTGGATAGGGGAAACAGCATTCAGTCTGAAAATAGAAAAAAAGCAGAGAAGACTCTACTCCAGTTTTCTCCAAAGAATCTTTCTAGTCTCCTGTTCTCAGTTATGTAGACTGGAGGTGGGTGATTGAAACAAGGGTCATAGGAACAAGATGACCACTTTCCAGTCAGCCCAGAGGTATGTCCAGTAACTCCTTTTTACATTGTTGGCAATGGCCTACTGCTCTTGCTTTGGGTTTCAGTGAAAATTCTGAGTTTCAGGCAGAGACCTTGTGATGGTTCATTTTGTGTGTCAAATTGACTCTAGAATCCAGATATTTGGCCAAACACCAGTCTAGAGGTCACTGTGAGGGTATTTTTAGTTACATTGAAATCAGCACATTGAGTAAAGCAGATTACCCTTCATATCGTTGGGTGGGTTGAAGGCCTTAATAGAGAAAGACTGAGGCCCGCCAAGGAAGGAGGAATTCTGCCTACAGACTGTAACGTTGACTTTTCTCTGAGTCTCCAGCTTGCCCTACAGATCTCAGACTGTGTGCTAGCCCACACATCATATAAGCCAATTCCTAAAAATGGAGATACACACACTCATATACCCTGTTTGTCTGTTTCTCTAGAGAACCCTAATCAATACAGCCCTAGTCAACATTTTATCACAGCTCTGCAAAGACTTACAACTTGTTTTGCTCACTCTGGACACCATAACCTTACTCTCCTCTCCAGTAGTCTGTGGATTCTATTCTGTCAGCATCTGTTTACCAGTACCTGGAAGCGTTTTTCAACTCGGAACTTTATGAAGATATCACAAGGAGATATCTAGATATCTTAGAAGGGGGACAACCCATATGATAAAGTGAGAATAGTACTTAATTGTCTGGCATATAACTTGGTACAGCCACATATACTAACCATCTAATTGGGACATTTGGTTCCAAATTGTTCTCTCAGAAACAGGGAATTAAACCTATCATGCTCAGTTCCAGATTTTCTCTGGTGCCACCCAGACCCTCACTGTCTTCTCGTGTGCCCACATTGTTCTTGCCATAAAGTAGCCCGTGCCGAAGTGAGGGTGATTTCAGACCCTTATTTCTAATTCCCCAACATTCTCTGGTTCGCTTGCTTAAGGTTCACTGTAAGTACAGAGCATTTTCATTAGACGTGGTTCAAAGAAACTGCATTTCTCTGGTGCCCTTTGCCAAATGCTTACCCCTAGCAACCTGTTTCCCTGGGAACGGTCTCCCCCTCTCTGCTGAGCTGCATCTTTCTGTGGCTCTCTGTCCACTGCCTGTGGGTTTGGCACTCGCCACACCACGGCCATAGACATTTCTCATAATAAGCGCTCACTGAGTGGAAGCGGATCTTTCAAATTAAGTCCAAATTAAAACCACAGCTCCTGTTGCCCAGAAACATGAACCCGTGATTGAAATGATACCATTTAACTCCACAATTGAGGGAGTTACACAATCTCATCACCACTGTTTCTAATTGAAATAGCTAACGTTTACTAAATATTTAACTATCCTCCGGGCACTGTTCAAAGCACTTTATTCAAAGCACTAAATCATCCTTGCAAGAATCTATGGTGGTTGGTACTGTAACTGAGGCTATTTTACAGATGAGAGACCTGAGGCCCCCAAAGGTTAAACAGCATATCTAGGGTCACACAGCTAATGGGGCAGGGACAGATTTCAAATCCCAGAGATAGGGCTTCAAAGCCTATGTTTTTTATTACAACGCTGTGGCCCCCAAAAGAATATCCTACTGCAGGGTCAGCCTGGTCTTTTTAAACAAAGACTTTTATATATTTTATAAGTATTTATGACTAAATTGGATCATATATTTTTAAGTTCATTATGTGTAACCATATCAACACCAAGAAGGTTTTGATAAGAATTTACATTCAGAGAACAGTAAGTTTTTCTTTCCTAATGTGAAAGAAAGAAAGAAGAGAGAAAAAGGAAAGAAAAGAAAGAAAAAGAAATTACTTGCTAAGAAAGAAGAAGCTAGGGAAAGGCAACAATATCAGAAAAGCATTTCGGGGGAGCTACCAGACTTGAACAGAAAACTTAGCTCTGAGGTTCCTGGCTGCTGTGACCAAAAGAGGAACAGTAAATTTCGCATCTTTCCTCATGTGATAAAGCAAGCATGGAAGTTCATGGGAAAAGGTATACATCTGAGAACACTGAATTGTGAAAGAAACTTATCCTAGGTCTTTTTTTGTTTTTGTGGGGCTTTTTTCCCCAGCAATAGCTGTGTTGTCACTTGAAATTTTAAGACAAAGCAGAAGATGTCCACATATGAAGGTCAATGAAAAGTTTAAGTGTCTGTAATTTCCCTACCCGACCCCTCAAGAAAACTTCAGGCAGACTTTCTCTCACAGGTCAGGCCAATCACATTTTCAGCTAATAAGGGGCTCAGGCCAATGGATTCACCGTTTAAGCCTCTCTGGCGGGCTGTCATCTGGCTCTAGGAAGACACTAGGAAAAGACTTGGATTCAGCCAACACAAACTTCTTGTGCCAAATTCTATTTTTTTTTTAATTCCAAATGTCTTGGCTAAAATAATTTTTATTTTTTTGCCTTTTTGAATGCATTTGTTTCATGAGCTACAAGTCTTAAAGTTGGTAGTTTTGGATTAAAATGATGGTTTCCCTTTTAGATCACTCATTTGAAGAATCCATCATGTAACTTTGGTGGCCCAATATTTCCCATATACCCAACCTTATAATAGATCTCCTTGCCCCTTAGACCACTTCCTCCTATTCTGGCTGTTGTTGACATGAACTGAATTTCTGACCTGGTCCTTCCAGTTGGTAACCTGGTTTTCCTCTTCATCCTCTTTTTCCAAAATAAAGTTAAATTTCTTTAGCCTTTCAGTCAAGTCCAGTCTTCATGCTTACAGTCAGGACTAACTTTACTGCTGCTTCTTCGGGTATGATCTCATACCAGCTGCAACCAACTCTCACCTGAGAGTTGTTTCGAAATAGATTCTCTGGACCCACCCCAGACCTACAGAATCAGAAACTTGTGGGGGGTGGGGCAGTGATCGGTGTTTGAACAACCTCTCCAGGTGATTCTGAAGCAGGCTCAAGTTGAACACCACAGCACCCCGTTTTCCTTACTCAAGGTTTTAAGCCTTTCCTTTTTGTCCCCTATTTTCTAAATCAGTAAGTAGCAGGTAACAAGAGCTAATGCAGACTGTAGACTCTTCACCCCCCAACGATCTTGAGACTTGAGAGCTTCAACAACCTTGGAAATTGACTGAATCTAAACAGATACCCATGGGTAAATTGCTACTTTTAAAATCCCTTATTTGTTTGCCTTTCCAACTGATCTAATATTCCTCGTATAGTCTCCAAATGAGTTCCGTCTGTCCTATTTAACTTAAGAAATGAAGATGTGCAGAGGGAACAGCTCAATTCCCCCCCATCAAATCTTCCATTGGGAAAATAAACAGAAATTGCCTTCCTGAATTGTGTTTTAGGGTATCAGGCTTGCTATTCGGCATGGATTTTTTTCCATCTGTCTGTGGCTGTTAGCCAAACTGAAGTAGGGAGCAATTTCCCATCCTTAATCAGAAAGTTGGGAGTGATGGCATGCATTCCCTCCTCACATGAGGCAGAATTCCTAGCCATCATCAATCAATTCACCTAGAATGGAGTGCCATTTTTCACATAGAAATTGTCTTGATTCTTGCCAAGGTTTGGAAAGCTGATGAACAATTCTCAGACACTTCATTTCAACTTTGTGACTAATTGCCTTATACACTTTCTCTTGAGGAGTGGCTGGCAGATGGCCATTCTATGGAAGCCACGATGGAGTGCTTTGTTTTGTTTTGTTTTAGTGTTTATTGTCAGAACGTGCACGAGTGGGGGAGGGGCAGAGAGAGAGAGAGGAAAGAGAGAAGCCCAAGCAGGCTCTGCACTGTCAGCACAGAATCTGACAGGGGGCTCAATCGCATGAACCATAGGATCATGACCTGAGCAGAAATCAAGAGTAAGAGGCTCAACTGACTGAGCCACCCGAGTGTCCCTAGAATGCTTTGCTTTTATTGTTACTGATGCATTATAAACAAAATGCAAAGTGTATACATTTTAATCTCAATTTTCATTTCTTGAAATGAAGTTTGGAGAAGCCAGATAGCCTTTCCTTAAAGGAATGATAGCTGTATAAATTTTTTGTTGTTACAGTTGCAACAGTTATGCTTAAAAGGGAACTTCAACAGGATTTATTTAGCAAAGTGGAACATTAAGGATTCAGTGACCTGTGCTGTCATTAATGGATATCGTGTAGTCCTTTTGTACGAGGCACTGACAATTGCCAAGCAGAACAAGTGAGAAGAACGCTCATGTAAAATGCACATATATAAGTAAATAGCAGTAAACCACTTCCTAAACTAGGGATCATGTCTCCTGGAAGAGCCCATAATGTTTATTTTGTGTAGTAGCTCTTTCACTTACCAGTTACAAAACCTACCTCTTCAACTTAGCTCATTTCCCTCTTCGCTGAGAAACACAGGAGATCACCGTGAACCCCCTGAAGGCCCAACTCCCTCCACCTCAGAATCTCTCTCCTCCATTGGGCCCGGTTGGCAGACTGAGTCTGCAAGAAAAGCTGGTCTCCAAAGATTCACCTGAATCTGCCTCAGCTGCCCCCAGATCCCCTCTGCCAGTTTGCTCTTGCTGTCCGCTGGAACCTCAGCATGGCTCACGTACTCCCTTTCTCCCCATTCCAGTACTTTGGACACCGCCCTGCTTTAGACCTTCATCTTCTCTCACCTGGACCCTTAACTAGTCCCTCCAGTGGTGGCTTCTTTTTCTCAGCATTTTACACCATAATTACTTGATTGTTACAAGGTGGATGTGATTATGTTAGTCCCCTCTTCAAAAACTCCATGGTATCCAAAAAAAAAAAAAAAAAAATTCTTAAGGAATCTCCAGGTTCTCCACAATCCACCTCCGAGTGCTTGGTTTTCCATTCCAGAACAACTGTCTTCCACACCTCCTTTTCCAGCCTCATAAGGCAACCTGCAGTTCTCCGAGCTGCCCACCTTCAGACCCCTTGCCTTTTCCCCATCTGCAGTGTCTTCTCTGTGCTTGTTGAAATTCTTCTCCTTGGTGTGCTTCTAGTGCAAACCTAGGACACCCACCTCCGTACACATTTTATACTTCTGTTACAACACAGCCTTCCATTGGGGTTGTCTATGCCCGAGATCAGGAACAAGGTCCTTTGCATTTTTTTTTTAACTTCCCCATTGAGAAACGTGGGGTTTTACCATAATTTAGATGTTTAAGCGCTGAATTCAATTGTGTGCTGTTAATCACAGGGACGTAATACGGAAGTATTATAGAGAAGAATGTCAGCTTATTTTGAATCAGACATTTTCTTCCTTTGCAATATTACTTCAAAGTAATGCAATGTATTCCACCCCTATCTAGAATATGCATCTATTGTAATCAGTTAAATTCTCATTTCAAGAAAGCGTTAGGGAAGTTCTGTGTAAAGTGGAAGGAAGGTAAGGCCGGGATTGGAGATTCTAAGCTCTGCTCTCAGCTCTGTCTGCTAATCCGGCTGCCTAGGTTCTGGCATGTCATTTCAACTTTTGGAAAGATTCAGTTTCCTTATCTGTAAAGTGAAGAGTTGGAACTACACTCTCCCTAAGGTTTCTACCAAGTCTAAGATTATTAGCCATTACCATTACCTTTTGTCAGCTGCTGTTATACAAAACCTACTGGTTATTAACTTTGATGAACCATTTTCACAGCATAAGCAAATCCACTTTAAACGCCATGAGGATTTTTTTTTTTTTAATGTTTATTTTTGAGAGAGCCAGAGTGTGAGCAGGGGAGGGGCAGAGAGAGATGGAGACACAGAATCCGAAGCAGGATCCAGGCTCCGAGCTGTCAGCACAGAGCCCGACACGGAGCTCGAACCCACGAACCATGAGATCGTGACCTGAGCTGAAATCGGACACTCAACCAGCTGAGCCACCCAGGTGCCCCAAGGAGGATTTCTTGATGGTAAAAGGTCTCAACCCAAGTCAGTTAGCCCCCTGGGAGAAAGGATTAGGCTGTTGACTTCTTCCTGATCTTTCCGTGGAATCACCAACAACAAAGTCTACTGGAAAAAAAGCACTAGGAAGACTGCAAAACCACAGCGCACTACTCTCAGGAGCTGCCTTCTAATCACCCACCGAGATTTCCTGAACTTCTGTTATATGCCAGACCCTATTCTAGGCATGAGAATATGGTAATGAGCAAGACAGATAAGGATGCTGCGTTCTCGGAGCTTATAACAGAGAAACTATAATGAACAAGAAACTAAAGGCGTTTTCAAAAGGTAAGGCACCATGAGAAATGATATGGCAAGGTGTAGTGGGTACTTGAAAGGCTAATGTAACACAAATGGATAGAGCAGCTTTAGCTGAGGGAGTGACATCTGAGCAGAGACTAGAATGACTCCCATCAGTCTACTCCTGCAGAATCTGGGGCACCAGGCAATCTACCCAACTGTAAGAGTTTCAGTGGGTCTGGTCCACGAGGAAACTCCTGGGAGTCAGATCCATTTTGCCCAGTGGAGAAGACCTCCCTTAGGTTGAGGCACCTTCAGACCCAATGCAAAGCTCACATCCTCTCTAAGGCAAAGCTAAAATGCATAGATCTTTGACACCCTACAACAGCAACTCTCCACTTGTTTTTCTAATATATACACTTCAAGATGGGGTTTACGTCTATGCAGCCCTCCCGGGAGCAGACCCAGGTATGGTTATGACCTGTGGTGTAAAAGACATTGGCTTCAGGTCATGGGCAATTTGTGGTACTCTGCCCCTCTAGTCCCATTCAGGAATGTACACCAGATTGGAAATCAGTAAGAACGTTTCTGTTAGTAGACCAAATGATATTTCATTCACCAACTTTAGTAATTCCTTTTCAGTGATATTTGACCTCTCATAGCTGATCAAGTCATAGTAATCAGAGACCTGTAGAATTAGGCCCACATTCCGCAGCCAATCCACACTTGAACTACCCATCCCTTAAATGTCATCACATCCCACCATGTGCTGGCTCTTAATGGGAGTTCTGTCCCAGTCATACTACAGAACACAAGGACAGGACTGTGAACTTGAGAGTTCTGTAGACCTGAGCTCAGATCCTTATTCTGTCCCACACTTGCTCTGTGACCACGTTCATCAGACTTTCTCAACCTTGAGAATAATAATACCGAACTCATAACTTCATAGTAATTGCTGTTCTTATTGATAGAAATAAAAGCTTTGCTGTTATTGTTGCCAGGCTTCTAGTTGTCTCATTTATAGCTGCAAGCATCTAGAAGGTATTTCCCCACCCTCACCCCAATTTGGCCTTTTTTGTCTAGCAGGGACTCGTTCAAGTTCTGCTTCCTTCCTCATCCACAGTCAACCTCTCATTAGTTCAATCTTCTCTGAGGTCTGTGAGTCCTGACCGACCCAACCATGCTGTCCCTTCCTGTCTCCTGTCTTGTTTTCTTTCCCATCTGGCCTATAACCAGGGAAAGAATCTTGTCCTTCACTCATTGTGCCTTCCTGTTCATTTATGAATAAATGAATAAAGTTTTATCCTCGGCATAAAACCTTCCCTTGTGACTCTAGTTCAAATAAATGGCACCCACCTGTGAATTCATTTTTTGCTTTTCTCTTTTATTAGCAGCACCACCTTACTGTGTGTGCCTGAGATCAGGGACACTTCTATTCAATAGACAACCAAAGAAGAATGAAGCAATCTTGGGGAAGAGGAGTTTAGAACTATGGAGGAGAAGAGGTTTTTCTTTAAAGGATTACACATTTTCTTTTTAAATGTGGGTTATTATCTAAGAGTGGGCCAGGAAATCATTCTAATCTAGTTTCTAATATAGCAGGTTACCACCAGCAATCTTTCATAGAGTGGGATAAAATAGAACTGGAATGAAATAGAAAGCGTCGGGATGCATTGCATGTAATGTAATTATTTGATGAAACAGATTACCGGAGATGTTCTCCGTTTCTGATTCCATAGGTCTGGGGTGGACACAGATGGTTCCACTTCCAAAGTATGTGTGTAAGAGAGAGGGAGAGAACAGGGTCGTAATATAAAACTGTTTCTTTCTGTAGGTCTCTGTCAAAAACGGTTTGAGAAATGTTGCTCTGTCTCATAGGTTAAATGAGTCAGATCTAAGAGTCACATATTTATGATTTCACCCAAAGTACTCTGGCATTACCTCAGGAGATCTTAAAATTCTTATCAGGCAGGTAGGAACAGGTGATATTGGCATCACGGCGTACAGGGTACTGAGGCATCCAAACACTGGTCTCAGTACCACATTTTGCTTGAGCAGCACATGTGGCTGTGCACAGATACGCAGACTGTAACTGACTCAAAACCAGAGCCCATGTTCAAAACTGTTACGTTGTCATCATTTCTTCACTAATTGAGTGGTTTCTGAGCAAATGCAAATCAGGGGTCTGCGATGGATTGTCCTAAGAGTCATCCAAAAAGTCATGATTTTTTTTAAATCTGCAAACAACAAGTTACGTTAATTCCTGATGCTTTTAAACTGTAACTGAGCCATGGAGGTGGTCATAGTCCCAAGTAAGCAACAACAACAAAGGGCTGAAAGTGATTCATAAACACAGGACAGACACTAGACATCATCTCACCATCCCAAAGGAAATAGTAAGTCTAGACGACACTTCTCAATGGTTGATACGATTATTCAGGAAAGCAGGCATCAGGCAGGCGCCACACAGGCTCTGGTAGTCTCAGTGCTACTCTACTCACGCTGGGTCAGAGGTCTTGCGAGCCTCATGATTGATGCAGCAGGAAAGCACAGCATGATCAGTGGAAAAAAAAAAAAAAGATTGAACCTGACTATAATCAAGGTTCTAAATCTAATTGCCAGCTGATTGGAAATATGAAGGCTAATTAGAGATAAATGGCAACAAGAGGTGGCAATCAGCCAAATCTCCTACCAACCACTGTTGTTGACTAGCCCACATCAAGATCCCGGAGGGCTTGTTAAAGCAAACGGCTAAGCTGCATTCCCGGAGTTTCTGCCTCGGGATGGATGGGGCCTGGGAACAGAATTAGCATTGCTACCGCGTTCCCAGGGGTTGCTGAAGCCACTTGTCCAGGGCCCGCACTTCGAAAACCGGTCTATGGGACAAATAACCTGCTACTCAACCAACCAATGACCTGCCTGAGAGAGGGCAGCTATTACAGAATTAGATAAATTTAAAAGGCATGCAAACCCAATGCAATATATGGGCTGTATTCAGATCTCGATTTTCAAAACCTGCGACTACAAAAAGGTTTTGAAACAACTGGGGAAATCTAAATATGGGCTGGAGGAGGCATTAATAAATTATACTTCATTCTTTGGAGGATAATAACAGCACCATGATGACATTTAAAACTTTCTGCAAGTTAAAAATACATGCTGAGGGTTTTTTGTTTTGTTTCCGTTTGATAAAATGATGGGATTGCCAAGATGGATAAAACAAGATTATCAAAGTGTTGGTAATGATTGAACCTTGAAATAGGTTTGTGGGCTCATCTTATTGGCCTCTCTACTTTGGGGGATGTGTCAAAGTCTTTATAAGGTTTATTTGTAAATGACCGGTGCCCGCACTGTACTTCTTCACATTATAGAGAATTACATTTTTCTCATCTGGAGATCAGTCTTTCAGTGGCCTCAACACTTCAAAAAATAAAAATCTGACACTCCAAAATAAAGATAAATTAGCTTTATGCTCCAGAAGTAGCTGTAATGAAACTATACCAAAGCCACCAATAATCTGTCTTCTTCAAATGTCATTCAGACGCACTTTAATATACAGTTCTATAAAAGGTTGGCTGGTACAGTTTCTCATTCCCCATTAGATCGAGTAAAGGAAGTCTGCTGGAAATGGGTATTGTGACAGCTGGAAAAATGACAGCTCACAGCCTGACATTTACAGAATAAAAATGTATAAAAGAATTTGATCAACGTAGTACACAGTGATAGGTTATTGACTGGTTCATCAATTAAAATGTAGCCTTGACTGAGCATTTATGCTTATGATCAGTTACCCTTCTAATTCCCTTAAATTAATACTCTTGGGGCGCCTGGGTGGCGCAGTCGGTTAAGCGTCCGACTTCAGCCAGGTCACGATCTCGCGGTCCGTGAGTTCGAGCCCCGCGTCAGGCTCTGGGCTGATGGCTCAGAGCCTGGAGCCTGTTTCCGATTCTGTGTCTCCCTCTCTCTCTGCCCCTCCCCCGTTCATGCTCTGTCTCTCACTGTCGCAAAAATAAATAAATGTTGAAAAAAAAATTAAAAAAAAAATTAATACTCTTTTTTAAATTTTTTTTTTTTTTCAACGTTTATTTATTTTTTTTTTGGGACAGAGAGAGACAGAGCATGAACGGGGGAGGGGCAGAGAGAGAGGGAGACACAGAATTGGAAACAGGCTCCAGGCTCCGAGCCATCAGCCCAGAGCCTGATGCGGGGCTCGAACCCACGGACCGCGAGATCGTGACCTGGCTGAAGTCGGATGCTTAACCGACTGCGCCACCCAGGCGCCCCAAAAAAAATTAATACTCTTAATCCACATGGCAACCCATGGAGATTGGCACTGTTGTCATCTACAGTTTACAGATAAAGAAACTGGAGCACAGAGAGGCTAAGTAACTTCCCTGAGGTCACACAGCAGGAGACTGTGTTCTTAACCACTCTCAGTACCACCTCATCAATAAAAGTTAAATTGCACCCATTGTCTTCTGTTTAAGATCTACATCAAGGTGAAATAAAAGTATAAAATACAGCTGAGACTTTTTTTTTCCTATTGAAATTTATTTTAAAGAGTTTTTAAGATGCCTAAGGGATAAACTAGCCATTTGGAAGTCTCCCTGAAGAAAGCATGATACGGTAGAAAGATTACGGACTTGCATTAGGAAGACGTGGGCTCAGAGTTGAACTCCATCTTTAACCAGCTGTGGGATCTTAGGCAAGTTACTTGACCTTTCTGGTTTTCCAGTTTCTCAGCTTCAACATGGAAGAATTCACAGTGGTGTTACAAGGATCAGATGAGTTAATGGCATGTGATTGGTTCGTATTTCTCCCTCTCATGTGGAAGAGCTAGTGGTGCTGGATGAATCAGTTACTGTACAATTGGCACAATCACTGACATTACTGGAAGACGAACCCTAGAATGAGTCTAAGAAACTGCCTTGACTCGAGAATTCAAACAAGTTAGCAGCGATGAGAGGAATGGTGGAGGGTCCCTTCAAAAATGGTTACATCGAAAAGCTTCCAGATATTTCTCATCCAGGAAGGTAAAACCAGACGTAGGAGTTTGGTCCCAGGGAAAAAGGCCATCATGGAAAGGAGGGGTGGGTCTAAGTACAGCCCACGTCCTAAGATTGGGAAAGGAGAAAAGAGGATGGTCAGAGCAAATGGAGCTGTGGACAGCGAAGAACTCAGGATGGCAGGAGCTCAGGCATCTGCAGTGACCACAGACAGCAACACTGGCATCTGTGGGGGATGGGAGGAGAGAGGGACACCTGCTCTTTAACACCTGCTTTGACATCAGTCACCAGTACCCTTGGCATGAAGGTCTTCAGGCATCGGCTCTAGCATTATGGTCCATGGTGGGTACTGGCTGCCATAGCAGTGTTGATTCGGCCCCCACAACCCAGCTGTTGCTCTTTCCCACTGCTTCTGGAGACACTGGAAGGCTTTGCAAAGGCAAAATGGCAGAGTAGCATGACCACTAAACCCCAGGGCAAATCTGAAATCCCCCCTGCCCGAGTCTCCCAGATCTCTTGTGGAGGAACTAAGGATTCTGAGCTCCACGGAGGGTAGATAGAAAGCCAGGTCAGAGATTACTCCTTTCTGCCCGTGGACGCCGCCGAGTAAGCATCGTGAAAGTCTCCCCTCCCACCGCCGTCATGTCTAAGTCAGAGTCTCCCAAAGAGCCTGAACAGCTGCGGAAGCTTTTCATTGGAGGTTTGAGCTTTGAAACAACCGATGAGAGTCTGAGGAGCCATTTTGAGCAATGGGGAACGCTTACGGACTGTGTGGTAATGAGAGATCCAAACACCAAGCGCTCCAGAGGCTTTGGGTTTGTCACCTATGCCACTGTGGAAGAGGTGGATGCAGCCATGAATGCAAGGCCACACAAGGTGGATGGAAGAGTTGTGGAACCAAAGAGGGCTGTCTCGAGAGAAGATTCTCAAAGACCTGGTGCCCACTTAACTGTGAAAAAGATTTTTGTCGGTGACATTAAAGAAGACACTGAAGAACATCATCTAAGAGATTATTTTGAACAGTATGGGAAAATTGAAGTGATTGAAATCATGACTGACCGAGGCAGTGGCAAAAAGAGAGGCTTTGCTTTTGTGACCTTTGATGACCATGACTCTGTAGACAAGATTGTCATTCAAAAATACCATACTGTGATGGGGCGCCTGGGTGGCGCAGTCGGTTAAGCGTCCAACTTCAGCCAGGTCACGATCTTGCGGTCCGTGAGTTCGAGCCCCGCGTCGGGCTCTGGGCTGATGGCTCAGAGCCTGGAGCCTGTTTCCAATTCTGTGTCTCCCTCTCTCTCTGCCCCTCCCCCGTTCATGCTCTGTCTCTCTCTGTCCCAAAAAATAAATAAACGTTGAAAAAAAAAAAATTAAAAAAAAAAAAAATACCATACTGTGAACGGCCACAACTGTGAAGTAAGGAAAGCTTTATCTAAGCAAGAGATGGCTAGTGCTTCTTCCAGCCAAAGAGGTCGAAGTGGTTCTGGGAACTTCGGTGGTGGTCGTGGAGGTGGTTTTGGTGGGAATGACAACTTTGGCCGTGGAGGAAACTTCAGTGGGCGAGGTGGCTTTGGCGGCAGTCGAGGTGGTGGTGGATATGGTGGCAGTGGGGATGGCTATAACGGATTTGGTAACCATGGAAGCAACTTTGGAGGTGGTGGAAGCTATAATGATTTTGGCAATTACAACAATCAATCTTCAAATTTTGGACCCATGAAAGGAGGAAATTTTGGAGGCAGAAGCTCTGGCCCCTATGGTGGTGGAGGCCAATATTTTGCCAAACCACGAAACCAAGGTGGCTATGGCGGTTCCAGCAGCAGCAGTAGCTATGGCAGTGGCAGAAGGTTTTAATTACTGCCAGGAAACAAAGCTTAGCAGGAGAGGAGAGCCAGAGAAGTGACAGGGAAGCTACAGGTTACAACAGAGTTGTGAACTCAGCCAAGCACAGTGGTGGCAGGGCCTAGCTGCTACAAAGAAGACATGTTTTAGACAATACTCATGTGTATGGGCAAAAAACTCGAGGACTGTATTTGTGACTAATTGTATAACAGGTTATTTTAGTTTCTGTTCTGTGGAAAGTGTAAAGCATTCCAACAAAGGGTTTTAATGTAGATTTTTTTTTTTTTGCACCCATGCTGTTGATTGCTAAATGTAATAGTCTGATCATGACGCTGAATAAATGTGTCTTTTTAAAAAAAAAAAAAAAAAAAAAAAGAAAGCCAGGTCAATCCTATTTTGTGGCAATAATTTTGACTCTAGTTTATCACCAGTTGCTAGAGCCTAGGAAATATGGATGGCCATAAATAATTCCATGTTTAACTCCATATTTTCCATCAGGAAAGAAAGAGGATAATATTCAAATGTGCATTCCTTGTACTGAAAACCACTTAAATGCATTTGAAAATACCGGGTCAACAAAAAGAGAATACTGGCTCAATTTACTACCATCTAAGAGGAGAGATTATTATGCAAGATATTACAAGAACCTCGAAATGTAAAACACCAGTTACGAATTAGGCAAATACTGAGGGGGACACTTGTAAGTCGCCATAGACCTTCATGAGCCCAGGCCTTCTTTATTAATGGGTACCCGTTAATAATGCTGCCATTTAGACAGTTAACACTCAAGCCAGCTTTCCTTCTGTCCAGCCCTCAGGCCCATGGTGCAGATGCCAGGCTTCCTTCTAGGCCTCTCTTCTCTAACCCCAGTTCAAAAGAAGAAACTTTGCTTGGAACTGTGGACCAGAGGCATGCATCGGCAATTCAGCTCTTTTGGGAAGGCTTTCAAAGCGGTGCTGAAAAGCCTCACAGGATCTGCACACGGATGGGCAGTTCTGAAAGAACCTTAGACACATTGACCGGGGCTGACCCTTGCAGGGCAGCAGGAAGAGAAGGGAGAGCCCCCTGTGGACGAGGCGCTGTGCGATGTATCCAAGCCGGGATACAGACCCAGCCAGCTGGACAATGGCTGCAAGAACCAGGCTCCACAGGCACTAAAACATGACTGGACTCCATTCATTCATCTATCTATGTAACTATATTTAGAGAGGGCAGAGGCAAGTGCAAGCAGGGGAGGGGCAGAGAGAGAGGGAGACCAAGGATCCCAAGCAGGTTCTGCTCTGTCAGCACAAAGCCCAACACGGAGCTTCATCCCACAAACCGTGAGATCACGACCTGAGCCAAGATCAAGAATCAGACACTTGACCGACTGAGCCACCCAGGCACCCCTGGAATCCACATTTTTAAGGATGAAGGTAGCAATCTGGTCTGAGTGTGGGACTTTCGATATGTTAAATATAAACGGATGTCATTTCCATGAACATAATGCCCTCAGTATCTACTAACTTAATGGTAGGATATTTAGTATGGTATTATTTGTATTTAAAAAAAATGGAAGAGTCTATTCATCAGTAGGAAAAGCCTATTTTTATTTTTTTTAATTTTTTTTTTCAACGTTTTTTATTTATTTTTGGGACAGAGAGAGACAGAGCATGAACGGGGGAGGGGCAGAGAGAGAGGGAGACACAGAATCGGAAACAGGCTCCAGGCTCCGAGCCATCAGCCCAGAGCCTGACGCGGGGCTCGAACTCACGGACCGCGAGATCGTGACCTGGCTGAAGTCGGACGCTTAACCGACTGCGCCACCCAGGCGCCCCGGAAAAGCCTATTTTTAAAAGTCGCTTGAAAATATGACCAAATGTTGAGTGGCCAAGCTAGGCTGTGGAGGCATAGTTGTTTATTTTATGTTTTGTGTTTCTCTAGTTTTTAAATTCTCAGAGTTAGAAAAATAGAAACTCAAGCAGAATTCTGTCCCACACCTTAGGTGAATTGATTTTGATGGGCAATTGGTTTCTGTTTTCTTGTTTACACAATCACTGGTATATTTAATATTTCTAGAATAAAACCAAAATAGAAGCTAAAAATTGCTGAACATCTTAGTAAACAAATCTTTATGCAGAGTAGAATGGATTTCTAAAAGTAGAATCTTCTACCTACTGCCAGATTACATTCTCAGCAGGGTTATACCCGTTTGTACTGGTTCTCTGTGTCAGAGTGCCTGTTTCCTTCTGCCTCTGCACTATTAGGTATTAGTTTGATTAGCAAAAAGCCTTAATCATGTGTGTTCGCGTTTACAGTTCTGTGATCATTAATGAAGCTAGAGTTGAGCACTGTTCTCTCTCATGCTCACTGGCCCTTGCTTTTCTGCCTCTATGAATTACCAGTTCATGTCCTTTATGCATTTTCCCATGGCTTTATGAGAACTCTGTATGAATGTTTTCAGCAGCATCATTCCCTTCCCTCTGGACTTCTGTGACGCTGTTCCACTCTTCCTCCTCCTGCCCTGTGCCCACACTCAAACGTGGTGGTCCTCAGCCCTGTTCTCTTTCCACTCTGTAATTCGCCCTTAAAGTACCTAATTCATAGAGATAGCAGAGTGCTCTCTTTAAAAGCTCAAAGGAGCAAGGACCATGAGCGCCTACGTGTCACCAATGGTCTCAGCTTGCCTGGGACTTTCACTTCTCAAACTGGGACAGTCATGAGCAAACCGAAATGGTTGGTCACCCTGCAAGTTAGATGCTTGATATTTGCTGAATGAATACATGATGACTTCCAGGACTACTTTTCCAGCCAGGTTAGTCCTGGGACTTACAGATCCTTGTTTGTGACTGCTTCATGGATAGCACCACTGAAATAACAGCATCTCACTTCTGTGTCCAGAACGCTCTCCCCACTCCTTTTTACCGCCACCCCCCCCCCCCCCACCAAACACCCTGGCTCTTTTGTATCCACGTTTTCAATGAATTACTCCTTTAGCATTTTAGAATTTCAGTAATCCTTACACAGTTCTTAGTTCTGTTTTGTGAGGCAACGGGCCACAGTTAGGGTTACGATCTGTACTTTGAAACTGATGCGAATTAACCACCAGCTCCAGGATGGTTGTGTTTCCTGTGGTTCTATTACCCAATCCCCTCACACTTAACACTTGCTTCCCTTGCTTGGGTGTTTCTAAAGAGCAAGAGTTGTGTCCAGTATTTTCTAGGTAATGGAACTTCCTACGCACAGAAGCACATCATAATAAGTAAAAGGTAGCAGATTTATTATTGATATGTTATTATTAATATGAGTTCAGCAGTGGGTTTCAGTATGTAAATAGCCATAGTTAAACCATAAAAAAGGTAAAATTATAATATGATTATGAGCTGAGACTCTCAAACTAGATGGAAGCATTGACTTAGTTATTCTGTTGCATACTTTATGCAAATGGTAAGTCATTTAATCTATGAATTTACCCCCTCAGGACATTTAGTGATGAATTGCCAGAAATACCAGATCTTACACTGACAAAATCTGCTTCGTTTTGTTAATTAGGTTTGTATTAATCAGCTCGGGCTAGCATAACAAAATACCATAGAATGGGAGGCTTCAGAAAAAATAAGATAAAAACAGAGAGGGAGGCAAACCACAAGACTCTTCAATACAGAGAACTGACGGTTGCTGGCTGGAGGGGTGTTGGGTGGGGGGATGGGCTAGATGGCTAATGGGTGTTAAGGACGGCACTTTTGTGATGAGCGCTGGGTGTTATATGTAAGTGATGACTCACTCAACTCTACTCCTAAAACCATTATTACACTATATGCTAACTAAGTTGGATTTAAATAAAATTTTTTAAAAAAGGAAAAAAAAGGTCTTTTCTCACAGTTCTGGAGTTTACAAGTCCAAGTTCAGGGTGCCAAGATGGTCAGATTCTGTTGAAACCGCTTCCTGGCTCAAAGACAGCTTCCTTCTGGCTGTGTCCCTGTAAGGCAAAGAGAATGCTTGTGTCTTTTCCTCTCTTAGAAGGGCACCGGTTCCGTTGGAACAAAACTCCACCCTGATGACCTTATTCAACCTTAATCACCTCCTTAAGGCCCTACCTGAATCACATGGGGGAGTTAGGGCTTCAACATATGAATTTCAGGGGACACAGTTCAGTCCAAAGCAATGCTGGACTTCTTTGGTAGAATGATTGAATCTAAGTAACTCTCAATTCCTCCAAACATAGTGAGAAACACACTGATGACACAAACTGCTCCATTGTTTTTACAACTTATGTGACGCGAGGGTTGTCAGCTGTCCCTAAAGCACTGCTTGAATTCTCCACAAAGGTTAACTCCGTGCATCTGTGTACTCTGACTAGCTAATATGGTGAACCCCGCATAGTTTACTGAAACGTCTTTTCCTCCCCTGCTCAAGAACAGAGGAGTTTGTCCTTACCGGACTACGTATTTTCTTCTTTTCAATTCTTTTAATGTTTATTTTTGAGATCGGGGAGGGCAGAGAGAGAGGGAAACACAGGATCTGAAGCGGGCTCTGCACTGACAGCAGTGAGCCGATGCGGAGTTTGAACTTGCAAACAGTGAGATCATGACCTGAGCTGAAGTCAGATGCTTAACCGACTGAACCACCCAGGTGCCCCAGGGCTATATATTTTCTTACCATCTTACACCTGTAAGCAACTAGCTACCCCGTCTTTTCCTCCTTGCTATCTTCTGTTTTCCTTTTTGCAATCAAGAGGTATTTTATTCCTTTATCTACCTATCCAGTAGTACTTCTCAGGATTTATTCCCGTTACATGTATGTTTGAGTGTATTGCGTACGTATGTTTCTCTATAAACTACGAGTAAAGTAGTGGTGCCTTACATATATTGCTAAGTGTGCCAAGCATTCTGTGAAATGTAAAGCATTTCATCTGTAGTAGCCGTTTGATTCTCACGATAAACCAGAGTGGATGTGCTGCTTGACAAATACACAAAGCCTCAAGTATTATCTCCGTTTACAGATGTGAAAGCTGAGACTCAGAGAAAGAAGGTCATTCTTAACATCTGCCTTTCCTAATTTCAAAATATTCTTTATTGACATGCAGGTTATTTGTGTGCAAGAGTGTATCTTTTTGTCGGTCGTATTTCAGAAATTCATTTTTGTGGTATGTGAAACACGGGCTCACTGTGTACAAATGGTGGGAGGTGGGTAGATCCTTTTGCCCATAGACAGATGCCAGTAAATGTCTAATGAGAATATACTGTTAATTCCCACATGGGTATCTGGATAATTGAGTGCTTTATGTGCTAAACATATCTGCTAACATCCACTTTTGGCAACCCCGTATGCAAGAGTGCATCTTTAATGACCAAGAGAAGCCCAGTTTTCTGAAGATATTACCTTTCTGTCTTTTGGCGCCAAAAGATAAACCTTTCTTGCAGATCTTATCCAGATCGTCTTTAGTGTGGACATAATTTAATTGTAGCAGATAAGTTAGAAGTCTCACAATCTGCCGTCGGCAAGCTGGAGACCCAGCACTACCGCTGATGGAAGTCCCAGGCAGAGGGCGGAAGACCAATGTCCCCGCTCAGATAGGCAGGGAGAGTAAATTCTCTCCTCCTCCACCTTTTTGTTTTATTCAGTCTGCTGATTCGAATGCTAATCTCATCCAGAAATACCCTTAAGGACACACCCAGAAATAACATTTGGTCAAACACCTGGGCACCTCACGGTCCAGTCAAGTTGACACATAAAATTAACCGTCACATTCTCTTCTCTGCATTTACTCTTGCCTCTTATGACATATGAAATGTCATGCTTGAGTAATTAGAGTTGCAATTCACTTCTAAATAAAGTACTTTATATTACGTTTATGTTAAAAAATGTAAAAGTCAGTTGTAAAGTTGCCTGTTGACGTCAAAAAAGCATTGAGAAAATAAAATACTATTAAGTATGGAAAGCAGGTACTGACCCTTTGGTTTTGGGGCCCCACTCAACAGCAGAGCTCTCTGAAGGTTGGCTATGAGCTCCTGGGAATACATCGTGACCGTGCTTGTCCCCCCACCCAACAATACATCCGATAAAAAGAATACCAACAGCCAGGGCCATAACACTGAACATGCTGCAGTCCTTGTGAACAGTGCCCCCTGGGGGTGTGCTGCACACAGACTGCGTGGCCGTGGATGGTGGCCCTGCCAAGGGCACTGGCCGGAAGAGCCATCACGGGCAAATCGGCCACTGGGAGGCGCTGTTAGGGAGCATAGCACGGTAACCTGATGAAGTAGAAAGACTGAAAAGCCCCATGTTCGACTGCCGGTACTTGAACGTCTTCTTAGAGAGGTAGTCGTGGGCAAGCCAGTGGAGGTCTGTGAGATGGGGTTTTCTTCTGCGATTCTACCTACCTCACAGAATCCTGAGGGGAAGTTGTGTATATGAATGTGGGTTTTATTTTAAGAAATAAAAGGGAATCTTACAGAAGGAAGGAAGAGTTGCACCTGCCTTACATTAGTGACTGGGTTAGTCACAGGGCATTTATGGAGTATTGCTTCCGCCTGTGATAGCGCCAGTGTGGGGAAGATCTCTCCTTTCCCTTCCAGTTGCCCCCGTGAGTTTTGGCTCATAAATAGCAGCCCAGAGCAGTCGTCCACCTGCCTACAAGGCATCTCACCCATAACCCCAAAAAGACTGCCTTCACATGCCTTTCCTGGCACCCCACAACAGAGTAAAAGACACACTGAGCTTACTGACACCTTTAACAATATTTCAGTCCCTCTGTTCTTTCCATTACAATATAAGCTGCATACCATCAGACTCAGAGCCCAAGGATTCTCAGTTGCAAGCCCAGGGAGAACCAAGTGCACCTGAAGAGCAGAGGGAGGTGGGGGTGGGGATCAGTGTTTGCCCAGTAGAAAAGAAACATCAACGAAAAGGAAAGAAAATGTTCTAAGCCTTTAAACGCAATGGGATTAGATGTATCTATATCAGCGCATAAAGAAAGGGAGCTACAAAAAGTAGAGTCCTTTTACATTCAAGTTCCTGGTTGCAAAGAACTGAAAAATTCAGAAAACATTCCTTTTTTCACTTGAGGTGAAATTCACAGAACATAAAATTAACCACTTTAATGTGAACGATTCAGTGGAACGATTTAGTACATTTACAGTGTTGTGCAGCCATCACCTCTATCTAGTTCTAAAGCATCTGTTTTGAAGTATTTCTTATGCTAGGATTTTACATGCAGAAACTACCTTGAAAATAGTAGAAGATTATCTTAGGCTGTTCAGACAAATGAACTCAACTCCCAGATTCTATTTGACAATTCAACTGGATTGTTTCCACCTACCTATCTTCAGTGTTGAACAATGGGCAATTTAAATGTATTCACATTTGATTAGGGGGTGGGAGAGGTGATTATGGTGATTCTGCAGACAGGAGAAATTCCATAGATTTATGTTCATATGTATATTGACAGTGTGTTAAGCAATTCAATAAAAGGTTAAAAATTATTTCAGACATGATGCGTTTCTTCCATACAGGGTCACACAGGTAGATTGATCTATATAGTGTAGTTTAAAAAAATGGACCTCGGGGCGCCTGGGTGGCTCAGTTGGCTAAGCGTCTGACTTCGGCTCAGGTCACGATCTCACAGCCCGTGAATTCGAGCCCCGCGTCAGGCTCTGGGCTGATGGCTCAGAGCCTGGAGCCTGCTTCCGATTCTGTGTCTCCCTCTCTCTCTGCCCCTCCCCCGTTCATGCTCTGTCTCTGTCTCAAAAATAAATAAACGTTAAAAAAAATAATAAAAAATAAAAAAAAATGGACCTCAACGCAAAACCCAATGTAGTCCCTCAACTTGCCACCAAATTTCTCCCACACATGGGCAAATTTGATTTAACTAAGCAAAAAATGAGCTTTTGAGCACTGGGGCCAGAAGGATATGGACGGGTTAGTGAATATTCTATTGCCGGTGGACTCTTGCTCATAGTTTCTGAAGTCATTCATGGATACTGCCTGTGACTACAGAGCTAAGGAATCATCGGATTAGAAAACCAAGATGGACTCCATCTTGCCACCTCAAATCTGACTGCTAGCCTCCTAAGTATGGTCCTGTATCTCTACCCCCACTCTGAGCCATCAACCATATGTACTGGACTTTGCAACCAGATTAACCGACTCCAAATTGATTGTGTCCATCCCTGGTAGATATAGGCATGCTTTGTGAGTTACCTTGAAACTATAGCCACATAGAACCCCATAAAGTCTTCCTGAAAAATGTGGTGGCAAAATTCTCTTTTGCTATTTCTCTTTTTGCTATTTCTGAAATAGCAAGATAAGACTAAGACAGAATCCTGTCCTGGACTCCTGAAAAGTAACTGCTTCATGATTTATGAGCATTCCACCTAAAGGAAGAATCAATAGAAGGAAAAGACTTGGGGAGAACAATCCAATAAGAAACTCTAAGCCTGTAGCACATCATTACTTTTCTGAAGTTCTGTATTACCATTTTATATATAGTAGGTGCTCGATATACATTTGCTATTTGAATTGGATGAGGATATTTTTTCTTCTTCAGTATCTCTCCTCTAAAAAACATTTTGCCTTACTATATCGATCCAGTAATTGTAGTATTTGGTGCCAGCTATTCCACTCAAATAATTATTTTTGAATAGCCTTCGATTTTTCTGTTGACCTGCCGTGTTCCCCATCCTGCCCCTTCAGTGCTTGCTAACCATTACTCATATGCATTGCCCATAGAAGTGGTTCTCAAATTCTAGATTCATTTGCGATCTCATTTGAAAATGCATATTCCTGGGCTGCCAACCACAGTGTTCTTCAGGTCTGAGAAGTGATCTTGAAATGTACATTTTAACAAGCACCCTGAGTGATCCAGGTGTGGGTAATCCATGGCACACATTTTAGAAACCGATCCATAGATGTGACCCGGCCCTAGGCTCTGGAACCAGCCTTAGTTAGGGCAGAAAGATAAAGAGCCAGGAGTTAGTTCATGGCTAGTGCAGTGATGATGGTCATGTGCTAGGACACCATCTTGCTTTGCTAAGCCATTATTTGTCCTCTTTCTGACTCCATATCCCAGATCCAGCCAGTCCTGCCCTGGACCTTGATAGCTGGGTCCATGTTATTCTTGGACTTCATCGACCGCTAGCTGGAGAAGTGTCAATTAACCCCATATTTAATTTTCTGGCTGTCCTCCATACCCTCCACCCATGGCCAGACTCCACTGAATGTCTTTTTGGATTCCTCCAGTGGCTACTGCTTAGAAGTCTGTGTATTCTCTATTTTGCCCATATGGGTTTTCTAGGTAGCTCATCCCAGCACTAAAACCTCACTCCTCATGACAGAGAGCCCTGACTAAAGATGTTGACTACCCTTATCCAGACTAGCCAACAGGAATAGGATAATCCTCAGGCTGGTTAGCCTTAAAAATGTCATCTCCTTCTGTATCTGTGGCAGAATGAGAAGTCATACCTGCTCATTTATCCAAGTTTAACATCAGGGATTTTAGAAGAGGAACGCTGAAAGTGAGAATAAAATGATGGTTGCCAGAGGGGAGGGAGGTGAGGGGGTAGATGAAATGGGTGAAGGGGATTGAGACTTACAAGCTACCAGGTATAAAATAAATAAGATACGGGGATATAACGTACAACATAGGGAACACAGTCAATAATATTCTAACAACTTTGTATGGTGGCAGATGGTAACCAGACTTATTGTGGTGACCATTTTGTAATGTGTACAAATATTGAATCACTATGCTGTACAGCCGAAACTACTGCAACATTGTATGTCAATTATTCCTTCACAAAATAGAAAGTGAGAAGCAACTCAAAATAACATTATTTTTGTTGCCTACAGCCTGTTGTCAAGAATAGCCCAAAACAAATGCAGATTATAATGAAAGTGTTCCCATGTGGCCTTCAAGCTGATACAGTGAGTCGAAGTTAGAACACCCTTATGTCAACAGAACCCTCCCAAGACCCTTGTTTACCATGCTAAAATAATAAAGTGGTGGTGTCCCTCCATTCAAGGCCCTTCCAAAGGACCTTTATGCAGCCAAAGAGGACGAGCGGGTTGTGTCTTCCTCCTCTCTGGCCTTTGAGGCTAGTACTGAGAAAACCTGAGCTTGAAAAGGTGAGTTCAGTTAGCCACAATCAGCTTGAGTAAGCCAATTAGATGAGACAGATTATGTCCCAAGGAGACAGGGCATGGCCCAACCAGGAATGCGGGTAGACAGGAATTATTAAAAGATCACAGGCTGAAACGAAGGTTGCAGACAAGACTGGTACCTTCCCAAATTGTTAGTCCCCCTGTTGAGAGCTGAAATATTACCTCTGAACACAAGAAGAAGCTTCAGCTGAGAAGAGAGCGAAGTCTAAAGATTTCTTTCTCTACCTTGGTTCATTCATTTATTCAATAAATAGGGTTTTAAAAATACATATGTTTTCTATGTGCTAGGAAGCAACACCTCGGGCCTCAGTCCTTATGGGGCTTACCATCTTGTAACAGAGTTTAGGTTAGGAATTTAGTTGGGACTTTGATGTACCAGGACTTTAATTCTCTCACCTGCCTGTATGAGATGACACTCTGGATACTGCAGTGATAAGCAGTAGAGGTAGTTCAGAAGTGGACCAAGGTCAGAAGCCAAACCACAATTCACATTCCAATGGGTAAACGAGGCTTGAAGTTTAGGGTTAAGGTACTAGTCAACAGGAGGAAAGGATGAAGGTGCCCACGGATTAAGGAGAAATCTTTCCATGGATTCTATAAAGCAGACAAACTTGTCTTGGATAGCATAGATTTGTCGTGGAGTTTCATTATGTTCCTTCCTTGTTGCTACTAGATAAGACTGAAAAGTAATTGGAACACCAGATGCTAGAGAAGCTAACATTTTTACTAGCTTAAGCCAGTGGTTCATGCACCTGGAGGGCCTGCGAAAACACAGACTGCTCGGCCCTACCCCCAGAGTTTCTGACGAGTAGGTCTGGGATGGGACGTGAGAATTTGCAGGCCTAGTCAGTCCCCAGGTGTTGCCAAGGCTACTTGTCTGAGGACCACACTGCAAGAACCGCAAGCTTAAGCAGACATTTAGAGGAGCTTGGAAGTATGGTTCCACAAAGCAGGATAGACCGCATCACTAGGTTTAAGAACTTTTTAAAATTTTTTTAATGTTTATTATTCATTTTTGAGAGACAGAGAGAGCATGAGAAGGGGAGAGGCAGAGAGAGAGAGAGAGAGGGAGTGACAGAATTTGAAGCAGGCTCCAGGCTCTGAGCTGTCAGCATAGAGCACGACACAGGACTCGAACTCACGAACTGTGAGATCATGACCTGAGCCGGAGTCGGACGTTGAACCGACTGAGGCCCTTCCAAAGGACCCAGGCGCCTCAAGAATTTTTAATCCTTGTTGTTTTTCTCATTACAAAGTAATAATGTGCACACAAATTCTTAATAAAAAAGCGGTAAGTTCAGGGGTGCCTGGATGGCTCAGTTGGTAGAGCATGCAACTCTTGATCTCAAGGTTGTGAGTTCGAGCCCCATGTTGGGTGTAGAGATCACTACAAAATATAAATAAACTTTAAAAAAAACCCAAGAAGTTCATAAAACAATCTAAGTAAATTTAAAGTCACCCAAAGGTAATAATTGATAATACTTCTGTGCATTCTTATAAAACCTTTCTTACATGTATATGTATGTTTGTATATACATATACACAATCTTCTCTTGTATATATATGTAATATATATATAAAACATTAGAATCATCTTATACATACTGTTTTGTAACTTCCCTTTTCACTTAATATTATAAACATCTTCTACAATTCAGCGATTGCACTACTAGGTATTTACCCAAAGGATACAAAAGTACTGATTCGAAGGGATACATGCACCCCAACGTTTATAGCAGCACCATCAACAATAGCCGAATTATGGAAGAGCCCAAGTGTCCATCGACCGATGAATGGATAAAGAATACGTGGTACATATACACCATGGAATATTGCTCAGTCATAAAAAAGAATGAAATCTTCCCATTTGCAATGATGTGGATGGAGCTAGAAAGTATTATGCTAAGTGAAATAAGTCAGTCAGAGAAAGACAAATACCATATGATTTCACTCAAAAGTGGAACTGAAGAAACAAAACAGATGAACATAGGGGAAAAAAGAAAAAAGAGAGGCAAATCAGAAAACAGACTCTTAACTGTAGAGAACAAACCGGGGGTTATGGGAGGGGAGGGGGGACGGGGGGATGCATTAAATGGGTGATGGGCATTAAGGAGGGCTCTTGTGATAAGCACTGGGTGTTATGTAAGTGATGAATCACTAAATTCTACACATGAAACTAACATTACCCTATATGTTAACTAACTGGAATTTAAACAAAAACTTGAAAAAGAAAAAAATAACCTTTTTACATCAATACAGTTCTAGAATATGACTTGCTGCATCCTTTGAACAGAGGTCCCAGAGTTTATTTAAATGTTCCCATGGGCAGGACACTTAGGTTGTTATGCCAATTCTTTCCTTTTAAAACAGTATCGGCATAAATATTCTGGGAAGTCTTTATATGTACAACCTTAATTATCTTCTAAAGACAATTTTGCAGAAGAAAAATTGCCAAGATGAAAGTTATATAGATTTTTAAGGCTTTTAATACATTCTGCCTGAATCAAATATTTCAGTGAAATGTTGTATCAATTTATACCCCTGTCAAGGCTATGTGGGTATCTTCTCACACCTTTTTTTTTTTAATGTTTATTATTTATTTTTGAGAGAGAGAGACAGAGTGAAAGCAGGGAAGGGCAGAGAGAGAGACATAGAATCTGAAGCAGGCTCCAAGCTCTGAGCTATCAGCACAGAACTCAAAGCCAGCCTCAAACTCATGAACCGAACTGTGAGATCATGACCTGAGCCAAAGTTGGACACTTAACCAACTGAGCCACCCAGGCTCCCCTCACACCTTCACATAACACTGAGCATGTTTTTCTTTGGGAATTTCGTAAGAAGAAAATTGTGTCCTGTTTACATTTTGAATTGTTTTTAGTTATAGTGGGGTCCACAGTAGCATTGCATTCAATGATTTCCTACTTGCATTTGTAGCTGTGTTAATCTGGGGCTTAGAATCATATACTGTTTACTCTTCACAAGGCAATTTTTTGTTTGGGAGTTTACATGTTTGATATTTCATAGAGTGCAGCATGTCATTTTTCTTTGTCATGAACAAACAAAAAACGTCAGAATAGAACAACTTTTGCTGTATCATGTAAACTTTGGGAAAATAAATTTGCGACAAAATTCTGTATGTTAAATTTGCCTAATATGATATGCAATCTCAATTCTCAGTATATGAATTTATTATGATTACAATATAAACGATCTGATTTTACTTATTAAATAATCCATGGGGAAAAAAGTATCTGCCGTGATTAAAAGAAAACAACTGATGGAACAATGTACCTGGTGTCTATTTATTATTTATCAAGTAGCTACAGGATGTGAATACGACAGAATAAATTTTCTTGGTGATACACTAACCTGAACTTTTTTGTGGATACACAGGGACTATTAGGAGAAAAATATGGGAACATCCGAATCCCCGGAGAAGTCGAAGCCTCGGAGTTTGAAATGATCTTGGATGCTGCCATAGAGGCGAAGCTGGAGACGAAACTCCTGGAAGAGTGGTACTGTCGTGATGAGAACTCGGTGCCAGCGGCTTATTACCTCAGACCTAAGTCAGAAATGCTGCAAAGCAATAAAAATGCAGTGAGTTATCTTTCTCTCCAAGGTATACATGTGTCCATTACTCTCCACTGTTCATCATCCAGAGATGCTTCCCTCCACAGAAAAGGCACAGTAGACAGAAAATTATTCTGCCCTGGACCCTACATTTCTTTTGAACAACACAATCCAAAGCTAAGAAACTTTCCCATTTTTTTAAGTTTATTTTATTTGAGAGAGAGAGAGAGAGAGAGAAAGAGAGAATCCCAAGCAGGCTCCATACTGTCAGTGCAGAGCCTGACACAGGGATCGAACCCACAAACTGTGAGATCATAACCGAGCTGAAAGCAACAGTTGGATGCTTAATGGACTGAGCCACTCAGGCACCCTGAAACTTTCCAATTTTTACTTACCTTTCTTTTTTGGCCTCTCAGACTTTCCTCCTGGGGTTCTTTCTCAAGTATACCTTCAGAAGTTCCATTAATGGAGGTCTCTTAGTGATAAACTCTGTTCATCTGAAAATATTTTTATTTTTCCCATTTTGCCATAACGTGCCTATGTTATTCTGAATGATATATGTCATACATCCTCTATGTGTGAATTTATGTATTCTATCTGTTCTGGAAAATTCTCAGCTATCATCTTATCAAATAATGTTTTTCCTCTATGTCCTCTGTTCTTTCTGTTTTACTCTATAATTGGATTTACACTGGACCACTTCAGTCTAGCTTCCATGTCTCCTGATTCTCTTTTATATTATCAATTCCCTTAGCTCTCCATGCTGCTTTCCAGATTATTTTAGGTCTTTTCCAACTCAGTAGTTTTTTTCTTCAGCTGTGTCCACTCTGTTCATGCATAAAATTTTCAAGTTCACAGTTGTATTTTCGATTTGTGGAAGTTTCTTTGGGGGGGTGTCTTTTTAAAGTTCGCACAGCTATTATAGTCTCTCATTAATTCAGTAACTGTCCTGAAACATTTCATACGTAACTTATATTCTTGTATATCGTGTAGAATCTTCAAGTGAGGTTGATTCATGATGCAAACAGTTATCATTGTCTCCTCTCCAGTTTGGCTCCTAAATGTATCTACTATGTGTCCCCTGAAACAGAATAAAGGAGGAAGAGAAAATGGATGGGCCTATTCCTTATTAAGGATTCCTAGACAGATTGAAAAGAAGGCATGGTGGTGCCCAGCTGGCTCAGTCAGTAAAGCATGCAACTCTTGATCTCAGGGTCACGAGTTCAAGCCCCGCATTAGGTGTGGGGCCTACGTAATTAAAAAAAACACATTGTTTTCAACTTAAAGAAGGCATAGATATCCATCCCTCTTCCGAAGAGAACATCCTTGATATATTTGGTGCTCAGGCATCTCTGAGAGGACGACAGCCCTGGCTTAGCGACAATTCTTCATTCAAGAACTGTATGTATTTGTCATCCTGGTATTTAACATAAAGCATTTTCTCCACGCGATATGGAATCATGTCAGGATCCTTCATTTTCTTCGTCCCCCTCCATGCACTATTCAAAGTAATTAGCTGCAAGATTCTTGCTTCTGTGGATGGGAGTATTAGGGCATATCCAAGCCATTCCTCAGTTAAATATATATGCCAGGAGGAAATGTAGTTGCTGGTAAATGTAGATATCAAAAGACATAATACCTCAGGACACCAGGTTTACATAGTGGTTTGGGAGCACTTGCTCATATGTTACTATTTAATTGGCTTTAGATGCTCCTTTGTCATTTGATTTTAAGATCCTCCAGGGGAACTTAAGTTATTCTCTAAACCCCACCCATGCAGGTATTTCTGCATAAATTTTTGTTAAATTAAAATTTAACAAAATTTTAATGTGTGAATAAGATTATCACCAAGACTCTATAAATGTTACTTGTTTGGTAGGCAGTCCTCCCATTCGATTGCCTAGAGAATCATAAAAACAAACGAAGAAGAAACAACTAAAGACGAATGGAAACATATGAGCACCTCTCTTTTAACTTTCGGTTCTCTTTAGAGGATATTGAAGAGATCAGTTTTTTATGAAATTTGTATCAAAACCCAAGAGACACTTGCTGCCTAATCTGCTAGCAGTGCACCATACCCATGAGTTCTCCTGAGGACTGGCCCACTAGCCTCACCTTGAGCTCAGGGAAAATTTTGTTAAAACCAAGTTCTGCACACCCTGCCGCTGCCTGGCCCACAGCTGCCACCATGCCATGCCCAGCCATGTGCCCTCAGCCACCCTCTAGCACCAGACCCAGATGTGCCTCGCCGTCACCACACCCCCCACCTAGCCTCCCATCCCTGGCCACCCTGCGGCACAGCCCCCGACTGCCTTAGCACGTCAAGGATCTGACGTAAGCCCAGGGGCCCAGCACAAATTTTGCTAACACTGACGCCCCATCCCAAGTTCCCTGGCGGGCACACCCCCTCAGAGATGGCCTATTTGGTTTCCACTAACACCACAGAGAGAAAGAACAACCCACAACAGGCAGAGAGTCAGTACAGATGACTGCACTGAAAGAAAAAGTGACTCAGACACCACAACAGGGCATAAGCAACACACACAGGATACTCTTCTGAAGGTCCAGGTTCTGGTAAACAGGAGACACTGCACTGCAGGGCACTCCAGGACCTCTTCTTGTGGTCACTACTTTCAAGAATAGAAGACACAGGTGACTTGCTTAATACAGAGAAACAGACACAAAGAGACAGACAAAATGAGGAGGCAGAGAAATTTATCCCAAGTGAAAGAAGAGAACAAGGCCACAGCCAGAGATCTAAGTGAAATAGACATAAGTAATCTGACTAATAGAGAATTTAAAGCGATGATCATAAGGATACTCACTGGACTTGAGAGAAGAGTGGAGGACATGAGTGAAACCCATAACACAGAGATAAAGAATAACATAGCAGAGATAAAGGGCTCAATGAACAAAATAAGAAACACACTTGATGGAATGAACAGCAGGCTGGAAGAAACAGAGGAATGAATTAGTGACCTGGATGACAGAGCAATGGAAAGTAATCAAGCTGAACAAAAGAAAAGAAAAAAAAGAATTATGCAAAACAAGAAGAGACTTAGGGAACTAGTCCCAGAAGAAGAAGAGAGAAAGGGGATAGAAACTTTATTTGCAGGAATAATAGCTGAAAACTCCCCTATTCTGGAGAAGAAAATAGATCCAGATCCAGTAGGCACAGAGAACTCCCATCAAAATCAACAACAGCAGACCCACGCCAAGATATATTGTAATTAAATTGATAAAATCTAGTGATAAAAAAAAAATTTTTTTAGCAGCAAGACCAAAGAAGTCAGTTACTTACAAGGGAAAACCCGTAAGTCTAGCAGGAGGTTTTTCAATAGGAACTTTGCAAGCCAGAAGGGAGTGGCATGATATATTCAAAGTGCTGAATGGGAAAAACCTGCAGCCAAGAATACTCTATCCAGAAAGGTTATCATTCAGAATGAGAGAAGAGACAATTTCCCAGACAAATAAAAATTAAGGACTTCATAACCACTAACCCAGGTCTGTAAGAAATAGTAAAGGGGTCTCTTTAAGTGGGAAGGAAAGACTAAAAGTGACAGAGCAGTAAAAGTGAATATTTCTGTAAAAAAATCAATCAAGAATTCACAAAAAAATGGGTATAAAATATAATAACATATACCTAAAACATGGGGAAGAGAAGAGAAAAGAATGTGTTCAAACTTAAATGATGATCAACTTAATATAGACTGCTATATGCAGAAGAGGTTATATACAAACCTAATGGTAACCACAAATCAAAAATTACTAATAAATATGCAAGGAATAAAGAGAAAGGAATCCAAATTGGCAAACATAATAGAAGAAAGGATCATAGAAAATCTTCAGAAACAACCATAAAACAAGTAATAAAATTGCAATAAATATATACTGTCAGTAATTGCTTTGAATGTAAATGGACTAAATTCTCCAATCAAAAGACATAGAGTGACAGAATGGATAAAAAGACAAGACACATCTGTATGTTGCCTACAAGAGATTCACTTTAGACCTAAATCACCTGCAGACTCAAAGTGAGAGAATGGAGAAATGCTTATCATGCAAACAAATGTCAAAAGAAAGCCAGACTAGCAATACTTCCATTGGACAAAACAGACTTTAAAAAAAAGACTGTAGGGGCGCCTGGGTGGCGCAGTCGGTTAAGCGTCCGACTTCAGCCAGGTCACAATCTCGCGGTCCGTGAGTTCGAGCCCCGCGTCAGGCTCTGGGCTGATGGCTCAGGGCCTGGAGCCTGTTTCTGATTCTGTGTCTCCCTCTCTCTCTGCCCCTCCCCCATTCATGCTCTGTCTCTCTCTGTCCCAAAAATAAATAAATGTTGAAAAAAAATTAAAAAAAAAAAAAAAAAGACTGTAACAAGAGTCAAAGGTCACCATGTAATAATAAAGAGGACAATCCAACGAGAAGATATAACAATTGTAAATACTTATGCACCCAACATAGAGGCACCCAAATACACAAAACAGTTAATAACAAACATAAAGGAACTAACAAATAATACAATAATAGTAGGGGACTTTAATAACCCATTTACATCAATAGATCATCTAAACAGAAAATCAAAAAGGAAACAATGGCTTTGAATGGATTTAACAGATATATTAAGAACATCCCATTCTAAAACAGCAGAATACACATGTTTTCAAGTGCACATGGAACATTCTCCAGAATAGATCATATATTAGCCCACAAAACAAACCTCAAAAAATACAAGAAGATCAAAGTCATACCATGCAACTTTTCTGACCACAATGCTATAAAACTAGAAGTCAACCACAAGAAAAAATTTGGAAAGACCACAAATACATGGAGGTTAAATAACATGCTAGTAAATAATGAATGGTTCAGTCAAGAAATCAAAGAGGAAATAAAAAAATATATGGAGACAAATGAAAATGAAAACATAATGATCCAAAACCTTTGGTATGCAGTAAAGGCAGTTCTAAGAGGGAAGTTTATAGCAATACAGGCATACCTCAAGAAGCAAAAAAAAAAATCTCAAATAAACAACCTAATCTTACACCTGAAGGAACTAGAAAAAGAACAACAAATGAAACCTAAAACCAGCATAAGGAAGGAAATAATAAAGATTAGAGCAGAAATAAATGATATAAAAACCAAAACAAATAAATACACACACACACACACACACACACACACACAAGAAGCTGGTTCTTTGAAAAAAAATCAATAAAATTGATAAACCTGCATCCAAACTTATCAAGGAAAAAGAAAAAGGACTCAAATAAATAAAATCACAAATGAGAGAGAAATAACTGACACTACAGAAATACAATTATAAGAGAATATTATGAAAAAATAGATGCCAACAAATCGAACAACCTAAAAGAAATGGATAAATTCCTAGAAGCATATAAACTATGAAAACTGAAACAAGAACTAGAAAATTTGAAGAGACTGATAACCAGAAAATAAATTAAATCAATAATCAAAAATCTCCCAACAAACAAAAGTCCAGGGCCAGAAGTCTTCACAAAGGATTTCTACCAAACATATAAAAGAAGAGGTTAATACCTATTCTTCTCAAACTATCCCAAAAAATAGAAATCGAAGGAAAACTTCCAAATTCATCCTATCAGGCCAGCATTATCCTGATACCAAAAGCAGATAAAGACACCATTTAAAACTGTAAGCCAATATCCCTGATGAATAAAGATGCAAAAATCCTCAATAAAATATTAGCAAAGTGAATTCAATAATACATTTAAAAAATCATTCACCACATTCAAGTGGGATTTATTCCTGGGTTGCAACGGTGGTTCAATACTCATAAATCAATCAGTATAATATATCACATTAACAAGAGAAAGGATAAGAACTACATGATCATTTCAATAAACACAGAAAAAGCATTTGACAAAGTGCAACATCCATTCATGATAACAAAGTAGGCTTAGAGGGAAAATACCTCAACATAATAAAGTCTATGTATGAAAAACCCACAGCTAATATCCTCAGTGAGGGACAAACTGAGATCCTTTCCCCTAAGATCAGGAACAAGACAAGGATATCCACTCCCACTACTTTTATTCAACATAGTACTGGAAGTCCTAGCCATACGAATCAGAGAACAAAAAGAAATAAAAGGCATCCAAATCTGTAAGGAAGAAGTAAGACTTTCACTATTTGCAGATGACATGATACTATATTTGGAAAACTTGAAAGACTCCACCAAAACCCTGCTAGAACTGATACACAAATTCAGTAAAGTTACAGGATACAAAATCAATGTAGGAAAATCTGTTGCATTTCTATATACCAATTATGGGACAGCAGAAAGAGAAATTAAGAAAACAATCGCATTTACAACTGCATCAAAAATAATAAGATACCTAAAAATAAACCTAACCAAAGAGGTGAAAGACCTGTACTCTGAAAACTATAAATAACCAATGAAAGAAACTGAATATGACACAAAGAAAAGGAAAGACATTCCATACTCATGGATTAGAAGAACAAATATTGTTAAAATGTCTACACTACCCAAAGCAATCTACACATTTAATGCAATCCCTATCAAAATGCCAACAGCATTTTTCACAAAACTAGAACAAACAATTCTAAAATTTGTATGGAACCACAAAAGACCCCCAATAACCAAATCAACCTTGAAAAAGAAAAGCAAAGCTAGAGGCATCACAATTCTGGACTTCAAGTTATATTACAAAGCTGTAGTGATCAAAACAGTATGGTACTGGCACAAAAACAGACCCATGGATCAATTGAACAGAACAGAAACCCCAGATATAAACCTACAACTATATGGTTAATTTTCAACTATATGGTTAATTTTCAACAAAGCAGGAAAGAATATCCAGTGGGAAAAGGACAGTCTCTTCAACAAATAATGTTGGGAAAACTGGACAGCAACATGCAAAAGAAAGAAACTGGACCACTTTTTTTTGCACCATACACAAAAATAAATTCAAAATGGATTAAAGACCTAACTTGAGGGGCGCCTGGGTGGCGCAGTCGGTTAAGCGTCCGACTTCAGCCAGGTCACGATCTCACGGTCTGTGAGTTCGAGCCCCGCGTCAGGCTCTGGGCTGATGGCTCGGAGCCTGGAGCCTGTTTCCGATTCTGTGTCTCCCTCTCTCTCTGCCCCTCCCCTGTTCATGCTCTGTCTCTCTCTGTCCCAAAAATAAATAAACGTTGAAAAAAAAATTTTTTTAAAGACCTAACTTGAGAACTGAAACCATAAAAATCCTAGAACATAGCACAGAGAGTAATTTCTCTGACACTGGCTATACCAAATTTTCTAGATAGGTCCCCTGAGGTGAGATAAACAAAAGGAAAAACAAACTATTGGGACTCTATCAAAACAAAAAGCTTCTACACAGGGAAGGAAACAATCAACAAAACTAATAGGTGACCTACTGAATGGGAGAAGATATTTGCAAATGACTTATCCAATAAAGGGCTGGTATCCAAAGTATATAAAGAACTTATAAAACTCAACCCCCAGAAAACAAGTAATCTAGTTAAGTAATGGGCAGAAGACCTGCACAGACATTTTTCTGAAGAAGACATCCAGATGGCTAATAGACACATGAAAAGATGCTCGACATCATGGATCATCAGGGAAATACAAATCAAAACCAATATGAGATATTCACACCTGTTAGTGTTAATGGTTAAAATCACCAACACAAGAAACAGCAGGTGTTGTCGGTTAAAACAGAAGGGAAACTTCGTATGCTGTTGGTGGGAATGCAAACTGGTGCAGCCACTGTGGAATACAGTATGGAGGTTCCTCATAAAGTTAAAAATAGAACCACTCTACTATCCAGCAATCGCATTACTGGGTATTTACCCAAGAATACAGAAACATGAATTTGGAGGGATACATGCATCCCTATGTTTACTGAAGCATTATTTATAATAGCCAAACTATGGAAGTAGCCCAAGTGTCTATTGACTGATGAATGGATAAAGAAGTTGGACAGTGGAATACTACTCAGCCATAAAAATGGAATATACACAATGGAATATTACTCAGCCATAAAAATGAAATCTTGCCTCTAGCAACAACATGGCTAGAGGTAGAGAGTATAATGTTAAGTGAAGTCAGAGAAATACAAAATACCATAATATTTTACTCATGTGGAATTTAGGAAGAAAAACAAATGAGCAAAGGGAAAAAGAGAGGGTGGGAAGGAGGGGGAAAGACAGGGAGGGAGGGAAGGTGGGAGAGAGAGGAAGAGTGAGAGAGAGAGAGATAGAGAGAAACCAAGAAACAGACTCTTAACTATAGAGAACAAACTGATGATTACCAGAAGGGAGGTGGGTGGGGGGATGGGTTAAATAGATGATGGGGATTAAGGAATGCACTTGTGATGAGCACCAGGTGATGTATGGAAGTGTTGAATCACTCTACCATACGTGTAAAACTAATATAACACTGTGTTAACTCAATATAATTAAAATAAATATGTAAAAAAGAAAAAAGGAAATACCTGTTATTTTTTTTTAACTTTTTTTTTTAACGTTTTTATTTTTATTTTTGGGACAGAGAGAGACAGAGCATGAACGGGGGAGGGGCAGAGAGAGAGGGAGACACAGAATCAGAAACAGGCTCCAGGCTCCAAGCCATCAGCCCGGAGCCTGACGCGGGGCTCGAACTCACGGACCACGAGATCGTGACCTGGCTGAAGTCGGACGCTTACCCGACTGAGCCACCCAGGCACCCCAGGAAATACCTGTTATAATAAGAAAGCACAACAAACAAATTCTGTGTAATTCGGGTAAATTCACACATAACATGGACATCATTTCTAACTTTCAGGGTTATAGGGGGATTCAATGAGATATGGCCCATTAGGCACCTATCATAATATCGGCACATAAAGGGCCTTCAAATAATAGTGCTTTTCTTGCACTTAAATAGTGACTTATCTTTTGATGATTTTAAGACTAATATCTCCCTTTTACAATTCCATAGATGCAGCCTTCTGCCAAAGCCAACAATGAGAAGACCTGGCAAGAGATATCAGATGAGATCAAGAAGATATTCAAGGCTGCTGTAAAACTGTTACATGAAAAGGGGAAAATGAAATATAGCCAAGCTAAGAGGTACCTGTTCTCAGGTAACTGTCACACATCTTTGGTAAAGAAGAGATCAGTAAGAGATGTGTTCATGGCTTCCCTTTTATGGGTCTACGAATTTCATTTCATTTACTGCCTGATGAAATCTAACTTTTCTAAATGTTTCCTTCTCCTGGAGAGGCAAGTGTTCTTTTCTTTTAACCCACAGATGGGCCTTTACTTAATTTGATGACTTCTCCAGAAAATGTGATTTTAAAAGAAGTCAGAGGAGGCTGCAGAGAATAGAGCAAACTCTGCCAGTGTTCTCAGTTCATTCATTCATTCTGTTCATTGATTCATGCACTCACTCACTCACTCACTCAGCAAACATTGAGAGCCTACTATGTGCCAGGCACTGAGGATACAACAATGAATAAGAAGGCAGATCCGTTTCTCCTGGAACTTATTTTTTTTAGTGTGGGAAAATAAACGACAGGCAAGTTATCAAATAAATGAACAGGATCATTTTGGAAAGGATACATAGGATGAATAAACAAGACACAGTAACGGGGTCTGGTTAAGGAAGTCGCCTTTTAGTTTTGTTGAACGATGTGGGGGTTCAGATGTCGATAGAGTGGGCAGTAAGGAAGGGACTTTGAGCTGAATGATGGGATTCAGAGCCAGCTGTACTCTAAGAGAATTCCGGGCAGGGGGATTACCAGATTCAAGATCCCTGAGAGAGGAATGTGCTTAGTAAGTTCCGGGAGCAGGAAGAAGGTAAAGGTAGCCAGGCCTGGGGAGGCAGAGGTGAAGCATAATAAGAACCTTATGCTTTCTTCTGGGTAAGCGGGTAAGCCATTAGAGGTTGAGAAATAAAGAAGGCGGTGGCAGGATCTCATTTAACTTTAAAATAAAATAAAAATCTAAAACAAAAACCTTAAAATAAAAATGAGCAGAGACCCACTTGTCAGCCTTTCTCAGCCACAGAAAGGAGGCTTTATTTTTTTAAAAAATTTTTTAACATTTATTTATTATTAACGGACAGAGACAGAGCATGAGCAGGGGAGGGGCAGAGAAAGAGGGAGACACAGAATCCGAAGCAGGCCCCAGGCTCCGAGCTGTCAGCACAGAGCCCGACGTGGGGCTTGAACATGCGAACCGTGAGATCATGACCTGAGCCGAAGTTGGACGCTTAACTGACTGAGCCACCCAGGCGCCCCAGGAGACTTTATTTTTAAAGGATGTGCAGGAAGCCACAGATCTGAAGGAATATGTCAGCTGTAGTTTCCAGGGGACAAACACAACTGGGTAAAAATAATCAGATATAGAACATTTATTTTTAAAACTGATAATGAAGAATTATTGAGGAAAAAGCAACGGCAGATGCATTTGCAGGTTGGTTTTGTGAATGACGTGACAAAGAATCTATGAAAACCTAAAAGGCACTTGAAACCATTCTCTCTGTATACGTGTATTTCAAGCTTAGGGAAATTATAAGTATTTTTGAGAAATGCATTCTCTGGAAGCTATCAAAAATTAGGTCTGATTTTAGGTCTCTCTGAAAATATTTAAATTGGCCAGAATAAGTACTATCTTTAGAATACACAGATTGACAAATATCCTTGTTCCTCTGGGATCTTTTTGATCCAATTTTGAGGCTCCAGTTCTTCATGTTTATCAAGAACAAAACCTGGTCCTAAAAATGTGCTGTAACGGGAGAAAATGCCCAGAGCAAAAGCCTTCCTATTCGTGATGTAAGAGATGCCAATTTGGGGAAGGCTTCCTCTTATTTAGGATCATACAGTTCAAGTATTTCACCAGCAAAAACTGTCCCCTAATTTTCTCTAGAGAACTCTGTCCATGTGGCCAACCATAGGAAGATGAATAACTTCATATTCATACTATGTAGTACTCCTTGTGGACTGTTCTCTGCTTGGAGTACATCTCTTAAAGATATGCATGCTTCTAACAATTTTATTTATTTTACATTTCAAGCTCATTTTAAGACCATGTCTACACAAGTAAGAATGGCCGGGGAAGTGTCGGTGTGTTGAAGGGGATATAGTAGATTAATATTTTCAGAAATGTTGGAATATGAATACTTGGTAGCATCTGGGAAGGTGAACTCTTTATATCTGATATACATTTATATCTGAATGTAATTTTTCACACTCCCACTTTCTCCTTCATAAAATAACAGCAGAGGAAGAGAGGTAAACTAGACCCCAACACAGTGTCCAACTATGAACATTAAAACTGAGTGGTCTCAGGGACAGTAGTTTTGGGGATTTATATCTCGTGAATGACAGTTGCCAGGGCTGGAACTCTCCTAACGTTATCTTCATCAGGTGCTGTGGCCAGTTAAACTTTAGGATATTTAGAAAAATGCAAAGACAGAAAACAAATATGGTGCTCCGGGAAGAATTTTCTGGGGAAATTTATAATATTTATAGGCAAATAAATATCAATAATTATTAATAAAAGTCCCCCCAAATCACAAGAATACACTTGGTTTCTAGAAATATATCTATGGAGTTTTCTTTGTCTCATGTGACTCACTTATTCAGGTATATTTAGTAAGTCTATACCATCAACCAGGCATTCTTATGTACAGCCTCTTTTTTCCCCCCTGAGCCAAGCTTAGATGGGTTCTACCAACTTGGTTTGTCTCTATCTCTTCTTACAATCCCTTTATAATCAACACTCCTGATTGAAACATTCTTTCCATAGGAATGATACCAATGTCAGGTTACAGTTGATTTGTTTTCTGGGCCTCAGAGGTAACAGTGCATATCTCTGGTTATCATCTGTTAGGTATACGTGCTATAGGTTGACATCTCCTTCCTCCTCATGACGCACAGAAGGTAGCACCTGGTTGATCCAGGGTGCCCCCCGGCATGTTACACAGATGGCCGGAAAAGAGGAGCCAAAGGCTCCTTCTCTAGGTTTCTTACAGCCTCCCTCATCTACATTACAGTAAGTTCTTACTCCCATAAAAAGAAGAGTAGATGTAGATTGTATAAGGTCCAGGCCTCATTAACCAACTTGCTTGATCAAAACCCTTTGTATTATGTACTGAGGACCATAGCACAGCTCACTCCACACTGCTGGCTAGAAACGTATCTTTTTTACTTGAGTCATCGCTTCTGACTGATTGCTATCATTACTGAAAAAAGTATCAAGAGAGTTCCACAAAAAGGCACCACTTAAAAATACAGTTCCCGACTTCCTTCATAGTTACTGTATAGACTACATGTATGTTCTGGGTTTTGTTTGATGTTGGAGTTGTGGCCAGCAAGCACATTGAAATGTTTTGTTTCTTTTTTTTTTTTTTTAAGTTTCTCTATTTATTTTGAAAGAGAGAGAAAGCATGAGTGGGAGAGGGACAGAGGGAGAATCCCAAGCAGTCTCCACACTGCCAGCGCAGAACCCGATGCAGGGCTTGAACTCCCTCGGCGCCCCTAGGTTCCCAGCTGTTTAGGAAAAGGCAGATAGGAAATTAAGGAGTCAAGAGAGTAATCTACAGACAACTCTGCTCCACACTGCAAGCTAAATAGTCTCCCCCAGCGACTAGAGAGATAGGTACTGGGAGTGCAGGCCCACCGCTCCTTTGCTCTAGACAATAAACCCCGTGCCATGTTTTCTTTCAGCGATAGAGGACGAGTTTGACTTTGCTCTAGGAAAGCAAACTCCAGCATTCCTAAAGAAGTGTGTCTGCTACATTCGGAAAATTGCTAACATTGAACGTTTTGTGAAAATCCCAGAGATGGGAAAGTACATGGATATAACTGGAGCAGAACCAAGGATTATGCGGGACGCAGAAGCCCAAGAGAAGCTGATAAAACTCAGGGATGAATTTATTCCTACTATTGTTGCGTCATCTAATCTGAGAGTGTACACGTCGGTTACTCATTGCGACATGAAACTGGGATATTCCCAAGAAATAGAAAATCATTACATAGAAGGACTCGGTAAGCAATTTTATGAGGACATGATCGATATAATTCAGGCAACCGTTCAACAGAATTTTGACACCGAAACTGACACGCTCTACGATGAAATCCTCCAGCATTCGTCATTATGTAAGACATACGCCTCCTTCTATGAGTACAAATGTGAGTCTCTCAACATAGTGCATAAATATGTTCTTCCGAGCAAAACTGGGCACATCAACCCCCTCGTCATTTACGGCGGACCATGTACCGGGAAGACCCTCCTGCTGGCTGAGGTGGCAAAGAAGGTAAAAGCCTATTCTTTCACCTGCTTGTTTGTAACAATCTTTTACTTTGCAGAGAAGATAAGTTGATCACGGTCATTTCCATTTTCTGTGAATTTTTATTCGTCTTTGTGGAATGGATACTTCAGTGTCTCTCTTATGCTGGTGTAACAGTCAGAGTGAAAGAATAAGGCACATCGGGTGCAGTTAGACAACAGCTTCATTTTTTTCTCTCTTTGGTCAAACTCATGTTGTGGGGCTCATTCCCATTTGGATGGAAACCAGGGCAGATCTCACAGCTCCCGTCACCCCTATCACCACAGACAAGCCCTCCAGTCACTCTGGACACTGAGTCATTCTCAGTTCAGAAATTAAATATGTCCAGTCTAAGGTGATAATTAAAACTTGAGTTTATATTTCTCTCCCGCAGCTGGGGCTCACTGTAAGCATGGCACCTGCTGTGGGAAGTGGGGATGTGATTGTCTTCTCCTTCTTTCACCACATAGTACTTCTTCCCCTCCATCCCTAACCTCAAGCACTAGACCCTTGTAGGGCTGTGACTCCTATAGGGTTGTGGCTTCGGGGATACAGGAAAGGTAAGGTGGCCAGAAAGTTCTTACGTGACCAGTACTGTTCTGAATATTGGGTTCCACCCTCTCCAGTCTTGGCAGGTGCTTACAAAGCTCCCTCCTATTTCTTCTGAGGCCTTCTTCTAGTTTCCTGGATGTCCTTTCCCTCCCACATCCCTTGACCTGTACTCGCTGAGCATCTTACCTACAGTTCCCTAAACACAGGATGATGCCTTTTTTTTTCCAGCTGGTCACTTCCATGGCTCCTGGACATGCAGCCACACTTCTAATACCTTTCTGCCAAGGTCCATGGCCCAGCAAGCTCCCTTGGACAGGACCTGGGGCAAACAGAACCAACCAAAACTCTGTCAGCTCAGTCTTGCCAGTGGCCCATATCTGACCCATGGGGGACATGCAGGTACTTTTCGCCCTGTGAAACTCCAGTTGCAATACAGCAGCTCTCCATCACTCCTCCATCCCAGCAGCTAGCCAGTCTTGTCGGTCAACCTCCATATTTCTCAGGCGTCTGATGACATCTGTCTCCCCAGCTCTGGGGGACACCCCATAAGTGGTTCATCACTGCCCCTTTCCCTGGGCGAGAAGTGGGGACATCTCTCAGCCCTCCCCTTTGGGAGTGAGTGGTCATAGGTATGCCCCCCGGCACCCTAACCTCCAGTGTTTTTCTTGGCCTCTTGAAACGCGTCTTTAGGCTGAAGGTGAGTAGTCCACTAAAGGCAGCAAAACTGGTTTTCACAAGTCCCTTACAAATTTTGCATGATGGTCTGGAACCTCACTCTGGAATGTGGTGTCTACTGTCTTGGCATGTCAGTCTGAACTGGATGAAACTAGTTCCATTTTGAGCTCCTGTGCACTTGCTCTCCAAGCCTGATGGTCTACGTTATCCTGGCATTACTTCAGCGTCTCTATACTGTCGTTCCTGTGGTTACTCTCCCGAGAACACAGCTTCCTTCACCTTCACAAAACACCCTTGTCATCTGTCACATGCTACACAATCTCAGGCAGGTCATCTTGAGGACAAGAGCGGGGACGGTTGTGTTCCAACTTATATTGAGATTAGGTTCCTGAGAAAGCACGCCGGCAAAAATCAGGTGCATAAGCTTACTGTTAAAAAGTCCTCAGGAGGAGCACCTGGGTGGCTCAGTGGTTTAAGTGTCCAACTCTTGACTTGGGCTCAGGACATGATCTCAGATGAGATCGAGCCCTGAGTCAGGCTCCCACTGACAGCGTGGCACCTGCTAAGGGTTCTCTTTCTCCCTCTCCCAGCTCATCCACACGCACCCTCCCTCTCAATCTCTCTCTCTCAAAATAAATGAACATTTTTTTTAAAAGCCCTTAGGAAAGTTAATTTGCCATTTCTTAATATGCCAAGCCCAGCTGCTGGTTTTTTCTCTAGTGTTAAATGACATAGCTCTTTTCTAATTGAACACCGAAAGCAGTGGCAGGCTTGCATTTAAGACACATGCTGTGTCAAAGTAAGTTTTGTGTGCGTGTATGTTTGAATACTAATTTGTATGTGAACCTTCAAACTTTAGAGTTGTTCCAAGTAAGCAAGACAGCAACGCTACAAGGAGCACATAGCAGCTGAAATCCAAGGAGAAAACAACCATGTACACTATTTCACGTTCACTTGAGGGCTCTTTTACTCTGGAAGAGGGAAGGGTGAGGTGGTTGAAGGGACAAATGTTGTTGGACTCGACTATATTAAATGTGCATGGGATGCAACTGTGCGTGCTGTAGCCCAGGAGGTAAAGAACTGTGAAGCATGTGCTGATGCGCCTGTAGAGATAAACAGTCTCCCCAGGAGCAGAGTGTGGTGACAGTTGAGTTGGTCAACTTGAGAAATGTTTTGTTTTGTTTTTAATGTTTATTTATTTTTGAGAGAGAGAGAGAGAGAGAGCAAGTAGGGGAGGGGCAGAAAGAGAGGAGACACAGAATCCAAAGCAGGCTCCAGGCTCTGAGCTGTCAGCACAGAGCACGATGCAAGACTTGAACCCACGAACCACAAGACCATGACCTGAGCCAAAGTTGGACACTAAACCAACTGCACCACCCAGGTGCCCCGAGAAATGGTTTTCTGAGCTCTCATTCTTCTGGACGTTTTGTTCAGCCACCAGTGTGTCTACTCACAGTCCAGGACCCTGGTGCCACAAGAAGCCTTACCTGTTTCTACGTCCACTGCCTCTGCTCCACTCGCCTCTCTCCTGGGGAATGTCTGTCCCGCCGATGACAACCTGTGCTCTATTTGTGACTTCATGTCCCTTGTCAGGATGCAGACAGACATCTTGTGTTTATCTCGAGATTATCTCCTACATGCCTAACATTTCCATGGACACAAGCTCATGATCAGAGAGGCACTCTCTACAGATATCATACTCTCAACAACGCATGACTAGCAGGAGAGAGGACAATGCACATAATCATCATAAGCAATCCACGGAGGGACAAAATACTGCATTCTCTGATTTGCCACTGAAGGACAGTTGTAGTAGGACGGCAGGATTATCTTCCTCCATGTCAACCTCAAAGGTTGGGGCTAGACAATAAACTGCTTCTTTTCCTGAATAGCTCATGCTGAAACTGACATCCATACTTTTTTCCAAACTTACTCATACCTTAACCTGAACTAGATCTTTTTCCCCCCCTAAATTTATTTATTTTGAGACAGAGAAAGAGAGCGCAAGTAGGGGAGGGGCAGAGAGAGAGGGAGAGGGAGAGAATCCCAAGCAGGCTCCGCACTATCACTGCACAGCCCACAGAGCTGGGTGTGGGGCTCAAACTCATGAGATCATGACCTGGAGCTGAAGTTGGACGCTTAACTGACTGAACCACCCAGGTGCCTTGAACTATATATCTTGAGGAACCAAGTTTCATAAACTTACTTACTCATTTATAAAATATGTTTCCTAAGGAGTATCCTTGGTAAATTCCAAGGGTTACTAAAAGACATTATTTCCCTAAAAATAGACTTTGGAATCTGTTTTACACTTTGATCATATCCCTTCTTGTCCTTGCCTTTCCAGACAGAGAAATGCTAAACTTAGCAGCCCCTTTATATATGTTATCTCCTTAACTCTACAATTTCAAGAGAAAAAAATAAATAACTCCAGCTTTGTCTCTTGGTAACCATTTAACTCTGAGCAAGTCATTTCTACAGTCTGGGCCTCAGTTTACTCTGCTGTAAAATGATACTATAATCCATCTATCCTACAGAGACATAATGCTAGGGCTGATAACTGACTGTTTATATATGGTAAGCTGTCTGTTATAAAAATGCAAAATTTAACAAAATTTTAGCCAGCATTATATAGGTTTGTTTTAACGTTTATTATTTGAGAAAGAGACAGAGAGCAAGCAAGGGAGGGGCAGAGAGGGAGGGAGACACAGAATCGGAAGCAGGCTCCAGGCTCTGAGCTGCCAGCACAGAGCCTGACACGGGGCTCAAACCCACAGACCGCGAGATCATGACCTGAGCTGAAGCCGGCAGCCCAACTGACTGAGCCACCCCGGCGCCCCTATATAGATTTTTATGACAGTGATAAATAATCATAAAGATGACCCTGTATCTCTGAATCATATAAGGTTTTATTCAGTATCTTAGTATTATTTTTACTGCATTCTAATTAACTAGGAATTTGATCAGCCATACGTGATCTCAATTAATGAAAATATCTGATGCAATATAATGTGTAAATCACTACTTAATCTATTCATTGAACAAATACTAAGCACCTACTGTGTGCCAACAACCATTCCAGGAAATAGGATTCAGTGATGAAAAACGGACTATACTGGATATGCAGATTTTGTTTGTGAAATACTTTGTAACTTTTAGAATACAAGCTAAGTGCTGCCTTGTGATTGAATAATACTTTTATCACTATTTTATTACCTTCAGTACAGTGATCCTGAGGGTCTCACTGATAGATTTTAGTGCATGAGCTTTGTGACAGCTCTTTGATCTTCTCAGAAGGTTTCCTGGTTCTAAGCCACTCTCTGCATGGTCAGGGTTACCAGTAGTCTGACCTCTAGAGAGAGGAAATGCTGTTGTACGTGTTATATGTGTACATATATGTGAATATATATTACCATTCTAAACACTACCTTTACGTTTTAGGCTTATGGCTGGCTACATGAAGACACAGGACCAGAATCTGACCCAGTAGTCGTCGTGAGATTTCTAGGAACCACAGACATGAGTACTGACCTTAAGACTCTCCTTCTAAGCGTTTGTGAACAATTGGCAGTTAACTACCGGTGTCTGGTTCAAAGCTATCCTAAGAAAATCCATGACCTTCGTGACTTATTTATAAACCTTTTGAATGAGTCTTCATTGCAGAGACCTCTAGTAATAATATTCGATGCCCTAGAGCAGCTCTCAGAGGGTGATGAGGCCAGGAAGCTTTGGTGGCTCCCAGCTCACCTTCCCCGCTTTGTTCGAATAGTCCTGTCCACACTGCCCAATAGACATGGAATCTTACAGAAACTGAGGTGCCTTATCCATGAAGAAGCCAACTACATCGAGCTAATTCCCCAGGACAGGAAGATGTGCAGCCAGGTCCTCAAACACCAGCTGCTGCGGGTCAAAAGGAAGGTCACATCAGGCCAGCAGATTTATGTGAACAACGCATTCTCCAAGTGCACGCTGCCCATGTTTGTGAACCTGACCTTCAGGGAGGTGAGGCATTGGAGATCTCATAAAGACGTCGATGAATCCTCCCTCTGTGTCACCGTTCATGAAAGTATTGAGCAGCTATTCTGGTCCTTGGAAAAGAAGTGTGGTCAGAAACTGGTCTCTAGGGCTCTTGGTTACATCACCATGGCCAAAATGGGTTTGAGTGAAATGGAACTGGAGGATGTGTTGGCCCTAGACAACAGTGTCATGAATGAGCTCAATGAGAACGCTAGGCCCAGCAATCCCCTGAGAGTACCTTATCTGTACATCGCAAGGCTCAAGGAGGGTCTCAGCGGATACTTGATAGAAAGACACGTGAAGAACGTCACACTCCTGGTCTGGGCCAACAGACACCTGCAGCTCATAGCCCAGAAGTTGTATCTGCAGGAAGACAGTGACCTGCGTGAAATGCACACCATCCTGGCAGACTACTTCCTGGGAGTCTGGTCAGGGGGCAGGAGGAAAGCTTTCTGCCTCGAAGACCCCTACTTGAATGGCTGCCTTGACTTGGACAGCAGAAGCCTGCTGGAGGAAGAAAAGCACTTCATGGAACAGGCCTCCTTTGACAGACAGGCTCCAGACCAGCCCTGGGTTTTCCAGTGTAATCCCCTGGAACCGGACATCTTTTTCGTCAATCATCGGAAAATGTCTGAGCTCTTGCACCACCTGACAAGGTGTGGAAAAACCGAAGACCTGCTTTACGGAATCATCATGAACTTCAGCTGGCTTTACACCATGATCAAAATCGGCCAGTTCGACAAAGTGCTTTCAGACATCGAGCTGGCTTACACCTACTCTCAAGAGAAGGAGCTGAAGTTCCTGGCGAGCACTCTCCGTGGCATCAAAAACAAGGTCACTGCATTTCCGGGCTCCCTTTCAGCAGAGCTTCAGCAAAGACTGCTGCCTGTCGTGAGTTCCCTGCCCAAACTTCGACACCTCCTTTTAGAATGTGACAAAGACGGGCCCAAATATTGCTCCATTGTGCCGTTACATTCATCCATGGACGTGACATATAGCCCGGAGCGTCTTCCTTTGTCATCTAGTCACCTGCATGTCACCGAGATTCTGCCCACCTGTAACCCGAGTACTGTCCTTGCAGCTTTAGAAAATGGTTCCATCAGCACGTGGGATGTGGAAACTCGTCAGCTGCTCAGGCAAATCACCACAGCCCAGTCTGTCATCCTGGGCATGAAACTCACCAGTGACGAGAAGTATCTTGTGGTGGCTACGACAAATAACACCTTGTTGGTTTATGACAATGTGAATTCTTGTCTTCTGTCTGAAGTGGAAATCAAAGGGACCAAGCACGGAAGCGGCTCCACCTACATCAATGGATTTACCCTGTCGGTCAACCACGCCCTTGCGTGGCTTGAAGCCAGCAAAGATGTCACTGTCATCGATCTGCTCTACGGATGGCCCCTTTATCAGTTCCACTGCTGGTACGAAGTGACCTGTGTCCAGTGCTCTCTGGATGGCATGTATGCTTTCTGTGGACAGTACCTGAACACCACTACCATATTTCATTTAGGGAGTGGAGAAAAGTTATGTACAGTGACATCTGAATTTTCGGGTGGGTTTGTGAAGTTTCTTCTTATCTTGGACACAGCTCAAGAAATGGTAATGGTAGATAGTGAGGGAAGCCTTTCTGTTTGGAATACTGAGGACATTTCCAGTCCCCAGCTGACTGACGACTTTGACTGCAGAAGAGAAGACAGCGAGGTGGTCAGCATAGAACTTTCAGAGGACCAAAACGCAATTCTGATCTGTAAAGCCCTCAGCATCGAGCTCTTAGATACTGGCATGTGGAAGGTGGCTGAAAAGTTCAGAGCTAAGCACAATGAACGCTTTATATCTGCTGTGCTGTCCAAGAATGGAGACTGCATCATCGCGACCATGGAAAATACCTCAGCTGTGTTTTTTTGGAGGCGGGACACAGGACAATGTATGGCAAGCTTACAGGAAATCTCAGGGACCATCGTCAAGTTGGTGAAATCTAGTCACCACAACATGCTGCTATCTTTATCAACCAGTGGTGTTCTTTCCATCTGGGATATAGATATAATCACGGCTATGTCCAACATAGATAAGACTGGGAAGCCCATCCAAAGCCTGGTGTTACCTGCTAGAGGGGAAATCATTTATTCCCTCGATGGCTCTGATTGTGTCCATAAGTGGAATTTCAGCAGTGGGTTCCTTGAAGCAGTGTTTAAGCATGAAGGAATAGTCGAACACTGCGTGTTGACATCCTCTGGAGATGTAATGGTGACCTCAGATGACAAAAGCAGCCAGTATGTCTGGCACACCAGCAGTGGCGAAAATCTCTTCCGAATTAACGGGCAGAGAATATCTCAGCTGCTAATTACACACAATGACCAGTTTGTGGTCTCTCTGTGTGAGGAAAATGCCTCCAGGGTTTGGAGACTGGCCACAGGCCACAGGGTCTGCAACATTTTGACCACTTTGCAGAATGCCTTTATCACCTCAGCGAATACCTTCGTGGTGGGAATGACGAAAAGCAAAGTGCTGGCGGTCAGTCTCTGGACCGGAAGCATCACCAAGAAATTTTGTTGTGAAGACGGCACGACCATTGTAAGTTTTAAATTGATCCCTGACTGTCCTGACATCATTGTGTTTATCACATCGGCCGAGACCGTGAATATCTGGAGTCTGACCGATGAGGTGATCTGTCGCCGTGTGCAGCTTCCCAACAACTTCTTGAAAAATCTGGAGGATTTCGAAATTTCTCCCAACGGAAAGCTAGGCATTATATCCAGGGGAGACGACAATATCAACGTACTGGATTTACACAGCGGTAAGTTACGGGTGGTTCACGCCTCTGGGGTCATCTGGCGGCAAAGGCTGTCTCGAGATGGTCGCTACCTGGTATACATTTGTTTCCGAAACGGGGAGGAAGAGGACGAGAACGGCGTGATATCCAGTTTGATTGTAATGAGGCTGGCTGACGGCAAAATTATCGGTGCTTGTTCCCTTTACAAAACACCAACTTTTCTCGCCCTCTCACAGAGGCACCTGAACATCATAGTGGGTTTTGATGATGGCAGTATAGGGATATACACAGTGGTCGACCGTGTGGATGCTGCACTGAAAATCAAGATCGCCACGTCAAATAGCAGGCAGATTTTCAACAACGCGACACAGGCCTCCCGGCCGAAGTGTAGCAGTTACTGTTTCAAAGTGTCTGTGGATTGCTTATGGAGAGAGTCTACTGAGGTCTTTGCCAGAGACAGTCCCATCACGGTGAGCGACTCCACTGAGCCCAATGAGGCGACACCCTCCAAGAAACACAATCCCTGCTGTGACCGCGGGTGCTCCGCCCTGGAATCCAGGGGCCACAGCTATGCCCCCGACAACTGACACAACGCTTTTCCTGCTCAGCAGACATGAACGATACACATACAAAAGGGGGGAAAAAGTATCTTCTGTATCCCAAATGATAAACTACTCATTTCTTGAAAGACAGGACAGATACTGAAGTGCTGGTGTTGACGTGCTTGACAAAGGCACAGAAATGTGGAACTGGTTTGGAATTTGCTCTTCTTTTTTTTTGGGGGGGGGGGTGTCAAAATTAATCCGGGAATGAAGTCTTGACCGAGAATGTCTCAAAATGGTGTTTAATCGGCTACATCAACTGAAAGTCAGGGGAATATTTTTTAAATCAGCTGTGTGGGAAGCAGCCGCAGAACCCACACCACGGGTTCAAATGGCAGAGGCTAGAACTATAAACAGACTGCTCAGACTGGGGTTCGTTCTACAGAAATCGTTGGGAGCTGTGAACGTCAACGATTGTGTGGCCGTAAGTAAACAGAGCCTTAATCTCTCCTTACATTTTACCAGCCTGACAACTGTGTAAACCCAGTCTGCGGATGGGAGGTCAGAGGTGCAAAATAACGTAACAAAACGCCCCCAGTGTACTCCCAGTGTCCCAAGGGAAAGGCCGTGAAACGTGGGGGCCACAGATTGTACTGAGCACGAGCACTAAGTTAACCACTATCCTAGGGCTACCCAACACGCAGAGTCGGTCTTCGTTGAGACACAGCTGGGACAGTTGCACGCAAGGGCTTCCCTGTCACGGAACATAACGATTTTTAAACGACTTCCTGGGCTGCAAGAGAACACATTGAATAAGGACGTGCCATCTTCTCGTGTCTTTTTGGAATGCCTATTTGTGCCAGATGTAAAGAGGAATTACAGAGAGGGCATCACAGATTGGGTCAAGACATCTGTTCATTTCCATCCTCGTACTAACACAAGCCTGTGCTGCTTGGTTAGTCCTATGGAAGCATACACTAGTTCCTAAATCCCTGCAGTAAATCCTACCAGAAAGAAAGCTTTCTCGACACGCCGTCTTATGAAACACTGATGACATTTGCCTTATTCTTACTCCTCCTCTTTCCTGTGTAAAACGCAGATAGATGACCAAATACTCGGGGACAACTGAATATGCCTGTCTTTGTGCTAAAATAGTCCATAAATCTTAAGGGTGTCCAAAAGTTCCTGATTGTCCCTGTTTGTAATCACTTTCTTACTTCCCCACACTCTATGTATGCTTCTCCCTCTGTCAGCCTTTTTCTGCTCAAGGGCTCTTTGGGGCTCTTTTATAATCGCACCCATTCAAAGCAGAAGCTGTGAAATGGTATCAAATACTTTTTAAACACGACTTCACTTATTTAAAAGAAAATAATCACGTCTCCAAAGAGGGAAAGTGATTTTCTTCCTTCCATATCCTCCACGTGGCATGTCCTCGGACGACTGTGCGAAGGGTGTCTGTCAGTAGCGGGGGTCTGGTTTGGCTCGTAAGTGACAGCAGTGACGCGTGTCAGCAGGATAATGGCCAAGGAAACGATGCGCTGTCAGCCCAGCTCTACCAGGAACTCGCCGAGTATGCCTAGACAGATCTTTAGCCTCTCTGCTATACTGTTTTTGTAAACGGCAAAACAAAGGTAGTGATAGCTTCTGCTCTAGTCGTTATATAAGGAATGGTGAGGACCAGTGTGAGAAAAAAAGGTAGGGACGTCTTGACTGTTTTTGCTAGTGGGAGAAGCAGTGATCTAATCCACAGGGAATCCAAGCTCATTGCATTTCACTTTGGAAAGCAGTTTGACACATAAGCATACAGAGATGGGATTCAAATATAAACACCCTACTCCATGGTGAAAGACTTTTTTTCAGTATATTCCTCCCGGTCTAGCTAGCAGCCAGAAAGGGGGTAGCCCAGAGAAGGCCCAGTCCACGTAGAAATCACCTGAAGTTGATTATATGAGTCAATTGCCTTCTGAGGCAACACATTCCTATTCCTGTCATGATCAGTTGGACCGCCATGCCACACATTTCTAAGAATTAAATGCCTAGATGGATTAAATGTAGTGTGTGAATATTCTATGTAACAGCCAATAGAGTTTAACAAGTGACTTGAATGATTTTTCCTACCTTGTTTGCAACTGATAGCTCATATTGAATGTTTTTATGTAAACTTTGTATTGTTGGGAAGAATTACCCAATCAGAGATTTATATTTTCATAAATGTTACATTTAGTTAAATTTTATTACAGAGTTGTTACACTAGAAAATTACTGCGGTCTTCAAACAATGTACAGTCTTGTGTATGTATTGTTTGTATGAATAAAAAGAGAAACTACTTAGATTTGTGTGGAGTTTTTCTTCCCCAACTTTGGCAAGGGTAGAGACTGTCAATAATTTTTTTAAACTTTTTTTTATGTTTATTTTTGAGAGTGAGAGAGAGAGCAAGAGAGAGAGTGCAGGTGGGGGGGGGGGCAGAGAGAGAGGGAGACACAGAATCTGAAGCAGGCTCCAGGCTCTAAGCTGTCAGCACAGACTTGGGGCTCGACTCTGAGCCCGACTTGGGGCTCGAACTCACGACCCGCGAGATCATGACCTGAGCCAAAGTCAGACGCTTAACCGACTGAGGCACCCAGGCGCCCCCAGTAGTAATTTTTCATGGTTACTGTATACCAGATGCTATTTTTGGAGCTTGGTATGTACTAAGCCATCTCCACAATGGTCTTATGATGCAGGTAGAGTTACTGTTCTAAATTCACAGATGTAAAAACCTAGAAACAGAGATCCAGGGGGAATAGCTGAATAGGATGTCAATATAACATCAATGTTTACTTTTCCAAAGCACACAAAGTATAGCATTGAGTATCCAGTAGGCACTTACGGATTATGACCTATAACATATTTTCTGACCTGCAGATTAGAGACCAGGCTAGGCTCTGAAGGTCACTGGAAGTTTCTGAAAACTCCCAGGACTTTCAGGTATACCACAATTGTTGATGTACTCATTCAGCAAATAGTTATTTGGTCATGGCATTTTGCAAAGGTTAGTAAAGTAGCCTGTGCCTTCTAAGATTTCACAGTCTTAACAGAAAAACAAAAAGATTCTATGGGCAAGTGCAAGGACAGTGTGCTTCCTCCTGGGGCCTGGGGCAGAGGTGGGAAGAAGGATAACTAAGGAGTTGTCCCACTCATAAACTGCCTCCAGGTGAGAGGGCGGGACCAAGGGGGAGCCTTCCCAAATGCACCTTTTTCCGTTTCTTGCCTCTTGGAACTGAGAATCCCCTCTCGCACACACACAGACATACACAAAAATTTTTCAAACAAGTTAGCAATGATGAGCTTAAGTGGTGATAAGTAGGGAATAATCAGATGAAACTCTGTGTCTAGTTTCACGAAACAATCATTCTTAGAGAAACTTAAAATCAAGGCATTAGGGAAAAAACTGAAGAAATTACCTATTGGGTTTCATCTTCATGTAGCTTAGACATTTCTGTTTAGATTTTAGCCGCCTCGAGGGGCACCTGGGTGGCTCAGTCAGTTAAGCATCCCACTCTTGATTTCTGCTCAGGTGGTGGTCTTGTGGTTTGTGAGATCGAGCCCCACGTCAGGCTCCGTGCGGAGCATGGAGCCCACTTGGGATTCTCTCTCTCACTCTCTCTCTCTGCCTCTCCCCTGCTTGTGGTCTCTCTCTCTCAAAATAAATAAGTAAACATTAAAAAAAATTGCCCCCTTCAAAAACTCTCCCTAATTCCACTACCCATGGTGGGAATTCCTTCTTGGATTCTGATCTAAATCCTTTAGGTTGAAGATTACACCTGTTCTTTCAGTTTTGAGAAAATGTACAGGAGTTGGCTATCGTTTTCATAAAAGCATTTCATGCAGTTTGCTGTTCAACAAACTTAAGCGTCTTCTTTCCCAGGGTCAAGGACACAACAAATATTGTGTGTTTGCTTTGTCCAAGACATTATGCTTATGCCCCAGGATGATTTGAAAATGAGTCCTGCACAACCCCTGCCCTCCAGAATCCTACAATCTAAAGGAGACACAACTAAATTAGATGTAAGACAGACTGTGATAAAGTGAATGGCAGGTGTTGAGAACACACTGCAGAGGAGCAATGAACTTGAACTGGGATTCAAAAAGGATGGCTGAAAGGAGGTGACAGCGGAGGCTTGAAGGATAAACAGGACTTAGCTGTCAGAATGTTGAAAAGACATTTCAGGGGAGGGAATCTGTGTGAGCCACAAAAGGAAGACAGGAAGAGTCAACATATACTGTGGGTGACTTCAGATGCTACGTTGGCTTTTTAAACTTTACTCTGGAGGTGCCTGGCTGGCTCATTGGGTAGGGCATGCAACTTTTAATCTTGGGGTTGGGAGTTCAAGCCCCATGTTGGGCACAGAGCTTATTTAAATAAAAACATACATCCATGAAATTGAACTTTATTCTGTAGCTCATAGGGAATTGTGGAAAAGGTTCTGAGACAGGGATAGGCCTGGATGAAATGGTATTTTAGAATGACTCAGGCAGTACGATGTCAGGTGTATCAGAGATGGAAGAGACCAGAAACTGGGGACCAATAAAGAAACTACTGCAATAATCTGGCAGAAAGTAGAAGATCTCGATCTTAGGATAGCAGCAGTGAGGACGCTAAGAGGAGGCATGATTTCAGGGCTTAACTGACAGAGCTATGTGACAGACAACGGAGAACACACATAATTCCAGCTCCAACTGAAACTGGGTGGACAGTAGAATTACAGATGTAAAATGAATAGGTTAGGAGATGAAAATGAAGGAAATACTAAAATAAAGGTGGACCTAGAGAGTTCAAAAGTAAGGACATCCATGCAAGCAACTGGAAAAGTGCTCTCCACCCAGTGGAGACACCAGAGCTAAAGGGAAAGAATCCAACCGTGACCACTTTCCCAAAAGTCTAAAATGCATAATATGGTGCTGTTCTGGGTTATAATGTAAGCCAATACCATAAACTTTTTTAAATTCTGGCTTTTTTTTAGAACAATGCTGACAAATTTAGAACTATATTGACAAATCCACTCAAATCAGTTTTTCCTTCTTTTTCTTTAAATTTTTTTTCCAACTCTTTAAAATTTTTTGAATGTTTTTTATTTTTGAGAGAGAGAGGGAGAGAGTCAGAGCGTGAACAGGGGAGGGGCAGAGAGAGACAGAGACAGAATCCGAAGCAGGCTCCAGGCTCTGTGCTGAGCTCTGAGCTGTCAGTACAGAGCCTGACGCAGCCTATGAACCATGAGATCATGACCTGATCCACAGTCGGACACTTAGCTGACCGAGCCAGCCAGGCACCCCTGGTTTTTCTATTTTTCGCGACTCATTGGTTGGGAAGGATTTTTATGCCAGCGGAAACATGAACACACCTAAAATACTAACTGAATCATGGTATTCCACTTCCACAGACACCAAGAAACCAGAGGTTTTTTGCCTGTGTTTTTCACACGGATCCCCTCAGGCCTCGTCCACGAGGCATTCTACATGATCTGCATGGAGTACAGACGACTCGTGTATAGGCACATGGGAGGGCTTTGTCTCAGTGTATCAATAGGACAAATTATGTAACACTGAATTAAGACAACCAATAACACCACCACTTCTGACTGTATAGAATCCCAGCCTGATAGATGAAGGTACCTGAGTCCCTTGCTTGACCACACTCAGTGCAGTGGTTCTCAAACTAGAACGGCCATCATTTGTTAAAAGAAGATTTGTTTAAAAAAAAAAAAAGTTACTTCTTCACCCTTCCTATCCCCACCTATTTCAGAATCAGTATGTCTGGGGTGGAGCCCCAAAATTTGCATTTTTACTAGATTCCTCCAGATGAAGCTGATTCTGCTAGTCTGGGAGCCAATCACATTCTAAAACCGAAGATACATACCAATGGCTTTTTGGTCAGAACAAATTAACTGAGAAATGTACTAATATTCTGTGGACAGTAAAGCGTCCACTAGACGTTGGGCATGAGGGGCCTCTATTATGACAACGCGTCTTATCAGAAAATAATGCAAAAGCGCATAGAACTTCTTCCTACATCTATCATTTTAAAGCATGTAGGTACTAGACCACTGGCAAGATTTTAAAAAATGAGTTTTCTCCCACAAATCCTGACATACGTGTAAATGGGGCAGGAATCACTGCAGTGGACACATTAACAACTAAGGACAGCATGTCCATCTTTAAATAGTATTCCGTCCCGCTGCTTCTCCAGCATCCTATTGTATCCTGGCTCTCCCTGGACGGTTGGAAGAGGAGACAAGAGGGTGAGCTAGGTGGCGCAGTTGCTTAACGCATTTTCCTGTCAAACCCAACTCCACTTGGGAGCACACGTGAAAAGAATCTCCAAAACCTAAGTAGTTAGTATTTTAAGGAAGAGCCCCCAGCTCTCCACCCACCTTAGGTGCACGCACTGCAACAAAGTACCGCGTGGAGCTCAGCAGGTGTGCACGCAGGGCTGCAGCCGCGGTGCCAAGAGCCCAGGAAAAGAGAGGGAAAGCGTGGCCTCGCCGAACTCCCACTTTGGTGTCCAGGGTGCAGGCGAGTGTGTGCAGCTTCCCTGGGAGTTACGTCGTGGCAGCGTCCGCGCTGTGTGTCAGCCCATCATCTCTGATGGTGCAGGCAGGCGATAGTGCACACAGCGGGTCTCAGCGGATGAACCAGAACTGAGAAGCAAACAAACACACAAAAACACGGGGGTGAGGGGTACAGGTCTGTTTGCCAGGGGGTGCGCTTACGTGCACGTACGGATTCACGGGGGGCTCCCTTCTCTGTCCAGCGCGACAGAAAAGTAGGCACCGAGACGTTTCCCGGCACCGTGCCCGGGTCGCGCGAGCGCCCGGGTTTGCTGCTTCCGCGCGCGCGGAGGGAGGGCCAGCCCGGCCCCGGGGGTCGGGGGGTCGAGCCGCCGGGGCTCCGCGCGGTCCGGGGCGCGCAGGTAAAGGGTTACGCGTGCCGGGGAGGCTCGCCCGCCGGCCGCGCCACGTGACGCGCCGGCCCAATGACGGCGCCGGGGCGGCCGCTGCGAGCGCGGCGGGCTCCGGGCGGCGCTGAGCCGCTGGCGTTTCCCGGCGCCGCCGCCCGAGGCCGGCGAAGCCATGGGCGCCCCGACCCCGACCCCGCCGCCGCCCGGCCCCAGGTAGGGACGGTCCCCCGCCCCGCGTGTCGGGCCCCGCCGCGGGCTTGCCTCCTGCCGACCTCGGCTTGGGGGCATTATTTCCCCGACTTCTCTCGCAGGTCGTTTTTATTTCTTTACTTCCTTCTGCCAGGGTGGAAAAAAAAAATGGGGTGAGGCAATGCTCAGTTCGATTACTTCGGAAAAGTCACGGAATTCAACAAAGGCACGGGGAGGGAGGCGAAATCCAGCCCCGGGGGTCGGGGAGGGGAGGGGGAGGGGGCGGGAGCCGGAGCCGGCGGGACTTGAAAAAGTCCCCAAACTAAAGACCAGGACAGTTTGGAAAGCTTGGCATCTCGGCGGTGTATGAAACACTTTTGTTTTTAAATCCCTAATTAATGAACTTTCTACGGCGCCTGAGAACTTGAGTTGGAAAAACTGCAAGCGATTTTCCCCTTATTTCTAAGTGTCCCCTTCCCCCATTTTTAAGCATCGGAGCGTTTTCGAATAAAACGGAAATGGAGTGTTGGCCGCCGCTGTTTCTTTGAAACGTCCTTGGGTCCCAGGATTTGCTCCGGTTGGGGTGCTGGCGCCCTGGGCGGCGGTGAGAAGGGGTGGAGCGGGGAGGGTGCAGCTCTAGGAAGCCGCACGCTGTAAGAGCGTGCCAGGTGCAAACTGTTAAATGGTCACAAACTGTTTGCTGAATATTTAATAATTAGGCAGGCATCTCCCAGGGCGATGGCTTGGGTCTCACTTGACCTTGGCAGCCCTGATGAGGTGAGATTTTCACAAACCACCACTGAATAAGTTTTTTCAGTGATAGAAGACAAATTTCAAAATCAGTGGGACTTTATTTTTTACAGTCCCTCCAGGACTGTAATTAACCTTAAAAATAAAACAAAAACTCTCCTTAGTCCATTTTATTTTCTCCTCAGTAACTTAGTACATTTTATTTTCCACTGTGGTGTAGACTTCTGCCCAGTAGATTTGGAAGAAGTCAGTGTTCCATGAGGTGGTTCAGATCATTAAAGAAGGTGTTTTAATTATCTGCCTGTCACTGTGAGAGAATTACGTCGCTTCTCACCCTGGCTTAGGAAAGTCCTGAGTGGTTGTACCCAAGCTGTTATGGTAATTGCTGTAGAAAAGATGAGAAACCTTTGAGAGTTGAACTAGAAAGAAATGGAAAGTGATCGCTGCTTTTAAACACAATAAATTCTATTTATTCTCTCTCTCTCTCTCTCTCACACACACACACACACACACACACACACACACACACACACAAAATTCCACTTATTCCCACATCTAATCCTCCAGTTAATACTATTTTTAGGAGACATGTTAAAGGTTCTGAGGCTAAACAGCAGTGTCTCTAGAATACCCCAGCATTCGTAAGGCAGGTCATTGAAACTGTTTTTGAAGCTCTAAAGGGTCAGTATAATTCTGGGGTTATTTGTATTTTCCTAACGTGTAAAGAATCAGTTACAAGAAGCTGCCTTGATCACAGAACAGGAATGGAGCAGACATGAATACAGGAAGGCGGGGTTGGGTTTATGTCTCTTCTCTGCTCACTCTGTCCATCCTGGTACTGTTCTTTCTGTTCAGCAAGTATGTGATGAGTGCATGTCTAGTGGCATCTGGCCCCACGGCTGGTCCTTAATGGTTCTGAAGATTTCGATATCCAATAACATCTAAAGATAAATATGACCAATCTTAGCTGTGTTCTAAGAGCTTTTGCATATCTGGATTTAGAACAGGGGCGCCTGGGTGGCTCAGTGGGTTAAGCATCTGATTCTTGATTTCAGCTTAGGTCATGCTCTCACAGTTGTGAAATTGAGCTCTGCATCCAGCTCTGTGCTGAGTGTGGAGCCTGCTTGGGATTCTCTCTCTCTCCCTCTCTCTCTCCTCCCCCGTCCTTTCAAAATAAATAAACATTTAAAAATAACAAAAACAAAAACTTGCATGTCAACTAAATATGTTCCATAGCCTGAAGCTGGAATGATCCCCCTGACTTCCCACCTACCATCTCTCTAAGCCTGGAAACACAACCTAGCTGAGTTCTGGCCAGAATTGAGTCCGGCCCAAGGGCGGAGCAGGTACTGCTGTCCGTGCTCCTGGAACTGCCCTGCCTTTGGTGCAAAAGCCCACTCGCTGTGCTTCTTGGAACGGACTCCTGTTTCCAAAGACAGGAATTGAATACCAACCTCCCAGTACCTGGGTTTCTTCACCAGGACTTGCAAATTCCCCTAGTTTAACAATGTTTCCAAAAATCCTGAATCTTGGGCTCTTTTGGGATCTTCGTTAAATGTACCTAGCTGCTGCCTGCCCCGCCCCCCTTTTTTGTCATTATCTGGTTTGCAGGTAGACTTTCTATCTAGACAAGTCAGAAGACGCGGTAGCCTCTGCTAGGGGAGGGTAGATCTCAGTCTTCACCTGTCTGCGGGTGAGATGGGTCACCAAGGTGTAGCCTTTCTTAGTGTGTTTACCACCTGAGTGGTGTTTTAAGAGAATAACGTGACAGTGAAATCTGTTATCTGCTCACCTTTTTCACCTGAGAATATTCTGATCCCACAGAAATTGGAATCTTCAGAAGGATTATATATCATCAAAATAACCCTATCCTCAAACACAACATAGCCATCAGATGAATGTGTGTCCTGAAGTAGATACTTAATAGAACTGAAGGGACACCTGGTGGCTTATTCAGTTGAGTGTCTGACTCTTGATTTGAGTTGCAGTCAGGTCATGATCCCAGAATCCTGGGATGTGGCTCCCCACTGGGTGTGGAACCAGCTTGGGGTTGGTTCCTTCTCTCTCTCTCTCTCTCTCTCTCTCTCTCTCTCTCTCTCTCTCTCTCTCTCTCTCCCCCTCCTTCCCCTTCCCAGGCTTGTACTCCCTCTTTCTCTCTCTCTCAAAAACAAAACAAAACAAAAAAACCTCAAAATACGGAATCAGTGTCATCAAGCATCTTAGGATGATCCTGAGCTACAGTGAATATTAAAAGACAAAAGGAAGGAGCACCTGGGCGGCTCAGTCAGTTGAGGGTCCAACTTCAGCTCAGGTCATGATCTTGCAGCTTGTGAGTTCAAGCCCCAAGTCAGTCTGTGCTGACAGCTCAGAGCCTAGAGCCTACTTTGGATTCTGTGTCTCCCTCACTCTTGGCCCCTCCCCCACTCGTGCTCTGTCTCTCTCTCTCTCTCTCTCTCTCTCTCTCTCAACAATTAATAAACATTAAAACTTCTTAAATAAAAAAGAAAAGGGGTATGTCTCAAATTTTACCGTGAGCAGCAAATTCTGTTCTATTCTGTGTACAAGTGGCTCTCTAAAATTAAATGAAACCTTTCTTCGACCTTGGAGACAGCACGCTTGTAAACCTAGAGATATCAGGCACTACACTGAGCAAAGTGCCCGGGACACAGTCCTAGCCTTAGGGGATCTTACAGCCTTCAGAGAAGCCACTGAAGGATTTTAAGCAGATCTGTGTTTTAGAAAGTTCTCTCTGGCTATAAGAAGAAGAATGAAATGGGAAAGATACCAGCAAGGTAGCTGCTATAAAAATCCACATGAGAAGAGTGAGAGGTGAATTGATTCTAAAGATACGTAGCAGGACAAAGGTATTTAGGCTATTAAGTCAGAGAAAATACTGGATGACTCGTCTCTAAAGTTCATTTCCATGTCATTTCAAACTGCATTTGTTCCAGGCAGGTAGCTGTGAGCCGTGTTTCATTGCGGTGTTTTCCCTACTGACTACTGCTACTCTCCAGCTGCACATCATGTGTTTCCATCACGGAGAAAGGTTTTGATAAAGAATGAGCCAAATAGATTTCACACTTTCCACAACCCAGTGCTTCTTCGTGTACACTTGTATATGTAGATCTGAAGGCTAAGTTAGAATAGACTATTGCCCTTGTAGTGTATGCACTCTGATTTAGCTTAACTCCTTCTGGGAATAAAAATACCCTGACTTGAGAGGCAGCTGGGTTGGCTCAATGGGTTAAGTGTCTGACTTCCGTTCAGGTCATGATTTCACAGTTTGTGAGTTCGAGTCCCGGATCAGACCCTCGGTGCTCAGTACAAAGCCCACACACGATCACTCTCTCTCAAAAATAAGTAAACAAACACCCTAACTTGATCGCATGGCAGTTGTAGAAGTGGACAGTAGAACAGCCTTTTTTTGTTTTGTTTTGTTTTAATTTGGCCGCTGTGTCTGCAGAGGAGGCTCTGTTGCATTTGCAGAAGTACGGTGTCCGAGCATACGCGAGCAATATGCGGGTGGAGCCCCGTACTTGGGAGGAGGTCTCCTTGGCCTCTGCTACATGCATAGCTTTGTCATACAACATGTATTTGGGTGCATTTATGATTCACGTGTTTCTTAGGCCCATAGTCGGCCTCTACACCCAAGAGTTTTGACATTTCTTCTGATTTGGGTGTTAAATCTTCCTTCCATTTGATAATTGAGTACATACCTTGGGTCATTTATGTGTGATGAAGATTGGATCTGTACTTCATGGCTTTGAAGCATTATCCCCCTTCTTCGGTGGTCAGATAGCCAACAGCATCAGTCCTCCAGACTAGTGCAACCGAGAAATGAATTAAAGAAGTCTTCCTGCACCCATGAAGAATTGTCAAGAGCCACATACTTAGATTGCCACCAGAACGTACATGGCATTATTTCTCTTTAGACTCCTAACGAGCTTGGCCGTGTGGCCTCCTGGTCCACGGCAAGGAGGCCCACCTCACAGATTCAGCACAACGCTATTACGATAAGTGTGAAATGTCACAACCAACTGCTGTAAACAGCAAAGCCGATACCATCAAGGTTGTCTGTGATTACGTTCCGAGTCTACAAGACAAGAAAAACTGAGTTCAGAACTATCTCGTAGCAAGGAAATGAGTATGGCATTCTGGAAAAATGCACCCTCAGACCTTTTTAGAACCAGAAAAGAACCTTAAAAATTATTGGTTCTAAGTACCTTAATTTACAGTTGAGGAAACTGAGGCTTAAAGAGGTTAAATGATGTGCCTCAGGTCATATGGCTGTCCAGTGGAAAAGCTGCTGGGACTACAATCTGAGCATCCCAATTCCCAGCCTGGTCACCTTCCTACTACTACTATTGGCCAAAAAGTACAAATTTTGGTGCTATGGGAAATTCATCTTCTGTTAAGTACCTTCTTCCCCAACCATTACATATGGAGAAATTACTTCTGTAGACTATTAATTATCCATTGCTGCGTAACAAGCCACCCCAAAATGTAATGGCTTAAAATGACTACTGTTTAGTTTATGACTTTGTGGACCAGCAGTTTGGACCTGGTGAATCCACTGGTCTTGTCCAGGCTCCCTTATGGCTACTGTGTGGTCACCAAGGCAACCCTGCCCTTGAATATTGGCTGACCATTAGCTAAAGCAACCGGGGAGTAGCTGGGCTGCACAGCTCTAATGAGTCGTTGGGCTTGATCACATGTTGGCTCAGCATGATTGTAAGAGGAGGCCTAGTTACTTCTCCAGTCCCCTTTATTTTTTTTTAACTTTATTTATTTATTTTAAGAGAGAGTCAGGGAGGGAGGGAGAGTCAGTGAGAGAGATTCCGGAGCAGGCTCTGCACATGTCAGCACAGAGCCTGACGTGGGACTTGAACCCCCAAACCGAACCCTGAGAATCTTGACCTGAGCCAAAGTCAGAAGCTCCTGACTGAGCCACCCAGGCGCCGCCTCCTCCAGTCCCCGTTAAAAGCCAGTGAAGAGGCCAGCCCAGATTCAAAGGGTGGAGAAGTAGACTCTGCCTTTCAATGGGAGGAGCTTCAGGGTCGCCTTAGAAAACGGGAAGGATTCTGGGAGGCGTGGGGAAATGGGGTCATTTTTGTAATCAGTCACATTAGCTAAGCATTTTGCATAACTTAACCAAGTTAATTCTCCCAACAACATTTGAGTTTAAGGCAGAAATCTATTTTACAGGTGAAGACACCGGACCCCAGGCATGTCAGTCTGAGTTAGGCAGGAAGTGCAACTGGCACTCAGATCTGACCCAAAGCACATTTTTGTAACCACAAAAAAAATACAGCTTTGCCTCCCTGCCCCTACATGATGCAGCAGGAAACAATAGTATTACTGTACAACTCGGAATTTTGTATGAACAAAATTTAACTTTAAGAATGCTTTTTCTTGATTTCTGTACTAAAAGAAATAAAATCAGATATGATCATGCCCTCAAAGAATGTATGGTGTGTGTGCATGTGCACACAAGCTACTTAAACAATAAGATTCAGAGTAAAGAGAAATAAGCCAACTGGTTCATCAGAGTGATGGGGGACAAGATAATGAGCTTAGGAGAGCCAAGGGAAAGACTAATTTGAAAAGAACTGTGTCTGTTTATTAATATCTCAAAGGATCCTCCAATCACTTATAGAATAGATACTAATCCCACTATACAGATAAAGTTATTCACCCAAGATCACACAGCTAAGACCTGATAAAGATGACATTCGAACCCGTGTCTTCATGTCTCCAAAAACAACCATCCACCATTTTTTTTTCCCACTAAGCCAATAGCTTTGCTACTCAAGGTGGTGTCCATGGACCAGCAGCATAGCGGTCACCTGGGAGATGGTTAGAAATGCAGGCTAGATTCTACTTAAAGATCTGTTGAATCAGAATCTGCATTTTAACAAGATCCCCAGATGATTCGTAAGTACAGTAGTCTGAGAAGCAAAGCACATCCCTCAAGACTTGATGCCAACCTGCTGCTGGATTCTGAGGAAAGAAAAAAAAAGGAAGTGAAGATGGTTCTGGACGGCCAAGTTCTGAACTGTTTCCCAACCTTTAGGCTGGGATGTTCCCTTTGCATTCTTTACTGCTGAAAAAGAATATACTTTTTGGCGGTAATGAATGATAGTTTGGATTTTCTGTTTGCTTGCTTTCAGGCTGCGTCTACCATTCCTTAGAGAATTTTATTGTGTTTTTAATTTTCTTTTTCTTTTAGAGCGAGAGCAGGGGAGAGGGGCAGAGGGAGAGAGCAAGCGAATCTTAAGCAGACTCCAGGCTCAATCCCACGACCCTGGGATCATGACCGTAGCCGAAATCAAGAGTCAGACGCTCATTGGACTGAGCTACTGAGGCGCCCCTCCCATTCCTTTGAATTGTAGCAGTGTTTCAACTTTTGCTAAGAAGCAGTTCAAACAGAGTTCCAAATCTGAATGCCCTTGTCAATTTCCTGTATCTCGTGAAAGAATTTTTTTGAAAGGGAGTTAGTTCTAATGAAACAGTTCTTCATATAAAGTAGTTCTTCAGTTTATTAGATCTTCCCTGGGACATCTGTAGAGACAGGATTATTATGTCCCTTTCATAGTTCAGGACAGTGAGAGGTTGTAATGTCAGCCAAAACTTAAACTCAGGTCTCCTAACTCCAAACTCAGTCTTCTGACCTACCAGTGAAGCACTCTGCAGGTTTTGTAATTAATTGGGCTTTGAAGGAAATTATTAATCAATAGATTTTTGCTTGGGGTTTTTTGATGGGCTTTTTTTTTTTTTTTTTCATATATACCGTGCCACACTCAGAAAGATGCTTGAAAGTTTAAATTGGTGATTTTGAAGTAATTATTTCATGGAAACTTAAAAATGCCTCATAAAAATATTCCCTCCCTTACCTGGTTTTCTTATCGCATTGAACCCCTATGTTGGTTCCAGTGGCAACAAACCACACTTTATACTTCAAATTATGTAATTTTACAACCTTTTCCTTGGGATTCTTTGAATGATAAAAGATTTTTATTTTTTCCAAATAAATTTTTAAGCCCATTTCTTAAGCAACTAAACTAAGGCTCTGAAAATACCTGTAGTTTACAGAATCATGACCTGGAAAGGGGCCTCACTGATCCACACACCTGGCTTTATGGTTAAGAAAACCGAGGCTGGGGAGAGAAAGCAACTTGTTCAAAAATACTCCGGCAAGTCCCAGGCAAAATGAGGGTGGGAACCCTTGTCTCCACCCCCAAGCCCTGTACTCTTTGACTAAAAGACTTCAAAGCAATTCCTTTGCCTGTTGTGTTTCCCAGCCTCTGCTAGGCATTGTGGGGAAATTGAGAGAGCTCCCGTTTTAAAGTCAAGTTGACCTGGGTTTGAATTGTGGTTTGCTGTCCATCTACCATGTGACAAGATGCATTTACTGCTGCAGTCGTTTCTAAAAAGAATCATAAAACAGAGTTTATTGGCTAGACAGTCAAGATTTAGTTTACAAAGTCCAATTTATCTGCATTCTCTTTTGAACTTGACAGGACAGGTTTTATATCCTCACTGGGACTTGGTTTTGGTGAAGGAAGCCAAATGTTCTAGAAGTGGACATAGTGAAAGCTTCAGTGACACACTGTAACCGAGGCAGAGGTCCAGCTTCAGATGATCACTGCCTGAGGCCTGATCCCTCCTGCCCTTCAGTTAGTTCAGTCTCCATTGACGCTTTCTCTTTTCAAAGCTAAGTGTTTCCTGGTGCTCTAGTACTGGGCTAAGCAGTGGTTCTGGGGAGGTGAGCCCGAAAACAAAGGCAGATGTAGAAAAGTCACAGCCCGCTGGTGTGGAGAAGCCTAGAGGGTTGTTTTTTTTAATACCCTGCCTAAATTCAGAGATTTAATGGAGCAAAAGGAGTGTGCCTTCTTTGTAATCAAAAAAAAAAAAAAAAAGCTAAAGTATCTTTAGAGAAAGTCAAATTACTGAAATTGCACCCTTGACAGACAGTTGCCCTGTAAGAGTTAATTAGACGAACAGAAAGTAGAACAAGCAAACAAACAAAAACTCAGGAATTTGCCACCCTAGCACTTTGCAGGGCCCCTAATGGCAGGTGTGACCCATTTAGGCACACGTACACGCATGCCTGTAAGTCAGAAATCCTCAGAATCATCCTCTCAGACACAGATGACAGCATCATGTGCGTGATTTGGTCCCATTAAACGTCTTTACTTACTTCTGTTTACAAGTGCTTACCATCTACTTAGTGTATGCGAGCCCTTTAAGAAACTGGGAGCGGGGTTGTATTTTCTTCCATCACTGAGTCATTTGACCCACTCTCCCAGGAGAGACTAGAATGAGGGCTGGACTGTCATCAGCCTCAAATCCCCACTCGGCCATCTGATGTGGAACCTCAGGAATTTCACTTCATCTCCCTGGATTTCAGCTTCCTTCTCCGTAACACGGGGAAACTGAGCATTTCCCCCAGCATGTGTCTGCACGTAGTGAATGTTTGATAAATCTGAGTCTCAGCTTGTGGCCTTCAGTTTTCTCAAATGCAGAATGAGAAGTTTGGACCAGAGCAGCAGCAGCATGGGGTGTGGAATGGAAGGAAAGGATGGGGCTAGGGGCGGCGACCAGGCGACCCACTTCTCCCCAAAGCTCACTCCACCTTTACCTTCCATGAGAGCCACATGAAGTAACAGCAGGCATCAGACTTAAACACATGGCGTTTCCGCTGAATTTCTGACCAGATATATAATTTTCCTTATTATACAATCATCTACTAAAATGTCTGTCCAGGGTCTGTTTTAAATCCTCTCTGTACCTCAAGCATAGAAAGAACCTTGGGGGGCAGGGAATGTAGTTACAATCCCATATTTGTATTAGTGGGAAGTAGGGAGGATAACATGGACTTCATTTGAGGAGACAAAAGTGGAGTTCTTTAAGAAAGCAGAACTTAGTACACGGGGGAAAGGAAAGAAAAATAAGATAAAAATAGGGAGGCAAACCATAAGAGACTCTTAACTGTAGAGAACAAACTGAGGGTTGCTGTGGGGGGGGGGGGCAGGTGTGGGGGGATGGGCTGAATGGGTGATGGGTGTCAAGGAGCTCAGTTGTTGGGATGAGCCCTGGGTGTTGTATATAAGTGATGAATCACTAAATTCTCCTCCTGAAACCATCATTACACTATATGTTAACTAACTTGGATTAAAAAAAAAAAAAGTGGAGGGGCACCTGTGTGGCTCATTCAATTAAGCGTCCGACTCTTGGTTTCAGCTCAGGTCAGGATCTCATGGTTTGTGAGTTCGAGGCCTATGTCGGGCTCTGCACTGACAGTGCAGACCCTGCTTGGGATTCTCTCTCTCTCCGTCTCTGCCCTTCCCCCGCTCGCATCCACTTCCTCCCTCTCTAAATAAACTTAAATTTTTTTTTAACTAAAAAAATTAGACTTCTTTGAGAAAGCAGAATTTAGTTACATGCTGAAATGATCATTCTGTAAGTGCTGAGACTAAAGAAATCTATAAAATAGGGAGAAATGAGACATGAAGAAGATGACTTTTTCACAGTCCTCATTTCCATGAAGGATTTTCATAATAACCAAGTTGGCATTTATATAAGTATTTAAAAGAGAAAGCCATTTTGCCTCACCATTGGTGTTTTATATATTTTTCATCCTTTACTTTGTGAGTTTGATCGGATTGTTTTAAGAACTTCATCGTCAGCTTTTTCACCGTGGAGGGCCCACTCTAGTTGGTAAACCTAATGGCATAAAAAGCTTCCCCGCCCCTCCCCCCCACCACTAATGCTGTGTGGACTAAAACCTAAGTGCCCTTCTGTTGAGCAATTGTCTGTGGAGGCCATGCCAGCCGGTGGGGATACAATGGTGAACAGAACAGACCTGGACACAGTCTCATAGGTGCCAATGTGATAAGCATACAGACATATCAGTATACGTTCCTGTGTGCACTGCAGGGAGAAAGGTCCCCTGCACCACCGGGGGTGGCATGGGGGCTGTGACCTGGACTGAAAGGCAGAAAGGGCTTCCTTGAGGAAGGGATGTCCAGATGGGAGCAGGAGGTGAGATTTCTGGAGGCACAGGAGCCGCAGGGATGGGAGAGGGAACAGCGTGGTCACACGTCCGGACAGAGCAGTGTTCCCAGAAATGTCCTGAGCCGGGGGAGTACCAGGAGAGGCAGGCAGGAGGTAGATTGTGCCTAGGCCACGTGCTATGCATAATCTGGCCTCCACCAACGTGATCCTTCCTGTTTATTTAGGGGTTTTTTTGGTGGATGTTGAAACCTCCAGTATCTAGAGTTGAGTGAGGGTAAAGGTCTTCTTCCTCACGGCCTCACACGTGGTCCCAAAGCAAATCTCAGGCTCAATTCAGCGCCACCTTCCAACACTGATCAGTGAGCAGGAATCAAGACAGTCATGCAGCCCGTGGTGCAGGCTTGGTGAAGTCTCTCCTTCCCTTCCTTTAGTTTCTCCAACTATCTCTCGTGGGGAGTTCAGTAGAAGCAAACGTGACACTCTTCTAGAGGCAGGGTTGAGCTAACCAAAGAGTTTAACTTTAGCAGCAAGCCTCCTTTGTGCTGGTCACTGGTCAGGCGTTTTTCAGAAAAAGTACTGGGATCCACTGGGAGGGTGCAGAGAACTCGATGGCTACCGTCTACCGTGCTGGTGCGAGAGTGAATGGCTCTACGCTATTTCTAACCAGTCTGTACATCTCATATGAAAGTGATTCCCTAATGGGAAATAGCTTCCAACATCCATATGCTAATTAATAAAGTCCTTTCTGTTGACTGAAGATAAAGAATCGAACTTACCTGCAGGTACCACCTCTGGATTGCGGCCTTGCGCTAACATTCTTACTAAAGATCTCTGAGGTGCATATTCCTGACTGGGGCAGCTAATTTAGCGTACATCCTAGAGTGCAGATTAAAAACATACTCCTGTATCCCAGAGCCTATGCCAATGTATCTTAAGGCAAATTATAGACAGCACGAGCACCGCTAAGTCAGTGCCTTAAGAATCGTGAGAAGCTATTGGAGGTTTTGAACTTGGGAGGGGGGGTGGGGATGCCTGGGTGGCTCAGTCACTTAAGTGTCCAACATCAGCTCAGGTCATGATCTCACTGTTTGTGGGCTTGAGCCCTGCATCCAGCTCTGCATTGGCAGTGTGGAGTCTGCTTGGGATTCTCTCTGCCCCTTCCCCTCTCACTCTCACTCTCTCTCTCTCTCTCTCTCTCTGTCTCTGTCTCTCAAAATAAATAAGTAAAAAAATTTTTTTAAATAATAAAGATTTTGAACTTGGAAGTAATCAGATTTGCTTCCCTGGCTGCAGAGTTGGGGAGAGAGAAGACCAGTGAAGGAGCTATTGTCGCATGAGATGTTGCCAAACCTACCCTTGAATGAAATGGGGGTAATTAGACGGCGAGAAGGGCACAGCTTCCTGAGATACTAGGTGACAGCACCAGGACCCGGTGATGGGTGGAAATGGAAAGTGAGGCAGGAAATGTCAAAGATTGGATTTGAGGGCACTTTGTCGCGGTGTTGTTCATAATCAAAAAGAAAAAAATTTCGTATGTTGTCAATAGACATTGGGCAAATGAAGTACAGCTTATGGACCTGATGTGACACTCAACACTGATAAAAATAATGAGATGTGCAAGATGACATGGTGGAAAGATGTCCAGGATACAGTTTTAAATTCATAAAAATGTGGTGAGGAAACATACACTCGGTGCTCCATTTGAATACAGATGGTAACGATGATAATTAGCACTTAACCTAGCAATAGTAATGATTATAAGCAGCACTTGTAATTAAAACATCTGGAAGAAAAAAATTCCAAACAGTTAACAGTATTTATCTGTGAGGCAAAGATTACTAGGGACATCTGCAATCTGTATTTTGACAATTTCTGTACTCTGGGGTTTCTGCAGCAGGGAAATCAGACTTTGTAGAAAAAGAGCAAACTACTCTACTTCTATTGTGAAAACTCCTGATCCTTCTATCCCAGAATGATTACCCCCTCTTCTGAACACACAGGCCATATTCATTCCAGAGCAGTAGATCCAAAAAGGGCCTTATCGGTCATTTGATTCAATATCTCCATTTCACCTCCGAGGCCACTGAGGCCCGGACAGGTTAATGGCTTGGCCAAAATCACATGACCCTAAATCAATAGGGCCAAGACTGGAATCCAGGGATATGCTAACTCTTAGTCTAGAATTCTTTCTACTACAGCAAGCGACGTCTTCTCTAGCACTCGCTGTTATCTGTGAATAACTTGGCTTTTATTGGACTGTCAAGTAAATAAATCTTTGCCTGCCAGTGAGTGATGTGCTTAGACTCAGTCAGTGTCCAGGGCTGTGCTCAACACTGTAAAACACTCACTGAAGCAATGGATAGACTTTAGAGTTCAGAACTAAGAAGCAAGACTAAAATTTGGGGCGGAGGACATCCTCAAACCCCCTATCTCTGCTCCCCCACTCTCTCTCTCTCATACACACACACAGTGAGAATAAGTTAGGGACATTCGGCTACGTTGCCTAATTGGTTATGCTGGGAAAATGGACTTTGGATTGGCGGGGGGGGAGGGGGGTGTCACTGAGTACACTTCTCCCCTGTGACAATATGCCAGTATCCTGAACTTTCCAAAGGAGAAATCCCTATTCAAGGATTCCTTCAATTAGTTGATAATGTCAGTGATTTCCCACAGCTGGATTCTGAACTCTCCCTTCCTAAGGCTGTCATAGACCCTTTTCACAGAGTGGGTTTCAGGGACTGTCTCTTCCCTTACAGAAATGCAGCTGACCCTGGCCTGACTTGAGTGCAGATTGTCCACAGTGCGTGGTGGTGACCCATAGAACCGGGTGCTTGGATTCACTGACCAGAAGCGGGATAGAGAACTACTTTGTCCTTAGACCAGGAGTTACCCAGAGGCAACTGGGGAGCCACACGCCCGGTCTGTTGAGGGCTGTGTTTGGCTTTCCCCCATTTGGTGCCTGATTCTTTTCTCCTTCTCCCCTGAAGCTAATCAGAATACTTTTGTCTATAATGAACTACACTTGGCATCTGGCGTTCATCACCTAAATGAGCCACTGTCTTTCGGAAGCTGTTCTGCTCCCATTAGAAAAATTTGGTGACCTTGTTTCCAGTGTTTTATTAATTTATTTTAACTCAGCTTTTTCCGTATCTTAAACATTTCCATTTTTTAATTACCATGTTTGATTTTTTTAGACTCTATACACTCACCCATGTTTATATACAGTTTTAATCTCTTCCAAATCAGTTTTTGCCCCCTGTTGCTAATCTAGAAAAGGATGCTGTGTCTTTAAATTTGGAGATATTTTATAATTGTCTTTTAAGTTTCTCTTTCCATTTGTTTGCTTTGGGTGGGACATGGAAAAATATTTGCCTACCATATGGTACTAACCTTCATGCGTGCGTTCGCAAATTTCCTTCCCTGAGAAAGGTGGCAGACAATTCATTGGTGATACTTTCTGTTTTTAAATGTTTGCAAATGCATGAATTTCTGCACTAAAATTTGGTAAATTCATTTAGTATCAGAGTGGGATCTAAGAAGATGTCTCTGAGACACTTCAAAAGTGTGAAACTTCAGAAATTAAACCTGGGTTTTCTAGTTCTATATTATCCCAGAAGCTGCCTTATCATATGATCAGTATTTTTATTAGAAGTTAGGTTGTAACAAAGTACTGATGAACTCTCATGTTTATTCTGAGTGACATTGTTTGGAAATTTTGAATTTGTTTATTCTTAAACAAGTTTTTTGATGTTCAGGTAATATCTTTAAATTATTTTTGAGTGGCTTGGAGGCAGCTATGTTTTGCTTGTTTCCTTAAGGGAATTAAAATTCCAATAGTGCAAAAATTCTTAATCACTCAACAGATATGTATTGAGCATTACCCAGACCCCAGACCTACAGAGAAAGTGTAAGTCAGCCTTCCTGGGAACCCCACAGTGTGCATTTTTCACAAATGTATGGCTTTAATGGGCAAATGGAGTTCTCGAATCCCATGCTCCCACACCATACACTTGGAACATAAATTCATTCATCATATTTATTGAGCGCTAACTACATGCTAGCCATTAAGTTGTGTGCTGACCAGGATACAGAGGTGAACAATAGAGTTCCTGTCCTCATGACGCTTGTGATATCAGCTGGGAAAGAGGAACATGAAATAATCACATAAATAACTCTAGAATTTCAGCCTGTGGTGCAGCAAAGGAAGGGTGAAAAGGATGGATAGCAGGCTTTGTGGGGATCTGATTTAGGCAGGAGGGGAGAGGGGTCAGGGAAGGTTTCTCAGAGAAAGTGACGTGCTGAGACAGGGAGAGCGTGATTCTGGGAGCCAAGAAACCCAGTTTCTAGTTTAAGAGACGCTGGTGACTACTCTTGAGCACGTCTTAACCTCTGGTCTCATTTTCTTTAACACAGAAACCTCTGGGGTTTCGTCTCTGATCTGTGATTAATATGAACTGTTCCCTTACCCGGAAGCTCTGATGGCTCCCGTTGGGCCACTTCTGGAGCTGTCACCATCCCAGCCCGGATTCAGTCTGTTCCCAGAAACTGTGTGCTGCCTGCGTCCCTGCCAGGCTGGGGCCACGGGGGCCAGATTCGGGCAGTTCAGCCCAGCTGCCCAGCTTCCTGCCCCGCCCAGGCCGCACAGCTATCTGTCTCCCTATCAATTCTTTCCTCATTCCCTCCATTCTCAGAGGATAAGGTGTTCCTTTTCCTGTTCAAGGTCAGCCTTTCACATGGACTCCTTCACTTTGAGCCAGGATCCTCTGAGACACTGCTCACCAGGTAGTAATGCTGCCTCTTTCCCAAATCTTGAAGCTGTCGGTACCCCTCCTTCCTCAAAAAAGGAATCAACTCTCTCTTCAGTGAACAAACTTTGTTTTTAATGTTTATTTATTTTTGAGAGACTCGGGACCCAGGGGAGGTGGGAGGGCGGGGCGGGGGGCAAAGAGAGAGAGATGTGAAGCAGGCTCTGTGCTGACAGCAGAGAGCCCAATGCAGGGCTTGAACTCATGAACTGTGAGATCATGACCTGAGCCTAAGTCAGACACTTTACCAACTAAGCCACCCAGGTGCTCCATCAAACCTTTTTTTTTTTTTAAATTAAAATAAAACACGGAACAGACCTCTCTTCCTTTGAGCCTCATTCCTCTCCTTTTTGGTCACCCACCCCCTGGCCTCAGTTTCCTTTATTAAAATATTAAGTGAAATTTAAGTCTTAAAGAATTCTTGACTCGTTGCTGCCTTTAAATGCAGTTCCCAGTTTCTCACTTCCTAGTTCACTCTTAATTTATAGTTACTTGTTTTCTACCCACTTTGTGAAATGAAAATTTCACTGATAAAATTTAAATCTTAGATTTATGACCATTAAGACTAACGGTCATATTTCATCCCCTTAGCTTATAAACTTCCCTGTGGCATTTTAAACTGACATTGATGATGCCATCCCTTTTGAAATTCTCTCCTTCCTTTGCCTTCCCTTATACTATTATACTTCTTACTCCTGGTTTCTCATCTACTCTATGACTCGTCCCTGCCTGCCATCTACTATCAAGCGTGACCCTGGGATTTGACGATGCAGGATCCAATCACAGGGCCTATGCATACCTAGGAACTCTGACCCTGTCAGCAGGGAAGGGTGTACAAAGAATTCAGAGTACTGTCAAGTGGTGCCTGGATTCATAGTTTGGGTCAATGGCAGATTGTGTGGGAGGCAGAAGAATCAGAGGGCTTAAGAGTTAGGTAACTTGTAATTTGAATCTTGGGGACAGAGCAGAGAAAACTGAGAGCCCTTTGTAAGGTACAGATTCCATGTTAAAGCAAATTATTTTCTTATGAGATATTGTTTTAACCCTGGGAAGGTTTAGAATCAAGCATAGATATGATGAACTAAATACAACTCGCAAGCATTTATATTTTTAGATAAGTTTGTGGAAGAGTTTGTATTCAATGTTCTGACTACATACAGCATTCACAACGTGTAAGATGACTTCGTTAATTAGCATGTTAAATCTCGTGATTCCACTTTAAACTGTGTCATGTCATTAGCTGATTGATTTAGACTTGGGATCTTTAATTTGAAACTTTTCAGATAGTTTTGCTTTGTTTTCTACTGGATTGAAATGTTTAAGGCAACTGAAGATTTACGTTATTTACGAGTTTACTCGTTTTATAAAATGACCTAAGTACCGCAAAAGGGTTTGTTTATTGGTCACTGGGACACTTTTTAAAAATCAAATATGTTACATTTGTAAGTAAGACATTTAAACTGTCCTTTCCTTTGATTACCAAGTTGAAAAAACCGCTCTTAAAAGGATTGACCGGATTTAGAGAACAGTAAATAGAAGATTTGTAGATAACTCAAGAGAAAGCTACCTTTTTAGCTATGTTATATTAATTTAAAAAACCTAGATAGCCCCACGTCGTGTTAGCTGGGGCCCTGGGAAATTCCCCAGCGCCCCTGTTGCCACCTCCTCCCCAAGCATTGGTGTGCCCCTGGGCTCCTTCCTCATCGCCGTCTTCTGGCTCCCTCACCGACCTCTGGCAGCATCAAAGTGTGTGCACCGCTCATGGCTCAGAAGGCACATGGCACCGAATGCCCCATCTGCAGCCCCGCCCTCCCCACACAGCTACAGACCCCCTGGTAACAGCTGCCTGCAGGGAATGTCCACTTGCGGATCCCCAGAGCCCTTTAAACTTAACCCATCGGAAACCGCATTCACCGCTGCCTCACAGCCAACCCCCCTGCCGATTGGCTCTGTTTCTCTCCCTCCCTCCTGTTACTCTCAGCTGATGACATCACCTTGTTTTCCTTCCCATCAAGTGCAAGGACTGTGGGTCAGGCATCTTTTGCTCCTCAAAGCCCACTACCTGACAACAGTAGGCACTCAAAAACCCAATCCGTGAATGCAGAGGCCAAATAAAATATAGATGGCATGATATGTGTCTCAGGATGAGTGGAGGGGTAAGGTCCCATATCATGTTGATAATAGTTAAAAATCTCTTTGTCAGAAGGGCTAGTATCCAAAATCTATAAAGAGCTCACCAAACTCCACACCCGAAAAACAAATAACCCAGTGAAGAAATGGACAGAAAACATGAATAGACACTTCTCTAGAGAAGACATCCAATGGCCAACAGGCACATGAAAAGATGCTCAACGTCGCTCCTCATCAGGGAAATACAAATCAAAACCACACTCAGATATCACCTCACGCCAGTCAGAGTGGCCAAAATGAACAAATCAGGAGACTATAGATGCTGGAGAGGATGTGGAGAAACGGGAACCCTCTTGCACTGTTGGTGGGAATGCAAATTGGTGCAGCCACTCTGGAAAACAGTGTGGAGGTTCCTCAGAAAATTAAAAATAGACCTACCCTATGACCCAGCAATAGCACTGCTAGGAATTTACCCAAGGGATACAGGAGTGCTGATGAATAGGGGCACTTGTACCCCAATGTTTATAGCAGCACTTTCAACAATAGCCAAATTATGGAAAGAGCCTAAATGTCCATCAACTGATGAATGGATAAAGAAATTGTGGTTTATATACACAATGGAGTACTACGTGGCAATGAGAAAGAATGAAATATGGCCCTTTGTAGCAACGTGGATGGAACTGGAGAGTGTGATGCTAAGTGAAATAAGCCATACAGAGAAAGACAGATACCATATGTTTTCACTTTTATGTGGATCCTGAGAAACTTAACAGAAACCCATGGGGGAGGGGAAGAAAAAAAAAAAAGGTTAGAGTGGGAGAGAGCCAAAGCATAAGAGACTCTTAAAAACTGAGAACAGGGGCGCCTGGGTGGCTCAGTCGGCTGAGCGTCAGACTTCGGTTCAGGTCATGATCTCACAGCTCGTGAGTTCAAGCCCCGCGTCGGGCTCTGTGCTGACAGCTCAGAGCCTGGAGCCTGCTTCTGCTTCTGCTTCTGTGTCTCCCTCTCTCTCTGCCCCTAAACCACTTGCATTCTGTCTCTGTCTCTCTCAAAAATAAATAAACATTAAAAAAAAAAATTAAAAAAAAAAAAACAGAACAAACTGAGGGTTGATGGGGGGTGGGAGAGAGGGGAGGGTGGGTGATGGGTATTGAGGAGGGCACCTTTTGGGATGAGCACTGGGTGTTGTATGGAAACCAATTTGACAATAAATTTCATAAGTTGAAAAAAAAAAATCTCTTTGTCAGGTGAGCACCAATAGCTAACATTTATCGAGCGCCTCCTATGTGCCCGGCACTCAAAGTGATTTACAGCATCTAACTTAAAGGGGTGGCTCATGGGGCGCCTGGGTGGCGCAGTCGGTTAAGCGTCCGACTTCAGCCAGGTCACGATCTCGCGGTCCGTGAGTTCGAGCCCCGCGTCGGGCTCTGGGCTGATGGCTCAGAGCCTGGAGCCTGTTTCCGATTCTGTGTCTCCCTCTCTCTCTGCCCCTCCCCCGTTCATGCTCTGTCTCTCTCTGTCCCAAAAATAAATAAACGTTGAAAAAAAAAAAATTAAAAAAAAAAAAAAAAGGGGTGGCTCAGAGAGGTTAAGCAAGTCGTTCAAGGTGACTCCGTCAAGTTCACCAGCTCTTTCCTCAGTGTTAGCCACCACCCTTCAGAGCGGCTGCTTCCACATTAGGTGAGATGTCCCTGATTTTTATGCAGTAGCCTTACTGATGTAACTGTAAAGGTCAAATGACCCCTGGAAACCGAGAAATTAGTTGACAACCATCTAGTAGTTTTTCATTTCCTTGTAAGAGAATTCACTTCGCTTTTGTCGACGGATCAAAATACCAAAGTTTAATGATTTCAAAAATCAATACTGTCACTTATTGAAGATCCATCAGTGGAATCCGTTCTCCCAGCTCTCCTGCTTGACCTTCTGCTGATTCAGGAAAAATCCTTCTTTCCAAGAAGGATGCATTTCACTCAAAGTGGACACCAAATGCTGGGTTTAGAGGAAATGCAGCCTCAAGGGCACATTTTAAGAAATAAAAATTGAGAAATCATCCTTCTAACATTTCCTCCTTCTCTCTCCTTTATACAGTCCATAGAAACAATGCTCCTTTTTTTCCCTCCTGCTGAGCACTTCAACCCTAGCACAAAATTCATAAGAGTGATAAAACTGGAATTGCTATCTTATCTGCATCCACCCCACCCATAGCCCCACCCCCTTACCCCCTGGGAGGATAAACCCTCTAAACACAGACTGCCAAGTACAAGCCAAAGATTGGGACAACGAGTATCCTTTGCTCAAAATATACATCTTTAAAATAAAAAAAGTTCTAGTCTATAGTTCTTATTCCTGAATTAACTCTGCCCCACCCCAAACAGCGTGCTTCTTGTGCTAAGATTCTTGAAGTTGGAGGAACTTTTGTCTAGTTCTCTTCAGGAAATTATGTATAAAAATATGCCACCTTTAGCAGTGTTTACGCGTTAGTTTTTTTAGAAGATCAGTTCCCTTAAAATCTTCTGTTTGAGGGGCGCCTGGGTGGCTCGGTTAAGCTGCTGACTTCGGCTCAGGTCATGATCTCGAGATACGTGAATTCGAGCCCCGCGTCGGGCTCTGCGCTGACAGCTCAGAGCCTGGAGCCTGTTTCAGATTCTGTGTCTCCCCCTCTCTGACCCTCCCCTGTTCATGCTCTGTCTCTCCCTGTCTCAAAAATAAATAAAACGTTAAAAAAAAATTTAAAAAAAAATCTTCTGTTTGAGTCACATATGCAAATTTGGAAACTGGAAAGAGTCTAGATAAAGACATAATAATTATATGTGTAGTGCTGCAGAATAGATTTCCAGAAAAGGGGTTGTAGTGAGCGGGAACTTTAGTAATGTTTAACTAGAGCATGAGGAATTTTAATTTCTAGAATTGCTTGCGATTGTGGCCAAAACTCAAAACAACTTTAATTGTAGCAAAATAATTTTTCCTCAACTCCAAACAGTAAAAGAAAGGAGCTGTTTTGTGTAAGGTGGAAAATAATCACAAAACCAAAATAAGGTTATCCTGCTGCGTTCAGATAATATAGTGATTCAAGAGAAACCGGCCTCACTCTCTCAAGTGCACAGACCAAAGGTGAACACATTCAGCACATGTTTTGGTGCTATTTATCACCGTAACTGTAGGATGATTAATGTCCTCATTTTCCAGATGGGATGATGAGAGACCATAGTTTATCCTAACTAATGCAGTACTCCTTAATCTCAGGTCTTCTTTAAATTTCTCTGTGGTCACAGAAATCCCTGCTCTGTTCCTTAATCTCTCAACAGATAACAAACATGTTGCATGTTTCTGTAATCCAAAAGCCATGTCCCGTCAACATCTCACTCTCCGTTACTAGATGCCGTAAATTCGTAAAGTTCACTTCATTATCCCATTTGATCTCCATGTGTTTATGTATGCACATAGCAGCCATGAAAACAGGCTAACGCTGTGGTGAAAAGCACCTGGGTGCAATCCCAGCTTTAGAACTTCTTAACATCCCTGAGCCTCCCATCTCTTTGTAAAATGAGGATCATAATTGTGCCAACACGTAAGTGGTATTATTTTTGGCCTAGAAGCTGGGAATCAAATCATCACATGCACATGAAGAAATTATGACTGTTAGCTTGTATGACTTCAGTAATCAGAAAACAATTCTTAAAAGCACATGTCAAAAATAATGAAGTGTACCACTTTATAATCGCCACTGGTGAGAATGGCTACACAATCAAGAAGATGGGCAATAACAGGTGTTTGCCAGGATACAGACAAATGAGAACCTTCATATACTGCTGGTGGGAATGTGAAATGACGCATCCAGTTTGGAAAACAGTCTGGCACTTCCTCTTTTAAGGAACATAGAATTAACTGTATTACCCAGAAATTCCATTCCTAGGCATACACCCAAGAAAAATGAAAACCTAAGTCCACGCAAAAACTTGAACATGAATGCTCATAGCAGCATTATTCATAATAGCCGAAAAGTAGAAACAACCCAAATGTCCATTGACTGATGAGTGGGCAAATAAAATGGGGCACATCCATTTAGCAGACTAAAGGAATGAAGAACTGATACATGCTACAGATGGATGAACCTTGAAAATATCAAGGGAAGTGACGGAAGCCAGACAGAAAAGGCCACATACTATACAATTCCATTTATGTGAAAAGTCCAGAATAAATAAAAGTGGATTAGTGATTGCCTCGGGTTGAGGAAAATAGTGGATTGGGAGTTCATGACCAAACGGTACAGAATGTCCTGAAATCAATTGCGGCGATGGCTGTACAGCTCTGTGAATATACTAAAAATGATTGAATTGTACACAACAAGTAGGAGAATGGGAAGGTATGTGAATTATATCTCAACACAACGGTTAAAGGGTAATAAAGTAACAGACTTCTAAGTCATTTCAGTAAGCTTGGACGTTTAAAAGTTTTTAGAGTACAGGTAGTAGACGTGTTAAGTACCCCCATCAGAGATGTGTCCAGCAATCCGTGGGCTTTGACTTGCCAGTAGCTTTTGATAATCTTTCTAGCCCACAGCAGCAGTTTAAAAGTGAGAAGCTTCAACTTTGGTCTTTGTTTAAGAAATAGTTTTGTTTATCTCCGGATTGTAAAACGGATATATACACACTGAGGAAAAACTCAGAAAAGAAGGAGGTGAAAGCATAAATTAAAGAAAACAGGTAACCTTGTGACTCTTGAGAACAATATTCCTTCCTGAGCCCTTTCCAGGTTGGAAAATGTAATCTAGAACTTAGGTTTTAGAGGTCCCAGTTCTCACACCATGTACTTACATGAACGACGTTTTGACAGAACCTTCTCGAAAATGATCACTTGAACCTGAAAACCCCATCCTTCTGAAGGCGAATTTCCAGTCTACGTTACACGGTGCCCAAATGCAGTGACCGTCTGTATTAATTTAAAAACACACCCCGCTAATTTTGCACAGCCATTAGAGAGCTCCCCCACCCCACCCCACCCCACGATTCATACAGAATTTTTCTTTGTATATTATTAACATTTGTACCAGGTTGTGATCTTACTCCGTATTTACTTGCTTCTGATTTCTCTAAGCCCTAGATGCAGACCTCTGGAAATAATGGGCTCCAAGGGAAATACTGCTGAGATCTCCAGGCCTAGGAGACACTGGGAATTACGCCGTCCCCACAGCAGGCTCTTGGCATGGGGCTGACCTAATACATCAGGGGAATATAGTAGCCCATTCTTTGTCAGGAGGGAAGAATGGGTTAATTATTTGCCTTAAGTCCACCAAACTAAGGTTAGCCCTTCGTGGAACAAATAACTTCCCCTAGCTTTGAATCGTCCTTCCAGTAAAGACCTAAAATAATTGTAAATATTGTTCAGATAAGGCATCAGCCCTCTTACACTTCTGTTTGTTCACAGTAGAACAGAACAAATAAGTATTTGTAATACTTATTTGTAATTTGCCTTATGAAATTACTATCCTGAGTTGGTCTTTTAGTACGAGGAAATTAACTGATCGTAAGATGTACTGCTTTCCATAGGGAATCCATTTCCACGAAGAAACATAACTAGAAACAATCTTATCCTAACTCTGTCAGCACTTTCTGTGTCCCCCTCACTCAAGGCTTATCTAATATTTTTATTGCTGGTTATTCTTAATTTTTTTTTTTCAACGTTTATTTATTTTTGGGACAGAGAGAGACAGAGCATGAACGGGCGAGGGGCAGAGAGAGAGGGAGACACGGAATCGGAAACAGGCTCCAGGCTCTGAGCCATCAGCCCAGAGCCCGACGCGGGGCTCGAACTCACGGACCGTGAGATCGTGACCTGGTTGAAGTCGGACGCTTAACCGACTGCGCCACCCAGGTGCCCCAGTTTGCTGGTTATTCTTTTACAGGAAAGTGCTTTATTTTCTCAAATGGTTATAAATTTTTTTCTTAAAGTTATATCCCATAAATGTCTTTTTATCTCTCATAGCACTTTATTTAAGGTCAAGCCCTAAATATTTCTTGATGAACTATCTGCCAGTGGGCCTGGGGGGGCGTTTCTGCAGTGTGGGCATTTGTGATCCAATCACGCAGTCCTTCCTATCTTTCTGGAGGCACGGTCAGAATCGCCCTGTCCACAGGAAAGCAAGAAAAAGCAGCTTGTTTAGAGTGAAACCAAAACACGAGGCAGGCTGCTGAAAGGTGGTGAGGTGGCTGTTCATTTGTAGCAGTCTTCCAGGCCTTCTACAGATTTGAAACATTTCAAAATCAAAAGTTTAAGAACAAAAAGCTCCGCACCTAGTGGATATCCGTGAATTTTCCGATATCGTGAAACTTCCCTGTGGGGTACACCTGCACACAGTTGTGAGAAATCCAGTCGTTAAGGGGTAGTAAGCCGGCGGATCTTCTGGCCTGTTTTCTCCACAAGGAGTAGTTATGACACGCTCCTCCTGTTGGGCTGTTTGTGTCGCTTCAAAGGCCATTTAGGCCGAGGCATGAGTTCGGTCCTTCGTTGGCATCACGTGCTCCTGGGATGGTTTCTGTTCATGTCTGTTCTACATGTATTGGGATGAGTCAGTTCATATTTGCCCATTTTTTACTGAGTTCGTCATCTTATGGAATGCAAGAGCTCTAGGTACAAATGTTTGGTTCGTTAGATGATCTGCGTATGTTGTTTTTTAAAAAAAAAAAAACTTTTTTTTAACGTTTATTTATTTTTGAGAGGCAGAGAGAGACAGAGCACAAGTGGGGGAGGGGCAGAGAGAGAGACAGAGCACAAGTGGGGGAGGGGCAGAGAGAGAGGGAGACATAGAATCCAAAGCAGGCTCCAGGCTCTGAGCTGTCAGTACAGAACCCGACACGGGGCTCGAACTCATGAACCGTGAGATCGTGACCTGAGCTGAAGTGGGACACTTAACCGACTGAGCCACCCAGGTGCCCTGATATGTGTGTGTTCTAAATACAAATCTTTTGTTACAAAATTTTAAAAAGTTACACACTTATGTGTATCTCCAGAACTTAGCCCCAATGTCATATCCTCTCTATATTCAGCTTCTCCAATGGTTTATTTCAAAGGATGCTAAATTTCAGCAAATAACTACATGTTTCTAAGGACCCAAGACTTCTGTCTGTAACCCTGCTCACTTTCTGCATAAAAGTTCCTGCCACAGAATTTCAGATATGTACTTCCCAAACCTTGATCAATAAACTAACTGGATATTTCACAAAGGATGGTCCACAAATTCAGAGTTTGTAGTTTAGAAGAGGGAGATTCAGGTATTAACCAAGTAATCACACAAATGCAAACTTTCAATAGTGACAAGTGCAATGTAACTCAGTAGTAGAGGGATTTGATCCAATAAAGGAGGGAAGTGAAAGAAGCTTCTGGAGGAAGATAAGGGGAGTTGGCCAGGAAGAAGGTACAGCAGGCGCAAAATAATGTGGGTCTAAAAGAAGAGCTGTGAATATGGAACCCAGAAAGGAGGATGGTTCAAGAGAATCTTGAAGATATGAGTAGGAATTTAGTCCTCTCTCATCTTAGGAACAATGGGAAGCTACCCAAACATCTTTAAAATCAGGGAGCTGGCATGATCCTGCCTATGCTTGGCATGGACTACTCTGGTGGGATTTGTGGAGAACATGTGGGAGAGTACCCTCCAGTGTGGGCAGACCAGTGAGGAAGCTTTACAGTGGACTTGAGCAAGAGACCTGGGAAGTTTGGTCCAGGCTTCAGTGGCAGTTCAGTAGAGAGAAGTGAACTAGTTCAAGAAATATTTCTGTTCAAGATACAGTCATCGGGAATTGGCGATGGATTGGAAATCAAATGTGGGGGAAAGACAGGTGTCAAGGATGACACACAGATCCAATGAATCCTACCAATGTGTGAATCAGCACATGAAAGGCTCTGAGAAGTTCTGCAACAGTTCTGCAGAGTTCTGCAACTAAGCCAGCATGTCCCACATTCATCTGACTCAGAATCCCCCTGTTCAGTTACTAAACTTCCTAGGAATGTAGTTCAGACAATTGAGTTAGCCTACGTGGGCTTTTACTTTGAACAATTCCAAGTATTCTTCACATTTTTTTGTGTGTGTGAAACCCCTGTATTAGACTTCCAGGGCTGCCAGAATAAAACATCACAGACTGAGTGACTTAAGTGACAGATTTCTTTTCTCGGGGTTCTGGAGGCTGGAAGTCAGAGATCAGGTTGTGGGCAGCTTTGCTTCTCCTGATGCCTCTGCGGCAGCCTGTTGCTGCCTCTGCACAGGCTCATCCCTCAGTCGGCTTGTCTGTGTCCCAGTCTCTTCTAATAAGGACACCAGTCTGATTGGATTAAGGCCCACCCTAAGCATCTCATTTTACCTTAATCACCTCTCTAAAGGTCTCTTTTCCCAATACAGTTGCATTCTGCGGCACTGAGGGTTATAGATGTAACATACAAATTGCCCACATATGAACTGGCCCACAACAACCCCAGAGCCTTAAAGTTCTCTTCTAGAGCTCGAACCATCATTGAGCATCCACCCCTACACCACATCCAAGGTCTGGTGTTCCTGTGTCGTGAAGAGTCATCCTGAAATGTTTCCGTCATCAGCTCTCTCCCAGTACACGCAGTGGCAAGATTTTTGTTACTCAGACTTATTAGTAACTCTATTAAAAAAAAAAAAAAAACCCAGAAGTAAGCAAAAATGCAACATTCAGCATTCCTCTGATCAACCCCATACCCAGATACCAAAAACGGAGATGTTAGCGGAGAAGAGAGTTTCTGGATTTTTCTTCTAACCCGGTGAGACCAGCATTTCACCTTGAAGGCACAGAGCACACAAGGGCGGGTGAGCAGTGTCCTGCTCAGCTGGACTGTGCCTGCAGCCCGTGGTCAGGCATCTGTGAGGGCAGGTCTTTTGTGTGTGGTGGTGGTGGGGTGGGGGGGAGTACGCAAGCAGTTTGGGAGATGCTCCCTCTCTGCTCAGATGGTGAGTCATTCAACGTTTTTGTTTCTTCTCCTGGGAGAATGGCCGAGAAGTTGGTGCCAAGAGATGGTTCTATTTTTAAGAAACAAAAAAACAGGGGCACCTGGGCAGCTCAGTTGATTAAATGTCCAGCTTCAACTCAGGTCATGGTCTCACAGTTCTTGGGTTGGAGCCCCGTGTCGGGCTCTGTGCTGACAGCTAAGAGCCTGGAGCCTGCTTGGGATTTGGTGCCTCCCTCTCTCTGCCCCTCCCCCACCCATGCGCTCACGCTCACTCTCTTTCTCTCTCAGAAATAAATATTGAAAAAAATATTGTTTTTAAACAGAACACTGTGCATGTAAAAGTAAGACAAAAAAGTCACTAGTATAGATGGTCAAAACTGTACAGATGTATTGAGTCAGCAACTCATAAAAGCCACCTGAGAAGTGAATATTTTATTATTTTGTATACTATCTTATATTTTATATTCTCCACCAAAGTCACCTTCAGTTTTCCTGTGTATCTAGTTTCATCCACGCTTTTAAATGTCATCACATCATCTTTATTGGAATTAAGTCCCAAATGAATTCTAAACCAATGAAAACTCCCTGCTTATTTGCTGATTATATACAATTTGTGTTAGGGAATGAGCCAAAATTTCTTTTCCTCCTCAGTCCTCTTAACTCTCAAAGTCTATCTGCTGCTTTTTGGAACCTGGATATCACTAATTGAGCTGTTTTCTGAAATGCTTCTGTATTAGTCCAACAAGACGGGCAGAAAATGCTTGGTTTACACTTCAGTCAAGATAGATTGTTTGGTTGGGGCGCCTGGGTGGCTCAGTCCATTGAGTGTCCAACTCCGGCTCAGGTCATGATCTCGCGGTCCGTGAGTTCGAGCCCCGCGTCAGGCTCTGTGCTGACAGCTCGGAGCCTGGAGCCTGCTTCGGATTCTGTGTCTCCCTCTCTCTCTGCCCCTCTCCTGCTCATGCTCTGTCTCTCTCTCTGTCAAAAATAAATAAACATTAAAAAAATTAAAAAAAAAAAAAAGAATAGATTGTTTGGCCTGGCTTTACAAAGAACCATGCCTCTCTCCGTAATGACAGCACTGGAGGGTCCACAAAAATGAAGTGAATGGAACAGATCTATCTGAAGTGGTTCGGCATGGGGTTGCTCTCTCTAGTCCAATTCTGGGATGCGTTCCCCCTACACGTGGCCAGTGTTCATGGGCACCGTTTCATGGATCAGGTTTGAATATGGCCTCTAGCCGTGGCTCAGCATAAAGGAGATCAGAGATTGGCCTGTCTTGGTTCCAGGCTGGTTTATTGTTTTGTTCCTAGTACATACCAGTTTCATAGATTCTTTTTGGTGCTATCACAACTGCTCCAGGGCTCCTAAGGTCTCGTTAGTTCAAATCCAGCTTCTGCCACGTTAGTGCCTTGGCCTTTTGTCAGTCTTAGTTGAAGGTAACAGCCCTGCCCTCTCCTCACATGGGTGGCTCTGCAGGTATCGGGAGTCACGAGGACTAGGCAGCCTGGTAATTACATTGTTTATTTACCAGTTTCACACAAAACCAAACCAGTCCCAGGCCCACCACCAAGCAGCCTTTAGGGAAGTAGATTCCAAAAAGCTTCACTGAAACCACTTATTTAGTGACACTCAGAGACGCTGAATCACTCTACCGAGCGAGAAACACTTAGACCAAACAACCAAAAACGCGACCTTTGTCAAAGGTTTATTGAGAAAGGAAAGCCACAGAAGAGCTGGGGGTGTCCAATCCAGGCAGCTTTTGTCACACCGCTTTGCCAGGTGACGATATCCTATGACATCGGGAATGAGCTTAAGAAAAAAAAAAAAAGAGGGAAAAGGAAGGTTTGTTTCTCTGTCGAAATTGGATTAAAGCTACTGTTCCTTTTTATGACTTACACTGTGCATCTTCTTCTCTCCCTTGAGCTCACTATACCCAAACATACACACACACACCGTGCCATGGCTTCGTAACGTATTTAAATAATACATTCTCCTAAAAATACCTGCCGTCACAGATGTTATCCTCCTCTCGGACATCTGCTTGTTCTAGTCCAAGGCTGTCTGCAGCTTCTGAGGATGTGACTCAGCCCAGAGCTTTTTGTTAAGCAGTCAAGGGCGCCATTAGCATCTCTACGTGAAGAGAACAAGTGTAAAGTGATTAGTGCAGCACCTGGGACAGCCTCGTGAGCCGTGGTGGCCACGTAGTAGTGATCGAAGCTGCTTGTCACTGGATGGAGCCGATGCCTGTGACATTCTAGGATCCATTTGTTGAAGTAGGGCAAGAACCAAATGAAATGCTTTGCTTGTTTCAGAGTACTTTCCTTGCCCAAAGATGAATGAAATACTTCAGAAGGCAAAAAGACGTTTACCTACACACCTTCACGTCCTTCAGAAAGAATTTTTCAAGCTGCAGAAAAGCTGGAAGAATAGCGCACGAACCACACTCACCGCCTAGAATCTGCAGTTAGCTTTTCTGTTTGAACCACCTCATTATCCATCAATCCATTTTTTTTTAACTGCACACTTTAAACTCTATTTCAGAGTATTGTAGACATCAGTTCATTTCAAACATTGTAGCATGTATTTCATTAACCATGAGTTCAATTTTTACTTACAGTTCTCTTTTTTTCTTTTCCCTCTTCCCATCTGTCCCTCTAGTATCATTTACATACGGTGAAATACACAAGTCTGAGTGCGCAATTTGGTGAGTTTGGGCAGCTGCATGCAACCGTGTGCCCCAACTCCCCATCAGGAGAGAGAACATTATTATCACCCCAGGAAAATCTCCCTGTCCCCTTAATCAATCCTCTTCCTTACCCCCATCGAGTCAGACACTATTCTGATTTTTTTTAATCACTCTATTTTGTTCAAAACTCCAAATAAACAAATCATACAATCCGTAGGTCCACCTTTGTGTAAGGCTTTTATTCAGCATGTTTTTGAGTTTCATTCATGCCACTGCATATTTTTTATTGCTCAGTAATATTTCATTTATAATATTCCAGTGTATTCTACTGTTGGTGGACTTTGGAATCCTTTCCAGTTTGGGGCTATTATGAATAAAGCTGCTATCAATACTCTTGGACAAGTCTTTATGTGGATATATATATATGTATATATATTTTTTTCATTTCTCTTGGGTAAATATCTAGGAGTCAAATTGCCGAATCAAGGGTGCTTCCTATCCTTTGTATCCGTGCCTACTGGGCTCAGATTTTCTCAGAATAGCAGCCCCTTCATGCATTCAAATCCAGAATATTCTCTTCTACATACAGTAGCAGAACAAAGGGCAGTAACAGTTATTTTTAGGCTCTAAACGTTCTCATTATCCTTTTGTCTGGACATGGTGTATATCCCAACCATTGTGTTGACATGTTGGTGTAGGGGGCACTGGTGGGAGAAACAGTTCTTTGGACATTGTGTAGGTAGCTCTCGTTTTTAAGTAGCCTCTACTGCACGAATACTGTTGATGCTACACTCTCTGTCTTTGAATCCTATTCATCAGGCATGTCAAGCAGAAAAGAGCAAATAGAGAACCTCCTTCTCTCATCTGTGGGCTAGCTGCCGAATTCACCTGGTCTGTCAGCATCGCTCCACTACACATTTCTTTGGTCAGATGCCTCTGCCATCCTCTGCTGCCTCCGCTTTAAACCCTCTGTCTGATCAGACCTCCGAGCCAGTCACCTTCCACCTCTCGCTCCTAGCCCTACTTCACGTTAGCGGTTCTTGGCCAGGGTCACGTTTGCCCCCCAAGTGACAATGCTTTTGACTATCACGCAGTCAGAAGCTACTAGCATACAGCGGGACAAGGTTGCTGACCATCCTACGATGTGAAGACTGTTCCCCATATGGAGGAATTATCCATCCTAAAATGCCAACAGTGCTGAAGTTTGGAGACCCTGCTTCTAAAATAGAAGACATTAGAATGGGCTTCTTAGCATGTTTTTTGCTATGGGCTGTTTTTTTAGTCTGTTGAACCCTATGAACCCCTTCTCAGAATAATTTTTTTTAGAGTTTATTTATTTATTTAGACAGAGAGAGAGAGAGAGAGAGAGAGAGAGAGAATCCTAAGCAGGCTCAGTGCTGTCAGCACAGAGCCACCGACACAGGGCTTAACTCTGCAACCCTGAAATCACAACTTGAGCCAAGATCAAGAGTCAGACGCTCAACCTACTGAGCCACCCAGGTACGCCCACAATAATATTTTTAAATACACAAAATAAAATACACAGGATTACAAAAGAAATGTAATTTTCAATTTAAAAAAATTATGATATAGGAACACCTGCTCCTTTATAAATGCGTTAAAAAGGAATGTCTAACAGCAAGCCTAATAACTACCATAGTTACAAGGATAAACAATATTTTGAAATCTACAACTCTTTTTTTAAATTTTTTAATGTCTTTATTTTTGAGAGAGAGAGGGGCAGAGCATGAGCTGGGGAGAGGCAGAGAGAAGAGAGGGAGACACATAATCTGAAACAGGCTCCAGGCTCTGAGCTGTCAGCACAGAGCCCCATGCGGGGCTCGAACTCATGACCTGCGAGATCGTGACGTGAGCCGAAGTCGGACGCTCAACCAACTGAGCCACCCAGGCGCCCCTTTAAAAAATGTTTTTAATGTTTTTATTTATTACAACTCTTTTTTTTTTTAATCCAAAATCTGTTTATTGGGATAGTTCCCCACTCATGTTGACTCAGGGTGCGTTTAGTGCTGCTTCCGTCTGAAGGAGCATCCTTCCGTGAGCCTTGCTTTTCCTCCTGTTGGCTGGCACAGGACAGTAGAGCAGCCCACACGCAGCACCACCGTCTGCGCGCGGCTGAACACGGTGGTGATTTTGTAGCACCCCGGGCACTTCACGTCCATGAAGTAGGAGTTGGGGCTCTGCACCAGGCGCTTCTTCTTGTGCTTCCTCTTCTCCTCCTCCGGGGACGGGTGCAGGAGGTCCTTCACAAGGGGCATGTTCTCGTGGGCAGGTCGTCACTGCCGAAAGGTATTTATTACAACTCTTAATGTAATGTGAAAACATCTGTGATTTCTATTAGAGACAAAGTCACAGGAACTGCTGATGATGCTGTCGTTTGATGGCCTGCATTAGAATAGAAGAAAATGCCTAATTTTAGTGGTTCGTGAAGAGGAGATGGGATTTTTTTTCTCATTTAAGTTCACAGATGCTCTGAATCCTATCCAAGAACCCCTTGCGGCTCTGCTCACCCCAGCTTACAAACTCCTACCTTCAAGGAGATTACCAAAAAAAAACGAATTTATCTATATCTACACCCAGCTTCTCTGCCTTCCCTCTTCAAGCAAGAATACATGTGCCTCGCTGTCAGAGTGCACTTGCAGAAAACAGAAATTACATTAGCTGTTTCAAGCAAAATGAAATCTAATACCAGGAACCGGATGCTCAAAATATCCCTGGAAGGACTGGACTAGCAAGCTTCGTAACACTAAAAAGACCACCACAGAACTAACCCTCCCAGGAAACTGCTTCCTTTTACGCAATCAAAACAGAGGGGGATTGGAAATGGACAATGGGACTCTTGGTCCCAGGAGCACTGCCTTAGCTGGTATTAGCCAGTAAGTTGTCACAGGTGGTGGCCACAGGGTCATGCCATGCCTAATGGGTCCACCTAGGAACAACAACAACAACAAAACAGTGCCCGGTTCTGCGCAACAGTTCTGCCTTTTGCTATCAGCCAAGCACCTGGACACTGGAACAGTGTCAGAGAAAAACATCCGCGTGTCCACTAAGGACTTGCCAACAGGAAAAGCAGAAGTAGCGTTGGCACGATCTCGGCCTCACTTCCTTCCACTTTCTCATCTTGCGGAGGATTGTCTGGGTCTAAGTCTGTATGGGAACCCTACTGCAAGAGAGTCTGGGAAATCTTCCCTTTTTTCTGTCTAGACTCTGCAGAACTGGAAGACACAGATGAAGACACTGAGCCCCTGAAGGTCCACCTTATTCCTCACCCTTCTCCTATCTAAGGCTCGTTAATTCTTTGCTCTTCCCTCCTGCCTGCTAATAGACCTTAATTAATTATGCTCTTTCCTCCATCTTCAGCTCCTTTCTTTCCACTGTCTCTTACAACATATCCAAATAACTTGAAAGCTTTCCTGACTTAAGCAATCCTCCCCTTAATCCTACTTCCTTCTTCCTAGTTCTTTCATTCACAGCCAGTTTGCTTCTAAGGATCGTTATGCTTGGGTTCCACTTCCTCACCTCCTCCTACTGGTTAACCTGTAACAATCTAGCTTCCAGAGTCACTATTCCAGGAAAACTCCTATTCCAAGTTACCAATTACTTCCTTGGTACTAAATCTAAGAGACATCTACAGGCATACCTTGCTTTACTGCACTTCTCTTTATTACACTTTGCAGATACTGTGGGGTTTTTGTTTTGTATTGTTTTGTTTGTTTGTTTTGTTTCTACAAATTAAGGGGCTGTGGCAACCCTGTGTCGAGCAAGCCTATTGGCATCATTTTTCCAACAGCATTTTCTCACTTTGTGTCTCTGTGTCATATTTTGGTAATTCTCACATTATTTCAGACTTTTTTATTATTACTGTATTTGTTATGGTGATCTGTGATCAGTGATTGTGACTTGCTGAAAGGTCAGGTAATGGTTAGCACTTTTTAGCAATAAAGTATTCTTAAGATATGCATATAGGTTTTTTAGACATAATGCTATTGCATGCACACTTAGTAGGCTATAATAGGGGGTAAATATAACTTTTATATGCACTGAGAAACTAAAAACTTCATTTGACTCACTTTATTGCAATAATCACTTTATTGAGTTGTTCTGGAACCAAATCTGCAATATCTTGGAGATATTCCTGTACAGTCCTTTTCTTACTTGGCCCTTGAATGTCATTTAAAACTGCTGGCAAATTCTTAATCCCTAAAGCACTTTACCTGCTTCCATTACTGTACTTACTTCTCCTTAATTGTTTGCAAACAAAAGAACTCACATATTTGTTACTGAACCAATCTACTAGTACAGAGGCATAAAAACAAAGAGAAAAAATCATTTTCCCAATAAGACTTATCCAACTGCCCATATAGTGGTGATGTTTTCAGCTTGATATGGAAAGACAGATGCTAGCAACCTTGATAACAGCATAAATACACATGCAATTCTTAGAAACCTACATGGGTTCTTCTCCAATGTCTCCTCTTGGAGATATACCAGATTTTCTTACCAGGTTTCATCCAAATCCATTACAGAATGGGACAATCCTTTTTTTGTTTGTTTCTTGGCCAAAATCACTGGATCCTGAAAGTTTTGTGAGAAGACACAGCAAGAAATGGAGTCAAACCCCTCCCCCTTTTTTTTCCTACTCTTCTGACTGCAATTTGTGGCTTTCCTTTGTAATTCTTTTGTGTTTTTTGTTTGTTTCTTTTAGTTTGGGGGGGCTCTTTTTTTTTTTAAACATTAAGTGGTATTCTTCAGGAATCAGTTTTTTCTTTAACTCTGTATACCTACTGCCTCTATTTTCTTATTCAGTTTCATGGCTCTATTTATTAGCTGTGTTTTTGATAACTGTGAAATCTTTACATCACGCCCACAATTCTTTCCTAAGCTTTTGGCCAGTGTATACAACTGTCAACAAACACCTACCTTTGAATGCTTGTCAGTCCCTTTAGATGCAGAATATACCAGACACAGAGTGAATCGCAGTCCTTGTTTACCTAAGATGCTTCCGATGGACCCTTGTCCCTGCATAATTCACATAAGTTCTGCCTTTATCCTCAAAAGTGACCCAGTTAGTGCTGCACTTGAAAGCTTGCATTAAAATTACATTTGGGGACCACTTTATGTGCATAACTCTTTTTAAAGAGGAGGATAAAAAGAATGTTTTATCTCATGAGGAGAATTTTTAAAGCACAACTTATACTTTGCAGTGTGCTGGAGAAAATTAAATACAAAGCAAAAATTAAAAGTAGCCTGAAGTCCAGGGGTGCCTGGGTGACTCAGTCGGTTAAGCATCCAACTCTTGATTTCAGCTCAGGTCATGCTCTCATAAGTGAGTTCGAGCCTTGTGTCAGGCTCAATGCTGACAGTGCAGAGCTTGCTTGGGATCCTCTCTCTCCCTGTCTCTCTGCCCCTACCCTGCTCTCTCACTCAATCTCTCTCAAAATAAATAAATAAACCTAAAAAAAAAAAAGTAGTCTGAAGTCTGAAAATAAACAACTAGAAGTCATTTAAAAAATGGTAAAATAAAATCACAAAAGAGAGATTCAGTGTATAGTATAAATGTAAATGGCTTAAACTTCTGTATTAAAAGGCAGAGACTTGGAGTGCCTGCGTGGCTGAGTCAGTTAAGCATTCAACTCTTGGTTATGGCTCAGGTCATGATCTTGCAGTTCCTGATCTCGAGCCTTGTATCGGGCTCTGTGCCGACAGTGCGGATCCTGCTTGGGATTCTCTCTCTTTCTCTCTCCCTCTCCCTCCCTTGCTTATGCTCTGTCTCAAAATAAATAAACGTTTTAAAAAAAAATAAACAAAAAGCCAAGACTTTTAGCTTGGGTCAGAAAGGAGTAATGCCAATTGCCGTTCACCTAGAATAATATGACGAAGAAAATAAACACTAAAAGGGAGGCAAAGATAAGGCAAATAAGTGCAGCAAAAAGAAATTAGGGACTGCACGTTAATATCAGAAGAAATGCATTTAAGGAGAAAGAAAGCATACATACTCTTTTAATTTTTGATCAAAATAAAATTATGGTTTTGTATGTGTCAAATAACTCTGTTTCAAATACAAGCCAAAAAGAGTAATAAAGAAGAAATTGAAAAAAAGACATGTGGAGGGAGAATTTAGCACAACTCTCCCAGTATTCCAAGATATTCCCTGAATCTGTGGGATAGACAGGTATTTTAAAAATCATGTTTATTAATTCTTTCCAAAATGTGCTTTAGAAGAGTATTCTCAACCAGCATCATATGATACATGCTATCTTTATATAGAGACTGACAATAAAGATATTTCATGGTTAAAAAAAAAATGAGTCAATTTGCACAAAAATTACGAGTTCATCCTATCTATCCTAAAGTGGCTTTTTGTTTTCATTTGGGTATATTCTCCTTGATTATTTACATATGTCTTTATATTCACATTTATTAATTGTTAAAAAAATAATTGAAGTTACATTTTATATAAATACCTGCTTTATTTTCACCTAGTGGTATTTTTTCTTTCTCTAATTTCTGAATATGTCATTATTTAATTAAAGATACTTTTATTTTTGAGCATTAAAGTTGTTTAAAATATCTGATAGTATTAAAAATTAAAACTAAGTGGACCACCCCTTTTCAGAGATTTTGGTCACCTCTCTGATTCTCTGATTATGTTTTTTTTTGTTAGACTGTAATAATTGGAATTTTGGAGCAAAAGTTGTTGACATGTTAAAGGTTCTTTAACACTAGCTGTTATAAAAAAATTAAAATGCCAATTTATTAGACAAAAATGTTATCCATTGATTTACATTTATTTATATCTATAGTTGAATGATTTTTCATATTCATTGGCTGTTATTTTAGTCTTTTGTTAATTGATCATGTCCTTTGTTTTTTGTTTGTTTTATATTGGTGTCTTTAATAAATATACTATTGCACTAAGTATCCTTTTAAAGTTAAGGATAGTAACCCTTTATTGTCTGTGTCAAATATTGTTTCATTTGGTCTTTGTATTTTTGTAAACAGTGTCTTTTAAGGTGAATAATGTTTACTTCTTATGTAATCTATTAATCTTTTAATATTCCTCTTGATGTTTCTTCCAGACCTTTAGTAACTGAAAGGCCCTCTATTCCTAAATTAGATAAATAGTCGCTTATATTTTTCTCCAATAGTTTTTTTTTGTTTTCATATAATGTAATTCAGGATCTAGCTTCTTCTGAATAACCTATTGTCCCAGCACCACTTATGAAGCAATTATAAAAAGTCACAGGATCTTATATGTAGAGAAGCCTAAAGATTCCACCAAAAAGCAAGCAGGCAAACAAAAACCTGTTAGAACTAATAAATTCAGTAAAGTTGCAGGATACAAAATCAATATATAAAAATCAGCTGTGCTAACAACAAACTATCTAAAAATGAAATTAAGAAAATAATTCCATTTACAGTAGCATCAAAATAATAAAATACTGAATAAACTTAACCAAAGAAGTGAAAGACTTCTACACTGAAAACTACAAAGTATTGATGAAGGAAATTAAGACATGAATAAATGGAAAGATATCCCATGTTCATGGATCGGAATAATTAATATTGTTGAAATGTTCATACTACCTAAAGTGATCTATGAATTCATTGCAGTCCCTATCAAAATCCCAGTGGGATTTTTTATAGGAAAAAGAAAAACAATTCTAACATTTGTATGGAACCACAAAAGACCCAGAATAGAGCAATCTTGAAAAAGGAAAACAAAGCTGGAGGCATTACACTTCCTGGTATCAAAATATATCACCAAGCTACAGTAATTAAGCTAGTGTGGTACTGGCATGAGAACAGAAAAGTAGACTAATGGAACAGAATAGAAAGCTCATAAATAAATTCATGCATGTGGGGTGTCACAAACACAAACACAACATTCAGTCCATAGCATATGGTCAATTTATCTTTGATAAGAGAGCTGAGAATACACAGTGATGAAAGAGTAGTCTCTTCAGCAAATAGTGTTGGGAAAACTGGATATCCATATGGAAAAGAATGAAATTGGACCCTTATCTTACACCATACACAAAAATCAACTCAAAATGAGATACAGATATAAACATAAGACCTGAAACTGTAATAGTCCAAGAAGAAAGCATTTGTCTCAGCAATGATTTCTTGGATATGACACCAAAAGCACAAGCATCAAAAGCAAAAATAGACAAATGGGACTGCATCAAACAAAAAAGATTCTCCACACTAAACAATGAACTGAGTGGACAGTCAACTGACAGAATGGAAAAAATATTTGCAAACCATATATCTGATTAGGAGTTAATATCCAAAATATATAAGGAATTCCTACAACTCAATAGCAAAAAACAAAAACGGGCAAAGGACTTGAATGGACATTTCTTCAGAAAAACATACAAATGGCCACCTAGGTATATGGATGCTTAAAGATGCTTAACACCACTAATCATCAGGGAAGTGCAAATGAAAACCACAGTAGGATGTCCATTCACGCTTATTAGGCTGACTGTTCTAAAAAAAAAAGTAAAATGTAACGAGAGTTAGGATGATAGAAATTGGAATCTTGTGTACTTGGTGGAAATGTAAAGTGGTGTAGCCACTATGGAAAACAGTATGGATGTTCCCCAAAAACTTACAAATAGAACTACCATATGATCCAGCAATCCCACTTCTGGGCATTTATCCAAAAGAATTGAAATCTGGATTTCGAAGAGATATCTGCACCCCCATGTTCTTTGTAACATTATTCATAATCACCAAGATGTAGAAACAACCTGAATGTTCATTGATGAATGAATAGACAAAGTATACATAGCTGTACGTACAATTGAATCCTCTTCTGCCTTAAAAAAAGACTGCCATAATTTGACCACATGAATGAGCCTGGAGGACATTATGCTCAGTGAAATAAGCCAGTCACAGAAGGACAAATGTAGCATGGTTGCACTAACATGAGATATCTAAAACAGCCAAATTCATAGAATCGTGAAGTAGAGTGGTGACTGCCAAGGGCCGGGGTGAGGGGGACCTCAAGAGTTGTTGAATTGGTATAAAATTTTAGTTTTCCAAGATGAATAACTTTTAGAGATCTATATAGTTAACAATACTGTGCTATTCTCTTAAAAATTTGCTAAGAGGGTAGATCTCATACTGTGTTCTTATCATAGTAAGTAAGTAAATAAAATCCATGATTTAAAATTCTTCACGTTTTATACACTAAATTCTTATATATCTTATGATCTCACTTTAGGGGAGGAGGGAAATGTTTATTTTATATTATTTTTATGTCTGATTTTTACCATAGCTCTTTGGGAGTTTTTAGGCAAAAATAGCTCACCATTTAAGAATACCACTTCTCTAGGGTGACAATCTTCTTTATTTTTTAGTGCACGTTATACACACTGTGCTGTGATATGGTTAAGGTTCAATTAAAATTGTGGTTAGCCTATATAAGTTTTAGTGTAAACAAAAAAAGTGAATGAGAAGAATAAGGCTACACTTTTCGATGAAAGAATTGTGGGTGACTGTGAGGTATGGTTACGTAATTGTTGACTATGAGAGGCACACCGAAGTGTTTTTCCATTTTTAACTCAACAAACATTTATTGGGCATCTTCTCTGTGTGTGAAATATTATTGAAGACCCAGGATAACCAAAAAGAATGAAAGGACGTCCCTAAAGCAACCATTGGATCCTCCTGGACTCAGAACTAGCACAGAGTTTGTTCAGTGAATCCAGGGTGCCAGGTACATCTGGCAACCAAAGGAAAGCTTTAGTGTCATATCCAAAACGTCAGTGCACATGAGTAATCTGAGATTTTACCAAACAGGATTATTATAGTCAGTGAACAATATGTTCCTTGACTTCTTGAGATTGACTTTACCAAATTTGTCATGAGACATTCTCTCCTCCTAGGTCTTCTTTTATTCTAAAGACCAGGTTACGTATCTTTTAAAAAAAGAGAGAGAGAGAGAGGATGCCATGAATCTAAGGCCCTTGTGAATCTTTTATGTTCTTTGCATCTATTTTGAGGGAAGGTAAATATCAAGGCACTGTTTTCAGTACTCTCCAGGTGTTAACACATAAAATTGCCCTAACAACCATATGGAATGGTATTACCATTTGCAGTTTATGGATGAAGAACCCAAGGCAGAGACAGATTGGGTGATTAACCAACCAAAGCTAGGAAGTAATGGGAGGTTTGAAAGGGGCAGTCTTCATTTTTCCCTTGAATTCAGAGCCCTCTATCCCCCGCTCCCCATGTTAATGTCGGTATCGTCTGTAGTCCTAGCCACGCTCTTCTTTGGCATGTACTAGAGAGGATGTGACTGACTTGGCTCTGCTACCAAGATTAACGTTGGTCAAGGGGCGCCTGGGTGGCGCAGTCGGTTAAGCGTCCGACTTCAGCCAGGTCACGATCTCGCGGTCCGTGAGTTCGAGCCCCGCGTCGGGCTCTGGGCTGGTGGCTTGGAGCCTGGAGCCTGTTTCCAATTCTGTGTCTCCCTCTCTCTCTGCCCCTCCCCCATTCATGCTCTGTCTCTCTCTGTCCCAAAAATAAATAAAAACGTTGAAAAAAAAATTTAAGATTAATGTTGGTCTTAGTACAAATCTCTAAGCGGCTTTGTAGGGCTTCTCTCCCCCCCTGCCCCCACCAAGTCCTCAAGCTGACTTTAACCAACTACGATGGATAAATATTAACTTTTAGGTCAGCACCACCATGCGTCACAGGCCAGAGTCTAAATACCAGGGAACTTTAGTCTCTTCCTGTGTTCTCTTACATGGGTAGAGGAAGACAGAAATGCAGCCTCAGATGTTTCCCTGCAAATCAGCTAGATGGTTGTGCCACTTTGTTCACTCAGTATGATCACATTGTGTCTTTGTAGATACGTGGATGATACATTTTTAATGACCACGATAATCAGAGGAATTCCACTGTTGGTCATCAGATCTCTATGTGTTTGGGTTCACAAGTACAGATACATGTTCAAAGAAATACAAAACACACGCGCGCGCGCGCACACACACACACACTAAAGGTCAAGGGATCTTATAAATTATTTAATGCAAGCCTTTCAATTTATAAAAAAAAAAAAAAGGAAAATGAAGGGGCGCCTGGGTGGCTCAGTCGGTTAAGTGTTAGACTTCAGCTTGGGTCATGATCTCATGGTTCATGAGTTCGAGCCCCACATCAGGCTCTGTGCTGACAGCTCAGAGCCTGGAAAGTGCTTCAGATTCTGTGTCTCCTTCTCTCCCTGCCCCTCCTCCGCTTGCGCTCTGTCTCTCTCTCAAAAATAAATAAACATTTTAAAAAAATGTTTTTAAAAAGGAAAATGAATACCCAAAATATTATTTACCAAAATCACATAGATGTTATTTTTGAAAAAGCACTCCCATGTTAGCTCTCTATGTACTACTGCACTTTAAATTGTTTTAATTTTTCATCACAGCTATGTAGTAGGGTACAGTTAGAAGATCTCCTAGTTCTGCAAGGGTTCTCAGGAAAAAGAACAGGTCCCAGGTCTCCTGCTCCTTAGTTCCTCTTCCCCAAAGAAACCATTTTCAACTCTTAGCCTGGTATCATCTCCACATACCTTCATGGCAAGCAAGTATTGCCACCTCCTGATTGTGTTAGTTTGGGACATTGTACGTGGACTCTCTCTAATGGATGATGAGAACTTAAGCTCTTTATTCTTCTTATCCACACCATGCACAATCAGTTTCTATCCTCACGGTATAATTCTGTCTTGGTTTTAATTAGAAAAATATGCAAGGTTTACATTGGCTGTATAGTTGACGCTTGAACAACATGAGTTTGAACTGTGCATGTCTACTTGTATGCAGATTTTTTTCATGAATAGAGTACTGTAAATGTATTTTCTGTTCCCAGTGATTTTCTTAAATTTTTTTTTTAATGTTCATTTACTTTTGAAAGAGAGAGAGAGAGAGAGAGAGAGAGCATGAGCGAGGGAGGGGCAGAGAGAGACAGGGAGATACGGAACATGAAGCAGGCTCCAGGTTCCAAACTGTCAGCACAGACCCCGACACAGGGCTTCGAACTCACAAACTATGAGATCATGACCTGAGCCGAAGTCGGACACTTAACTGACTGAGCCACCCAGGCACCCCTTCCAGTGATTTTGTTAATAGCATTTTCTTTTCTCTAGCTTACTTTATTATAAACATACAGAATACAATACATATATATAACACGTGTTAATCAACAGTTTAAAGTTGTCAGTAAGGCTTCAGGTAAACAGTAAGCTATTAGTAGTTAAGTTTTGGGGGAGTCAAAAGTTATACATGGATTTTCAACTGTACAGGGGAGCCAATGCCCCTAATCACTGCATTGCTCAAGGGTCAATTGTATGTGCTATTCAGAAATGGGGCATATACTAAACTTTTTTTTTCTTGCACAACTTATCCCTAGAGTTAATAATTTCCTTTTTACTTGTTTATTTTTGTATGTTTGTGTTTCTTGAGTGTGTGGGGTTTTTTTTATGTTTATTTATTTATTTATTTATTTTTAATTTTTTTTTAACGTTTATTTATTTTTGAGACAGAGGGAGACAGAGCATGAATGGGGGAGGGTCAGAGAGAGGGAGACACAGAATCTGAAACAGGCTCCAGGCTCTGAGCGGTCAGCACAGAGCCCGACACGGGGCTCGAACTCACGGAGTGTGAGATCGTGACCTGAGCTGAAGTCGGCCGCTTAACCGACTGAGCCACCCAGGCGCCCCTGTTTATTTATTTTTGAGAGAGAGCGCATGCCTGAGCTGGGGAGGGGCAGAGAGAGAGAGAGAGAGGGAGACACGTTATCTGAAGCAGGCTCCGGGCTCTGAGCTGTCAGCACAGAGCCCAATGTGGGACTTGAACTCATGAACCGAGAGATCATGACCTCAGCAGAAGTGGGACGCCTAACTGAGCCACACACGTGCCCTTTGAGTATGTGTTTTTTACGTATTTAACTATCCATCCAGTACTTAAATATTTACCAGTTGTCTAAATACTCTCTCAAGATGTTCCATGATTCTGTCAGTTTCATATGAGGTGTTGGGTAGAAGTCTCTCTCGGGGACTTCAGACCTGCTCATCTGGACTGGTTGTCCTCTCTGCCTGGTTATGCCGAGATCTCTTGTCATCACCATCTGAAAGAGTCCCTTCCCTTCTCTCCTGTGGTGGAGCTCCTATTTCCTAGATGTCATGTCTTCCTTTTGTTTGTTTTATTCCCTCAACATTCATGGACCACATCCTACAATAGCTTTCTAAGAAAAAGTATATGGAGGAAAAGATTATTTAAGGACTTGCCTGTCTAAAAATGTCTGTATTCTACTTCCCCACTTGAATGATAGATTGCATAGAGACTTCTATGTTGGAAATCATTTTCACTCAAAACTTTTTTTTTCCTTTAGAATTTTGAAGACACTGCTCTGTTGTCTCCTTGTTCACAATATGGCTGTTGAAAGGTATACCACCATTTCAATTCTCAGTCCTTTATATATAACTGTATTTTCTTCTTTGGATGTTGGTTGAATATTCTTTATCCTAGTATTATGAAAGTTCACAGTAATATACCTCAGGTGTGGATTTATTTTCATTGGGCTGGGTACTTGGTGGGCCCTTTGAATCTAGAAAATCTACCCTCTAATTTTGAGGAATTTCCTTGAATCATTTTATTAATGTTTTCTTCTCCTGTGGGTGTTTTACTTCACTTTCTAGATCTCCTGGAATTCCTTGATTATTTATCTGCTTTTCTTATCCTTTTTCAACATAGATCCCTTCAACTGAGGTTCTTATATATGTGGTTATGTTTTTCATTTCTAAGAGTTTTTTTTTGGGGGGGCGGGGGTGTTTTTTGAATGCCTTTTTTTTTACAGCATCATTTTCTTGCTTCATGATACCCTGTACTCTCTTATATCCATGAGTTTTTGAATAATAATTTTTGAAATTTTCTTTTGCCTCATAATTCCCAGCTCCCTCTAGATTGTTTCTGGTTTTCCCCCGGCTATTTGATAATCACTGATGTTCTGCTCACATGTAAGAGCAGGAAAGTAAAAACTGAAGTTCAGAATATGAAAGGGAGTGGGAGGGAACACTCACTGAGGGTCACTTGTAATACTGATCTGGCTGAGCCAGTTGCTGGGGAACTTCTAGTGTCAGTATCTTTAGGGCTTTCCCCATGGATTGGTCACATCCTCTAAGAAAACTCCTCTAAGCTCTTGCCTGGAGGGTAAGAGCCTGTCTGCCAGTGTGCGTTTGGGAGATGAGCGTGGGGAGTAGACTGTAGGAATCCTCCTATCTTGATGTGATGTCCCACCCTGAACATTGCCCAGTACACAGTTCAGAGACCTTCTGGTTTTGCCCCCTCTGCAGGATAAACTTCCAGGCTCCTGCTGAGGTGCTGTCACGCAGATGACAGTAAGGGAAGGAAGGGAGTGTGAACTGCTTCTTAAACAGAGTTCAACCACTACCACCGTTCTGGCCCCAGCTTTCCCCCTGCCTGAGGCACCTGCTGCCACCAGTCACCACCAATCGCTGAGCCTTTTGATGACCCTGCAGTGTAAACGGTGGTGCTCATCTGTCCACTTGCAGCTTCTGGCCTAGCTTTCTCAGGTCCACCAGATGAGTGGCCACTGTCCGCCTGCTTCCTAGCTTTCAAAATGCTGTCATTGTCACCACTCCTGATTCTGTTGTTAAAAAGACACATGTACATACACACATATAATTATTTTAGTTTTAATAAGATTTAGGAGTAGCCCAAAATTGAATAGTATTTTTTTTAACGTTTATTTTTGAGAGAGAGAGACAGACAGACAGCACACGAGCAGGGAAGGTGCAGAGAGAGGGGGACAGAGGATCTGAAGGGGGCTCTGCACTGACAACTGTGAGCCCAATGAGGGGCTTGAACTCACAAGCTGCAAGATCATGACCCAAGCCGAAGTCGGCCACTCAACCAATTGAGCCGCCCAGGTGCCCAAGTGAATATGTTGGATCCACTGTCTTTACCTGATGTCCTACCAACACATATTTAAATACAGATAGTATTTACCAACATATTACACCACAGAGGTCCAAGAACATGTAATTATCCACTCTAATTTGTGATAAATGACAGGATTCCAAATAAAAGATTTTTAAAATTGTTTATCAGAAAACACAAAAACCTAATTCACCTGTGAACATAAATTCTTCTCTCTCACTGTTTAACATATAACTTAAAAATCATTCTAGGCTTTTTCAACAAACAACTACTTTATTGCATATCTGCTTGGTCCATGGCACTGTGACCTGTTCTGTAGAGCTTATAACCCTCTCTTTGCCCCTACCCCTCGACTGAGATTTATCATGCCACAAATGATTAAAGTTTAAGACTGTATTTCATTTATAAAATGGCTTGGGAACTTTTTGCAGGTGAGAGAAACTATTCCTTAAAGTACAGACAGAGCCAAGAAAGTGAATGTTGGCATCTATTATCTGCCGTGCAGTCACTTTATCATTTTTTCTCTTTCCCCAGTGGGGTGCCACTGACATTTTGAATGAGAAAAAATTCTGTTACGCTGGACAAGCCCAAGCGTCACAGTCTGGTTAGCACGTAAACATTAAATGCTATTAGTGCCCTGTCACTGAGACACTAAAACACTAATCGCCCCATGTATTTCCAGATGTCCTTCCCATATAGCCAAGTGTCCCCAAGGGGCAGTAACCTCTCTCCCCAGAAAGTCATGGATTTTTCACACAGTTCTTTGAAATGGATCCCGTTACGTTTTATAACAAAGATCACAAAGCCTCTGATAAGTTAAATAAGTTCTTTATGTTCACCATGAGCCAGCACCTGATTTGAAAATGAAGTCTAATTTCCAAAGGTTGCTCTGTCTGTTAGCAGTTGCTGAAAGAGTTCACGGAGGTTGTATTAGCTTGGGCTGCCATGACAAAATATCAGAGACTGAGTGGCTTAAAAAAATAGAAATTTGTGGGGCGCCTGGGTGGCTCAACTGGTTAAGCATCCAACTTCGGCTCGGGTCATGATCTCACGGTTGTGAGTTCAAGCCCCGTGTCGGGCTCTGTGCTGACAGCTCAGAGCCTGGAGCCTGCTTTGGATTCTGTGTCTCCCTCTTTTTTTGGCCCTCCCCTGTTCATGCTCTGTCTGTGTCTCAAAAATAAATACACATTAAAAAAAATTTTTTTTTAAATACAAATTTGTGTTTTCACAGTTTGGGAGGCTAGAAAGTCCAAGATCAAGGGCCCAGGGAGGTTCAGTTTCTGGTAAGAACTTTATTCCTGATGTGCTGTGGCTGTCTTGTTGCTCTAACCTCATGTGGCCCTAAGCTTGTGCATGGAGAGAGAGAGGAGAGCTCTCTGGGTGTCTCTTCTTATAAAGGCATGAATCCTATCAGACCAGGATCCTACTCTCATTTAACCTTAATTACTTCCTTAGCTGCTCTTTCTCCAAAGGTAGCCAAAATGGGGGGTTAGGGCTTTAACATATGAATTTAGAGGGAACACGTTCAGTCCATAACAGAAGTTGAGGACTGAAAATACATCATTTGATTGGTGCTTGAACACCGGATGACCTCTGTACCGACAATTTTGGTATAGAGCTAAGGCCAGAGACCATATAGCAAGAAGCAGATACTCCAGGAAAATGTGGTGATGATCTGTATCTTAGGGCAGAGAGAGATGGGAGAGTGAGTGAGCAACACTCAAAGTTGAGAACCTGGCGTATAGTAGAGACCAAAAGGAGAGGTATATGCCATCTGTGTTTTCCTCCACAAATGGAAATTACGCACTCGTGTGTTATGTGCACACATACGTAGCATTCCTGTCTTAATTGGGGCTGCTATAACAAATCACCACGGACAGGGTGGCTTAAACAACAAACATTTCTTTCTCGTGGTTCTAGAGGCTGGAAATGCAAGATCAAGATCCCAGCTTGGTCAGGTTCTTGGTGAGGGTCCCCTTCTGGGTTATGTGCTCACATGGCCGTTCTTTGGTTCCTGCACAAGACAGAGTGAGAGAGTGATCAATCTCCCATCTCTTCCTTTTACAAGGACACTCATTCTTTTTCTTTTTTTTTTTAATTATTGATTTATTTGAATTTTTTTTCTTTGAAGAGAAAGAGAGACAATGCAGGCGAGGGGCAGAGAGAGAGAGAGAGACAGAGGATCAGAAGTGGGCTCTACGCTGACAGCAGAGAGCCCGAAGTAGGACTCAAACTGATGAACCCACGAGACCATGAGCTAAGCTAAAGTCAGACGGTGCCCCACAAGGGCACTCATTCTGCCATGCAGCTTCGCACTCCTGACTTTATCTAACCCTAATCACCTCCCAGAAACCCCACCTCCAGATACCGTCATAGTGAGGATTAGGACTTGAACGTATGAACGTGGGACACAAATATTCAGCCCATAGCACTTCCCTCACAGCCGAATTAGCACTGACATTTCAAAAAAGAGGAAGTGGCAGAAAGAGTAAAGATGAGGGACAAAGTGGGCTCTTGCTTGAAAATACTTCACCTGCATTGGATTATGTCCATCATGAGGCCATTTGAGAACAGGAAATGCATTCTTAATGTATCAGTTATCTATTGCTGCACAGTAAGGTATCCCCAGAGTAGTGGTTTAAAACAACAGTAAACATCATCTTCAATGGTTTCAGTGGGTCAGGAATTAGAGTGGCCCCAGTGGGCATTTTTGGCTCAGGGTATATCATAAGGTTGCAGTCAGTTGTCAGCCATGGTTTTAGTCACTAAGGATTGACTGTTACACTTCCAAGATGGCACAAGTCCTCCTCAAGGGGCCTCTTTACTGCTTGTGTCGTCACAGCATAGCATCTGGCTTCCCTCGGAGTGAACAACAGGAGAGAACATCACAGAAGCCGTAAGGCCTTTCCTAACCTAGCCTTGACTTAATCATGTACCATCATTCCTGCCATATTCCTTTCATCCCACAGGACAGCCCCAGATCAGTGTGGGAAGGGAACTACGCAGGGACACAGACCAGGAGGCAGAGGCCACTGTGGGCCAGTGGGCAGGCTGACTACCCCACCTAATAACCGTTCTGCTGTAGTTTCTCACCTTTTACTGCTTAGTGAAGAAAGGACTTGTTTAAGAAGTGAAGGTTAACTAGATACCCTCTTCCTACGTGTATCTAAGGCAGATGACTGAGGTGATGTTGACAGAGGCCAAAGCAGTAGTCACTCTTGGAGAGTCCAAGAAGTGTGAAGGAGCAGAATTTGGTGCCAGGAGGGTAAAGAAGGACGCTCGGTCCCAGAAAAGAGAAGAGAAGGTAGAGGCCCAAGGACTCCAGCCTCTCTGCTGATTCAAGACATCCAGATTTAAGATGGAATAATTACAGGTGCCAAACTAACAGTTCCAACATTTGTTCAGTCCAAAGGCACTAAAATTGGACAATAGAAAGAGGTTATTCATTTCAATTCTGCAAACATTTGTATGTTTCCTCTAGGACAGGAAAAGAATAGCGATGGGACAGTAACACAGAGGAGGGAAGCTACCAACGAGTAGCTAACTCTGCTGGGTACACAATTGCTTTGAGTTTTTATGGTAACCCAGTGAGGTCACTGCTGTTGTTTTCATTTAGTGGGAGTAAAATTGAACCTAGAAGATTTATGGTCAGCCACATAACCTGTTAGTAGGGGCCAAAATTGCACTTAACTTTAAAATAGGCCTTCCCAGCCTCTAAAAATCAAACTGAATTAGTTCGAGTATAGGTAAGGGCAGCCACAGGAAAGCTTAAGGTGGGTGAGAACTAGCCTCTCTCCAACATCTCCCCTGCCAAGGTACAACGAGAGCAAGTCTCAGACCAAATTCCCCACACATGTATTTTTTTAATGTTTGTTTATTTTTTTTTTATTTATAAATAAATTAATAAATAATATTTTAGATTATTTGTTTTTTATTAGGGAGAGAGAGAGAGCACAAGCAAGGAAGGGGCAAAGAGAGAGGGAGAGAGAACAGGGGAGGGGCAGAGAAAGCAGGGAGATAGAGAATCCCAAGCAGGCTCTGCACACTTGACAGCACAGAGCCTGATGCAGGGCTTGAACTCATGAACCATGAGGTTATAACCTGAGCCAAAATCAAAGAGTCCAAAGCTTAACCAACTGAGCCACGCAGGTGCCTCCCCAACACGCATGTATTTTTAAGCCACATTTACTAGCAAGCAGCCACAAAGCAATACGTGTATCGGTTTTGTAAACTTGAAATGCTGGTTGTCTAACTTTTTAGGTTATTGTCCCACCACCCTGCAGAAAAGAAAGATCCTTGATGACCTGACAGTATTCCAGACATAGTATTCGGTTACTATCCTAGTCAGCATCAGGCAGCAGAAATTAGGGAATCCGATGGTGTGGGTCACAGGACCGGGAATCTGGCTTCAGACAACACGCCCAAGGGTGCAGAGTGCAGGCTTCTCTAGAGTCAGGCTCCCTGTTCATAAGGGGCCAGGGAAGCCCACCTGCAAACCTCAAGTCACCCAGCTAGTGTCTGTTTCTAACATTTCATTTCCTGATCGATAAGCCACAAATTTCACAAATGAAAACCCATTTATGCCATTCACTCACTCATATCTTAATCGGGGGACAGCTGGAGTTGCATTTGGGGTGGTCTTCCCAATTAGATACTAGTTGATCACCCCTGAAGTGTAAAATTTTTACTACCGCTAGGGTTTAATAAACGAAACATTTACATCATACTGTTTAGGGTGAAGTAAGCTATAGACATCAAAGCAAAAAGACCTGTAAATTCTCAGCCCAGAGAGTGGACACAGGCAGAGCTACGTTGAGGACCGACACATACTATCCCATTGGAATCCAGTACCGAATTCGATGTACAATTACCTTCACATTGCTTCATGTGAAGCTTCTTAATCAGATTATAAAATTCTTGGAAAGAGTGGGTCCTACATATACTTTTTTTATTTTTCCACAATGGCTATCACAGTGCTAGACACATACAGGTACATAGAGGTGTAGAATGTACACTTTTCCATTGTTAAAATCTATGGCAATATCTTACAAATGTTTGGGCCTGAGGATTCTGTATTTGCTTTGAAATTCTAAAGTGCCTCAATGGACCAAAAACCCGGAGACATCAAAACACTACCTGGCTCACTGGAAATGATCCAGTGCAATTTAGGACTGCAACGAATAATGGAAATGTTATACATTTTGTGTGGTTTTCTTTTTTTTTCAATTTTTTTTAATGTTTATTTATTTTTGAGAGACAGAGAGAGACAGAGACAGAGCCACAGAGAGAGGGAGACACAGAATCCGAATCTGGCTCCAGGCTCTGAGCTGTCAGCACAGAGACCATGACCTAAGTTGAAATCGGATGCTTAACTGACTGTGCCACCCAGGCGCCCCACTTTTTGTGTGGTTTTCTTTTCATGTCAGTTCGCAGCCTTGGTTCCAAGATATATTAAGCTTCATCAGGCGATAAGCATAATGTATGAATCCTGATATCTAAATGTAAGTGGCAATACCTGGCTTCGCTTCAGAATTTTTTTAGTTGAGTTTGTCCATTTCCACCAAATGGAATCCTGTCGATCATCAGCTCCGGGGAGACGGAGACGGAAGTTAGTACTTGGTTTGTTTTTATTCCAGGTGTTGCTCGAATGCTAATAGTTGAAAAGCGCTGTACTATTTGACCCCGAAGAGCTTTGACTAAAGGGATTTCCACGTTGTTCACTCCTGTCCCCAGGGAGGAAAGGTATCTAGGTCCTTCTGTTTAACAGGTAATCAGTGCACCTGGCAGCAGTTAGTGCTGAGTGTTTGGTTTTGTTAGGCAATAGCCCTCAGCCCCACGGCCAGCCCGCAGCCACACCCCAGCCAGCAGGGCCCAGGGCTGGGTTTTCTGTTTGGTTTTTAACCATTGCACAACTGTGTAAAGTCTTAAGAACCTGCTAGGATTTTAGCTGTGGGATGTGAGCTTCTGGGGCGCCTCTGGCACAAAGAAAGGAGAACGGGCAGAACAGCCCCACTGTAGGTCTGATGAGGTCAAAAGCCTGGTGAGAAAATCCTTCAGGAAGAAAACAGTTTTTTGCAATGGCTCAGAGAGAGGAGGAAGCCCTTATAGATTCACTGAAGCGGTCTCCTAGGCAGGAAAGCTGCCGATGAGTTTAGGAAAGGAAGAGTTTGAGATTGAATTAGAAAGACTGATCCCGTAAATGTACTTTGCATTCCTTCCAAATTCACATAAAAGGACACAGGAGTATGTATGCAGTATTTAAAAATACTGTCGGTGAAGGAACTATTCTCGTGAACAGTTTTAGCCCTGGTGTATATTATATAAACTCCACCAGAAGGGAAAAGCTTCCTCCTTGGTTCCAGCTTCAGTTTGCACATATAAATACACACACACACACTCATTTTAATATTATTAATTTCAAAAATTCAGTGTAGGTAATCTGGTTCAGTGCTCATGGTTTGAGATTTTAATTCTGACATATTTGGTTTATCACATTTTGAAATTTTTTCGTATTTGGTTTATCACATTTTGAGATTTTTTTCCATTTAGGATCTTTTCTACCCAGGAACCTAGCTTGAGTTTTTATGAAACAAGATGACATAGCAGCTCAGATTGAAATCACTGAGTTTGAGTAATGCTGAATTTAACAGGATGTTATCTAAAAACCTTATACCTTCAAGTGTTTCTAGACTAAATTCTGTGATTTCCCCAGAAACACATTATCAAATAGTCTTCAATAATGTGCCACATAAGTATATTTATTACAGATGTAGGTACTTTACATTACAGCCACTCTTTTTTAATATGTCTTGCTTTGAGACTCACGTATTCCTTCCTTTGTATTTTCTCCCCAACCATATGATTGTGTATTACTGATGCTATAAATATCTTCTATCTTTTTTTTAATTTTTTTTAATCTTTATTTATTTTTAGAGAGACACAGTGTGAGCAGGGGAGGAACAGAGAAAGAGAGGGAGACACAGAATCTGAAGCAGGCTTCAGGCTCTGAGCTGTCAGCACAGAGCCTGACGTGGGGGTCGAACCCACAAACTGTGAGATCATGACCTGAGCCGAAGTCTGACGCTTGAACGACTGAGCCACCCAGGTGCCCCTAAATATCTTCTATCTTAAGGCGAGACTGACTCCTGGTTGTTCCCTTATGATCTCTGTGTGCAAAACGCTTAGTGTTTGCTGAAATTGCCTGTGGCTTGTCAATTAATCCTAGGTGTCCCTGAAATCTGAATAAAGAATAGGGTTTATAAATCTACATAAAATAACAGGACAAGTGAGATTTTAGAATCTCTGACTTCCTTGAGATTTGACCTAGTTAATAACCATCACGACAGGGCTGTCCTTTTATTCTTGGAAGAAAATACTGTCTTCTAGAGAGGGAAAAATGGAACCAATTCAACCTGCTTATCCAACCACGTAGAAGACAGGAGGAAGGTGACCTCTTCATAGCTGTTTTGTCTGGACCCTATCCTTCAACCCCTCCTCCTAACCCCCGCCCCACCTGTTAACCTTGAGTTGATTTTGAAAGGAGGAAAGAATGCCTTGGGCTACATACAACAGCTCCCGTTGGCTGTATGCCCCCACACCCCCCATATACCACATCATACGTGCCATGCACTAAGTCCCTTAGTTCACTGAGCATAACAAACCTGTAAGATAGGTATTATTACCCCAATTCCTTATATTCAAAAGGTAAGCTAAGCCTTTTTATATTTATATTGTTTCACTTTGTTTTTTTAAAATGCTTTAAGGGGGAAAAAAAAGAAAGGATCTAAAGAGGCCCGGAGTCTCAAAAGTAAGGATAAATGGTCTACAGCACCACATTTTTCAGAGTATCAAAAACTCTTTAAAAGATTTTATCCTTTATCTAAACAGCATGCTCCCAAAACTACTGCTGTCTGTGCTGATTTCACAGGAGGCAAATGAGTCTCCCTAACTTCTAGCCCATGATTCTGACGTAAAATATTGACCGCCAGAAGTTACCCCTTGGGTCCTTGCTAAAAGTCTCTGGTTGCAAATTTGCCCTCACTTTTTTCCCCCCCATGTTTCTGGAGAAGAGATGGAAATGGTGATCCTGGGAAGCCAGGTAACAATCTTCCACAGACTCAAGAAATCTGACCGTGACTGGACTTGTTCTCAAACTCGCTTTTCACTCAATCATATTTGGAAATTGCTTCTCTGTGGGAAAGGAAGCAGCTTGCCTGACGGACTCATGTGTGTCCAGAAAAGAAAGGTTTGTTACGGAGATTCTGCCCTCATCTTAATGATCAACACGTAGTTATTCCACATCTGCTGTAGTTGAGGCATTACTCAGGAGCTTTGCACGCAGTTAGCTCTGTTCCTTAGGACAACCCTAGTAACGGTGCTGTTCCCATTCCACAGGTGAGGAAAATGCGTACTGCCTCAAAGTCATGTCACTTTCCTGAAGTCGTTTTCTCCCTCCCAAAATGTTAATATTCTACTGAGAACTTAAGGCCAGACATCCACCTCTTGAGACTGATTAACTCACAGCAGGGGAAGTTGGGTCTTAGGGTGACTGTTAATTGGAGGTTATTGGTGTGTGGCTGAGAGAAAATGGCCTATGAAAAGCATTTGCCCTTCTGGCTCAGGACCCTGATACCTTGTGCTGGAGCCAGCCGGGACTGGCTGTAGAATTTTGGAATTTCAAAACTCTTGTGAGATGATATTCAAAATTAAATTGTATTAAAGTATAATTATATTGAAAACAAAACAAAAAAACTTCTATTGAAAACAAAAGTAACAAATACTCAAAGCTCATCAGTTGCGAATTATTTTTGTTTTCTGTGCTGTTGAGGATATTTACGTCTATTGTGTCTGTGTGGTAGAAATACCGTAAAATGGTTTACAGCTGTACATCTCTTCCCAACTTTGAGTTGGGTGACTTAACCTCTGTCTCGAAATCAGACACAGGAGCATTTACACCATAGAATTAGCAAATACTGTAAGTCAGAGCTCAACTTAAGGTTTTGTTGCTCGACTACACTTAAGAATATGATAAAGGGGGCCCCTGGGTGGCTCAGTCTGTTGAGCGGCCAACTTCGGCTCAGGTCATGATCTCGCGGTCTGTGAGTTCGAGCCCCGCGTCGGGCTCTGTGCTGACAGCTCGGAGCCTGGAGCCTGTTTCGGATTCTGTGTCTCCCTCTCTCTAACCCTCTCCCACTCATGCTCTGTCTCTCTCTGTCTCAAAAATAAATAAACGTTAAAAAAAATTTTTTTTTTTAAAAATATGATAAAGAGGGGCACCTGGGTGGCTTAGTCAGTTAAGCATCCAACTCTTGGTTTCAGCTCATGTTATGATCTCCCTGTTCTTGAATTCCAGCCCCACACTGGACTTCACATGGACAGTGCAGAGCCCACTTGGGATTCTCTGTCTCTCCTTGCTCTCTGCCCCTTCCCCACTCATGTGCGCACGTGCACACACAATCTCTCTCAAAATAAATAAAATTTATTTTAAAAAATATGATAAAATGTTAACTCAATATGCAACATGGAACTTTGCTGAGTCTGTAATTGTTACATGGGAATAGCACAAAAAAACCCTGAAGAAATTTTTTCTTCCGGTGTTCAAAAGACTATTATTCTCTGATTCAGAAAAGAATTTGCTTGTGTCATTAACAGACATGAAATTCCAACACGTGTTCATTGTTTCACTTTTCGTCTACCTTGCTAAACAATGCTATCAACTAACATTCATGTCAGGACTATACCCGTTGTAGCCGCGAGTAAATTACTGATGGAAGAGTCTGGCAAAACCTTGTGAAAGCATTCTGTGAAAACCAATTGCCTACGTGGAATTTATAATAAAAAGAATGTATTTTATTATTATATACAAACAGTGTTCCACACAGCCTTTATTTATGATAGACATGTTTTTCTATAGAACCAGTTGTTAAATACTTGCCAGAATGACACTGCCTGCAGGGCATAACTGGTCTGCACCCTGCACCTGCCAGAACCACAGGGCAAGATTCAGGCCTTTCCCCTCCCGCCCCGAACACGGACACCATTTTGAACGTAATTGAAATAGTTACACAGCTTTTTATCCTGTTGTTAAAAAAGAGAAGCTAACAAGCACGCCGACTGCTCCTGGTATGGAATTTTCTGCAATAGTCTCCCAGCGAAAGGGAACACGGTCGAGAAATCTCTAAATACCCAAAACTAGGTTACAGATAAGTGTCTCCTGAAATGTCATGCATTGTTGCTGAGTGTACGTGTACCTTTTTTCGCTAATGAAGATTATAGGACTCATTTCCAGCGGCCTCTGGCTTATGCAATAGGATATTTACCCCCTGAAGACAATAAGCTAATATACATTATGTGTTAGTATATCAAACTAAGGAAACATTAAGGATGGAAAAAAAATAATTTAAGCCAGTCTCACATTTACAGAGTTGAGTGAATTAAAAGCAGGTTAAGAGCTTATCAGTTTCTGATTTTGTTTTACTTCTACCCTCTACCACCCTCTAGAAATACGCCAGAAATCTGTGGATTGTCACGAATATATTTTTATTTCTCGGTTACTTAAACCAACTTTAATTGGTTTTGGACTGTTTCTACAAAGCGTGTTTCTGCATAACATCTCACACGATACAAGGTGGGGCTGCCCTGTTGATTTTAGCTTCCAAAGAAGCAAGTTTTCTTTGACCGAACTTTATTTTCTTTGAGCAAACCTTAATATGCAAAATTTAGAGAACTACCATGCTTTTCACCTTACTATTATGAACATCTAATATTTACTAATGAAAAAAAGATGAAGTAAAGTAGGTAGGAAGGAAGGAAAAACAACAACTAGGTCCCTTCCAATATCTTGTGGAAATTGCTTAGATAGGATGAGGAATGCTTAAGTAGAGGGATGAAAATGACTGCAATATAAATTTGACTTAGGTTTGAATGGTCATCTTAAACTTTTTTTTTTTAATTTTTTTTTTAATGTTTATTTATTTTTGAGACAGAGAAAGACAGAGCACGAACGGGGGAGGGTCAGAGAGAGAGGGAGACACAGACTCTGAAACAGGCTCCAGGCTCTGAGCCATCAGCACAGAGCCTGACGTGGGGCTTGAACTCACGAACCGCGAGATCATGACCTGAGCTGAAGTCGGACGCTGAACCGACTGAGCCACCCAGGTGCCCCTGAATGGTCGTCTTAATGGAGACAGAACAAGTCTGCAGAGTTCTTTGGTTCTCTTAGAAAAGTATGTGGATTGCCAAGTAAGGGTGGGAAATACTTACAGTGCACATTTTCCTGGTGATTATTAGACAGAATTGTTTTTCTGGTTTTATGATTAAGGCTATGTCAGGTTCTGTGTTTTCTTGGGATGTACATTTTACCTAATTCATCACAAATAATGCTGAAAGGAAACCCTGACAAAGTGTTTGTCTCTTTGGATTTTGTCGGTTGGTGGGAAGCAATGTTGATTGATGTTTGCTTGTTTGTTGGTTGGTTGGTTTTGGGTGACATTTAAGGAAGCAAGATGAAATAAGTCCATAGAGAAGTAACAGTCTTTTTTCTTTATTGAAAAATCACTGCTCCAAGAAACATACAATTTAAATCCTAAATCATTGGCTGCAGTCCACACGGAATAGATAGAGAATCCTTCTCCTGCCACACTGGCAATTTGACATCATCAAGAATTTAAGTCACAGGAACTCATGTTCAGGAATATTCTGGGCATCCATTCTAGTATGGCCACAGTTGGGGCCTTGACCAGAGTCAGGTGTCTTCTTAACCTTGAAACCCTTCTTTGAACTCTACTTTTTTTAATCTGATAACACTGCCCTGAATGTAATAGTATGAGGCCAGATTTTTAGGGTCATTTGACAAATATTTATTGAATACCTACTACTTTATGGCATTTACATTCTAGCATAGAACAGCATAGAAGCAGGTAAAAATCCGTTCCTTTATTCATCAAAAAAAGTTTGAATGCCTTTTGTATTTCAGGCACTCTTCCACATACCAAGGGCTCAACTGTGAAAAATTCAGACTCTTGTATGAGATGTGCAGAGCCTGCAGTGAGAGCTAAACCAGCCTAGAGGGATCCAGCACTCTTTCCTTTCTAGAAGAGGCCGAGATGGAGTGAGAAGTCACAGTCAGCCATGTAATATAAATACAAATATCTATAAATATAAATATCTCTTTCCAGGGAAGACTGTTCATATGCAGTCTCAGTTAAAATTCCCACAGTGTATGGGCGCCTGGGTGGCTCAGTCGGTTAAGTGTCCGGCTTCGGCTCAGGCCGTGATCTCATGGTTCATGGGTTCGAGCCCCGCATCCAGCTCTGTGCTGACAGCTCAGAGCCTGGAGCTTGCTTTGGATTCTGTGTCTCCCCTTCTCTCTGCCCCTCCCATGCTCATGCTCTGTCTCTCTGTCTCTCAATAAGAAATAAACATTAAAAAAAAAATTTTTTTTTTAATTCGCACAGTGTAGGGGCACCTCTGTGGCTCAGTCTGTTAAGTGTCCAACTCTTAATTTCAGCTGAGGTCATGATCTCATGTTTCCTGGGTTCCAGCCCTGCTTCAGGCTCTGCTTGGAATTCTGTCTTGTCCTCTCTCTCTCTGCCCCTCACCCACTCACACTGTATGTCTCTGTCTTTCAAAAAAAAAGTTAATAAACTTAAAAAAAAAAACAGCTCCCACAGCATAAACGCATGAGCTGTGTTTGAAATAATTGAGGATTTCTTCTCATTAACCTGACAACCTCCACCCACCGTTGTTTCGGGGATTTTTGCAGATGGGCTGGGAGCCATAGTGATGCCAAGAGCAGGACAGGGAAGAACAGGAAGTGGAGAAAGGGTAGGAAATGGATTTCAGTGGCCCTTTGCCCTTCCCTCAGGCTCTTCCCTTAAATACCCTCTGCTTGTTTTCCTCTTCTTTCAGGTCTGCCCCAGCTAAGGGGTGTTTGGTCAAAAGATCAGTAAGTCACTTTATTTTGGGTCCACATTACCGTGAACTTAAAAAAGTCACTATTTTAGGACATATGCCCTGAGAGATAGGAAAGGGGCATCATCATCATCATCACCACCACATTATGGGTGAGGAAATTGGTTTCCTCTCCATGAGCGATTTTGCCGAGTCCACGGTTAACTGTGGCAGTACCATGACTAGAACCACGTATCTGGGGACCCAGAATCCCAGTAGAGTGTGGCCCCTTCAGGGTCTGTCAGAGCTCAAGTCCTGGCTCTACTGCTTGCTTGTCAGCCAGTATAAGGCAAGTTCCTTAACGTATGTAATTTTTGCCTTTCCCCCTGTTAAATGGGCTTAAAAATAGTACTACCTCCCAGGGTTGTTAAAAGGGTAAAATGAGACAATGGACATAAAGTGCTTGACACACAGTAAGCACTCAATAAGTATGTATTATTATTCTATCATGATTACTAGGCGCTAAATCAGATTCTGTGATTACAAAACTGAGTAAGACACAGCGCCAGACAGACATCTTAACGGACCACGTGGCCATGGGATAGACTTGCAGTGACCAGTTGGCACAGTGCACTGATGTGCCAACTCCATTTGGAGCTGGGGACCAAGGGTCCAAAAGTCCTCACAGAGCAAATCACAATGAGACTTTGATCTCAGAGATAGAATTTAGCTCACCTTGAAAGGGTGAGCCCAACTAAACAGATGCACTTACATTAGTTATCCATTGGCTGTGTAACAAATCATCCCCAAATTAGCACCTTAAAACAAGAAACATTTGTTTCTTGTTTCTGTGGGTCAGGAACCCAGGCACCGCTTAACGGGGCATCTCTGGCTGAAGATCTGTCATGAGGTTGCAGGCAAGCCGTCGGCCAGGCCCATGGTCATCTCCAGGCTGGACAAGACCTGGAGAATCTGTTTCCACGCTCACTCAGGTACCTGTTGGCAGGCCTCCAAAGATCCACTTCCAAGTTTGCTCGCATGGTTGCCGGCACCCTTTGGTTCCTCCTCACAGACTTTGTTTATCCTGGAGAGCTGGAGTCAGCATTTTTTCTATAGAGGGCCAGATAGTAAATATGTTAGACTTCGCAGGTCGTTTGACGTCTGTCGCGAGTATCGGCCCTACTGTGTGGCACAAAAGCAGCCATGGACAAGTCATGAATGAATGGGTAGAGCTGTATTCCAATAAAATTTTATTTACCAACAAAAGGTGACCTAAACCCTGCTCTGGATCTCTACAAGGACAGCAGCATGATTTAGCAAAAATTATACGGACGGCCACTTATCTTCTCAGGACCTCAGTTCCTAATCTGTAATACAACTGGGTTAGATTAATATTTTTTCTTGGGGACTTCCCAACTCACAAATGCTGTGATTTTAACTTTAATTTTTATTCACAGCCATTTAATAGTCATTCATTTGTTCTCTCTGTCTCTCTGTCTCTCTGCTAAAACCAGTAGCTTAACCAGAGTGTCAAAATCCTTTACAAATCTCGCTTTAGAATGGAAGAAATTTAGAGGACAACTTCACTGACATGTTCAAGTTCCTCCTATTACCGCAGGTAGTCGCTGTGACTCATGGTATGGCAGGCCAGCTTTGGAGCAGAGAGTGATAGGCTCTGGGCTGCACGGCTCTTGCCTCCCTACATGAGAAAGAAAAGCCCAGAAGCTGGAGATCCAGTAGCATCATTGCTACTGGTGATTGATTGTTTACCTGTGCCCATTTGAAGTCTGTAATCCAGGGGCACCCAGGTGGCTCAGTCGGTTAAGTGTCCGACTTTGGCTCAGGTCACGATCTCACAGTTTGTGGGTTCGACCCTCGCGTCAGGCTCTGTGCTGACAGCTCAGAGCCTGGAGCCGGCTTTGGATTCTGTGTCTCCCTCTCTCTTTGCCCCTTCCTGCTCACGTTGTCTCTCTCTCTCTCAAAAATAAACATTAAAAAAAATATAAAAATAAAGTATATAATCCATAAGATATCAGTTATTAAGGTTCTTAAGATACAGATACTTAAGGAATCACAAATAGTGAAATCTCTACAAGAGGTGAGAGTTGACCCCCAACCCAAGAATTTCTCTTAAGGTAATTCCCTAATGTTTACTTTTGCATTTTAATGGCGAACTTACAACCTGGTTTTTCTGGAACTATAGCATAGGATCAGCGTCTCTCGGGCAATGAAAGGGACCCAGTTACTTAATTTTGTAACTGGGTCCCTTTCATTGCCTGAGAGACACTGAGAGAGGCTTTCAGTATATTAAAGTAGTAAAATAATAACAAAGCAAGATTATAAATATTAATATTTTAAATGCTTACATGTACAAATGTGTGATCTTGCACACAATCATAAAGGTGATAGAATTTTCCTATTCTCAAGATTAAGTATTAATTCATAGGGAACTACAAGTGAATTGTTACAGCAAACTAAGACTGAAGTTCAAAGCTGTGTGATGAACATTCTTTCAAGCCTGTCAGTATAGTTCTGGGTGTGTCCTTGGAGATACTGGTCAAGAGTCTACACTTGAGGCCCTTTGTGAATGGCAAGGCCAAGTGCGTTGACCTCCTGTATCCCATATTCCCTGCCTACCCCCACAATAATAGGCTTGGTTGCATACATCCTGTCATGTTAAAGACTCCATGGTGTTGGGGCGCCTGGGTGGCGCAGTCGGTTAAGCGTCCGACCAGCCAGGTCACGATCTCGCAGTCCGTGAGTTCGAGCCCCGCGTCAGGCTCTGGGCTGATGGCTCAGAGCCTGGAGCCTGTTTCCGATTCTGTGTCTCCCTCTCTCTCTGCCCCTCCCCCGTTCATGCTCTGTCTCTCTCTGTCCCAAAAATAAATAAACGTTGAAAAAAAAAAAAAATTTAAAAAAATAAAATAAAATAAAATAAAATAAATAAAGACTCCATGGTGTTAATGACAAAAGCTTAAACTCTGAACCCTTGCCTACCACTTACAGTTATGAAACTTACGTGAGTTAGTTAAGCTTGCTACTCATGAAATGGAGCTAGTAGTACGTACTTCACGGTGTTGCTGGGAAGAAAATGGGGGTAGTGAGTATATAGTATCAAACACATAATGGATGCTCCAGTGTCAGTGCCCCCCGCCTTTCTTTCTCTTTCTTTCTCTCTTTCTTTCTCTCTTTCTTTCTCTCTTTCTCGTGCATCAGATCCAGAGTCCCAAGTTGAGGTTTGAAAATGTGTTGAGGGTAATGCCTGCCAGAGCCCAGTGAAGAGTCTTGTGGCTCCCACGGCCCTGAGTTCCTGTTCGCCCACGTACCGACAGTGCTACAGCTGCAGGGACTTGGCCCCGGGGCTCTGCCCCCCTCATCCTCTCCTGTTCCCCTCACCTGCCCTTGGTAGAGGAACACATGCAAGGCAGTTTGCACATCTGACACAAATCTCTTATGCCACGTAGGTGAGCAAACTGAGACAGAATGAGACTTTAGAAAACATAATCTTCACGGGGCGCCTGGGTGGCGCAGTCGGTTAAGCGTCCGACTTCAGCCAGGTCACGATCTCGCGGTTCGGGAGTTCGAGCCCCGCCTCAGGCTCTGGGCTGATGGCTCGGAGCCTGGAGCCTGTTTCCGATTCTGTGTCTCCCTCTCTCTCTGCCCCTCCCCCGTTCATGCTCTGTCTCTCTCTGTCCCAAAAATAAATAAACGTTGAAAAAAAAAAAAAGAAAACATAATCTTCAAAGGGCACTGAAGCACCTACCCACGGATGGATACGTGGGATGACTGTGCCCCATTCTGGGGCCCCTGCTGCCAAGAGAGCCATACCTTGCTGCCTCCACCGGAAAGAGCTTGTGCTGCAGAGAAAGAGAGAATAGATGAACTCAGTAGGAGTTATAATCCGGGTCTGATTCTCGGGAATCTGTTGTGTGCAGTGTCTCTAATTATTGGGGAAAGGAGAATTTCTGCCTGGGACAGGTCATTGCTAGGCTGATTTTTCTTGCTCTTTTCCTGCACTTCAGAATCGGAACAGTCGTGATGCTGATGCCTCTCAGAGCCAGCATTTCCTGGTTTGTGATGAAGAAACAGCCTCTGGGCTGGCCTCTAACTGCTGGGTCCTGTAGGTCCTCTTTACTTCGTGTCAGAAGAAAATTTTAAAAAGGAGAGGCAAGGAAAATCAAAATCCTTTCACCCAGTATAATTATGTCATGTTTATAGTCAGCACTGTAGACTTTGAACTTGGAAACTGCAAGGAGGGTGACTTTTACCAAAAATGGAAAGTTCTAGAAATATGAAGCATTGGCGAGGAACGGTTAATTATCTGGCTGAGGTTCACTTTTGGAATAATTTGCACCATTTGTAACAATCACTGTGGACCTTATGTATTGTCACGGGAAAGGCTAGAAACAAAATGTTCAGTGAGAGAAAGCATGGCGTGAACTTATTTATAGTACATACTGTGTAAAATCACTGTATAGACGGACATAAACCACAACAAATCCTGGGGAAAAAATGAACACATAGCACATGGGTAGGTTGCTATGACCATGGCTGACATTTTTTTTTGCACTCTTTTCCCAAACTTTGTGTGCTGATACATATGTGTGCACGTGTGTGTAGCATTATATCTAGTTTTATATATGTGCGTTATATGAATATGTATACATACAAATATTTGTACATATCATTTTTTAATGAAAAAGTTCTTTAAGCATTTGGAAAAGATTGGGGATATTTGTGAACAAAACAGATGCAAAAGCAACCAAAAAAAGTTTGAATACTTAAATACAGGACTTAGAATTTGTACTAAGGACTAAACTTTAAAATCCATCAATACACGAACTAGCTAATTGTACATTCTATACTGCAGATGATTGTGCTTTACTGACGTAACTCAGATCTTTCTTTTTTTTCTGTAGAGATTCTAGATATAAATCATGGTTTTGGTGTGGGGTTTTATTTTTGCGGGTTTGTTTTGGTGGGGTTTTTGTTGTTGTTTTTTGGGTTTGGGTTTGAATGATACTCCTCTTTGATCACGGCTTCACACAAGGAAAAGATACTTCCTTGTGCGAAGTCCTGGTTAACTTCTCATAACCTCAGACCACAAAGGGCCCCTGTGTGAGGACGCAGGAATTCCTCTGGAATACGGGGAAGGCCCCCAGCTGAATCGTATCCAAGGAAGATGTTGCAAAGCTTGCAAAGCTTGTTCGAAGAAAGGAGCCCAGCTGGGGATCTTTTCTTTCTATTCAGATATTGGCCCTGCCTGGGGGTGGGGGTGGGGGAAACCCTTAAAAGAGAACCCGGGGAAAAAAAAAAAAAACAAGCCTGAATGCACTTACAAATTACAAGGAAAAGTTACTTCTTGCACCGGGTGTTGATGCCAACTCAGGCTTATCATATTTCGAATTTAACTCCACTTGGAAACTTTGTTTTTCTTCTCATGGAAGTTGAAGAAGGTAACAGAGATGGAGACTGTCCACCAGTCTAACTTAGGGTTAGTGTAACCAACTTAGGGTTAGTGTAAACCCTAAGCAACACCTGTGGAGAAGTGAAGGGCTGGCTCAGGTCACCCAGGCCACCTCTGCTCACTACCACTGGCCTGGGCCCACCCATGAGACACTGCCCCCAGCTGTCCTCATGAACTGCGTGTTTAATCCCATGGGGCCCTGGCGTGGCATTCCCCATGGATCTCTGGCCCGTCCCCATGGGTCTGTGTCCCACCATGCTGTCTCTCCACCACCTGCAAACCTTCCTGCCAGCCGCCTTCCTCCCATCCTTCCACTTCTCTTAGACCCTGGGAGGATTTATAGGACATACAGTACTTGCCGGTGGGTCTGGCATGTCCTGGGCTTTCGGCAAATCTCATTGCCCTTCCGGATCCTTCCCTTTGCCCCGCTTTGAACAGAAATCCCTCAGGGTGCCTGGGTGGCCCAGTGGGTTAAGCCGTTAAGCGTCTGACTGGATTTTGGCTCAGGTCATGATCTCACAGTTCGTGACTTCAAGCCCTGCATCTCTGCGCTGACAGCATGAAGTCTGCTTAGGATTCTCTCTCATCCTCTCTCTCTTCCCCTCCCCTGCTCTCTCTTTCTCTCTCAAAAAAAATAAACTAAAAAAAAAAAAAAAAAATCCCCTTACTGTTGTAGGTACTTCATTTCCTGGTCAATGATAGATCCTTTAACGAAAGCCAGGAAACGGAGTCATGATGAGAAGTGAGGAGGGCCAGCCCTCTCCCTTCACATGGGGCCCTTCCTGACCAGCGTGCTTATTGCCTGTTGGGGATGAAGGACAGCGAGAAGAATGACAGCCGCCATTTTTGTGTTTCTGCCACTGCTTAGCCTGATCCGTGCTTTACCCGTGCCCCTCACATCTAAAAACCGCATAAAGGCCCAGAGAGGTTGAGAGATTTGCTTGAGGCCACAGAGTTAACGAGTAGTGGCACCAAAATTCAAACTCAGGAGTTTCGGAGTTCTGCAGAGCTCTTTCTTCCCTCCTCCCACTGTGCAAAAGTGCTTTCCCAACGACTCACAGAGTCTGGTCATCAGCAGCATTTGCTCCCCAACATCTGTGCATGGTCAAACAGTATCAGGAGATGCAAGAAATACCCCTTCCTCGCTCCCCAAGTGGCTCCAGATGAAAACAAAACCTGTAACAGAGTAAAAATTCCTTTCCATGGACAGATAACTTAGCTGGTTAAATATCAAGCTCTTCAAAGCTCTATTTACTAATAGACCCATGGAACGTGATCCCTTCAGGGGTTTAATGTACTAGAAAAGCACTGTAAAAATCACCATTTAAGAACCTCCAAGCACCATCCAATAGAACTTTCTGCCATGAGGAACATGTTTTAGGTCTTACGTTGCCCAGTATGGTAGCCACTAGCCACAGGTGGCCAGTGGTTACCATGTGGACAGCACAACTCTAGAAAATTCTGACAGGCTCATTGCTGGTGCCCACATTTTCATAATACTTTGCTTATAAGCTCTATTATATCACTGGATCATAATTATTTGTTTACATTTTTGCCTACCTCACTAGGTTATAAGCTTCACGTCTTATTCATTCTGCTGTGATCATCTACTAGTACATGGCCTGGCCCACAGTACGAGATGTTGAATAATTAATGTAGGTTAAGAAAATGGATGTGACTCAGCTCTTTCAAAAGCATCTTTGTTACTGCTTGCTCTCATCTGGTGTACCCTTTCTCGAGATTTTGCTCTTTACGACTAGATCGGTTCCCACATCTTCATACGTGGGAGCCCTGACTGCTCACTTGTGAGCACATTTTTTCTTTCCTCCAAGGAAAACACTTTTTTTTTTTTGAAAAGCACTTTTTTTTTAGCTGATTATTTTGGTTATTTGTTTCTCTCAATGAATGTTTCTAGCACCATGTCTTGATATTCTCTCAGTTTTAGACGTTATTCCACTATGGAAGATGATTCGGCTTCTACCCTCTGCCCTACAGCACACCAGAAATGTTCCCAGTCCCTGCTGCGCACCCCCTCCAGTCTTAGTTTGGTGAATACCAAGTATCTGTTACAACTCTGTAAATGTTCTTCCCAGCCAGTCCAGGTGGAAAAGTATAATTCCATTTTCTCTGGGGTAACAAATGGCTCATTTTTTCATGTGTTAAATATTCTGCATACTTATCCTGATTCAACCCCAAATTCCTTTCTTTTTTTTAATGTTTATTTATTTTTGAGAGAAAGAAAGAAAGAAAGAAAGAAAGAAAGAAAGAAAGAAAGAAAGAAAGAAAGAAAGGTGGGGGGAGAGAGAGAGAGAGGGAGAGGATCCAAAGCAGGCTGCGTAACTGGCAGCAGAGAGCCCAATGCTGGGCTTGAACTCATGAATTGCAAGATTATGACTCAAAGTCAGGTACTTAACAACTGAGCCACCCAGGTGTCCCACCCCAAGTTCTTTTCTTATGGTATATATCTTTCTCTTTGGGATCCTTCAGGGATTCTATCAATTTCCTCTCTTAAAACTGCCCAGAGCCTTCTTGCCTTGTCCAGTCCAAATGAGCCGTCCCTGTGACTGTGTCCACTGCTGGCATTCTGGGATCTTGGCCACTTTCCTCCTGGGGGACACTTTGTCCCTCTCCTGTGTTTAATGTCCTGTTTTCTGTATCCCTTGCTTCCCCCTCTTGGTTTACTCCTTCATTTGTTTGTGACATTTTCCAATAGCTTCCTTTCTGGGAGGGGAAGGTTGTGTGAATGGTACGTTTTTTGAGACCTTTCATATCTGAAAAGATCTTTATCTACCTTCTCACTTAACTGGTCATTTGGCCTGGCTTAGAATGAGGGTTGTGTGTGTGCACACGCACGTGTGTGTATGTGTGTGTGTGTTTAAGGAGTCTACAACCGTTCTGATCCCCAACTCTTTGGATACCCCCTGATTTTCTCTTTCTAGAAGCTTATAGCATCTCAGTTCTGAAATACCACAATGCTGTGTCTTGGCATTGAGTCTGTTTTTATTTATTGTGGTGGGCACATGGTGACTGCTTTCATTTAGAAACTCATGTCCTTCAGTTACGTGAAATTTTCTCAAATAATTTTGTCGATGAATTCCTCCCTTCCTTTTATTTGTTCTCTCTTTTTCAAGTTTCTGTTGCTTGGACGTTGGATCTTCTGGACTGATCCTCTAGATTTATTTTATCTCTTCCATTTGATTTCCTGTATCTTTTTTTTTTTCCTACTTCTATGAGATTTGCTCTTTTTCTTCTAGACTCTTTATTGAAATTCTGTTGAAATATTAATTTTTGTTGTCTTGATTTCGTTTTCAAGAGCTTTTCGTTGTTTTTGTTGTTCTCTGATTTTTTTTTTTTTTTTAAGATCCCCTGTTCTTTTTGGATACAGGTGACATGGTGAGGATATTATTGTCAATCGTTTTGTTTTGGCTTTAGTTTTCTTCTCCCTACTTTTTGTTTTAAGTGCTTTTTGGTTGGTCGGTTGGTTGGTTTCGATCTCTGTCTTTCGTATTAGAGACTTCCTTAGATGTCTGGAGGACAACTCGAGGGTGACTGCCAGCATTCCCAGAGCCAAGGAGGGGAGCAGGCTGAGGCTCTCAGCACTCCACGTGCACACGTTCACTTAATCCCCAGTTTTGGATTCAGAACCCCTGCCCTCTGCTGTGTGTTCTCTACTATATTCCTAGTCCAGAGACCCTGCTTTACCCTTTCCAGATACTAAACTTACATTCTTTAGGTGAGATAAAGAGCAGAAACCACTCCAAAAGCTGGGAGTGCAAAAAGGGATTTAGGAACCTAACTGCTTTTTTTTTTTTTTTTTGTAATTGTTTTTTAATGTTTGCTTATTTTTGAGAGAGACAGAGACAGAGCACGAGCGTGAGAGGGGCAGAGAGAGAGGGAGACACAGAATCTGAAGCAGGCTCCAGGCTCCTAACTTGTCAGCACAGAGCCTGACGTAGGGCTCGAACCCATGAACTGCGAGATCATGACCTGAGCCGAAGTCAGACGCTTAACTGAATGAGTCACCCGGTGCCCCCCTAACTGCTTTTTTTAATTTTTTTTTTATGTTTATTTATTTTTGAGACAGAGAAAGACAGAGCATGAACGAGGGAGGGTCAGAGAGAGGGAGACACAGAATCTGAAGCAGGCTCCAGGCTCTGAGCTGTCAGCACAGAGCCCGACGCAGGGCTCAAACTCACGGAGTGTGAGATCATGACCTGAGCCAAAGTCGGAGGCTCAACCGACTGAGCCACCCAGGCACCCCCCTAACTGCTTCTTAAACACCTTCCAAATCATCCTGATTCTAGCCCTCCCTTCTTTTTCCCTTCTGTCCTAAAGCCTTTAAGGATTCTGCTAAATTGGGCCGATTCTTGGCTTCCCACCCTACTAACTTGCTAGTTAACTTCACATCCATGGGCTTTCTGTTTTTATGGACCTTTGCTCTTTCTGTGAGCTATGCATGCCTCTTCCTTTGTAATGGGAAGTGGCTGGCTGCATTTGTTCTTTCTGCCACCTTTCCCTTAACCATCTCCCCAGCCATCACTTCAACTCAGAAGGCTAAATGCTGAACTCAGGCACTCTCAAATACTGCACTTAAATACAGGTTCTCCTGGGGCGCCTGGGTGGCGCAGTCGGTTAAGCATCCAACTTCAGCCAGGTCACGATCTCGCGGTCCGTGAGTTCGAGCCCCGCGTCAGGCTCTGGGCTGATGGCTCAGAGCCTGGAGCCTGTTTCCCATTCTGTGTCTCCCTCTCTCTCTGCCCCTCCCCCGTTCATGCTCTGTCTCTCTCTGTCCCAAAAATAAATAAACGTTGAAAAAAAAAAATTTTTTTAAAAATAAAATAAAAAAAAAATAAAAATAAATACAGGTTCTCCTTCCACCTGTTCTGTGTATGGAACCACCATTCTTTCCATCTGCCAGCCTCCAAGAATGAGAATAATTTCAGTAACTCCTTTTGTCACGCAAATCCTTTCTTTCATGGAGATCTGGCTTGTTATTTTTCATAAAACTCAGTACATATTTGTGGAAGTCCTACTCTGTATTCCTTGTTGAAGAAACAAAGATAATGAGATGTGACCACTGGACTCAAGAAATTTCCAGTGAGTGGCAGGTAGAAAAACAGAAACTGATTGATGATGATGATGATGATGATGGTGATGGTCATGGTGACGCTGACAATGACAGTGGATGAAAAATCATAGCTAATGTTAAGATTATGGTTTGTACCAACCCCTGTGCTCAATACTCTACTGTTTTCTTTCACTTAACCCTAACTGTTCTCTGAAAAAGGTACTATATAATTATAATTGTTATTTTACTCACAGGGAAACGGGTAGTGAGGCAACACAACTTTCCCAAGACACTATACGTAGTAAGTGTATACACCAAACCACTAAGAGAAACCAGGGACAGTAGAAATCAATGCCTAACTCAAAAACCAAAGAAAGCTTGAAAAGCTGGTTTTCCACATCTGCTCTTTCCTTTGGATTTCTCTTTGATACCACCACATACCAGGCTCGTCCCATCTCCTCACTTAATTCAAAGGATCAACTCTTAGCAAGTCTCTGCACAAAACTCTTGAGGTGTTGCTTGTCTGTTGCCAGCAAGGGAGGCTTTTTGATGTATTGCTGCCATTCTGCCACTTGCTGCTCGGGAACCTACCCGCATCACCAATCAGGTCACATTAGGTCTTCTGTGCCTACTTTCAGAGGCCCCAGTAACCTCAGAGATGCCATTTTCATTTCCAAATCCATAGCATGGGCCTCCCCACTGTCTTTTGCACAAGTCCCATATTCTCTCCTACCCCTGCCCTCTCTAATTTCTGCCACCTCCCATGTCTGCATTTCTCCGTCAAGCCTTTCCTGGCAGCTCGACCACACTGGGATTTCGTCTTCTCCCAAACTCTCATAATACTTAGGCCTGATTGGTTTTACCAGCCATTGGGCCCTCACCATGGACAACCCAAGGTAATGTCAATGCTATCTTGCCCAACAAATAAATTAGCCAATAAGCACCAACAAAGCAGGTGTACCAAAATATTTTCTTTGGAAAGAATTTGTTTCAAAAAGTCATTCTGGGAAAAAAAATAGAATTCATTTGAAGGGTCTTATTTCTGGTTATCGTTTTTGTTTTGATACATGATCTTTATGTAGTGCTTAGAAGTAAAATTCTCAAGTCCATCTCTGTATATTGTTAGTTCTCATCCTAGAAGGTTCTTGGGTTAGGGGTGCCTGGCTACCTCAGTCAGTAGAACATGTGACTCTTGGCCTCTGGGTTGTAAGTTTGAGCCCCACATTGGGTGTAAAAATTACTTAAAAACAAAATCTCTAGTTACAAACAGAGAGGGAGGGAGGGAGGGAGGCAAACCATAAGAGACTCTTAAATACCGAGAACAAACCGAGGGTTGATGGTGGCGGGGGCGTGGTGGTGAAAATTGGTGATGGGCATTGAAGAGGGCACTTGTTGGGATGAGCATTAGGTGTTGTATGTAAGCGATGAATCATGGGAATCTACCCCCAAAACCAAGAGCACACTGTATACACTGTATGTTAGCCAACTTGAAAATAAATTATATTAAATAAATAAATAAATATAGCAAATAAATTTAATTAATTAATTAAATGAAGATTCTGGGTAAATGGACCGTGTCTTATATAATACTCATCTAATTGTGTTCCAGGTAGACACTTATTTAACATAGAATATATTTAGTAAATATACACATAATATATTCCTGAGATAACAAATTATGGTATTAAAATGCCACATTTCATTGAATATTTGATGTCATAGATTATAACATGTACTGTTATATACCACAAAAATAGAAAATAATGCCTCAAACTTAACCATGATGTGCCAGTGAATGTAAGTTGCATTTCAGTTTCAGAAGTGTTAAAAAGTGAATGAATACATGTGCATCTTAGATCTGATTAAATACGTACACTGTTGTTTTATAATATAATACATTGGTATTAAGCATCTTAAAGTTCCCAGTGATACTTATAACTCACATTTTCAAAAGTCATGCCGTGTACCTCTATATGCAAGTCACTGTGTCAGAAGACACAACATGTGCTTGAACAATGGTGAAGCTGTGACCCCTCCCTACTAAACGTTTACAGGCCAGTGGAGGGAACGTTATATAAACGAATCACTGTAATAATGAAGGCAAAAAGTGATCGGAGCCGTCCAAGAAGATAAGATTCCACAGAAATGAAAACAGTGGAGTAATTACCTTTACTTGGGGTTTAAAAAAAAAAAAATCTCATGGCGGAGGTGGTGTGCAATGAGGTTTGAAGGATCAGTAGAATTTTGCAAGCCAGCTGGGAGAAATAATATGTGCAAAGGCATAGAAACAGGAAAAATGTAAGCCTGTTTAGAAAAGAGTGGAAAATCCAGATTGGCTGGGAGTAGGGGTGGCTAGAGAAGCTTCAGAGCTAATCTAGCAGAGCCACTCGTGCCATATTGTGGAAGGTCCCGAATGCTGAGCTGAGGACGTTAAAGGACATTGGCTGGCAATGCAGAACCACTTAAGGCTTCTTAACAAGGGCATGGCTTGTTGAGAGCTCCTTCTCATTCTGTGGATCTCAGTTTAAATGCTCCCTCTTCAAGGTCCATTCTTTACTCTTAAGTAGGGTCTTAACTGTAACTCCAAACTACCATATCCATCTGGTTTCCTTCAATGCACTTGGCACACGGCAAGTCTACCAACCGCATGGCAGATTCCAAGTTCCTTAAACACCGAGAAATCCAGAATACTCACTCTTTTGCAGTTAGGGCTGTCATTTTATAGGGTACACCCCATGTGGGTGTACCATTCCTTGCAGTTTCCTGGAGCCTGGCACACAGTAGGAATTCAGTGATTTCACTAAATAATACTCCCATCATTTCCTGTCCTCTGTTTGCCACGTTCCCTCTACCCGAAAGGCCCTCCCACCACATCTCACCATCGTTATTTTTCCATCTGCCACAGTTTCTCTCAAATGTCAGCGAATGCCTGCCAGCCCAGTGACACAACCTCGCAGTCCTGAGATTTTGTTTGTTCCTCTGATGGCATTATTTGTACCCTGCATAGTATTTTAGTGACTTGTAAACTCTCGTTGTCTCCGTGCCCTCCCCAGCCAGATGGCTAGCTCCCTGAGGCCGTGGACTTTGGCTTTCTCGTGTCTTTCTTACCAAATAATATTTGAGTTGAATTATGAACACTGTGTCAAAATTAAGAATAGAATCACCTGACCTTTCAGCAATGTATTCGATATTAAGGAATAATTAAATGATAAGAAATAATACTGAGTGAAAAGACATTACAGGACAATGAAAGTGGATTACCAAAAGGGTGAAACCATTCCACTATTGTGGAATTCAGTATCTCACAAAGTAATTTACCTGGGAGCAGACTTAGAGCATTTCCTGAAAATGTTGTGTCTGGATATAGGTGAATTATTCTAATAGTCACAGAGAAGTTGGTAAAAATCTGAACACTAGCTTTACTTTCTCAAAATTACACACCATTATTTTCACTAAGCAATGCTATTTTCTCAATTATATATTTTATTAAGATACTGCATATGTATTCATTGAAACTTTGATTATTTGATAGGCCTACAGGAAGAAAATTCCTTGATTTTTTTTTTCTGTTTAGTCGAAACTTTACCCATCAGAGAAGAAGTGCATTGCCATGTGGTATTTACCAACAGTAATAAATAACAACAGTAGCTTTTGGTTATTGAATAATCCCAGCATGCCCAGCATGTGATAAACTACTTACATGTTGTGCCATTTAAATGTCACTACAACCTTTTTATAGAGGAAAACACTGAAATTGGGTGGTTGTTAATTGATTGCTGGTTCAGCAGCTAGGCTGCAAACCAAGGCGTGGCAAGTCCCAAGACACTAGTCTTCCCAGGCGAGGGAACTCAATTCCCCCACCTCACTGCCTCGCACCCCCTCAGGACATGCTGTCTGCTGTCACTTTCAAGATACAACTTGGCTGTGAACAGGAGGCAACTTGCAGACTCAATCTGCAACTTTTTTGTTGTTGCAGGAAGAGAAGTTAAACTTCCAGAGAAACCCAATGGACAGTCTCCACAACAGGTAAACCATTTTCTTTTCCTTTTTATGCTTTGGAGGGAAAAGTCTGTACTTCCCATTTTCCATTAAATTTTCTATTACTTGGTCTTTCACTGCAGTTTTTATTACCTGACACACGAAAGCCAGTAGACAGAGCAATCCCTGAAGTCTGTTTCTTTCTGGCTTCGTTCAGGTTTTTTGGTAGAATTTTGTTATTTCCTTTCTAGTTGTGTGGGTCTGGGATGCAGTTCTAAAACATGTGAGATGAGCATGACCCAACTGAGTCTTGACACTGAAAGCTTTACGATATGAGGAACTGAAACAAGATGGCAGAACGTTGCCTTGTTTGAGCTTAGAGAGAAATGTGCACATCAGACCACTCCAATAACACTCAGCTCTTGTCCACAAATGACTGCAAAAGCACACTGAGTATTCATTTTGGGGTTGCAGATAAACTTTTGCAAGTTAGAGGATTTCACAAATACGAAATCCACAAATAATGAGGATCAATTATACCCATAAAGCACGAAGGTGAACACCAGGTACATAGGAAGCTCTGTGTAAGTTTGATATTTTTATCATCATCATTGTTGTTAAATGTTATTAAATATCCTGAGGGCATCGGGCACCTTTGAGAAGTCTTAGGTGTGAGGAATGATGTGATTCAAATGTGTGTCCTAAAAAGATCACATGGCTTCCATGTGGCGAATGTATCAGGTGGATGCAGGTGGCCGGAGGAACTGCAGTAATTCAAATAAGAAAGAGGTGATTTTGGGGAGCCTGGGTGGCTCAGTCAGTTAAGTATCTGACTCTTGATTTTGGCTCGGGTCATGATCTTGGGGTTCGTGGGTTCGAGTCCTGTGTCTGGCTCCGTACGGACAGTGTGGAGCCTGCTTGGGATTCCCTCTTCCTTTCTCTCTCTCTGCCCCTCCCCTGCTCACTTTCTCTGTGTCTCAAAGTAAATAAACTTAAAAAAAAAAGAGGTGATAATGTTGTAGGATGGGGGCAATGGCAGTGCACGAGGAGAGAAAAGGGTGGGTCTAAGACAGTATAAGGGATAGCATTCCTGCCTTCATGTTGCATTCACCCTGGAATGCGGTTCCAAACTCCACCAGCACCATTATCTGCTCACCTCTGCCCACAAGCTCTTTCTAATCTTCCTAAGATTACTCAGGTGCTCCTTATGTAACATCGTATGACGTCTTTCAATCTCATAACACTAGACTAGTCATCTGCTTGGATATTATTTACATATTTTTCCCTTGCTAGACTGTAAACTCTCTCCAGATCCCTGGAATTGAGTTCAGTAGTTGGCACATAATAGGTGCTCAGAAAATGTATGTTGCATGAATGGGTGGTGAGCCCTTTAGCAAAATGGCAGAGGTCTTCTGTCTCTTTGTGTCCTAATAACTAGCAGAGTGGCCCCCAGTTACATGCCTCGGGATTATTGAGGCCTTAGCACCATGTACAATCTTTTCAGTGCACACGCTGTTTTCACTATACTTCCAAGAAACATTGGGGATTCAATTCTGCATGTGCAGGGTCATCTATAAGTATGGGACCATCTGTTTTTTCTTATCCTCTGACCAGTTCATGCTTCTAGCCTTGAGTCCTGAGCACCTTTATAAAATGAGGTGATTGAGCGGGATGTTCTCTAAGATTCTTTGTGGTTTGGGCACTCTAGGATACTGGGATTTACTCAGAACTAGGTGATGCCAAGCACCTAGCCCTGAGCTATGCTTCATTATTGGGGCGCCTGGCTGGCTCCGTCAGTTAAGCATCCGACTCTTGATCTCAGCTCAAGATCTCAGGGTTGTGAGTTCAAGCCCCATGTTGGGTTTCACATTGAGCGTGAAGCCTATTTAAAAAATAAGTAAAAGAAAAAAGAAAGCTATCATTATTTGTAGCCTTACAAGACTGCGTTGTATAAACTTCTGTCCACATTGCCTCCTCTAAGGCTTCCTCATCCTTTCCAAAACTTGGCTTTTTCTAAATGCTTCAAGTTTCATGCAGACTTCTTCCACCTGCCAGATAAAGCTACTTACCAATTAAGAGGCATACCGTGTGTTGGAGATGCACCCTGATTCCTATGGCTTTCCAGGGAGGATTTGGTCAGAACAATGCTTGTTTGTATTCACAGTATCTAAAATTCAGTAGCATCCAGTGGTTAAAGAATATTTTCATGGATGATGACGGTGAACATGACAGCAGTCAACATTTAAGAACCTACTACTTGCCAGGCACACTTTGCCAGGCCTAGCACACGATCTAATCATGTGATCTTAATAGGAACCCTGCGAGATTAGGTGTTACTATTTCCCCCCACTTAGTGGTTGGCAAAACTGAGAAGTGAAATGACTTAGTCAGGGTCACCTGGCTTCTAAACAGGCCAATCCAGATTTTGATGCCAGGGCCCATCCCCTCATACATACATCCATTATGTACTGGATATTCAGTTTTTCCTCCTCTTCTCCTAGACCCCCTCTGTGATTTCATACATGTTCTGTGACTGGTTTCTGATAAAATGGCCAGAAAAATGAAAGTGATCATGTGCTAATGCCAAGGGCGTCTCTTAGGTTTCTAAGCAGATGCCCTACTAAAGATTGCATAGCTTCCTATGCAGCTTGGACCGAAGTCAATAGGGCAACCCGACAAACTGAGTCGAGATGAGTTTTGTCAGATGATACTGTTACCATGGTGGTGAAGGGTATGACAGAAGGGGGTCCACTGATCCCCGTGGAAAAGACAGAGAACTGCACGTGTTAAGTAAAAATACATCATCTTCATTTCAGATTTTAAAGATCTTCCCAAAGAAACTATATTTCTGTTGTCTAAAGATTCTCCAAAACGTGCTGTTCATGTTCCCAGATGGGTCCCCACGGCCAGCTCACACATGGGCGGCCATGGGGTCTAGGTAGAGCACAAAGATAGCCAGGAGGAGCAGCCAAATGGACAGGCCCAGCAGCATCATATCTAACCCCGGGGAGGAAGGGTAACTGCACACCTCACATGCGTCTTCCTCCGCAGCCACGTCCACAGAATCACTATCTGAGCATACTAGAAGGGAGCGAGGCCAACTCTCCGACCTGGGGTTCCGACGGGCAGTCATTGTGTCAACAGTGCTCTCTGTAGAACTGTGGGAGCCTTTTGACTCCACCATGATCTACCCAGATGACAGCACAAACCTCATGTCCCGCCAGAGCTAGAAGAGGCCCTGGCATGTATGGTGGTGCCATGGCCACCAAGACTATCACTATCTGAAATATTTACCACATCACCTACTCCCTAACTTTGCCTCATGGCAAAGCATCTACACTATTTGTGCCCTAATTTTCGTTTCAGAGGGCTTTCCCACACCAAGTCCCTTCCTCCAATTTAAATTAAATGACCGACGTATACTGCCATCTGGTGGTCATAGAAGCAAGCACACCTACCAAATTCTGTCAGAGCCCAGATCAAGAGGATCCAGTTCCCTCTTGCAAAAAGTTACGGGATCCCAAACTGCTGCTTGTTGTGTAATCCAGTGGACTCAGAAATCAACAGGACCCACCAAGACAGATTCCAGAAAATATTAATATTAGTGAAAACTAGAACAACAGCATTAACAGCTACATCGTACCATTTTCTAACTTAGATCCATTTACTTATCTGTAAAACAGCAGTTCGCACCTTAAAGGGTTGCTGTAAAGTTAAACACAAAAGTTCCCAAAAACAGTATTTGATGAGTAGAGAACACCCAAATGCGATCTACTTATTCTGAGTGTCAGTGACTACCGGTAGTCCCCCAGACACCATAGTAAATGCCTTACAAACTCCTAGCTCATTCCATTTTCAGAACAATCTTTTTTTTTTTTTTTTTTTTTTTTTTTTAATTTTTTTTTTAAACGTTTATTTATTTTTGGGACAGAGAGAGACAGAGCATGAACGGGGGAGGGGCAGAGAGAGAGGGAGACACAGAATCGGAAACAGGCTCCAGGCTCCGAGCCATCAGCCCAGAGCCTGACGCGGGGCTCGAACTCACGGACCGCGAGATCGTGACCTGGCTGAAGTCGGACGCTTAACCGACTGCGCCACCCAGGCGCCCCCAGAACAATCTTAACAAGCAGAAACAGCTATCGTTCCCATTTCACAGATTAGACAACTGAAGCTCGTAGATGCTAAGGAATCTGCCCGGAGGTGACAAAACTAGTAAGTGGCAGAGGTAGATGGAAACCCACAGCTCTGACCCTAGATTACTCCTTTTACCACGATGCTGAAATGCTGGTGCGGTGTGGTGAACCTTCCCGAATGTTTGCATACATCCCACCCCACCCCACACGTATAGTCCCCCCTCCCCCCCACCACACACACATTCAAGACTATAAGTTCTTCCGGGGAGCACCTGGAATGCCATTATTTCCCCAGAACCTGGTACAGTGCCTGATACAACACCATGGATTCAATGGAGAGTCGTATCAGTGGAGACACTATGTGATGACTGTGAGCATTCATAAAACATCTGTCTTAAGGACAGCAGATTAATGATGACATCTGAAAAGAAAAACATGATATTAGATTTTGAATAGAAGAAAAGGTCATAGAAATGTTTTTAAATCGATTGGGGTGCCTGGGTGGCTCAGTCGGTTAAGCGTCTGACTTCGGCTCAGGTCATGATCTCATAGTTTCTGGGTTTGAGCCCCACGTCAGCCTCTGTGCTGACAGCTCAGAGCCTGGAGCCTGTTTCAGATTCTGTGTCTCCCTCTCTCGTGTGCCCTCCCCCACTTGTGCTCTCTCTCTCTCTCTCTCTCTCTCTCAAATAAATAACTGTTAAAAAATTTTTAATAAAAGAAGTGTTATTAAGATCAAAAAGATTGTGATATGCAAGTATATGGACCACAAGAACAGAAAAATGGAGTGACATTCTCACTGTTGTAAAAGTCTTTTGTTTCTCCACATATAATACAGACACCGAGGACCCTGTGACTCCAGCAGCAGTAAAGTAATGGGACAGGGAATGGAAGCACCACAGAAACCGTGTAGACACCCTCATCGGGTGCATATACGGTCAAGATCAGCCTTGGGAGAGGCCAGGCAGGCAGTGCTTTCAATAGCACGATTTGAGTGGGCCCAGGGCAGTCTTTCATCAAGAAATACCAATTTCATGGCATCTGGGTGGCTCAGTCAGTTGGGCCTCTGACTTCAGCTCAGGTCATGATCTCGGGCCGTGAGTTTGACCCCCGTGTCAGGCTCTGTGCTGACAGCTCGGAGCCTGGAGCCTGTTTCGGATTCTGTGTCTCCCTCTCTCTCTGCCCCTCCCCTGCTGGCACTCTGTCTCTTTCTCTCTCTGAAAAATAAACAAACATTAAAAAAATATATTCAAAAAAAAGAAATACCAATTTCAACCCTGACATTTCACCCGCAGAGACCAATTTGTTCCTTTGGCTCCCGAGACCCTAATCTCCAGACCGGTAGCCTGCATCTCCCCCAGCCCACTCCAGTGGAAAAGGGGGTCCGACAGTGCACCTCCTGCAGCCTCACAGGGTCCCCGTGATCTGTGGCCTCGGCCCTCCCAGGGGCTTTGCTGTTACGCTGTCTCCCGCGGTACTCCCTGGAAAGAGGCTGAGGAGACCCCTACCACAGAGCTGCAGACCTGAAATGAGCCAGGGGACACGGAGGAGAAGCTTTTTTACATTAAGTCAGGATCATGTGCTGGGTGAATGTGGCCCCGGGACCCAGACACACGTCAGCGGAATGACCATGGGGTGGTTGACAAACCCTGGAGAGAAACCTCACCTGCACGAGGGTCCTGTCGGTGCCTGCCTTACCTCGGTACTCACTGACTATCAGTGTGTCAACCAAGATGAATAGAGGGTCGATGGGGGACATTCCTGTTCTTCACTGATTCCCCTTTCAGGTTGTCAGATTTGGAAGAGACCTTTGACCTCACGGACTCAAGCGATCACACGACCCTCCCACGCGTGAGCAGTTGGTGATGGAGCCACTGCCAACACGTGACTCCTGGCGCACACTTTGCCTGGCTGGGGTTGCCCAAACAGCATACTACACTTGACGCTTGAGGCACAACACTCCCCGCAGATGATTAGGACTGTCATTTCAACTGTGGTTTTTCCCAAAACATTTCACAAAACTGAAGTTTCGTGGTTAGGAAGTTTTATGGGGAAAAAAAAATTCTGTGTTCACATAATTTGGGTAACTGCAGAGCTAAACAAGGTGAAGTGGCTCTTTTTCATGACCATGAACATGTTCATCTTTAATCTCTGCTGTTCCCAAACCTGTCTGACCAGGGACCCGTTTCAGGGGGGAAACCTACAAAACACATCTCTGCACATAAATATCCCACCAAGCCCAGCTCTAGGTGATGCTAACACGTATCGTAGCCTAAAATAGGTGATTGACGGTGATAATAAAGGTCCTCATATAGGCTTTCAGGCTCTCCACCATCACTGAAGCTCAGCCTCTTGAGGAGGAAAGGAAACTCACGGAGAGTTTTCAAAGGCTGTCCAGGAAGGAGGCAGTGGTTCTGCTGAGGAAGTGGATTGAGCAGTCTAAGAATGTCTCTTCTTGTCCCTTTCCAGTTACGAATCCAGCGCCGGTGCTGAAAGCTGGGCAGACCATCTCTTATTTATTGTATAAAGCACCTGGTAATTTTCTTCAGCACCTGGCAACTATTTTCACTCATTCCTCGGTACCAGAAATGACTCACTAAATGTCTGTCAGCTTCACCTGCTGACCACATGACATGAAATCGCAGCTCTTCTCCGAACACGCAGCTGGTTTTCCAAAACGGAGCTGAAATTCGAGTGTTTGATTTTATGGTGTCTGTCTTCCAAGTATTCCAACTTCTGTAAACTCAGACCACTTCCCAGCTGCCTTTAAAGCTCCTTGACTAGAACCCTTGCAGCAGAACGCCCTTGACCCTGGGAACTGCACAAAGGGTGGTGGTGGGTGCTGTTTCCCGAGCCCGGAGGGAGGAACGCAGTCCTTCCCATCTCTCAGCTCCCGCGCTTGGCTTTTTGTTCTGGACCACTGGGTAGTGCGATCACAGGAAGAGGCAGGCCCCCGAATGGAATGACTGGTAAAATCCCATAGTCCCCTCTTATTCACTCACAGCTGTCACTCACCAGTCATCCCTTTGTTTGAATGTCAAGTGTGTAGAGCTCCGTGTGAGCTGGACGCCGCCCTGAGTTAGGTGTTGCCTGAGAGGCGCCTGGGATTAGAAGGGGAGGCAGACAGCTGATGGACCCCCAAGCACCAGGCTGTAAGTCCCTCTCGAAGGCGGGGCAGCTGAGGACAGGAACCAGACCTTCTTTGCCTTCAGAGGCTGGGACTGGCTATTGAGTAAAGGTCTTCAGGATGCACTCAGGATCACAGCTACGTCCAGAGAAATCGGGGGGCTTTTGGTGAGCTCCTTTCTACAACCTTTCCCCCTGTGCTGCTTTGTAGGGAATATCATTATCAGTGATTTCCCACACCTGCTAGGTCCTAGCCCGGGGACAGACAGAACAACAATTAACAGTAGATTGGTACTTTTTTTTTTTAATTTCCCACTTTTTTTTTCTTTTTTCATTTTGACATTACATCAGGCTTACTGAGAAGTCGTAAGAAATGTGCAAAGAATTTTCAAATACCCTCCTCTCACTATGCCCAAAAGTTAACATTTACCAGATTTGCTTTATTCTTCCCTTCCCCCCCCACACACACGCACGCACGCGTGTGCGCGTGTTTTTGCTGAATCATTTTAGTAAATTACAGATATCATACTCTTCCTCCTTAATACTTCCCCGTGTATTTCCTAAGGACAAGGGCATTCCTCCTATATACCCCAGTGCACTGATCAAAATCAGGAAATTAACATTGATTTAATACTGTTACCTAATCGACAGGCCTCATTCAGATTTCAACAATTTTGTCAGTAAGGGCCTTTTAGCCAAAAGCTTATACATTTCATTCGGCTGTCCTATCCCCTTAGTCTTCTTTAGTCTGGACTAGCTCCGCAGTCTTTGGTTTTCACAACAGTCGTGCATTTCGTTAAGAGTACAGGCCATGTTTCCGATTCTGTGTCTCCCTCTCTCTCTGCCCCTCCCCCGTTCATGCTCTGTCTCTCTCTGTCCCAAAAATAAATAAACGTTGAAAAAAAAAAATTAAAAAAAAAAAAAAAAGAGTACAGGCCAGATTGTTTTGCAGAATATCCCCCCATTTGGGTTTGACTGATGTGGCTTCAGGCTTCCACCCAGGTTACATTCTCGTGACAGGAAAACCAGAGAAGTGATGCTGAGTTCTCAGTGCCTCCCATCAGGGGCCCCTGGAGCTGGTCAGTCTCATTGAGGGCAATGTCACCTTTGGGTATCGGGTGCAGGTGCTGCGTGCATCGTTCCTCCACCGTACCGATACTGTTGTACCCTTAAGCAGGTGGCGTGCTTAGAGATGAACCGTTCTGTTCTCCCTGAACCCTTGCCTGCTAATGTCAGTATCCACTGCTGACCCTTGCTTGAATCAGTTACTGTTGTGATGGAGATTTTTCTAGTCCCATGATTCCTTGTGTGCAGGTTAGCTGGCTTTCTACTTATAAGGCAAAGCTTTCCCTGAATTTATATCCACGTGGACGCACAGATCCTCGTTTTATTCAGGGGGCTCTAACCTTTGTATCTGTAGTATTTATTTTGATGCTCCAATAGTTCCAGATCTGACCAGTAGAACCTTTACAAGCTGGTTCCTGTGCCCTTTGACCTGCCTCCGTCACTTTTCGGGACGATCACTGTTCAAAGGCAGCCCTTGGCAGCCGGCTTGAGCCTTTTTCTGTATGTCTTGTCTTCCTGATGAATACTCCATTTCTCTGACTGGTTAGAAAACGCCTGACTCTGTGGTCTTCCTGTTCCACGCCCCTCCCCCACCCCGCCTCCACCACGATCCCCCCTGTGGAACAGGATTTTCCAGCAACGAGACTTGATTAGTAACTGACAGAGCATTCGCATGTCCATCTTCAAACACAGGACTCTTTAACTTCAACATAAAACACAGGGCAGAGTCAACCCCCAACACAGGACTCCAGAAGCAGGCAGGTGCCCACGCTGGGTGGACATACCCTCCTAATGGTATTTGCTTTTACCCCTGTATAAACCAGCTGATGGTTGCAAAGGATTTGCCCTTTGCCTCTCGACTGATTTTTTATACTCCAAAGAGAAAGCAGATTTTGATTCTACTAAGTAATACGAGGCACCTGATAGCCGAGTTCTAACCTCCAAGCTAGCCATTGTCCAAGTGGGGCGGGGGAGCAGGGAGAAGGCAGGTAGACTGCCCCTCATGAAGGTGTTAATTAAGAGCGTGTACCCCACCCTCCCCTGTCCCGTGTCCAGGTGTCACACTGGACAAGGAGTATTTCCTTTACGCTCTTGGAAATGGGAGAGCTCCTTCCAAAAGCAAGATGGGGACACTAAAGTGACATATGAAAAGAGGAATAGGGGCACCTGGGTGGCTCAGTCGGTTGGGCGTCTGACTTCAGCTCAGGTCACGATCTCGCGGTCCGTGAGTTCGAGCCCCGCGTCGGGCTCTGGGCTGATGGCTCAGAGCCTGGAGCCTGCTTCCAATTCTGTGTCTCCCTCTCTCTCTGCCCCTCCCCTGTTCATGCTCTGTCTCTCTCTGTCTCAAAAATAAATAAACGTTAAAAAATTAAAAAAAAAAAAAAGAAAAGAGGAATAAATTGAATTTGTCATTAGGAATCCTCATAGAAGGAAGGAAGTCATGGATATGGGCAGGCAGAGGTTGGATGTGAATACATTAGTCCCCACCCTTTCCGCCAGCAGTCACACAGTCACACAGCGGTGGACACTGGAGCCACCTCAGAGAAGGAATGTCCCTGGGGAGGGAAAACTCCGGGCAGGTGGGAGAAGGCAGAGCCTGTGGCCAGGAAGAGGCCGTCTCCACTGGCAGAGAGAGGCGGGAGAGGCCCGGAGCAGGGCCCTCAGGTGAGGGACCAGGCCAGGCAGAAACCCGGGTGCTGTGCCCCAAAGGCCAGTGGGGGCTGGGCTGAGAAGCCAAACCAGAAACTTGATCCTGAAAGGGGAAAACCTTTACAACATCCTTTCTATTACATAGCTCTGAAGGAAAATATAGATCCTGTGGTTTTTCTGGGGGAGGAGGAGGGGAGCCTAAAGCCACAGATGACTTATAAATTCTGTAAGAAACAGGGAAGTGGTGGCTCTCCAGTTGGCCTGTTAAAGCTCCGCAGTCATTTCAGTGCAGAACGTGTTGCTCACGTGGCCCTGGCCACAGCGGCACAGGGTGGGGACTGTGGCTGGGCCAGGGTTCCCCAGGGCCCCGTCAGCCTCTGAGACTCAGCCTCTGAGACGCTGGGAACACAAGGTGTGGCTCAAGGCTGACGCTTCCTAGCTTCCTCCCTCCCTCCCCTCACTTCCTTCCTTCCTTCCTTCCTCCTTCCTTCCTTCCTTCCTTCCTTCCTTCCTTCGTTCCTTCCTTCCTCCTTCCTTCCTTCTTTCCTTCCTTCCTTCCTTCTTTCTTCCCTTCCTTCCTTCCTTCCTTCCTTCCTTCCTTCCTTCCCTTCCTTCCTTCCTTTCTTCCCTTCTTCCTTCCCTTCTTCCTCCCTTCTTTCCTTCCTTCCTTCCTTCCTTCCTTCCTTCCTTCCTTCCTTCTTCCTTCCTTCCTTCCTTCCTTCCTTCCTTCCTACCTTCCTTCCCTCCCTCCCTCCTTCATTCTTCCCTTCCTTCCTTCCTTCCTTCCTGAAACCTTCCCCTGCTATGCCTCTTAACTTGCCATCCTAAAGTTGACCGACCAGATATTTTACAGTGATCACCATGGCTTCAGTTACATTATGATGACCCACAGTCTGCCCTCTCAAAAACCTCAAAGCCAGGTTTTTCTTTCCTTTGACTTTTTTTTTCCTCCTATCCTCCTGACTGTGTTTTTAAACAGAGTCCAAGATAAATAAAGGTACTGCAAGCATGTAGAGGGGCAGAGTTTTAGAGCAGGATGGGGGGAGAGGCGGGTGGAGGAGAGGGGTTGATGGAGGGGGGGAGGTGCACATCGTCCTTGTTTCTTGGTCCTGTTTTTCCAGCTGATTTATGAATTGCTAGCAGAAAATAGCCGTAAGTGGGAGCAGAGGCTGGGAACAAAATTCTGGGCTCTGGACATGGGATCATTTAACGGAGAGTGCTTTGAAACAGTAAGTGGTTGTGCACACTGACCGCTGGCCAAGCTCCCAATGGTTTCTCCCTCTGAGGAACCTTTGTGGCACTCGGGTTTTGTGGCACTTGACTTTCAGTTGGTGCCACAGTTAATAGAAATATACCATTTGGCCCTTAACCCAGAAAACAAGTATTACTTGGTGTTCACAATGCTTTTGTTCCTGTGTGTATGTTGTGGCAACTGCATTACATCTTTCTTAGGTGCAAGGCCTCCATACTTTTTTTTTTTTTTAACATGTCAGGGCTCCTGGGTGCTTCAGTTGGTTAAGTGTCCAACTCTTGATTTTGGCTCAGGTCATGATCTCATGGTTCATGGGTTTGAGCTGACTGTGGAGCCTGCTTGGGATTCTCTCTCTCCTTCTCTCTCTGTCTCTTCCCTGCTCATATGTGAAAGAAAGAAGGAAGGAAGGAAAGAAGGAAGGAAGGAAGGAAGGAAGGAAGGAAGGAAGGAAGGAAGGAAGGAAGGAAGAAAGGAAGAAAAAGAAAGAAAAGAAGGAAGGAAAGAAGAAAGGAGAGAGAGGGAGGGAGGGAGGGAGGAAGAAGGGGAAGGGAAGAAAGGAAGGAAAGGAAAGAGAAATTTTTTTTAACGTGCTATGTCCAAACAGGTCTGAGTAATAAGTATATGCTTATTGTGAATATTGACTTATGTAATCCCCAACGACACCATATGGTAGACATACCATTATCCCCATTTACAGATGAAATAGCCGAGGCCCAAAGTCATACTGCCAAGTAAGAAGCAAGGCTGGGCTCTGAACCATATAGTCCAAGTAAATCTCCCCATCTCGAATCTGTAATCACATCTGCAAAGACCTTTTTTGTTTCTTTGTTACATGCAAATTCCAGAGATTAGGTTGGGGATATCTTTTGGAGACCATTTTTCAGCCTTCCCATAGGAGGTCGTTTGTAGACTTTATTTATCGGTATAAACCCATAACCTGTCAGTCCATAACCTCTTAAAGAGCACCGGTCATTTTCCGTGTGGGTAAAGGTTTCTGTGGTGGCATCCTGGGAGTTCAATTACAATTGAAGGAAGACAGAAGACAGGCCAGGGAGGCAGCGACACCACCAACAGTGAATGATCTCTCCCTCTTCTTCGTGTGCACGTCTTACGGAGACGGAGGGACTGGGGCTGTAGATTCTCTTACTGGTTTGTCACTTTAAAGGTTGTTCCTATTAGAAAAGGGAAATGATTTAGAGATTCTTCCACACGAGTTTTTAGGATCTTCAGAAGAGAGATCAGAACAACCCGGTGAGTTCCATGTGAAAGGAAGATTTCAGTGGGAGAGCACGCATCAGGAAACACGAAACTTGGGAAGGGGCAGGTAGGAGAAAAGAAGCAGCTGAACCCGTCTGCTGCCAGGACGCCCCAAGGGCCATGTCCTTGAGCTGCAAGAGTAGGGCCCCTGGGCCATTGCCAGGGTTGGCCAGTCACGGGAGGGGCGCAACAGATGCCAATTAGTCCCGTAAAGCTTGGAATGATGACCACAGCCGTCACCTTCTTGGGTCTGTGTTGTGGAGCATGCAGGTCGGCCACCTTACCCAGATGCCCCTTTCTTTTTAATGATTGAAAAAAATGTTTTAATGTTTATTTATTTTTGAGAGAGAGCAAGCATGTGTGGGGGAGGGGCAGAGAGCGAGGGAGACCCAGAATCGGGAGCAGGCTCCAGGCTCTGAGCTGTGAGCACAGAGCCCCACACGGGGCTTGAACTCACAAACTGCAAGATCATGACCTGAGCAGAAGTCAGACATTTAGTCTGACATTTAGAAGTCAGCACAATGGCTGCGCCCTGGTTAGGCTCCAGAGTCCCCAGCATAAGGCCATTGATCGATGTGGAAATGGCAAGGATCCTTTTCAGTCCCGAAGGTCTCTCCCTAGCATTCTTCAGCCTGTGTTTCCTCCTTCACCAAATGGAGACAACCTACCTATCGCCCCAGGATGGGGAAAGGGCCTGGCACAGAGACGAGCGTCGGTAAATGTTTGAGAACTCTGAATTGGTGATTTTAGAAACGTGAAGGTGTTCCCGGTAACCATGGTCTCCCTGCCTCACGTGTTCTGCTTTTGCCAAAAATTGTGACCCTCCCAACTTGGAGAATCTGGGAAGGAAGGAGCAAACTTAGTTCCTGTTCAGATGTCATTCACTATGTTCTGTCCTTTCTCTCTTTTCCAGATGGTAACAAAAACTCATCCAGATGGGGTGCAAGTGCTGTAAAATGATACAAAGGTAAAGTTGGAAAAGTACCCTGAGTGGAGGACTTTGGGACTACTGTGGAGGCCCCCCTAAAGACCCCGCATGGGGTCGCTGCATTTATCCAACCTCAAGCATGACCAGCATTGCCAAGAAATTATGCATTTGGAACTGCTCGTATATCATTTCAGAGGACATGTGGCCCAGATTTAAACTGTTTTGTTGTTGTTGCTCACTGCTCCGAGCACATTGGGAATGCCGTCGTGCTCTGAGATGGAATTTGGTTTAGGTGGACCTTGCAGTTCTCCAGAGACCTTCGGTGCAAAGACAAGCTGGGGTTGCAGAGATGATGCCTGACCTGGCATCACTGAAAATAAATCACCCCAGTCACGTACAGGGTTTTAATTCTGTCCAGATTCTATTTCAGAAAAATTTGGATAACCTGACTAGAACTCCACACAAAATAAAGGGGAAGAAGTTAACTAATTTGCTCCCTTAACAAACAGCACTTTTTTGATGATTCTAGTTCTCCATCTACAGCTATACACCTACATCCATTTATTCATACGTGTGTGTATAAGTTTTATTCCGTTGTACTCACAGTGTGATGGTAGGGCGTGATTCAAAAACCATTTATTATCATAAATATTTGTTGTGTCTTCCGTGCTAGTCCAGACTTCATGTTTATCTTGTTAATGACTGCATACTATTCTGTGGAGGGGATGTGCCATCAGTGTTTAACCACCTATTCCCCTGTTATTGGACATTTATTTACTTTTTGGTTGTTTTTAATTCCATCAACCACTTTGCACCCTGTTCTGTGGTCTCTTAGATCTCTTCCTGAGACCTATTTCCAGTGGTAAAACAGGTTTATACCAACTAGATCTATTTGGTTTAGACATATACAGAGGCTTCACGGAATAATCGCAGAAATTAACAGGAATGGTAGAAGGAAGCAGAAAGTAGAAGCATAGAGTGTTGATAATGGAAGCTATTCATAGAGGGTTCGTGAATAACCGTAGTTAATGTCTAACTGACTGATCTTCATTCTTGTCGCCGCCAGCTATCTCTTCGATCCAGTTCAAGTGCCCTCCTCTGGCTACGTCAACGAGGTGAACAGCTGCAAGGTGGATGAAGGGGGCGCTGGTAAATGGAAAGGCAAACAGGGCAGCCAAGCCCCGGGGCATCAAAACGAGCTGCAGAGCGAGGGCCTGAAGAGGACGGCCAGCAGGGGCAGAGCTGGCAGCGGGCAGGAGCCCCGCTGGCCTCCCCCGGGATCGCCCCCTCTGGGGGACACGGTGGGGGGACCCTGCGCGGACAAGGCTGGCAGTGCCGTCAACGGCATCGGCCCCACCGCCCCCCCGCAGCCCACTGGGGACCGTGGGCCCCACCAGGGCGAGAGGGGCTCCTGCGTCAGTACCGCCAACAGCGCCCCCCCGACTGCACCCTTCCGGGAAGGCTGGGGCCCCGGCAGACGGGACAGTGTGCTGCTGCCGGCCCTGCGAGAGACCCACGTCGTCCAAAGTGGGGACCCCAGAGCTGCTCTCAGGGCAGAAGGTCCTGCCTTGGAAGTACAAGACCACGACTTCCAGATGCCAGCCCCAGATTACCCTCCCCTTCGGGGCTCGGCTGGAGACACAGTTGACTGGGAAGAAAAGGACGGTCTTCCCGAGAGCCACCCTGAGGAGGGACCCCCGGCAGGCCTTCACCCCAGGGCGGGGGGACACGGCTTGAATATGCCCTTCCCCTTGAAGAGAAGCTGGGATTCCTTAAATGAGGCCGTGGCAACAGAAGCCCTAAGTGTCGGCTTCAAAGAAGAGGATGCTGCTCAGGCCGTGCCCAGGGTCGATTCGAGAACTGGGTGGGAGGGTGCGCCCGGCTCCACCGCAGACGGGAGTGGGGATGCGGTGGACGAGGACGCGGCGGTGGACGAGGACGCGGCGGTGGCCGAAGCCCTTGCGGCTTTGGAAGCGGCCACTGCAGGAGAAGACGCGGATGAGGCAGATTAGGGCCCCCGAGCTGGCGTCGCGCCGCGCATGCGCGGTGCGCGTGCTCCTTGCGCGCAGCTGACGTCGCGCAGCCTTAACGGGCAGCCTCGCCGACTGTTTGCAACAGCGTCTGTTCTGGCGATTGGCAGTGCCTGCGGCCAGGCCGCTTGTTGCGAAGTATCGGAAGCCCCGCTGTGTAGACGGGGTGTCACTCAGGAGGCCAGAATAAAAATCAGAGGGGACAATGCGCTGGTGCCCACAGCACAGGCAGAAATTAAACAGCCTGCTCATCAACCCACAAACCCCCCTCTGAGAACGCTCGGAAATCCCAGTGCTGAATCCCAAGAGTGCATAATCACAGAATGTTCTGTTGGTAAATTCACTGTCTCGCTTCTGAGAGCCAGACGTTGTACCCAACCCGGAAAAGGTAACTACCCCCACTGAAAGTGCCTCGTGTGTCCCCAGAGCGTGGCTTACCTTCAGGGACGGTCTCCCAGGGAACTAATAACTAACCACTTGTTTGATATCCAGTTAAGCTCAGCAGCATTCAGGATGGGGCAGAAGCCACTAGTGAACAAATGGTTAGTTGTTAGCTGTGATATGAAGACACCTTGACCTTAACTTTTTTTACATTATTACTTTTTATTCTCCTTTGGGATTGGAGAAGCCAGTGAAAATAATTCTTAAACCTGCTTGTGACCATTTGACTTGTAAATTCATGAGATTGGGAACAGCGAAGAGATCAGATGGAGTGTTCTATGCCACTTTAATGTCTGATTCTGATTAAAACATAACGTGAGTGTGTCTGTCGTAACTCAAAGGCGGTTCTAATGTGCCAGCCTTGAGTGTCAGTAAGCCTTGACGTTTGCTTCCATGTAAAGAGCTGCACTACTAAGTTAACAGGTGAGGAGGAGAGCAAGTCAGTTTGCTGAGAACGGCTTTGGCTGGCTGTCCCTGCCGTGGAAACGCGTGACAGCGTGACCGCACGCGCCGATCTCCCCTTAAGGACGAACAACAGCCCCCTCTGCATTTCTGCCTTGTAATTTATAGGAACGAGAACTGCCGTTCTGACATGGCCCAGTGGAGAATTTAAAGCACGGTCAAATCCATCTAGAGAAACGGGAACCCAGAAGAGCTTTAGGATGGCATTTCATAACACAGGCTCTGAAATCCGACTGACCTTGGTCTGGTTTCCAGCTTTGCCATGCGACCTTAGCCAAGTAATTGATCCCTTCTCCTTTCCCATCTGTTAAGTCAGAGTAATAATGGTGTATGTTTGTAGAGATTAAATGAGATGATGCAGGTGTTTATCACAGTGCCTGGCACAGAAGACGCACTCAATAAAATGATAAGTCTTTTTAGCTAAAAACAAATCCTTTAAAAATGGCTTTATGTCCTCACAACTGAAATGTCTGTAATGTCATCACCGCGTATTGGTAACTATTTAATAGAAAACATGATTTCCCAGCATCTTTAAGGACGGCACCCTGACAAATGCTTAACAGGCATACATTACCCTGGGTTTGTTTGGGGACATACCATCTCTACCTACAAGGTCACACAGAGCCCCTAAAATAGAAACTGCTGTCCTTGTTATGTGCGTTGTATGTGTTTGTTATTGTACTTCGTACACCCAATGCTTCATATTTGAGAATGAGTCCTTCAGTTCCCCAAGTGTGTCTATTGGGATTAGATTCGGCTGCATGTGATAAATGGCTTATACAATAGAGACGTATTTACCTCTTGTGTAAAAGGAGGCCGGAAGTAGCAGTCCAGGGTGCTAGAGTGTCCCATTCTGTCAGCAACCAGTGCTCCTATCATCTTGCCTTCCTTCTCAAGATCACTGTGTAGTCCAATCATTACATTTGCTTTCCACGCAGAAAAAAGAATAAAGGAAGGGGCGCTGGGGTGGCTCAGTTAAGTGTCCGTCTCTTGATCTCAGCTCAGGTCTTGGTCTCAGGGTCGTGAGTTCAAGCCCCGCGTTGGGCTCCACGCTGAGACATTGAGGTTGAGGTGGTCAGCTTACAGCCTCAGAATAGAGCTCAGAATAGAGCCAGTTTGCTAAAGGTCGAAAGGCCATATTTTACATTTAGTATAACCCCAAAGGGGATTCAACCTTTGGTCCGGTGGAAGGAGGACTGGACAGCTACGGGCATCTCGACTTCCCCTGCTGTCTCTAAAACAGAAGAAGGAAAGAAGGAAATTCAGACAGAAAGAGGGTAAGGTGAGGAGTTAGTGCAGACAGGTCTCTGTGCCTTGCACAGAAACCCACTCCTGCACTTGGAACGTGTGCACGATTTTACATCCTGAGATGGCTGCATATTCACCATGATCAGCAGTTCTCCTAAGTTTTAAAGATTCTTTTTTTGTGCGAATAACTGCTTCAAAAAGGTTAGCAGATGGCCAAGATTTTCAAGGTTTTTTTTGTTTTGTTTTGTTTTTTGTTTTTACGTTTGTTTGTTTTTAAAGCCATCATGGCTCCTTTTGTCTAACCCCACATCCAGGCTCTACCAAAGGATGTCAGAGGAAGTCAGAATCTAAAGAATGAAAAGAAATTCCAGACTGTAGCTTCATCCACCGGGTTGTCTAGCAACTGACTAACCGTCCCACCCCGTGTAGCGTGTCTTCTTTCTGCAGTCGGGTGTACCCCCCATCAGAAACGTGATGCTTGCCAATAGTGAACTTTTCAAATATTCTGAACGCCCCCAAAGCGCCAATGCACCCTGAACGTGAGGCACTGGCTGTGGTCAGGAGTGGACATCCTGGTCTTCCGTGAACTTAGCAAACTGCATCCTGTAGGTATTCACCACGTTAAACCTCGACTGTGATTGTGATATAAGATTATTACTATATTACATGTATGTGTATATATGTGTATACGCACATACACGTTCTTTACTGGCAGAAGTTGAACTGTCATATAAATATGAAAGTAGATATTTTTCCTCTGGTTTCCAAGGCCATTAGTAGCAAGTTGTTATAACTGTCAAACCCGACCTTCAAAGGAACAAAGAGAATTTGAGGTTGCTTAACACACGCCCATTTGTCCACGCTCAGCAACTGCTGGCCAGACGCCATTTCTCCCTTTCTGCTTCACTCTGCCTCTGACCCAAAGGATAAGACTCACTCTTCCTAAGTTTTCCATCAGCATCTGCAAGCAGGAGGCCCTCGGAAGAATAAAGGAGGCACAAAATCCCAGTATGTGAGCAAAGATCTGACTCCCTTAGTTTTGCCTGTGTGGTCACGGGAACCAAGCCTCCAGTCTTGGACTTACTTAGACTTTCAGATGAAAATGTGGACATTCTTGCTTTCTGTTTGTTTATTTTTAACTCCAGAGTAAACCTCAGTTATTTTCAAATCCTCTATTTGGGAACTAGTGATAATTAAACAGAGACAAGCTGACATTTGTTTTTCATGGTAAATGCTTTTCCTGTGAATATGTGGGAAAAATATGTCGCACATTTGTATACTAAATTTGTCAGTTTCTCCAACACATGAGATTATAGTAGACATCTGTAAACAGTCTGACCTTCCAAGCACGCTTGGCCACTTGAAGAAACAACACTTGAGGCGCACCGATTACATATGCTGATTCCAGATGATTCTCACCTGCCACATTAAATCAGTTGCCTGGAGTCGACTGCTAGCAATTTTTTTATTTTTTTTTCAACTAAAGCAACTATAACAAGTGCCTTTAAAAAAAATTTTTTTTTCATGTTTATTCATTATTGAGAGACACAGACAGAGCACGAGCATGGGAGGGGCAGAGAGAGGGGGAGACAGAGAATCTGAAGCGGACTCCAGGCTCTGAGCTGTCAGCACACAGCCCAACGTAGGGCTCAGACTCAACAAACCGCGAGATCATGACCTGAGCTGAAGTTGGATGCTTAACTGATTCAGCTGCCCGGGTGCCCCACGAACAAGTGCCTTTTGCCTCGATCTAGGATAGCCTGTGGCGTGAGGTGAGGACTCAACACATTATTGGGGGGGCGGGTGAACCCATGAAAACTCCTCGCACTATAGTTGAGGAGACCTCACACAGCTGAGACTCTGGATGCTAATTAGGAGATGGTGACAGGTGTCATAAAGGTATAAATGCAGGGCCGTGAAAGAACAAGTCTTTATCAGTTTGAGAGAAGAGAACTGGCATTTATTCATGCTTTTCATTCTCAGACTGTCCTGCTCTGTTTGAACAACGGGCCTTTACAGTGGTCTCGGGAAAGGCAGGCAGAGAGTAGAATTTGAACAGCCAGAGAAGGTTCGGTCTCTCGAGTGAGGCCATGTTACTCTGAGGACCTTAATTCCAAATTGAGAACAAAGCCTCAAGAAAACCAATGTTTGGGACGAAGCAACGGGAAACTTGGCTGACCACATTTTTCACTCATTTTGAACCTAATCTTTAAAATCCTGAGGGAGAAAGAAAGGATGTGTATTTGTATAACAAGACTCAGATGTCACTTTTCTCTTGGCTTCTAGCGATGGAGAAAGCCCATGGGGGTCGGCTCTTCAGTTAACCACCTGCAGCCATGCATATGACCTCCAGGTCTCAGAGGTTATGATCATGTGGCATGTACCAAGCACTCATGCACCCCTGTAATCCTAAAAAAATGGGGGTGGAATCAGCCCACGCCTCTTGCTCGCTGTATGACATTGGGTTTAAATTTCTTGACTTTCCGGAGCCTCAGTTTCCCCATCTGTAAAATGGGAGTGACTCCTACCTCCCAAGTTGAAAGCAGACACTCTCCAATTTTCAGTGTGCTTGTTTCCAAACAGCCGATCTCTGAGTCTTACCTCCCAGAGATTTGAACTCAGTAGGTCTTGGGTGGGGACCTGGCATATGTATAGGTTGATGCGGGTGACTTTCCAGCCACACATGGAGAAGCACTAAGACTATATACTAGGAACTGCCACATCTTCTTGATCTTGCAGCAGTTGCCAGTAAAAAAAAGTTTGTGCTCATACCCCTAATAGGAGCACATTTACAATTAAATCTACGGTCAGGACAAAGCAATATTAGGATGGGATAACAATTAAATATAAAAGTATTTTTTTTTTGGTTTGGGTTTGGGTTTTGGGTTTTTTTTGTTTGTTTGTTTTTTGTTTTTTTTAGAGAGAGTGTGTGTGCAAACAGAGGAGGGGGCAGAGAGAGAGAAAGAGAGAGAGAGAGAGAGAGAGAATCCCAAGCAGGTTCCACACTCAGCATGGAACCCAACACGGGGCTCAACCCTAGGGTCATGACCATGATCCCACGACCCTGGGATCATGACCTGAGCCGAAATCAAGAGTCAGACACTCAACCGTCTGAGTCCCCCAGGTGCCCTAACTATCCAAGTTTTAATATTTTCTTCCCATACCCCTGGGTTATGTAAAATCCACTTTGAAAACCACTGATTTAGAAGCCCAAATGAACTATCTGTAAAAACACTTTGTAAATAGACAAAATTGGAGTAAGATTTTTGACAATATATACAGCATACACATGCATATGATCACACACCTAGAATGCACACTCAGCCATACGAAGCAGATGTGAAAACATACACCATCATTACCACTCATCTGCTACCATTCGTCCTCACCTTTTGAGCCTGATTTTGAGGAAATTCTGTATTTTCTGCTTTTAAGCATTTTGGAGTAGTTAATATAAAACTAGGGTAAAATATGACCTAGAGGCCAGAAAGCGGACAAAGTATTTTACTCATCTACCTTATCAAAATTATACGCTCCCAACCAATATGAGCAAGCCAGCTGGGGGACAGGCCAATTAGAGTATTTGTTTTGTCAGGATCTCACTATTTGGAAAGCAGAACCATAACATTTTCTCTTGACATCAGTTACCAACTTTAAGAAACATCACAAAAATAATTTCATTTTCAGCTCCTACTCACCCTTTCCCATTCCCCCAAAATAGTCCTAAAGCTGTGGATAATGGCGCATGTAAACCTTGGCACTTATATAAAAAAGGACAATCTCACAGGCCAAAGAGGGTTGTTGGTCTCTTCCCATTAATGAACGTGCTCTCCCTGTCTTAAATTTCAATGCTTAGAAAGGAATCCAAAGTTTTAAAATATCCATTTACAAAGCCACACGATCATAGGCTCTCAGATCTTCCTGACCTCAGCCATTAGCCAGGAGACAAACCAAGGAGTGTTACAGTATTTAAAATGTTATAGAGAAAAAAATTCATATCAAGGAAAGTTTATCAGCAAAGACACCATTTCAAAATAATTTGCCAAATCATACAATTATTGATACAGAAATCCTATTCAGTGCTGATTTATGGGAGCCATCAAGTTACCGGTATTGGTTTTTTGTAGGTGCAAATATGGCTTAACTTTTTTTCAAAATGACCATTTATTAAGCATTCAGTACAATCTAAGATCTGCGTATGCATCATCGTGTTTAGGTCCACCGTGACCTCATGAGTTGGAGGTATGATTATCCCCCATTTCACAGATGAGGAAATGGAGGCTCAAAAAGCTGTATAATTCATCCATGGTCACACAGAATCTCAACTGAATCCAGATTGAACAAGCTGGTCCTTTTAAGGAATACAAAGTACAGCCTCCTTGTGGAGACAGCCATGTTGCCGTCAAACGAACAAAAGACTAAATCAAAATATGAAATTTCTAGGAAAACAAAGCCTTTGGTCTCCATGATCTCAAGGAACACAACAATCACAGCAATGAAATGAATCTGAGATCTGAAAAGTGAGGGAACTCTCAAACAAAATGGTGGAGAGAAAGACAATGCCATTTCGAAAAAGTAAAATTATATGGATTGCCGGTTGCTCAAGAAAGGTTATTTTCTGGTTCTGAGGAAGATTTTAATAAAGAATTGAAAAATTAGCCAAGGCCTTAATAAATTACAGTCTCTAAGACTGTCTACTGTCAATGATACTTGTTTTTAAATGATCATAGGACCACAAGCTTCTTATCCTACAAAGTATGAGGTGGACCCATGGCCCTGCATGTCTGCCTCAAGAACGGCCAGTACAATGTGTGTTGAGATTCCTGTCCTCAGTTTGTCTCCCTCTGGGCCCTAATGAGACTTACGTTGAGATAAAGTGCTTCCACTTTATCAGCATGAAGTTAAGTAATAAATGTTAGATGTGATTTTATTACCCAGTGCATGTCATCTCACACCGACCACCCTTTCTTTGTAACACCCAACACTTTGATTGCTGTGAACCACTTGTTTTTGCTTTTTTTTTTATTTTTAAGATTTTCTTTTATTTTTGTGAGTAATCTCTACGCGCAATGTGGGGGCTCGAACTTACAACCCCCGAGATCAAGATTTGTATGCTCTACCGCCTGAGCCAGCCAGATGCTCCAACCACTTCTAATAATTTTAGACACTTTCTAAACTGAGTAAATCCTTTTCTGCCTACATCATGAACGATCATCTCAAGGCAAAAATGCACCTGAGGGCACTTCACATTTAGTGTATTTTTTATTCTCATGATTATTCTTTATTTTCATCATTTAACTATTGTAGGACACAGTAATTTATGCTGGGTTAATGAATTTAAGTCATACTGTGTTTGAAGTGAATATTTATGACATTAAAACTGACCTATTTCTTTTATCTTTCCTTCCCCTAAGTAAGTTTTTATAAAATAAAATGCACTTAATGCAAGACAGAAACCTGGGGAGGCTTGGTAAGGGTCGGTTTGTTATTTCAGAGGATTTGTTTGGTTTGTTTTTTGTTGGATTTCATCAACATTAAGATATTCATTCATAGTCAGCAAACCCATAAATTTTGTGATTTGGGTATAATGTTATGGATCCCAAACACATGTTAACCTATCATTTCTCAGCTAGATCCACTTGCAAATAAGAAGAAATCACGTTCTTTTTAAACTCGCCGGGATGACCACGGTACATTCAGGTCTTATCGGAAGAGCGATAAGATTAAATGACAGCCTGAATAAACACAGAAAGAACAAACCCTTGTGTATCTGCGGCCATTCAATATCAGGGCAAAGAGATTGGTATTTAACTCAAGGTATTTAACCTGGTGTCAAGAGAATGTCAGGACCAAGAGATATCATGGCTCCCTCTTCGACCGGGGCCCTCCTACCCCCCTAACCCAACCCCCACCCCAAGTTCATCTTAAAATGTTGAGCAAAGTGAATATGGAAGAGACGTCAAGAACCGACTCAAATGGCCTAACTCTTCATCATTCCGTCACTTATTTCACTGAAGAGAATCTGAACTTGGCAATTCTGAGGCAGCTCACTGAGTCAGCACTGGCTGTACCTGGCCCTGGGCTAAGTGCATCACACCCCCGCATTCACAGAATCCTTGCAACCACCCTAAAAGGCACATGTTATCTTCACTCTACAGTGAGAAGATTGAGGTCCAAAGAATTTAAGGTCACAGATGGCCAGAGGGATCCGAAGGCCAAACCTGTGCTCTTAAAGGAGGTTATCCTAAAGCAATCAAGGGCAGAGGGTTTGCAAGGGCATTTCGGAACAGAAACCCCCACACGATGGCCAGGCCGCCTGGCCACGGATCCAAGGCAGCTCTGGGAAATCTCAGTTTTAGGGCTGGATGCCAGGGCCTCACTAGCCATGTGGCTCTATAACTCCTCCTGTATCTATTTTTCTGTGAATAAGTGCATTAGTCATGGGGTTTTGTTGTTGTTGCGATAGAAACTCAACCCAAATGAGGTAAGACGAAAAGAGGAATGTCCATAAAACCCAGAAGGGCAGCTGATCTTCAGGGACAACGGAGCCTGGGCCTTGAGAGCAAACAGGACGGCCTCTCTTCCCTCTGCATGTGTGAATGTGGCACAACTGGAATGTCTCTTCCTTTCCCCAGACATGTGTCCATATGGCAGGACACATGGCCTCCACCAGCCCCTGAGCCCACAGCTTCAGCCCCCAGAAAAATAAGCCACCTTCTCCAGCTCCCTTTGGCAAACATCCCAGAGGACCTGCATTTGTCCAGGTCACCGATGAGGGTCCTGTGCCCACCTCAGCCGCGTCCGGCTGCGGTCAGAGGCGTCAGGCACGTGGCTAGCTTCTAACAGGGAGACGAAGGGTTCTGCAAAGGGGGAGGCATCATTCCCAGAGAGGAGTGGTGCTGGGCTGACAGAGTCTCAGCTGTCCCCGCACACGCTGCCTCGTCATCCTCAGATCCTTTTCCTCCCCCTGTACCCCTGCCTCCTCAGAACCTGGACCCTTCTCCATTCTGTGGCTCTTCTGTGAGGCTTTGAACTCTAACCATGGTTCAGCTTCCGAGCAAGACACTTCCTGCTCCGGCTCCACTCTTGGACAAAGCTGTGTGCTGGGCCACTTCCTAGGCCACGTTAATCAGCTGTGGTGGGACAGAGGCACCCAGACGCTTTACCCAGTGACCGCGTGTGGTGGCTCACAACGGCAGCGCCCGCAGTCAGGGTGGACACGAGGCCGTGGCAGGCGCTTTGTATACTTCATCTACCTCTTTAGTAAGTGACCTGCGAGATAGGTTATTTACCAGATGAGGAAATTGCGGCTCAGAAAGATAAGGCAGTTTTCCCAATGTCACACAGCAGTGAGTAGCAGAGCCAGCCTTGAAACTCAACAGCAGGGGCGCCTGGGTGGCTCAGTCGGTTAAGCGTCCGACTTCAACTCAGGTCATAATCTCGCGGTCCCCGAGTTCGAGCCCCGCGTCGGGCCCTGGGCTGATGGCTCAGAGCCTGGAGCCTGCTTCGGATTCTGTGTCTCCCTCTCTCTCTGCCCCTCCCCCGTTCATGCTCTGTCTCTGTCTCAAAAAAATAAACGTTAAAAAAAAATTAAAAAAAAAAAAAAAAAGAAACTCAACAGCAAAGCCTGGGCTACCCCTCCCCGACCACACTGCTTCAAGTCACACCACTTCCCCAACGGGACTCAGGGCATGGGGTTTCTTCCAAATTGGAACTCAGTTATTCCTGGCAGCACTCGAGCTCACACATGCAGGGACGTGAGATCCCGGGTTTCTGATGAGAAAGAAAATAAGGACAAGCTGGCAGAGTCAGAAAATAGGTTAGGCCAAACCCAAACTTGAATTTTTATTCCCATAAAATAGCTAATGGCCTTCTTGCATTTTTAAAGGTGGACTTTTGTTTATTCAGTAAGCAAATGATCATGAACGCCTTCTCTGCACCAGGCCCTGGAAGGACAGACCAACACATGGCCTTAGGAACCAGGCTCCCTGCAGTTCTCCCATGTGGCCAGCAGGGGGGGCGGGTGCCAGCTCTGCGCCAGGCAAAAACCCGGCAGGTCTGGACTTCCCGCCGATTGGAGTAGGCAGGGGGACATCAGCTGGGCTGCCACAGAATGCCAGAGACAGGTAAGTCCCGGCTGTCCTTTCAGGTCTTTGGAGCTACAATGGGGGTGCCCCGGGAAGACCTAAGAGCAGTCCTAAAGAACGGTTCTGGGAAGGTGAGGAATGAGCAAGGGAAGCCCTAGGTAGAAACAACCTGTTCCATAAACTTTCCAGGGGTCAGAGGATCCGGGAAGCGGCAGGACCTCAGGTGCAAAACAGCCCCCCTCTGACCACAGCCGAGCCCCCCCAGTGACCAGGACTGAATCGTGGGACCCCACCTCCAAGCCTTCAACATCGTGCTGTCCTCAGTGGAAAGAAGGAAGGTCCCTAACCTTTCTCTTACACCAGACTAGGGTGGAAGGCGCCTGAGACTTCCGGATAGATTTGCAGGAGCGAACAAGGCCGCGGACAGTTGGCAAATCCACCCAGGACCCGGGACTGGGACCGAGCTGAACGAACCGTTCAAGGTGGAACTGCCAGCTTGGTGCTCTGTCTCCACGTCCCACAGACGGGCCACAGGGGCCGCACGTCCGCATGCTCGTCACTCCCCTGACGCGGAGAAAGACACGAAAGCTGGTGACTCGGCCGGGCCATTCTGCGCTGCACTGTGCTGGAGAATCAAAGGCTGACCAGCCAAGAACAAAAACCATCATCCCCAGTGACCCCTTTCGACTATAAGATGAGGAATTTGGAGGCGCCAACTGGGGTGGGGGGGGGGGGGGACTCAGTCGGTTAAGCATCTCTCGGTTTGGGCTTCGGTCGCGGTCTCACAGTTTGTGACATCGAGCCCCGCGTTGGGCTCTGCACTGACAGTGTGGGGTCAGCTTAGGATTCTCTCTCTCTCTCTCTCTCTCTCTCTCCTCCCCCTCCCCAATTCATGCCTGTTCTCTCTCTCACCCACAAAATAAATAAAAATACACTTAAAAAAAAAAAAGAAAGAATTTGGAGGAAATTTCTCACATTCTCCCTAGTGCATACATTCTGGAGTTCTTGGTTTGGGGGAAGTGAAAACGATGAAACCAGCTTTTCCACTTTCTTAACCTAAGCCACTATTGGTCATCTTGTTTTCAAGGCAACAACAAAATCCCATGAAAATTCAAAATCCAAATCCAATGAGGCACCACAGTGAACTCTGCCGCATTAATTTAAAAAATTCTAACCAGGACGTAAAGGAAAGACGGAACACAGACGATGACAAGTGACTCTGTGCTAAAACTGAATCACGTGACCACGCTGAGGGGTGGGGGACAAAGGAGCCGACCTAAGACCTGTGCACAGGGCTGGAGGCTGTAAGGCTAAACACTAAGTGAGCTGTCCACACACACTGTGCTCTAGATGGCAATTTGCTCCTCCCAGGGCTATATATTCAGACTACCTTATATGTATGCTAGGATTTAACAACTATAGACATTTTATAGTTTATTTATTTTTGAGCGGGGGACAGGGAGAGAGAATCCCAAGCAGACTCCATGCTGTCAGCACAGAGCCCAGTGCGGGCTCGAACTCATGAACCGTGAGATCACTGCCTGAGCCAAAATCAAGAATCAGATGCTTAACCGACTGAGCCACCCAGGCACCCCCTGGGTGCAAATATTTCAGACAGTAAGAGCCAGGTTTCCTCCCTGGAGGAGGAGAGCAGGACGTTTGGAATGAGCTCTTAGAACTAGGCTGCAGTCAGAATGCCGGTCCCAGCTTATGCTTGTTCTAAAGATATATACAGAAAGGAACAGAAGTGTGTGTGGGTGTGGGTGTGGGTGTGTTATACACATAGAAGCCTAGAAGCAGGGATGCCTCTGCTTCAGTGAGCACACCCACTGTCCTGAGCTTTATTTCTACACCCAATTGTACAGTAAGAGGAACCAGGGCTCCTTGATTGCTGGTCAATTCTGGGGCTGAGACAAGGGAAATACAAGGTGACAAGATGAGTCTGGAGCCTCTTGTGGTTCCACCAGTGAGAATGGGCCAAAGGGTAAAAGAAAAAGGAAGGGATCAAGAGAGGGAGGGAGGCAGAAGGGGAGGGGGGTAGGAAGGGAGGAAGGAAGGAAGGAAGAAAGGAAGGAAGAGAAGAAGGAAGGAAGGAAAAGAGGAAAAGAGGGAAGGAGGAAGGGAGGAAGGAAGGGAGAGAAAGAAAGAGGGAGGGATGCAGGGAGGAAGGAAGGAGGGAAGGAGGAAGGGTAGAAGGAGGGAAGGAGTGAGAAATAAAGAGCATGGAACCCTATCGAAAGGACACGAGCACCAACCTGAAAGAGCCCCCGATCACAGTGATTACTGTCGCAGGCAAGATCCACCACTGGATGGTGTAGTGGCTTGAATTGTGTTTCCTAAAAAACGTGTTGAAGTCCTGACACCTGATGCCTGTGAATGTGATCTTATTTGAAATTAGGGCCTTTGCAAATGTAATCAAGTTAAAATGAAGCACACGGACTATGGTGGGTCCTAAATCCAATGACTGGCGTCCTCATGAGAAGAGCGGACAGAGGCACACACACAGGAAAGACGGCCATGGAAAGACAGAGGCAGAGCTTGGAGGGGAGCAGCCACAGAGCAAGGGACGCTGAGGATTGCTAGCAACCAGCAGCAGCTAAGAGCGAGGCATGGAACACACTCTCTCTCAGGGGCTTCGGAAAGAAGGAGCGCTGCAGACCCCACAGTCTCAGCCTTCTGGACTTCTAAACGGGGAAAGAATAAATTTCTGTGGTTTCAGGCCACCCTGAAATTTGTTACACGAGCCCTAAGAAACTAATACAGATGGTAGAACTAATGGGTGAAACCTTAAGTGGAAATAGGATACCTGCCTCAGCTCAAAGGCTCTCCTCTCAAATGTTAACTGCGACAGGGAAAAAATGGTGACTTTACCAAAGTGAAAGCTGATGGCCGTCGCCTTGACCAAAGGATGGAAGTTAACATCACTAGTAATCTGTACGGACATCACGCCCCCCTGCTGTGATGCAGTGGGAAAGGCACATCGGATCCTTCCCGGAACACGGACCCTCCATCCAGTCAGGAGAAACAACTGGCCAACTTACACTGAAGGGCATCCTGCAAAATAACAGAATGGTACAGAGTAAAGCATCAAGATCATAAATCCCAAGAAAAGAGATGAGGGACGATCACAGCTCAGAGGAGACCAGACGACCAAAGGCAGTGAGTGATCCCAGGACACTATTGGAACGACTGGTGTGGCTTCACCAGTAGCATTGTACCCGCATTAATGTCTTAGTCTGGATCACTGGTCTCCAGTGACGTAAGATGCTGACATAGAGGGAAACGGGGTGAAGAGCACACAGAAACTCTTTGCACCGACACTGCAACTCTTGTATATATTCAGAGTGATCTCTACATCTTAAAAATAATCAAGGGTTGGGGAGGGCTGTTGCTGGGGAGAAGCAGGGGTTGAAATCCAGCGGGGAGAGTCAGGCAAATCATCACGGGTCGATTCGGACCCAAGAAATCGGGCACGGCGCTAGCCAAGCGCCACACGAGCCTTACCGCTCCTGTCACATTTTCAGGGCCCCCGGGGCACCGACAGCTCAATCGTTCAAACACCACACAATGTGTTCAACGTTTTTATTTTTAACTCTGTTTTGGTAGTACAAAAATCGTAAAAGTACAAACCAGACAGTTAAAAATACATCTGACACTCAAAATGGTGCAAAATTTCCTTTACAAATTTTTACATCAAGGTCGTAGCCAACTCACGCGTTACACCAGAAGTTAGCCCATCGTTAGTGTTTTATACAGTAAGTTTGTTGTGGACCCCGATCCTTCTAAAGAAGGAAGAAAAACACAAGCCCTGTAAACATCAGTTGCATTGGGAACACTTAAGAATTATTAGTAAAAAGCTTATGTGTTAACACATTGAATGCATAACTTTTGGCATATTTGGAAGCCAGCCAGACAAAAACTGCTCAAGTATTAGAAAATATTTAAAACGTACTCTTGGTATAAACACAATTTTAAATATGTTTGAGTATTCTCTTGCCTGTTGTATTGCTATAAAAAAAGTGCTCTGACCTGAAAATTTAAAAATAATTAAAGCTGAAGAATATCTTACATTTTATTCCTCACCACTTGAGGGCGTGATATTTTTAAAGCCAAAAACGGTGCTTTATTTTTAAAAACTAAAACTATCGGTCTAGACCGCACCTAGAGTATTTACACTAATACACACCCCCAGAATTCCTATATCGCTCCTTGCTGGACCTCAGTGGAATCTTTTTTCCATACTGACCTCCTCTAGTCCACTGTGTGTTACATATGCACACACAGCTCGTATTAGTTGTCAGTTAAAAAAAAAAAAAAAAAAATCACATGAAATCGAACCTACCATTCATTTCAAAGGTTGGGAATTTTTAATTTCGATGCCAGAAACAGAATGGAATGAGCATATTTATGGGGAATAGTTTACACTACATTTTTATGGAAATCCTCCTCTTGGGAGTGAAGTGAGAAAGATGCTTTCTCGCTGAGATGAAAGAAGTGCCCCGGGGCATCCATCACACCAACACTGACGACAGGTCTCCGGGCTCCTGGCCCCAGGCCCACGCCTATCATAAAAGTGCTACTAACTCCAACCCGGTTCTTTCAGGTGTTTCATAAACTACAAAGCTAAAAATAATAATAATAATAAATAAAAGTGAGGTTTTCCAGGCTTACAGGGGAAATGCAACCATTAAGAGTCTTTTAAATAACGCGCATTGGTTAGAAGATGGAAAATAGGAAAAGCCCAAGGAAAACATGCCAGAGGAAGGTACGGGCCCATCCTGCCTCAGAAGTCGGGGGTTTTGGTGTTATTTTGTCCCCAGGTTGTCAAAACAAGCATTTTTGTGTTTTGTTTTTAGACACTTTAAGCTATTTCCCCCCTTTATTCGACGGACTAAATAAGAATTGCTTAGTGCAAGTTAAAAAAAAAAAACAAAAAAGCCCTCAATATTTTGTAAGTGACCTGGGAGTGGCACGGTGGTGGCAGGAGTCAATGCGGAGTCCTTGGTCCAGGAATCCAAAGTCTGGCATCTGGTGCCATCTGACTCCATGATGTGTCGGGGGGCCAGTTTCTCAGGACGAGGCCAGATGATCTGCAAGGACCTTTCACACCAAAGCCTCATCTTTATCTCTTGTAACAGTGAAGCTCTCAGAGGATCTTCTTGTAACCAGTTGCAAAATGAGATCCACGGGTGGCGACAAGAGTGTGCACAGATGTGCATGTGTGCATGCGCACATGCACACACACACACACACACGGAAACACCCCCAAGCATCGGCTCGATTGCACACGAATAGTTCCCCTACACACAGTGATCATACAGGAAAAACTGCAAAATGTACACCAAGGCCAGTAATGGGAGATGGGGAGGTATGGTGGCTGGGAAAGTTCTTAAATGAGCTCTTTTCTTCACTGGAAACGCAATACATTTTCAATCAGACTTTTAAACCCAAAACTTGATTCAAAGCAAACTGAATTCTGTATCCAGCACAGCACAATATTCCCTTGGAGCTTCTATCCACGTGCCTGCAGACTCCACAATAGAAACTTTATAGAAATTTTAAAAACCTCCCCAAGCAATTTCTTATCTTGTAAGTCCTCAGTGTCTTAAAACTCTTCAAATGAAGTCACCCCTGCAAGAGAAAACAAAAAGGTAAGGCTTTCCGGAAGGTAAACATCCTATCACATATTAACCTGTGTGGATATTTAAAAACACAGAGGAATTGTAATCAATCCTGACCCCATCCCACCCCACCCCACCCCACCCCACTGTGTTCCTTCCCGGGACCATTATTACATTTCTTCTAGAATTCAGTCTAAAGAAATGTAAGTACCACAATTTCAAAAGGACCTCATTATCGAGGTTTTATAAACCAAGAAAGAAGAGAATTTGAGAACCACAGTAGACTAAGGGTACCAGTCTGTTTCAACAGGAGTTTCTACAGTGAAGGACTGGTCGGGCATTCTCCCCCAAGTCGTGTATCACTTCTTCTCAGGACCGTGCTCTTTAACTCCTCGGCCACATTCTGCCAAGTACGAGCAGTAGGACGAATGTGTTCAGTCACAACGAAACTTCTATGTATCAGATAAGGTGTCTTTCCCAAGTGGCACCAGACAGAGTTAACTCTGGGTCTCTACTGGGCACACAAGGCATCTTGGCTGGGATTTCACTGGGCAAATAAGAACACAATGAAAGGGCCCAATCCTAGGTGTTCATTGTAACTCGAGGGCTGCATTGTGTCTTTAAGTTCTAACAACTGGTCCGTCCGGGTCAATGTCTACATTTATATTACAGATGAAGCCCCTGATAAACTTGTAAAAGAGTTTTCTATTTTTCAAGGCTGTTTTCTGTTGTTGTTTTTACAAACACCTCCAAGTGACAGACAGTTACATGCCCTTGTACGTTCCGGTTTTGCAGGCTGGGAAAACTTAGGACATGACTGAGATTCTAATTCTGCCTGTGTGTGTTGAAACACACATATCACATAGGCCGACGTATACCAGGTTAGGGAATGAAGCATTCTCCCTTCTGCCTGCAAACACCAAAAAAACAAAAAACAAAAAACAAACAAACAAAAAAAAACCACCCAGATGAAACCAACTTGCAGAAATAGGAAGAATAAAACTCAAGAGGCATCTTAATTTAAATGTTACTTTGTACTTATAGCTCCTTCTTCAAGATCTAACAGTATCCATATTATCCTCTTCTGTAATACTGTCATATACAGTATTCATAATAATTATGAGAGAGAGAGAGAGAGAGAGAGAGAAGAAGAAGAAGAGAAAGAAAAAGAGAGAGAGATTACCCAAATGAAAAGATTTGGGTAAAGGATCCTTCTCTCCTTAGCTAAAAAGGAAGTAAAACACTGTGCCCTAGAGGGTTTGGTTTTTTTTTAGTGTTTTATTTATTTTTGAGAGAGAGAGCATGAGCGGGGTAGGACAGAGAGAGAAGGGGACAGATGATCTGAAGCAGGCTACACACTGACAGCAGTGAGCCCATGTGGGGCTCAAACTCACAGACCACGAGATCATGACCTGAGACGAAGTCAGGCGCTCAACTGACCGAGCCACCCAGGCGCCCCTGCCTTTTTTTCTTATGTTTTATTTTATTTATTGTTTGAGAAGGGAGGGAGGGGCAGAGAGAGAGAGAGAATCTTAAGCAGGCTCCACACTCAGGGCAGAGCAGGACGCAGGGCTCAATCATACAACCAACCATGAGATCCTGACCTGAGCTGAAATCAAGAGGCAGACGCTTAACTGACTGAGCCACCCAGGCACATCTGGAGTTTTTGATTATACATGAAAACAAGAATTCCCTGCCCTGCATAGCTATAGCCTAGCACGGCCAAACCATGGATCTGTACCGTAGCACTGAACAAAGGCAAGCGTGGGAATACTTGCATTTGAGAGTTGATGAATATGAAAGATGTTAGCAAGGGAAAAGGTAGAAAAGGCAAAGATAGAGAAATAGAAAAATGGTCCTAAAAGACAAAACAGTAAAAAGTAGGAGCGAAATTTCGAAACTAAACTACAAACTAGGCCATTGTCTACAATATAGGGAGTCAACTATTTTTATGTCTCCTCCTTTTATCTTCTGCTCCCTTAGACCTAAATTTTTTTGCATCAAGGGAAACAAGGAGGTCAAGGGCAAGGAATGCAAGGGCCTGGAATGCAACGTTTCATCACAGTAAGCGTTTTCGATCCAATATAGGAAAACTTCCAACTTAGAATTCTTTGTACGATGTCACCGACTGTGAACAAACAGTGGGCACGACTGAGGGCTGGGCTAAGGCAGGATCTGGAGCCGGAGGCCTGGATTTGAATCCAGACCCCTAGACTCTAATCCAGCCCCCTGTGACTACCTGGGGAACCCTGGGCCGCTCTGGAGCATTTCCTCAAAGGGTTGTTGGTGGTTTTGCAAAAGCACACGATGCTTAACACAGGGCCAGCAGTCAGTACGCTCCCCAAGACTAGCTAGTATGATCGTTACCGTCATCCAACTGCCCTAAACTATCATGCTGGCTTCAACGGCTGCATTTTGTGGCTGGTTAAAATTGTACTAGATGCAGTCTGAGAGAGGAAGCGAAAGATACAATTTGCTGCTTAACGTCCTCACTACTAGTAGCCGACACTAAACCGGAAAAGGAAAGTTAACCTTTCTAAAAACTCTATTAAAGCTACCCGGCACTGATACGCGCTTCTGGGCTCTCCCTCTTCAAAAACACGTGTTTATCAAAAGACGGCACTCCACCAGTACAGAGGCTCTCCATTTCCAGGTAAAGACCTCTTCTATCAGAATGAGGCTCTCCATTTCCAGGTAAAGACCTCTTCTATCAGAATGACCATCTCGGGCAAAGAAGACGCCACCCCCTCTAGGGCTTGTACATTTCCAGCTGTGAACTCACGTGTGGGGCTGTGTCACGGGCGCATTTCCACATTGCTAAATTTCTTCTCACCGGCATCCTCCAGTCGTGAATACATTCGTGTGGAGAAACAAACACATACTTTTAAGTGCTATTTCTCCAACACAGCACATTAACATTAAAAGGTGCCTTCCTTGAGGTCTCACAGCGGTCAGACACCATGGGTGGACTGTGAGAAAACCCTCCGCCCACCCATTATTCTCCGTTCCCATCACCAGGGGACCCGACCACAGTAACAAGCCAGACTTTCCTCTCTCTGGGGATAATTTGGTGATTACTGTCTCACATACGAGTGCTCAAGCTGAAAGAAGTTCAGCAAAACTTCCTTACAATGAAAAGACGATTGGGAAATCCCAAGCGTGACCATCTCCCCTCATAAAACAAGCCTGATGGAGAGAGATCAGAAAAGGTTTATCTGGAAAGAAGGAAGAGGTCATTCTAATTATAAAGATAAAGCCCTAATTCCATTATTATATTATGGTTCCACGGAAGCCACAATACAGCACATCTTCAATTAGGACGTACATGTACCTTGTTAAAAAAGGACTCTCCAGAAAAACAATAGCTGGTCCCTTTAAAAAATAGAAACATGTTTTAAAAAACATGGACACTGAACACTAAGACCTCCAAGGACAGGGAGTTAAGGAAGGAAAACACAATCTGATTAATAATAACAGTAGCTGACATTTACAGAGTGTTTTCCATGTGCCAGGCACTGCCACGCTTGGTATTCTAGAATCGTTAACTCAATCTTTCCAATGACTCCATGAGTCAAGGACGATCCCCATTTTCACAGGAAGAAACGGAGGCTTCCAAGTTCAATAACTTGCCCACAGCCACACAATTAAGAATGGTGAGGTAGCAGTTGTATGCCATGCAGCCGGACCTGGAAGCCCACCCACTCACCCCCACGCTGCACTGGCACACCAGTCCCCACGGGAACAGCCACAGCGTCACTGAGATCTTCCGGTTCCTTCACTTCCTGTTCCCCACCTGTGTGGGGGGCAACAGACAGGAAACGCAGAAACTGGAAACCTGGCCCGGCCACTCTCTAGGGAGAGTGCGGCTCTTCTAGTTCATCGTAGCTACACAGGAACCCGCAGAGGCTCAGACCCTGAGAACATCAAAAGTGCACGTGGAACATGGCACGACATGAATAGATACAAGGCTCCGGCATCGCAGAGCTGGATTAAGACTTTCCTAGAACACATTTCAATGAAATGGAGAGGGCAAGTTGTTTATAGAAACAGAGCTAAGATTAGAACAGTAATATTCATACTCAAAGTCCTACAGCAACACATACGTGATCTTTCACCAGTAATCTGTGACCCTTAGAGACTCTAACTTCCTAATTAAATTTTTTTTTTTAATGTTTATTTATCTTTGAGCGAAACAGAGAGAGAGAGAGAGACAGAGCATGAATGGGGGAGGGGCAGAGAGAGAGGGAGACACAGAATCCGAAGCAGGCTCCAGGCTCTGAGCCATCAGCCCAGAGCCCGACGCGGGGCTCGAACTCACGGACCGCGAGATGGTGACCTGAGCTGAAGTCGGACGCCTAACCGACTGAGCCACCCAGGCGCCCCTCTAACTTCCTAATTAAAGGATTACCTTCTACTAGGCTCTCCTGAACACTCTGTGGTTATACGCCCACAGGTCATTTTGCTGAAAATGTGAAGGCAGTACTGCCTGCATCAAGGGGCACCTTAGCCGGTGCGGGTAAATGGATGATACCAGAAGGTACTTGGTGTTTGCAGTCCTTTAAATCTTGCTCTGGTCTAAATTGTGTGTTACATTTTATAAATTAATATTAATGCCTTCCTATTTTTTAAACGTTCATTTACTTTTGAGAGAGACAGAGAGAAGAGAGTGAGTGCAAGCAGGGGGAGGGCAGAGAGACAAGGGGAGAGAGACAATCCCAAGCAGGCTCCACACGGTCAGTGCAGAGCCCAATGCGGGGCTCGAACTCACAAACCTTGAGATCATGACGAAACCAAGGGTCGAACGCTTAACACACTGAGCCACCAAGGTGCCCCAGTGCCTTCCTATTTTAATAAAGTCTCCACATTTAATAAAAAGCTAATGCAGACTAATGGATAGATCCATGGTACACTAGCTAATCAGTGAAGTCTCTTTAAGTCAGCCGTTCCTCAGGATGATACGCAGCACCTTCTTTAGAAGCAACTCAAATGCTACTTAAAAAAACTGCCAATTCTTGGGGCGCCTGGGTGGCGCAGTCGGTTAAGCGTCCGACTTCAGCCAGGTCACGATCTCGCGGTCCGTGAGTTCGAGCCCCGCATCAGGCTCTGGGCTGATGGCTCAGAGCCTGGAGCCTGTTTCCGATTCTGTGTCTCCCTCTCTCTCTGCTCCTCCCCCGTTCATGCTCTGTCTCTCTCTGTCCCAAAAATAAATAAACGTTGAAAAAAAAAATTTGAAAAAAAAAAAAAAAACAAAAAAAAAAACTGCCAATTCTTTGGACTGCACCCATGACCTACGAAGTCAGGTTTGAGGGGACTGGAGCCCAGGACTCCCCTTTCTTACCAGGTGCCTTAATGCACATAGAAAGGTTTAAGCCATGAGATAAAACCCAGTACTGTTTGTCAACTGATAAAAACCACAAGAATTAAGTTCACTTCCAAAGGGCAAAGCCTACAAACACAACCCTACGAAGTCAGCTGAGGACAAAAACTGTATCAAAGAAATGGAGGAGGAAACAGATATGAAGCATTTCAAGACTCAACTATTAATAACAATCTCAGCAACTCAATCTGAATTACAACATTTTATAGCTCAGAAATCTTACACTGAACTATTAACTAAAAAAATTTGACACAGTCTCAACTACAAAATTGTGGGATTACAGAATCATTTTTCTAAAGTTTATTTTGAGAGAGTGAGCAAGCAGGGGAGGAGCAGAGAGAAAGGGAGACAGAGAGAATCCCAAGCAGGCTCTGCGCTGTCAGTGTGGAACCCGACGCAGGGCTTGAACCCACGGACAGTGAGATCGTGACCTGAGCCAAACCCAAGAGTCGGACACTTAACCAACTGAGCTACCCAGATGCCCCAGGATCATTTTTTAACTTCTTTCATAATAGTTTGGAACTAGAGTTCAGCTCATTTGCGGACGTCTATTTTAATGATCAGATGAATGTGCTAGCATCACACCTGTTAAGAAACCACTGAGCGCCAGCTGTGTACATATGGCCACCTGCAGGCGTGACAGAAGGTAAGACATGGTCTAAAATCTCAAAGAGCTTGGTGCTTATACAAGGAAGTGTTAAGTGATCAGCTTCAACCCACGACAAAACGAGAGACGTTGTGTATCATTTCTTAAACAAAACTGGGGTATTTTATAACTTGGTTTTTCAGCTAATGATAGAGAGTAAATGCTCTACTGTACCAAGGAAGCAGCTCCGCTCAGGGATGTGACAGTGCCCATCCCCCTCCACCCTCTTCAACATCAAGTGCTAACCAGGGAAACCACATGAACCAGGTGGCCTGGAGGTCTCGGTTTACTTATGTTTATTCTTTGAATGCATGTGAGTAATTATTTACAGTGTCCCTTTCACTCTCGGAAGAGTTCCATTTTGAATATAAGTTATATCATCACTGCTAGTGTTAACATTCATCTTCGCCAACAGAAAAGCAAAAAGAAATCTCATTATTTTAGTTTGTATTTATTTGAGTATTAGGAAGTTTGGGCATTTCCCATTGACCATTGTGTCTTTCATGCATTGCAAGGGTTCTGCAACCAACTCCAGTGTGTGTGTGTGTGTGTGTGTGTGTGTGTGTGTGTGTGTGTGTAGGCAGGGTTTCTCCCACACCACAAAGTAATGTTCAAGACAACTGATGGGTATCCTACAATTCAACTCAATCCTACCTCTACCTACCTGATGATAGCATCAGATCCCACAGGTTAAGGCTTCAATCCCACAAGCGGACTGCCCTCTGCTTCAGATACTAATTTCAAATCCAGATTGGTACCTGTACTTCTGACCAACTGGCTATAGTCAGAGATTCCCACAAACCCCTCCGTGGATTCAACTAATTTTCTAGATTGGCTCACAGGGCTTAGAAAGTGAGTTTATTCACTAGATTACCAGTTTATTACAAAGGATATTAAAGGACATAAACCAACAGCCAGATGAAGAGATACATAGGCCAAGGCCCCGAACAAAGGAGTTTCTGTAGAGTTAGGATCCTGGACATGCACGGGGCCCGGCACAATGGCATGTGGAAGTGTTCTGGTTCACAAACCTGGAAGCTCTCCGAACCCTCCCTTGAGTTTTTAGGGAGGCTTCATTACAGAAGGATGGCGCATTAAATCACTAACCATTGGTTGCCCTCCAGCCCCTCTCCCTTCTCTGGAGGTGGGGGGTGCAGTGGGAGTACAAGAGTTCCACCCCTCTAATCAGATGGTTGGCTCCCTAGCAAAGCCCTCCCCATCCTTTGGTTACCTGGGGGCTTTTCAAAGTCACTTCATTAACATAAAACAAAAGACATTTTATAGTTCTCATCCCGTAAGAAATTTCAAGAGTTTTATTAGCTCTGTACAAGAAATGCGGATCAACTATGTATTTCTTATTATAAAATTTTTTTAATGTTTACTTATTTTTGAGAGAGAGAGAGACAGAACACGACCAAGGAAGGGGCAGAGAGAGAGGGATACGCAGAATCTGAAGCAGCTCCAGGCTCTGAGCTGTCCGCACAGAGACCAACACAGGGTTCGAACTCGGGAACAGCGAGATCATGACCTGAGCTGAAGTGGGATGCTTAACGGACTGAGCCACCCAGGTGCCCCTAGCTTTTTGTTATCAACTGTGAGCAACTTTTTAATGTATGGGGGTCAATTCAGGAGAAATAAAAATGCTTATAGGTATTTTCCATTCAAAATTTAAATAGCTTTTTTAAGTAGCATAGAGAAGAAATACATATTCCTACAAATTATATTATCTTCTTTATTGAATGAATAGAACCAGTAACAAATTTTTCACTCCTTATAGCTTTGAAACTTCTGACATTAGATTTGGATCTTACTGAAAAGTCTGAAGGCTGCTCTTTACTAAGTTCTTATATTCACAGCAATTTAAATGTGTTCATATATTTGGCAACAATGGGTTTCCCAAGTGACAATAACCGAACACTTGTGACTTACCAGCCCTTTGGGATGGTGAGATTCAGAGCGCTTTATTCCAAATAAAATGTACCTGACATCAAAAGTTATTCTGTATCTAACGGGGGCACCTGAGTGGCTCAGTTGGTTAGGCATCCAACTCTTGATAAATCAACTCAGGTCATGATCGCATGGTTCGTGCGATCGAGTCCCACATTGGGTTCGGTGCAGACAGTGTGGAGCCTGCTTGGGATTCTTTCTCTCCCTCTTTCTCTGTTCCTCCCTCGTTCATATTCTTCTCTCTCTCTCTCTTTCTCTCTCTCTTTCAAGATAAATAAATAAACTTAAAAAAAAAAGTTATTCTGTATCTGGAAAAACAAGGGTTCACTAGGGAATTATTTAAATGCAATTCAGCAGTTCCCTCTTAGTCTCAATACATCTGTGATTCAACAGGCATACTGGCTACAGGTAGCTTTCTAAAAAGGAAAGCCAAACTAGTTAGACATTGCCTCTCCTGGCTTGTGAGCCAGAGGTTCAGCCCACTGGCTCTCGGTAAGCCGCTTCATGAGAATCAAGTGAAACACTACAACACCTATGTCTGACCTGGCCTCTCGGCACCTCAGGAAAAATTTTAAACCTCAAAAACAGTAATTTTTTACACGTTAGTTTGCTAAGTGTTTAAATAAGGCTTGCCTGATACAGTAATAATATCTAGCATTTGCCGGTTTAGCACTTACTAAGTGCGAGGGAATGACATCCCTATGAGGTAGGTGATATTATTACTATTATCCCCACTTTACAGGTGGAGAAGCTGAGGCATCAGAGGCGGAAGTTGTCCAGGGTTACACAGCTAACAAGTGACAGACCAGAACTTGAGCACGAGGAGCCTGATTCCAGAACCTACGCTGTGGGGTTCCTTCAGCATCCTATGTCTTGCTACCTCTAGCAAACAGGCACTATTACTTACTTGAGCTATTTAATGTTAGTAGATTCAAAGCCTCAAGTTACAAATTAAGAAAACTAAAACTCCCAGTTACAACCATTAATTCCCTTTTCTTTCTAGTTCTAGGCAAAAATGTCTCCAAAAGCCTTTCATTTTCTGCCTCTGTCAGGCCCCCACAGGTCTGTGTCCGGATGGGCCAGTCTCCAGGAGCCGCCAATGCTGAGTTTCTGTGTTGAAAAGGACAGAGGTCACAGCCCCCTCTTTCTTAAGTCCTGTCAAAGGATTGTCAGGCTACAGAGGAAGAGGAGCTGAGTTCTCTTGAGAGGTCAGCGGGTCAACTTCCGGTCAAAAAATAGGAGGGGCCCTGGAACAGACACTGCGGAGGGAGAAGCACGCAGGGGACACACAGACAGACAGCTTGCTTCAGTGGCAACTGGAAGTCAGCCACCACGAAAAACCTCTGGGACGCCACATTGTCTGAATCCTGAGAATACTCAAGAATACGTTTCAGTCTCTTCTGTCCACACAGCTGGGGAAGGAGAGCTCTGAAAGAACGTCATCGTTGACCAGCGAAGTATGTTTGCAGGTCCACCAAAACCCTCACATTATCTCCATACATGTCTTGGAGCAACTCCCAGGAACAAACAGGGCACATCACTTGTAAACAGTGTGCCCAGCACTTGCACTCGGCAGGGCTCAACCAATGGGGGAGAGTAAAAAGCCAACAGTCCCCGGGACCGATTAGCCATCAACCTCAACAGCAAGCAAGGTGCAGACAAATATCTACGTTAATCTTCCTCCTTGGAGGAAGGGGCAGAAGAGGGAGCTGTACATACACGTGTGTTGCATACACACGTATACGCATAGAATACACCTGAAAGGACAGAGGACACCAGTAATCATGGCTCCCTGCCGGGAAGACTTCATTGCAGGGAGGAGGAAGGGCTGCAAATTGGGTGAAGAATTCACGGTTTTCAAAGACTTATTTTTCACCCTGCAGCCTTTTATGCTGCTTGAATATTTTATTGTGTGCATGTCTTATTTCTCAATTCTTAAAAAATAATTCAAGTTCGGGGCTACTGGGTGGCTCAGTCGGTTAAGCATCTGACTTAGGCTCAGGTCATGATCTCGCGGTTTGGGAGTTTAAGCCCCGTGTCGGGCTCCGTGCTGACAGCTCAGAGCCTGGAGCCTGCTTCAGATTCTGTGTGTGTGTGTGTGTGTGTGTGTGTGTGTGTGTGTGTGTGTGTCTCCTCTGCCCCTCCCCCGCTCATGCTCAGTCTCTCTCTCTCTCTCTCTCTTAAAAATAAATAAAACATTAATAAACAAAATCTTTAAAAATAATAATAATAATTCAAGTTCAAACTCTTGTAAAAACCAATTCACCAGAGACAATGAGGGAAATGAATTGCCAGGAAGTCCAGGCTCTGGAATCTATCACTGGCATGACTTTGAACAATATACATAACCTCTTAGGAGCTCCCTCCTCTGACAGGAGGGGACGAGGAGGCATGGGGAGAAAAGTCCTACATAAAAACTAGACCCGAAGCTCCGAGAAAGCATGGCTTTTGTCTGTCCATCTTCCACATTTCTATGTCCCTAAGGCCTGGCACAGAGCCTCACACATAGTAGGGGCTCAATAAATACTGTTAAAAAATCTAACTGTACCTGAATTGGCAATCACAGCTCCTCTGAGAACTCAAAGTCTATGATCTTAGCGTACCTGTAAGAAAACAGAATTGCTCACGGACCTGAACCTGATGCAGGCACAGCTCTAACAGCCAAATGCCATCAGAGGGTCCCCATAGAAGACAAAAGGAGGCCATGCCTGGTGAAGGCAGATAATGTGACATGATCGCTACTTTGATGCACAGCGCTGAGAGACCGAAGGAGGACTTTTTTTTTTTCCTCAGAGAAAGCAAAGCTCCCTCAAACTCCAAAGCCACTGAACATGTTAGCATCAAATGCGGATTTCTACCCCTCCAAGCCCTGTCACTGCCTGAACCTGGGAGCTGGGCAAAAGTAATCGCTCTGAGCCTGGTTCTTCATCTGTAGTGTGGAGAGATTATCACCCATAAGGTTGCATCTAAATCTCTGTCCCTCACTTAGCTTTTCTCCTCATCTGGCCAGTTCCACCTGCCTGTTCTTCCCACTGAAAGGTCCCAGGCAGGTGTTAGCTTCCCTCCACTTCCACGTTTCAGGTGGGCTCAGCAGGGACTTTCAGGCTTTTCCACACAGGGACACAGGCACCCACCCAAGTACTGCTTTTGCCCTTTAGAAACGTGCTCAGCAGCTAACAATCGAGGCAGGTGTTCCTATCTATGCCTACTTAAGTACAGTTTCTTCTCATATATTTCTAGGCATGGCCTCTTTAAGGCCAGAGAGTCAAATGAAGGGAATTTCATCAAACCTAAGATAACTCTGGGGCATCCGACTTTGGCTCAGGTCATGATCTCACGGGCTGTGGGTTCAAGCCCCGTGTCTGGTCCTGGCTGACAGCTCAGAGACTGGAGCCTGCTTTGGATTCTGTGTCTCCCTTTCTCCCTGCTCCTTCTTTCTCTCTCTCTCTCTCTCTCTCTCTCTCTCAAGAATAAACATAAAAAAACCTGAGATAACTTTTTTTGCTTTCTAAAAAAATGTATATTTTGCCCTGAAAAAATTACACGCTCTGGAGAAAAATATTAGCTAACAGGCAGTGCCTTAAGTCTCTCATCATCCTCTCCTTGCCTGGAGAGTTAACAAAAGAACAGCAATGCAAAGGACTACAAATAATGCAGCCTGACCTCATCAGGGAGGCCCCCAGTGGACCCTTCGCTACACCCCAGTCATAGAGTTCAAAAGGAAGGAGGAGGAAAGGAAGGCACCAAAGGTCAGGCAAGCTGACCTTGTGATTGGCCCTGATGCTCAGGAGGCAGGGAGCACGGTCCATGAAAGAGCCTTGTCAGAAAGAAGACTTTTATCCCAGAACAGAGCCCAGCACAGCAGTTTTGCACAGAAAACTCGGTCCACACTACCTCTTAATTTAACCCGCCCTCTGATCTGTAGGATACGAAGAACTAAAGCCGGGAAAGCCTTCCAACTGCCTTGTTCCTAATTCTGATTCCACCTCCAATAGGAGGGGATAGTTATTTCTAAATCCTCTTAACACAGACAAGAAAATGGCCCAAATTCCGGAGAGACTTGCCAAACATTAACTGTTAAAATGTCGTGAGAGTCCAATGCTCTAATATTCTTTAGATTAAAATGTCATGAAAGTCCAACGCTCTAATATTCTTTAGAGGTAAAAAGGGATTCACAGAGCCTCAAGCTGATGCTTGAGAAATGGGCCAATAAATAAGACCAACCGAGAATGGGATGAAAATTATTGATGATAGTGAATATTTAGTAAATACTAACTCTGTGCCAAGGACAGACTGAGGAACAATATGTTACCTCACTGAAGTCCAACAACAACCCCGTTATAAAGATGAGGAACCTGAAGCTCGTAGGGGTTAAGCAGTCAGAAGCAGCACCGTTCAAATTAAGTCTAAAAACAGTTTAATTTTTTTTTTTTTTTTAACGTTTATTTATTTTTTTGGGACAGAGAGAGACAGAGCATGAACGGGGGAGGGGCAGAGAGAGAGGGAGACACAGAATCAGAAACAGGCTCCAGGCTCTGAGCCATCAGCCCAGAGCCCGACGCGGGGCTCGAACTCACGGACCGCGAGATCGTGACCTGGCTGAAGTCGGACGCTTAACCGACTGCGCCACCCAGGCGCCCCTAAAAACAGTTTAAAACTCAGCTTTTGGGGCGCCTGGGTGGTTCAGTCGGTTGAGCGTCCAACTTTGGCTCAGGTCATGATCTCACAGTCTGTGAGTTCGAGCCCCGTGTCGAGCTCTGTGCTGACAGGTGGGAGCCCGGAGCCTGCTTCTGATTCTGTGTCCCCTCTCTCTCTGTCCCTCCCCTGCTAATGCTGGGACTGTCTCTCTCAAAAATAAGTAATAATAAAACATTTTTTTAAATAATAAAACTCAGTATTTAATCACGAAAATAAATTCCTGAAATAATCAACAGAACCACTCCAATAATAAAATAGCTTAAAAAATAAAAACCCATGTGTAATATTATGAATTTTTGTTTTGATAAAAAAGTGTTACGTACACTTTCCAAATCAATGTTTCAATAAGATCCTACCGTAAGATGCAAAAACGAACACAAACGTCAGAAATGTGTGATATCAAATGCTTACGACAGCTTCATTTTTAAAAAGCAAAAGAACAGTGATAATGAAGACAAGGCGGTGGCATTTGGAGGCTGAAAGCAATTTGATTTATTTAACTTCAAAGAACAAAAGCTTATTCTTCTAAGAAATCAAAACACATTTTCTGTGGAAAAAAAAGAGACCATTTTAACCGCATTGCCAAAATAAATCAGGCAGAGAGCAAGTTAGATCTCACTACAAAAAAGACCTCAGGCCAGTGAAACAGGGGGAAAAAAATAAGGGGAAGAAGAAATGCCAACAACAGATTTTGTTTTTTAAAAAGAGAAGGAGAGAGAGAGAGAGAGAGAAATATAAGTCTAGTTTCTAGTATCAATCCCTAATTTTAAAAAAAGGAACCAAGCCAAGGAGTAGATATGATTTCACATGTGAATATTTAAATCAATTTCTTCACTAAAAATCCAAATTTAAACAAAAGCATTTTTCAGGAAAAAACAAAACATTCAAAACTGTATACTAGGCTGTATGAAAGGTGCGTAACACTCCTGTCTTACTTTATTAGCTATATTCTCGCAAACCTTCCGATTCAGTCCTGAACCAGAGATTTGGGGCCCAAATGGAAAAATGTCGGGATTTCTCTAGCTGGAAAATCAAGTGATGTTAAATACCCAAAACATACCCTTTGGGGGTGGGGGGCGGAGCAGGGGGTGTGAGAAATATTAAAATACCTAGCAAGAAAAATTTTAATGAATAAATTTTTTACATGTCAATGACTATTCCTTTCCCTTCTTTTTCAGAATCCATTCTCATCAGACTTGGCCACTCAGCAGGCCCCAACTCCAGGAGGCTCTGACCACAGCGTCCACTTTCCCCAGACCCAGATGGGAGGTCAGGCCTGTGACTCCAGAACCCTGGCAGGGGGCGGGGCTCTAAACTCCACCTTCTTGCTGGTGACTGAACACGTCACTTAAACTCTGTGCTTTCATTTGCAGAATCGGGCACTAACTAGCACCTACCTATTGCTGTTGTGAGGATTAAATCAGTGAATATGTGCGATGTGCCTTTCAAAGCATGTCAGGTACATAGTAAATACTGGATATACAACAGGTATTTAAATTACTCCATGGCTCATGAGCATTCATGATATAATTCTCTCCACTTCTGCGTTTGTTTGAAAATTTCCATAATAAAACTTTTTATTTTTAATTTCAAAACTAATTACAATAGAAGGCTCGGAAAACACATCCCCTTTCTAAGGTCACTCATGAGCTCGTTGTTGACTTTGGATGGCTTAGTCCAATATGATTACCCTCTAGTAAGATAGAGCCAACTACACGCCAGACTCTGTTGCACTTGCCTTAAATCAATGAATTTAATGTCCTTATGTCATATTCAAGGAAAGTGGGTTTACGTGGGAGTTAAGTACAATTTCCACGAGGTGAAGCTAGGATGGGAGACCACATCTGCTGGTCAAATCCAATGTTCTCTTACGAAATCCTGGCGGATGATTGTGCACTTTGAAGAGAATATCGAACTGTAAATCAGATGTGGTCAGGACTGTAGATGATTGGATCAAATTCTTATGGTCAGATACAGGCAGAATTTGGGCCAAGAAAACCATCTGAGCAATCCTAATTCTTGTAACCTTCTCAAATCTCAAGTGCCCCTCTCTCCAGGAAGTCGGGCCAAGACTGAGCCTGACACGGGATCATGCTGCACTTCCTGCCTCAGGGAGACCAGTGTCTTCTTACACAGGGTCTGCTCCAACACATGGCCAGGCTGAGGACTCAAGGGCAAACTGTTGTCACGACCCATAGCTTTCTCTGCTGCTGAGAGGGCTGGGCCTTCCTCACCTTACACACGTGGACAGCCAGATGCTTCTCTTCTCAGGATTAAAGTCCTCACGACTTTAATCAGATTTACCTCTTATTTACCAAAGTCACTCACATTCCAACTCGAATACCGAGAATACCATCCACTCCGTTCAATAAAACTTTCCGTGACGACAGAAGTGTTCCGGATCTGCACTGTCCGGTATGGCAGCCCTAGCTGGCCAACTGTGGCTACTGAACATGAGATGTGGATGAGTGCAACCGCAAAACTACATTTTTAATTTTGATTAGTTTAGATTTAAGTAGCCACAGGTGATTAGTGCCTACCATATTAGGACACAAGGTTCTGGATCACTGTGGAAATGCCCTCCATTCATGGGTCTAGGGGTGCCTCCTAGTAAAAGCATCTTAGGACAGTAGAAGAATATAGTTGGTCTTGTAGTCAGGTTCAAATCAGCTCCTCCTTCCAGTTAAGTGACCCTTAACATGTAACTTACCCTTTCCATTCACTGGCCCTCTCGTCTATAAAACTGGGAAAATGATGTCCATCCCATTAGAGAATTTTATAATGGTGACATGTGAGATCTGTATCAATCAATACAACGTCCAGACGACTAGAATACTGAATCGACATCAGCTGCTTTTACTGTCTTCATCATTCTCTTCCTTTTCTTAAATCCCTCTTGGTTCCCTCCCCAAGGCACCAGTAACTGGCTGAGAAGTCAGAGATAGACTTTTCTGCTCTTCTTTCTTTATTTTTAAAGTTTGTTTGTTTATTTATTTATTTGTTTATTTACTGAGAGAGAGAGAGAGAGAGAGAGAGAGCGCGCATGCACACATGCACCCACCAGCAGGGGAGGGGCAGAGAGAGAGGCAGAAAGAGAATCCCAAGCAGGCTCTGCACCGTTAGTGCAGAGGCCAACTCGGGGCTCGAATCCACAAACTGTGAGATCATGACCTGAGCCAAAATCAAGAGTCAGATGTAACATACTGAACAACCCCCATCACCCTTGTTCCTCTTCTTTAAAGAAAGCCCTATTGGCTTCTAAACTCAGGGAAATGGGCCAGATCGTTCCCAAATGCAAGACTGCGAGAACTAACCTTGGCAGCTCTCAGAGCCCCTGTGTCTTAGAGATTTCAAGAGCACTACTCCTCCAGATCATCCTCAACCCCTCCGAGCCTGGGCAGATTAGCAGAGAAACTTCACTTGCAAGGCACTTCTCTCCCCAACTCGGCTGCGCCAGCCACATCCCCGCTTGACTCCTGGGCTCAGGTTCAACCTTGCCTCTCTCCTGCACCTTTCAAGACCCCAGCCAGCCTACCTCCTCACGCCCCACCCTCCCCTCCCTTTGCCAGTGTGACCTCTTCTGCCTTCACATCCAGGCTCTGGAAGTTTGACTGGAGTTTCCAGAGCATAATCACTCCAGAGTCTGTGCACTCGCCTTCTTACACATAATAAGAAACGTGAAAGGGGTGAATGCTACCCAAGCCAGAACAGAAAGAAAAGAGTCCGATGAAAGCTAAGCCAATAGCAAATTATCACAAGCCTTTTTTCTTTTCCGAGCACAATCATTCAAAATGAAGATTGCCCAGCCAAGAAGCATCCACTTTTGCTTTTTAAATCACTTCAAAATATTTACTTGGAAGAGTAATACTCCTACTGGGGCACATCAAAGAAAACTGGTTTCCAACTCAATTGAAGGAAAAAACATAGGTTTGTTTGCTCCAGGCTTTTTCAAATCACAGTTTACCTAGAAATGACGACAAGATTATATTTCATTTCGCCTGCATGGGTTGTTAAAGGATATTTAATAAGCTGCCAACATTAAAAACCTGTGGTGATTTCACATTTTAAAAGTCTAGATTTCTGCCTTTTTTTTTTTTTTTTTTTGCAGAAGAACTAGCAACACTTAAGTGCCTTCTGCCTTGTGGTGATAGAAGCCCTGTGGCTGGGTTTGCCGCAATCCCGGCCATTCCACATTGCTTCTGAAGGAACCCTCTGTCCCCATTACCATGCAGGCCAGGCCCCTGGAGGCAGCCAAGCTCGTGGTCTCTTTACAAGAAGCTCTGAAAAGGCAAATAATCCCATTCCATCCCCGACAGTCCTACAGGTTGTCACTTCCCTGCCAAGTCATTCCCACACTCCCACACACCCCAGGAGGCTCCAGCACCTTCTCCCCACCGTGCCCCGCCCCCCATGTCACCCCAGCTGCAACTCACCTGCTACTCTGTGTCACTCCGTTCTCCCCTCACAGGGGTCACAGGCACCTCCCCATTGACGCCGTCAGTCCCACTAACTGACATCAAACTTCTCCGCTCCTTCTGGTTTGACTTGTGTTCCACTTTTGTCACTCTAAACCTGAGGAGGCAAAGAGCAGACGTGATGGGTGTTGCTTTTTTAGTAAAAAAGAATCAAGAGTGAATCAAAATTCTAGAGGATCCTGGGGCACCTTGGGGGGGGCTCAGTCTGCTAAGCATCCAACTCTTGATACGGGCTCAGGTCATGATTTCCCGGTCAGTGGGTTTGAGTCCCATGTGGAACTCTGTGCTGACAGGGCAGAAGCTGCTTGGGATGGTCTCTGCCCCTCCGTGGCTCATGCACACTCTGTCTCTCAAAATAAATAAATAAACTTTTACTTTTTTTTTTTTTTTTTTTAAATCTAGAGGATCCCAAAGGATCTCAGTCAAAAGTTGGGACATCAAGGAAAAAAGCCCTAGTCGATAGGAGGGGCGTTCCCACCCAGCAAATGCCCCTGTCCCCTGCCAAAGTTTCCAACTGATTTTCACTCAACACATCACACACAATGCTGGATACTTTACAGAGCATGAAAAATGCATTAAAAAGTTTGGGTACCCCAATTTTAAACAGCCTCAGGGTTGTGGTTTCTAACAAGGACACGAGATTACCATCAGTTGTTTTAACCACAGAAGGCTGGAGAAAAGCACAACTAGTTTTCAGTTAGACTGATGTAACCAAAATGTTCACTCCAGAACCGCCTCAGAGTGCACCCCTCAGAGAGACTTATCTCCGCACACACTTGGCCAGAGGAGCCCCAACCATGAATTTTATCAGAATCAGTTGGTGGTAGTTTCTGTGTGTGTTCCGTTTTTTTTTTTTTTTTTTTTTTTTAATTTTTTTTTTTCAACGTTTATTTATTTTTGGGACAGAGAGAGACAGAGCATGAACGGGGGAGGGGCAGAGAGAGAGGGAGATACAGAACCGGAAACAGGCTCCAGGCTCTGAGCCATCAGCCCAGAGCCTGACGCGGGGCTCGAACTCACGGACCGCGAGATCGTGACCTGGCTGAAGTCGGACGCTCAACCGACTGCGCCACCCAGGCGCCCCTGTTTTTTTTTTTTTTAAGGCAAATTTAGCCTTTCATTAAGGGTTAGGGGAAAAGTGAAGGGAATAAGGAGGAGATTTTCACTGAGAATTAGAGTCTGCTCGGCTTCCCCTCTCCTCTGAAGAGAACAGTCACCAGGCTCACGGCAGGGATTTTGTGCTCTGTAGTTCAGAGGCCCCCACACAGCCTCCAAGTTTGGCCTTCACCTGCAGATCATGAAAAACACGGTGGCGATCCACAGCACCCTCATAAACTGCATATTGTTACCAGGAAAACAAGTACAAGAATATGTCCATATGGGAAAAAGATAGAATAAAGATGCTCAGATTAGAAAAAACACGTACTCCTTCAGTTCACAAGAGTATCCCTCCAGCGAATGCAAAACTGAAAGTGGTTAAACATTTGATAAGAATCAAGCCCCTGAAGCTGCCACAAGGACTTCCGGCAGAGGAGGACCCATCTGGCACGCGGCTCGGCTCGAGAGTGCTGGGGAGTCAGTAGCGTGGTGGCATCTCAATCCCATACATCAGGAAGCACATATGTCCTGATGCCAGAACAGCTTCGTATTAAAAAATGAACATCAGGGGCGCCTGGGTGGCTCAGTCATGACCTCACCGTTCGTGGGTTCAAGCCCCGCGTCGGGCTCTGTGCTGACAGCTCAGAGCCTGGAGTCTGCTTGGGATTCTGTGTCTCCCTCTCTCTCTGCCCCTCCCCTGCTTGTACTCTCTCTCTCTCTCTCTCTCTCTCTCTCAAAAATAAATAAACATTAAAAAAATCTTTTTAATTAAATCATGTTTGTTTAAAGATAATGAGAAAGTGTTTTCATTAAAATATATCTTAGGGGTGCCTGGATGGCTCAGTCAGTTAAGCGTCAGACTCTTGATTTCTGCTCAGGTTATGACCTCACAGTTCATGAGATCAAGCCCTGTGTTGGGCTCTGCACTGACATGGAGCCTGGTTGGGATTCTCTCTCTCTTTCCTCTCTCTGCCTTTCTCTGCTTGTTCTCTTTCTCTCTTTCTCTCTCTGTCTCTCTCAAAAATAAACATGAAAAAAAATTTTTAATTAAAAAAATAAAATATATTTTAAATGTTTATCTACTTTTGAGAGAGGGAGAGAGAGAGAGAGACAGAGCATGAGTGGGGGAGGGGCAGAGCGAGAGGGAGACACAGACTCAGAAGCAGGCTCCAGGCTCTGAGCTGTCAGCACAGAGCCCAACATGGGGTTTGAACCCATAAACCTCGAGATCACAACCTGAGCCAAAGTGAGGCGCTTAACCAACTGAGCCACCCAGGTGCCCCAAAATATGAAATATTTAAAAAAAAAATTTTTTTTAACATTTATTCATTTTTGAGAGACAGAGTGTGAGTGAGGGTGGGACAGAGCGAGAGGGAGACACAGAATCCAAAGCGGGCTCCAGACTCTGAGCTGTCAGTCCAGAGCCCAATGTGGAGCTCAAACTCATGGGCTCAAGATCGTGACCTGAGCCTAAGTCAGACACTTAACCGACTGAGCCATCCAGGTGCCCCCCTAAAATATATTTTAAATAATAGTCATTTCCACTGGCAAAAAAAAAAAAAAAAATTAAAAGAGAAGTTAAGGAAATTTACTCAGTCTGACTGTTTTTCTAGTTCATGGTGTATCAAAATCCCAAAGTTTTTCCTAAAAGTTTCTCTCTAGTTCTGGTTTTAAATTTCCTTAAAACCACCTAAAACAAAATACATCCTCCTTCTTTGTCCAAATGAGATTACCAGCCACAGGGAGGAGGGAGACGCTGAGGAAGTAAAAGAAGAATCAGAGAAAAGTTGTAACTACAGATCTGCTCGGTGGAAATGTAAGAGCCCCTCTGAGCAACACGAGAGGCCAGTAATGATTAAACGCTCCCGGCATTCTCCATCCAAGAAAGAGAGCTGCATTTGGGGCATTTATAAGAGCCATGCTGAATCTCAGTTGAAAATTTCAGCAGATTTTTTTTTAAAGCAAACAAAATACGCTTTGTCTAAACAAGCCACAGGTTCTCATGACATTCCACATTCACAGACTCCCATGACTCTGCTTCTTAATAAAACAGTGTGGTCATGAGTTGTACTCTTTTGCTGTAAGCGGGCAAACAGCCCTGCAGTTTTCTCGTTTCTTGCGCATAATAAAAACCAAACCGAATCAAAATAATAGTAAGAGCCAACATCCAAATGAGTAAAAAGTGCGAAAACCGGTCGAAGTTACGTAAGTCATCGTATTTAATCATCACAGAACCCAGTGAGCTGAGCACCACTGCTGTCCTCGTTTTATAGAGGGGGAATCTGAGGCACAGAGAAAAGTGAGTTTGTAAGCAGTCGTGCCTGCACTCCAACCAGGTAGAGGCAACGAGTTCAGGCTACTCTGTCCAGGGTTTGTTCGCAGAGAAACAAGGAGCGTGGGCTCAGTACTGTCAGCTTTGGCATCCCCGGTCTGCCTCCAGCACACATACTCTTTTTATTTTATTTTATTTTTATAGGTTTTTTTTTTTTAAGTATATTTATTTATTTTGAGGTGGGGGAGGGGAAGAGAGAGAGGGAGACAGAGACTCCCAAGCAGGCTCTGTGCTGTCAGCACAGAGCCCGCGACTCGGGGCTCGAATTCACGAAACGTGAGATGGTGACCTGAGCCGAAATCAAGAGTCAGATGTCTAACCGACTGAGCCACCAGGGCTCTCCCAACCGGTGCACATAACTCAACCATCACTTTCTACTGCCTTTCCACGTGCAGCCTTGACAAGGCGGTTCCCGCGTGAGACTCAACATGGAAACAGCAGACGCCGCAAAAGCATCCTCCGTGCCGTCAGACCGATTCCCCGCTGAGCTGCAAGAGCTCCCCATCACATGCGGGTCACAAGGAAATGGTTCCGGAGGACTGGAAAGGCCAGGACACAAGGAAAGTGGCCTCAAAGAAGGCAGCCCTGGAATCCACACGGAATTTACGTGGCAGACACTGCAGAGCAGGGGACCAGCCCCACCCCTTCTCTCCTCCCCACGAGCTGGCACGGAGGGATGGCTGAGTGTCGGGGTCTGGACAGCAGCACGTGAGCGAAAATGAAACGTGTGGCTTCCGGGCCTGGCTCAGCAAACCTACGAACAATCTTCCTCGTACGTTTGCCTTCTACTTGCAAAGCTGGCAGGGCCGCAGGGTGGAAAGCACCTGGCAGGCTGATCCTGCACTCTGTACCAGTGAAATAGAAACTTCTGTTCTGTGGTGAGTTGAAGTTTGGGCATTATCTATTAGAGCAAGGCTGCTAGTGAATTTTGTGTGTTAGCCTGACTCGACTCACAGATCCCAAAGGGCTGGTATGATGCTATTTCTGGGGGTGCCTATGAGGGTGTTTCCAGAAGAGATTAATTAGCACTCAAATCCATAGATCGAGTAAAGAAGAGTAAAGCTCTCTCACCGATGAGGGTGTGCATCATCAAACCCCGTAAGAGACCAAACAGAACAAAAAGGCCCAGGCAGGAAGAATTTGTTTTTTTTTCTCTTCCTGCCCCGGAACATCAGCCTTGTGGTTCTCAGGCCTTTGGAATGGGGCTGAATTACACCATCAGCTTTCCTGGGTCTCCAGCTTGCAGAGGGCAGACTGTGGGACCTCTCGGCCTCCATAATCATGCAAGCCAATTCCTATATTAAATTTCCTCCTATATATATCCTATGAGCTCTGTTTGTCCAGAGAACCCTAATACAGCAAGGAATTAATTTTTTTTACCTTAATTAATACACCTGACCTCTAACCTAGCAATAGCCACCTCTTAGGATTCCTCTGCTGCTGGAAAAATGTAGGACTCACAGCAGAAAACATTTAAAAGTCCAGAGATATGACCCGAGCCAGGCTTAGGAGGTCATTCTCTATATTTAACAGGTACGCACCAATCCACACACCACAGAAAGCATGTCACACAAAGCCAAAGCATCCACAGGGATCTTACCTGCCAACAGAGAGGACGGTGACCTCTCCCTGACGCCTCGCGTGGCCCTGTTTGGATTTGTTGGTAGGTCTTATGAAGTGCCACCGTTTGTGCCTACACCGATGACACACGTCCCTCTCGACAGCACCGCCCACTGTGTGCAGATGGTGGCCACAGATGTGCTTCCCGGGGGTGCCTCCTGGCGACAAGGGCCCGGGACTCACAGGTGGGCTCCCAGGAGTGCTGGGCGTCACAGGGCTAAGGTGGGGAAGAGGAAACAGTAGAACCGGTTACTTACAAAAAGTACTAGCTAAGGCGATCTCTCCCTTGCAATTCAAATAGCAGGTTTAAATCACAGCCAAGTGTCTGCCTAGATCTCTCAACAAAGAGATCCCCCGGACACATGTGCGTTGAAGGAGAGACACACGTGAATTCCCAACAAATTATCAAATGACTTAAAATAGAATGTTTGATCCAGACTGACTACTGCATCAAAGGAAGAAAGCTTTTAGGTCAAGATATCAAAAGTAATCCTCCAGCGATGTTGATGGTGTTGACAGCAATAACAAAAAGAGCTAACAGTATTCTAAGCATTTGATATGTGTTAATTCAGTTAATCTTTACAAAACCTTCCAAGGTTGGTATTATGAACTTCCTCATTTTAAACATGAGAAGTTAAGGAACTTGCCAAGGACACACAGCTAATAAATGATGGATCTGAGATCCAGATCTGGAAAGTCTAATTCTAGAAACCATGCACTTAAGCACCATGCTACAGTGCTTCAAAAAAACAAGGGAGCCCACATTCTTTGATAGCCCGGGGAAAAAAGTCCAGGCAAAACATAAAAAGGAGAAGTATATAGGTCAGATGTTGGCAACTTTCAAAAGACACGTCAAGACCAGATCTGGTCCACTAGAAAAGGAGGACTTAAAACAGGACAGGGCCAGCCCGACCAGGCATCAGCCCTGCGTCATGGTAGAGGCGGGCAAGGTGGGGTGGCATGTCACCGCACAGGCTGACACCTGAGCCTGTCCTAGAGCCCCAGAGGCACGTGGATGTCTTATGACAGCATGAACCAGCCTTTCTGCTGCTGAGAACCATCCCACTTGCACTTTTTTTTTTTTTTTTTTTTTTTTTTTTTTTATTTATTTTTGGGACAGAGATAGACAGAGCATGAACGGGGGAGGGGCACAGAGAGAGGGAGACAGAATCGGAAGCAGGCTCCAGGATCCGAGCCATCAGCCCAGAGCCTGACGCGGGGCTCGAACCCACGGACCGCGAGATCGTGACCTGGCTGAAGTCGGACGCTTAACCGACTGCGCCACCCAGGCGCCCCTCACTTGCACTTTTAAAAAGAAGTGTGCATGGTTGAGGAGAGTCTCAAACACCACGGACAGCCAAAAGCTTTCTGGTGTTCGTTAGGGATGCTCTTTAGGTTGTTAAAATAAAAACACGCAGCAGCAGCTTTCTGAGATAAAACAATGCCAAATTAACACCACATAGTGGAAAGCAGAATTCAAAATTTTTGTTTAACAACATCCGTTTGACAAACGTTCGAGTACCTGCGGTGCATAAAAGCCAATGGCAGGCACTATACCACGCCCAAAAATAACCGAGGCAAACACGCCGTGAGCCAACATGGTCCAAACACCATGGTCAGGGCTGGAACGTGGGAGAAATCCCAGCTCATATGTCTCTATGTAGCTCTATGAACTACACCACCAGGACTTCCTAAACAGAGCTTCCTGCATGAGCTTCCTGGTGAAAATGCAAGCCTAACACACCAGTCTGACAAACACAAGATATCCAAGATATGCCAGATGCACCGCCCCACAGAGTAAGCAGGAAAAAGGTGCCAAACTCCTTGCCCTGTCCCTCGGTCCCAACTTGCCCTCCTGGCCCTTCTTCCTACTGTCCACGGTGCGTTCTCTGGCCTCCCTGGACTGAACCTTTGGGGCTTTCTCCACCTACAAGCAAGCAGCCCCTGCCTCTTGTCTCTGCCTGTCGAACCTGGGTCAGATGGCATTTCCGTGGACCTTCTATGAACCTTCCGTCACCTCCCACTGGCCCCATGGAGTTTGCAGAGCATCCAGTCTTTGCTTCTCCCACAGCACAGTCATGCGCATCCCCATCGTAAGGCCTCACACCCACACCTCCATTCCCCACTAGACCGAGTCTCCGTGCCAACAATCTGTGAATGCCCAGCTCCAGCACTGTGCCCAGCACTGAGCAGGCATTCAATAAATGCTCCTAGCTGACGAAATAAAAAATTATATAGAAATATAGTTATCTGTAATTCATTAGGAAGGACTATAATGCTCCATAACCAAACCAGCCTAATTTTTGCTGAATCATCGTTACTCCTGGAGGTCTCTCAATGCCCCAGGCCACTTGTCTTCCTTATAATAACCCAAGAAAGTGGGTACAATGGCCATCTCCATTTATAAATGATAGAACTTGAGCTCAGAGTGGTTAGTTAACTTGCCCACAAAGAGGTGGCCAATAAGTGGTGCCCAATTCCAAGGCTGTTAACTTCTTCAGCATATCTCCAACACTGCAGTTCTCAACCAGGGCTGAGTTCTCCCCAGTGGACGCTGATGCTGTGTGGGGACATTCTGGGTTGTCACATGGGGGACTGGGGGGGGGGGGGGCAGAGAAGACACCAGAATCTAGTGAGCAGAGACCAGGAACACCGATAAACATCCCAGGATGCACAGGACGGTTCCCCAAAGCAAAGAATTATCTGGCCCAAATGTCAACAGTACCAAAGCTGGGAAACCTGTTCTAATAGATAAGCAAAAAAAAAAAAAAAGTCCCACTGAAGGGAGTGGAGAGAGAAGCGCTCACCTTTCAGGGTCACCCAGGCTGTTATCTGCTACCATTGCCTTTAAAACATCAACGTTTGCTAAGGAAAAAAAAAGAAAGTAAAGGATTACAATGGGATGAATCACATGAGCAATCCTAGAATTATTACATCAGAAAAGCTGTTGGTAGAAAAATAAGAAAGAAAAGAAAAGCTGTTGGGAAAACATCCGAGTTCCTTCAGTTCACAGGACCCTGGGGTCCCAGAGAAGGGAGAGTTTTTCCCAAGGCAACCCCTCGAAATGGCACCATCGACAGATAACTCACCATGCTGGAATTTAGTATGAGTGCCAGACAGTCTACACAAAGGAAAGCAGATTATTGCAGAGCTGTGCTTCTGACACGTCATTCCAACATAACATAGAAACATACACTTCTTCCCCCCATCCCAAACCACAGGGAAATTTACATGTTGCTATTCCACTGCATTCAACTCCCTTTGCTAAATATGCATGACATGCATGTCTTAAGAGACCTGTATTCTAAGTAACTAACTTGAATCTAAAAAAATAAATTAAAAAAAAAAAATAAACCGGTTAAAAAAAAAAAAAAAAAGATCTGTATTCTAACAAGTTACACATGCCCAAATCACAAGCCTTCACCTCTGGATCCACATGTATTATCAGGTCTGTCTCACATATAATCAGGGATGGGAGATAATTTTCCAGGTGGGCCATTTGGCTTAGCTCAGCTTCAGGACCATATAAGACCTTAACTCTGGCCAGATACTTTAAATTTCCAAGAGGTGGTCACAAATATAAGTTACCTAATATGGACTGAATTAAATTGGACTTCTAACATTAATTTTTCAAAAAATCCAAATTTTTAGGTGGAGGGTGTAGGCTATCAACAAAAACAAACTGTATCTAAGCTTCTTGGGTCCCCACTCCCCCTCCCCCTCCCGCCTCCACAAACACACATCTTTAAGCCTCTTACAGAGCAGTTAGACTCTCAAGGATGAAAGACTGAATGTTCAAGTTCCTTTTGGATATTTAATTGGCAAGGCCAAATGTTATTACTGACTCCTACCCTTTTCATTGATTTTTAAAGTGCTGTTCTCATGAAGGACCACAAATTCTCCAGAGATGAAATAAAAAATCACTATTTATCATGTGGGCCAACACCAACATTTAACATTTAACATTTCAAATGACATCCCTAGGGGAAGAAAATTCAACACTACTGATTTTAAGTATTAACAGTGAAGGGTTTATCCAGTGATTCTCAACTTTTTAAAAACTAAATTTATCTGGGCACCTGGGTGGCCCAGTTAAGCACCTGCTTCTTGATTTCGGCTCAGGTCATGATATCACTGTGAGTCTGAGCCCCACATCAGACTCCACACTGAGTATGGAGCCTGCTTGGGATTCTCTCTCTCTCCCTCTCTCTCTGCCCCTCCCCAACTTCTCTCAAATAAATTAAATTTAAGTTTTTTAATTGAAATAATTATTGGCCCACCCAGGAGCCTTTTGCAACATCTTTTTCCTAATCACCCTCTCATGAAATTCTAATCTTGAAGATGCATACCTGTTTACATAGTAGATGCAAATCTGTGTTTTATATGTAAAATAATTAGGGGTTTTTGCTCCCATGATCCATTTCCCCCCTTTACAACCCTTACAAATAAACAGATTCTTTTAAAAGAAATACTAACACAACATGCCATCTTTCCTTTTTTTTTTTGTAAGTTTATTTATTTTGAGAGAGAGAGACAGCGTGCGAACAGGGGAAGGGCAGAGAAAGGAGGAGAGACAGAATTCGAAGCAGGCTCCGCACCATCAGCACAGAGCCCAGTTGGGAGCTTGAACTCATGAACCGTGAGATCATGACCTGAGCCGAAATCAAGAGTTGGACGCTTAACTGACTGAGCCCCCCAGGTGTAACCATTAACACAGCAGGCCATCTTTTCTAAAAGAAATATCCTCTTTGCCCTTCATGACTGTCTGTGAGGATGGCCAAATGCATTCCCTAACACACGTTTTGACCTAAGTAAGCCTCTTGTCGTTACTGAAAACGTACTGAAATGGATCGGCAGCTTGTATGTTCTCCCACACAACAAAGAAGACACGTTACCTTCTGTGACACAAACTCCAATACAGTCTAGTGATGTCACTCATTTTCCTTTTGACTAATAATAAGGATGCACAAAATTAATTTCTGTGTAGTCAAGGGGTTTAGGGAATACCCACAGTAATTTGCCAGTTGACGCTTATTCTCTGCCATCTAAACTTCAAGACTACAAACAATAAAGAGGGAAAACAACAACAACAAAAAAGGTATGAAAATAAAGACAGCACTAACGGCACTCACTTACAAGAATGGGCTTTTTAAAAACAAAAGTTTAAATTAGTTGCCGGAGAAAATTTACCACCTCTAAAGATGACCTTCCTTAGAAACATGGAGTCAGAAAATGATCGAGGAAGATTATTAAAATACATTAAAATCATTCCTAAAACTGTTCTTTTATAAACTTGTGTTATTTTTTCTATATTTATGTGCTCCTGTACCTCGCCCTTATCTCTCATAAAAATTAATAAATAGCCCCATTGTTTGCTATGAGTGAATTCTTTAAGAGTGGACTCAAGTTTCTGTGTAAACATGACCCACACCCTCCCTGTCCGAGGAGGTTCAGTGTGTGAGGTCATGTGGTTTCCCGGGATGAGAAAACTTTCTAACATAACCTCACCATTAGGACTCAAACACATGCTTGAATTTGGCTGTAGAATTACTATGAAGGAGCAATCATCTGATTAAGTTCTTTTGAATATGTATCCCCTCCTTGATTGTGACTCATAACTCCAATAAGCCATAAAAGATGGCTCCCCTGCTCTTGTAAACATTCTGTCGACTCTACTTCCCTTCATGGGTATCCAGAGAATGGGAGGGGTCAGTTACAGGGCAAGGAAAGCCTGTCAGGAACAGGAGACATTTTCTAGAGAGTAGGAATTTCATGAAATGCTTCCTCTCTTCTGTCCTGAATTTCTGCCTGATCTTAGGTATAAAGCAGTGAAAATGAGGCAGGAGAAATGCCCTATTTCTTCCACTACCAGTCTTTTCTGCAAACATTCCCTTGCAATCAAGGCAAATCCCCAGGCCAGAACTATTGCCACCGGCCAAATCTGAGTGCCTGCCATGTGCCAGCCACTGACCGAAAGCTTTAGAGACCCTACCATGTTTGACTCTCCTGACAAGTCCAGAATAGACAGAATCATCATGCCCATTTTACAGATACAGAGGCTGAGGCACTAAAGATCATAACTGACTGGCCAGAGTCACACAGCTAGCGTGACAGAGCTGGACACAAACCCTGGTCCATCTGACTTTGGGTGGGTGCTTTTGACCCCATGTTATCCTTTTCATTCTTCAATGTCCAAGTCCCTACCCAAATGATCAATAGTTTAATGCTTCATAGGGCATTTGCATAATCATTATAGCAATTTTCAGAGACCTACTCAGTAATGATAATTTGTAACCGAATCCCTCCTGCCATAGTATCAATTGAACCCCAAGGTAAGCATTTCACAAAAGGATCTCCCTGCCTAGAATAATCACAGTATCTTCATTGTTACCAGATCAGATAGTTTAAGGGCCTGCAAGAGAGCTATAAACGTGCAGGTATTTTCCAAATTCCCATAGAACCCAAGAAAACCCCAATGACCACCCACACACTCTTCAATTCAATCTATTTACAAAGATAAATTAAGGGTAGCACTGTGGTTAATCCAAGCCTTGAGATTAGCAGGACAGTGATCAGTATGCAGGTCAGCTGATAAATGTATCCCTCAAAAGATTTACCTAAACGAACCTGATTTGCAACATTCGAGACACGATATGTTTAAACCATAAGCAAGAATGTCACCATGAGTACAGGTGAAATATTACCCCATTAGTCAAATTAAAAATGCAAAGCAGAAGACTATTCATAAATCATGATAGCAAATGTTTTAAAATATGTAAGTACAGGCAAAGAAAACCTAAATAAACATGGCAAATGGTAATGGATGGGTTGTATTTAATTGTATTCCTTTTTTTTTTTTTTCAATTTTAAAGGAAAAGTTATGTTACCGTGTGCTTACAATTAAAGAAATGGAAAACTGAATTAATGTCAATAGGCAGGTCTAAATTGATATTAAGTCCAGAGACTGCTAAAGACATAGACAAAAGATTAAAAATGCATTTGTTCTCTAGAGAATTGAAGTCTCAAAGCAAACCAAAGAAGCTAGGATATAAACTGGTAAGAGACCCAACAATGGATCTAATTCCCTAGCTGTGGTTTGGGCACAGGCTGGAAGGAAGCTAGAGATGGCCATGTCTGGAAAAGGGATGTCCAGTGAGGACAGATGTCTCCTGGTGGCCAAGGAGAACCAAGGGCCACCCAAAGGATCCGAACCACCACTCATGCTCACAGGTCACTGGAGAAATCACAGGAGACAAATGAAGGCATGGACGGGGGGAGAGGGGAAAAACCAGGGAGCAGAGGAGAAAGAAGGAAAACAGGACCTTAGCTGCTACTTTCATGTACCTACCGGTAATTAACACAGAGGAAACAAAAAGGTTTCTTCCCAAAAGGAAAAGGACATCATTAAAAAAGAAAAGGACAGACCTGTTTGCCCATGAGTGTGGGAGGTAGGAAACTACACAGCAAGCTTGTTCCAGAAAGTCAAACGCTTTTCCTCTGCTGTAATGAAGCAGAGTGCCACTGTTGGCCCATCCTGCCATATGCTGCTTGTCGTATGAGCTCTGGGCCAGTTTCCTCATCTGCAAGATGTGATGGTAAAAGGGCCTACCTCCATAAGGTAGTTTTGAGAATTTAATGACTTAATGCTTAAGAGTTTTATAAACTATCCCAGCTGTACACTTTATCTCTTTGAAAGGAAGACCCCTCCATCCCTCCTTCCTGCTACCAGGAAAGAGGCAGTAACAGCAAGTGGTTAAGTACAGACTCTGGAGGCAGATGCTACAGTTCAAATCTCAGCTCTGCCACTTGCCAGCCGTGTGATGTTGGCAAGCTAGTTAAGCACTGTGGGCCTTTTGGTTTCTCAACTGTAAATTGGGAATGAAGTATCTGAATCGAAAGGTTGTTAGTCCCTAGAAAGCCCTCAGGGCCACCATATGGCAAACACTCAGCTCATACAAGGAAGTTGTACATAAGAACTTCAGCCCTTGCAAAGTTTTCACAATTTATTTATTTCTGATCCAACAGTCAGTCCCACCACATCCCATACTAACTAATTTAGCAGCTGCCCCAGCTCTCAGAAGCCCCAGTCCCAAAGGCCCCCAAGATCCCAAAGCCATGTGAGGTAGTTTCCAATGCACAAGGCATGCCATGCCTCACCATGTGTACCTCCGTTGGCCTGAAGTTTCCATGCCAAGAACATATTTGTTTATTTCTTGTGCAAATTAAAAATGATTTCTTATGTAGAAATGTGCACCATTGGGTATTAATGAATAACATCACCAAATATATTCCCTGAAGGAAGGTCTCCGGAAGGCAGAGATCAAAATCCAAGTATTCTGGTCATTTTTGTTCTTACTTTAAATGCCATTCTAATAAGATTGATTATGCGGTTTTACATCCTGTAGAAACTGAAACCACAAATTAAAGAGAGGAGAGGTAATGCTGTGTAGTTGAAAGAGACCCAGCTAGGGCTAAGCTGTTCACTGACCATGTGAACTCAACTACTTGAAGCCTTCATTTCTGCACCTGTAAAATGGGTATAACAATACTAATTTTAGAGGTGCCTGGGTGGCTCAGCCAGTTAAGTATCTGACTCTTAATTCTGGCTCAGGTCACGATCTCATGGTCGTGGGATCCAGCCCCCGAGTCGGGCTCTACACTATAACAGTGTGGGGTCTGCTTGGGATTCTTTCTTTCTCTCTCTGCCCCTCCCCCACTCATGCTCTTTTCTCTCTCTCTCAAATAAATAAACGTTTTAAGAAAAACAATACCAACTTTAGAGGGACAGTGTGAGGATTAAATGAGATTACATATGAAAAGCACACTGTAAAGAATAATGAAAATGATGCAGAACCAGCTGAAACTGCTGTTTCTCTAAGTCAAAAGGCTGACCCACACCCAGGGCTGGGCCAGTGCTCTGCTTGACAGTGAGGCTGTGGGGGTGGGGCTCCCCAGGGAAGGGCTGGAGGCAGAGCAGCAGTTTCTACTTAGCAGTACGGCTAGTTTCCCCTTCGGACGAATGGCTCGGCTGCATCGGTGTGCCCTACAGCACCGCTGTGACTGGAGCCAGGACAGAGCCCAAGGAAGAGGTTTTCTTTTCGATTCTCGTGAGAACTCAAAGTACGGCGATCTGCAGCTATTGGAGATGTGCCCAACGAGTTCCACATGCCCCAAAAGTCACTGAGAGCCTCACCCTGTGCACCCCTGTAATGGTATCCTACAGAAATAATAACCAGTGTTCTGAACAAGAACCCTGATTTATCAAATCAAGGTTCAGTTCATCCTCCACTTCAGAAAAGAGGAGTTAAGAGCACATTTCCGAGGGGGGAAATTGCCTATGTCCACAAAGGTTAAACTGTTTAAAAATTGGAACACTTGAGAATAGATCCCGAGGCAAATCCATGGAGACAGAAGCAGAGAGGTCGCCGGAGGGTGGCCGGGGGAGGGCGGTGGGGTGTGGACGGTGACTGTTTAATGGGTACAGAGTTTCAGTTTGGGATGATGGAAACATTCTGGAACAAGGCAGTAGTGACGGCTTACATCATTATGAATGTACTTAATGCTACCGAACTGTACCTTTAATGGTAACTTTTTATGTTTTGTCTATTTTACCACAGCTTTTTTTTAATACAAAAAAAAAAAAGAAAGGAACAGACGATGTTTGAGCGCCTACTATACTAATAAGCATTTTACATGCAGGATGTCACAACAATGTTACCATATAAATATTATTTATTATCCTCCTTTTAAAAACAGGTGGAAATGGAGACTCCATGAGGTAATGTGACTTCCCTCAAATCAAAGTGAGGCCAAGGGCGCCTGGGTGGCGCAGTCGGTTAAGCGTCCGACTTCAGCCAGGTCACGATCTCGCGGTCCGGGAGTTCGAGCCCCGCGTCAGGCTCTGGGCTGATGGCTCGGAGCCTGGAGCCTGTTTCCGATTCTGTGTCTCCCTCTCTCTCTGCCCCTCCCCCGTTCATGCTCTGTCTCTCTCTGTCCCAAAAATAAATAAAAAAAAAAAAAAACAAAGTGAGGCCAGGACTGGAAGGTGAGCCTCCAGGGCGGGCTTTATGCACTGCTCACACCCACTGGCTCTCTGAAAACACACTTACGTGAAACTTCATGGTTGGATAACCTGAAAGCTTAATGGCTTAATGAGCTTAGGTAAAAGGTGCTGCCAATGACCAGAAATATTGACAGGACAGTTCATACAAATTCTGACTCTCTGAAGCAAGTTTTCAATAACACATATGAATATCGAATTGTTCTGGAACACTAAAACATCCATACCTTCATTTTTCATGATGTAGCGAACAATCTGCCCAACGGTGTCACTGTTTTCATTTACACTGTCATTCAACTCTGAAAGAGAAGGCAGAGGAGGGCATGGGTTAAACTGGTCACTTCTGTGGATTCCATGACACCTCACTGAACAGTCTCAAGAAAGTTCTTGCCGTGGCACTAAGGGTCTAGGCTTTCTTCCTTCAGCCCCAAACTGCCTGGGGCACAGTCCATGGTGATTTCCTTGGCATATATAACAGACATAATCAGTACCAGAATTATCCATCAACCGTCTTCCCAAGTCCAAACACCCACTTTCATGCATCTGTATCAGTCATTACTACTATATTTCTCTCTCATCATTTCCTTAAACCCTTAGGGGAAATGGGAAGAAGATAGTTAATTAAAAGAAAAAATTCTCCTTGGATTGATTGATTGATTGATTGATTGATTTTGCATGCAAGCAAGTAGGGGAGGGACAGAGAGTGAGGGAGACACAGAATCCGAAGCAGACCCCATGCTCAGTGCAGAGTCTGACGCGGAGCTCAATCTCACAACTGCAGATCACAACGTGAGCCGATATCAAGAGTCTGACACTTAACCAACTGAGCCACCCAGGCACCCCCCGCCTTGGATTTTCTTTTAATTGCAGGTATACTACATTAATTTAGAGTATGAATTTCTTTGGGGGCAATTATTCATCCATGTTTATAAGCCTCTCCTTTCTTTTAAATACACTTGCAACTGACCTAAATTTCAGCCGTGGTTATTTGCCCACAAACCGTTAACTTTATGAGACTCTGTATATGTGACAGTGTTTGAAGAAAAATCAAACCTCCACTCTGAAACTGTGTAATTTCAGGGAGGAAGGAAAAAGGAGGGTTGAAATACACCATCTTAGTTCACAGAGAACGAATCAAGGTGTGCAGTGTCCTACTCGTGTACCTGGGAAGGTGTCTTCTCCATCCATAGTCGGCTTTCCCCTCTGTGAAAACACACATCTGGCCAGACGGTGCAAATGTTGACCTGCTAAGCCAGCTTACAGAGCATCTTTGAAGGAGGGGAGGAGGAGGCTTGCTTTCTATTGACAAACACTCAGCTTTGGTTTGCTCACAGCTACACATGACTCATCCTGCAACCGGGTTCTCTCTCTGCCTCAAAGGTCAGTGGGAGTGGGAAAAACCAACAGGCCAGCAGGCTGGCAAGGAATGAGGAAGCTCCCCCAGTCCGCCCTTTGGACTTTCTCGAAAGGTGACCTACTCCAAATGTCCCCCTCTGCAAAAACTGACCTTTGAGGAGCTGAAAGGGATAAGGAGGGTTAGGTACTACTCCCCAACTCCAAGTCTGGAAATGTCCCTGAAGGATGGTTGAAAAAAAACATCTATGAAGAAAGAAAATCTCATTCTCTTGGGTGTTTCTGAACACTGCCTAACACTCCACGTTAAGAGGAAAAGGTAAACTATCCTCAAGTTAATCTAAGGCACCATTTCTTGCCACACTTTTATCGCACTGTTGACACAATTATTTTACTTAATAAATATAAATTTCAGTCACACAGATTTAAGATCGAATTCCCCCAGCAAGAGTAATACCATACAAGTGGTGAGAGCTATTTATATTTCACATTATCCTTATTAGAATCTCTTTTAATAATAAATAGTAAGGATTCATATTTACTGAGTGGGCTTATGTGCCAAATACCAAATGCATCATCTCTCTAAATTCCACAATAATCCTACAAAGTGGAGATCACTGCCCTCATTTAAATTAAATTAAATTGGCATGAAATTAACTAAGATTAAATTCTAGTTAAATTAGGGGCGCCTGGGTGGCGCAGTCGGTTAAGCGTCCGACTTCAGCCAGGTCACGATCTCGCGGTCCCTGAGTTCGAGCCCCGCGTCGGGCTCTGGGCTGATGGCTCAGAGCCTGGAGCCTGTTTCCGATTCTGTGTCTCACTCTCTCTCTGCCCCTCCCCCGTTCATGCTCTGTCTCTCTCTGTCCCAAAAATAAATAAAAGTTGAAAAAAAAAAATTAAAAAAAAAAATTCTAGTTAAATTATACATAGTAGGGATTTAGAGCATATGTGACTTGCCCAAGGTCACAAGGAATGAGCTGGTAGGTGTTTCATAAAGGACAGGCAGGTTTCAAGCTCTAGGTGGGGTTACTACGAAATCTACACGGACACTCCGCCATACCACCTACTGCGAAGATGGACCATTTTGCCTCATAGAGATGGAAAATACATATGACTGGTTACTTATTTCAAAATTGCCCCCACTTGGGGCACCTGGCTGGCTCAGTCAGTACAGCATGCGACTCTTGATCTCAGAGTGGTGGGTTCGAGCCCCACACTAGGTGTAGAGATTAAAAATAAAATAAAATCGTAAAAAAAAAAAAATCGTCCCTATCCACATCTCCATAAAGAGAATGCAGGTATTTACCTATCTTTTCAACCTTTTCCTCTTCCACATCTTGCTCAGCTTCTGTTGTACAACGATAGCCTTTCTTCTTGAGCAGGTGGCAGATGAGGACGCCGAAGAGACCCATGATGAAGAACACAGGGACGAGTGCATATGCGATATACTCTGGGTGTCCATTGCCAGTATTGTTAGTGGGCGACGGTGTCGTCTCCGTTTTGGAGTGCAACGTGCGGCTGCCACCATTGTCTATAGGAAGAAATACACAAGGCCACGTCAGACGTCTGTCGGAGGCAAGAAAAACCTGACAACACTGGGGAACGTGCACGTTAAATCCGAGTCTCCTCCCCAAACCGTGGGCCACGCGGAGACTGGTGGGTCTGGCAGCACAGAACACAGGCTGAGGGCCAGGCTTGGCTCAAAGTCTGAGTCCCCTTCCTGTCCCTGCTCCTCATAAACTAGGTCCCACCCTGGGAATTTCTTTCAAAACCTCCCAAGCTAGTGTGTGCTTCTTCAGCTGTGGCAGCACCCACACAGGGCAGAAAGCAGGTACAGAGTTCCGGTGAAACATAAGCACAAAGCAAACACGCTATCGTTCGGTGGCATTATAGCGGGGTGCTTAGTGGTTAAGAGCATGGACCCAGGAGACCCGGGTTCAAGTCCTGGCTGTACCACCTAGCAGCTGGGTGACACTGGGCAATAACTTAGAATCTCCATGCCTCAGTTTCTCGTGAAACAGGCATACTAATAGAAGCGTCCCACCCTTCTAGGGTGTTATGAAGGTGAAATAAATTATCCACGTAAAACATTTCAAACCTTTTTGACAACATAGTAAATGCTCAACTACGGCAGTCACCATGCTAGGTGCGTGTGATATATCACTGAGTAAAACAAAGATCCTTGTCCTCACGGAGCTTATGTTCTAGAAGGGTTTAGTAAGCTGACAGACCTAAAATATGCGAAAGAGAAAAATCCAGAATGGCATCAGTCCCTAAACAAAACATACAGGCAGGTCACAGGTTGAGAGAAATGCCGTGGAAGGCATACACATGGGTAAACAGAAGAAAGAATAACAGCAGGGACCTGTTTTATGACAACAAAAATAGGGCAGCTGGGAAGGAGGCATCTTTCAGAGAAAAGGAGAAATTTGCCTGTGGGCATGTCAAAGCATCACGTGGACTTATTACCAGAGGTGGCAGACATCCAAGCCTGCAGGGATACCACACGTAGGCTCCCAAGAGGCCCATGCGCATAGGGATCTGAATCTCCTCTATGAAGGACAGTGAGAGGCAGAGAGCCTGGTGCAGTCATGAGACATGGCCAATGAAGATACCAGAGAAAGAGCAAATTACATAGAAAACCAGCAAAGTACCAACTCACAGACACAAAATGAGAAGAGAATTATGAAACGAAGGAGGGGGTCAGGCAGGATGAGAAGTAAAGGGAAATGTGAGATTTGATTGAAATGAAGCCTCGTTATTTGGAATACTCAGATTCTGAAGTGCTAAAATGAAGTTCTCTACATCAGGGAGATTCACAGTGCTGCTTAAGAAACCCAGAAATAGGAGGATGCCAGGGTGGCTCAGTTGGTTAAGCATCCAAATCTTGATTTTGGCTCCAGTCATGATCTCGTGATTTGTGAACTTGAGCCTTGCATCAGGCTCTGCACTGACAGCGTGGGGCCTGCTTGGGATTCATTCTCTCTCCCTCTCTCTCTCTCTCTCCCCCTCTGCCTTAAAAAAATTAAAAAAGAAAAAAACAGAAAAGACACTCAGAAATTGGAAAACTAAATACACTTAATTATAAGCTCTCTCAAAGAGTGTTTTGATAAAAAAGAATCCATGTGGCAATGATTGAATGGGACAAATATCAGGTGTGAAATAACCACATTGCATTATTGCAGCAAACAGAAGCCCAATTTGCAAACCAGAGGCCATACAAAGGGCCATCAGTCTTTCACATGGAAATATCGATTACCTTTGAACATGAAAGGAAATTGCTGGTTTCTTAGGTTTGTAAAAGGCTGCTTTCATTATTTTATCAGACAATCTCTAGAATTGGGGATAACCTATTTTTTTTTCTGATTTATCTTCCAGGAATCAATATAATAAATGAATGAACAAATAAATGGAAGCACACGCGCACACACACACACACACACACACACACACACACACTTCCCTAAACATGCACAAATATATCATCTAAATCAGGATTTAACTACCAGCCTTTCAGTAAAAACCAGAAACATTTCTTTAACTCCTTTTATAATTCTAAGTAAGTCTTATTTAAAAATTCCTTTTTTTAAGTTTATTTATTTATCTTGAGAAAGAGAGAAAGCAGGGGAGGGGTAGAGAGAGGGAGACAGAATCCCAAGCAGGCTCTGTGCTATCAGCACAGAGTCCGAAATGGGACTCAGACCCATGAAACCACAAGATAGTGACCTGAGCCAAAATAAAGAGTTGGACGCTTAACGGACTGAGGCATCCAGGTGTCCCTATTAATTCCTTTTTAGTAACATATATTCCATGTAACAGGAATAGGTGAAGCAGGCAACATGCTAAGACCGAGAGAGTTTTACTCAGAATCATGGTCTGTTTCAATCTGGAAGTGACAACCAATTCTCTTTGGAGGGCAGTAGGAATAGGGACAAAAGTGGAGGGGCTCAGAATTGGAGCCAACAGCTCCTCCTGAATCAGGGGGTTGAGAATGTGTCTTTATCATCCATTTGGTATTTGGCAAACCCTTGCAAATACTACATTATTTAGAGTCTGTGATTTACAAACAAGTATCAGTCACTTAATCTCGTAATTATTCTACCATGGGAAAACTGAAGAAGATATGAATCTAAATTAGTGAAACATGAATTACAGAGAGACGCGATATAGCACTGGGGTTCCAAGGTCAGAACGCCCGACATGAATAACAGCTTTGCCATCTATTAGGCATGTCACCTTGGGCAAGTTACTTCATTGTTCTATGTTCAGTTGCCTCATTATTCAATAAAATCAAAATGATTATATCTTTCTAGGATGATTTTAAAACATGGCCCCAAATCCTTTGGTACTGCTCCAACCGAGAAGTCTGTACCTCCTACCCTTGAATATATACTCTGAGGTTTGCCTGATCAATAGAATATGGAGTGACACTTTGTCAGTTTCCACCTCCTGTCTCTTGGGGCACTTGCTTTTGGAAACTAATCACCATGCCGTGCAGAAACCGAAGGTTCCTCAAGAAAAGAACCCAATAACAGTCATCAACTTGCCAACTCTGTAACTGAGTATCTTAGAAGTAGACCCAAGAGCCCCAGCTAGTGATGCATGGAACAAACATGAGCTGTTTCTGAATCCTGACAACTTGTAGATTTCTAAGCAAAATGAGTGACTGTTGTTGTTTTGAGCCACGAAGCTTTGAGGTAAATTGTTATCCACCAAATAGAAACTAGAAGACTACTTCATGGAGTCATCGTAAGGATTAAATATATTAATATGTAAAGCACGTAGAAGAGTGTTTAGGAAGAGGCACGCATTGTAAAAGTGTTTACTCACCACCTTGATAGAACTGTACTATCCAATATGGTGGCCACTAGCCACAAGTAGCTATTTAAATTTAAGTCAATTAAGGGGCGCCTGGGTGGCTCAGTTGGTTAAGCGTCTGACTCTTGACTTCCGCTGAGGTCATGATCCATGGTTTGTGAGATGGAACCCTGCGTTGAGCTCTGCACTTGACAGCATGGAGCCTGCTTGGATTCTCTCTCTCCCTCTCTCTTTGCCCCTCCCTCGCTCACACGCATGCTCTTTTTCTCTCTCACTTTCAAAAATAAACATTTTAAATGTAAGCCAATAAAAATGACGTAAAATTAAAAATCCAGTTCTTCAGTTGCATTAATCACATTCTAAGCGTTCAGTAGTCACATGGGTAGTAATTGCTACCATACTGGACAGGTCAGATAAAAAACATTTTCGGGGCCCCCGGGTGGCTCTGTCGGTTAAGCATCAGACTTCAGCTCAGGTCATGATCTCATGGTTTGTGAGTTTGAGCCCCACGTCAGGCTCTGTGCTGACAGCTCAGAGCCTGGAGCCTGCTTCGGATTCTGTGTCTCTTGCTCTTTGTCCCTCTGTTGCTTGTGCTCTCTCTCTCTCTCAAAAGTAAATAAATAAACATTAAAAAAATTTTAAGAACATTTTCATCATCTCCAAAAGTTCTGTTGGACAGCCCTGTTATAGACTACAAAGAACTAATAAAAAGCAGTTGACTTGAGAATCTACTGTGACCTACCATAGCAATTCAATAAAAATAACTTTAAAATTACAAAGTAACTATTCACAAATAATGCCTTAAAACATTGTTAACTTAGGCAAATTTAGTTTTCCTTCAGTTTACACTAAAGACTTGTTTAGAGACATTGACCATCTTTCTCTTTCTCCCCAGCTGAGTCATATCTGAATTACAAACAAATTATTTGAATCCAATTGAATAGCAAAAGTGGTTGCCACACTCTCTATAAAACAAAAAATGGCAACAATATGAATTTTGATCATGGGATAGTAAGAAAATATCTAAGTCAGTCATTATCCACCCATTTGATGGAATAATATGCATCATTTAAAACTATAAAGATTTCATGAAGACATGAGAAAACACTTAAGATACAATGTTGAATATAAAAGGCTTGATTCAACATCTTACATACAGTATGGTCCAACTAGTTTTTTTAAAAATGCAAGAAGGCATAAAATGTACAAAGCAATGACCAAAATATTAAGTGATTTCAGGTAACTGAATAATAGAATAACTTTAAATTTTATTTTTATACTTATCTATAATTTTCTAAAATTCATATGTATGTATTCCTTTTGTACTAAAGTGATAGACACCTTAGAAAAAAAAAAAAAGATACAAAACAGAGGTGGTCAGCCATTTGGGAATCACAGACCCCTCTGGGAAACTGTTGGATGCTATGAAGGTTCCTCTTCCAAAATTTTGCCTTCAAGTTCTACAAGCTCTGAATCCCAAGTTCATGTAAGGGCAAGTGAATCGATAAGGATGATGCCTAAGTTTCTGCTTGATAACATGGTGGACATTGATGTCATTCATCAAGATGGGGAATAACTTTAAAGAAAAGGAAGCTTGCTTGGTGTGATGTGTTGAATTTTACCTCCCTCCCAATTCAAATGTTGAAGTATCCCAAGTACCTCAGAATGTGGCCTTATTAAAATACAGGGTCTTTACAAAGGTAATCAAATTACAATGAGGTCATTGGAGTGGACTCAAATCCCACATGTCCTTATCAAAGGAGAAATGTGGAGCCAGACAGGTACAAAGGGAAAACACAATGTGGAGATACAGGCAGAGATGGGGTGATGCTTCTAAAGGCCAAAGACTTCCATGAAACCACCAGAAGCTAGGAGAGAGGCATGAAATAGATTCTTCTTCACAGCCCTCAGAAGGAAGCAACTCTGCCGGGCTTGATCTTGGAATTCCAGCCTCCAGAAGTGTGAGGCTCTTTTTTAAGCCACCCAGTTTGTGGTACTTTGCGACAGCAGCCCAAGAAAACTAATATACTCGGCATGGAGAGGACGCTATCACGAGTTCAGTTTTGAACATGGGGACAACCAGACGGAAATATCCAGTGAGAAACCGGATCCACTCCATGAGGAAGCTGAGGGAGAGAAGCCAGGGTTCTACCCTAGAACAGAGGATAGAGTTTCCAAAAGGAATGAGCAGTCAGCAAGGTCAGAAGCTGCAAGAGAGAGCAACTAAAATAGGAAGGAAATGGAAAATTGGTGCAGCCACTATGTAAAACAATAAGTTCCTCAAAAAGTTAAAAATAGAACTACCATATGATCCAGCAGTCCAACTTATCCTATTTACCCAAAAGGACTGAAATCAGGATCTTAAAGAGATAACTGCTTCCCATATTCACTGCAAGTATTATTTACAATAGCCAAGATATGGAATCAACCTAAGTGTTTGTTCACTGATGACTAAATAGATAAAGAAAAGACGGTGTACATATACAACCAAATCCCTTTCGGCCTTAAAAAAAGAAGGAAATCCAGGGGCGCCTGGGTGGCTCAGTTGGTTAAGCGTCTGACTTCAGCTCGGGTCACGATCTCACGGTCCGTGAGTTCAAGCCCCATGTCGGGCTCTGTGCTGACAGCTCGGAGCCTAGAGCCTGCTTCGGATTCCGTGTCTTGCTCTCTCTCTGCTCCTCCCCTGCTCACACTCTGTGTGTGTGTGTCTCTCTCTCTCCCACAAATAAATAAACATTAAAAAAAAAATTAAAAAAAAAAAAAAAAAGGAAATCCTGCCATAGACAACAGTATAAACGGTCCAGGAGGGCATTAGTGAAAAAATGTACATAAGTGAAAAAAGCCAGTCACAGAAGGACACACGCTGCATAATTCCACTTTATGAGCAATCTAAAATAGGCAAATTTATAGAAACAGAGAGTAGAATGGTGATTGCCTGGAGTGGGGGGAGGAGACAACGGGTAGCTCCTATTGAATGGGTATAATGTTTCTATCCTGCCGCACAGCATTGTGCCTGCTGTTAACAAGACTGTATCACGCACTTAAAACTTTGTTAAGAGGGCTGATCTCGTGTTAAATGTTCTTAACACAATTTAAAAAAAGAAACAAGAAACAAACAACCTGAGAAGACTCTTGAGAAAAAGAATTGAGAACTCAGACAAGTCAGGCAACATAGAAGTTTCTAAGGACTCATGGGAAACCATTAGTTTCTAATTTAAGAAGCTGCTTGGAATTTTTTAAACTTTCTCCTTGTACTTTACTTCCTGTTTTTCTGTAGTTTCTTGAAGTAAACTTCAAAATCCCAAAGTAAATAAATACATACATACAAAGAAAAAATAAATTAAATTGGAAGGAAAATAGATCTTCGTGGCCTTGCACAGCAGTTTTTCAGTAGACCAGAATGTAAGATTCGATTTCCTGGGTTGAAGAAGAGAGACTGAGCTCAGTGTACCCCTTCTAAAAGCCCAGTAGAAGCACAAAAAGGGTAGTAGGGTAGTTCACCTTCAGGGTGAGAGGAAGAAATTTCTGTTTGGAGTTTTGTTTTGTTTTTAAGCGGCTGAAACCAATGTATTTACATACGAAAAGGGCAAAAGGAAGAGACTGAGAGGGAATCAGGAGTGATAGCCTTGAGGAGATTTCCATAGGCAGACAGATTAAATACTGGAATAGGGGGGAAAAAATTCACTTCTTCCTGAATCAGGGGGTCTGTGAGTTAGAGAGCTCAATAGCGGGCTGAAGGAAGTTGAGGGCACAAGGTGCATGACACCTCCATTTTCTCTCAGAATAAATAGGAAGAGATGACATCTGTTGAGATCTGGGGGCAGCAGGTGGGCCTGGCGGAGAGACTGAGCGAACAGGAGAGGAACAGGAGAGGGCTGTGCACAGGCACTCAGGGCACAGCCGAGAGGAGCACCCCAAATCTCCAGCAAGGCTAACCCATGTGGAGAGGTCCACACAAGCCGGAAAGCCCAGCACAGTAAGGGACCAGCGATCAGAGTCAGAACCAAAAGCATACAGAGCCATAGTAAACTAGGAAGAGAACTGTTTTGGGGGAGATGGTGTTCCAGAAGAGATGGAAGTGTGGCTCAGAGTGGTTTATTTCTCTGTTACCACTGACAACAATAACTACCACATTTACAGAGCATTTAGGAGCCAACGCTAAGCTAAGCATCAAATCTTCACGACAAACTTAGGGCAGAGTTAGAGGTCTATCCCCACATTACAGATGGGGAAAGGAGGCACAGAAACGTACAGCAACCATCCCAAGGTCACCCCGCTACTTGGTGGCCGTGCCTCAATTCAAACCAGTCCGTCTGGATGCTGCTTGCCTTTATATTGTTTCCTCTTACCTTCTGGAAGCCTGGGTCTCCACATACGTAAAACCGTGCCTATATGTAACTGGGCACCATCCAAGTACAAATGCGTGTGTAAGGTATATTTTAATTAGTTCTCTTTCAACAATATTTTCTCACTTAGCTACGTCTCTGTCAAAATGCTAAATGCTGGTTTGCTCTCCTATTTCACAACTTAGAGTAAAGACTCCCCAAACTTCAAAACCGTGGTTTCCAATTATCGCAGCAGGAAGTAGGATAGGTTTTAAAAATGCCCAGCACTAATGGACAAATACGAAACTGTTTTTTGTCCCCGTCTCTGACCTCCCTCCCCACTCCAAAATCTGACCCAGGCCACAACCCACGTCCACTCAACCTCTTCAAAAAGAAGCCCATCGCCTCATCTGGAGTTTGTCCTGCACACAGCAAGCCCACCGAAGCAGGGAGTTCTTGGCTCTCAATGAGGAATGTGATTCCCTTCAGCAACATCGCAAGTAAAAAAATGTTTAACAAAAGCCAGTGTTTATCAAAATCCTTTGGATTTTTCCTAGACCCAGCCAGGTCTGGTTTCTTCATTGCATTTTGAGGACCCACTATGTATTGTGACTTGCCAACATCTCATTAAGAAGGTCACAAAAGAAGACGTGAAAAAAAAAGCCTGCAGATGGCAAGGAACTGAGGAAGAGCTCTGAAGAAATGGCTCCAAGTCAATCCCCAAAATCAAAAGCAGCTTTTTAGCTTGGTTCTAAATAATGCTTGTATTTCCAACTGACCTCAGTGGTCAGAGGAGCTGAGAAGCCTGGAAATGGCATTCCTCAAACCCAGTGGGCATTGCTCAAGGTTGCTAAACAATGGGGAAAACGAAGCTAATAACCAGAGACTACAGATAAGGAGGCCCTTGTGACCTCTCCCAAGCAGCTTTGCTCCAACCAAGAGACATTTTGATGGTTCTGATAGGTATCCTTCCCCTTTTATCAGGAAAGGGTACACATTCTCAGAATCTAGGGTTTCCCAGCAGGGTGACCTGACAGCTCAGTGATGGAAAAGGCACTGGCCGGTATATAGATAACCCACACGAAGCCTGGCTGGAAAATCACTTTTAAACACACACACACGCCCTATTTTGTTTTTAGTGAAGATTCAAATCACGGTGCCCAAGAGCAGTCTATTTTTGGTCTAGATTACTAAGATCAATAGACGTACATTTCCCTAAAAGGGTTTTTCTTCATTCAGCTTTGCCACTGGCTACCTCTGTGATCTGAACAAGTCGCTTTACCTCTGTGGACCTCAGTCTGCTCAGCTGAAAAATTATGAGCTGCAGCCAATGGTTTCTCCATGGCTCTCCACGTTCCCAACCTTCTCCAGCCCCATCCGCAAAGCGTGACTGGAGATAAAAAACACAGGCTGACCCTGTTGTGTCCATCAGGCAAAATCCAAAAAGCCTTGAGAACAAAAACTTTTATGCTTCACTTCATAGCAAAACCAAATCTGAGAAGCACATTGGTGGCCACACCTGTTCTGCTCTGATGTGAAGCTATCTATATATGACCTCTATTCCGGTGAGTGTGCTGCATAAGCATTGACGTATTTGATCAGATTTCTTTTTTTTTTAAGTTTATTTATTTTGAGAGAGACAAAGATAGCATTGGCTGGGGGAGGGGCAGAGGGAGAAGGAGAGAGAATCCCAGGCAGTTTCCATGCCGCCAGCACTGAGCCCGACGTGGGGCTCGAACTCATGAAACCATGAGATCGTGACCTGAGCCAAAATCATGAGTCGGACGCCTAACCGACTGAGCCACCTGGGTAGGAGCCCCTTGATTTGGCTTCTGAAGCAGTGGATTACATTTGTAAAGTTTCAGCCTTGGGCCCCAAGGGTTTCAAACCTCTACGAGGTGGGTACTATCCTTTTATAGAAGGGGAATCGCAGATTCGGGGAGTCCGAAGTCACACGGTTAAAAACTGGTAAGAGCCTGCATGAAAACCAGGCAGGTGCTCGCGACCAGCCCACATGCAGCTTCTCAAAAACCACTTTAGCATGATTGATCTACGAGCTTCTGCAAAACGACCTGCTTTATTAAGTTAATTGTCAAAACACAGTTTAAATCAATTACATACACTAATGATAGGGGCAAATACATAACAAATTCTACAAAACTAAATCATCCCCAAATTATTTCTATTTTTGGCTACAGAGATAAAACCAAAGTCACAGAGCTTTTAAGACCATCCCCAACAGTGCCAGTTATTGAGACAGAGCATCTATGCAGACACATTTTTAAAAAGCTTAAAATGAATGGGGAGAACAAATGAGCTCAAAGGGAAACCGGAAAGACAATGGAAGTCAGTATATAAATAAGTGCTAACCTTTGTAGTGAAACTTCAGGCCACCGCCAATTTCTATACAACTTCCAGATAAACAGTTGCTACAGCCCTCCCCACCCCCACTCTGAATCTGTGACCAGGCAGGGAGGGGACATCCAGATAGGATCCAGCCGCCCAGAGTCCACCCACCCACGACAGTGCACCCAGTCACTCAGTTACCATTATTTTGTCAAAGTCCTTGAAATGTTCCATGACACTGGAGCACAGAACTCTGATTCGGGACAGTGAAGACCACTCTGGGAACAGACAGGGGCCAAGACACCTTCCCCAGCAGATCGTGCATAAATCAGCAATGCCCAGCTATGAATCCCTGGTTTTCAGAAGCCTTCCGCTAAGACGTCCCTTGGAAAACGCAGCTGTCCCTGAGGCTTCTGCTAATACCTGTGTGAGATCAGCAGTACCCTGGAGGATGCCAAAACGGAGAGTTCAGCAGCACCCCAGACCTGTGGGAGAGGGAAACAGGGAGAGACGAGTAGCCAAAGATTTCAAAATATTGCCTGTGGCCAAGAAAGTTTCTTCCCTTCCCCAGTCCTTGGCCAAATGTTCGCTTTTGTTAGAAACGAATATAACCAAATACACAATAAGTAAACCTTGACTGGCTCAGAAATTTAATCAATAAAAAAATTTCAAAACAGCTATAAAGTATATTTTGAGGACAACTGAGGAAACTGGGGTAAGGCAGGATTAGAGATGCATTGTTTATTTTCTCAGGTATAATGATGGTACTGTGGTTATGTAGAAGGAAGTCCTAAATCCCACAAGATGAATGATACAGGTATTTAGGGCGAAATGTAACAATGTCTGCATCTTGATCTCAAATGGTCCAGCAAGGAAGGATGGATAGCTAGCTAGATAGGATCAGCTAGCGGATATGGCAAAATGTTGGATCCAAGTGGTTAATATACAGGTGCCCACTTTACGATTCTTTCAATTTGGATATTAAAAGTTCACAAAGGGGGGCGGCTGGGTGGCTCAGTTGGTTGAGCGTCCGACTTCATTCAGCTCAAGTCATGATCTCGCAGTTCGTGAGTTTGAGCCCCACATCAGGCTCACTGCTGTCAGCACAGAGCCTGTTTTGGATCATCTGTCCCTCTCTCTCTGCCCTTCTCCCACTCGTGTGCACGCTCTCTCTCTCTCTCTCTCTCTCCCTCAAAAATAAAAGGGAGTGTAACAAAAAAAGAGTAAAATGTTCCATATTAAGAAAAAAAAATGGGGAACCTGAGCGGCTCATTTGGTTGAGTGTCCAACTCTTGGTTTCAGCTCAGGTCATGATCTCACGGTTGGTAGGTTCGAACCCCATCAGGCTCCAGGCTGACAGTGTGGAGCCTGCTTGGGATTCTCTCTCTTCCTCTCTCTCTACCTCTTCCCTGCTCTCTCTCTCTCAAAAATAAATAAACATTTAAAAAAAAGAAAAGCTCACAAAATCCCACTTAATCATTTTTTAAATACCTTTTGTGGGAGCCTATTATTATTTTTTAATGGGAAAATACATTTGAATTTCCAACCCAATTACTCAGAAAGGAATGTTTGGAGCACAACCCATTCTTAAGCTTCGCTTTCTTTGTATATGTACTACAGGTGTGGGAAGGGAAGTAATTCGTGTGATCCAGAAAGAAAAGGGACTTTACATTAGGCTTCAAAAGAAAACCTGAATTTGGCTGGATAAAAAGGGAACAAACATTCCTGACAGGCAGGAGAATGGGGGACAAAACTGAATCACTCCTGAACCCAAGCTAGTTACCAGAACAAAGGGCTGAAACTAGGGTGAGGTCAATATAAAGAAACAAAGATGCTTAAAATAATGATGGAAATTATAAATATTTATCATCATAGCTTTCAAATGAAACTAGAAGGGGAAAACTGCAGAGTCAGAGAAAGTCCCCAACATCCTCCAAAACTGTCAGATTTACCACTTGAAGTTACTTCTGAAGGCTACAGAACTCCCTGACCAAACACAATTCCCCAAGGGCATCAAAAGATTGAACAGAGACAACAGCCACAACCCCACAGCTGCTCCTTGGGAGAGGATTAACTTTAGGATCCCAGTGTTTAGAGAAGCCAAGGAACTCAACTTCTGGACTCTTCCTGAACCTTCCAGAGTCCTTCAAACAATGGTCTGCATTCAGAATACAACAGAAGGTTCATCTGACCCGGCCTCACCCCAGACCGGAGCGAGGTCAACTCACCAGCATCTGCACTGGGACACAGGCGAGGAAGCCACCACACATGGCCCCAAGGCAGAGAAGGCTGAAGCGACGCCAGTGGGCCCTGAGCTGCAGGGCACTTCTTGGGGTCCTCAGAGAGGGGTGTAAGCAAGGGCAATGCTCGTGGTTGCTACAGGGACAGGAGGGCTCCACAGTGCAGGCCCCAGCGGAATCCTCCTCTTTTTCCGTCTCCCCATTCCCCTGCTCCTCCTCGTCTTTTGCTATTTTCAAGTGTCACCAGTCTGGGGATTTTTAAAATTTAGAAGTCTTTACCTACTGAGAGCACTGTCTGTTTTCTGGGGAGGAGCTAGATGGCTGGAGAACAGGTTTAGAGAGACACTTTTTTTTTTCCCCCTTTCTGCACCTTTTGAATTGTAAATTCTGTCCAAACAAGAAAGCAATGGAATTTTTTAAAAAGTCATCTGTTTCAAGTGACTTTAAAGCAGCAAAACTTCAGAAATCTAATCTTCACTTTGGATCCTTTTTGACAAGTGGTGCGTTATGAGAAATGAGCTGCTACATTAAAATAACTGTGATGGCAGCATTTACTGAGTGTTCACAGTATGGCAGGCACTGTTCCGGAGGCCTCATGTACAAAGTCATTTCATTTCCACAACATCTGTAAGGTAGGTCCTCTCACTACCCTCCAGGCCCCTCACTCTCAGCCACTGTCTAATAGTGCCTGTAAGAGTGGAGGTGGCCTTCAGTTTTAGCTAGTGACACACACCTCACAGTAAACAGGCAGGTTAAACCATCAACTGAAGGCAGAGCCGGGCTGGGGCCCAGGTCCACATCCATCCACTGTAACGCCCTGAAACCCTAAAAGGCTGCCTCTCTCAAAATGATCCTAGTATGTATAGTAAATACTGAAATCTTCATGCATCTTTTTCTAATGTAAAAATCTTCTTCGTGGAAGAATAATTAAAGCCAGCTATAGCAAGATGAAATTTGTAATCAATTAATTTTTTTAAAAAACATCCCAGCAGCATAAAATTACCCAATATTAACTTTTAACTACAAAGGCCAAAGACCACTCTAAAGTATAACTGTTTTACCCCTCCACAACTATGAAAAGGAAAGGAAAATTTTTTCCTGTCTGTTGAAAATCATCTTGTTCACATACGTATGTTTTCACATTATTATCCCAAAGTATTGTACTTAGAAGCAATTCAATAATTGGCACAAACATAATTTGTTCTGACAGTGTTAGTTCCATGGCATCTAAAAATCTTTCAGATAAAGAAGGCAGGAAGGGAAAGAAAGCAAAGGACAAGAGGAGGAAAATCTTCAATCATACACATCAGCTAGAGACACCATACAAGATATAAAATTTCCTATCCAAATGACACTCGATACTTTTACATTCATTATTTTATCAAAACCTCTGTGGGTTTTTAACTGGGTGATTCAGTCGGTTAAGTGTCCGACATCCACTCAGGTCATTTATGGTTCATGGGTTCAAGCCCTGCATCGGGGCCCTGTGCAGACAGCTCAGAGCCTGGAATCTGCTTCAGACTCGGTGTCTCCCTTTCTCTCTCTGTCCCTCCCCAGCTCGCGCTCATTCTTCCTCTCTCTCTCCCTCTCTCTCTCTCAAAAATAAATATTTTTTAAAAAGAAAAGAAACCCCTAACCCAAGGAGATAGCCAAGAGGGTGGGTGAGATCCTCATTTTGCAAGTAAACCCACAGTGGCCTAACATGACATCACTGGGTAGAGGCAGAGAAAAGAGCCAGAAAGAAGAACCACGGCTCACACCTGCTGACATCTTCCCCACGCCCTTCACACAGCACACGTCACCCGGCCACAGGACTGTGGTCCAAGCTAGGAAACCCCAATGTGAAACAGAACTCACAGGAAAACCCCGGTTTAAGTCACACACACCTGTCTCCCCAGCTGGAAGGGCCGGTGTCCTGCCTCCTGCCTATCACACCTCCTGGGATAGGGTGTGAGCACCTTAACCATTTGTCAGGTGGTCCCTGCAAAACTGGGAAAGCAGATTCTACCCCCTCCCAGAAGGGCTCCTGGGTAACTGAGTGTCCACTCTCCCTGTAACCTGACCAGCAGTTTTGTCAAGATGCTATTTGTAGGACACAATGTCCAGTGTACTTACCCATTTGCCAAATACTGACAGTTTGTTAAAAAAACATAAATATTTTCAGAGCTGGACAACTGATATACCCTGTAGCTTTACACACTTGTTGGGTCAGCCCTTTCTGAACGATGTTAATCTACCAGCAAGCCCCCGGGCTCATCGGAATCAACAGAAGGTTCCAGTTAGCAGAGATTCCAAAGGAGGCCACAAACAGCACATTCCTAACCCCAGCCTGGGGAACTGGCCCTGAAGGAGATTTTCACAGGACTCCATTCCATTCCAAATTGCTAGATCGGTAAAGGGACAGTACACAGGAGAGGAGTTTACATACCCTTTCCAAAGCCACTGCCCACTTCTCACAGGGTTGCAATTCCTAACAGATCTGTTCGTGTATATTCCTTGCAAAAGGCCAAGCAGGGACTAGGTTAGAAATTATTTAGGGGCGCCTGGGCGGCTCAGTCGGTTGAGTGTCCGACTTCGGTTCGGGTCATGATCTCACGGTTCGTGAGTTTGAGACCCGCGTCGGGCTCTGTGCTGACAGCATAGAGCCTGGAGCCTGCTTCTAATTCTGTGTCTCCCTCTCTCTCTCTGCTCCTCCCCAGCTCATGCTCTGTCTCTCTCTCTCTCTCTCTCCTTCAAAAATAAGTAAAAAAACATTAAAAAAAAAAAAAAAAACAAGAAAGAAATTATTTAAACTGTGGGAGAAAGCGAACGGCAAGTGTCAGGACAAAACCACCAAACAGGCAGAAGAGGACAAGCCCAGGTAGCCTGTTTCCACCAGAAAAATAGCAAGAGTGGGGGTGAGGAAGGGGGTCCCTTAGGAACCCGTGGCTCTTCCAGAGCTCTACAGACAGGGAGCTGGCACAGAGAACCAGGCCTCTGGGATCTTCTAGGTCCCTGGTTTCTGGCACAATCCGTCCCTGCCAGGGTCGGAGTTCAGCCAAGTAGCTTCCACCCAGCAGAAGACGACAAAAACTAACCACGTGGGAAAACAACAGGTGTCACTGAACCGGCAGGAGCCACGCAAGGGCTTCACAGAGGAAGACTGGCAGAGGCAGAGAGGCAGAGAGATTGATTCTCCTGTGGAGTGTTTGGGTTCACCAATCCCACATTCAAGGCCTCAGGGAAGTTCATCCACTCTACCACCAGCTGCTAACAGCACGGAACCTTTACCGAGTACTTATTTATGTGCCTGGCATTTCTACTCACATTTTTTTTTTTTTTTACTTGTCATGATTCTGAGGCAGGTGTTATTATCAAACCCATCTTAGAAATGAGGACATGTTAAAGAACAAAATATTGAAGAACAAAATATTGAAGTCAAGGTCACTCATCCGGGGAATGGCCAGGATTCAAACCGAGGTCCGCGGCAGGGCCCAAGCTCTGCACCGAAACTGCTCCTGCTAAGAAAGAGGCAAAAGCGGAAGCCAGCTTGTTCTTAGCTGCACTGAGTTCCTGCACCTTGCTTCTTAGCTCCGGGACCCCAGCTAAGTTCACTTCCTTGTGCCTCAGTTTCCTCATCCCTAAAACGCAGAGAATAACAGAATTGGTTCTGAGCATGAAATGAGATGAACTCGGGTTTACCCAAGTGACCAGCACAGAGTAAGCGCTTAATGTTTGTTTTTATTGCTGCGATGATTGTTATCCGTAGTAGTCAGTGTAAAGGCCGCGAGCCTCTCCAAGCTTATGTCTCAGCCGGGGATAAAAACCAACACACAGAAAAAGACAGTGAACCACAGGAGCCACACCGGAGGAAACGGTGTTAAATGTGTGGGACAAAAATCACTGCATAAGGCCTTCAGGTGAGGGAGCAGCTGCCCTAACGGGGCTCCCAAGGCAGCACCGTGGGGCCGTGGCCGTTGCAACCCCCACCCTGGCCCAGCAAGCGCTTCTCTTCCTTCCAGGAACAGGAAAAGGAGCATAATTAAACAGAAAGCTACAAAAGTCCTAAACACAGGATTTTCCCATTAGTCACACTTGGGCAGGCAAGGTTCTTGCAACAGAGGCACGTGGCCTGCCTTCTGGGAATACAGGAACCCGGACGCGAGATGAGTAAAGGTGGAGGATGAGGCCCCGGCCCAGTTGAAATGCTCTGATGTGAAGCCACCTCTCATGCGGTGAGAGAAGAAGCAAAGCAAAAGAGGGCCTAAGGGAGAGAAAATAAGATCACTCTGGAAAAGGCAGATGAGGTGAAGTTTAAACAGAAGTAATCAGGAAAACCCTAGACGGAGAGAAGCTGAATTTCAAGGGAAGAAACAAACATGAAGGTCACTAGTAAGACACTCAAATAAGAACTCTCAAAACAAGTAGCAAGGGTAAGACCCAGAGAAAAATACTATTAATGATAGTCACGTGTTGATGCGTACTTTCTATAAATACCGTTCCAAGAACTTTACAGGTATGAACTCATGTAACCCTTACAATAACCCTAGGAAGTAGGTACGATTTGTTTCAACCCCATTTCACAGATATGAAAACTAGAGCACAGAGAGGTCAGGTAACCTGCATCAGGTCACACAGCTAGCAAGTAGCAGACATAATATTTAATCAAGGCAGCCTGGTTCCTGAACACCATTCTCTGTGCTCTAGGGCCTCTGAAGTGTGAGAGTTAACAGTTCTGATGTTCAGTAAAGTTCCACGAAATGGGATTATCCATAGCTCATCTCTGGTTGAGTTAGAGTCTTAAGTAGCAAATCTATGGGTAATTATTATTCACCTAATTCAAAAATAAATCTAGAATGACAGAATGGTTTTTCCTAGTGAGCCAATCATTGGGAAGGAACGGTGCATTTAAGTTTATTCTCTAAGTCAATCTACCTATTTTTTTTTTTTTTTTGGTATCAAGTACTAACTAAAAAAAAAATCCTGCTGCCATTTATAAGAAGCAAAATCAGAAAGCCATCCTGATCTACATTTAACACTTATAATTGTTGGTTACTCAGAAATCCTAAACCTTCTTTTGACTCTTTTAATTCTTTTATTTTATTTTTTATGTTTATTTATTTTTGAGAGATAGGGAGACAGAATGTGAGCAGGCCAGGGGCAGAGAGAGAGGGAGACACAGAATCCAAAGCAGGCTCCAGGCTCTGAGTTGTCAGCACAGAGCCTGACGTGGGGCTCGAACTCACGAACCGCGAGATCAGGACCTGAGCCGAAGTCGGACCACTTAACCCACTGAGCCACCCAGGCACCACCCCCTTTGACTATTAAAACAATAGAAACGGGGGCGCCTGGGTGGCGCAGTCGGTTAAGCGTCCGACTTCAGCCAGGTCACGATCTCGCGGTCCGTGAGTTCGAGCCCCGCATCAGGCTCTGGGCTGATGGCTCAGAGCCTGGAGCCTGTTTCACATTCTGTGTCTCCCTCTCTCTCTGCCCCTCCCCCGTTCATGCTCTGTCTCTCTCTGTCCCAAAAATAAATAAACGTTGAAAAAAAAAAAAAAAAAAAAAAAAAAAACCAATAGAAACGATTTGTGTGAAGGGATCAAATTTGCCATACAAGCTTTTGTCTAGAATAATCTCAGTTGTAAATGAAAAATGTTAAGTGAAAAAAATAAACACAAAGCAGGATTTTGAGCAAATATGATCCCAGTTTTATTGAAGAAAAAGATAGCAAAATGGTAACACTAGTTATCTCTGTGTGGTAAGACTGTAAGTTATTTTAATTTTTAGTGTTTTGTATCTTTTCCTGGTGGAACCTGGGAGTACTTTTTTTCTTTTCCTACTTACATTTTCTAAAATGTCTTGATGGTAACCAGTACAGTTGTTTTTTTTTTTTTTTTTTTTTTAAACTGAAGATAAAAGGCCAATTAAGAAACCTGCATTACCATTAGGTTCAATAGTCCCTTAGTAAGGAGACTACTTATAACTGCAAACCATAACACTTACATACTAGATATTTCCACAACTAGAGGCAGACACAATGCACCACAGGAGAGGAGGTCAAAGAAGGCCACAGAGTCATGTAACTTCTACTTTATTACACCACAAAACACAATGTAAGTACATAAACAATAAGGCACTGACCTGGCGATTTCTTTTCTTTCCCACTGTTATTTTTTTAATAATTTTGTTTAACTTTATTTATTTATTTTGAGACAGGAAGAGTAAGCACAAGTGGGGTGGGAGTAGAGAGAGAAGGAGAAAGAATTCTAAGCAGGCTCTGCACTACCAGCACAGAGCCCGATTCGGGGGCTCAAACTCAGGAACCGTCAGATCAAGACCTGAGCTGAAATCAAGAGTCAGATGCTTAACCAACTGAGCCACCCAGGCGCCCCTCCCACTATTATTTTTTTTAATGCCTTTCGAATCCTTATCTAAGAGATTCCTCCAGGCATAATGTTTTAACACCATGAGTTGGTTTTTCCAAAGAGGAAAGATTTGACTTTCACTTTTCCAACAACCAATCCTCCATCACTAACTGTGTGTCCTGCAATTCAATTCAATGTCTGACTCCAACCACATGGAGTTAGTGCAAACCCCACAGGCTCCGTCCCACAAGACTGCCCCCACTTCAGCCGCCGCTGCAAATGGTGTCCCCAGGTTAACCAGTTACAAATTCAAGATTTTTCATGATCTTCTCAGGTTCAACAATTTGCTAGAATAATTCACAGAATTCAGGAAAATGCTAATACTTAGGATTACAGTTCTACTATAAAGGATATAGGATTTAGGAACACATGAAAGAGATGCATAAGGAAAAGTATGGGGGGGTGGTAAGCTGGTGTGCACAGAGCTCCCACACTTTCTCTAGACACACCACCCTCCCAGCACATCCACGAGTTCTGAGTTTTTATGGAAGTTTCTCACATAGGCAAGACCGATTAAGTCACTGCCATTGTTGATTAATTCAATCACCAACCCCTCTCCCTTTCCTGAGATGAGAGGAAGGGACTGAAAGTTCCAACCCTCCAATCCTGTTATTGGTTCTTCTGGCAACCAGCCCCCACCCGGAAGCTATCTAGACACCCACCAAGAGCCATTCATTAGCATAAACTCAGGTCAGGGCTAAAGGGCTCATTATGAATAACAAAAGACACTCCTATCTCTGAAAAAATTCTAAGGGTTTTAGGAGCTCTGTGCCAGGAACGGGGGACAAGGACAAATACACATACGTCTTATTATTCCACACTGACTCAAAGTCTAGAGTCCTTACTCATTTACATATCAAGATGCAGCACTGAACAGTGTGGAAAAGATAAACTATTTTGTCAATTCCAGCAAAAGAATTCTTTCTCTTTGTCGTCCCCCTTCCCACTCCCACCCAGGAACTAAGGCACACCACATCCAGCACCTAGGTAACTACTACTTCCATAATGTGTATTCGCCTAATGTATATTAGCACTTCCAAGCAGATTATTTTCCTCTCCCAAAATCAATTTGGTCACATTATTATAAAAAAATCAAGGGACATAAGAAAACGGACTTGCCAGAAATGACGGGGAGATGAAGCCCTTCGCCAAGCAGGGTTTCATAAATCACCCCAGTGCTGATCTGCATGTTTTATTTAAAGAGACTGCTCTATACATCGATGGGCCAACACTGCCCTCCTGACCTGGAGAGAAAACAATGAGAACTTGACCAACAATAGGGGGAAAGAAATAGAAATCACAACAGTCTTCTGAAAATAAATGCTTAACGATGAAAAATTCAGAAGTTAAGCAGATTTGCATAATTTCAGAGGATTTACCCGAGCATAAGACAAATACACAATTAGCTAGCTTTTACCGTTAATGAACACTTCCTGGCCTTCACACCATCAAGACGGTACACTGATCTTACTTTAGGATTCCAATCTCCCAGCACACCTTAAACTTAGAAAAATTGTTTCTGTGTGTCATATGTATTATATTAAACCTATACACTATGTGTCATATTTCTATTACTTACAAAGGACTACAATATTCGATACTCCTAACCACTCTGAGATGTATAAAGAACAGATATTCTCCTTACCCCTGCTCCCCACCCCCACCCCCATCCTCCTCCTCTCTCTCTCTCTCTCTCTCTCTCTCTCTCTCTCTCTCCATCTCTGTCTCTCTAAAGAAGCAACAACAAGAAACAACAACAAGAGGGCCTCCTGGGTGGCTCAGTCGGTTAAGCGTCCGACTTCAGCTCAGGTGGTGATCTCGTAGTCTGTGAGTTCGAGCCCATGTCGGGCTCTGTGCTGACAGCTCAGAGCCTGGAGCCTGCTTCTGAGTCTGTGTCTCCCATTCTCTCTGCCCTTCCCCCACTCATGCTCTGTCTGTCTCACTCTCAAAAATGAATAAATGTTAAAAAAAAAAAAAAAAAACTGCCAAAGAAACCAGAAGAAAGAACAGCAATATCAATTGCTGAAGTACTGGGGCCATGTCTGAAGTACTGGGGCCATGTCTGAAACTGCGGGCTTACTGAGCTCAGCATCTAGGGCTCTGCCATTACATCACAGTGCCTGGGGACTGCCTACACAATAAAGTGCAGAGTTTCAGGAGCTCCAGAGCCTAGCCTCAGCCTCCCCTCCCCCCAGTCTCATCATGTGATTTTCACTGAGGAACCCTGCACTGACTTTTCCTGTCCTACCTCTATACCTTCTCACAGGCTGTTCCTCTTGCTGGACATGCCTCCCCTACACTCCCTTTAAGGTCTACTTATGCCAAGCTTTAGGCATGTTGAAGTCCTTTCCACCTCTCCCAACAGAAGGAAAGTCCCTCTTCTGTGATCCCACGCAGCACTTTGTAGTTCTTGGATTATACCAAACTCATTCTCCATTATTCTACAATGGTTTGCATTCATCGCTTATCACTCCCTTCTCAGTCACAAGTTTGTGGAGGGCAGGAACCAAGTTTGTTTTTCATTTTTCATATCTCCACAACAACTAATAGTATCTCAAATAAGGCCCTTTGTCTTTTAATGAACTGCATGGTGGGAATATCTACACGTTTTACCTGCAAAGACTATTAAGACGCTAACCTGGCAATCAGGCATGTGAAAGAGATTTTACCCTCAAAACTCAGCTTCCTGGGGGCCTGGGTGGCTTAATTGGTTAAGTGTCCGACTTCGGCTCAGGTCATGATGTCATGGTTCGTGGGTTCAAGCCCCATGTCAGGCTCTGTGAGGACAGCTCAGAGCCTGGAGCCTGCTTCGGATTCTGTGTTTCCCCTCCCCCATTTACGTGTGTGTGCGCGAGCGCGTGCGCGCGCACTCTCTCTCTCAAAAGTAAATAAACATTAAAAAGAAATTAAACAACAACAAAAAAACCAACCCAGCTTCCTGGCTCTATCACCTAGCTTCCAGCAATCTTCAATGCCTCTTTTTTCTACCCATGCTTGTTTTGTGCTTTGCCTTTAGTAGGGGAGGAGGAACTTGGAAAGAAGTGAGGAAGCAGCAAAGGAATTAAGGCTCTACAAGCATATAGCACAAACGTGTAAAGAAAAATGAAGGAATGCCTGTTCATTAGCCATCTGCCACTTTACCAATGCCAGGAAATTCCGGGCTGCTGTTTTTATACTGTAGATAATTCACATGATTGTGTTGGAGACTTCCAGCTATGAAGCGCTGTTAGAACACTGAAAATTGGTGCTATATTGTGAGACAGAAAGCCCAGTGAATTCTTCAAGCTTCCACCCCTTAAAGGAATCTCAGAGAGCCACGTTATGTTCGTATGTATGCACGGGGGAGGAAGGCATGTTACCGATATTGAAAAGGATTTTTGTTCGTTGTTTTTTTTAAACGCTACCTATCATGTGACATTTTATGCATAGGTTCTTTATAAGTCTTCAACCACTTGGCTAAACTTATCTGGCCAATTAAGAAGGGTAATGGCATAACTGTCTACTGTGTGTCTTTTTAGGAAACCAAAATCCATTTTTCCTTAATATCTCCCTCATGCCAAAACTTTTAAAAAATCATTTTTAAACTTAATGACATGTAAATTGAATTACTCTATTCAAAGAGTCACTCTAAAAGCAAAAGGATGATTCCTAAAGAATTTCTTGGAAAACAGCCCATTTGAGGGGCGCCTGGGTGGCTCAGTCGGTTGGGCATCTGACTTCAGCTCAGGTCATGATTTCACAGTTTGTGAGTTCAAGCCCCGCATCAGGCTCTGTGCTGACAGCTCAGAGCCTGGAACCTGCTTCAGATTCTGTGTCTCCCCTCTCTCTCCACTCTCTCCCACTTGCGCTCTCCCTCTATCAAAAATAAACAAACATTTTTAAAAAAAGAAAACAGCCCATTTCCCACTAAAAGTAAAATCTATATTCAATTTATGATGCCTTTGTTTCCTCTGTAAGTAGACGGACCTCCAGTGAAAAAGCTAAAAAAAAGAAAAGAAAAGATTAAATACAAAACCTTCCTTTTACCTGTGGTCCTGAACATGCAGCACATGCAATTTCACATAATCACAAAGGACATTTGCGAGCAAGGAACACCCATCTAGCAGTGGCTTCTCCTCATCTGTGCCGTGAGCGGGAGACACATCTCACTTCTCTCTCCATCTCGGTGACTCCTCAGTAAATCTCAAATCTCCATTTACTCATCTCTGCGAAACAGAGAAGACGGCAGCCTGCTCCCCAGACTGGTGGCAAGAATCTGGTCCAGCAGTGAAATATCTGAGCATGTCTTCTATGCTCAAGGAGCTCCGGTCAGAGAAACACAGCAAAAACAACTGCTTATAATTTAATGTCCAATAACATTGGATGGATGTAACATTGGAATGGATGCAACGTGTGTTCATGGACTCTCGTGTCTACTGACAGGACAGAACATCGGTGCGAAAACCTGGGAAAGGTTCCTGAGGAGTATTACCCTTGATCTCAGCTTGAAGGACAGGTGGAGAACAAGATATGGACAGCGCACCAAGAGGGGGGGATCTCCTGGTTAAGAGAAACACAGCCCCCTAGCTCTTCCACCTCCTACCTCCCCATCACGAGTGATACTCCAGCAGCATCACCTGGGAAATGTGTTGGGAAACAAATTCTCCAGCTCCTTCCCACATCTGCTGACGCGCACACTCTGGGGTGGGGCCCGGTGACCCACCTGTGTTTGAACCGGACCTCTCACCCCCTCTCTTCTGTGACCACTAGTTCTCTTCACCTCACCGATACCAACATTTTTACAAGTATAAGCTTAAGCTTCATTTCCTTGCTCGAGGAAAGTCTGGCTCAACCTGTACTGGCCTCTCATCCCACCCCCAGCCCCAGGTTAGGTACTCGGGCTGGAGCCATACTTACTAAGGACACTTTATCGTGACTGCCTGTTTCATCATCTTTCCTGATAAGCTGCTAGCTCTGGAAAGGCACCCACTGAGCCTCGTTTGTTCACATCACTTTATCCCCAGTTCCTCCCAAGCCAGAAGGCCCTCCTTGACCAACATTTGCTGAATTAAGAAACCTAGCAGGGAATTAACTCGTGAAATAAAGCTATTAAGGAAAGATATAAAGTACCATGGAACATGATAGATAGACATTAATAGATGCATTGAAGTACTGGTTGTAGAGACACAACTGAATTCAGTTTACCTCTGAAAAGAGTTTCACGAATGGATTTGGGTTTTGAAAACTTTCGCTCTGAAAATTTTCACTAACCCTTCCAAACATATCAATGTCCTACCATACTCGTCTAATAAAGCAGGACTTAACTACTTTTATTGCCATTCTTTTTTTTCTCAATGACCAGATTTTTCCACCTCAGGTTTTTGGAACAATGTGGCCCATTGAGGCTGACAGACAAAACAGCCTCTTATTAATTCAAGAAGGGACGGTGCGGGGAGACGACAGCTAATATTTGTGGGTGAATACTGGAAAGCCTAACCCTTCACTTTATTGTAAACAAAAAGCCTTGGGCTGAGTCAGAACACCTGGATTCCAACTCTGGCTTCCTTCCTTCCAGTATTTAAGTATCTGCTCTGTTAGAGGTCCTGTGCTTGGATCTTAGCCGGGGACAGCAACCAAGACACGAACACAGGCCCTCCCCTCACCAAACCTAATGGTCTGCTCCTCCACTACAGGCTAAGGCTCTTCCTGACTCCCACAGGCCACTGAACTTCCGAGGGCTCAGTTTCCCCATCTGCAAAGAGAGGCGTTAGTTACAAGATGACCACCAAAGTCCCCTCTGACTCTAAAATTGCACGACTAAGAACACCACAATCACTTCATGAGTCAGTTAGCCAAGTCATGCTTCTTAAGTCCTGCTTACCCAGATCCAGAGAGTTGGGAAACCAGAATCTGGAGCCTGAGGACCAAGGGCAAATGTGGACCAAGGAGCCTTGCCAGAAGCAGCAGAGCCAGGGTCACAGCATGGAAAGCCAGCTTTAATGCAATGGGAAGAGTCCTAGACCCAGGAAAGGAACCCACTTTGGCCCTGCCTAGGCCAACTCAGTGTCCCCATCTGCTAAATAAGCTCTGAGGAGATGGTCAAGGTCCCTTCCAGCCCTAATACTACAGGATTCTACCTTCTCATTCCAGTATGTGTTTTTCCCGGCACTACCAAGCAACAAGTCTATTCTGAGACTATTTACCCGATAGAGCATCAGATCCCACAAGTTAAGGGCTAGGTCCTACAAGAATGTCCCTCCCCCTACCTTGGATGCCAATTCCAAGTCCAGGTTGTCACCTTGTGCTTCTGACCCACAGGCTATAAATCGGAGGTTCTCACACCCTCCTGCTTGGGTGTGATTAATCTGCTAAAGCAGCTAACAACACTAAGAAATATTTCACTTCCTAGATCACCGGTTTATTATAAAAGATATAACTCAGGAACAACCAGATAGGAAAGACGCCTACAGTAAGGTATAGTGAAAGCACCCAGAGCTCCCATGCTCTCTGGGTGCGCCATTCTCCGCATATCTCCAGGCAATTCACAAACCCAGAAGCTCATCAAGTCTTGTTCAACAGTTTGGGGTTTGTTGTTGTTGTTGTTTTTAAAGTTTATCTATTTGTTTTGAGAGAGAGGGAGAGGGAGAGAGACAGAGAGAGGGAGCGGGGAGGGGCAGAGAGAGGGAATCCCAAGCAGGCTATGTGCTGTCAGTGCAGAGCCCAACACTGGGCTTGAACTCACGAACCGTGAGACCATGACCTGAGCCAAAATCAAGAGTCAGACTCTTAACCAACTGAGCCACCCAGGTGCCCCCAAAAGTTTTTTAAAGCATTTAATCAGAAGCTTTCCCCCAACTCTTCCCCTTCCCAGAAATTGGTGGGTGAGGTTGAAAGTCCCAATCCTCAATCACAAGGTCTTTCAGATGACCAGCCCCATCCTGAGGCTATCTAGGGTACCACCCTAAGTCACCTACCTAGCATTCACAAGAGCATTCACATTCGCTCCAAGGGGCTTATAATGAATGACAAAAGACATTCCTACTATTTAGGAACTCCTAAGGGTTTGAGGAGCTTTGTGCCAGGAACTGGGGGCAAGGACTAAATATTTTCTTATTTACCCATATCCATGGGGCACTTGGGTGACTCAGTCGGTTAAGTGTCCAACTCTTCATTTTGGCACAGGCCGTGATCTCAGGTTTCATGGTTTCGTTCCTTTTTTCTTTCTCTCCTTCCTTGCCTAATATTGGTAGCTAAAGGCTCAGCCCCACACCTCCCCTGCGTCCCAAAAGAACTCCCCACCAAGCCCACTGGCCCCTACTCCTCCTCCTCCCCTGGGGCCTCAAGCACAGCCCACCCCTGCCTCCTCAACCCCTACCCCTGCCATTACACAACCAGCCTCATCAGGAGCTAGGAGATGCCTCGGGCAATGGCAGAGGACCTGAAAGGTAAATTCTATAGCACTTGGAAACTTTGTCCCACCCGACAGCTGTGATGGGTTAATATTTGGTTCAGGACAAAATAACAATAATATACTCTTTCAGTATTTACTATGTGCCAAACACTGTCCAATGAACTCTCCTGTTTTAGCTCATATAATAGTCACAGCAACCCCAGGAGGCAACTCTGCCATACTTTCTCCATGATACAGATGAGGAAAGTAGTTCAAAGCCTTCTTTCCCTCAGTACAATGGCACTTTACTTAATGGCTGGAATGCATATACACCGGCATGGGGCGGGGAGAGTTGGTACAGTGGGCAACTGCCTAGAATCCTGGGCTGAGCAAAGACAAGAGGGTGGAGGCCTTGGGATATTGATTGCTAAGGAGCAATAGAAAACCAGTTCCCGAGTTCAACAGAGTTTGGCAAAAGGATTCTCAAGGTGAGATGACTGGCACAGGATGGCACAGAAACAGTCTGCCTGGGGTATCTGCCATGCTCTATCCATCCCTCCCTCCCCACAAAGTCCCCTGGGTAGATTCTGGTTGTTTTCTTTTTCCTCCATTACAAAGAGATCCATTTGCTCTCCATGGCAGAGGAGAGCAGAAGAGAAATTGAGCCCAACTTCTCCATAAAGCTCCCATTATAATGGGCATCCATCCCCAAAGCCACCTGGAAGAAACAAAACCTCAGCTTTTCCCAGGTATCTTCATTTTATTAGATTCCACACTAGAATGCCAAAGAAGTGCTTCTTTTTGTGAAGTGCCACTTGTTTGAGGAGTTATTTTTCTCCATAGGATATTTGACTATTTTAAGCAGTTTTACGTTTGGCTGCCCACAGACAAGAACAAATGAGTCATGGCGGAAGAAGTGCAGGACCATAATCCTTTATCTGAAAACCTGGAGGTCAGCTGTGCCTCGAAATTCAGACTTTGTGATTCTAGAAAGGTAATGCAATGCATTTAGCACACAATATGTAACATTCAGAAATCAAATTCATTGAGATTACTGCAGCAAAATTTAGCAATCTTCAAACGAAGTGAGATAAATATACACTATAGAATCTCACAGTGCTTCAGGTGAGGTTTTACTGCCAATGGAGTATGCAAAAAAGCCTCAAAAAACTTCTGGTTTTCAGAGCTTTTCAGACCTCAGAATTGTCCAGAAAGGATGACAGCCATATGCAAATGACTCAAATAGCAGAAGAAACAGTCAACCTGCCAGTAATCAAAGACATCCGAATTAAAACAATCAAGATACCAATATCTGCCTTACAAATTAGCAAATGTGTTTTGCAGAGAAAATGCCAACAGTGTGAAAAGTGAGTCTTTCCACCACTGCTGTGAAAAGTAAACTGGGACAATCTTCAGATCACTAATACTTGGGTCATCAATGGCCTCAAAAACATGAACACTTTTGACACCAACACTGCCTTTCCAAGAATCCATTTTCTGTGGAAGTCATCGATATCCAGACATAGCGTTACACATACATGTTCACTGAAACCATTCATATGAAAATTCAAATCCATTTAACAATAATCAGTAATAACTGTAATCTTCTAAAACGGAGGCACACTGAGGTGAAAATCAGTGAATCCATATAATAAACTACTATGCAGCTATTCTTTGAGTAGGTAGGGAAATGAGAAACCTTCATGTATAACATTAAATGAAAAATGCAGGATACAAAATTATATTTGCATTATGATCCTACCCAAGTGAAAAACAGAGAGAGGTCTAGGAGGAAATACACTAACAGTGGCAAGTACCTTGGAGTGATGAGATCAAAAGGTGATTCTTTCCCCTTCCCTCCAAACTTTAAATACTTGGGAGAATTGGGACGCCTGAATGGCTCAGTCGATTGAGCATCTGACTTCAGCTCAGGTCATGATCTCACCGCATGTGAGTTTGAGCCCCGCGTCCGGCTCTGTACTGACAGCTCAGAGCCTAGAGCCTGTTTCAGATTCTGTCTCTCTCTCTCTCTCTGCCCCTCCCCCATTCATGCTCTGTCTCTCTTTCTCTCTCTCAAGAATAAATAAACATTAAAAAAAAAAAAAATTTAAATACTTGGGAGAATTTTCTGAAACGGAAATGGGAAAAGAAGGCCTGTCTACATAACTCCCAGTCAATGGCAGCAAATTCATGAATCTAAGGTATTGTCACTCTGGGCTTTCATAAATGTACAATGAATCTATCTTCGCAAAACCATCACTACCTCCAGAATGAAAACCTAATAGTACATGTGGTCTACATTTATTAAATAACTTGGCTAAATTATAAGTTCAGCCTAATGGACACTTTGGGGAAGAAACACAGAAAAAAATCACACATAGGATAAAAGAGATATGCCACTTTACCCTTGCAAAGACTTTTCAGAGACAACAATTCATTTGATCTTCACTGGTAGCCGGTAAGGCAGACAAAGGTACGAGCTGGCCACACACCCATTTTACAGGTAAGAACATGGAGTTCTAGATAGAGCAGAGGCTCTTCCTGACTTCAATTGCAGGGCTATGTCAGAGCCTGGGGCTCTTTCCGCTGTATCTTGCCATTACCCTAATCACTTAGTGATTCTTTACAAATATCTTAGAATAAAAAAGAAATTTCTCACTTGAAAGAAAGAAAAGAAAGAAATGATTTACTAATAATAAGAATAGGCTTCAGAATTGAAGAGATCTGACTCAAGGTCAAAACCCAGCTCACACATTTGAGTGACTTTTTCAAGTTAACTTCTCAGATACTCAATTTTCTCACCTATAAATACAGAAATAAAATTACACAGCTGACAATGTGTTGCAAAAATTAAGTGATCTGAGTACTCAGACCAGAACCTGCCACAAAACAGGTATAACACCGCATTCCTTCCTCCGAAAAAGAGTGAGGCGTCTCCAATGAACCAACTCCAAATTCCAATTTTAGTCATTGTTGGCACACCAGACTCATTATTCTGCCTGCTATCAGGAGCCCACCAAATCTTTACCAATTACTGAAGTGCTCTCGAAAATCATTAGAAACCACCCAACATAATAGTTTTAACCAATGACAATTTAAATCATTTTTTGTCAGTTTTAAATAGTTTCTCCTTTGTCCTAATACGTAAGTAAACTTCAGCATCAGAGCCAAATTCTTTAAAAAGTAACAATGAAATTGTTGTTTCTGTTGCCTGGGGCTTTAGCCTGACTCTTTTGAACGGAACTACTGAAACTCCCAAATCATCTGTTTGATTAATTTCTTTTAGCAGGGTAAAGGCAGGAGAGGGAGAATGGCAGGCACTTCTCAAATTTTTCATTTCCTCTTGAAATTAGATTTGGGCATGGAAGCCCACGCTCCAAGACTGCTTTTTCAAAACAGTCTGTCCACTGATTAAGTATTATGTGCATACACAGCTCGGTAGCTACCTGGCCAAATGAGAACCCAGAATTTAATAAAGCTTATCTTTAGCATCAAATGAGAAGTCAGGAAGCTGGATGGAAGCACACAAAACCCAAGGAGAGTGCCCTTCTCATTTCACTAGCCCTGGAACCTTTTCCACCCACTCCTTCCTAGAAGGCCATGCCCATTATCTGGTAGAGAAACTAATAAGCCCAAAGGTTGAGTAACCAGAGACCTTAAGGACATAAATAAGCCAAGATGTGGAAAATCATCCCTTCTGGTGCTTGTGGTATATGGTTTCAAACGCTGCTTCTAAGAGACAGAAGTTTAATGAGATTCTTCTACTAGCAAGAAGAGAAAGAGACAATGTCACTACCCACTGTGAAGTTACCTGTCCTTCTTTTCTCTGCTTCCCAACTTCTGCTAACCACATGCTTACAATTGTAGGATGTCCTACACTCCCTATCTTAGAATCTCAACAAGCCTGCTGAGGTTGATTTCTGTTCTATTTTCTCTCCAGGGACAAGTGGGGTACAGTAGAGAGGACGGACTCTGGAATCAGGCAGGCTAGTGTTGTCAAAGATCCATATAAAGATACATAGACACACACACACACCTCCTAGTGGTTCTGCTCCTCTGACTGAATGCTGATACATCAGTTACGTGACTGAAACAATGATTTAACTGCTCTGGGCCTCAGTTACCTCACCGTAAATAAGAACTTCATAGAGTTATGAGAAATAAGTGTGCAAAATGCATATGATGTACCCGAGTCAAAGCCTGGCATATAGCAAGCACTCGACATTACTTCGTAGCTCTTTCTCCTTACCTTCCTAAAACATTCCCTACAAACAATGCTGTCTTAGATCCCAAGAGGACCAGATGTTAGCTGGTCAGGACATCGTTTCTTCATATAGGCCTCAAGTCACACTGGCACATTGGTACTCTGTACTCTTTCCTTTTTAGATATTTCATTCTTTTTTTAAATTTTTTAATGTTTATTTATTTTTCAAGAGAGAGTGCAAGCAGGGGAAAGGCAGAGAGAGAGAGAGAGACAGAGACACAGAATCTGAAGCAGCCTCCAGGCTCTGAGCTGTCAGCAGAGAGCCCGATGCGGGGCTCAAACTCAAAAACCCTGAGATCATGGCCTGAACCGAAGACAGATGCTTAACGGACTGAGCCACCCAGGCACCTCTAGATATTTCATTCTTCTTAAATATTAAACTTCCATTAAAATGTTGCTACACAATTACATGAGAACTTTTTTCATCACCTTCCAGACCTGAGAGCTGAGCGTTGCTCAGAGATCCATCGAAACCCAAACTTACTCCAGGAATAGACTTCCCCAGCTGATGGCTGATTACATGCATCCATGCTGAAGTTTTAACAATTTTACTCCCAGGTTAAGCTATTCAAATTCTGGGCCAACTGACTCTAGCTCTCTAAGTTTCTGTCTATGACCCCGAGTCCAATTTGAACCTGATTATGCACGTATTCATTCTCAGCAATGAAACCCAGGGTGAAAACGAAAATCTCTCATCCAATAATACATGTCACTAGCTGTCATTTCCCCGGGGGGGGGGGATGACTGAAGGAAATACAGGTCTGCTAATAAAGGCTCAGGAGACATATTTGCCATCCTGTTCCCTTCTTAACATGATCTGTGTTCTACAAAAAAATGAAGACCAAAGTGATAAGCCAGTTTACAAGCTGTAAGCGTTTGGAATCTTCTCAGGAGTAAAGAGCAGTGTACGTGTTTTCATGGAGGAGAGTTACGGTTGGAAGGCTTCCAGATGCTTATTATTTGGATGTGAAAAGAAGCTGCTCAAGCTTGGAAGAGCTTGCTGACGTAAGATTCCAGGCTGTGGTAACCCCAGACGGCCACGAAGAGATATATTTATTAGTGTTTTTTTAACTACTGCTCTAAAGTGACAACTAAGAGGGAAACCGGTGGCAAGGGATCCCTGGGGTCTATAGCCATAAAAACAAAAGAGCGTGAGACCTGACTTCCATAAAAGTTACACCTCCTTTTAGATTTCAATTAAAAACTCCTGCTCCAAATTCGTCATTGGGGACACACTTTACGGTCTCTGCTGGTGGCTTCCTGCTCTGACCACGGAAGGTTCCTTTTGTGGTGACAGGAATTGACTCAAAAAAGAAAAAAAAAATGTAAGTTTACAAATGAGCCTTCCCTTTTTCCAAGACTGATTTGTCCAGGATATGTGGGTAAGACATCTGAAATCCCCAACCTGTTACAAGAATCCATCAACCACTACAATTAATGAAAACTTGGAAAGGAAAGAAGTGGAACTCCCCAAGGTCTTAAAATATAAAACAAAGGTGGGCGGGGGGAGGCAACGACCGCGCACCCGGCCCCTTGTGTCACGATCTTCCGCTCGCGGGGCCTTTGAGGACAAGCGCGTAAGGAAAGGGGTCCGCGGGGCTCGAAGGTGCTCAGCCCGGCCAGAAGCGCACCCGAAGAAGCTAGGCCAGCTCCCTACACCCAGGACAGCTCAGAGGGGCGCGCCAGGGGTAACAGGTCCTCAGAGGAGCCGGCGAGCGGAGGGAAGGCGAGTCCCGGGCAGGCGGGAAGGGAGGGACGGGAGCCGTCGCCCCGCGCCGCACCCGGCCCGGGCCACCCTCCAACAGCCAGATGTTCAGTGTCGGGATCCCGCGGCGGTGCCAGGGCGAGGGCAGCTCGGGGTGCTGCCGGGCTGCCGTCCGGACCCCTCGCCTCCTCCCGAGCGCCCAGGCCCCGGCGGGGCACTCACCCGGGGCCACTAGCGGCGAACTCATGGCGCCTCCCACGAAGACAGCGGTGGCCAGGACCGCGGACCCCAAGAGTTCCCGTGGGGCCATCGCCGCGTTCCTCCGCCTTCCTTCCCCGGGGCGCCGCGTCCGGGGCTCCTGCAGGCAGTGCTGCTAGACAGCCGGCGGCTGACGGGGGAGCAGGACTCTGCCCCCGCGCGCTGTAAGCCCCGCCCCGTCAAGCACCCTCCTCTCCGGCCCCACCCACCCGGCTCGGCCAGGCCTCACCCCGCCAAACGCGGGGCTCCTCCCTGGTCCCCACCCACGGCAGCCTGGCCCCGCCTCCGCCCGCGGCGCCTGCTTCCTCTCTAATTTCAACCGCGGCCTGGGCCGCCGGGATAAGGCTGTGACCCCGCCCCTCCTGCCCCGCCCACCACTGCTCGACCACGCCTCCATCCGCCGGTTCCCCCCCCCGGCCACGCCCACCTCTGCCCGGTCCCACCTCTTCTCGCGGCGCCCGCTTGGTTTCCCAGTCTGGCTTCAGCGCAGACGTGGGGATTGAGCGGGAGCCGGGCGCGGGGGCAGGGTCTCCGCGGTTCATCCTCCCCCGCGCAGAGAGCAGGCGGGCATAAGAAGAGGAAGAGGGAGAGCTGGACAGGAAGCTCTAGACGGGCTGACTTGGCCATCATCGAAGTGGGCACGATCTTAATTCTTTGTTGGCATCTCTATCCAACTGGCTTTCCCCTCCGTGACTGGTCCGGAGAGGGGCGCTGCACGTGAAGTTCCACTGTTTGAAAATTGAAGAGAAAAGGCCATCCATTTAAATTTCTTCCTATCTCTGCTTCCATTTAAACTGTTTCTACATACCTCTACATACCTGCAGGAATTGCAGAAGTTGAATCATCACATGCATTGCATTGATTAGCCTAGAGCCCTTCTGAGTACTTCCCTGCTTACTGCACTGTAGAGACTCCTGAAGCAACACGGTCAGCCCTTTTTTAATCGTGTGCCCACATTGCACTTTGCAAATAGTTTAACGAAATAGCTCTTTAAGTGCCTAATCACTTATGATCTTGTATGCTCACTTAAGCTCTGTGAGGTGAGTAGTATTCCCATTTCACAGGCCCTTGAGTAAACCCACCGGCCACTGTGATAAACTGGAATTAACTTGTCTTCAATGTGTTTGCTCACTGCTATGCCCTCAGTGCCCAGCTCAATGACAGTACACATTAAGTAAAAGGTCAAAAGTGGTTTTGAAATTGAATCATCACATGCATTTCATTGATTAGCCTAGAGCCTTTCTGAGTAGTTCCCTCTTTACTGCGCTTTAAACACTCCTGAAGCAACACAGTCAGCCCTTCAGCAATGCTCAAGATCACAGGCATCATGAGGCAGGTGAGGGCTGGGGCTTTTCACAGAATGAGGCTCTTCCTTGGCTTGACTAGCATCCTCCAATTTTCAAAAAAGGACTTTTTATCTTCTTGTTAAGTCCTCGGAACAGTCTACTATAGACTCTTATCTGTAAGTCTATTTTGGCAGGAATCCCCAGCAACAGAAGCTCAGACCACTACAGATAGCTGGGACTGGAGGATGGGAGTCGCTGTCCTCTGAAGCCACGGGCAGGCGCTATGTGTCCCGTGCACAGTTGCAGACACATCCTGCAGTCGGGCGGGTGAAGCAGTTTTATACTACCCTAAAAACTGAGAATGGCTGCAGAGGAAAAAGTTCCGTGTAGGTTTCTAACAACAACAAAAAAAAGAGTCCTAAGCCTGGAAATTAAACTGCGAACTATCAGTTGTAGCTATATAATTTGCAGAGCCTAGTGTAAAATGAAAATCCAGGTCCTTTTGTTCAAAAATTATTAAGAATTTCAAGGTGGCCGGGTACCTGAGTGGCTCAGTAGGTTCAGCCTCCAGCTCTTGATTTTGGCTCAGGTCATGATCTCATGGTTTGTGAGATCCAGCCCCGCACCGGGCTCTGCATGGACAGTGAGGAGCCTGCCTGGGATTCTCTATCTCCCTCTATCACTGCCCCTTCTCCACTCACGCTCTCTCTCAAAATAAATAAATAAACATTAAAAAAAAAAAAAAAAGACTTTTACAATGGCAATAGCAGAGCATTAAATCAATTATGGAGCCCTTCTAAGCATGCAGACCTGTGTAAAGGTTGTATGTCCATAAAGCCAGCTCTGGTTTTGGCACTTAGAATGCAGCAAAATGCTTGAACCAAGATATCTATGCAAAATGCAAAATATCATTTGAGGGGTACCTGGGTGGCTCAGTCGGTTAGGCGTCTGACTTCGGCTCAGGTCATGATCTCACAGTTCATGGGTTCAAGCCCTGCATCGGGCTTGCTGCTGTCATCCCAGAGCCCACTTCAGATCCTCTGTCCCCCTCTCTCTCTGCCCCTCCCCTGCTTCCTCTCTCTCTCTCTGTGTCTCAAAAGTAAATTAAAGAAAAATTTTAAATAAAAAAATATCACTTGAAAAATGAATAATGTTTCACTCTTTTTCCATATATTGAATTTACTATTAAAAAGACAGGACCATTTTTTAAAGTAATCTCCATACCCTACCTGGGGCTCAAACCCACAACCCCAAAATCAAGAGTTATACGCACCACCAACTGAACCAACCAGGGTCCCCAAGACAGGACCATTTTAAACAACATATTTGAGTTGGATGTCTGCTCATGGCTCTCCAGAAGTAAAAATACAACGCTGTAATTAAAGCTGGAAAAACCTTAGTAACCATCTACTAAGCCCCTTACTTTAGAGATGAGAGATAGTTAAGTGGCTTGCCAGATACCTCATACCTCGTATGAGCCAGGGTTGGAAACCAAGGCTCTGAAATTTCCCTTCTCAGACTTTTTTGGTAACACTTAGCTGCTTGACAGTCTCAATAGAGACCTTACTGTCACATAACCCCATATATGTGCATTTGCACATCTCATTGAAGGGAAGAAGGGAAGGAGAAAGGGATGAAGGGAGGGAGGGAGGAAGGAGGGAGAGAAAATCAAGTTTAAATTATTCTCCGGGTACACTACAGATTTGCTTGCACGATTTAAAAAGCGCCACAAACACACATCTAAAAGCCATCACCTGTTTTATTTTAAACATGAAGACTCCAATATGATGGAAGTTCTCTTTCATATTAGGAAGGGGACGTTACGTTTCTCCTGGAGAAATAAAAAGAAAAATAGTCTCATGACTAGTGATCTTCCCTTTTTTTTTCAGAAATAAAATTAAAAGATAGTAGGTAAAAATGGTTATAACAATAGCATTCATTACTTCATCCCTTAGATTTAACCCCATCCCATGGTGAGGGTTTCCTTCACCAAATCCTCACAAATTTTTATTTTAAGAAGTATTGTTACTGACTTTCCCTTCAAAGTGAGAAGACTAGCCTTTGAGGATTAAGGAATCTACCCAAGTCACACAGCCTCTCCATGGTGTCACTGGGACTCAAATCAGGATCAGCTCATTGCAGGCCTGCACTTGAACTTCTGCCTACACTGCTCTGCCTCTGAAATGCAGAATACTAGCCACGCAGCTCCCCTTTTCCAATGTGAAGTCTTATTCTGTCTTTGCATGCTTACCCTAGCCTTCTTGAGCTCCACGTCAACAATTACGTGCTCTTTTCTTCAAGGAGAATATTTGTTTATAGGGATAGGTTATAAACAAGAGTTTGGAGGAATCAAATTCACAAACTTATGCAATGTGCTGTCCTGTTTTTTGTTGGGTTTTGTTTTGTTTTGTTTTGTTTTGTTTCCAGTGTCTCTGCAAGAATTCAGTTAATCATTCCCCTTAGTAGAAACCTTTCCTGTTTTCCTAAAGTGGTCATTTTCATCACCATCATTTAAATGCGTAAGACTCAGTTGGCTGGTATTTACTTTAATTAATGTTGAAAACACTTCCGCAGAAGATCTCTGTAGAATTTATTCTCCCTGTGATTTAGATGTAGTCATCTTTCCTTTTGAGACGTTATATCTAGGAGAAAAGCTTACAATTTTACATATATATACATATATATATGTGTGTGTGTGTGTGTGTGTGTGTGTGTGTATACACACACACACACACACACACACATATACATAGCAGGGGAATAAAATGATATTTTATAAAACCTACAGTTATTTTGGTCTGATAGCAAGTATATACCATGTTCCTAGTACTGGGCTGAGGGTAGGCAGTTGGAAGGGAGAGTCACTGCACATTTAATAAAACATCCTAACCTTACTTAAAGAAACTCTTCGGGGCGCCTGGGTGGTTCAGTCGGTTGAGCATCCGACTTTGGCTCAGGTCAAGGTCTAGCAGCTCTGTGAGTTCGAGCCCTGCGTCGGGCTCTGTGTTGGCAGCTCAGAGCCCAGAGACTGCTTCGGATTCTGTGTCTCCCTCTCTCTGCCCCTTCCCCACTCATGCTCTGTCTCTCTCTGTCTCTTGAAAATGAATAAACGTTAAAAAAAATTTTTTTTTTTTAAAGAAAAAAGAAACTTCACTATACCTGGAAAAAAGGAAACAACAGCATGGCAGAGTAGAAATGGTCAAAGGTTTGGGGGGGAGTGTAGAGTCCTGCCAGTAACTCACTCTGACTTTCAGCAGCTTCTCTTTGGTTAGTCTTCTTACCCATAAAATTCAGGGGGGTGATAGGCTGGTTCCTGAAGGTTGCCATCCAGCCCGAAGACTCTATGCCATAATAAGTAATCAACTGATAGATTGCAGGGTGCCAAAGTCAGGCTAGACTGAAGCATTTCTCAAAATTATGAAAACATTATGGGCCAGATAATTCTTCGTTGGGTGGCTGTTTTGAATATTGTAGGATATTTAGCGGCATCCTCTGCCTCTACAAACTGAATGCCAGAAGAACTCTTCCCTCCAAAACCCTGAGTTGTGAAGACCCAGAATATCTCCAGATAGTGCCAAATGTTTCCTGGGGGACAAAATCACCCCTGGTTGAGAACCACTAGGCTAGAGAAAAATTCCAAGAAGACCAAAAGGATTGCAGCCAGAAGCTCTGAGCAAGGCTTCGCAGAGAAGGAACAATTCGGGCTGAGTCCTGGGGATTATCGCAGAGGTGAGGGAAGTGTATGAGCAAGTGCTCTGTGAGAGAATTTGCATGGTGTTGGCTGCACAGTGATGAGGTTGCAGGAGGGAAAGAAGGAGAAAACGGGTTGACAAAACTGTGGGTCATAGCTGAGCATAATAGTCCATAAAAGGAGAATCAAGAACTTCAAATACCCTGAAATTGTCATAAATTATAATAAATTATTCTATCACTAAAATAGTTGTGTTTTTTTTTTTCTTTTTAGGGATGGTGAGAAGAATTTCCATTGTTCAGTTTGATCTTTTTCATCCTAAGTCAGGAGCTGCACATACCAAAGTCCTAATTTTGCCAACGTGCTCGGTAGATGTCAGTGAAATCTGATGGATAAGTTAGCAATGGTGTCCATAGTCCCTGCCTCCTTTCCTGGACATGATGTTGTGTTTTGTTTCATGGGCACACATTCTTCTGAAAATTGTGTGTAAGTGACTCAGGCCATGTGGTGGTAAAGCCTCAAAGCCAGGTGGATATACGTTGGCATGGCTGTTCTCAGTAAAGAACAAGAGAAAATTATAGGGGGGAACCGCACGGCCTGGGCCCAGTAAAACCCACAATGCACATTTCAAAGGACATGCTCTATAGGGTACAAGGTATCTGTTTTAGTCAAGCTTCCTTTTGACTGCAATCAACAGAAATTTAAACACTAGCTCAATAAATACTAAATGTATTATAAGGGTAAACTCTCTCATGGATATAAAAAGGGCCAGGCCTCAAGTCCTCAGACAAATTAGAACCAGGAGCAAAAAAGAGTAAATGTAAGAGGTGAGGGGACTTCTCCAGCTCTCTGGGCTGCCACATCATTCTCACTTCTACCTCTTAGCAAGTATATGCTTTCTCTCTTTCTGTCCATGTCTCCCTTCTATATCTCTCTTTCTTCCTCTGTCTCTCTCTCTCTCTCTCTGTTTCTCGGCCCATCTCTCTCTCTCTGTCTCCTCCCTTCTGTCTCTGTTTTCTCTTTGTCTCTATCCCTGTCTTTGTCTATCTCTCTTTCTCTCCGACTCTCTCTGCCATATGCTGCTTATTTACTACTTATTTATCTTGGCTGGGGCCTCCCAGAGCTTCCTCACACCCAGGCCCCGTGCAGCATGACCTCCACGGTTTGGCTGTGGATCGATTTCCCGTGTCTCAGGAGAACACAGGATTGCCCAGCTGAGCGCAGCTGGTCCTCTAGATAGAGATGTTGGGCATGGTCCTCACCCTAACCCGCAGAAGCCAACCGAGGCAAGGTTTTCCTGAAGATAGAAGTGATCATCAGTGTCAAATGGACGAAACAGTCCAGCAAAATAAGGGCTGAAAAGTTATCCGGCAAATCAGGCGCCATGGAGGTTCCAGAGGCCCTGTGAAAGAACAATGAGGGGGAAGCCAGAACGCAGTGGACAAAGAAGTAAAAATAGTCCCAGAGAGTTCTCTTTCCAGAGCTTGGCTGGGAGAGAAAAGAAAAGGAGTGGTAGAGGGGCCTTGGGCGCCAGGAGGATGCTTTTATGAAATGGAGTTGATTTTATGGGACAACTGGAAAACAGAAAGGAAGATGTGACGAGGAGGACAGCTAATGCAGCAAGGTTTAGGGAAGGCTCCTGATGAGATCAATAGCGTAGGATATGTTGGCCGTGAACAAAAGGCAGATACCTTTTGCTCTGTAATTGAAGGGAAATGGCAAAAGAAAAGTGCAGATGTGAATATACTTTCAGGTAGGAAATAGAAAATTGAGGAGGTTCACATTAACAGACGCAAAGCCATCCTCTGACAACGGAAGGGAAGGAAACAATACAAGGGTGTGGAGGAGACCATGGTCAGAGCCATCAGTACAGGCATCTGTGTTGTGTACTGCACAAGGGCATCATTTACTAACTTATCCCAGGACACGAAGGCAAGAGATTCTGGCTTTCTGGTCAAGTCTTGGAAAAGCAGAGGAGAGCCTCCCCTGCTTATGAGCTCGCACTGCCCACGAGGCTGTGTACTCGCATGGAAGAGCACACATGTACACTCTCACCAGTGCTCACACACACATGCACACTCAAGCGTGACTGTGTCCTATGTCAATCATGATCTGGGCATTGCTTGAGATTTTTCTCTCCTGCCCACAGAAGCCTGAGTCATGCCAACCAAGATCCAACCTTGCTTTTCTTTCCCTGGAGAGGGGTAGAGTTAGCCCCGAATGTGCTGACTGCTGACACTGTGGAGACCCAAAGTCAGGGGTTGGTGGCAGGGGAGGGGGACAGGTTTTAAGCACTGGGGTGTGTTGCCTTATTGTGTGCTGCCAGGTACGCTTCCCCCTGGGACTCTGCAAGTCCCGTTTCCTCCTATCCTGAGGACAGAGCTCTCCAGATTGCACAGTATCAGAATAAACTCACTGGAGGGAAGGGCACTTTTTGCCAATGCTTAGAGATTCTGAGAGTGATGAAGGTTTGCACGGTCGCTGAAGGGAACAGGAGAGGGGACTGGTGTAGGCAGTGCTGTGTGTCACTGAGGGAACAGCTGGAGCTGAAGCCCATGAATTTTTCATGGGCCAATCTGCTCAGTTGAATGATGCTCTGTTACGGTGCCTGGCAGCGGGGGGTGGGAATAAAGAAGGCAGCCTAGGAGATGTAGCCAGGTTTAGGGTTTTTCCAGGAAAAAGCCTGGCATCCTAGAGGTTTTTCAAGTCATTTAGCAGTTTGGAAGGCTAAGGGGTCCAGGAGACAAGCTCACGTGTGGGCTGGCACGGGGAGAACTTGAGGGGTCTGGTGGAGCATGAAGTGCACGAATCAGGGCGGCGGGACAGAAGATATGAGACGACAAGGGCCCTCTTGCCACATAATCCAGATGCTGCCAATGTCTTTGGAGCTCTGAGAATCCCATATGGGCCATTCGGTTGCCAAGACCATACATAGCCACGCGTACCGTAGAGACCTGGCTTGAGCCCCTAATTCCTTTCTCAGGTGGTAACTGAAAAGCCTCTTGGACTCCTACCCTCTGCTTTTACTCCCAAGAGTCGTGCTTTCCAAGATTTCTCCATCTTTCTGAGCTTGTAGGAGGCCCTGGGGACCTGTGCCTCCCCTAGTGCCTCTGTGCCCCCTGTGTCTGCAAACCCCGTGAAGTCACAACAGTACAAATGAATGACAGCTCATGCATGGTATGCACTAAATAGAGCTTTAAGGTGCTGCCCCGGGGCTCAGCACTCATGCAGAACTGTATCACCAGAAACATGCTTGGCCGAAGGTGAGATTCAGTGCAGTGAACATCCCTCCCCCACCCAGCAGCGCACTCCCATCTCACTCCCCACCGTGAGACTCAATGAAGAACTTTTTATTTATTTATTTGTTAAGGTTTATTTATTTATTTTGAGAGAGACAGAGAAAGCATGAGTGGGGGAGGGGCAGAGAGAGAGAGAGAGAGAGAGAGAAAGAGAGAGAATCCCATAAGCTTCCCGAGGTGCACAGCCCAATGTAGGGCTCGAACTCACCAAACCATGACATCATGACCTGAGCCGAAATCAAGAGTCAGAAGCTTAACCGACTGGGCCACCCAGGCACCCCTTGATGAAGAACTTTGATGCTTTGATTTGTAAACTTAATGCAGCTTTTGGGGTTTTCGTTTGTTGTTTTTAATTTTTTTTTTGTTTTTGGGGTTTGTTTCTTTGTTTTTTGCTTTGTTTTGTTTTAATTACCTCTCTTGGAATCAAGGAGTGTCTATGCATTCAGGTCATGGGCATGAAGCAGCAAACAGTATATTGAAATGCCACTTGGAGAAATCAATTCCTCGACCTCTCTTAAGCACTTGGCAGCAAAATTACGTGAGAACTGCTGAAATGTTTTAGATGCAAAATACGGTGAAGTGCAGCACATATCTCCTCACGGGGATTAAAATTAAAACTTGAAATTATTTGATCGTCATATGAACCAAGGTGACTTGGCAAGCTCTCAACTGATAGTAAGGGTTCTTTGGTCCACAGCACACCTCAAGCAGCCACTCCACGACAAGGTGACTTTTAGGATTGTGGTAGGGAATTGCATCCATCATGATTCGGGGCAACATTGCAAAATGTTGGATAGGATTTGCCTTTAGCTCCTCCACACCTTGTTTTTGTTGTTGTTTTAAAATGTTTATCTATTTTTTGAGAGAGAGATTGACAGAGTGTGAGCAGGGGAGGGGCAGAGAGAGAGAGGGAGACACAGAATCTGAAACAGGCTCCAGGCTGTTAGCCTCCAGCACAGAGCCCGACGCAGGGCTCAAACCCACGAACCGAACCGTGAGATCACGACCTGAGCTGAAGTCGGACGCTTAACGGACTGAGCCACCCAGGCGCCCCAACAACTTTTTTTTCAGTAACATCTTTTTTTTTTTTTTTAATTTTTTTAATGTTTATTTTTGAGAGACAAAGACAGCATGAGTGGGAGAGGGCAGAGAGAGAGAGAGGGAGACAGAATCGGAAGCAGGCTCCAGGCCCTGAGCCAGGCCCTGAGCCGTCAGCACAGAGCCCGACGCAGGGCTCGAACCGTGAGATCACGACCTGAGCTGAAGTCAAACGCTTAACCGACTGAGCCACACAGGAGCCCCTCCACACCTTCTTTAATTCACTCTCTTCTCATCATACCCTCAAGAAATGTCCCCCAGCCTAACATCATGCCTTTTCCCACTCGCCAGCTCAAAAATCCACAGTACTGGTCTCAGCCAGAGGAAATGTGGTTCATGGATTCACACTCGGTCATGCTGATCAGTATTCTTATTTTGACTAGGAACTCAGCTTTTAAATCAGTCCCTTAATAATGTTCTCAGTTGGCTACTTTTTCACATTCACCAGATAACTTCAAATTATCCATGTATGTGAGACAGCCATTGAAAAGGAAAGACTGGGCAAAATTGGTTCATTGTAATAGCTAGTGTTAATATACTTATGCGTGTACATATTCCATTTGTCTTCATATCAATCATTATATATGGAAACGTATAGTACAAATACATCTCAAATGTCAAGTATGCGAGATTGGCATTCATTTATGAAATTGCTAAATTCCTTCCACTAAATGATAGGGAAGGATCTGCCTGAGTGTTGAGAACGTCTTGAGAAAGCTGCTTATATAAAATTACTTGTAAAAAGTTAAGAGAGTCTATTTTAAAATCATCGAGATTGGGTGAAGAAAATGATTTTGTAAATGACTTCATGGTTTTTACCTGAAGAAAGGTAAGATTTTGAGTTAGCTTCCTTTTCATGCAGTGACGTTTCGATCTCTCTGGGTTTGAAACGGCTTCCTTCTTGCCATCAGCAGATGGTCTGGTGCATTGCCCTTCACTTCCGCCTCACCTCCTTCAATGCTGCCAGCCTGCAAACTTCAGGCATTAGATCCCCGAAGCATAACAAGAATGAAGGCAGACTGAAGACAGTTCCTAGACCTGGAGATTGCTATCAACATGCTCTTAATGCCACCAACTTTTCAATTCCCTCTTGGAGGGAGTCCACAGGGGATGTGCTTTGTGCTTTGCATTTTATTCATCTATTTGTCCAAATTTCAAGTATTTGTATTTTTCAAAAATTTTTTTCTTGAGGCACCTGGGTGGCTCCGTCAGTTAAGCATCTGAGTCTTAATTTCCACTCAGGTCATGAGTTCATGGTTGCTGAGATCAAGCCCCACCTTGAACTCTGTGCTGACAGTATAGAGCCTGCTTGGGACTCTCTCTCTCTCTCTCCTCTCTCTCTCTCTCTCTCTCTCTCTCTCTCTCTGAGCCCCTCCTCCACTCAAGTCTCTTTTTTCTCTAAATAAATAAATAAATAAACATTTAAAAAATATTTGTTTTCTCTAGCAATTAGTTTATGCTCATTGAAAAAACTACACAAAAATAAATTTTATCATAAGTTAATCACTGAGAAATTACCACGTGGAGTGTTTTGATGTCATATTGCATTGTTGGTTGTTTTTTTTTTTTCAACAAATATCATTAGCATTTTCTCATGTCATTAAATGGTCTCCAAAAACATGATTTTAGTGACCATAAATCATTAACTATTCTCTTAATAAGGGCATCTACACTGATTTCTGTAACAATGTGATGAGAAACAGTCTTATTCACTAACCATTCTCTGCATATCTACATTTTTTAAAAAGTTTATTTATTTATTTAGAGAGAGAGAGAGAGGGAGAGAGACAGTGGGGGAGGGCAGAGAGAGGTGGAGAGAGAGAGAGAGAGAGAGAATCCCAAGCTGGCTTTGCACTGTCAGTGCAGAGCCCAATGTGGGGCTCGAACCCACGAACCGTGAGATCACCACCTGAGCTGAAGTCAAGAGTCCTACTGTTAACCGACTAAGCAACCCAGGCGCCCCTGCATATCTAAATTTTAAAGGATGTATTT